>NC_064036.1:7613393-8936330 GCF_932526225.1 Nematostella vectensis
ATTAACTCTCATTAACAACCACTCATCAGATCATGCTATTAGATTCTAAAATTAAATTAGAAACGTTTTTAACTTTTTTGTAGAAACTTGGTTTGAATAGAGGAGAGTTTAGCTGAATAGTTCAGATAGTTGAGACATTTTCGGGGGCTGAGATCCAGAAGGCTGGATACTTCGTTTATGTTTTCCGAAAAAGAGACGCAGGAGTTGAGTTTCCCCAGGAGCTTACTTACTTGGCACAAATACAAAGGCCCTTTTGCCACGTGTAGTTATGCCAAGTTCACACGTAGACTTTTCCCCATACAGCTCGATACACACCGTCCCATAACGACAATTCATTCACGAAACATTGGAGTGGAAACGGCACAGATGGCAAATCACACCAACCCCAAAGGGACGCTGAAATGTCTACACGAATTTGAAATTAAAACCGAGTTTGGCTTGTCCAATTTAAGGGTTGACCGCGATGGACTCATTTGGACCAATGCATCCAGCCAAGGTACATTGCTTCAACGTCATGGCTGTATCACGGAGTGCAGCCGGTTGGTCAAGGCTTTGCGAGCGACCAGAAGTATCAGGGAATCTACCCAATGAGCACGCATCAAGGTCTAGCAAGTGACAAGAGGTTTAGTCATATAAACAACACGCTTCCTAACGTTATGCAGATGTGCAACGATTACTTGCTCAGTAACCAGTACATTGGTGAACAGAATGGGACCAACTTCCCCACAACTACTGTCAAGAGGAACTCCATTGAACGACATGACGGAAAAACATGACTTGACGTTTGCAATAAGCTCGTTTCACATCAAATAAGGACCATAGTAAAGCTGGCAGGCAACTCAGTGAAAATTCCAAATTACTTAGTGAGTAATATCAAACAAAATATCAAATGCGGCTTTTTTTAAATTGATGCGACTTTTTGTAAAGTATCATTGAAATTTGAGGTTTTTGCCCTGAGCCCATACATAGCGCAAGGATGATCAAGAAAAAAAATTGTCTTAAAAAGCAGCAAAAATCAGGGTATGTGCATTTCGGCCACTCATTTTTTTGTGTTTTGAAAAGGTAAAATCAGTCTGGAATGCAAGGAACTGCATCTCTTTCTCCATCTCTTCGAAGTGTGCATGTTCAGGGTTATTCCGTCATGTCCCATTGAACTGTATCGCGAAAACTCGAACAACGAACACGAGTCTCTCGATATTCCATACAGTGCAGTCAGAAACGGTTTGTTGGTAGTTGGGACAAGTCGTCAATTGGGAACGCCGACTTCAGTTATAGCATGGAGTGAAGATTTCCGTAACGCCTTTGCGAGTCGACAGCCGACTTTTATGAGCAGCGCCTATAACAAGGTCTTACCAGCTCAAGTTGTCCCTTCTTGCAGTGAGACGCTAGAAAGACGAATAAACGACGATGCTCCGGTAGAGACGGTTACTCGCCCAGCCAGCGGAGTTACAAATGAAACAAGTTTTTTTACCATTTCCCTGGAAGAACCAGCTTTTCAAGCCACTGCAGAACAATGTCAAATGTCCAATGTGAACATGTTTGTCATGATGCCAGATCTGACAACCAAGGTATAAATAAAGAGACGCAAGTATCGCGCACGAATGATTCGCTCTCCGCTACGGACGAGCCGTACGGAAATGGCTGCGCCGGAGTTAGGCCAGAATAGTGCTCGTCCGAGATTGAAAGTGATATGCTGTCAACCCAGGCAATCCGCAAGGATTTCTTGAATGGCCATGCACGTACAGATGACAAGATGTCTGCAAGTGATAGCCTGGAGCGTTCATCTGGGCATTTACCGAACCTTGCCTGCCAGTCTGGTGTTAATCCTGACGGTCCCGCCGACTCCAGTCCTCAAGGGAGCATCCAAGATAAAGAATCGCATTCAGGATCGAGTGAAGATGGCTCCCTGTACACCTCCAATCGCCCCAACGTACAAGATTACTTCCGTATTTCACCTACCTCCGCATTTTGTCGCCTTACAACAGGAATAAAGGTGCCGAAGCAGTTCAGCACGTCTATGGCACAGGAACCGCGGTATGCCCTAAACGCTCACAAACCAATGATGGCTTTCTCTATGAGCATCGGTCAAATGTAAAAGACCTTCTGGGATACGGGGCCTCAGGGTCTAACTACACGTCACGTACAAAAGGCTCCAATCCCGAGTGTTACTTGAAGAGCGTTCCATTGTCCTTGCAGCCGTACGAAATGACTAGTACGCCAAGTAAGCGTTTGCACTTGTCCGAGGATAAACTTAACCAGGCTGGTCACCCAGTGCCTTCAATGGTCACCACAGCGTCTTCAATGGTCACCACAGCGCTCTCAATAAGTGTAACGACAATGAAGTCTTGTCCCTAAATAGGATCACTCAAAGTACTTCCGAGGGTGACAGGAGTGGTCATTCAGGGCAAACCAGCAGTCGATCTGTGCCCGAGGAGTGCGATAAAGGAGAGAGGGGAAACACCCAGCCCAAGCCTGTGTGGTGTTCCGTGTGCCGTAAAAAGCTCAGACGCAAGCAATATCTCAAGGTGAGTGTGGTCTCTATCAGTAAATGTTTAGTTGTTCTGAGTCCTTTTCAAAATATTTCCATAATGTTTACTTTTCTAATGTTTACTTACAGGCTCACCTGAGGATACATACAAAAGAGATGCCATACCGCTGCCGCTTCTGCTCAAAAGCGTTCAACCAAGTTGGCAACTGTCGCGTCCACGAGCGAAGACACCGATAGTCCACATCAGCTATATTTAGTTGAGAGGGGTAAAGCTACGCAAGCACGAGCCGGCACGAGCTGAATTGGGTTGAGATTTAACGGGGGAGAGGGGGAGGGGGTAGCGCTGGTAGACAAGGGGCTATTGCTAGACGACGTGGGCTCTACCGAGGGTCGAATTAAATCATAATTCTGCTAATTGACAGAAGCTATGGAGGCTGAGTATCGAACACATTTGTATAGTTTGGAAAAGCTTTATAGAACTGCTAAAAACAAATAATACGAAACGACAAACCACATCGCGCTAGTTGAGACGAACTACATCGCGCTATTGAGACGAACTACATCGCGCTAGTTGAGACGAACAACATCGAGCTAGGTGGGACGAGCTAAATCACCCTAGGTAGGACGAGCTAAATAACGCTAGGTGAGACGAACTACATTAAGCTAGGTGAGACGAACTACATCACGCTAGCTGAGACAAACTACATCACGCTAGGTTAGACGAACTACATCAAGCTAGGTGAACAAACTACATCGAGCTAGGTGGGATGAACTACATAAACTAGGTGAGAGAGCTACATCGCGCTAGGTGAGACGAGCTACATCACGCTAAGTGAGACGTGCTACATCAAGCTAAGTGAGAAGAACTATATTACGCAAGGTGAGACTTCCTATATTGCGCTGTATCGCGCTCGATGGGACGCTCTGTATCGCGCTCGATGGGACGCTCTGTATCGCGCTCGATGGGACGAACAGCATCCCGCTCGATGGGACGGACTGTATCGCGCTCGATGGGACGAACTGTATCGCGCTTGGTGGGACGAACTGTATCCCGCTCGATGGGACGAACTGTATCGCGCTCGAAGGGACGAACTGTATCGTTTCTGTGGGTGAACGAAACAGACCCTTTCAATCAGTTCTGTTCATTCTGACGTTAATGCTAGCGGGTAAGGCTTTGACTACATTCATCTAACATTCGTCAATCTTTATCGCCAATTAGGAACGCTGTTTGTATGTATTCGCAAAACTAGACAAAACGACCCCCGTAATTTAGGAAAATCTGTGACGCAAGTGGTAATATCACTGCAGATAATTTACTTTCATCCTTTCACTATATAGTCCGTCCATCCGTCAATACCGTATGTCTCTGTGTCCCCGTGACCATGGGCCATGAGCCACTGGTCTCCCTGTGTTAGGCATGAGTGTCTTAAAATCACTCATAAGGCTGTAATAAGCCCAACATCTTACATGCCGTTGGTTAACATCTACATATATCTCTTATATCTGTTATGTCATTATACTATAAATTCACTCACATACTATCACGAATCTCGCAATTTGATTGACTTCCGTACTCACTATCTATTGAGCCATAGGTAGTGAGTAGCAGAAAAGCGGCGACAAAAGCGGTTATTTATTACTGAGAATGATTAAAATCGTCATTTATTTGAAGGTGGTATGTGAGTGGATTTATACTAAAACAAAACTGCTCGTTCTCGTTTTCTATGAGTCAAATAGTCAACTCGGCGCTACGTGCTTAGACACATTTAGCATCGCGTTTTCAGAATTAACCGCAAACGGCAAACCGCGGTTAGCCGTTACCGGTTTGCGGTTTAACGTACTGGCGGAAACGTTGTTTAGCACACTTGGCGGGAAATGTGGCGTTTGGCGGGAAAAAGTACAAAACATGTGCTCCACTTCAACCGAGCTAAAAGTATTAGTATATTTCAAAAGTCGAATGATTAAGAACACTAATTCATGGTCTCAAACGTGAGCTCATAGAAAATTTAAGGGGGAAACTGCTGAAGTAAATCACTTACCGCTAGACGGTGCTCCTGAGGTCAAAACGCGAACCGCAGACTGCAAACTTGACCGCAAGGCCTGGAAGTCAGAGGTTTGACGTTTGCCGTGTCTCTGTGCACGTGGTCAGATGGCGTTGTCTGGTACGTATGCTAATGATTTCCCAACAAAAAAGCTCTGCATGTGTCTTCAACAGCGCATATCTTCGCTAAACGTTTTATGTTTTGAGCGCCTGGATCATGTCGGGAGAAGAGTTTAGAAATATACTTCATGTAGTGTTATCTTAGGCATTAGATCGTCTAAAATTGTTTATGACATCCACAGGTTATGACATCCACGAAGTACTAGGCTTTTGGAATGATTATGTCGAATGACAGAATTAGAAACCCGGGATTCCGCAAAGATTTGAAAATAGGTGTAAACAAAAGATCAGTGAACTAAATCTGAGTGTGGACGATAGATGCAGAAACTGTGGAATCTCTTTTATTAGAAATGTAAATTGTAAATATAGATACATTATCAATTATCGCAAATATTTTTCCAGATCATAACAATTCGGACCAAGAGAGCATATTTTGGGTTTGGCTCAGTGACAAAGGGGGAATGGGTAATTTTTTTGTTACATATGGCTTTCTGGCAGCCCAAAGGGGGGAGGGGTTAAACCCAGTAAACCCTTCCCCTATATCCGCTACTGTGTCTAAAAAACTCTGGATGTCCAGAATGGCTGGGATGCACTTAGCGCAAAAAAGTAATCGGTAACCCATAGTAGCTACCGATAACATCTGCCATCTGGTCCATCATCTCCGCAAATCTTGGTGTAAATCCACAGTACTTTACCAAGACTTGGAATCCATCTTTTTCCCGACGGCCCAGTCTTGTAAGCTCGTCACACTAAAATCTAAAAGATATCTTGATTTTCTCTCGATTATCTTAAGCGTGTATTGCCTTTCTCTTTCCCTCTTTCTCTCTTTCTTATATCTGCCTATCAACGCCACATAGGAGTTTTCGAAATGGCACCATGGACAACTGCGTTTCTAGTCAGACGGAGAGATAAAAGTCGAAAGGAGCTACCTTCGTCCTGGACACCGTGCGATCTGTCGTGCTGTTGTTTTATACGATTATTACACCAGGAAAACTGGTGTAAATAACCAAATAACTTCTGCCACATATACCCGATTGTCTGTGTGCAATTCCAGTTCTTTTTCCGCACATACTTAAGCAAGGCACTTCAAACATTCATATCTTCCGGAGTATACATATCACAGGTCAATGAATCGTCCCTTCTAACTCCTCTCCCTGGAATACGGTCTCTTCGCTGATCCCATTCGCGTTTGAGTGCAGTCTCGAAGTCCCGTACATTTCGGATGCGATTCGCTCTCGGTTTCTGTCTTTCGAGAACAGATTTCCTTCCGATCTTAAGTCGAAGTCCCTCAAAGAAGCAAATGTAGTCGGAGCTTCGAAACACGTAGAGGAAAAAGGTGAACACAATAGCAGAACCTGTAATTGGCCATAGAGTGAAGACGGCCATTTTCAACTCCTCCACCTTCATTAGATATACCAGGACTGTTAATGTAAAGGTGACCATAAAAAAGATTATACTCAACGCCACACAAGAGCCTACTTTATCGGCCTCGGACGCCATCGTGGTTCTCAGAGTGCTATCTGAACTCTGCATGTTGTCTTTAAGTGTAAAGCTATCGATTGTCAACAATTGTCCAGTTGTCTGATTACTTCTCTGCTGCGTTAAACTCGCGGGAGTTTTTATAGATGCAAAATAGCAGCCGTATCTGTTTGCCCGGAACAAGAACTTCGATAAATCATAGACTGTCGATTTCTAGAGCGCGGACCTGGGTCTGTCTACTAGAACTTTCCTTACAAAAAAATTTATGTTCTGCCTTTGGCATGAATTAATCGACCTAAGTATCTTTTGTCCCTAGGCACAATTAGCCTTCGTGTTGGGAAGTCTGAGCGCGCAAATAGAGACAACAGATGTACGGTGCGATTCCCATGGTAATACCGCACAAATCCGTAAAAAAACCTCCCCAAAGACTCGCACAGTCGTTTCGCCCATCATACATCAACGAACAGATTCGATATAATTCCTTCATTATTTGGGTTGCCTGTGGTGCAAGTGCCGTCAGAGGCTCCATAGTCTCACTTGTTCACTTGCGATTTTTAACTAAATAACCGCTTTTTGTGATAAACGTTTTTCACAGGAACCCCACAGAATCTAAAGTGTTTGCCGAGTATTAAGCAAATGCTATTTCTCGGCCGTGCTTGCAATGTGTATTTTGTGATATGTCCAAAATGTTAGCCATTTCGTTATATTTGGTAGGCTTAAGAACACACAAGCCGACAGGTCTTCAATAATCTTTAATTTCAATAATTGCAGTGTAGTACTGTACACATTAATATAATTGCGGTGACGGTTGAAGTGCTGCCCAGTAGCTTGTTTTACGCGTTCCTGAAAGCGGCTAGTGATGTAGGGAGAGAAGAAGATTTTGACTCAGGACGCCTTAAAATTTCATAAAGCCCACCTCCAGTAATATATTTTGTGCCCCCCCCTTAAAAAGAACATGATTCCTCTCTCAATTGGCCTATTTTTTTCCAGACCCCCACCCGCCCCCCTCAGGAGCCCCTCCTCCCTAATGCCTCCCCTTTCCCTCCCCTACCTCATCCGGGTGGTGAAGCAGATATATGGGTGATGGTTTTCTGGAATAATAATTCTGACACACACACACACAAAAAAAAAGCCAAAATGAGTTAGAAGAATTCAGAACCCGCACACTTACGATTTACTTATTTGCCCCGATCCCCTTTCCTACCACCACCTCTTCCAGCACCGCTTGTACATTTACTGCCGGCTGCCCGCGTCACACCGGCTCTGCAGTGGTAAAATCACAAAATCGTCATGTTTTGCACAGATTATTTGTTCGAATTAAAAATAAAAATATCGCGGGCAAGTCTGATCTTGCCACTGAAACCCCAGAGAGGTCTTAGCAATCCTATTCTCCCGCGAAAATGCTCATGTGATACATCACATGACAAACTAGCCAATGACGACATCGAAATTTGAGCTTCGCGGGCTTGTATTGTACAAAAATTTGGCGCGAGTTGTCAGTTCGAATCTCTTGTCGTCCATCGAAGGTGAGTCGATTGCTTCTCCTACCATCCGATTCATTCTGAGGCCATCCTATTCTTTTAGGGGTAGTTCATGGTTAGGAAACCGACTATTAGCACTAAGGAGAAACTGCTTTGAAATATTCTGTTTTCTCTTCGCCGTTTAATGCTTGATTCTCGAATCAATCCTTGATGTTTTGATTAAGAATTCAAAGTCGATCTGCTCGGAATTTGTCGCTAAACCTTAGCTCAGATCGCGTTATTTCAAATAGCATTTATCTCAGCAAAAATCCTAAATCACTATACTGATGTTTAGTGACTAGTTTACCGAAAACTAAAATCGATTTTGTCGTTTTCTTCGTACATTCTTGTACACAACAATCGTCGATTGACCTTAGTCGATTTACTCAAATCATTAATTAGATTCTGTCGTCGCTGACTCATGAGTTTTTCGGAATACAGCATAGGATAAGTGATGAATGTGTTATCCTTGTGTTTCCCATGTTCATTTTATATTAGTGCTTTTATTTTTATGAATTTTAGATATTTTTCCATGTGTAACCTCATAAATTTATTAGCGCGGGAAAGTTGGAGGTTTCCCGCCATTTTGGTACAATGATATCATCACTCGCTTCAATTTGATCCCTTGTTCCTCGTTTCTATACATCATATTTAGAAACAAACATATTCGACACAATACATTAGTACTCGAATTGTTTCAAATTTGTATTTGTAATTATCGGCAAAGTTCGATTTAGGTTTACGAATAATCAATCGTTCGAAGAGAGAAATAGATGCTATATGGTCCCATAAGCTTATTATAAACAGATTGATCTCGATTGTTAGCCCTTTAGGCTTAGATATCAATGATTTAAATATTCTTAATGTAGTTTTATTTTGATTTTTGGGTAGTTGCTTAGATTTTATGATCTCGACAGTAACTAGAAAGTCTAGAAATTTTGCCTGCTGACCTAAGAACCTTCTAATTCCTATTTCAGCCGTCTGTGATTGAATCTCTGCCTAGAAATCACCATGTTTGAAGCAAGACTTGTTCAAGGCAACCTCTTAAAGAAAGTCATTGAAGCCATCAAAGATGTTGTGGAAACCGCTAACTGGGACTGCTCGGCCGCGGGAATCAGTCTTCAGGCCATGGACTCAAGTCACGTGTGTTTAGTGTCTGTGCAACTGAACGCAGACGGCTTTGATCCTTACAGGTGTGACCGTACCCTTTCCATTGGCATGAAAACGTCTCTACTGTCAAAAATTATCAAATGTGCAGGAAATGAGGATAGAATCACAATCCATGCTGAAGACACTGGTGATACCGTAACGTTTTCATTCGAAAGCCCAAGTAAGTATCGGGCCAAATGTTTCACAAGTCACAACTGTTTCATCATTATCTCTTAGTGTCTGCTGCACCTTTGAAAGCCTTGTTATCTTGCTATACATAGCTACATACGAGAAACCCTCTGACTTCCCTTCAAATCTGACTTCCCTTCAAGTAAAAATTTTGTAGGGTTGAAATTAGGAAATAAGTTACTTTGAAAAAGATTTGCACTCGTTAGAATTTGTATGTAAGCTGCTTTTGCTCCAATGATTCTGTACGCTTGAGGCTTTCTGTTTCAGCTCAATTCAGCTGTGGTCTTCCAGATTTAGGTTGATCTAAAAAAAGATGTGATGCTCTTTTATAGATGAGGAAAAAACATCTGAATACAAGATGAAACTTATGGATATCGACAGTGAACACCTTGGAATTCCAGTAAGTAAAACCCCTTAGTTACAGAAAATAAAAAAAGATGATAGGAGAAACTGATGGTTATTATGGTGTCCTTTTTCAATGTGATAATAATGCATTACCTTATCCCTTTTCAGGATCAAACCTACGATGCAGTAATTAAGATGCCATCCGCAGAGTTCCAGAGAATTTGTCGGGACTTATCACAGATGGGAGACTCAGTCCAAATCGCATGTACAAAGGATGGAATTGACTTTACCGTCAGTGGTGAATCGGGGAGTGGCAAAGTCCATCTCAAGCAAAATGCCAGTGTTGACAAAGAGAGTGAGGAAGTGAGTACTCTCATGCCTACTTGCATTGACCCCTTCCATGTACCTCGGGCTTTTGGGCAAGCCAGTTCAAGCCAGTTCCAAATGCCACTGTGCCAACCAGATACAAGCACTAAGGAGGCATAAATTCATTGCGAGCCTTGGTTTGAGACAAGTTCAATGTGCATACATGCCAGCGAGAATTCTCAGTGCATAGGGTAAAACAATGCCAAATGTTGTGATTCCATCAATTTATCTCAAAGCAAGGCTTGCACTGAATTTATGCATCCTCATTCCAGGAGGCATAGCGGAATTTCAAACTCAACTAACTGCCTGTAAAGAAGGTGTATGAATGTAGGTGTGTGAGAATCCCAAATATCTTCAAAAGTTATGAAGCCCAAACTTTTAAAAAGTTCAGGGGTTAGTAGGACCTGATATATCTGTTTTTAGAACAATGCTATTTCTAAACAACTCAACAAAACTGCCTGTAAAGAAAGGTGTATGAATGCAGGTGTGTGAGAATTCCAAATATCTTCAAGAGTTATGAAGCTCTTTTTAAGAAGTTCAGGTTGTGGTAGAACCTGGTATAGCTATTTAGATACTTGTCATTTATAAAGGGTTTTTTTTTTTTGTAGATTTCAATAGAGCTGAATGAGGCAGTGAACCTAACCTTTGCTCTTCGATACATGAACTTCTTTTCCAAGGTAAAGTTATAGCCCTATTACTATTAATTATTGTTGATTTGACTTTGTTTGGCTCCAGAATTGAGGTGGCCTTTGTTGTCAACACTTACTCATTCTATTCTGTTCCAGGCTACACCATTATCCAGTAGTGTGACCTTGTCGTTAAAGAAAGATATCCCACTTGTCGTGGAATATACATTTGCAGACCTTGGTCATGTCAAGTGAGTGCATTTATTTGATTATTGTGCAACAGTCATCCCCAACAGAACACACGGGGTATTCATGCTTTAATAATGTTCGTTGAGGTAACTAAGGGTTTTTAAGACATGGCAGTTATAAAGACCTAAAGTCTTATGCTGTGTTTCCACTTGAGCATGAACCTATGTTAAGTTTTTGGTTAACTGAACCCCAGTTAGGAGAAATGCGTTCACACTTGAAAAACCTAACCTTGGTTGATCATTCAGACGGAACAGTGGTGGTTATCAATTTGAATTCCGAGGTCAAACTGCTGCTGTGATTATTATGATTTTTTGGCCTTTGTTATGTTGTGGCTTCTGTTTACAAGATTAACTAAAATTAAAGATGATCCTTTAGGGACCATGTTGCCTGATGTTTTCTCTTATGTTTGTCATTTTCGTTGAATTGTTTGCGCTAGTATGTTAGGGGTTCGCGGTCCCTTGACTTGAAAACTAGTTTGTTGGGAAGAATTGTGTAAAATGTCCAGCAAAATGCGCGGATCTCAAAAACATGTGGTTATCTCATGACTATTGAGTAAACACTATTTGAGAAATGGCTGACATCGGAAAGCAATAGCTGACAAGAACTGTCAGCAGATTTGCCTGTTACCTAATGCTCAACCATTCCTCTTGGAATGGTTCAGCTCAACCAAACCTCAGGCATATGAGTGGCTATTTGGAGAAAGTTCACACACACTTTAAATCCAACCTAGGTTGGGTAGTTACTCAACCTAGGTTGGATGCTCAAGTGTAAAAATGGCATTAGTTTTGACATTAGTGTCTGCTTTGATTAATGCCCTTCTGGAAGTCTTAAATGATATAGTGACACATTTTCCATTTTTAATAAAAAATTTTACTCCTATTTTAGGTATTACCTGGCCCCCAAGATTGATGATGAAGAAATGGATAATGAAGCATAACTAATTGCAAAGTGTAAACAGACTGCAGGAATGGTTCAACAAACTTTATTCCATTACCTCAGCCATCTCAAAATATTTAGGTTACATGTTCATAAATATACATGCAATGTTGCTCCAGCTCTAGCTATTCCCTTTTTGTGTTCCCAGTCATACCTGAGGTTTTGGAAGATAACTCTTAAACTATTCCATTAAGTCACCCAGCCTGACCCTAATACAATACCTACACCAATAATATGAACATGGACTGGAATGATTCCTGGTACTATTCTAGGTTTCCACAGTGTAGTGTTATTTCATTACAGGAAGTGTTTTCTTGTGCCAATTAAAACGCATTAAAATCCTTAGAACAAGACAAGACTTCTTGGTGATTTATCATTTTCTCATTAAATATTTTTATGTACAGTTTGAAAGCATCTATTAATAAAACTTAATAAGAATCTTGAGTTAGTCGTCAATTGATAGAGTAAATCACCATTTCTCCCATTTTGAATATGACAGTTTAAGCTCTGAATAATCAAATTAGAATAAAAAAAAAGATACCGAGGTTGTGATTAAAATTTTTAACAACTCCCCAATATTTAATTTCATAACTTTGTCGTTCTGCCCGATGTACATGATAAACCCTATAGATTACAACAATCCCCTTGCACTAAGAGCCTCCTGTAGTCTCTTGAATATCACAAGCTGCTGTGATGGCTTTAGTGTCAACACTTGCTGAAGAAGCTTGTGAGGCTGGGGTGCTCTGCAAAGATGAAAAAAATAAGATTAGTGTTGGAGTTTCAATTTAAAGGAAATTTACTTTTAGGGACAAATATTTTAGAGGGATCCAGCAATGCAAAATCTAGTTGATAAGGTAGCTGCCTGTGTTATGGTTTGGCTCAGGAAGATGGGCAGAAACTGGTTTATGGACAGTGCAACAAGTGCAAATAACTTGCATCAGAATTCTTTAAAAAAGGCTCTGTAATTGTTTTTATTCTCTGTGGAAGCTTTTCGTGAATATATTAACCTCCCTGATATAGTATCTAATTGTCTATCTGTTGAGAAGCTATTGGGTTGTGAGGTAAGTCCTTAAGCAGGATTCGACTAGCTCCCTTTATAGTATCTCACCTTATGAATGTAAAGTGGTAGACATGTACAAATGTGGCCATGAGGAATTGGCAGTCAAACCTATCCAAGATGCCGCCATGTCCGGGGATGGTGTCACTGAAGTCCTACGACCAAATACAAGATTGAGATGTGTAACATAGTGGCAAGTATTCATGTTATGTGGCTTTGTATGAATGCATGCTGTATGTGGGGAGGGAGGGTGTTGGGGAGGCTTTAGCCAAACTTTTCCATACATTACTTTTAATTTGAGATAAATTTTCATTTCTAAGGTGCCTCTACCAAAATACAATGCATGTACAAATGCAATGCTCTAGATAAATACTGATTTGAGTTTTCAAATAGACCAATGTGTATCTTTGTAGAGAAAAGACCTTTTGGTTACAGCAGCTGCAATTTGCTTAATAGCACAAGAATGGCCATCTAAAAAAGGAAGGGGGAGGGGTACAAGTCCCATTGATTTGCCAGTAGGTCTGTAAACTAATCTTTCTTTGATACCTTTCCTGATTTTAAATGGAAATAATGTATTAAAAACGAAACTAAGCCTGCCAACACCATTTGAGGTTACCTTAGGTTAGCAGGCATGGTACAGAATCAAACCCCAAATAGCCTACCTTAACTTTAAAGGCTCTTTTGAATCCACTGGCGAAGAAGCCTCCAAAAGGTGCAATGATCGAGCTGAATAGGGCTAGGATCAGAGAGTGCAAATGCATTGGGTACATCCACACAACTTCCTGACGGATGCCAATCTATAACAAACAAGAAATAGTGGATTATATTCCGAGGAAAAAGTACATAAAAAATATAATCATATAAAAGAATATATTTGATATAAAATTGCCAAATGCTGAAATTTCTAAATCTCTGAAAACAATGAAATAGTCTATGATTGATGCAAAATCTCTCACATAGTCTCTTTTTAATGTTATGTTCCTAGGAGCTTGTTCATATTTTTTTTCTTTTTTTTCTTTTTGGTGGGGGTGGGGGGGGGGGGTAGCGGGTTGGGTATCACTAACACCTCACTGATGTTAGGGAAAACAAAGAAGAACAAAGTGTTTGTTACTCACAAGGCTTATCAAGAACCTCAGAGGGCCAGGCAGGGAGTATGGAGTAAGAACAAAAATTGGACTTGGCTGACATGACATCTTGAACATGAATGAAGAGGTCTCATCGTACTGAAAGGAAAAAATGGTTTTAGCATTCAGGGTCTTCATAGATAGTCCACTATAGCCCCTTGAGATCTTATAATCTTGAAAATTTAGAAATAAATTTTTCTTTCTTTCAATCTCATGTAACATTTCTATCCAGAATCCTGCCTGTGTAATTCTGCAATTTCCATATATACACAATCCCAAAAATGCTGAAACACACATTTTGTTCAAACCTATTTTAGAGTCTCTAATCAGGCATGAAGCAAGGTATGGGGACAAACCCCACCTTGGTAACCAAGCCTCCTCAAAAAGAAACACACAACGACAACAAAAACATCATAGGAAAGTAACTGTATTTGACAGAAATACAGGTAAGCAGGTATAATTAAATTACGTACCTCCACTGGGCAGACAAAAAACTCATACCGGATCATGAAATAACAGGCCTGAAAAAATATTTTAATAGTTAAAAAATACCTAGAGAGATCGTTAACCTACAGTGCAAACCTGTAAAGATGAGTTAGCTGAAGAGTTTCTTAATTCAATTTTTATAGCACAGAGGTCAACAATTGGAAACTACAGTATTACTGCTAGCGGGGGTTTCATTTATTTAAAAAATGAAAGAATACTTACAATCCAGCCATAAATAATAGTGGCAAATCCACCTCCAATGAAACCTTCCCATGTCTTCTTTGGGGATATCTTTAAAAAAATTAATATACAATGCATTGTGCTCGAACTTACATACATAAGTTTTAGCTGTAAACATTCCACGACTCAAAGAGTATACAGTAACAACCTACCTTAATCAGAGGAGTTCGTCCAAAAAAGAACCCAAAAATATAGGCCCAGATGTCATTACAGATAACCATGGTAACCGGTAAGAAAAACCTGGGGAATAATAAAACATTTCATCAGTTTGATTCAAAATTAACAATGTTTCAGGAGGCAACTTTATTTTATCATATCATTTTTTCATATATTTAAACAGACCTTTGTTTATTCTATAGGAAGTAAAGTGTGAGTTTAGAGTCAAGTGTTATAACAAATAAGGCATTTGAATGTCTTACCATATAAGGCCTTCAAACAGAGTCTGCATGATCAAGTGTGACTGAGTGACTACTATAAGAAGGGTGACATGAGTCCAGCCAAACTAATAAAAGAGCATGTGATTAGTATTTAAGACAATGTTCACGTTAAAATAAGCCCTTCAGTCTAGAAGCTTCCATCTAATTACTCACCAATGAAAACTGAACTTTGTAGAAGTCCTTTTTCAAGCTCAGAACAAACAGAATTATACCTGAAGCAATGAAATTTTAAAATAAAATAAGTAACACACAAACACCTCAGATACAGTAGAAGGTAAAAAAATATGAATTAAAAAAACATGAAGCATGTACTGTAATAACAACAAACCTATAGTATACAGCATAAATGATATCAGCCTGTGGTAGGGGAAGTACGCCTTGACAACTTCCTACAAAGAAAGAGCACTGTGTTACTTTGAGAAAAAACGATATACACTGTCCAGGGTTTTCAGCAAAGCAACTTAGCCTCATGGTGCCACAATGCTTTCGTGCCTGAGAAGCAACAAGAAGATGGTGTAAGCCTTTTAAAATGGTACAGTAAAGTGCCAGCAAATGGTACAGTAAAGTGCCAGCAAATGGTACAGTAAAGTGCCAGCAAAGTGCCATATCATCAGGGCTTATGGAATTACGCACTTGTGCGAAAGCGCGTAATTTGGCTTTTTCCGAGTAATCCGCGTAATCCAAAAATTTCCGCATAACCCCGCATAATTTGGCTAAATTTTGAAAGACAAAACATTTAATTGCACAGCTGATGTGTTCTTTTAGGGTTCTTACCTCTATTTCTCGTAAAAAAGAGAGATATTCTTCGTAAGAGTGCGATGTTTCGAACTGAATTGCGAAAACAAATAAAATGACTAGGCGTTCTTTGCTAAACCGCGAAGGCCTAGGACTAATTGCTCGGAGTGAGCGTAGCGTACGAAAAGCAACTCTAATTAAGCAGAGGGGGAGTTTATTTCGAGTTTTTTTTTTTGCATCAGGGACTGATTTTGGGGGTTTGTCGGACGTCATATTTCCGGTGATGACTCATTTCCGGCAATTGTTTTTTGCACAGCGGTAATTAGTATTGCACATGCGTGAAATGTATATATTGGGGACGGATTTTGGGGTTTGATGGAATGTTGTTGTTGGAATGCAGCTAAGCACCTTTGGAATGCGGGACATTTCCGGTTATGACTCATTTCTATCTATTACGAACAATTTTCGAGTGATAAAACACCCTGGAAATCTGGAGGGTTCCCGTTCTCTCCTTCGATAGAAGTAGACTCAGATGACTTGAAGGCCTCAAATTCTGGCTTTTCACTTGAAACTTCCAGTTGTGTCGAATTGTTAATTACAATGTTATTGTATCTTGTATTATACTCAAATCTGTTCATTTTTATTGGGCTTTTGTTCGTGGCAGCATCCCTTAATGCTTTTCCCTTTGAAGGGGAAAAACATATTGCCTTTACTGTTCCCATTAATCTGTGAAACACTAACTTATAGTTGGTTTGTGCTAACTCTACAGAGCAAGAAAAAAAAAGCAAACAAGAGATCATTCGGAATATTATTTTGTGTCAACACCTACTGTACCACTAACTATTTCACAGATTGATGGGAACACCTCTATTATATCTCCAAATTTAGCTCCGAGCATTCACTATCAACAGATACTCCTAGTAATAAAATACCTTTTTTAATTGGCTGGTAGCTAGGACCCAATGAAAACTTGCCTAACATAGTTTCACGCAAAAAAATAAAACCTTTTCAAGTTATTTTGTGCTTTCATTCAGTACAAAATGTAGTTTTGACGTAACAGTTGATATTCCGCGTAATTTAGCGCGTAATGATTGATTTTCCGCATAATTTAGCAAAGAATCCCACAAAGAATGCTTGGTGTCTCACCCAACCCATATAGATCAGACCTCTTTTTGCTTTTCATTATAATAAAAATCATAATTAATTTGAGAGCAGAACAAACTTTCACCTTAACATGCCTTTTGCTTGCTTTGCAATTAAAAAAAAAGGATACTTATGCTTGCTTTGTGTTTGCTGAAAAAAATACTTCGCTTGTATAGAAAACACAGATGGTAACTTTAAGTCTAGTATAAACTATGATTGTTTCAGATTTTTTTATAGAGGGAGCCTTGATTGTAATGCAGTTATCAAAAGCAGTTATGGATACTCACATCAGACTCATTGTGTACTCCTTTTCCACGGATGAAGTCAGTGATGCTCTCCCCATAAAAAAAGTAGTTGGATCCAAGAAGGAAATACCTGTAGAAAATAAAATAAACATCAGTGTCACAGTCCTGAATTATGGAATAAGTCCATTCCTTTTTTCAGGAAGTGCATGGTTTGCAATCTGCCATAAGATGTCCCATGGAAACAAATATACTCACCAGCTAAGTGATCTAAACCAGGGTAAATTGTGCTTCTGATACTTTTTGTGGCCAATGGATATGATTTCATGGAAACATTTTATCTGAAGACATTGAATCTGAAAGAATGAAAAATACTTATAAAAACTGATGTCAATAATAGATTTAACTAAGATGATGAAGATTGAAAGATCAGATTCTAACCCAGGTTCTCTCTCGGACTTGAGAAGGAAACCCTGAAGGTGAACCTATTGCCATTGAGCTATTGCACCGCTCTTAAGATGGTTCTTACATTGGGGACTATGTAATTGGATATCTATTTTAAATGGCAGTCCTATCTTGAACACCTAGCTAACTAATTTGTAATAGGGCATTAAGGAACTACTATTGAAAGCAAATACAATCACTAGTGTCTGTACTTATACACTTTACCCAAGGACAAACATAGTAACACCTTCTAAATTTATGTATTAACTGCAATGCGGCACAGAGCACCTTGTAAAGTACGCGCAAATCCTCAGTGCAGCTTCTCTGTTTTCTCAGAGGCATACAGCACTCCCCTAAACTATGGGTTGATTTAATTAATTACCTTACAACAGGGGAGCAGGTTGGGTAATATAATTCACCATATATGCCTGGTGAATTGAGTTCTAACAGGGGCTCATAAGTAGGGGCAATCAACTTCCCTTTGTTCTGGTACTATATAGGTGTCACAGTGTTTCCTAGGATCAGGCTATTTTTAGACGCGCGGATGAGCCAATCAGATTCAACCTTTGTGTTGACGTTTTGGCTGAGCTCAACTGCACACACAGTCTCTATGTTCTCTCTTCGGTACTTTGACTTTTTGTTGCTCTCTTTTTTAATATGAATCCAACCCTACCTATGACTTTGAATTTATGATCGATAAAAATATATTCTTCCTAACTGCAATTTGCGCATGCAGCCTCACGTCACTCGCACACGGGACCAACATCAACGTAGCTGAATGGCCCGTTCGTGCGCGCGCGTCTAAAAATAGCCTGATCCTAGGAAACGCTGTGACATTTATATAATACAGATGATTGCTCCTACTTATGAGCCCCTGGTTCTAATCAGTCTATGGCTACAATTCTGAATAAGGTTGTTTCTTTTTCTGCAGTCACTCACCAGAATGATCAAGCCAAGAGGTCCTGTGTACATAATGAGACCAAACCCACTGAGCATGACAGCGGAAAATGCCCCTCTGATCCACCAGTTTCTCCATTTGGGCTGAAGATTACCCAACACTCCTGGCAATTCTTGCTCCTTCGCTGGAGCCATAGTGGCTTCCTGCTTCTCTTTATCTTCCTGCGAAGCATAAGGAGAACTTAAAATAATTTCATTATTAATTCTAAAATTTTTTTATATTTTAAAAGACATCATAATGTCATTACTTCCAAATTTTAAGTACCAAAATGTCTTTAACCGTAATATTTTGACAGTCTTTTTAAACAATTTGCTGACTTTCATCAACAAAATGTAGTGTGTATGCAAAAAGCTCTAATAATCCTAATCAAGATTTTACTAGCAAGCTTACATGTTCATTTGACTAACTGTTGGTTCACGTTCATTTTCAAAAAAGCATACCCAACTACATATAGCCTTAGACGAAAACAAAATACCTACTGATGTAATAGGGCTAGTTTCCATTCGCTCTTGTTCCTGAAACAAACAATACTTGAGCGAAACAAAATTTGTAGAACTAAATATCATAACATATTTTAGGAGAAATTATTTTCGAATGCTGGTTTTCTAGAAAAACAAAACAAAACGTCTTCTCGATTACAACTTCTTTTACTGAACAATATTCCCCGATCATCACAATTCTGAAAGTTTATCATTTTCATAAAAACTAAGGAAGGATAAGGATTGGGATTTCTTCGTCATCAAGAGGTTCAAATTTACGCATTAATAAAAACATGTCAAAGGGAGCGAAATCTGCATTTTGTGGCGAACCGAAAGATTCATCAGATTCGATTGAAAACATCGAGACCCAATCGTCAAGTTAGACTAGTGTTATCACAACAGCAAATGGCTAGCGCACTTAAAAACCAGCAAACATCACACTTACAATATATAAAACAAGGAAGAATATTCAAGGGCATAAAAAGATGGTTAATTCGCAACGGCTTTAGGTGTTTCCCTAATTTACATACAACTGACAACAGCGACACTCGACCGAGCATGAAATAGCGTCCAAAGATCACAGTCCTCAGGGACAAAACAAGACGGTCAAATACAACAAATAAACTCGCACATGGAATCTAAAAACACAGTGTTGTATTTTCGTGGTAGGATTCTGATGGTGACTTTAATTTATTGTGGATGTAAGAATGCCTACTTTGTTTTCCGCTGGGGAGGTCTCGGTCGTTGGTAATCCGTCCTTTGCGCGCCGTCTTGCTCCGTTTGTATTCACCTCCATAACTCGCTGTGATCCTTTTTAAAATTTAGTTTGGATGTAACAAGAGCCAGGGTCTACTGCTATACTTGCATGTTAATAATCTCTTGCCCTCTACGCCACCATCTACCCGCACTTTACACCGCACTGACTTTTCGGTCGCTTTTGGTTCCAAGATGGCGGAAATGGTGAGCGTGCAAGGGCTGATGGGAGCTGAGTCAGCCAGACCCAGCCAGGTGTCTTGTCGCCTTGAGTGACCTTGCTACTAGCGATAACAGATGCCGAACCTAAGATAAGAGCATTGGTGGTGTTGATAAAGGGTTTCATGATTTGTGGGCCGCGCAGATGAGAGGATGAGGGCTTATAGCCCCCCTCCCCCACATAAATGCTTTTAATAACCCCCCCCCCCCCCCACCACCCCACACCTTCCCGTGTTACATTTTCACCCATATGTTCCCTCGACCAAAATATACTTTACACAGAAACACACACTGTAGTAGGACAGAATCAGCACTTACCGTTCACCACATGCATGTCATAACGACAGCAGGGTGTGCAGTTCGGGAAGCCTGTGGTGCTAATGATGACCGCTGACCTCCAGGGCAACGTGCTTTTGCCAAAATGGCGCTCGTTCCTCGTGTTGGAATTGTGCTATTTTTCATCCTGTTTTTGCAAGACATATGGGCAGAACGAATGCACAACACACTCAACATGCCACAGTTATTATTACCATATGCAGCAATAGGCTCAGATCCCGTGAATTTTACGCTGAAAGCCGATGACGGCTGTTACTCTTGGTAAGTAAAAGAAGTTCTTCTTCCCGCCATAAAATGAAATGGTTTCATGCCTAACGAATGGCTTGTTTATTTTGACAGGTCTTCTAACAGACCCGATGTAGTGACAGTTGAACCACTTTATCTGGATTTTGATGACGAGAATGGTGAGAATAGCTAAGTAATTATGTGACAACAAATTTTATACCATGCATTTATTTTCTCTGCTGTCAATTGTCAGTTTCAGGTAAAATTTGGTTGGTTGAACCTTATAGACTTTTTCATCAAAATTTAACTGATTTCTGAAACTTTTAATGGCAAGCTGACATAATTGATTAGTGTTTACCTCAGAATATATACAAAGTAACATGGCCCAATTTAAGTTTCCTCAAGTCATCCTGTGTTTTCACCTGAAATAAAATCCTTGCAGTTTTTTTTCATATGAAGAATGAAAAGAAAAACAGAACGGAGAGTACCGCTTTATCAACTTGCACGCTTTCAGTTTGATGTGCATGTTTAGTGGTGAAAAATATTAATACACTCTTCAGCCTGATGTGATTTTGAGATGTATGTATGGTATCCATGTAATGTATTGGTATCCAGAGGTAAAACTGTTGACTTTATTTTTTTATGTTACTCTTGCAGCCAAGCCATATGGGAAGCAGTGCTCAAGGTCGGCCATTGTGACAGTACAGAGGAGACAATCAGAAAAACAAATGGCAGAAGTCATTGCTGAGGAAGAAGGTATCTACAAGCTCTGTATTGTTTTCTCTAGTCACCCCCGTGAAGCTAAAGAATAGCAGTTAGGCTGATTGCTCTTGTTGGAGGAGTTCTAGCTGCTCTAGCTCTCATGAACACTTGTTTCCGGCAGGACCTCGCTTTTTTATGGTCGCATCATGGTCCCTCAAACAAGATACCACTATAACTATACAGGGGTACTGGAGTTATGCACTGATGCGAGCCGCATAATTTAACCTTTTGAGACAACCCTGCATAATTTTAAAATCCTGCATAATTTGGAGAAACATAGAAAAATATATAACTTAAGTATAATGTTTTCATTTCCTAGGAATTTCGTACCTTATTTCAGTGGCAAAAAAAATCCCCCAATAACCTCAGAAGATCCTAGTAGAACAAAAGTTTTCACTTCATGGTTTGAAAACAACTAGTTGTTCCACTCATTTAGCCGTTTGGGGTTTGCTGACTAGTAATAACAACTAGGTGTTCCATGCTTTTGGCCATTCCTGGCTTGCTGTTTATAGTAATTATATAACAAGCTATATTATAGGTAACAGAAAACCAATCAATTTTTAGCATAAAAATGAAATATGTTTAAAAAAAAAGTCGAATTTCTTATTGTGACGTATATAAAGAGTGAGCTTTAATCTTTTAGGGACTTTTTCCAAGGTTTAAATTTTCCCTTTCCTCCTACTGTAGAAATTGTTTTTGAAAGCATTGCACAATCCACATAATTCCCAATGTCTAGCACATAATTTGCAAAAAGAAAATCCTGAAAATCCCCGCATCATACTAGTAGCCCTGACTATAGTCTCTTCACACAATCACCAAGCCACTGGAACTTACCACCATCACAATTTAAAAACAAAAGGGGGGGGGGGTAACTGATTTCCTTTTGTATATTCAACCAAAACTTGATGATGTAAACCTTTGTTTTGTACAGCAAAGAAATGCAAATATTCAACTCTGCATAGAAATTTTTAGAGTGACTTGAATGAACTTGTTTTCTTTGTCTTAGTGACTGGTCTGTTACTTGAGTGTGATGTATTTGTGGCCAAAATAGAGAGAATTGACATCACTTCCACAAGTCGTGAGCTGTTCCTTGGGGAGGCCCCCACTGTTCTGGAGGTACAGGCTTTTGACGCTGAAGGTAATGTCACTATTTTGTAATTTTGAGATTAGATTGCTGAATTCTTACAAATTCCCTTTCACATTTGTTTAAATATTTTGAGTTTTATTCCCATAGATAACATGTTTTCTACTCTTGGGGCTTTGGCCTTCACTTGGGATCTGATTACTGTGGATGGCCCGAGTTCTGTTAGTGCTAACTCTATTATCAGGTAAAGGGTAAACTAACAGTTGAAGGCACACCCCCACCCATCCCACACATCCCCCCCCCCCATCCCACACACCCCCCGCCCAAAACTAAAAAGTTAGCTAGATTTGTGGCTTTTACCTTTAACATTAAGATCTGTGGATTTATAGCCTTGCAAATAGTTGGACAAAAGAACAAAAGTAAATTTGGTTGCTTCTGAATGTCTCGGTGAGCACATGAAGAACCCCATGATGCATTGTTCAACTCCAGTGTTCAAAATATGTTTTTTTTTAATCTGCTAGATTTTGCCGGCTTTGTGGATTTTGGTGGGGAAAAAAAGCCTGCATACTAAAAATATGAGAAGAGGGTACAGAAAAAATAAGCCAGCAAAGACCAGAAAACAGCCAGCTATCGCCGGTAGCTGTTTGTTTTGGACTCTGAACCCCATTTTAAACGTTCAATGAAACATTTTTTTGCAGAATTATGTCATTTGAAGATTCAACATATGAGACAACACCTGAGATATATGGTCTAGAAGCCAGGGTAATACAATAAAAATGCTGTATCTAATTGTCTTGAATAGCCTGAAAGTATAAGCTAATGTTCTTTGCTTTTTTGGCCAAATAACTAGAGCTTGCGCGGGAGTGAGGTTATTATTGAACCCATAAACACTGGCACTGCCAAGGTCAGGGCTAAATTGAGAGAAAGCATTTTTGAGGTAAGTTGGCCCTTAGCCAGTCTGGAAGGCTTAATAATCTCAATGCTGTATAAATGAATCTACCATAAATCTCTATTAAACCCCCTAAGGCCTTCCTCTTACGGCTGAAAGGTTCGTTGGAACTGCCAGCTATTTTCCACAGAGCACCGGCTACTTTTTAAAAAAAGTTGATTTATGTTTAATTTGAATTAATAAAATAAAATAACTTCCACCCCTCACTTATCAATCCCCACTGCCTACTCTGAAACTTGGTGAAACTTCTGTACCAGCCCCCTCTTTCTTTGAAGAGACCCCTCCCCCACCCTCAGAACCATTAGAAATCTGATGTAACACTTTCCCAAGAGGAAATTTGATTTTTCTATGTTGCTAATGTAAAAAAGACTCCAAATATCATTGGTGTACAAGCGTAATATAAACTGTTTACATCTGAGACTTTGGAATATGCCAAAATACTGTGACCAAAAAAAAAAACAGGAAAATAGATTTCGAAGTTTGCCTCGTCTCTATTAAGCCCCCTCATGTTTTTTTTTATAGTTTTTACAGGTTTAATCTATACAAATGTGTATTATTACTTTTATTTGTTGTGATCTAGGATGTGAAGCCATCAACAGTGAAGCTGGTCGTATTAGACAAAGTTCTTCTGAGACCCGCCTATGACATGTATATTATGATAAACACATGTGTCAAGTACACTGTTGTCAGGCTGCGTCAGGGACAAGCGACAGGTGAGTTTGTCATATGGGTGGGAGAAGAGAGATGAGTAAAGTTTTTATCCTCAGCAGGCAATGATCCCTGTGTGTACTTTCCGCAAAAGTAGGCTGGGGTGCTCGTCCTATCTTTTAGGGTATGAAATGAAGACCAACTGCTATCCCTTAGGGGGGTGTTGAAGGATTTTTCTGATTCTGCTATTTCTTAAACACGCACGCGCACTATAAAAGGGGGCTCCCTAGCAAAGCTCAGAAAAGTCTGTCAATCAAATCAGTTGAGTCGAGACTTCAAAGCTCCCGAGAAACCAGAAAATGAGTCGAGCTACAGTGCAAGTAAGTAAAAATTTGGTCCTTTTGTTATCAGAAACGTGTTTAAATGCAACGGTATCTGTAGCATAAAAAGTACAATGTTTTACAGCAGAAAATACATATCTCAATCGTAAGTAGAAAGAATTTTCCCCCTTTTACGCGAGTGCTAAAGTTTCCCCGTTCGGACTTAGGCATGTTTGTGGCTTTCTCTTATCAATAAATCCTCAAAATTGTCGAAAAAAGAGAAACCAGTAGTTCCTTCTCTCTTTTTTATTTCAATCTCTTACGGGCTTTAGATAACCAACCTTGTGAATGTAAACAAACGAGCGCACAACTTCATTTGTGTTGCTCGTATTTCGCTTCTCGTCCAAGGAGGAGCTTTTTTTGCTTTTTGGCACGAAAGTTGTACATTTGTCAAAGACTTATCCGCTTATGAAGTGCTTTACTCAATCTTTACCCAAGCTGGATTGATTTTCTCGTATGGTATTCATAATAACCATTCCGCTTCTCAGTGAAAAAAATGGCATTCAAGTTTTGTTACGTGATGCATAAAATTTTCTAAAAATAGAATAAGCCAATGCCTGTAAAAACATTGATTGATGCACTTAGATGATGTGTTGTAAATAAAGCGAATATAATAATTGCTTTTCTTCCTTTTTTGTCACTTTACCATTGACCTATTTACATTTCAATCACAGACCTATCCAATTGCACAAAGTTTGGAGCCCAAGTTCCAATTCTGCATCTCCTCAAACCACTTCTATTACTACTAGCTCTCCACTACCATTACAAATGTTAACATAAAATGTTAACAAAATGTTTATTGTAAATACCTAGACCAGGCATGATCAAGTGTGCTTTACATGCACAGACTGATCTATGCAGTTTACAATATTATGAATGTGAGTATGTAAGCACTGTACCTGAAGATTTCCCCTAAATATACAATGTAATTCAGTGTAAATAGAAGCATGAAAACACGAAAACTACTTGTTTTTTGAGTTGATAAGGCAGCATGCCTATAGTCATCCTCACATTGTGTCATATATAAACCAACACTGATGACAGTGCATTACAAGACAATTGGTATTGTAGTGGAGGCAGTCTCAAATTCTCAAGGGGGAAATAAAATGTGAAGTGGAGGCTACTCCAGATTATGAGAGCAATGGGGATGTAATGTTGTATTTTCAAGGATGCATCAAATCATCTTCACTTTATTATCTGCATTTTCCTAATATTAGATGGAACTGCCAGTTCCAAGCAGGAGAATTAGGGGGTATGGGGCTTTGTTCCCTTTTCTCAAAATATAGGAATTAGAAAACCCTTGTATAGTTTGTTTATTGTTTCGTCTTTTGTAAATGTTTTCACAATGATGGAAAAATAAACTGCATAGTTAGTAAAATTTAGGTTGCCTTTGTTATTGAATATTTACACAACATAGTAAGAAATGGTAAGATGTGTCATAAACTACAGAAATAACACATCACTTTAGTATATTAAACATTATACATAAACCGAGATGTATTGTAATGCATTATGATGAAAAGTATTTTGTAAAGATAAAGATAGAGGGGTTTTTAAACTCCAGTGCAACAAAATGTAATTGTTAATGTGTAATAGTCAAGCAAGAACAAAAGAGAACAAAGACATTACAGTGTATTAGTACTAAATAAACTAAATAGTATTTCACTGGTTTTTGAAAACCACTCTACACATTTTAGGAACCTAGGCATATGTAGAGGGGCTATTATTTGATAGTAGTTCCTAACCTGGCTTGCTGTCTATTTCAGATTTAGATTTCAGGAGCACATAGCCATGAATTGTCAACGGGGTGTGCCCTGACATAGATATCATGCAAAAAGCAGAAAATTTATATGTCTAATAATAAAGATGGTACACACACCCTGCTATAAAGTCTTGTTTATGCAAAGCTACTGTATAAAACATAACAAGTCAACAAATGTAGTATTGCTTATCAGCTGAATGCCCCACCTTAAATCCTACACAGGACATAGAACACTAAAAAATTGTTTGGGTGAGGTGTGGGCGATGATTCAGAGTGGGGCATTTTAATTTGAAGCTGTATAGTGGTTTTCAAAATCCGTGCAACAAAATGTAATTATTAAAGTGTAATAGTCAAGCCAGAACAAAATAGAGCAAAGACATTTCAGTTTATTTGTACTAAATAGTATTTCACAGGTTTTTGAAAACCACACCATCAATTTTTATTCAAGCTGTCTTTCTCCCCTTTGATAACGCTACAAGCCGCCATGTTAGATACTGATTAGTATGCAAAAAAGGGGGCAGAGTGACCCCTTTTATAGCGCGCGTTCGTGTTTAAGGTTAAAAATGACTTTGACCACACCCAATTTGCTATTTCTTAGGGGTAAGAATTTATATTGACCACACCCAGTGTTAGAATTGGGGTTAGGATTGATTTAGCTGACGATCACCCCTGTCTGTTTTTTTTATCAGAGTCCCCTCCAATGACCCCATAACTGATAATTTGTTTGTCTTAACTGCTATAGCTTAGGGTCTAAAATCAAATCTCCCACCTTTGACTGAACTAAAAGTGTGATTTGATCTATGCAGATTTTACAAGAAACTATTTTTATGATTATTTTTATGATGTCTATTTTTAATTGATGTCTTTTTATGTTGCTTTCCAGTACTGCAAATGCCATCACCTCAATTCCAGTTTAAACTGATGGACAATGAAGCTGGATACCTCGATGTTCAGAAGTCGAGTGTTACTGGCATCAAAGAGGGAGTGACCAAGATAGTGCTTGTGGACAAAAGTATCCTTTTACAAAAAAAAAACACTACCTTTAATCATGCTTTGATCTCGGTGTGCTTTAATAGTTTGATGTTTGTGCTTACCCCTGGCTGGGGGAAGAGAAGTGGGATTCACTTAAAACAGGGATAATCATCTGTAAAATCTTCACCCCTAAGTTGTAGCATTAAAACAAATGCAGTTTCCCTGCCTTTGAGTGCCTCTTTTTTATGACTTTCAAGAGTGTCTTCAAGTCCAGTTGATTTGGGAAAGAGTCATTGCCTAGCCACTTGTAGTTTTATACCCTTATAGGATGATTACCCCTGTCTACCCGGGACCTCAGTTACGCAGGGACTGTTGGGTAAGCTAGCATTTAGTAAAGACACCCCTTAACTACCTTTTAAAAAAGGACTCTGATGTTTTTACCATTTCTTATTGTTGCTTGAGCTTAAGGGAGTCAACATAAATTACAAGCCATGGTAATGATGACAAATTATTTCTGCTGTCACTTGTACACCTGCTTGTATTGCCCTTTACTGCACGTTAAGATATGGTACACGTTGAAGCAAGCCACCAGCCCACGGCGACACTCCATGTAGTCGGGCCTGCCTATCTTGGTGAGGGGATCCCCAGTCCTGTATGATCTAAAGCCCTGTGCAAAGAAATGCCGGTGTTGAAGCAGGCACTATTTGTACAAAATGTTGGGAGGTGCTGCTTAGTAGTTTGCAAGACATTTACTTTGTCTTGTGGTCAATCTAGTGGGACTTTGCCAGCAGTGTTGGCTGATTTTGATGCTGTTATCATAGAGCTTTAGCCAACATCTCTCTAGGGAGTCACTTGACAACAGACATTTTCTATTCAAAGGAAAAATTCTATTAGCCTTTTTGGATTGAAGTACATTGTCACCAGTTCACTTCGGGTCGATTATGTAACACTCTTAGATGATTTTTAACAAAAAACGACTAAAAAAATTCAAAATTGCAAAAGCAGTGTGTCTATTGGAAGTTTCTTTGAGGATGTGATTGATAATTTAGAGTAAAATGCCTGTTAAATAGCACATATTCTAATTGATTCTTTTGTTGGTTGAGGTTTTCATCGGCCCTCTGGAAGTACTGTAAACTGGTGACTGCCACTTTAACCTACTCTATCTACTCTTTGTCTATTGTTTGACACAGACTGATATACAGTACCGCTCACGAACATAGGGACACTGTTCGCGAAACTTTCGCGAACAACGTTCGCGAAATTCGCGAACATATAGACTGTTCGCGAACACGCTGTTCGCGAACAGATGCAAAATAAACGGTTTGACGGACGGTAACGTGTGATCCAGGGCAAAATAACAGCTGGAACAGCGAGAAGCCATTTATTTGACAAAGACTTGTATTAGACAAAATATAAGTTTGGGGAATGAATGCCGATCGCTTGATATTCCTTGAAGATTTTCGAATGTGTGTTAACTGCTAGCGAATACTTTTAAACAGCGGGAAGCCATTTATTTGACAAAGCAAAGACTTGTACTAAACACGGGAGAATTAGTTTGAGGAGGGAATGCCGATCGCTTGATATTCTTCGAAGATTGTCGAATGTGTTTTAACTGCTAGCGAATACTTAGAAAAGCGGGAAGCCATTTATTTGACAAAGCAAAGACTTGTACTAAACACGGGAGAATTAGTTTGAGGAGGGAATGCCGATCGCTTGATTTTCTCCGAAGATTTTCGAAATGTGTCAGAAAACTGCTAGCGTAGGCTTAATAACAGCGGGAAGCCATTATTTGACAAAGACATGTAATAAACACAGGATAATAAGTTTGAGGAAGGAACGCCGATCGATCGCTTGATATTATTCGAAGATTTTCGAAATGTGTGAAAACTGCTAGCGAAGACTTAATAACAGCGGGAAGCCATTTATTTGACAAAGACATGTAATAAACACATGAGAATTAGTTTGAGGAGGGAATGCCGATCCCTTGATATTCTTCGAAGATTGTCGAATGTGTGTTAACTGCTAGCGAATACTTTGAAAAGCGGGAAGCCATTTATTTGACAAAGCAAAGACTTGTACTAAACACGGGAGAATAAGTTTGAGGAGGGAATGCCGATCGCTTGATTTTCTTCGAAGATTTTCGAAATGTGTGAAAACTGCTAGTGTAGACTTAATAACAGCGGGAAGCCATTATTTGACAAAGACATGCAATAAACACAGGATAATTAGTTTGAGGAAGGAACGCCGATCGATCGCTTGATATTATTCGAAGATTTTCGAAATGTGTGAAAACTGCTAGCGAAGACTTAATAACAGCGGGAAGCCATTTATTTGACAAAGACATGTAATAAACACATGAGAATTAGTTTGAGAAAGGAATGCCGATCGCTTGATATTCTTCGAAGATTTTCGAATGTGTGAAAACTGCTAGCGAAGACTTTTGAACAGCGGGAAGCCATTATTTGACAAAGCAAAGACTTGTACTAAACACGGGAGAATTAGTTTGAGGAGGAAATGTCGATCGCTTGATATTATTCGAAGATTTTCGATTGTGTGAAAACTGCTAGCCAATCCTTTTGAACACTGGGAAGCCATTTATTTGACAAAAACTTGTATTAGACACGGGAGAATTAGTTTGAGGAAGGAATGCCGATCGCTTGATATTCTTCGAAGATTTTCGAATGTGTGAAAACTGTGAGTAGTAGTCGTTTGTGTTCGAATACATGAGTCAGCGACATTTTTTTTTTTTTTTTTTTTTTCATTCATTTTTTTTTTTATTTTGCACTATTTTGAATAAGATAAAGAATATTTGGATACAGGTAGAAAAAAGGGGAAGTTAACTATTTACGGTACTTAAGAAGAAAAAAAAATTTAAGGTGCGCAGTGACCATAGAAGCATAAGCTTTCGAGATGGTCACTGCCACAGTCAGATTTCGAGGGTCTTACAGGATATTATTATAATATTATTATAATATTATTATTATTATTATTTTTTTTTTTTTTTTTTTTTTACAATATATAATATATACATAAACAAAATATAATATTTTAGAGTGAGGAAAAGTAAATCTGGCCAGGGTGGATCAATATTAATTCTGATTATTTAATAAATGCAATTTCAGTTGTTCTATGAAGGAATTGTAAGGTAAGGACTTAATGCAATTTGGTATTTTTTCCCAAAATCTAGAAGACATGGCTGTAAATTTAGTTAATCCATAATTGGTTTTGGAAGCTGGCCTAAAGAGATTGCCTTTGGAAGCATATCTGGTATTATGTGAGTGAACTTGAGTGGCAGGCAGGATTAGATTACATAATGGCTTAGGCATAATGGCTTAGGCATAGGCGACAACATGCTCTACTATAAATGTTTTCTTTTCGGGTTTTGTAGAATATCAAGCGATCGGCATTCCCACCTCAAACTTATTCTCCCGTGTTTAGTACAAGTCTTTGCTTTGTCAAATAAATGGATTCCCGCGGTTCAAAATTCTTCGCTAGCAGTTTTCGCACATTCGAAAATCATCAAAGAATATCAAGCGATCGGCATTACTTCCCCAAACAAATTCTCCCGTGTCTAATACAAGTCTTTGTTAAAGAGATGGCTTTCCGATGTTCAAAATTCTTCGCTAGCAGTTTTCACACATCCGAAAATCTTCGAAGGATATCAAGCGATCGGCATTCCTTCTCCCGTGTTTATTACAAGTATTTGTCAAATAGAAATTCCAAATTCTTCGCTAGCAGTTTTCACACATTCGAAAATCTTCGAAGGATATCAAGCGATCGGCATTCCTTCTCCCGTGTTTATTACAAGTATTTGTCAAATAGAAATTCCAAATTCTTCGCTAGCAGTTTTCACACATTCAAAAATCTTCGAAGGATATCAAGCGATCGGCATTCCTTCTCCCGTGTTTAGTACAAGTCTTTGCTTTGTCAAATAAATGGATTCCCGCGGTTCAAAATTCTTTGCTAGCAGTTTTCGCACATTCGAAAATCATCGAAGAATATCAAGCGATCGGCATTACTTCCCCAAACAAATTCTCCCGTGTCTAATACAAGTTTTTGTCAAATAAATGGCTTCTCAGTGTTCAAAAGGATTGGCTAGCAGTTTTCACACAATCGAAAATCTTCGAATAATATCAAGCGATCGGCATTCCCTCCTCAAACTAAAGAGATGGCTTTCCGATGTTCAAAATTCTTCGCTAGCACTTTTCACACATTCGAAAATCTTCGAAGGATATCAAGCGATCGGCATTCCTTCTCCCGTGTTTATTACGAGTATTTGTCAAATAGAATTTCAAAATTCTTCGCTAGCAGTTTTCACACATTCGAAAATCTTCGAAGGATATCAAGCGATCGGCATTCATTCTCCCGTGTTTATTACAAGTATATGTCAAATAGAATTTCAAAATTCTTCGCTAGCAGTTTTCACACATTCGAAAATCATCGAAGAATATCAAGCGATCGGCATTCCTTCCCCAAATTAATTATCCCGTGTGTAATACAAGTATTTGTTAAATAAATGGCTTCCCGCTGTTCAAAAGTATTCGCTAGCAGTTGTCACATTTGACAATCTTCGAAGCATATCAAGCGATCGACATTCCTTCCCTCTTCGAGGCAAGCTTTTAAGAATAAACTAACTAACTTTTTTGCCTGTGTCTGCCCTCGTAAATCCACGATCGAATCCTTCGCATGCTTTGGCTTTCATCCGCCATCTTTATCGTCTTTATTTCTTAAACTTGAAAGTGTCTTGTCTTGATCGTCTACAAATAATTGAACTGAAGGGATATCAGACTATAACTGAATTTGTTGTTTCTGATTTTAACGATAACCATAGCTCTCAGCTGACTTTTACACGAACAATTTATTTGAATCGCTTGCAGAACTCCTGTATGTATTTTAAGTGAGTATCAGTACTGTAAGTCTTCGGTTACGAGGAACGAGTTCTCGTTTGTCAAACGGTTTGTCCCGGTCTGTTCGCGAACACTGTGTTCGCGAACACCAGCTGTTCGCGAACATTGTTCGCAAATTTCGCGAACGGTGTTCGCGAATTTCGCGAACAATTTCGCAAACATATGTCCACATGTTCGAGAGCGGTACTGTAGGGTAATAGGGTACTGCTAAAATTTTACTTTATTTATGTGACCTAACATGGCAGGATTTAAAAGATCTAAAATAAGAAAATAAGCAAGTTTCCATTGTTTTCTACTAATTTTTCATGACTGTTCTGACAACTATTTTTATTTTATGTGTTTCAGGGTTTAGTATAGTTTCTGATAGCAACTGGGTCCTTGAAGTGGGAAAAACTTATGCTGTTTCTATTCAGCTTTATACAAAAGACAACCACAAGATTTTTATGGCTGAGGTATGCTAAGTTCTATGCTAACATAGAACATTTGTAAATCACAAAAAAATATGCTGGACTCCTCTTAAACTGTTTTTGTCTTTAAGTATGCAGTTCTGACTTGCATGACAAATAAGCTATTCATTTTAAATACATTTAATATCAATTTAATGAAACTTGCTTTGTAATACTCCATATTTTGTTTGATATCTTATTAAACCTTTTTTTATTTATTTAAGAATATTGAAATCAAAGCTACATTCAGTTCCAACTTTGATGTTCTCTGGTCCTCAACAAATGGCAGCTATCATATAATCAAAGCAAAGTCCAGTGGAAGTACTGTTATCGACGCGGCCTACACTAGCATTAAGATCGGTGGTGGCTGCAGTATGCCGGTAAGAATCTATTAATAGCCTAGTTTATTTCCATTTGCAGAACATATTCTCTGTTCCATCAATATTTATCTTGAGATATCATGAGAATCAAATTACAGCAATTGTAATAAATAATCCTCTTTAACACATGGACCCCTCAATCGGTCTGTACCGGCTTCGAGAAAAAGATCTATTTTTTTTTTTAGATTTAATGATTGACTGCCTGAGTAATTGCCTTTCTGGCTGACCAACTAACTGAATGAATGGCTGCCTGAATGATCTTTGTTTTAGTGATTGTTTGATTTATTGCCTGTTTGATTAATTGCCTGTTGTTTATTTGCCGGTTAATTGATTGCTTGTTTGATTAATTACCTGTTTAATTGTCCAATAAATGAATGCCTGTTTGATTAATTGCCTGTTGTTTAATTGTCCATTAATTGATTGCCTGTTTGATTAATTGCCTGTTGTTTAATTGTCCATTAATTGATTGCCTGTTTGATTAATTGCCTGTTGTTAATTGCCCATTAATTGATTTCATGTTTGATTAATTGCATGTTGTTTAATTGCTCATTAATTAATTTGCCGTTTGATTAATTGCCTGTTGTTGAATTGCCCATTAATTGATTGCCTGCTTGATTGATTGCCTCTTTGATTAATTGCCTGTTGTTTAATTGCCTGTTGATTAATTGCCTGTTGTTTAATTGCCCATTAATTGATTGCATGTTTGATTAATTGCCTGTTGTTGAATTGCCCATTAATTGATTGCCTGCTTGATTAATTGCCTGTTGTTGAATTGCCCATTAATTGATTGCCTGTTGTTGAATTGCCCATTAATTGATTGCCTGCTTGATTAATTGCCTGTTGTTTAATTGCCTGTTGTTTAATTGCCTGTTGTTGAATTGCCTGCTTGATTGATTGCCTGCTTGATTAATTGCCTGTTGTTTATTTGCTGGTTAATTGATTGCTTGTTTGATTAATTACCTGTTTAATTGTCCAATAAATGAATGCCTGTTTGATTAATTGTCTGTTGTTTAATTGTCCATTAATTGATTGCCTGTTGTTTAATTGCCTGTTGTTTAATTGCCTGTTGTTGAATTGCCCATTAATTGATTGCCTGCTTGATCAATTGCCTGTTGTTTAATTGCCTGTTTATTGATAACCTTTTTGTTTTACTCCCTGATTTCAGAGTCAAGTGGCTGATGAGGTTGTCCAGTTCAAGGTGCCCATCTCAGGTCAACAAGTCGTAGAGATATTTGACCCTGTGGTTGTCATCCCTGAAGAGTTAGTCTTCCCCTGGCATCCCCAGATGGAGCAACGAGTACTGGCTGTCCACCAGTACCACTACCAACTAAAGGTAACACCAGGGTATTGCCAAGGGCGTGGTCCTAGGGTGCACATAGAGACTCCACCAGTACCCACCTTCCTTCAAACACACTTGCTCACTCACTTACGCCACAACCTTGTATACAAAATCTTTGGTAATACCTCCCAATTTCAAAGTTGCTTCAATATTTTTTCAGTTGATTCCATGGTGTACTGCAGATCAGATTTGATCTTGTTTTACAGGCCGCGGGAGGCAGTGGATCCTATATATGGACCTCCTCCAATGCATCTATAGCTTCTGTTAACACCAAGGGGATTATTATGACCACAACCAGCATAGGCCACACCCAGGTCAAGGCATCAGACACGAAGAACATGGACCACTTTGGAACTATGGAGGTCAGTCTGCATTGCGGAGCAGGATGCCATGTTTAACCCATTTATGTTGGTATTTCAAGTTGTACTTGCGTGAATTACTATGTTCAGTGTAAGCTCTTGTTTGCAACCACCAAAAGAGAAATGTGGTCATGAGCTTGTCGCTCACAAGCGTCGTCCTCCAAAGAGCTTTTACTTTAATGTAGTTCATACTAGCAGCAGAGTAAGATATCATTGTTAATTTGGATGTTGTTATGAACTGTGCTTTAGGTCTATGTCCTTCCTCCAAGTAAGATGAACTTCATCCCATCAGCGGTGGAAGCAGAAGTTGGTAGCAGACTGTCTTTGCCGTTAGTTGTGGCAGCCCTTGCAAAAAGAGGTAGGAGGTCAAAAAGAAAAATCTAATTGAGTTTAATACTTTTTTCAGCTTGTCTAGACACATCTTTATGCCATAAATGCACAAATGTTTTGTATTTTGTCATATTATTTATTGCAGAATTTTCATCTTTTGTTTCAGACTCCCAAGACTTTCATACATTTTCTGACTGTAAGGCATTGCCCTTGACCTTCAGCCTGTCTGATTCGTCTATATTCCAAGTTATTGAAGATGAAGGTAGGACTAGCAGATTTTGCTTTTCCAGAATCTGTTTCCATTTGTCACCCCCCTCCTTCAATTCCCACCCTTAAATCTGTGCAAACATAACCAATTGATTATGACACCACTTAAGTGGGAATATGACCATTTAGAAGGTGTTTCGAAATATATAATGTTTTATATTTTGTTTCAGCTGATTATGAGGTCGCCCCTGGCAGCTGCATGTCTGTTCGTCTCCTGGCGCTAAGAGTTGGTTTTACAACGCTTACTGTTACATACCAGTACAAGAGTATTGTGCTAAAGGCATCCATCACCATAGGCTCCTACAATCCTCTCAAGGTGGGCTCCACTAGTAGTATACAGGGTTTTTTTTCAATGCCATTTATCAGTGAATATTCGGGGGGGGGGGGGGGGCTTAGCTCTCCTACAGAATTTTCTAGGATTTTGTTACTCAACATTCCTTCATTTTGATGCCTCACTACTTGTATGCTCACTCTACCAAAATACTCTGCGTGATCAGTGTTTATGCATTATGAGTGTCATGCTTTTGTGCCGTAGCTGCCATGTCAAAGTTAGCCAATGGCAAGAATCACAATTTTTATTAAGGCTAAGTTCAAACGTTATATTATCCATGAGCCTTATCCAAAGCAAATGCATGCAAATGAAGATGAAACAATCAACTTGGTTCGTTTGAATGCCTAAGATAAACTAGGTGGTTTCTGACATGTTTTGATGTACACTGTCTTGCTAATTGGCTAGTGAAATTCATGCCAATCTGAGCATTTCAAGCATCCTTATTTGCTTAATTCCTAAAATTGTCATGTGGCCACAGTTTACTTGTTTTACGTAACTTTTTTGTGATGATTTAAGGCATTGGACCCTAGTGATGTTGCTGTGGTGACAGTAGGAGCTGTCAAGAACATCATGTTGAGTGGCGGCCCATTGCCCTGGATTCTTGACACGTCTGGATATTATGAGAAAGGTAAAGGGGATTCTTTACCAGCTAGCATATCTCACAGCAAGCGATATTTTGATGGAATGCTAAGACATTTTCTATTCCCAAGCCGTCGCATGCTTAGAATTTTTTATCTGGTTCTGCAGGCATACATGTTTCGCAAAAAGGTCTAAAATCTGGCAAAATTTCAAAAGAAAACCCTTACTTGTAGGATTTTGTTCACTGAGGAAGGGAACTCTTACCCGTGTGCTTAGCTATGCACTTGCAAGGCAGGCGCATACCCAGGAATGGCTCAGGGTGGGGGTGGGGGGGGGGGGGTGCGTAGTCATAGGTATCATATGGAAAATGCATACTGATTTGAAGATTATTTAATAAGAAAATACCCACTTTTTGGCTGCCAAGGGGGGGACACACTATTATCTGCCAGCTTCCAGCTTAACGAAGGTGTGGCTGATAAGGCTCTTAAATGTCTTTGTTTTTCAGTGAGAGCAGAAAACCCAGATATTGTAGAAATTGGTGATGGCCACACAAGAGACTACTTTGGTAAGGCACCACACTCTGGCACTACACTTGTTAATGACTCTTTTCAGTTGAAACTGATATTAACTATGTCTGTTCTTTTTCTCTGTACTATAGTCGAAACCTCTGGGTCGTACCATTTCTTCACTGTCCTTTGCCAAGAGCTGGGAGAGCAGGTTATGTATTGTATTCTGTGACAGAGGAACAAAATAGCATGAAATTTTCCAATTCTTAATATATAAGCTCAAGATTCCACATACAAGAAGTTCCTCTGACCAAAAGCTTACTTTTAAAGAAATTTAGAAGATATGAAATTTAGATATTAGTGAGCAAAGTTGGCTTAATTTCTGATCAGAGCCAGACTTCTCCCTACAAACAAGGAGAATTCATACTTTGAACATTTGAAAATTGCACTTCAAGCCTCATATCTAGAAGATAAATCCATTAGAAAAAAAAACACTTTTTATGTGTTGGTTTACATAACATAAGGAACCTCTATGCAAAAATTCGAACTTACCGAAGTTAACCAGACCTTATTTTGGGAAAACTTGCCATTTTTTTGCCCTGTCATTGTATTCTGTATTGTTAAGTCCACTTGCATTTTTTTTATTCTTTTATCCTCATTATCTATTGTTAATCACTATAATTTTATTGTTGTTATTTTCTGTTTTGCGTTGTTCAGGTGTTGACTGTTGAGGTCGGTAATAAACCAACGGCCAAGAATCTTTATCCTGCTACGGCTCAAGTAAATATTAGGTATGATTGCTCGGTATCAAAGTTGAGTAAATGTCCATACTTAAGTTGTGCCAAATTCCTTGGACTCTACCTTATAGTATATTCACTCTTTCTCCTGAAATGCAAGAGGTGGAGCCTAATGTGCACAAGTTGTGATTAGTGTTATCTGATTGGCCAAGTCCACATAATGTTTTTATTCTGAAATATGCCATAATAAATTGATATGAGGTGAAATAAGTCATTGTTTATACTGTATTGATTGAATAGAGATGTCTCTACCCCAGGTATGCCTGTGCACTGCCATCGTCACTGACAATTATCCCAGATATCAGGCTCCCTGTGGTAGACGGCAGACAGCTCACTCCAGAGAACTGTGTCAGCTCCAATAAAGAGGTGTGCTTATTTAAACGTGGTGCACACAATTTGTTTATATAATTTAACCAATATTTTCAGCGCTGCTACGTTCTTAGTTTTAGCAAAATTGTTGTTCTTTTGAACCTAAAATCCCATACAAAACAGATTGTAACTGTAAAGTAAATTGGTTAAATTTAATAAATAAACTGTAAACAGCTGAGTGCACACCAACACTGAAGACCTTTGTATATTTAGAGACAGGACATTGGCTCAGAGCTGAGGCCATGTGTGTCATTACGTTAAAGACACGCTGACTTACAGGTTCTTGGGTCATCGTAATAAAAAAGGGGCTTTATGTGTATCAAATAAATAAGAAAATAAGCATAAATAAAAACTAACATTCACACAGTCCTCAGATACCAGAATTCAGCCATTTAGGTTACCCATGAACCACTTGGTCCAGGTTACGACACAAAGATTCTCGAGTGCAACTTGACCCTTATGGCTTATTTTTTCCCCAGATCCATGTGAAGAATGACCAAGATCTTAGACTGTTGCTGAATGTCCGAGATGCCAAGGGGCGGTTGTTTGATAACATCACCTCCCTGTTTGTGACATGGTCCAGTAGTAATAGCAAGCTTGCGGCATTCACTGGTCCTGCTAGATCAGTACAGGTCATGTTTATTCGAGAGAAAGACACGGAGGACGTGAGGCGATCTGTTTGTAAGTAACCCCTGCAGTAAAAGATACACTCAAAGAAGACCGATATGCTCTTACCCAATACTCAATACCAAGTCACACAAAGCATCCATTTCCATCTGCGAATTCAAACAAGTAACTAAGATATTTTTGATAACATATTGTCAACAGATTGTCTGACTTGATTCATGGATTGTTATTACCTGCTTACATGCCCTTTTATTTTACATTACTTGCTTACTAAAGTTTGTTTTTACGTGTTTTTTGATTTGCATCAGATTTTATACCTTTTCAGTAAGATGCAATGTGCTTGGTTAGAACAGTTGTATACACTAAATTTTTCCAAGATCATTTTGAATCAGGTAGAAAAGGGAAAAAAGAAACATAAACAAAGAGTTATATTGATTGCAAATAGTTAAATGTTCCTGGTATACCTTATTATATACTACTTAACCAAGCATAAGGTTGGTACTAAGAAATCCCAGCCTGTGGGCTTGCTGCCTAGTTTTGTCCAAATAGACCAAGGGCTGAGATTTCTGAGTACAGACTGAACAAGAAAGGTTAATAAGTTATTTATATTTTATTTATAATGGCTTTGTTCAAACTATGTGATCAGGAAACATTTTGCTGCTGAAGCGAAAGAAGTAACCCTTTCTGGACTTACAAGCCATGATTGCTCACCTCCAAAGCCGGAAATAATGAGATGATTTGTAAAATGACCATCAAAAACTTGCTTTTTACGCCAGATTTTACTGACATTAAGACATAATTTTTATTAAATTGCCTTTATGAAAAATCGTCTTCAAACTCCATGTTTTGATGATTTCCTGCCATTGTAACGTGCACGAAAATGTTAAGTTTACTTAAATTTCAAGGACGCAAATAATCTTTTTATACAATGGAAAAAAGCAAATTTTTGTTGTTGTTTTTCTCGAGTGAGTCTTCGGGCCGGAACTTTATTTGTAACCTGGACCACTCAATAGCCAATCAGCATGCCCCATTTCACTGAAAGTAGATGCTCCAATATAATAAAGAAAATTAAGTACTATTTAAATAATGTTGGTAATTTGAAGAGGCAGAAAATAATCCAGAGTTTGCTTGATTCTACCCAGCATACCAAACAATCCACCTAAGCGACAAGATAGGGGCTGTCACCATTAAGGCTTCTGTTGATGGCTATGACTGTGACATTCTCCGCAAGTGTCATACTCAAGTAGAGGTAGGCCCCCTTCTATAAGCAGACTTTGAACCTGTTTTTGTGAGTGTATTTTGAGCACACACAAATTGTCTGAAATTAGGACAAAAAATTGTCTTGGTATGAAGCAACAATGTGTGTTAATAAATGCCTGATATAATAGCCTGGTTTTTAAAATATTTTTCAATAACTTGACTGTTATTTTTGTAACCCAAGTTATTGTTGTCGTTTTTATTTTTGTTATTGGTCAACCTAAAAATATTTGAAGCTAACAATTGAACTTTGAGCTTTTTGTATACTACACTCAACAATGTACTAGAACAAACATAGTACTTCAACCTTTTCGTTCAAGGCAGGCCTGTAGATGTGTCCAGTAATCGTAGATTATCTCTGAATCTCAGTCTCCAGATAAAATTATCCTTTCTGGTCGCCTGAAGCTGCTTCTGGTTCCTGAAAGGACGATCGACCCCCCGTCTGCATCTATTCTCAACCATCCAGACAACAAGGTAAAACAGCACATAATGTACTCACACTACAATATGAGTATAAAAAAGCTCTATTACTAGTCCTAGCCATCAACTCTGGACCACCCAGACTACAAGGTAAAAAAATATGAGTATAAAAAAAACTCCATTAGTCCTAGCCATCTATCCTCAAGCATATGGACTTTATTTACTAGACTTAAATATTTTTTGCCATCATTTTACATTGGTAGCATACATGCATGATTTTCTTTATGATTCATCAAGGCATACTTGCATAATGACAAGAAGTGTTTGCTGATAAAAAACAAAGAAATACTAAGAAAATTGTTGTTGTGAGTGAGAATTGAACCCACGCCTCCTTTTTTTATTGCCTTGTTAATGGCTACATAAAGTGTTTGCTGATAATAAACAAATAGAAATAATATGAGAATTGTTAGTGAGAGTGAAAATTGAACCCACGCCTCCTCCAATTTTAATTTCCTTACTTGTTAACGGCTACACTACAACAAACATCCCATTCATCAATGTGTCCATGTTTAATCCAGGTGTTGTTGCGAATCAATGGTGGATCAGGCCACTTCTCCATCAAAGGCAGCGAGAGCTCAGTTGCAAGGTTAACCTACAGTGGCAATAGAGAGATCTTGGCAAGTACAAGCATATTTTTTTTCTATAATAACAGGAAAATTCCCCAAATAAATTTAAGATGGAGAAGTCCTCTTAGTACTAAGTGATCAACAACAAATAAAATATAGATTTCAAATTTGTTTGATGGACCTTGTAAAATTTTAAAAAAATTATCAAAAAAATCCAAGAAAACTTCGGAAGTGAGTGGGTGGGTCAAGGTGAAACTCGAAAAATGAAAATTGGAAATCTAAAAATAATTACTGGTCCACATTTTCTCATCACGCTGTCAATAATTGCAGCGCCATCTGTCGAGTTGCTATGAAATTTGCTAGTAACACTAAGAACGACAACATATCCCTTATGTAATGGTCATCGCCATCATATCAATCAATAGCTGTTTGTAATTCTAAATGGTTTAAAAGAGCCTGGGGCCAGAAACTTGAGGCTGTAAGTCGATCTACAATGTATGTGTTTTTGCATTTTAGGTTAGCCCACTAAATGAGGGTTTGCTGACAACCATGGTCTATGATCTCTGCCTGGATTCTCCCCACCCTGCCTCTGTCAGCATTCAAGTGTCTGATATTTACAAAGTTGAAGTCAAAGTGGTGAATAAGGTAAGGAGAATTTACCTTTCGAGTGGCACACCGTAATGGCTGCAATTGATGTTCCCCTAATAATGAGTCCTTCATATGGAAATATCACTTATGCGAGTTCTACCTTGTATATTTGAGAGTAAAATGGTGGCCTGTATTTTAGACTCAAAACACTAAAAGGAAATGTTCTACAAGATGTTCCATACTTTGTTGACATATTGAATGTCAGGTTGCCTTGACTCAGACCAAGTACAATGTTATACAGTGTTTTCCATCCTTTGTTGGCATGTTTGTCAGATCGAGCTTGGGTCCACTGCGCCACTCAAGATCCAACTGCTGGATATGTTTGATGTGCCATTACTGCTAGGTAGCTTTGGCTTTATACAGCTAACCCCACAAGTCAATCCTAACATCTTAAACCTGAGGTAACTATTGCAAGGTTTTATAGGAAAAGTGTTCTTCCTATGTTTTACTTTAAATTTGTCAGAGTCATGTTTGCTATAGTAATTTAGCATCACTTCATCTAAGTTACATGGCATTTGTTGAAAAAAGTTGAACAAAAAGAAAGAAACTAAAACTCCCAAATTCTGCTTATTTTTGTGTCAAAGATAACTGTTTTCTGTACACTTCTATTGCCTTCTATTATGCATGCATCCTTATTATAGGATTGCTCTTAACTGATAGCTATTTGCTATGCTACTTTGGACTGCCCTGTTAAAATTGTTAATAAATGAATATATAAAAATTACATGCTCTATCCCCACCAGGCAGGACAACAGTCAGAATGATGATAGTCCTAATAAGGAGGTGTCCTATTTCATCATGCATGGTATTGTCCTCGGCACCGCAAGCCTTACATTCACTGCCACATCCATCACTGGTCGCACGGCAACCAGCGAGGCCAAGGATGTACAGGTGTTTCCGCCACTTCGTCTGGACCCCAGGGTTGTCACCCTTTTGCCTGGTGCGACTTTTCAGGTACCACACATTTCAAGAAGCTAAATAATGTAAAAGCTCTATTGAGCTTAAATTAAGCCCCCCCCCCCCCCCCTCTCCAATAAGTTTTGAAATAAGCCCCCTATCCTTTAAGCCCTCTCTAAATTAAGCCACCTAACCCTCACCCTCCAATACTCTGCTAATACCTGCCTAAAGCTAAAATTTTTAAATAAGCCCCATCTCCCCCCTCTCCTGAGAAGCATAACAAAGGAAAATATATAAGCCCCCAGAGGCTTATTAGAGCTTACAGTATATGGTAACTCAACATAAATGCATAATAACAACAACCTAGGAATAATGAGTTGAACTCACAGTCATTACAGTTTACTGAAGTCTTCGAAATCCTAGTGTTGATAGTATCACCAGTGCTTTCTGTGTGTTTTAAGGGCAGTTCTCTGTGTACAGGTCCGTGCTACAGGAGGGCCGACGCCACAGTCTACCACGTCATTCAATATCGGCAACCAGACTGTGGCCACAGTTAGTAGTGTTGGGCTCGTTAAGGCAGAGAACCTGGGGGTTACCAACTTGACGGGGATGGTGCTGGCTTCTGACGCAGAACAAGGACACACTATCACTTACTCCAAGGTATACTGTTGCTGCTTAAACCTGTATTTAGAGAGAGTTCATTAGAACTTTGAACCGCCCACAATATAAACATGTACCAAGGTAATTTCCATGATTTTACATAGTTTAAGGATATAGCCTTGAAAACATTTTGAAATTAGATTAATACTCACATTTCATGAAATTTAAGGAATGCCCATAGAGAACTGACATTAGTCTTTTCTGAACAATTAAAAATCATTACAATTTTAATTTATATTTCAATGGAAACATTACACATGATTACTGATATGTTTTACTGTTTATGAATACCCAAGCAAACTTTCCTGTTACAGATGTTCATTGGGATGTGCAGGAAATCTTTTTTTTAATTTTATCTTTTAGGATGTTGTGATGGTACATGTTGTTCAGCTTGGTGGAGTTCGCATCTCGTCAGCAACAACTAATCTTGTTACAGGTACACAGGTAAGCCTGTGTTCGGCATTTTGTCTTTTAAATCAATAACATCCAAGGTACTGTATTGCATGGCTGCCATAGCAGTGCAGTAAATAGGGTGAGTGGGGTGAATCAGTGGCTGGACAAAAATTAATAACCTAATTTAAGAACCTACTTTGTGAGAATTGTCAGAAAGTACTGTACCCCCAAAATATAAAAACCTTGGCAGACTTGAATAAATCTAGGTTTTAACAGGTAGTTTTTTTTAATTGTAGTAGTCTGAAAAAGACCCTTGAAGCTGTAAAACCAAAATTGTCTTTGGGATCAGTACTGCATAATATTTGTCCACATACCTTTCTGTTCATAAGTTTTTACTGTACAATTTTGTTCTTACTATTCTCATTTCCATGCAACAGGTCAGCCTTTTTGCCACAGGCTGGATGGATGAGTCCCCCTTTGCATTTGCAAATGCTGTTCCTGGACTTGTATTTAACTGGAAATCAAACAATCCAGATGTCTGTCATCTCAAGTCTACATATCACCTGGTGAGTGGTCTCTGCCACAACTCTTCTGCAAGTTAAAACATTTTAGAGTAATGCCTTGCAAGCAATGTTTCATTCATGCAAACTGAAACCCTACTCTCTACTACAATATCAACTGTATAAAATGGGCATACACCCAAATCCACAGTCATGCATTAAAAAAATCAATAGCCATAAGGGGATTACCACTCCGAGAATGAAAGCGCCCCATTAAAGCAGCATTGTCACCAGAATCCGAGATATTTAACAGGCCATCCACTCTAAATTATCAATCACATCCTCAAAGAAACTTCCAATAGACACACTGCTTTCAATATTTTAAAATATTTTTCACATTTTTCGTTTAAAATCATCGGATATTTGTACGTAATCGACCGGAAGTAAACTGGTGACAATGCGGCTTTCAGTGGGTCCTAAACAACTAATTAGATTTTTAGAAACCCCAATAGATATAGTATGGAATATTTGTTGTTCCTCCATTTTCTGATTAACTCTTTTTTAACTCTTTTATTGACCCTTTAGAGTGGCATATCCATTGAGAATGAGCGGGATTTCCATGTCGAGTTGCACTGCACCAACCCTGGGCAGACCACCGTGCACCTTAGACTTGAGGTCAAAGACCCCTTGGCTGGACAAGTGAAGACTACTGCTGTATTGAACGATGATGTCACCTTCCAGGTATGTGTCCTGACTGGTTATGTAGCCTGGTCAAGTATGGTGTCTTTTAATATGTTGTTGATCACCCTAATTAAAAGTAGTAGCCTAATAATCTAATTTTCTAGACTGGAAATTTATCCAAATTAAATGTTTCATTTTTTTTAAATGTCCCTTGGAAACCTCTCTGTGATATAATTGGTACCCCTCATTGTTGGAAATGATTCAACACAAGGTTTAAATGGTATGGCTGCACCTCTTTAAAAGCAGAGTAGTTTAATAGCCTTTTCAAGTGTAAGGAGTTTGCAGGAGCAACAGTTGATGCTCAAGATGTCAGCAAAACTGCTTTGATTGCTCAGTAAAACAATCATTTCAACCTAGTGTTGATTTTTTCCCCTGACCCCACCACGCCTATGTAAACCACCAAGTTATGTAGTTCTCTAGTCCTACAATCACAATCACTTGTTGGGTGTAAAGATAAATAATCCTTTCTTGACTGCAGGTGTTTCAGCGGCTTGAGCTGGTATTCCCAGCCAATGGTTACTTGCTCCTGCCACACAATGTGAACACATGGATTAAAACAGTCAGGTAATCCTAACCATCCTTTTCCATTCATATACTTCAAAGTGTCAACTTTGATGCTAAGTGACAAAATGTCAAATTTTGAATGGAAGAAGGTATATTCTTCTTGTGCTGTCTTCCATTGCACACGGTGTACATGCAAAAATAAAATAAAAGTAATTCATAAACTTGAAAAATTGCTAAAATTAGCAGATGTGCGATGTGAAATTAAATGATGAGTCAACTTGATAAGACACCTCAGTCAATGCAATTAATGACTCTCTCTATCAAGCCAGATATCATTGATAAAAGACAATATAAAGAGTCAACTAAATCTATAAACATCCCTAAAGTTCTAAAAGGTTCTATGGATCTCACATCCTTATGCTACCATTCTTCAGAGATGGGTCAGCGCGCATCACCTATGAGCTCATCACAGGCTGTCCCCAGAGGCTCCATCTAGCTGCTGCCCCCTCCATCCTAGCTCTGGATAAAAGTGGTCGCATCTCGACCAGTACTGTGTCTGGTACAGCGGTAGTACTTGTCACAGTGCATGAGGAGTTTGGCATCAATCAGACTGCTGTGGTGCATGTCGAGGTATACCTGTACATGAAAACAATTCCTTATTCTTGGACTTGGAATTTATGGAAGTTGTCACAGTTTCAGAATGATGGGCAATTGAAAAGATTCCAAATTTGATTTTAATATGATCATTAACATCAGCAGCAGGAACTTCACTTCATGATTATCATCAACATCATTATTGTCATAATCCTTGTCTTAATCATCACCAGATTATCCCATTCACTCACACCACTGACATGACAATTACTGCTATTGTCACAATTGCAGATTGTTGCCGTTTCATTTTTTTTCTAAACTCAGCTGTATGGGCTTTTTAGACAATGTTTTTCCTTTGAACATTTTCTTGGGATATTGTGATTGCTTCAACAGACATCAAACTATTGAACCCTTATTACATGAGTTTCCATTAGTTTCAAAAGAAAAAAACATCCCAGCATTAAGAGTCATGTTTACTTTTGATGATGCTGTAAATTTATCCTCAGGTTAAAGCAGTCTCATCCCTGTCCATTACTAGCCAATCAGCTGTGCGTGCAACATCTGAAAAGCTCCACTCGTTCCCACTTGGAATGAATGCGCTATTTGTTGTTGTGCTGCACGATAACATCGGGCGGAAGTTCCATTCCACAGGGATCCCACTCAAGCATCGCCTCAACAGGTAAATTAAGGGCCTAAAATTTCTCTGCGAAAGACTTATACAAAGGGGAATGTAATCCTGACGCATGCTCCTTTTTTCAGGTTCGATGCTGTACACATTTTGCCAGGTCCTGAAAATGGGACATTTTATGCTCGAGCAATGAACACCGGAGAAGCAATATTCACTGTATGTTCAAATAACTGGGTAACAGCACAATGAGTGGGGCTTAAAAATATCTTCTGGGCTTTTATTATTAATGGTTTCAAGAGATTTATACCATGGACTCACATAATCCTGGAATTTTTTTATACAAGTGGAGCAATTTCCAGTGGGCATGCTTGGATAGCAAGCAGTCTTTACAGGCACTATCAACTATTTTTTCTGTGCTTAAGAAGTAGTTAACTACAGAAGGCAGGATCAAAAAGAAAGATGGTTCACTGTGTTACGTTATGCTCTGTGTAGGTTTGGGATTCTAGCTCACCAAGTGTCACTGATTACATTCGCATCCGTGTGGATCATGGCCTGACTCCAATCACGGCAACTCTGCTGCTTGGTATGGCACAACAGTTCCAAGCCACAGTCTGGGCAGAAGGTACATGCAATAGCAATACTTAAGTGAGATGACAAATCTTTGAGAATTATGTTGCATTCACACTTGGTGACTATTTCACAGTCTGGGCAGAAAGTACATGCACATAAGTGAGAAAACAAATCTTTGACAATAATGCTGCATTCACACTTGGTGACTTAATTTCACAGTCTGGGCAGAAAGTACATGCACATAAGTGAGTTGACAAATCTTTGACAATAATGCTGCATTCACACTTGGTGCTGGGGCACAGTGGCCAAAGAAGAGTGCAAGTTTTTTTACACATTGGCTTGAAAATACAAAATTTTGATCATGAAACTCATTCATCCAGGGTATTTCTTCCATGCATAGAAATTTCTATTCGGGTATGAATCTCCCAATCAGGGATGCCATCTCACATGTAGCAAAGTACTGTATTTTATTACAAAATAAGCCAATGATTTTCTTGTCTCATCAGGCCAAGTTGGAAAGTGGTCCTCATCTCAACCTGACATTGTCACCATCGACGCCAAGTCGGGTGTGGCATTAGCCCTGTCTTCAGGCTCCACCACCCTACTCTACCGCATCCCGAATGTCTTCTCAGCACAGACTGAGGTCAAAGTAGACAGCATCTCACACATCCGAGTCAACTATGATAACAAAAAGATTTTGACAAATGTGCCGCAGAAGGGTGACCAGGGGTACATCATACCCGTCTTGCTAGGAAACCATCATCATTTATCTGACAGAGCAGCACACAAGGGGCTACCAGAAGGGGTAGTCCTATACGAAAGCCTAGGACCACTTGTTCAACGCTCCATGACTTGCAGCCTCCGCTTCAGTCACGACCAGGGGTCTGTCGGCGCCAGTGAGCTATTTGACGCGAAACCTGCCCTCTATAATGGATCTCCTGTGTGTTACATCGTCCCACGTCATGTTACTGCCTCTGTAGCAGCCGCTGCCTCTCTCTTGGACTCCCAGCTAAGCCTTGTTGTGAAGATCTGTGATAAGGCTCATGATAGTGTGGTCTCATCGGATGCTGTGACGCTGCCTTTTGTGCCCGCATTCAGGCTGAGCACCCTTTCATTGGTACTTGGTGGGGAGGGTAATGTGAAGAAGACAGTCACAGTGCATGGAGTGAGAGCTCAGCTGAATGCTTTATTGGTGAGGCTTTTTTTACACTTACCAACTTGTATTCATGTCGATTGACAAGTAAAACATACTAATCCCATTTAAACAATTATGATCCTTTAGCAAAGGGTTGCTCTAATAATATATGTACAATTAATATTAGAAAAACTATTTACAAATGTGGCTTAAGAAAGTTATTAAAAAAAACGGTGCAAAATATTTAAAAGTAGGTCTGGGGAGAAACAATCAAAATAGTCCAGCTACAGCGAGAGCGAAATCTTCCGGCACCTCAGGTTACCTAAATGGAAACCTTGACCCTAATAATAATAATAATAATAATAATAATAATAATAATAATAATAATAATAATAATAATAATAATAATAATAATAATAATAATAATAATAATAATAATAATAATAATAATAATAATAATAATAATAATAATAATAATAATAATAATAATAATAATAATAATAATAATAATAATAATAATAATAATAATAATAATAATAATTAAATGGTGGGCATGACGCTGGATGGAGTCACACATAGTTGTAGTGAGAAATGTTGTATGAAATTAGCTAAACAGTTATTTTCCTTGTTCTTTTCTATCCCACAGTTTGATGTGCATGTAAAAGGAATCCTCAAAATAACCCGTATCCCGTCAGACGACGAGCAGCAGGCAGTGTACTCCATCAGCTTGGATGGCTTACAGGACATGTTTGCAGATGTGCCAGTTGACTTTACCAGCACGCTCACAGGACAAAAAGCCACAGTGCTCATATCCTACAAGAGATCCTCTGCCATGCCTGTACCCATGATCACATGCCCAAACCCAGCCGATCCACGTTGTCCAGACACAGACAAGTTTGTCGGGTGGAAACGACTCTTCTTTGCGCTACTTGGAGAGACAAGCGCCTGGTTTATTGGTCTATCTGTCATTATTGGCCTAATAATCCTGCTATTCATACTCTGCTTTGGAGATCGCTCAAGGCGCCAACCGCCTCCTGCACCCTATGGGTCGCCATACATTCCCAGCCCGTACCCAGGTAGCCCTTATGATACTACATATGGGGCGTCGTATGGAGGAGGTACCCCATACGGCACAGGCAGCCCTGCAGTGGATGGGTCAGGTAACCCACGCAGACATATGATGAAGACTGAGGTGCGGCATAGAGTAACCAAGACAGCGTCCGAATCTGATGATATCCGTGGGTCTCCAGGGTCAACTTCTCTTGGAGACTTCTCACCTGGCTATAATAGAGGATTATACAGTGTTACACAATAACATGGCGCCTATAAATGGTTCTGCAGTAATACCATTATGAACCCTGCTGTCTACAATACAAGAGATAATTCTGAAAATAAATCCTCACAAAGAATTCCTCAAGAATCTGATATGGTATTTATATTCAGAAAGAAAAACATTCTGATGCAAGATATAGAATTTTCATATATTGCTGCTATACTAATAATTTTCCATAATAAGCACCCACAAAACATTGTAACATGCAAGTGTACATACTTTCTCTGGTTAACACATAGATAGCAACATAAGTGATAAACATAGAAAATGGGGACCTCTCTCTCCCTACAAAAATAAGTAAATATATGTTGCTGGTTAACAAGAAGAACAGCCATTTTCAACTGTACCGTTCACAGTGCGAAGTAAATCCCAGTATAATGTAAGTGTGTGGAATCTCGACTCTTGCAAACTATTAGATAGGTTAGAACTTGTTTTATTATACACAGATACTGGTAGATGTGACTCATGGAAAGTGTAGAGTCATAGAGTTTGTATGAGTAAAACAAATATTTCACCAGATTGATGACACACTCACTTTTGCTCATAAAAACTCTCTTGGTTACCCACACTGGTAAACATTTTGTTTACTAAACTCTGTGTAACACTAAGAATCTTTCCCTGTGTTTGCTAAGATTTCCATCTAGTTTGAGTGATATTTTATCATGTAAATGGTAATTATGTAAAGGGTATTGGTTAAATTATTTTCATGCTGTAAAATAGTCATTTATAGAATAATGTCTATCAAGCCTAGTGTATGCATAATAAACTACCTCAAACAATAAAATGGCTACTTCAGAATAAATGTCTTTATTAAAAATACTTTGCCATAAAACTCTGTTTACTTCTTAAACATAAAATTCTATATAGTGGTTTTCAAAATCCCGTGAAACAAATTGCAATTGTTAAAGTGTAATAGTCAAGCCAGAACAAAGACATTTACAGTGTATTAGTACTAAGTAAACTGAATAGTATTTCACAGGTTTTTGAAAACCACTCTATCAGGTCTAAAGTCTCATTTAGCTACAAATATAATAGTATTTCAAAACAAAATAAAACTGGTGCTGAAAGGAAAGCCCTATGATAACAGTGCAAACAGGAATTTGCTACATTGATGGGTCCTGCATTGTTGGGCTTCTTCAATGTTGTGTGTTATTGCTTAGTTGTGTATACATTAACAATGCTAGCAATGTGCATGTTACGGCGACTAAGCGAAGCGTTCTCATCGTATGTGGGGAAGCCACACCTGTCAACCCCCGAAAATCTCAAGGCTTGAGAATTTTTGGGGGGAGGGGTGGGGGTATATTCATTTTTGGGGGGAGGGGTGGGTTTAACCTTGCAGGCGTTTGCCGTATAGAAAGCTCTCACAAACAAATCCAGTTATAGATCTCACGAGGGTGTTAGATAAATTGCGCTAGGCAAGGGAATTATTGTTCAAATATTTCAATAGAAAATAGGCAAAATGACGATTTTCTATAGAATAATTCTTCGGAAGCGATAAAAAATGGCTAAAAAAAAGGGAGATTTGGTGCTCAACGCAGGAGAAGGGGTTCAAAATCTTGAGGCTCCCACCTAATGCGGGAGAGTTGACGAGTAAGTACGCAGCTGGTTTGTCTCCTATTATCTATGTTCTACAAAGGAGTTTTTTTGTCTCTATTCTTCTCGTTCTTTATGTTGAGGTGCGGATATTGTTCATTTGCCCAATCAAATTGCAGCTTGTAAGAGCTGTGTACTGACCCGAGTTGACAGGGATGGGAAGCCTGGAGCCTCTGGTACACAGGGTATTTGCTTTCAGACTTTGACATGAATTTCATAGGCAACATGACTACAGCCAACCTCGTCATGCTCTATGTCCTCAACACTGACAAACAGGGGTCCCTCTCCCCCAGCTGTGATGTGCATTGAGGTGCTGCTCTCGCCCTGACCATCTGAGGACACCTCACCATCGCTAGCAGAAGCAAACAGGTTACTGTCTTCATCTGAAGTGGAACTACTGTCATCTTGGCAAACTCCAGTGACATGGATACTTCCAGTGTCCTGTATATATGGAGTATTTGAGGAAGTTGTTTGTTTAGCAGTTGGAATGCTTGCACCTTGATCACTATTGGGAACACTTTCTTGAGGTTTACCTACACTGTTTTCTACCCTCCCATCTATGGAATCTAGAAGTGGCAAATCCTGGTCTTGGCCAGATTGTGATAAAGCCTCATTTACTGGAGGTTGGTAATTATATGCTGAATCACAGGGTAGTGATTCATTGTGCACTGTGATTGCATTCCTAATGGGAGACCCAGTGTAAAGATACATGTAAGCATTAGCGACAACCTCAGCTGCCTCCTTAGCTTCTTTCAAACCCTCATGCTGCAAAGGATCAGGAAGAAGTGATGGGTCCTGGATATTAAATGGTGTCTCAGGACAAGATATAAGCTCTTGTTCTGATGCCAGAGTAAAGTCATCAATGTCCAGACTGCCTTGCTGGACTGGTTGAGTTGGCTCCCAAGATGATGGCACATGCACTAGAGGCAAGCTGTAATCTTCATCAGGTCTTGACTGTTCAGTACTGGCCAGCCCGGGTTCTCCACCAGAATACATGTAAAGATATGCCTGGGCAATCTTGTCAGCTGTGTGACAAGGATCAAACTCATGATCATCAGTGCTCAAAAGCTCCTCCATTCCACTCTCTTCTCCCTGTGCTATGCTACTTTTACCTTCTTCCTCTTGAGCAGGGGAAAGGGCAAGGTTAGGGGTATCAGGTAATTGTGGCTCCAAATGCTCAAGTCCGGCAAAGTGCTCATTGCACTGAATCACAAACTCCAAGTTGTGCTTCCCTTGATGTTCGCGATAATTCCCATTCACTGCACCTCTGCTGGCATCTCTCATACACCCTCCAAAGTACTCTGACCTTTCAAAGTTTTGGATTATCTGAGATGGAAGCATGATATCCTCATACTCCGAGCTGGCCCACCCAGTGTCGTCAAAGGTTCCCACATGAGTGGGGATCTGTGTGGAGTGGTAACGGAACTGTTTGTGATGGACATGTCGGTCATAGAAGCTACACTTCTCCAGATGTGCTGTCATGGTAGGAGTGTTTGAGTGAACCCACGATTTAATAGGAGTAAACGATGTCGAAAAGAACCATTTCTGAAAAAAGTCACTAGATTAGCATTATTGTGGTATTTGTAATATCTTAGTCAAAAGAACAAAAGAGTATAATAAACTGACAAGGTATTTTTTGGATTCAGTGAGGGATATTGTTTATTCTAATTTTGAAAGTCCTGCGTTGGGATGTTTCAAAAGGACCTGATTAATAATCATAATCAGGTCCAGTTGAATTTCCTGTTTAACCTGTTGAATTCCCTGTTCAACCTGTTGAATTCCCTGTTTAACCTGTTGAATTCCCTGTTTAACCTATTGAATTCCCTCTTCAACCTGTAACCAGGTTATCGCCCCAGTATCTTGCATTAAACAGGACTGGAAAGAGTTTTTAAGAGTTTCTAAGAAAGTCCAAATAAAGCCAGTTACTGTATAAACAAGGCTAAAAGCTATTTCATTCTAAAAAGAATATCAGTATTTTTTAATTGCTTTTATCATTATCTTATTGAATATTTGTTAAGTCATACCCTTTGCCTGACTTGCCAGGACCACTCCCCATTGTCATGGATCCTCTTCTCCCACTCAAACATTACTATCCCCTTCTTCTCCAGGATGCTTCGGCAAACCTCTCGCAGGAGTTTGCATGTGCGAGACAAGTTCCACAAACCGAAGCCATCAAGCATCCCTGCTATGGTCTGAAGAATCTCAACAGGAAGCAGGCAAAGCAAGTTGTTGTTGCCTGTGCTTGGGATGTTATGGGGACATTGTTGGTCCTTCATGCATGTCCTTATTCCAAAGTTACCAAGGTCTTGATTAAAAACAACTCCACCACACTGTGTGTTTGGGTGGAGTCTGTACCGCACAAACGTGCAGCCATATTGAGCAAGAGGGCATCTTTCTTCAAGCCATCCATTTAACCCACCGTGTATGTCACTATGAACTGCCTTGAAATGTTCCCCATACTCGTCACGGCGGAACACCTGATTACAAGGGATGGAGTACAGTGGGGTTTGCTTTTGAAATTTAGGTAAAGTCTCTAACATAACATTGAGACCCAGGGGCTCTGCCAAATGTATTGGTACAAACTTAGGGGGAGGGGGGAGGGATGTAGTTTCGTATTCCGCTGATTTGATGTTGTCATCAAAACAATGTGTTCTATTATCAGACGAACTAGAGTTCAAATCAGATCTCTTATCGATCACAGAGTTGTGAGGAATATTAACTGATGCGTGCGAAGAGTCGATGGGAGCATTAGATCCATTGTATGGTTTTGTTTCGGTATCAGCAAGAGGTAGCGCTGCTCCAGCTTGTTCTTTGTCTTCACTTGACAACACACACTGATTGAGCCTTCGGGAAATTTCGCTTTCGGCAAGATCCACGATATTATGTTCACACGAGGCCGAAACTAATTCAATTTCGTTTATTGAATTTGATTCGTTTCTAGACTCTTGGCTTCGGCTTATATTATTTGTTTCGCCGCTATTTTCAGAGTTTTTTAGACTCAATTTCTTTTCTAATTCTAGCAATGCCGGTGCCATTTCAGTCCCGCTTTCCACGTGCCTTGGCGGCTTTTCAATTCCGTTATCTTGTGCTGTTGTAGAAACCTTCTTGTTACGGACACGTAATACATCTACCTTTGCTTTCCCCTTTCGGCACTTTTTCTTAAATACGTCGTTAAGGATTCTTTGGTCCCGCAGCGCCAGCTCTACGTCCAGTTGCCCCTTTACAAGCACAGGATTCGGTTGAAAGAAAGGAACCCAGCTAAGCCTGGATTTGGAATACACGGGATAACGATTCCACTCCATCGTACAGAATATCGCGCTAGCTGGACAAATAGACAGATGGCTCTTGATACTCTCCCTTGGTAGAACGGCAGGGCAACCGTAAAAGGAGTTCGTACACGGAGTTTTCGCCTTCAAGCATACGAGTTTGTGTTCGCTCAGTTTACACTCGTGCATTCGCAAGCAGCAACCTGAATCACAGGCAATGACTTTGCATTTTTCATTGCTTGTGCAATAAAGCTTGAAGCAGTTTTGACAATGTTCGTGGTTCTTTTCATAAGTCTGGTCCATTTTAAGAGCAATCGCAAGAGAAACCCTTTCAATGACGCGAGTTCTTTGTCACTGTTCGTCTGATCACCTTTCCCCTGATTTATTTACTCGATGAGTGAAACCGCAGACCCCATGTCAACACAATACCTTACTCGCGTGACGGACGTCTGTCTCTCACAGGGCGAAATCACTAACTACTTCCTCCATGGTTTCACTATTATTCACGAGCTTATCAAAGACTCAGTCAAATATGAATCAAGTCCGTGTAATCTCTTACCACAAAGACATTCTATAGGTCCAATTAAGATCTTAGTCACCGTCATGTGACTTTGCATAAAAGAAAGTATGATAGCATTTTGGTGTCAGTTATTTTTATCCTAACGCCTGCATGGTATGTGTTATGCTTCGTTAACTTCATTAAGCAAAGGGAGAGAGGAAACTCAGAGTGGGGTCATCAAAGTGTACATTGAAATAATTTGTGCAATCATAGAGTGTCTTTCCGTAGCTTTCAAATTTCTTTCTTCTGTTTAAAAAAAAAATCCCACCCGGGTCCTTCCGTATTCGTGCCCTGACTTACCTGATGGACAGTTAGCCCCCCTTAAAAAAATTGATTGACTGAAAAACTAAGTCTGTATTCAGGCTACTGAAAAACCTGCCCTAAGAAATATTGGCTTTCCCATGGTGCAAAGCGCGTATTTACGTGACGTCATCTGTCATGGCGGAAAGGAGGGATAAAAAATATTTGACCAAATGAACGTTTAGTTATGCGATCGCACTGGTTTTTATCCTCCCTTACGCGTTGAAAACCCCAAGTATTCAATTTCAAGAGCACTACAAATCTCCAAGATGACTCTTATGGTGTTTTTCGGTTGTACTTTTATCGCGTTCGGGCCTGCTTTGGCCATGTTTTCTCTTACCATCGCCGGCGATGCTCAGCAAGTTATCGTATTAATAGCAAGGTAAGAAAACAGTCGACAGGTCCCGGCTTCTACCGGTCATTGATTATTTGTACCTCCCTGGGTGTTCAATATTCAATCCACCGAGAACTTCCTCGTATGTTTAATATTTTCTGCTCTCACACAATGATTCTAAGATGCCATTTACATCATGTTTTTGAACACCATTGATTTTCCGCTTGCGTTATTACAGTGCTTTCTTCTGGCTCCTTTCTCTCCTGATATCGTCTATATGGTGGATGGTTGTGTCTCCTTTAAAAGATGAGTTGGCTTTTGGAATGACGTTCTCGGTTTTGTTTCAAGAACTCTTCAGATTCGCTTATTTCAAGATTATAAGGTTTGTATCCCTAGAATGTTGACATCACAGGTTTAAAGCTGACATGCTCAAGTGCAGTAAGTGAATTGCTCTTTCCCTTCTGTTTACCCATCAACATTTACGACACAAGCCTCACATGGGTGGCACTATGACATGAATTGTTCTTCTGTCCTACAATAACACCCTCTGCTAACTCATCAGGGCATTTGTTCCACATGTGTCATTATATGGAAAATGATTTGTAGTTTGACAAACAAAAAGATGTCACTGGACCCCTGAGAGAAAAATTAGGTTTCCATTTATAAGGTTAATAACTCAACAAGCCAGAAGAAAAATTAGGTTTCCATTTATAAGGTGAATAACTCAACAAGCCTGAAGTATAATCTTACCACCTTATGCTCTTTATTTTTTATATTAGGAAAGCAGATGAAGGATTACTGTCTATGATCAACAACCAGTCTCCACTGAGGAAGCATAGGATTGCTTATGGTATGTCCAGCATTGAGAAGAATTTTATAAGCCTATGGTGGATTTAGGGAAGACTAACAGTGGTAGGAATTACTGAGCTCCCTAGAGAAAGCCATCTAATACCACTACACAAGCTATTTTATTGAAAGTTTAAGTGTATTTGAGTAAACAGACAATTTTCCAATATTACCCGCACATCCAAAATGCAGCAGAATGTTATTTAAAATGGTGTACAAAGTGCAGTTTACAGACAAAGCTGTAGAAAATGCTGCCAGTGCTTCTTTCATGGAGTTTTGGAGTCAAATTCTTTTTTTTTCTGCATTTTGGATCAGCTGTGGCCCGCCAGTCTGTGGCATTTTGGATGCGCACATATGACAATGTAAAAATGTTCCATTCATTGATAAAGGAACAATTGAGAGTCCCTATTATAGATTGTATTGGTTCACTGAGCTGTCACATGTTTGTTCTTTCCCCAGTTGCTGGTCTTGGCTATGGTCTAATGAGTGGTCTCTTTGCTATGGTCAATGTACTTGCTGATATATCTGGTCCAGGGTCAATTGGTCTGCACGGGAATGCTCAGAATTTCCTTATAGTCTCAGGTATAAGCCTTCCCACCAATACACACACTCAACACACTATTATTTAAAAATATTGTAACTTTCCTTGTTGTTGCAACTTGTTGTTGCATACTGCAGATAATTTAAAGTAATTTATGTGCTCTTTTGAGTTCTGTTGGGCTTTATTCCTGGGGAGTTTTTACACTTGTTACCAAAAAAAAAATTAATTGTGAATCTATGGGGTTCATTTGCTGGTAGTTTAATGTAATTTGATGGGCTTCATACTGCGCTGTACACTTTTCTACAATGTGTGAGTTTTATATAGGTTTGCCTGTGATTAAGCAAAAAAAATAGTGTATGTCATTGAAAAATTCCCTATTTCTTTCCTGTTCCAGCATTCCTTACATCCTGTTTCGTACTACTGAACACTTTTTGGGGTGTCATCTGGTTTGATGGCTGGGAGAACAAGAAATGGCTTAATGTGTTTGTTGTAGTTGCCAGTCATCTTTTTGTCTCATTAATGGTAAGTCTTAGAGGCTTCATACGTCATTAATTTTCTGTGGTCCCTGGTTTGGTCAATAATCCACATAGTCAGATACTATCAAAGATTCAAAGAATTTGACCCATTTTTAGTGTCGCCCATAGAAGATGCAAAAAGCTGCACAACTAATGACTTAGCTCTTTTAGTCTTTGTTATGTGCCATTTGGAGTATGTATATCAGGCATGCGAATGCTGGGCGTTAATTCTTTCCAGAGCATGTATTGCCTGATGGCTAACCCCCAGAGATGTCTCTCTGGCACAGCCCAAATTTCACAGCCTAGTGACAGAGTTTTTAGATCCTCTGCGACTGTGAGGGTACTGAGCCATTATGTTATATATCACTACGCCTTTAGAATTAACCAACAAGATCGAGACTATAGCTGAGATCACTACCGTAGGTCCCAGTTGTGAACTTATGTGGCCGTATTTGTGACCATGACCACCTTGACGGTTTTGGAGAGAGCCAATACTATTGTACTATGTGCAAGAATATGCAAAACATCCAAGGTTTCGCTTCAATGAAGGGCTGGTGCACAAAACATCAGCGAAGCTACCCTACCACAGAGGCCTAAAACATACCATTTCAACCAATGTTTAACTTGTTTTTGTGGCTATAACAGAACTATTGAAAGTTGACAGCTTCGCTTATAAACAACAATCCACCATCTCAAATGCTATATTTGAGTCACTCTCTTAAAGGGGAAATTCATCCTTCCTCTTTGTGGTGTATGCTTACAAAGCTACATGTAATATCCCCTATTTTGTATCTTTGTAACCAATGTCTATTTGTTTTGACTAGACCCTTCTGAATCAAGACAGCCAGTATATAGCAACTCTATTATCTGCCTACTTTACACTGGTTGTCATGGCGGTGTTAGCATTCAAGGTGGCGGGTGGAAGCATGTTTAATGTGTACAGGGTGACGACAGGGCGTCCCCAGGGTGACTACTGACCAGCATTCAGATGAGCTGCCCTAGACAAGCCATTGTACACTTTTGGAACAAGTTAAACAAATACTGTTTTTGACTAGACTGATCAAGGCAGGAGATCTTCCAAGCTGCAATTTGCTTTAGGACACAGTTTAACAGAAACTGTTTTGAGTACACCAAATAAGGCAAAAGCTGTATTGTTACATGTTAAAACCATGTTAAGGAAGAGGTGTTTAGGAGGAGGGCAAGCAGGCAAGTCATGTAGGATTCTTTTCGTTATGATTTACATTGTACAATATTCAGACCTTTGATGCACTGTAAAACCTCCATATAACGGACACTTTCCCGATTTCTTAAAGTAGGCACCTCACTATATATACAGGCACATACCTTGGGGGAGGGGGGGTGTGCGCACCTACCCACCCCTCCTCAGCCAATCCTGGGAACACGCCTGATATATAAGACATTTTTTTTGCCTTTAGTTCCCACTATATGAGGGGTCTGCTGTATTTATAGTGTCCACTATATGAAGGGTATGCTGTATTTATAGTGTCTACTATATGAAGGGTATGCTGTATGCTTTTTCATAGAATTAATAAAAGGACGGTTGATTTTTTCTCAAGATTAGAAAAATTGTAAAAAAAAGTTGTTGTGCCAATTTTTTGTTTCGTTGTGGCAGGGAAGAAAATTTGAGTAAATAGAAAACACTGGTATTCTAGTGCTAGGGTTCAAACGTGTTTCTTCTACAGCCCTCGAAGAGTGTGTTGTCTAAAACCTATTCTTACCGGACCCATTAGTGTGAATAAGTTAAACTTCTGATTAGCTCATTGCTCATTCGCGTCTCCTCTCGTAGTTGGGCGCTCTTGTTTTCCTCCCATGTGGTCGTTGCTTGCTCTTGGGACCTTTGGCCACTTCCTCACCTCCCCCCCCCCCCCCCCCCCCCAACCACCACCCCTAGCTTAGTCTTTTCTGCTATAGCTGGGCTCGCCGTAATTTTATTACAAATAACAAATAAAAAAATATGCTACAAACAAAGTATATCATGTATTTTCCGATGTATAAAAGGCTTTGACACTCCAAACACGTTGCGCATTGCACGTTATATAGGTTTGTCCTGTAAGAAGAACCTTTCGCCGAAGAATGAGATGCGAGGACAAAACGCGGTGCAGAGTCCAGTTGATACAGGGCCCTGGTAGAGAGAAAAAGACATTTTCAATGTGTTGCAATTGGTAAATATTGGTAAATAAACCTCGCAGCCTGGATATCGGCGGATGATGCTCAAGGATGAGAAATGATACGAAAATTAAACAGTTGCCGAGAAGACAGTGTCCTAGTGAGCCAAGGAAGGGGTTTATTTATTTCATATCCCAGTGACTTCAATTCAAGAAAACATTTTTTTCTAGTATAAAAAAGGCCGTTATCGCTCGATGTTGTCCTGTGAAAATGTGCGCGTGACCATAACTGTGATGTAGTTTAGGCAGGTCAACCCAAGCCATAGCAACCCACAGACATTTGGCAAATATACCATTTTCGGGTTGCCCTAATTGATGATGGATACAACATCGTGTTGCCCTAATTGATGATGGATACAACATCGTGTTAAGGAATATACCAGTATGCAGCTTTAAGGGCTCTGCTCTTACTATATTCGAGTTACTAACTTCAAATCGAGAATACTCTGCTATATTATTATAAGAATTCGGAGCTGGACCAATGTACGACTATCAATTTTAATCCACGACAAAGAATGATAGGCGCTCCCCCTTTACCCCTTGCCGTCTTGAATCATCCTTACCTCTTCGTCAAGAAGAAAAGTTGTCTTTCCTTGAGGGGTTGACCTGGACTGCCTGGAAGAATCCCGTATATACGGGGACACGCTCCTTGACCGACCATCCCCGGGATCTCGACACAACATGTTCTCACGAATACTCCAGGAATCAATATCGGGGTCAAACGTATCCGAATCAGTCCCAGGACTCGAGAGGTCCTCCGTGGATGTGCCAATAGTACGCGAACTAAGTCCTACTTCCGGTCCGTGATCACGTGAGTAGCTATCACGTGTTTCGGGCCTGTGATCACGTGACGCGAGCTGGCTACAGCCGTCTGCCACGCGTCGTGTTTTCATGAGAGCCAACTCTCGCTCACAGCTCTCTACCACTGTTCTCCTGGCCTCGTACTCAATCCGCCGTTGAACTGTTAGTTGAGTTTTAAGATTCTGGACTTGTTTTTCAAGCCTGGAGGTCTGTGTGTCTAGCGCATGGGTGATCTCTGTTTCTATGAGCTCTGTTTGGTACTGCTGAATGGTGGTAGTCGTTGTACTGACGCTCCCTAATCGCTTTTGGAGATGCTTTGGTGACGCTCCGCTCGGCTCTCTTCGCTGCAAGACTGTTATAAAAATACAAGTTCATTTTACATTGTCCGTGAATTACCCATGAGTTGGCCTGGCTACCCTCAGTAGAGTACTAGATTGTTTAGCCGTATAAATAACACAGTCGCGTACCCAGGATTGGCTGATGGGGGAGGGATGGAGTGCAGTCAGAGGTATCATAGGGGAAAAGTATTTGAAGATTCCTTAAAAAATAACCAACTTTCTAGGGATTCGCGCGCAAACTGCGCACCCCCTGTGTACTCGCCTGTAACATAATGTTTTATGTTTCGGATTGAAGCTATGACTGAAACATAAAAATTAACCGAAATGTTAACAACGTTTATCAACATATCCTTTATCAAAATTAATTGCGATGCAGAAAAGAAAAGGCTAAACAACATTTACCCTTACCCGTAAATGTATCTATTATGATGCCTACTGCAGAATGTTTACAAAATCAACATGTGAAATAGCGCGATTCCACCGAGGTCTCGCCAGAGGGGCGATGCATGTGCAAGGGGTTAACGAGGGTTAATGGAATATGTTTTACCTGCAATTTCCGACGCGAGATGAGAAGGCATCTCGACCTCCTTAGCAATTATCTTCTTTAGTTGCTGGATTTCTTCCAGATACTTTCTGATCAGCGAGTCTTTTGGATCCTCGTTTATCCGCGGACGATTCTTAATGTTTTTAGCTCGTTTAGCGTACCGCAATGTACTCAAAGTCTCTTCGTAATTATTCGAGCCTGGGCTAATACACGCCACCATAAGTGTCTTAGAATTTCCGCCTAGGGAGTCTTGCAAAAGTCTGGTAAGTTTAGAGTCCCTGTATGGGATGTGTTTGGATTTGCCATCCACAAGGGCAGATATGACATTCCCAAGTGCCGACAATGACAGGTTGATTTTGGTCGCCTCTCGAAAGCGCTCCCCGGTAGCTCCAGACTTACTCTGTCGTTCGCTACCAGCTAAGTCCACCAAGTTGAGTTTCCCGTTCCTCACGCATTCGCCCTCCCCTCCCTTGTTCACGTTTACTTGTAAGTCAATGATAAAGATAGAGTGTGACCGCGAGGAGTCTGTATTCATGCACGTGGAGCCTACCGAGCGATTTGCGCTACCGATCTCGAGAATCTCCGCTATGTCCTCATAGCAATCCACCGTAATGCTGGATAGCCCTTTCACGTACATACCCTTGTCAGGGTGCTCCTTGATTTCCAAATTACTCCTCGTGTTTTTCACCAGCAAGTCCCTGATCTCTTCGTTATAAATCTCGAGGTAGGAAACGTGGAGCAGGTACTCGCGGTTCCTGCGCCGGCCCTTACCCTGCATGCTGTTCAGAATGTGTCGACAGCACCTCGGGGTGATACCCACCTGGCTCTCGGGCTGGGCACTGCCTTGCATGGTGAACGTTTTACCACAGGACGTCTGGCCATACGCGAACACCGTGCCGTTATACCCCTCGAGAACTCCATCTACTATAGGATGCACTATCTCCGAGTATAACTTCTCCGTGTTGCACTGAGAGCCGTACACCCCATCAAATGTGAAAACTTTGCGCATCTTGGCAGGATCCCCGGGTTTCCGCAGCGAACATTGCCGCAGTGAGGAATCGATGCTAACGATTATTTCGGTTTTCATTTTGATCTCGTTATAGTCCAGCGGCCTGCAGCGAGCTATTACGCGCACGCATTCGTCTGACATCCCTGCGCCAGACGACTCACTCGTCGCCATGACGACGCAGTGCTAGTGTGAATCACGTGGTCACGAGGACCTATTTCTGTTGAAAAAATTGGGAAAATTGTACCTTTTCTGTAACAAAAGTGGACCAGGAAATTGCTTATTAACCTACCCACGTCCTTAATTCTACCCTTGGGTGCCAAAAATTGTGATGGGGGCCTATGTAAACAAGATAGGTGGAGGGTCCCCAAATGGTCCCCCCGAAATTTCGATGTGCTCGTTTTGCTTGCGCAAAATTTTTCGCCGTGCTTGCATGCTCGCGCAATTTTTATCCGCCTAAAAACTCTCGGTCTCGCATAAAAAACGGGGTGCTCGCAAGCTCGCAAGTGCTCGCCAAACACCATTCGGGGGCCTTAGTTGGAGTGGTAAAAACAGGACGTTTGAAGGGCAAGGCATGTTTTTTTTTTCGGTCCCTTAATCTTATTTGTGAAATATTTGTATATCAAAATATACACCTATTTCAAAATACAGAAATATGTTGTCAGTGCAAAGGGCGAATGTCAATTGTCGAATGGCAGTTCTAAGATCGAAATATACCACGAAACACGCCAAATTTCTACTGAATGCAGGATCATGTGGATATTTTCTGGGATTATATTACTTTTCATCGTTATTCTTAGAAATAATTATACCCATAAGCAGTGACTGGTCTTATAACTGCTATTTGCCAATTGCTATTCGCCATTTGAACTGACAACTACCTTTGTCCTCCATAGTGGAGCGATGAAGAGTGCACTGACAACGTTTATTGATATAGGTGTATACCTTTGCCCTCCACAGTGGAGCGATGAAGAGTGCACTGACAACGTTTATTGAAATAGGTGTATACCTTTGCCCTCCATAGTGGAGCGATGAAGAGTTGACTGACAACGTTTATTGAAATAGGTGTATACCTTTGCCCTCCATAGTGGAGCGATGAAGAGTGGACTGACAACGTTTATTGAAATAGTTGTATACCTTTGCCGTCCATAGTGGAGCGATGAAGAGTTGACTGACAACGTTTATTGAAATAGGTGTATACCTTTGCCCTCGATAGTGGAGCGATGAAGAGTGCACTGACAACGTTTATTGAAATAGGTGTATACCTTTGCCCTCCATAGTGGAGCGATGAAGAGTTGACTGACAACGTTTATTGAAATAGGTGTATACCTTTGCCCTCCATAGTGGAGCGATGAAGAGTGGACTGACAACGTTTATTGAAATAGTTGTATACCTTTGCCGTCCATAGTGGAGCGATGAAGAGTTGACTGACAACGTTTATTGAAATAGGTGTATACCTTTGCCCTCCATAGTGGAGCGATGAAGAGTTGACTGATAACGTTTATTGAAATAGGTGTATACCTTTGCCCTCCATAGTGGAGCGATGAAGAGTGGACTGACAACGTTTATTGAAATAGGTGTATACCTTTGCCCTCCATAGTGGAGCGATGAAGAGTTGACTGACAACGTTTATTGAAATAGGTGTATACCTTTGCCCTCCATAGTGGAGCGATGAAAAGTGCACTGACAATCTCTTTGAACACATAAACGCGTCATTGTAGTGAATGATAACAAGAAAGCGTGCTGGTAGCCATGGCCGAGAGTACAGCGGGCACTTGCGCCAACTCCCCAATATTTTCAACAATTATAAGGGAATGACCACTAGAAGCAAGGCTTTGTCCCCAGTTTTTTTTTCGTATGCCTGTATTGTGCCCCTCCCATATTTTGAGAGTTCTGTCCATTCGAATAATTTAGTTTTAACTATGCATGTGAACAGTTTAAAATCCAAATCAATATAGTTCGATTTTGCGTTATAAACGATAAATTGTTTGATTTTCATCTCGACAGTCCCTACCACCACCCCCCCCCCCCCCCCCCAAGAGATAAACGCTGCTCCATTAATAAGGGTCAAACCTTTTTCAGGTCTTTGGTGTTTAAGCAGGTTACTCACACATTATATAATTAGTACATTATGGCCTGATAATACCTTGTGCTACTATGTAATAGAGAGTAATAAATTTAAATTACCGCTTGATCTTTCGATCACGTCAAATTTCAAAACAAAGAAAACACTTTAGTATGTCGCCGCCTATCGCACACCTTTCTCGCCAATTTTTGATAAGAATTACTGGACGCTGTGATGGAATACACAAGACTCGCACATAGATGCTAAATATTTTCTAAGTAATATGCAACGGCACCTTTGTCGTATCCACCGATATTTGATCTGAGGCGATGAATAATCTATTGAAACCATAAGCTCTTCTTGTGGCGACAACCAATCCATTGTCATTTCTTTTCCACAGACTATCATTCCTTTAGAATTGACATCCCCTTAATTCGCAATTCTTTCGTGATTTGAGGGAACTGTCATAGTATTTGATGTAATCTTATCACAGGAGGGGATGAGCCATTGATTTCTCTGTGTTTGGCTTAGTTTAGCACCTGTTCAGTGTCAAATAACTGCGACACTCACAGCACGACAAGAGTTTTGTGACCAGGAGAGGCCCCTTCATGTGTGCAAACCCAGTATTACCTGCTGGCCACATTGATAAGCAGCTCCATTACACAACAACACACGCCTCTTTTCCAGCGGCTAACTATCTGCCGTCTATTTAACTCCTATAAGGTCTTCAGAGTCAGTTTTTAAGTTATGAGTAGAAGATGTGCAATATCTTTATAAGAAGAAATCTTGGTTGACTACGATCAAGTGATGAAAGAGGGCCGCCTTGTTGTTAGCTGAGGTGTGAGGACATGAAGTAATATAGAAAACATGAGAATCCGATGATAAGTTTAGAGCTTTTTATAAAACTATTCATTGATGTAATGCCTCGGCGGTTTATGCCTATAAGTTTGTGGCAACGACCAACGGGTCCCATTTCCTTATCAATTCCGGATCATTTTAGAAATATAATATATATTTTTTTTCTTAGATATCTACTTATTTTTAAACAAATGCGTCCCGGTTATTACCAATATATCCCATAAAACACCAAATATTCGACCGTCTCTGGATTCCGCTGACAAAAAATGCTATGTGATCAAAGTATTAAAAGCGAATAGATCTCTTGATTCCATGGCGACAGGTGACAAAAACACTACAATCGCCAGGTACCAGTATAATAACTACTACAATCTTCAAACAAATAAATTTTAAGATAAATATAATAATAAAAATAAGTTTTAGTTGTCCAGCTTTTATCCCGAGTGTACAAAAAGCATCAGGAAATGACTTTTTCTATATGATGTTTCTGATCTATGATAACTAATGAATAGCGATTCCCACAAGGAATTGTTTACGGGTCATCGTTTTCCTGCTGCTTACAAAAATCTCCTTTGGGACTTTTCCGTTTGCAAAATAAACAAGCTCATCACAATGAATTCCTTTTTTAGATAAAGTTATGGTTGTACTTCTTTACAGTGCAAGTATGTGTAATGTATGACTTTTTATCCCATGGGTCTTCTTTTTAATCCCATATGCTTTGTGCAATTTCTCTACGGCCGTTACTAGGAAATGTTTTTGTAGAGATGATATGGATAGGTTTTGGTTTCTTAATCGCATCAAAATGAAAGAAAGATATGGATAGGTTTTGGTTTCTTAATCGCATCAAAATGAAAGAAAACAAAAGAGCATTATATTCAGAATTATATTTTTTTCGTGTGATTTTTAAATTTTGCTCACTTATGAGGCAGTTTTGCTTTGCACAATATGTTGTAAATTAAAGTTCAAAGCGTCGCTTTAAAAAACTTCTCTCATTTGTCTATGTTACAAGAGATTTCTGCAATGGTAATAGTAAAAGATGGTAAGTTAGGAAATAATAGTGATCTTACCCATAACTGCTGCTTTCAAAAAACTTTGCAAGAAATTGTTCTTCAGGATTTACAACTCCTGTCTGCCAATAAAATTTATCAACTGTAGCTCTGCATTGGATTGCAATGCCTTTTATTTGTTCGCATTACAATGAAGGCAAATAAAACGTAATCCCGCAGGATGTAAACAAATGTCAAATTAAATCATACCACCCAAAGCGCTTGATTACGAGAGTTGTTTTTCTTAACTCGATGCCGACTGTGCATTGTGTCAAAACTGCATCCTTTCAAAATGACTTCAAGTCACGCATTCAGAAAAGGCAGGAAAATTCTCGAATCAAAACCTATATTGCTGCTATGGAATATCTTATTATAGCTGTGTCTTTTAATAACTGCTTCTGTGATCAAACGTTTGCTTCCAATAACGCCTAACCAATGTAAGTCGTCGGACAGTGTCATCAAGGTAGAGATTAGAAATGCTCTTAATGAAATGCTCTTTTTATCAAATTACTTACCTATATAAAACGATTTCCTCAAGATTTCCTAGTAAATCCTTCGATTCTAGATGTTTGGTGTGTGGTTAAGCGCGCACCGGGTTTGTTTTCCATTGATAAACTCATTAAAGGATGATGAACGGAGCCAAACGTTGACGACGAATGCGTGCATGTGCATCGACTCCCTCTACACTTCGCTAGCAGCTCCTCCGCGTGAAACATAACCATTTTTGATGAGATGATTAGAACATGTAGTGAAGTGCAATGGGAATTCTATTGACTTTCACGACTTATAGATCAGACTTTGCTTTGAAACAGTAAAAGGAAACACCTTGTTAAGTTAGTTGGTGTCAGGAGTGGGATGTTTCTAAAGGATCCAAAACAAAACTGTTTGCCTTCTAATGTACATTTATGTGCGAATGATGAACTTTACATAAAGCGTTTGGATGCCGTAGCTGTGAAAAAATCTGAATCATCGACATTTATTTTTAACAACAAAAATTGAAAATCTTGATAGGTATTTCAAAGCTTCAGGACAGACCACAGGTGGACTTGTATGGCGCTTAGTCAAGCTTGTAAGGCGCTTGATCAAGCATTTGGACACGCAGGGATAATCGATAACGTAATGAGTTTTACGGATGAGGGACTCAGGCCAACATTCCTCCAGCATAACGTAGTTTTCGTGTGGATTTGACATTTGAAGATCGCTTTGACATTGATTCTCTATACTCTATTTTACCATGGAGTTTTATCTTCCTTCACGATCTTACAAACCTCGCTCGAGACAAACTTTTTTCAGTTTTTTTCTTATGCGTTTGTCGGTGTAACTGAAATTTTGTCTATGGTATAGTTTTATCGAATAGTAGCACTTGAAGCGCCATTCGCAACAGTTTACTCCGGCCGGGCCGACGGAGACATCAACTGAAAGGCGAAAGAATATATTGGAATATGTACTATCTTATAGGCCATCCGCTCTAAAATATCAGTTACATGCCGAAAAGGCTTTCAAGAGACACACTCCTTTTTATAATTTTGAGATATTTTTCGCGTTTTCCGTTAAAAATATTCGGAATTGTTACGTTGTCGACCGGGATTAAACTGGGGATATTGCCGCTTAATTACGAAGACGCCCTTCCAGTCTTCGTAAAGTCTTAGTAAACGCCCGCACTCGAACGGGAACGAAATCGACTTGAAGAGGAAAATTACACACAAGATCAGCAGTATTTCAAACTTCGCACATTTCAAAATACCCCCTCCTTTCTGTGGTAAATAAAAATACAAGCGCACATGAAAACCAGCTACAGTCAATCGGGAAATGCACGATTTCACCGCGAGGCTAGAACCAAGGCAATAGTCGGCGACACAAAATCAAGGTTTTTCTTTTTTCCGTCCTTTCTAGAATTTACGCAGTTTTTAACGGTCGCGCATTTATTTTTGTTTTATTTTTCTAAGTTGTGAGTAAGACTATTAGGGTTGGGTGAGGGGTGACTGGGGTGTGGAGCATGCAAAACTATAAATAAAAAACATTCCTTTTTAGGGAAAAGGTAAAAAAATGGTATGGTATATTTTGTTCTCCGGAACTCTTATATGAAAAGCTTCCGTAGGCTAGCGTGTATAAAACAAATGCACATCTCAATTATCGGCTGTCTTAGATTTACATATCTATATATTTATAGATATGTAAATCCCTTACTTTTCAGGGGGCCTTTGGCCAAAATTTATCTAATACTGTGAAACCCGAAATGCCTTCTAGGGAGGGGCGTGGACCTCCCAGGTAAGCAAAAGCCCACAAAACGATAATGAAAAAAATTCCAAGAGGACACTGCTAATCATTATTACTAGTAAACCAAATCTCGGGGCGAGTTGTCGTTTTCGCTTTACGCCCCGTAATTTCATTTCATAGTATAGTTATTGTTATACTAGTAAACCAAATGTCGGGGCGAGTTGTCAGATTGCTTTCTCGCCCCGAAAGTTTGTTTACTAGTATGTTTTTATCTATAAAATTTTAAAATTCTATAAAATTTCAAAATAATACCACTAAACTTTCTCGCCCCCAATTTCATTTACTAGTACTAGTAAGTTAATTTGCTAAGTTAGCTAATATATGAATTCCCCTGCGATGTACTGTTCTATTCGACTGACTACAATACTAACGCTTCTTCTTTTATACTCGTTTGTTTACTAAATATAGCTAGTTACCTAAAGCTATTTTTGGAATACTATTTCACTTACGAACTTTCCCGAATTTATGTGATTTTATCGCTCACGCGAGCAAGATCCAGTAACCACTAAATGGCTTTAAATTTGTATTTGTTACACTACATTCTAGAACCCCCTAGAAATAGTATCTGTATCAAATAAACAATATCGCGTGACTTCGAACTTTCACGAACTATCTACAAAAATACATCTTATTTACAAAGACTTCTTTAGATCTTACTTTTTACAATACTAGAGCTTACTAAAATTTTATATTTGCAATTGCACTTATAAATCCTAGGTACTTTTATAACGTTTACTCAAAGTTCTTCATAACAAACCATGAATGAGCGTTGAGCCTTGATGAGTGCACTCCTACTTTCGCAACAATCACCTTGAGTAATTCTGATCACTGATTGGTCGATCTCGAAACACATGCGACCGCCCGCTCGAAGCGAGTCTTTTCTCAAATATTTAGAATGGCGGCTGGTCGAGCCTTTCTCATCTCCCTTCTAAAACGTTCCGAAACCTCCCTAACAACACGGGTATGTGAATACCGAACTGCCATATGGATAATACGGATCTAGTTTATGATGTGGTATTTTTTTGTCGTTCCATTTAGGGAGCTTTTATTGGAACTCGGGCTGTCTCAACCTCCCCGGTTGATCCACAACGAACAGCCGCCGAGGTAAACTACATCCCGTGTTATTACTCGATGTTCATCAATAAAAAGTGCCTTTATAATTTGATTTGTTTTTGTTTTTATGTTCTAGCATTTGGTAGATCCTGAGCAACAGGTAAGCTTATTATCTTGGCTTTATTAGTAATATTTCGCAAGAGCCTCTCTGTGTTTGTAGTGAATAGGTGTGTACGTCCAAAGTTGCATATTTTGACACGTCCACAAGTCTTACATTTTTTTCAGCTTTTACCCATTCTCTTGCCTAACAAGGATTCCTAACAGAAGTTTTAAGCTTTGAGCTTCCTATTCCATTGCACTGTTTTGTGTTTTTTTTTCCAATTGTACAGTATCGATCTAACTGAATATTTAACACTCAACGAGCGACTAGTTAAATATTACCTCCATTAGTCATTAAACGTAAACCAGCATGTTTGTGTTTGTTTATAAAGGAGTAGTTTCATTAGAGTTTAAATCGTATCTCGATCTAGCAAACTTATTGCCTTATTATTACTATCTTAATTCCATTATCTCCTTGCATTTATTAGATAAAAACATTTTCCCTCAATTTGTTTGTAATGCTCCTGCCTCGGAAAACAATAGAGATGACTGCCTGTTACGCTGTCACATATAAATGTAAACAAATCGATCTAGGTTTTTTTCAATTTGTAGTATTGTACTGGTGATTTTTGTTACTTCGTGATACTAAGATAATGGAACCAAACATATTCTTCAGTTTTTATATAACCATCAAAATATTTTTTTACTCCCACTTTTATTATATAGGGTTAACCATGCATAGAAGAAGAACCTAGTCTTTCCCACCCACTCTTATTATATAGGGTTAACCATGTATAGAAGAAGAACCTATTCTTTCCCACAAGGCTGATTAGGTTCTCATAAAAAGAGTGCTTAAAATGCCTTAGGGAGGGTTCATTAATGACTGGGAGGACTAGCAAATATGTAGGGGGGTATGTTTTTTGGGTGCCGATTTAGGGGGTCACATTTTTTTGGGCTGTCAATTAAATGGGGGGTCACATTTTTTGGGGCACCGAATTCAAGTCTGGTTATAATACAGAGCAAGAGAGTTATTGTTCAAATGTAACTTGATTGTAAGTTCACAATGTTTCTTACAATTATATATCTATTTGTTTATATAAATAAATTTTGAAAAACCCTCTCGTGGTTGACAGACAAAGCTGCCCGTACAATCAGTTTAACAATGACACAAATACTTTAAAATGTTGTGAAACCTAGACTCAATGTCTTTGTTAACATTATCGATGATGTAGTCACTTTCTAGCGACATTGGTATTTGCTGTTTATCTCTGTGCCACTCTTAAATGAGCAAAAGTGAAAATTCGTACTTAAATTAAATAGGACAAAATTGCCATGCTAGCTGATCTATATTTTAATAAAGGTTATATTCAGTTACACTCTGTGGTTTTAAAGACATATAATTATCTAATATAAAAAAGTGGAGTTTGTAGTTGTAGGGGGGGTTGCAAATTTTTGGGCCATCGTTTAGGGGGGTCATGATTTTGGGGCCTGGATTAGAGGAGGGGGGGCAAAATTTTTGAGCCCAGGGTTTTGCAAAAATATGCCCCCCCCACTTATTAATGACCGCTCCCTTAACTCAGCCTTTATCTATCCATAACCATGATTTAATTCTCCACACACACACTGTTTAGAATTGCCTTTTTTAACATACTACTAAAATTTAATATGGTGTAGATGCTTTTTCATCAACACTTTTTGAAAATCAGAACTAATGATGATAACTGTTTTCTTACTTGGCTGCAAATTCCTTGTTTATTCACACGCTGGTTTATTTGTTTTTGTCTTTTTGTGGCACAAAGCCTGGTCCTGCTTTCTTTAAACAGTTGTTGCTTCTTATTAGTTCTCTCTTCAATAAGTTTAAATCTTGTTTTTTTATACATTGCCTTTACAGTATGTGCCTCTTGTTTATTTATATTTTTACCTAAACACATAAATACAGTAGTAAATATAGTCTTATATAAAATTTCAGGAGTTATATCCTCTCCTGTTCTGTCGTCATTGACCTTTTTATTGATTATGCTTATAATATTTCCAAATGCCTGGTAGTCTCATATTAGTATTTTAATGCTTATATTAAGCAATGTATTTTGCCCCGAAGTCACTTTTGTTAGTTGTTTATATTTTGTAACCCCTTAAAGTGGCATTATCTGTGAGAGTGTGATTGTTACATTTTTTCAGCCTTAGTATGTTTCTTAGCAATAGAAAATTCTAAATTCATGATATAATTGATCTTTTAGGATCCTAGCACTTTGACTGTTCATATTTCTTATTAAATTTCTCTCTGTAATATTCCAGCTCAAAATTAAGAGAGAATTTGTTTGAAGCATTGTATCATTTTGGGAAGTCATGATTTATTGCATCTAAATCATCTAAATTTATCTTTCTCATTTGCGAATCATTTACTTATTCTGACTCTAAGCTAACTTATGCTGTAAGATGAATTCAAATCTAATTTTTTCCCAGGTTAAAGATCAGCAGAGGCGCAATGAAGAGGCAGGGAATTACACAGAGTTAGTGCGAGACTTCTTGGATCCCAAGGATTTTTATAATGCTATGCGTCAGCACAATATGGACTTTTTCTGTGGTGTTCCCGACTCCTTGTTAAAAGACTTCTGTGCATACGTGGCGACAGTTACACCCAAATCGCACCATGTTATCACTGCGAATGAAGGGCAGGCCATAGCCCTTGCATCCGGGTATCATATGGCCACAGGAAAGTCTGCCGTTGTCTACTTACAGGTAAACAAGTAAATTTGAAAGAGATAAAAGACAGTGTACCATTATCTGGTCCAGGCATCAGTTCATTAGTCGTAATCGCCAGGTTTCAGGGACAACCATGTATTAATTGTATTTATGAAAGAACACTCTAAAATCTTGTGCTCTGATTTGTCAAGGGTCCATGTGTTATTAGAAGACACACGCACGCTTGGTGTCAGCATGCGCACACACTCCTCAAAACTAAATTGTAATCTAAGAAAACATTTTTATTGTTGTATAAAACAAATATATCTTATTTTTCTGTGATGATTTATTAGATGCACAGAATACGTCAGTGTGCCATGACGCTCCGTGACATCATCTGTACATCTATTCGAGGACAGATGCATGCAAAAAAGATATCAATTTGTTAAGTGTATCAGTGTACAGTAATTTCAATGAGTTTTGAAATAGCATTTAAAATTGCCTCACAAAAGAATAACTAATGATATTAGTGTAGAGAATAATCCATTGCTTTATGCCTAGTCAGGCACATTTCTTAGGTATCTTATTATAATGGTTTCATAAACAGAACTCTGGTATTGGCAATATTGTCAATCCTCTGATGTCGCTGGCAGTGAATGGTGTTTACAGCATCCCAATGTTATTGCTGGTGGGCTGGAGAGGAGAACCTGGTAAACGTGACGAGCCCCAGCACGTAGTTCAAGGCCAAGCCACTCCAGGAATACTGGGTAAGGTCATTTGACTTTATCTATATTCAAGCTCCCCCTAGTAAAACAAAAAGTATTTATGATGCTAGACTTAATTGTTGCTTCATACAGAAAGCAAGATAATTGAGATGTGAAAGTATTTTCCCCTGTAACCCCCAGTGATAGGTGAAGTAGGTACAATACTAGGCTAAAGTGTTGTTTCTTACAGAAAAACAGTCACAAAAGCGTAGATAGACTTTTTCCCACACCTTCCCTGTGTTCATTGTTGGGTCTGTGGGATAATATGTTAAGTTTTGTCAAAGTCAATTATATAATCAACATTCTTGTGTAGGAGGGGGGTCCCTGGTATTAGAAATCATGTCGAAGTGTATGATAACATATAAAACACTGTTTTATTCAACTGGATTTTTAACCTCTCCCAGCATCTTGTGGAATTCCTTTCCAAGTCCTTCCTGACTACCAAGAGGGTGCAGAACAGGCCCTGTACACCGCCCGCAAACACATGGAGACAACCAAGAGCCCCTACTGCCTACTGGCCCGCCGTCAGAACTTCCTTCCCTTCAAGCTCAATGATGGACCAGATAAGTAAGAGCCAAGCATTTATTTTGCCCTGCACACATTAGATGTCTTTGGAAATGAACCTGCAAATGTCTGAGTGTAGTGTGTTGGGCTTAAATGTGAGAAAACAAAACAAATAATTTTCCATTTAGCTAAATTTTCCACAATGGTACCAACTTGCTTTCCTCTTTGCTCAGGTACCCCTTGAATAGAGAAGGCGTGTTGAAGGTGTTGGTGGACAATTTGCATGATCGCGATGTGGTGGTTGGCACCACTGGTATGCTGTCCCGAGAGCTGTTTGAGTACCGGGTGGAGAAGAAACAAGGCCATGAGAAGGACTTCCTGACCGTCGGCTCCATGGGCCATGCGTCGGCCATTGCTCTTGGCATTGCAAAGTTCAGACCAAAGAGACAGGTAACTGTCGAATGCTGTAATTGATCTATCACTTCTTAAGTGAACATTAACCGAAAAGGTTGTGTGGTGGCTGTAAATATAAAGGTTTCCATAATTTCATCTCTGTTTCCTTCCCTACAAAGTTTCCAGTATTTTATATCTCTTTGCTTCCCTACAAAAACTCTGAGGATCATTTTCACTTGCAAAGGAATTGAACAAGGGGGGAAAAGTAGAGACAGGGCTTTTGAATATTAGTTTGAAGAAGAAAAAAAATGTAGGGTATAAGAACGTTGTGTTTATTTCCTTTACTGACGTTTTTTTAATCTTGTGTAATCCAAACAAAGTCACTAGTGAAGGAGGTTTTTGTTGGCTTTTGTTTTCCATGAATTACCTGTGTATTTTTTGTTTTGTTTTGAGGATTGGCCCACCTATTTTCAGATATTTGGCTTGAAAAAAATCCAAGGGAATCCCCCAAAGAACAATTGATCCGACCCCCACTTTCTTGGAAACCCTTGCTTCGGCCCCCATTCTTGGAAACCCTGTATCGGCCGCTGAATGCTACCTGTTTATTGAGGCCTAACCCTGCATTATCTTTGTATTAGGTGTTCTGTCTGGATGGTGATGGTGCAGTGCTGATGCACATGGGTGCTCTGTCCACAGTTGGAAGCGAAGGAAGTGCCAACCTCAAACACATCATTATCAACAATGGCTGTCATGACTCTGTAGGGGGTCAGCCCACAGACGCTGCCAATGAAAACTTCAGTTTCACTGCTATTGCAAGTGCATGTGGCTATAAAACGGTAATATGTCACTGACAACACAATCTCAGTTTATTGTTTTACACCCCAAGGTGTTGCCCTGCTAGCAGAGCTTCTTCCTATTTGTTTCTATCAGTTCACTTATATGTGTCTGTAACGCTAAAGAACTAAGAACGTGAGTTGATTTTGTAACTTTTGTTAGAGTAGGTGTTATTGAGAGGGTGCTGTATTGTAGGTGCATATTATGTAACTTTGATTTTAGTAAATTTATTGAAGGGAGGTGTTTATTCTCTTAGTTTTGTAAGTGTAGGTGCCGTTGGAGCAGGTGCCGTTAGAGAAGGTGCTGCATTATGATTCTGTAGGCTTTGTTGGAGTAGGTGCTGGATTGATTAGGTGTTGAATTTTGTGAAATCCCATTTTTCCTTACGGCAGGACTGGTGCAATGCATTGTATTGTTTTCCCGATCCTTCAGCTTTTATACTGTGTTAAATTTCTTCCGAGGCATGTACTGGTTGTGCATACATTAGACCTTCCTGTTTAGAAATAAATTTAGTAAATGTCAATAAGCTTATGTAATTACTTTTGTACTAAACTATTCCTATTCTAGGTGATGGAAGCCAGCGAGCCAGCGGACATTGCCGCCAAGGTGAAAACCATGCGCGAGATGGAAGGACCTGTACTGCTGGAGATTAAATGCAATAAGGGCGGTAGAAAAAACCTTGGACGACCCACAAGGACGCCTAAACAGAACAAGAAAGACTTCATGCATTTCCTGGCAATCGACCACTAAAGCTGTGTCTTTCTACACTATACCAATTGTATCAATACAAATAATCAGATTTTTAGGCGGTGACATTCTTTTAATATATTGGAAGTCTAGAGAACTGAGACGCTGGGCATCACCCACATTCAGGAGTGGATGATACCCAGAGTTATAGAATAGTAAGCAAGAATGAAAAGCACCATCTCGACCCAGTAAAACCCTGTCCCATGGAGATAATGGAGATGGGTATGGCAGTTTTGTATTTGATAGGTATGTGGTACTACTGCTACATAGATTATGGTGATGATAATGATGATGATGATGGTGATGAAAGTAAGGAGGTTGATGGTAATGTTTGTATTGGCGGTGATGATGACGGCGGCGACGGCGATGATTAAGATGGTTATATGATAGTAGTAGTGTTGTTATTTGCGATGATGATAGTCGTAATAGTGATGGTAATGTTGGTATTTGTGATGATGATGATGATGGTGATGATGATTGCTTAGTTTGGGTATACCTTGATAACAGAAGGTACAGGGTAGTCTTTAAAACTAGTTTCATCATTTTAGTGGCTAGCGGGAAAGGGCGTGGCTAGCGAGGGGAGTAGGGCTGGTTTGTCCCAGCTCGGGTGGACGAGTGCACATAATGCCTCGGGGTATTCTTTGTGTAATTATTTGTGATCTCATAGGACATTTCATTCAATGTATTCAGAAATAAAAAAAAGAAAAGAAACCTGTTGTCGTTGTATTTCTACATTTCATTATTAATTCCTCTCGCGCTGATTTCATGACTAGGTACTAATGACTATTGATAATTCCTTTTTGTAACATTTACAGTTCGAGCGTGACTTTTTGTACAAGACCTAAATATACATAATTATGACAACACACAGTTCTTCTCTTCTTGTTTCGCGTTTTGTGGTCTGAGTAGCTCCGAGACGAATAACGAACACTGGATGATTCCTCGCAGTAGCCTTTCTTGTTGTCTTAACATCTCTATAAAAAAGATTTTTAAAAGAGCTAAGAAGCTTTCGGGACTCACGAATATAAAGTTCTCTATGTTCATATCCCATCAAACATCGTACTGAACTTGGGGCTCAGGGAACCAGCTCTTCACCGTTACTGAAGAGCCAAGTCTATTATTTGTAAACAATCCAGTAAAACCGGTTTTCTTTCCCTGTAATGGAGTCCAGGCTTCACGCGATTCTCTTTCCCCATCCTTGTTTACTGTCAGAGGCTCCGTTGAGTTTCTCCGGTACATACGCATGGCGTTGATCTTGGGCGACAGGTTGTTTTGAGCATTCTGCCAGATTTTGAAACTATCAGTCAAGTCTGTCTCGGTGGAGGAGTTGTCGTGGAAGGTATCTTCCCCATTATGACCTGTACGCTCGCTGCTGAGGTGGGCAAGGTTTATCACTTTTGGGCGCCATTTATTCCTCAAGTACCAAATCAGTGCGGAGGCCAGAGCAATGCACACGATGAGGGTTACAGTAAATGACACGCCTATTGCTATGGCGACTTGCCTGCTTGTGTCTGCTGAGCCTACGAGTAACAGATATGGTGATGAGTAATTTAGGCTTGTTGTGCGCAGACTCGCGCGGATCGTTGAGCTAGTGAACAATCAAATCTCTTCTGAAAAATCGGGTCTAGTGAGCCTTCGATTAATCTATGGATCACTCATAAATCCCCCACACCCACACCCTATTCCGAGACACGATTGATACGATGTACTCTTACCTGCTCCGGTGGGTACCCAAGCTGTAGTACCTGTCCCATTCCCCGCGGCACGCCCTGTAGAGGTACCCGTCGGCGACAACGTTGTACCCAGCGTACTCAAGACGATGCTACCATTTCTAGCTTTCCCTAAGCCTGCCAAGTCACTAACTCCATTCTTTGCGAAAACCGTGATCTTCACATCTCCTATATCCCCACTAGCCCCTAGGGTAGCGATCAGGTGAGTGTTCAAGAGACCCTGATTGGACGGCCATAGTATGACGTCTGTACAAGTCTCTGTGCACGCACCGGCCAGACATTTGTGGCAGCTGATATCGTACGTGACGTCACTGCGACTTCCGGTGTCTATTGGTTGTAGCCATGTCACCATGATAACGCCCGTTGCTATGGTAGTGTAGGAAAGATTTCTTGGCTCTGATGGCGGTCCTGAAAGCAAAAGGATTTCTACATTGTTGGCTATGCTATGTATGCTTAACTGTCACAATCGGAGCTTTTACCATAACATGGACCAAGTGGCGAGTCGACCGATGCTCGGTAGAACCCAGCATCACAGATGCAGACATCACGGAGCACACTGGAGTGGGTATGACCAGGGCACGTTATACATCCACTATTGCCAACTATGTTTTTGAATTCTCCGTTTTGGCAAGCTGCAAAATGATTATCATTATCACTACCAGCGCCTTTTCATAGATCCATAGAAAATCATAATAATCTTTATTATTAATTACCTTTATTATTACCTTTAAAGATAATTATTACCTTTATTATCTTTATTATTAATTACTTTATTTTATATTTTGTATAGCCCATAAGGGACTTTTCAAATATCAGGGGATTCTAGCTCAATAGCTGAAGACTGCGGTTATGGTCAATCCTCGCATCTCGATGCCATGACTCTTGTATCGCAATTCACCCCTAAATCCTAATATTCAGTTTTTTCTCAGATCTTTGGACTATTTTTAACTCTAAAACGATCCATTATAAATGGCGAACAGAGGTTGGGGGGAGCACGTAATCTGTGCACCCTCCCCACCCCCCTGATTACGCGCCTGGCTTACCCCCCCTGTATACGCGCCTGGCTTACCTTTGCACTTGTCCCCAAGTAGCCCAAACCCCGCCTTACACATGCACGTGCTATCACTCTCCAGGACCTGCCAATCACCACTCGCAGAACAATTCGCCACCAGTGTCCTGTTGTACGGGTACTGTACTGCCATGGTGGAACAGTTCCCTTCTACTTGCGTTACACCGTCCCGCAAAGCCAACGAGACAGTCCTTGGATACGTCACGCCATTAATGACACTATTAGGGCAGTAGTTATATGTCACGCTGATACCGCTGACTGCTACACAGGCTCCGACATCTTTCAAGGCGAGGTAGAAGCCTTTTCGTTGTGTTATCATGGTAACATTGATGACGTTGCTGACGGGAGTGACCAATGATGTCCACACGGATGAGGCCAAGACTTTCTGCACGAATCTGAAGTCATCCCTGATGACGCTTTCATTCATGCTCTCATATTGGTCATCAGTCTCCAAGGTGAATAAGTTGAAATATTGCACACAGTACGCGTAACCACCTGGGCACTGTCGGGCGGTGAATACGAACTTGATAGTCACCTCTATGGCGTCTTGTGATTGGATGAACTCGGAGACTTGCCAGCTGTTGGTGCTGTTGGTCTGTGTGAAGGCCAGGTCGCACACTGAGTAACTTCCACTGCTAACGTCACGCTTCCACTGTGATGGAACACAACATAAGAACAGCGGCAAATTCGTCCCCAAGTTTTTCTAGGTAATTTTTAATATGGCGTCTCTTCGTCAACTAGACGTCAAATTGAAAACCACCCATACCCAGAATACTCTGGGGACGAGTTTAAACCAGAAAGGCTTATCCACTATCTTCATAACAATTTTCAGTACCCCCTCAAACGTTCGCGAACGTCAGCCCAGCGAAATACAGAGAAAACAGGCCTCTGCTAGCAGAGAATCGCCTGAGAGATTGATATCGAAATAATTCGGGCACAGTTATGAAAGAAACCAAAAAGTTCTCTTGTCAGATAACACCAAAAAGAAATACATGTGCATTGGGATTTCATCAGCTTTTGCTATTTGATGTTCGAATTTGAAAATTTCGAAATTACAGTAATACCCTGGGTTCCAGAGGTGGAATATCCGCTTTTCCCAGCATGCTAGGGGACGGAGGTTCAAATGGGCTGGCGGCGTCAGCCTCTGGTGTAATGCGGTCGTCTTTTGAGTCAGATCTTGACCCTAGCACTCTGATTGGCTACCAAATTAACAAATCGTTTGTTTGGGCATTTTTCTCACATGATACAGAAACCTGTTTCTTCAGTTAGGGGAAATGTGAGAGACTCGGTCTTGTTTTGAGTTCACGGCAACAATCCAAATATATTTCTACTACAGATCGCTATTGTTTTGGCAGAAACACTTCGAAGCAAGCTCGAAAAATCTCGGTTCGCTTGAAAAAATCTCGGAGCCTCTGGTCTCAAGGGTATTACAGTAACTGCATAATAAACAAAAACACTTGTTTTAATAATTTAAAACTCTAGTAAAATATTGTTACATGCTTTAACAGGACGGCAAATAAGATTAAAATAGAGTATATAAAAAAACTTTAGAAATGAAAGATAAATCTTTCTTTCAAGAAGTGATATAGGTCAAGAAAAAGTCCGTTTTTATTAACCAGCTTATGTGTGAATTATTAGTTTTCGGTTCCGATAGCCGGGATGTGCGCCATTCGGCTTGTAAACATTGCTTAGTGTTGTTTGCACGGGCGACTTCTAATTTCCAACAAAGATTGCGAAAAGTAGGTAAAGGTAGTGTACAAGTTGAAAATTGACTAGTAGAGGTGAATATGAAATTGATAAATCAAGGATCTAAACCATTCTAGAGTGGTAAAATGTTGACTTCGAATGGTTACTAGTAAAAACCATGCGGCGCGTTTTGTCATAACCAAATTAAAAAAAACTGTCGTCATACCAAAGTTTTGCAAGGGTAGAAAGATAAAAGTCAAATCATGCTTCTAAAAAGAAGCCAAAAAGAAGACCTCAAGGCTACAATTGCATCCAAAATTAACTGAGACCACAAAACCAATGTTTAGCGAAAAAGGAGCTTGAACTGTTTGCTCAAACCCAAAACGTCGTGTAAGTTAAAGAAAGCTTGTTTACACAAGCTCAGCTTTTATAATCAAATTAACTTATCTATCCGACATGGATAATTCAAAATCACAAAAGCCGAGGTTAAGGTTCGGATAGATGAATAATAATAATAATAATAATAATAATAATAATAATAATAATAATAATAATAATAATAATAATAATAATAATAATAATAATAATAATAATAATAATAATATCATAATTTTAGGGACGCTACTCCCGAGGCAGTTGTTTAATGCACTTTCTTCTTGGTTCTTTTTGCGTGTTTTCTTATAAATCGCTATTCCTTAGTTACCAAATGGTTTTCTACTCCAGTCAGTTTTTAACCCCTGTATTATGTTTTCTGGTCAACTGCATTAAAAGTCTATAACTAATTATTACCCGCTAGAGTAAGTAACTGAGGGAAAACACGCACCCCGATTCCATCGCCCAAAGTAAACGCATTCGACCAACTCCACGCAATATCCGAGTTGTCCCGGTGTAGTAGAACTCCTACGAAAAATACAATAAGAACAAAATACAGAACCAAGTAAAACAGTTCTTCCAATATACCTTGTGAGGCGCTTGTCTCTCTAAGACACAAAAAGTACAGCTGGATGACACAGATGATCAACATTGCATGGTTTCCGTATTTCACAGCACGCTATCTTGGCTAATACGAGTTTCCATCGACACTTTCTGGACACACCCGGAACTTTCACAGTGTTAATCGTTTCTCTGCAATGTAACAACCCTTCTCTCAATCAAAAGATTGTTATTTCGTACCTAAAGATCGTTTCGCCAGTTGCCTAAGCGTTTTTGTTCAAGTGCTGTTAATTTTTTGATTGACGTAGTTGTTGTTATTGCACGTCACATGCACACAATAGACTTCCATTAAAGTGATAAATGGCTGAGCACCCTTTAATGATCACAATCAATACTTTACATTCTTAAATTGCGGACGACTGAAAAAAAAAATAAAATAGCAAAAAATGTGGTATTTACAACAGGATTATCAAACTTCTCTTTTATTTGATCTCCCATCTTTTTGTTTTTACTCTAGTTTTCCTTGCGCCTCGTTCCCACGCGGCTCCTTAGATCCCGGGGAAGTATATTAGACTGTTATAGAGTTAAACTCAAAGATCCTCCCACCTACGCAACCGTCTTCAGTTTCGCCCCCCGTGTGCCCTCGAATGAGTAAGTACGCGGCTGCTTTGTCTCCTATTATCTTTGCTCTACAAAGGAGTCCTTTCGTCTCTATTCTTCTCGTTCTTTGTGTCGAGGTGCGGATATTGTTCATTTGGCCAATCAAACTGCAGCTTGTAAGGGCTGCGTACTGACCCCCTCGAATGGCCGATGTGTCATTTAAATAATGTGTACGATAATAGAGTGGTTTTCAAAATCCCGTGCAACAAAATGAATTGTTAACGTGTAATAGTCAAGCCAGAACAAAATAGAACAAAGACATTACAATGTATTAGTACTAAAATATATTTAAAAAGACACTACACAAGACTGTCAATGATCGCATAAAAAAAGACACAACACACACTCAAGACACCCCTTCAAATACCCATCTATGTTTTCTTATGTACCTGTTTGATAGATTTATTTCGGAGGCTAGCTTTCCATCCGCAAACCCTTGAGAGCAATCACAATGAAACAAGTCCCCGAGCGTGGGATATAGCATTTACACCACGCTCGATTCCACGACATCTGACAATTGTAAAATAAGTTTATTTTATTTTTCGCCGCATTGTTTTATGTACACAAGTTTTTTTCACACAAAAAATGTCGTTACATGAAATGTGCGCTTCGTTAAAAAAAAAAAAGACCCGTTAGAATGAGTGAAAAATAAGCTTATGGAAAGGCAGCTGGCTGAATTTTTAAAGCAGGGACGAACTTAGGATTTACTAAAGGGAGAAGGGGATGTAGGCTCTATTCCCAGCCGTCAAGAAACGAACTGGAAATCTAGCCTAAAGGGGATGAGACCTCAGAATTTTTCAATAAGGTAACACCACTCTTAATGGAGGGTTAGGTGCACTGCCACTGTACCCACCCCTAGCCACTGGTCACCTTGGTAGAATCGAAGTTTGCTTAGGAGAGAAACCAGCCATAACAGTAATAACAGTATCTCGGGGATCACTAGTTATTGAATTTTCCCACTGACTAGGCATGAGATCACATCCAAACTTGCATTGTTTCATCCTTTTAACTAGTTTGATTGAAGTAGTTATTCCTAATCTTAGCTTGCAGGTATTTTTGCTCCTTTCTCTCACGGCTTCTGGTTGGGTTTAGAAAGATGCTCTGGATGTAGTCACTGTTCATCTTTGTGGTTTCGTGTGTTTCAATCGTTCAACCTCCTCTTCTAGTTGCAGGCATGCACGCTCTATTTCATAGTTCTTCGTCACAAGCCCAACCCAGCTGCAGAGAGAGTGATCAAATGAGTTACAAAAAGGAGCAGGTAATAGGATTCTTAGTGATCTTAACAAGTTTTTGATTACTTGCTATAAACACCCACCTTTGCTCAAGTTGCTTAAGCTGTACTCCTGCCTGACTCTTAAAACAAGAAACAAATGTTTAAAAAACGTGATAATAAAAAGATCTCTAAGGCACCCGCCCTCCCTCCTATTTATTTAAATGCAGGGAGATGCACTTATTAACTTAGGTTAGGTAGATCCGGTTATTACCTTCATGAGATGATTGTTAACATGCTTTTGGACATGAATTATGCCAGGAGAAAGAATCATCAAAGCAAAACAGTTATACCAAAAACTGGTAGCTCACATTAAAATCAAAATATGACTTCATTTGAGGGCCCTTCCAAACAAAATTATATCCCAATGATGATATATTAAGCATGCTCATTAGTCGAAATTGATCTGTCAATATTGGGATATTGCCCATGCAAGACTTAAGACCAATATGATTCCCTTGACTTAAAACCACTGACAAATATCTGCTGGTATGCATTTGAATAATCAAAACTACCAGTATGGTACCTGTTCTGACTTTCTTTTCCAGTTAATTTCCTGGACTTGTTTGCGTATGTTCATCAGGAGCTTCTGTTGCTGTTCTAGCATACGCGTCAGAAGGTCGTTATGCGTTCTCCACCCACTGGGCCCATATTTAGATAATATTTCCAGGTTGATTATTCTAGAACAGAAGAAAGAAATAATCACTGAATATACATATTACGGTGAACCAGGAAACTGTGGAGAAAACAGGAATAAAGGGCAACATTAAATATGATATATGGATGGCATCCACAAATTTACCCACTATAATTATAACAAAACAAGTACTACAGTATAGCATGATTTTGGCACTCTCTAATCACCATTATTAAGATCGAGATTCTAGTCACCTTTCTGCTTGATGTTCTAGTTGAGCCATGGAGTTATCCACAGCCTCTGTCCATGCTGTTATGTCATGTTTCTGAGATGAGGCAGGCTGTGGCAGTTCATATCTAGTAACATCAAGTATACACGTGTCAAGGCTGTGGAAGCTCATAGTCATATCTTATTAGAAAAAAAAAAACAGAAAACAAGTGTCAAGAAACAAAAGTAAATCTATCAGAAGAAGTGTTAAACACCAAAATAAAGTTATTGTGATACAAGACAATTGAATCCTAGATCCTACCTTTTCATACTAAGTAGATCCATTGGTTGTTTTCGACTGATCCTGTCAAATTCATTTTTCAGAACTGGAGTCTAGAAATAGAATAATAACGTTATACACAAATCTAACATATCTATGGTTCACATTCAATAGTAAGCACAATACAAAAATAATACAAAAAAATAACTTATAACTTACCACAAATACATCATAGTTTGGTGTTGGTAGGAAATCCAAGTAGTTCTTTGTTGGTCGATAACGTCTCGTCTCTTCTTCCACTAGCTGATTTACCTACAAAATGATTGCGCCAAAATTTACAGTACAGCTTAATGTGAACTACTTGAGAATTTAGACAGAGCATTAAAATAGATAAATAAGCGAAATCTATCATATCAAGACCATTGACTTACTGGCAACCAAAAATGTAGACTATCTACAACAGTAACAATGTATTTTCATAAGAGTGAAATATAAGTATCTAGACCTATATCTATAGAAACAAAAAGCCCAAACTGTCGTGATCTATTACCAGAACAATGAATACAATACACCAAAAACTGGAATTCGACTCTGCCAAATTTGCGTCTTTAATAAGACTTCCTCAGGGAGAAGAAGTCTTTTTAAAGACGAAAATTTGGCAGGGTTGAATGGTGTTTTGTATACCTATATCTAGATATCAAATGTCATCTATCGCATAGCTTCGTGAATGACGAGTATTTCTCACCATTTCCCGTACTCCTGGTTCTTCATAACCTTGATCATAGTAAGGCAAAGCGTCTGGGGCGACCTCATGGAACGACGCCATCTTGGATTTAGACTATTTTACCCATGATGCTGGTGGGGTGAAAAAAGACCACAGGGCACCCATAGATGGCCAGTCTAGGATATACGAGTATGACAACGAGTACGGAGACGGTAGAAAGCAATGAAATTAATTTGAAAATTAAAAGGCCGCACGTGTAAAAAGGGGCGAATGTGTTGTCCGAGCAGCGGCTCATAAGTAGGTGCAATCATCTTCCCCACATTCTGGTACTATATAGGTGTCACGGCGTTTCCGAGGATCAGGCCATTTTTAGACGCGCGTGCACGAACGGGCCAATCAGTTACGTTTACGTTGGTCGTGCGCGAGATTGTCGTGAGGCTGATCCGAGCTACTTCCCCGTGGCGGGCGACAGTCCCCGATGAGCTTGCCGTAACCAGGTAACGTAGTCGGGCACACAGAAACGAGCTGAAAATCGAGGCTTCTTTTAGTTGCAGAATGCTAGAATTTCGGAGCAAATTCAGAATACAGAGTTTAAAATGGGACTACACTTAACCGCCATTTCTACAGGGGCGTAGCGAGGGGGGTGGCTTGGCCCCCCCCCTTTTAGAAGCCAAAAATACAGTAAATGCATGAGATATTATCTAAAATACAGAAGAAAATGCATTGAAAGTCCCTTTTAGGCCCCCTCCTGTTAAAAATCCTGGCTACGCCGCTGTTCTAAAATAGCGTCTATAAAAATTACCCAGAAGACCCTGGGAAGAGGGGTTGTGTCAACTCTAGCCAACTTCAGGTAAAACAAGAAACTCTTTTCTATCCGACTCGATTTATTGTTGTTTTTTTTGTTACCTTCTTTTCAGTTTTGAATTCCAATGTACCCACTGGACATAGGCACGAAGGACTCATAAATAGTGCGAGCCTCGGTTTCAGGCGAACTGTTCGTTAATGCGCCCTTGTGGCCAGAGCGCATAACAGAATTCGAAACTGGACTAAGTTCCTGGGGCAAAACAAAACAGCTTTTTTCTCTATATATGTAAAGGTTCGATTTGTCTTTTTTTTTTTTTTGAACATGGGTCAGTCTCTCGTGGTCTTTTGGGAAACTCAAATCATTGACTGTTTCCTTAATAAACTTAGTTACGTTACTATATTAGCCTTGTGTGTTTTTAAGGGGAATTGTGGTGCAGAAAGGGGTTTAGTCACTCTAGAGATATCGGGGATAGGGGTTGGGCATTCAAAAACATAAAAGGATTCCAGAATTGTCCCATTGCGTCCCGTGTGGGTGCAGTTCCAGACTTTTGTCAAACAAATGCATTATGTATTTTTTATTAAAAACGTGGAAAATGCCATATATCAATAAAACCACACTATGAATATATTCATTACAAATTGTGTGGCGTAAAATAATATTAAAAATTGTAGTCGGTTGCTAAAAACGATATTATAACTCAAGAATTTTACTTTATACAACTCATTGCTAAACCAAGAATGGCAAAGGAAAGGAGCTATAAAATTATAGGGGTCACACAACAAATAAACTTGGCAGGACCTCTTACGAAACACCGCTACTTAAATCGGTGAAATGTATCGAGTAACAATAAAAACAACGAGAACAAACAAAAACCACCCCATTAACATAAGCTCGGTTCACACTTGCGGGCAAAGTTGCAACGTTACCTTGTAAAATCCAAACGAAAACGAAATTACTTTGTTGGTATCCAAGACATGAAAAACGGCACCAAAGCAACTAAAATTCATGATAACAGTACTGTAACTGCATTACTGTTGAATTCATTTTACTGATAAGTTACAGAAATTAATTTAGGCAAGTGAGTGTTGTCTATTATGTAGAGGAGTGCATGGAACAAAATTTCACATAAAAAAATATATTTTTCACCATTATATGACTAATAAATAACTTTCTCAAATGAACTTTAAAATGAAATGGAGGCATTTTTGCCAATGAAATTGTGTATTGAATTCAGAGTAAATCTTGCTGATTTCAAATTCTGATGTTGCTATAAGCAATACTTGTTCATATAAACGATCAAGTACACTAAAATGGGCATGACGAAATGGTCAAATCAAACGCTTGTCAACACACTAATATTAATTTACACATCTCACTCTTAAATGAAAGTTGCCAAACGTTCTGACAACAAGTTTTTTCAAGTTACTTGACAAGTTGGAAAATCCTGCTTCAAATAGAGCTTTGCTCTTACAGGGAAACGAAAAAAAAAACATATAAGTACATAATGAACTGCATTTTGTCTTCAACTACATAAATATAACAATATCTGACAAGCAATGATGTTCAAGGTCACGTGTTACGCTAGGTACCAAAAATTACGTCACGTAACCATCCGGGGGATTCTTTTGCATCTATACGCGTACAAGCTCAATTCTTTCCTTGACTGGGCACACGAAGCATGACGTCATGCACGGCATGATTGCGGGCTCATACGTATTCCCTGTAAAAACGAAGTATTTATTGGATCAGACGACAAATGTCGCGAAAAATCATGACACATTATGCATGTTTAATTTAGGTGAAAAAAAAAAAAAAAAACGGACTGGGTTTTCAGTGACGTCACATAACTAAACACGGGGAACCGAAAGCACAGGATACCCGAAAAGGGCTGGGGAAGCAGAATAGGAAGGTTGAGCAAGGAAGTGTGGATAGTTTTATGTTTTATGAAAAATAGAGCATAATCACGAACGGGGAAAAAAGTTCAACCATGTTATTTAAAGCAGGAGACCAACAATAACAACCAGGTATTGCGGCCTCCTTTAATTGACACCTTAACTTAGTCACACTTTGTGGAGAAAATTGTGTTCACTTTAATTAATGAAATGTATTTAAAATATATACATCTGATGGGAAAGACTCGAGAAAACAGGGAACAAAATCTCTATTCCGTAGGTCGGGCCTGCGCACGCTCTGAGCTTTGTGTCTTTGGGAGAGACGCCAAGAATCTTTCCCATGAGATACAGCAGTTAGAGTTGACGGGTTAGTTTGTGGTTTGGGCTAGCCTAGCTAACTATTTTGCTGCGTAAAGCTGAAACACGGGATTGGCTTGTGGCGCCAAAGGCCGTATACTCAGGCTAGTTTGCAGCGTAAAGCTGTCCACACGGGGTTAGTTTGCGGCTTAAGGACGTCCACACGGTGTTAGTTTGCGGCGTAAGGCCGTCCACACGGTGTTAGTTTGCGGCGTAAGGCCGTTCACACGAGGTTAGTTTGCAGCTTAAGGCCGTTCACACGGCGTTAGTTTGCGGCGTAAGGCCGTCCACACGGGGTTATTTTGCGGCGTTAGGCCGTCCACACCGTGTTAGTTTGTCGCGTAAGGCCGTTCACACGGTTTTAGTTTGCGGCGTAAGGCCGTCCACACGGTGTTAGTTTGCGGTGTTAAGGCCGTTCACACGGGGTTAGTTTGCGGCATAAGGCCGTCCACACGGTGTTAGTTTCCACACACCAAATACCTGGTGGTAGCTGCATTCAACTGTGTGTCCTGCTTCAGCTAAAAGAAAGGTAATTCCGCACGGAGTAAGCGAATGTCTGGACCAGAACACCTCGCGAACAACCTCATTGACAAATTATCGATGCCAATATCAAAAGTGCATTCAGAAATACATTTTCCGAGTGTAAACAATTGTAAATAAGGTGCAGACGTAAACACCACGAACGTGCGAACATCGAACGGTGCAGGAAAAACGTTCAGTGCGCAGGTATTTGTCAATTAGGATAAATGAAAACCTTTGAAACAACCTATCAATGAGCGTGCGAATAAACGAACTTGATTGCTATAACATAATGATACAGAATATCCGTACTCTAGTATACCAATGAAGTATCTTTTGAATCTCTTGAGTACGCAATCACTAAGCGAAAGAAGATAAAATTTAGGGATTGTGGCCGCCGGGTAGGGGTTAACCGTATAACAGATGAACCACTACAAAGTCCTAACTCAGGGATTATACTTCAGTTAGTTAATTAAATAGGTCCAGTAGCCGTGCAAGGTGTTGTTTGGTGTTATGAGTGAGGAGAACGCGAACGGACACAAAGTGCGACACTTTAAGGTGAGTTTTATTTCAAACACATAAAAATGTATTATACAAATCTTATTTACAATGGCCCACCAATCAGAGCATTTCTCCTATAAAAGAAAATGCTAGAGAAATGACATCACTGAATGATGAACTATTGATTGTTATGCATGCATTCTTAACAAACGCACTTCCGATCTTTTAAAAAAGTATAAATTATTTCACCTTTTAATATATGTATAAAGCAATCATGTCAAGATATTTATTTATCATGTGGATTTATTTCTAACTTTACTTTTTAGAGATTTTTTTATGGCTATTCAAGTGACTGCCAACATTTTCCCAAGCTTTGCACTTTCGTTCGGTACTGGAATCGCTTGTGGTCAGTTCTCGCGCATGCGCTTTGCGGCCTAGGCGCGTCTTCGCTAAATAATGATAAAACAGACATGCGTTAAGTAGAAAAGCGAGGCATTATATTTTAAAGCGTTTTCTTCAGATTAATTTATCATCTTCCATTAGTAGATCCGTTCATTTGTGCATGGATCTGCTTTAAAGAACACAAAATAATGTCATTTAAAAAAACATAAGCGATAAAATCATCAAGACAATTCTTAGTTTCGTTCATTACAATTGTCAAGGCTGTTTATCGTATGCAATACTTTAAATCATAACACCCTAAGGTTTAAGATTATTAAAAAAATACTTCAAGTTATAGTATGTTAGTGTCAACAATTTACAATTTATTGCAATTAAAATCCCCGCATCTACGGGTAGTTATCATCATAAAGAGCAGAACTGGTTTAAAGGAGGATTTGGTAAGAATGTGAATTGAAGGACCGAGTGGTGCAGACAGATAAGAATACAAGTGCATCAAGACGTCACACAATACGAAAACAAGTGACGTAACATAAATTCATCGAACATTGGTTCGATGCGATTGCGCATCAGCAAAAAGAACTTGTGTTCTGAGCATGCCCGAAAACGTCGAAACAAAATAGGACAAAATAGTTCTCTATATATAATGAGTATGCAGTACACCAAAAACTGGTTTTCGACTCTGCCAAATTTTCGTCTTTAATAAGACTTCTTTAGGGCTTTTTCTGCCCGATTATCAGTTTTTGGTGGATTGTATTCATTCTTCTGGTTCACGAACACAACAATTTGGGCTTTTTGTATTTATTCGTAATGAGTATGCAGAGAGCAGTTTCAGATTGCCGTAGTCGAAAAGCTGTATTCACATGCGCAAATGTGCAATAAGCAAAAGATAAATCTGTAAACAATCGTTACCAGTGTGTGCCGACGTTAGTGAACATGTCTTTTGGAGTTCAGTATTACGCGCATGCTCAGAACAAGACTACCTTGCTAGCAAGTTTTTATTTTAGTGAACCAGTTAAACTATGACGTCATACTCCTTCAAACCGGAAATTACGCAATATTCCCCGACAATGATACTTACGATGACTCCAGCATTAATGATTCCTTGAGGTACAGTCTAGTTGCTTTCCTCTTGTCGATGTTCGGTCCCGAAGCAATCCCATCTTTCAGTTCGCTTCGGCTCTTACTGCGGCCAAGTCGAAATCTCGAAACTTTGCGCTCGGGCTTATTTCGATCGTCAGTCGGATCCGAGCTCAATCGTTCGGCTCGATGAGCGTTTTCCGATCTTTCACGAGTCAGATCACGTCCTATGCTAAGTAAATCTGATAATGACATGCTCTTTTTTCGCGACCTATCGAGCGAGCCGCTCGGTGGTGAGAGTCTCCTACTCGAGTCAGGGGATTCTCTTCTCGGTGACGGGAAATCGCTACTCGTCGGTGTCTCCGGAGAAGACAAATCGAGCGATGAGTAGTGTTGCCGATCGGCTTTCACTGGAAGCCGAGATACCTCCGAATGGCTTCGTCGAGGTGTCCGTTGTTGGAGCGACTCCCGAGGACTTTCTCTCGGAGAGTACTCGGCATCAGGTGACGAGGTTCGTGAGTCTTCGGTCACACGATGAGACTCAAAGCGTTCGAAGTCCGACTTTGAGCGCATCAAAGTGTCAGGCCGCGGCTTGCGTGAAATGACTGGCGATGAGCGCCTGGGCAGTGTAGTGCGCTTGCGCGGAGCCTCGGCGCTATTCGATCCACTGTTGATAGCCGACTGAAGCTTTTGCTGAGCGATCAAAGGCGATTTGATCTGCGGCGCTTGTTTAGTCGTGGTGGTTGGGGGAGCGTGCTTTAAAGAATATTCTAGAGACTCGGAGAGCGATTGCAAAGCCCGTAATCCCGGGCTGCCAGTAACGCGCGCAGTGCTCCTCCGTGGAAACGTTGCCGACTTAGACTCGTCTACTCCGACTTCATCTTCGCCTTCTACACGAAAACGCTTTTCGGGGGCCGAGACTGACCGTCCGACCGGCCTAGATGGCGACCCGAGCGAGCTGTCTGCTTCCGAGCTATTATCGATTGATGAGTTAGGGTAGCCTCTCATTGGATCCGAATATTCTCTCCGAGGAGAGTCCGACTCACTATACAAGTTGTTGTCACAGTCTTTTGCCTCAGCCGAGGCCTTAACGGATGGACACGAGCCGCTCTCGGAACCCGAAGCCAGCCCCTCGGTTGAATAAGCCGACGAACTTGTCAAAGAAGTTGACGGCGCGAGAGGCAATCCTTCCGTATAAAATGCCTCAGATGAAGTCCGTCGTTTTGGAGGACTTCGCGGTTCCGAACAAGATCGGGATAAAGCCGCCGCTGGATCAACCTTCGGGCGTTCCTTTGGCGGGTCGGACGACGATCGTGCAACTTTCGGAGCAGAATCGGCCCGTAATCGTCCAACGTCCGGATTCACAGGAGGAATTTTTCGAATCTCATCCGTGCCCGTATCGACTACAATCTCCGGGCCTAGTCCGTGTAAATCAGTCAATGACGAAACTCGTTTAGAGAGCTTGTTATTGATCCTTTCTCCGAAAGACATTTTCCTCGTTGGTGGTTGGTTCGCGCCGTCATTCCGGTCGTCTCGATCGAGCACAACTTTACTGTTTGAACTCAGAGAGGTTTCGGAGCGATACCGCGGTATAGGGGGAGGCTGAAAGCTCTCGTTTAGCCCCATCTCGTCATCCGAGTCCATCGACTCCATGGAGATGATGGAGTGCGAAGATCCTCGGCGCTGTTCCCGGATGTAGTTCCCAGGCGCCACAAGTTTGGACGGGCTGAGAAGCTCACTCGAGTCGCTCTCAAGGCGCGAGCCCATTGTAGCCGTGCCCTGGCCTAGCTTAGCGACCAACAGGAGTTTCTGCAAATTAAAACACACGCTCGCTTAGACGAGGCAATTCCTGCAACTTGCAACGCAAGTGAAACACCCCCTTCAACTTGCAATGGATTTTTTGTTGCGATGTGAGTTGCAAAATAAAAGGAGAATTGAAACAGCTTTGACACAACTTTTCGACCTTCCGCAACTTGCGAGAAAAATTGCTATGTATCATGTTTCTGCAACCTGCAATTTCTCCCATGTCATGGTTGCATTGTTACAGGATAAATGGACTCGTGTAACATGCACTTTGGTAGCATGTGGCTATGAGTGTTATCAGGAGTGGTATGTGGTTCTGAGTGGTATGTGAAGGAAGTCCGTGAAGGATTATGGTGACGCGACGAGGTAACACCAAAACAATTTGAGTGCGCATGCCCTTTTATATTAGGATTAAGCGATAGAAATCTATTACGACAAAATGGTCTACCTGTGCCTTCCTTATGGCGTCCATCCATTGAGTCTGGTCAGCGTTCGATCCCTGTAGCGCGAACGCGTGTACGACTGTGTTGTACTCGTTTACATACACGAGGAGAAACGTCCCTGCGAATAAGACACAAAATATATTACAGATCAAAAGAAGTGTGCAGTAAAATCTTTCAACGTCTCACTTTAATTCACTGGTTAATAAAAAGAATTCATTAGGCAATAGACCAATAATGCTAACTACAGTAAACATCCGCATATAACCTAGAATTTTCAAGATTAGGATGAATAGTTTTTTTTTATAAATCAGGTTATAAATCAGGCTGTTTAGGTTCTTAATTGGTGCTTTTTTTTTCACATACACCGAACAATAACAGTTACTAGTCAGAACGCTTGCTGGCTTTAACATTACCAATCAATTCTGAACACAACATATAAGCCTATGTTGTATTTGACTACTTTGCCATGCACCAGATATTTATAAAAAATATTTTTTTCTTTCTTGTTATCAACCGTTAATCAGAAATTCAAATAAGAACCAATTCTTCCACACCAGACTGATTAGGTTCGTTTAAAGCGGGTATATACTGACTGCCCAGAAAATGACTTCATATACCTGGGTCCTTTGAGGCGTGTACGTACAGCTTGTCTACCATCATGGGCTGTAAAAATGAACGACATGGTTATGTGGGTGCTGTGGGGCGTGATGACTGCTGTTTTGCGAACGAAAACTTAGCCCTGTCACATAGGTGCACATACGTACCGGTTTGATGACACGGTATTTGTCCGCCTTCTTGGGCTTCGTGATAAGCAGAAGGTCCGTGAACAGAAACACGTGAACATCCATCTGAAAATCAACAATTTTTTTAAGGTATATCAATTCCGACCGTCCGTTAAGATTCTAGAAAAGGCTTCGTTGAGGAGCCATCTGCCAGATTTTTTATTCAATAACTATGATTTCATTCGCGAGAGCTTCCACTTCTTGCATTACCTTGCCCTGTTTCTCGACAAGTCGAAGAGGTCCTTCATGAATAACACATCGCGGAATGTCCATGCCAGGAATGTGCTTCATCAGATCCAACGAGTTGTAGTTCACCAAGATCTACCGGGATTTTAAAAAAAGGAAACGCGCGTGAGGTCACGCAAAAAAAAGTCGATAGTCACGCAATATACCTACAAGTCTCATGTATTTAGCTAACTCAGTACTTTCTATAAGTCACTACTCTGGCTATAATTCAAACAAGCTAGACATAGTAAATTGTACCTTTTCCATCTCTTCGTTGACTGCTTCGATGACCGTGTAGTTGTCTTGGATGCGATTGGCTACCGAGCGGAGTTTGTTTCGCTCGCACATTTCGCGCATAGCTCCATCCACTTTGCTTAGCAACGACTCCACCGTTAAAATCTGCACAGAGCAGGCAATGATGTTAACTAAATAAGTAAGACTGTGTCAAGCCATCAGGTAATTTCCCATACCATTTTCCAAATCCCCTCTTTCATCTCTTCGTCTTGTGTTTTCTTGTGAATGGCTTTGAGCAGAAGTGGGTACTTGGTTAGTCTTTGCATCGGTTTCACCAAATAGTCTGTGAGCTTGAGTCGGTTCGTGCAAAGCCGATGTTCTTCGCACCACTTAAAGGCAAGAAAAAGCAACAACATACAATTATGAATATGAAATATAAAGTTATTGTCACTGGAAAACGAGACACGTGTAATGGAGAATGTGGTATAAGTAAACTAAGAAAAGAAAAAAAAGAAGCTAAGTAATCTTACTTGATCAACTCGAACAAAATTGAAAATCTAGAACTATACTTACAGTTATGTATGTTCGAAAGTCTTCATTTTCAATGATTTTCTCTTTGAAGTACTTGAGACATCTACTTTCTTCCATACAGTAGGTTATGTACGGCTCGAATCTTTTATCGAACTGCAAAAAAAGACAACGCATGCTCGATAGAATGTTCCGCCCACGCGCTGATCACGTGCTCGTGACAGCGTTCTCACATCGGTTATACATATCTGATAGAGATTTGCACCATCTTCTATTGCAAAGCAAATAAGCGGGAGCTAAATGGTTTGTGAGAAATTCTAACACACACATTCATTCTATGAAATAACAGACTGGCGATGGGTCTGCAATTGAGTCATAACAGAGAGGAAGCCATTAACCAACAAATGCAACTCGGGAAATGTGGCGGACATGAAAAAGGTAAACTCGAGTAGACATGCACAGGTTATTTCTTGTCATAATAAATCATTTCTTACCATTGGAAAGGCCTCATTCATATCCATAGGATTAAGAGGTTTACCAGTTTTCCTTGACTGAAAAAAAATCGGATACAATGAATTAGCACAAAGTTAAAAAAAAAAAACAAGTAAGTATAAGTTAAAACAAAATGTTGTTTCTTGGAGCGATGTAGAGTTGGCAAAAAGGCCTTACCTTTTCAGCCACCTCACAGAGGCAGTCCACCCAAAATGAGTAGTTTAATTCATAAATATCTTCGATGTTGCTAAATAACTTTTCTATTTCAACCTACAGAGTAATGCAACACTGTGGTTAGACTCAAGTAAAATCCTTGATTTAAGTTATAAAATGTACTCACATCAAGTAGAAATCCCTCGCTTTGCACATTTCGTAGGCATAGTATAAATAACTGCAGGAGAAAAACAGTTTAATAGTAAACATAATATATATGCCAATAAGAGAATCTCTATCTCGCTGATTGTGATACTTAATATATAACATAATATATAAGTACTTAAAAGTACTTATCATTAATTTTTCCATTGAAGAAAGTGTTAAGTAATTGACAAATACACACCTTTTTCACAATGCTGAGTTTGTGTATATAAGTGACCTCAGTAAACAACAATTCCCAGATGGCTTCTTGTTGGTCCTTTTGTTTTTTGGTCATAGTCTAAAAAACAAAACAAAAAACAGAAAAATATGCTAAATGTGCACACAATGTGCTGGAGTCGTGGTAGTCATTTTGCTTGCTGTTGGTGGTAGTTATGCGAAGACATCATAATTCCTGCTTCTTTTCATGTCATTGTTGCAGACGGTACATTGTATTTCATAGTTCCTGCAGTTCCTACAAATTTTTAAGACCTAGAATTTCAGAATCTAGTACCAGCGTGCCCTGGAAAAAGTATAACGCTTTATAAGTAACAACCCAAAAATAGTGATCAAAGGATAATCTTTGCTGGAAATTCTAAACGTCCATCTAGAATTTCTTTTTAAGACCATTATCAAAATTTTGCAAAACAATTAATAAAACTTTTAAAGACTTTATAAGGACCAGCAAGAACTATGTGCTTGTGTTTGTTGAATGTTAAAGTTATTGGTGTTGTTTTTGTTATTTGTGGTGATGTTGTTTTTTGTAGTTGTTGCCAGTAACTGGTGGTAATAAGGGGAAGGGAAATACCACACCTCCATAATTTCTGGATCAACAACAGCAGTCCATGACTCCTCCTGTAAAATTAACAGGGAACTTAGAAAAGTTATCATAACTGGAAATGTTTTTTCTAGGATATTGCCTTACACTCAGTTATTTTCTAGTTTAAGACTTATGCCAAATAATAACAAATAAGGCATTTGCCAGCTGAGGCATCATTTCAATCATGACCGGTCAACTTACCAGGGTGATGGCGCCTTCATCAGTCTCATCCTTGATGTTAGGATCTCTATTTTGCATTCCATAAACGGTATACACATCTAATAAATCTTTAAGTGTGTTGCCTCGCATTGGCATATCCCCCATTACACCCTGAAATTATCATAGATAAACAAATGGTAAACTTAGTTGGGCATATATGGATTACAGAGACAGAGGTCTCCCTTACACAAGATTTTAAATCCATTTATGCAAATCTATAGCAACAATGACTACCACCACAACATTCATGGGTTTACTTATAATATGGGCAACTTGGGCGACTTTTTATGGTTATAAGGTCTTTTTGCATACCTTTGGTTGTTTGGGCTGGTTGAAGAGTCCAGTTAGTTTACCGGTTGACTTTGGTCTGTGAAGTGTACCCATACTTCCACTGTATGACCCACTAGTTGTCATTGGGCTTGGCGTCGTCTGGTCTGTGGCACTGGGATCATCTCCAAGAAATGACTTGATGTTTTTCTTACCTCTTTGACTCTACACAAGAAACAATTATATATGTTAAAAACAATAGACGCAAAAATATTCTCAATAACTTTAGGGAGAAGCTTGGTTCCACATTAGATTACTGAACATAGTAACAAAAAAATATCTTTCTATACTCAACATATCTCCAACAAACTTACAATTTTGAGTTGTTCCCTGGCCGCTCTTTCCCTCTCCTCCTGTTCAAGCTTTTTGATATTGTTCCTAGCCTTAGTACTAAAGGATCCAGAGCGGATGAATGATGCACTTTTAGGGCGTTGGTAGTCTTCAGAAGGTGATGAATCCTCAAACTGAGCAACCATGTCTATTACCCTTTGATCAACATTGACTGTGTCGTTAGCTGGGGAATGCAAATGAGAAACATAGGGTTAATAGTGACAATGACAACACTTTCTAGAAAAGCAATAAAGATCATATAACTGAGGATCTACAAGATTTGGAGGAAGTGCTTATTATTCCTTGTACATTGTTGAGAATTGTAGTGCAGTATATCCAAATAATCAAATAATCACCTTTGACATGTAAAACGTTTCCTCCCAGGGGAAAGGTATCAAATGCCAGAGGAAGAGGTGTGTTGGAGGCATCCAGGAAAACTGAGTGAGTGCTGAAGCTGATACCACGTCCAACAAAAAATGGCTCCAAAGAATCCCTAGAGAAATAGGAAAATGTAAGTTTTACAGACATAAACAACAAATTCAATTATTTTTTTCATTTCGTGCAGTAGGTAGTATGACAAAAATATATTTTGTAAACCAAGCAAATGAATTGTTTCTTGAAGTTTCTTTATAACATATGAGGATGAACACATACTTGAGAGTCTTTCCTTTCAATGCAGGGACAACCTCTACTTCAAAGTCATTTTCGCCATCCCCAAAGCCAAAAAACTTTAGTGAGAAGAATTCTCTTCCTGGGTCCTGTTGAGGAAAGTATGTGGTTATTTGGGTTCTTTTGTTTTCTTTCCCAGCATGCATGCATGTTTCTGTAGACTAAAATGTGACTTGGAATGGATTAGTTTCCAGTTAATGGGCGGACTATTGTGCACTTGAGTGCGAATGAGAAGTTGTCTTGCTGTCTTGTAAATGTTTGCAGCTCATTTCTTATTTTAGAATCATGCTTGAAGCTAAACAATTGGCTAACAGAATACAGCAAGAATCATGTTGAGCATTATCAATGACCTATTCAACTAACATTTTACTCCAAAATCAGTCAAAATAGCACCCATATCATTTGCAGCTAGACAGTGTACATAACCATACATGTACTCACGTCAGTGTTGTGTCTTCTTGGCTTTCTTTTTGTGCCAGCACTGAGCTTAAACATTCGTTTCCCTGAGGAGTATCCTCTGGTTTTCTTTTCGCTACAAAATCATACATTCCACAGTAGAGTTAAAACAAAGATGCTGCATAAATATTATTAACATAACAAAATGGTCTGTAGAGAATTCTAGACTGATCTCAACATTAACCCACACAGTATCCTATAGCAAATACTGCTTATTTTAGAAGTAATAACATAAATAACTAATTAAATGCCATAGCTATGCTATCCTTCAGTGCGTAAACACTTCAAATCTTGCTCGAAGGTTTGAAAAACATGTTTTATCAGGCTGTGCAAACGCTGAAGTACTATGGCCTTTGGTAAGACATGTGTGACCTCAATTTCCATACAAATGTCCAAATTCTGAATAGGCTTACAAATTGTCTAGATATCAAGGTCGCTCTTATTAGGGCAAGTTCGTGTAGTAATGCAAACAACATGCATTAAAACAGTACTGCAGCTTAGTAGCTTTGACTTCAGGGGACAAACTAGTCCCTTTACAAGTTATTGTAGCCTTGGGGGAGTGCATTCGTTATGCTTCAGGGTTATCATATATTTTTCTTACACTTTAAGGCTTTCAGTGCTTTCGGTGTCAACATCTTCTTCAGCACCAGAGTCAGAGCCATTTGATCGACTTGAGGGAGTTCGGCTTAGACTGTTAACCAGCTCTGAAATACCAGATAAAAATACACAATCAATAAGGTATGCTTTTTTTTTGGGGGGAGGGGTCACCCTGAGCCATGCACCTCTTCAGGGGTGGGGATGTGGTAGTATCCCCTGCAACATCCCCTAGCTACATACCTTCAATAGTTGGTTACCTGGAATGTCAAATCTGGCATGGATTGACTTGGCGCCTAAATGCTGAACCTCATCACATTTCAAGCAGAGATGAAGGGGGGAGCCATTGTTGTTTTCTTGGCATACTTCATGATGGCAGATCTGAATTTTTTTATAGAAATAAGTTATTGGATTAAATCAATCTCGCAGCTGGCAAAAAACCCTAATATCTCAACTTACCCTATTTAGTATAGGTGGAAGCAGATAAATTTAGGATTTTCCTTTATTAATATTGAATGTTATTTCAAAAACTACTAAGTAGAGTGAAAGAGTAATAGATCTACTCATATGATATATTGCAATGCAAAAAAAAAAACAATTCTTAAAATTCTATATAAGTTTCTGTTTTGAAAATGTTTTGAAGCTATAGTACTGATTGATGGCTTATAGCAAATATATTCTACCATCCATCTCTCATGCCAGATTTTTTATAGCTTTATCAAGAGCATTATCCATTATACAAGCAGCTTAGTAATCAATGCAAATTTGTATGAGTGCACTAAGTTGTAACAGATAGATAACAAGCTAGCATGCACATTGACTTGAATTTCCTTGACACTGAATTGTTTAAACAAATCAGAGAGCACAGATACATGTCTAAAGTTTGTAGATTATTGAATTAAATCTACATATGTACACACCATAGAGAATAAGATTCTAGAGCCATGTTTGTATTGGCAATCACTTCAAACAAAGCCAACAAAATTATTTCTATGTTAAAGCAACAATCCAATGAAAACACTGTCCAGGGGATTTAAAAAATAATTGTAAATGTTTAAAGAAATTTTGCGAAATTGTAAGACTTTTTGTAGAGAAATGCAAGTAGAATTATATATGCAAAATAGCAACTTTACCTCATCGATATTCCAATTAAATTCTTCATAAATGATATCTTCTATAGAAGTTATTGGTGGAATCTTTCCTTTTTTCCACATCTAAGTGTCTTAATTAAGAATAAATGCACTTCCTTACGAACAAACATCAGAGGCTGGCATAGCCCAAGTGACTAATACTAAACAGTGACTTGCAAAAACTGATATCTCCCTAAAGATTCTCTGTTATCGAATATTCAGTGACAGTTCCTTAACTGCCCATCTGACCCAAACACTTATGATTCCAGATAGGGTCATTAAGGGCAAGACTATACACACGTAGAAGGAAGTGAAGAGTATGTTGGTTTTAAATTCCATGATAAAGCTGACTCTAAATAATCAAGGATATAATTCCACCAATTCACCTCAAAGCTACCATATTGAAATACAGTAAACTCTCAGTTAAAAAAAGCAACATATTGATCAACAAATTGATTTCAAAGCACTTATAGACTTAGACATATTTTTAGAAAACATGACTACACCTTAAAGCAGCAAATTTCAATTACTCTCATCAAAAACAAGGCCAGTATCCAGGGAGAGATAAAATTAAAAACTTTGCAGTAACAAGTCTTTCATCACGGGACAGGAAATAGAGGTCTGCAATGGGATATCCATCACTAAAAGTCAAGTTCAAAAAAATACAGACAATATACAAAATGCGATTTATCATAAGGGCAGTATCTGCCAAAAATATGCCAAGTGGAGGAGGGATGACTGGTTATGTTTTAATGTTTTTATTGCAACAACAACTTATATATATATTTTTCTTTAAATAATGTATAATGCTAAAGGCCTTTTTATGATTAACATGTGTAATAAAACACTAAAGTATGTCTAAAGTATGTACATTTAACCTCAATATAGCAATCTCCTATAATGCAGACACCTTTTTATATCACCTATTTTAAGGTTGCATACAAGAATCAATGTATCATGTGGCTGAATCTTGGTTTCTGACAGCCATTGAAACGTTAAGAGGTACATAAATGAGAATGTTGAAGCTTTCTAAACCTGTGTTTGACTTTATTCAAGCTTATTTTATTATTTATTTGATACCCATGAAGCACTGCGGGTTACGACACATAGATTCTCTGAGTGCAACCTTACTTGAAATAGGCGTATGTAACAGAAACTTTCCAAATAAAACCTCCATCAATTCAGTACCCCCGTAAATCAAAAACAATTTTATTTTAAAGGGTTTTATTAGTGGAGAGTATATGGTACAGTACATAATTTAGGAGAGATAGTAAGGCTGTTACAAGATTTCTTCAGGGGTGTGGAGGGGGAGAGGGCTTCCCTGTGCTGGTTGTAAACATTTAAAAAAAAACTGTACCCTCTGAAGAAGGTCAGGAAGAAATTAAATTACCACAATTAAAGCCTCTCCACTGATCATTTTAATATCAAGGTCAAAATTAATAAGAGAAATAGCATTTCCACAATCTACAAGTTGAGTTTAGGCTCAACATACAACTCACAATGCGAGTGAAAGATAATCTACAAATTTTTTAATAACTTATTCAATGCCAAATAGGGTACACATTAGCACTATACAAATATCTGGTTCCTATAGAGATTGGACAACGAGATTTCTAAAATATCATCCTAATCCTCAATAGAATTTTAAGTATCCTAACAATCTAACACTAAAATAACATGTCTTCGGGTATTTTAGTAATTATAGTTTAAACATTGTACAAAAATTCAAAAACGGTGTGTAGAATGTAACAATATCAAATGATCAGGATAGGGGAATCCTAAATATATCAGCCTTATTTCCGCTTGGTACTGTAATTTAAATTTGAGGTATTGAATAATAGGGATACAACCCTTCTGTCATCATTGGTTTAAAGGTGATAGGATTACAAGAAAATTATCCCTTACCTTGACAGCTAAACTTCTCTTTATTTGCACACTGGACGAGCACAGTTTTCCTTGGCATAATCTACCACCTTCTTCTGTAGAAAAAAAAGGTATTCACGAGTATTAGAGATTCATAAAGTAGTTGAAAAGCCGAGGTTATATTACATCTACTGCAGAAGACAAAATCAAACAAGCCAAAATTCCAAACTATAATAGCAAGAAGGTGCAAATAAATAATATTGAAGTTTAATTTGGATAATAATGCTGAATAAAATTAATAATAATTCTGTCATTCGTTGCAAGGGAAACGTAAAACTAGGAGAGCCGCCGGTTGTTTGATAAAGGCAAAGAAACTGTTGGACACTTGTAGATAAACAGTTTAATGGCAACCACTTTCAAGCGTCCTGACGACAGTACAATTAACAAATCTATCTGCCATGGCGTAGCAAGTCTTCGATTTCCATGTAACATAATTTAATACGCTTCTTTCACCACTCGAAGTAGTGAAAACTCCTTTTAAACGATGCCTAACGCGTAGTTTACGTGATCGTGGTATTTGCCTAAACTCTTCGCCGAACGATCGAGCACAATGGTGTTGTCTAGTAGGGAGAAAGACGGGGGAAACTAGACGTATAGTTGTCGCGAGAAGTTAGAAAGACCAAGACATCATAGATAATGTGATCGGTTGTAAGAAGGTTTTTGTGGTGGAGTTTGTACAGAAATTGTTAATAGACCTCGATGAAGTTTACTATATTGTGTAAAAGGCCTTAGATAAACAAATTGAACTCGAAGTTGAAAAGATAAGTTTGAACAAACCTCGTTCGTCTTGATCAAAATCTTCCCGACCTGAAACGATAAGGAAAGGCGACTAAGGATTCAATTGTTTTATTAGTTGGTAACTACTGGGAAGATGAACGACGCGTCTTCGTCTTACAGGTCAAAACACCACAATACTCTGGAATGGTATGGAATTGCAAAGGATCGACAAAAAAGACGGCGAATACGAAATAATAAAGAAGTGAATGGCATGAGATGATGCTAAGCTGCGGTTCGAATTTGGTTGAACTTCAAGAGTTGTCTGATAAATGAGAGAATTGAATGATAATTCGGTGAGGGACTTATCGACCAAAAAACCATGGTGGCGATTAGAAAATGATCTAGCACGACACCAAACTCACCGTATTCCGGCATCGTTTACTGTCAAAGCCCTTCAGGCGAGCATAAATAGCGTCTCATCCCGAACGAGATAACAATAAAACAAGCAGTCGATACGAGATTCTCTACGCATAGGTCTTCAGTTTGACAACACTCAGAACCAATTGCGGGCGAAGTGTTGCTTAGATCATCATCTATGCTTTCAAGACCATAGTCTGGGCGGGCTTAACCCCTACATAAGCTCTGCCTTGACCAAACGGCGCTCTTAACTGATAGCTACTCTCCGTGTCTCTTGCGTTTCCTCTAGATCTTACACAAGCCGAAGGCAGAGTTTCGAGCTGAAGTATTTTGAAGAGAACAACGCTTCGAACGGTGAGCGAAACCGGGTACGTGACGTCACGCGCAAAGTGCAACAATCAGGGTTGCACAGCTAGGCCAATCAGAAAACAGGAAACTCACAAGAACCATGAAACAGCAGTGCTTTTCGCGGGGAACGAATGTGCAAATATTCTATATGCACTACTTCGAAACTACCCAAGACAATAAAAATCTGCATTAAAGCACTGTTTTAAAACAATGAATATTATCACAGCCAATTGAATACAAAACGATGCTTTTGCTTGTACAAATAACAAATCTCGTGCACAGTAATCCTATTTTGGAATTTGGTCTCACAAGTGCGATTTACTGTTTATTGTGTAAAGAAAAAATATCCGCGTCCGTCCGCGGTACAATGTTTACAGAACTTTATCAACAAATTACCGAAGTCAGGCGGTTGGATCGAACGCCACCTCATACTTAAGTATTCGCATTACAAAACAAAGCATAGCGTATTAGGAAGTTTTCAAACTTTGCAAAGGTCCGCGTAGGAATTTTGATTCTTGGTTGATTTGTCTGTGATGGGCTGCAGTGGGCTGTCATTACCGCTTCTCTGATGAGTGGTTGTCAAAGTGATTTGGTCTATTGATTTTATTAAGCCCACGCAAACTCACCAAAGAAAACCACAAAAGGCTAAACAGACATATTTACTACCCAAAGCTGCCAAGCGAGATTCACAAAACTATTTCTTAGATAGTTTGGAAGCAATTTAGTGCGAAAAACATTGATCGTAGTTAATGAATCGAAGTTTATCAATCGTATATGATTGTCACACAACACCTTCACATGTCACGCTGCTCTTCTCTTGCAAATATCGCGCGTGAAATAAGTGTGAATTCGCGTGTATATTATTCTCAGCTAAAGCGTTGTTTGTTTTAACTAAGGTGAAAGGGGCGATCTGGGTCTTTCCGTCAGTAAAGGACGCTAAGATGGACACTGCTACCTGAAACGAGTTATTGTTTTGTTACGTAATAACATTGACTTTTTTCCAGTAAATGGCGACTGGATTCTATAGAGGCGGTAGAGAGGCAGTGGATTCTACATGCATCGTATAATAAAATTTTAATAACTTCTAAAAATTATCATAGTTATTTTAAAGTTAGATAATATTTAAAGTTTGGTGAGAATACTAAGAAGAAAATTAATGTTTATCTAGCCTACGTGTAGCCGCTGACTCGTAGCTCGAGAGGATATTTCGCGAGTCAGCGGCTACACGTAGGCTAATGTTTATCTAGAATATTTTTGTCATAGCTGGTAACTACATTATGCGGTTTTTGCCGCTTAAACGCGCTTGCTGACATTGTAACAAGTTTATGACGCTATTGTTGTGGCCTATGAGTGCTTGATTGGTTAATAAAAAAAAACAAGAAAATCACGCTGATAATTCCGACATTCCCTCTCTTCCTCGCAACTACTCCCCTCCCTTCCCATCGTCCCGGTTGTGGTTAATAGTATAAGCATTGTATCTACCACAGTCCACAGATAACAAGAACCAGGGTTAACTTTGAAGGAAAACCTAAAAAAGCACGCAATCTTGTTACACTTCCTTATGAGCTTTTCTAGGAAATCTAACCCGCGCCATTTGGTCACCATTACAGTATACCAGATTCGCTTTCGACCTTCTTTTTTTTTGCTGTTATTTAATAAAATGCGTATATGTACCAGAAATAAGGGGAAAAAAGTAGAGTAAGTAAACCAAAAATTATATCGAATTTCAGTATTTTGTCTATAATGATCTTGTCGTACTGTGATTTTGCAGCGTTCGTGATGTTTCTTTTTGTGTGTACGTGATGTGTCGAGTATAACCCCCCACAAACAAATGGTATATCGATTTTCCATTTCATTCATAACTTCACTTGTAGTTTTTCTTCCGTAGGAAAGCAGTATTTTGATACTAGGTCATACGCCACGCGCGTTAGTCTTATCCGTCCGTTACTCTAAGACTTCCTGTGGCCTGTAAAGGTAACAGATTATCTCGGCATGCTGGAAAATACAAGAAATGACATCTGCATTCAAAATAGGCTCTGCTTCCGTCAAAACAAAATTCCTTGCTCATGCAATGTTATCGCTTCTTTACGACTCAAGCCGAAACATCCATGACACGCGTGTATGGAAATACCGCGGATTAACGCGCACCTTTCTAAGTCCGTGCGCGCACCGTCGCACTTCGTATACAAACCACAAAACCTCCGCGGTGATCATCATCATTATAACCAGAGGATGGTATTCTTGACAAGAATGTTGCGTTAACCAAGTTTGTTTAAAACCAGGAAATTATAATATGATCTCCAAGGGGTCGAAAAAGGTGCTCATTATTAGTATCACAACAGGCGCTTACACATGGGGGTGCGCACCCCCTTGGCGAAAAATGGGTCATTTCTTATTTAGGAATCTTCAAATACTATGCTTTCTCCATATGCTACCTATGACTGCGCACCCCCCCTAAGCCAATCCTGGGTACGCGCCCGCACTAGGATGGCTACGGTTATCAAAATGGGCACAACAAGTTTATTGCCGGTGCATTATTGGCGCTATTTGAACATCAATTTTCAGAGGTGTTGCGAAGAAATTTACTAACATTTCCTTTGTCTAGAAGTCAGTCAATCGGTTTTGTGCCAGCTCATGTTGGTAAGACTTCGCGCTTCGTTAATTAGTTGGGCTTTACCGCAGCCGCAATGCTAAGTTCAGACGACAAATCTAACAACAACTAGATTCAACATTTCGTTAGCTTTACTAATTTTACCAGTGCGCGTGCATTTAATTTTGGGGTTGTCATACTCTACACAGCACACTAGGTATACAGAGGGGGCAGTTGGCGCCATATGGTGCCATAAGCTTTGTATCCTGGACGTTTTAGGTCGAGGTGCTGTTAGTGCAAATTTAAAGGATTTTTTATATTGCTGATGTGATAGGCTCCTGATTTTAGCTGGTTTTAGTTTTTAGCGCATTCTCTTGAGCGACCTCTATACTCATACCAATACACTCTTTTCGTTTTATAAGAACCTTTTTATAAGAACCTCTAGACTGAGATTTCACCACATTCTAAGAAAATGCCAAGGAGCATGTCGAGGCTCAGATAGCAGCAAAATATTTATATATTTGTAAGTGTGATGCGTTCTTAAAAGAATCAAATTTTGTTCATAGTAGCAACCTTAGTATTATTGCTAAAGATAACTTGTGTTATTCTCTTCCACACTTTACTGAATATAATTTTTTTTATACGCAATGAAATTTAAGAACATTCCAGCCTTTTAAGGCTGAAATTTAAAAAATTTTCAAAAATAAGCCAGACCCAGTTTCAACTGAAATTAAGATGTTCTTATAAAAAGAGGGTGTAGTCGTAATGAATGGTGTCAAACATGATATATGACGACCCCCTTTTATATAACTCTGAGCGGCTGTTAGAAATGTTCCTAGACTTAATCTCTATAATAGGGTATTTTATCGACCATTATCGTCTGGCTCTAACCAAAACGAAACTAAAAAGAAACTAATGAACTCATAGAATAAAGAATTCCACTTTCCGTGCGCTAAAAGGTGCGTTCATGAGCCGAACTGGCAAGTTTCCAAACCCTAGTATCATTTTTTAGCCCTTTCACGCAGATGGAGCTAATTTGAAAAGTTTGAGGTCGCGGTTCTGAGAGGCTATAATAATTATAGCCTCTCATAAGAAAGGAAATAGATAGATGAATAAATGATTGGAATTATCAATTGTCAAATTGATGTTTGGTAAATACGGTTAATTGAGATAGCTTAAGCAGTTTTTAATGTATGAGTTAATGTTGATATAAAAATAACGAAAATGATGTGTCTAATGCATTTTCGCTTGAGTTAATCCATGACAGCTTACATAAATACAAGAAAATATGTAAAATATCGTGAAACTTGCATTTCTATGACACCGAGTTAAAGTATCAAAAAATCAACCGACTAATCAAAAGTCAAATAAAGTTTTGCGGCCAATTACTATATGTAGATTAGTTCATATTCGAGTTGAATCATAAACACACATCCCCCTTGACCTAAAATATTTTCCCACGAAGTTGAATCCTCCACTTTATAAACCAAGCAATGACCATCCCTTCGCATCTAAACAAAATCTGTAGCCAGTATTTTAAATATGATATTTTTAACAGTTTTGCCTACTATAATGATAAATTCCCAGCCATGCTCTTGCTGAGTAGAGTTGCAGTCTTTTCAGAAGAACATGTTATTCTAAGTGTGTAGCACATACCTGAGTGAAATAATTTCTTTTTTATCCCCATTTGTCTGTGCCTCATTAGTGAATTCATCCATACGTGGCTGTATCGGCCTATTTATGTGCTGCAAGGCTGATTATTTGAGATAAAAGTGTGGAAATAGTTGTATTATTCGCATGGCGTCACGGGTCCTCCCTTACATGCTAAATGCACTGCTCTTTTCCGCTCTACTGTTTTCGATTCCGCTCCGCTTGCCTTTAGGGTCATTAAGATATATAGGCTTCTCGCGGTTTCCTTATCACAACCAAAACAAAAAAATAACTCCGTCCACAAATTATTTCGCTTTTTCTTACAATTACAGTGTTATCTGGATGAGGAATGTCCTTAGGGTGTAGCAAGATGGAGTCTTGTATTTTTCCGGTTGGTATAATTATATCTAAAGGACTGCTTGATGTTATTCAAAATGAAAATAAAAACAACGAACGTTCGGTATGAGGGCGAATGCTTTCACAAACTAGCACATTTTGCACTGTATTTTTGAAAAAATATATAAAATACAAATGACTAATATTATTACTATCATTTTATACTTTTCAATTAACTAGCACAATAACAAATTCATTTTTTTATCTTTCTGGCATTGTTTAGCTATTTCTAACTTTTTTTTATCTATATTTTATAGGTTTTTTTTCATATAGTTTGTTTCATATCATGCATTTTTCCTTGACTTTCTCCGCTTCATATTTCCCGCGCAAATCGTGCGTTACAAACCCTGGCACGCGCGCGCTGTTGTGCACGTGACCTGCAGGCGGCGGGACCGATGTGTCCTCGAGGCTTCCTACGCCCTTCTCTACTACTACTCTCGTATTCTGTACTGCTACAAGTACAGCGGGCATCCAATAGGAGGATATTACCACAAGTGAAGTACCTCTAGAAAAGACAATCCACATTGCGAATAAAAGAAACTTAAGGCAAGGACAAGAAAGAAGGAATGAGACAGCCGCAAGAATCAATATATACAACAGAAAGAGTAAGGTCATCTACCAGACTAGGCTGATTTCTTTCTTTTTCCTCGATTTTCTTTATTAATTTAACCGTAACTGTTTGCGTGTTCTTGTTTTCGATAATTTTACTCTAAGAGATTTTGGCTTGCTTCTTTGTTGTTTTTTTTGGAGGGGGATAGGATAGGGTGAGGGAGCTTTTTCTTATCATCCCGTCAGATATCAAATGTTTGGTCCCTTATTAAAACTGCGTGTTGTTCCCATTTATCTTAATAGCTATGTGAAACGTGTGAAACGATATCTTCAAATATCGTTCTTGGTCACAATAATGTAACGCTCTACTGGTTTTTAACATGGATTGCGCCTCAGAGCGACCACTACAGAGGTATGCCACAAGTTATGCTTAGACATCTAGGAAAATGGTAGAAAATGACGTCACTAGCGATGCTAATAAGTACAGTAACCTCAATATACCGATATGGGAAGGGACTGAAAAAATAATTGTTTTGTCGAAATATCGCTTTGTAGAAACCCTCCATTGACGCCGAAAAAATCTTTAAATAGAGAAAGTAAAATTCAAATTCGTCACCAATAAATGTTCAGTATTATAGTAATTTTGCCGGGTCCTGACATGTGGAAATATCGTTATGTCGGATTCCACTGTAAGAACTGTAGTATACTATGACGTCACTCATACGAGAAAAATCAACAAAAAAAATAAAAAAAACAAGTAGTCAAATGGTACACGGTGACGTCAATAGAACTAAAAATACTCTACAACAACTAACCACAAACAGGATTAAATCATAGTTCGACTATAGTTATATTTCATCCAGTAGAATAATCTTTAAAGAACTAATTATTAAATGAGAAATTAGAACTAAATGAGTTAATTGTGATGCTCTGGCCAATTGAAAATGATAGTTTATGCAAAGGCATATCCCTATTTATACTAACATGTAAGAAATTGGGACAGTTGCGTTGAGTTTGTGGTTGATATAGTACTTTAGAACCCTCGACCCCAACCGAGCGAGATCCACGATGCAATATCCAAAATAACCTACTATTGCTTAAAGTTGATCGCAAAATATGAGAATATATGCGGACAGTATTGAAGAAATCGGAATTCCTACCTGATAAGCTAGAATCGTCTCCATCCTCCACAAAATCCACGATAATTTGAATTTCTTCCTTCACGGCGTCCCTTAATCCTCCTGTTACCATGATGTAGTTAACATTAGCGGCCTAGAATCGCCGCAAAATCAACACAGGAAAAAAACTCCTATCAAAAACTAATCAGTTTGTACTTTCAAATTGATGCTTTGCCCCGATACGCCCGTGCCTTCAAGAGGTTTACTCGCCCAAGACAGGACGTTTGTCTTGTAACCATATACCGAGACGTTCAGCCGGAAGTACGTGCCCGACAAATTTCCCCCTGTCCCGTGGGAGAAGGGGGTGTGCTGTTTTGTTTGCCTTTTCCGCTGGACTAGGAGAGGGCTGTGGTTTCACGGGAAATTCCGGGCTGAGCCCTAATAAGATAATCGTACTTGCTGGTAGATTGCTGGTATATCGTATTTCGAGTTGTGTTTATTCCTTGAGTTACGCTTCTTTGATCGAGTTATTGATCTATGTTACTATAATATAATAATAATAATAATAACTTTATTTACAGAGGGTGGCACTTAATAGTGTAATACACTAGTAAACTTGTGGCCCTCAAAACTCATACATACATACAAATAATACAATATAAAATATATATATATATATATATATATATATATATATATATATATATATAAAATCTCTATTTACAATACAAATTATAAAAATACTATTCCCACCCAGACCAAAAGGAGAAAAAAAAAAAGATTAAATAAATAAAATAAAATATGAGTTAATTCGAAATATTAAAATCGGAATGCTTACAAGACTGCCTTGAGATACAGTGATAGTACCCGATCGTGTTTACAACACAGTGGCCTTGAAATTCATAAAATTCCATAATGGCATTAGTTTCTGGGATGATGAGGTAGACCAAGAGGAAAAAAATAGTCTCAATTTTTTAAGACCAGTCCTGAAAAAATATAACATGGGCCACGTTATGCAAGCTACCGAATGACAAATCGTTCCCCGGAACTTGTGCGGTTAACTAAGAATTGGTATCGTAAGCATTTGGTTTCGGACTACAAATTAATTTAATTCTGTTCATCACTACCCACCCATTATTTAGCCTCAATTTGCGTGGGCTAAACGGACATGTGAGTGGCTTTCGGAGATGGGGTCGTGTGGTTTTCGGGTCAAGTGTTCCCGCTGGTTGGTCTGTTCTGATTGGGTCACGCATGTAAGTAGTCACGCAGGGCCCTGGGGCGGGAAAGGGATGATTCGTGTGTCATGTTTTTGTCAATCCACAATAGGTCTCGGTGGGGGGAGGGGGACGTTTCCAGGCGTGATAAGTCATTAACAATAAATTGCTCATATCCGCTCCATTTAGAAAAAGTACTTTCTGAAATTGGTATATTTACTTTTCTAATTTGGGGATAAACATCAAAATATTGCAATCTCTATTTTCGACTAATTTTCTGGCCACCCTTAGATTAAAGCCACGCCTTGTTTGTAGTGTGTACATTGCCTACCACGTCTTTTTCATGGTGAAGTGACAAACAAACAAACAAACAATTAAATAAATATATTTTTCTCGCGCAGTGCACACAATAATCCTATTGCCAGGCCCGGCGTAAATGGACCGACCCTTAACTGTTATACCTATCCCCTCGTGCCTGGCGGCACCCATCCTCGTTCCCAGGGTCTTCCCCTCATTTACCCCTTTGGGCCCCCTTGCCCCTGGGGGTAGGGGAGGTTGGTACCCTGGGAACGAGTATAGGTGGCACATAGGACCTCTCAAAATCCCTAAAATGTCCGCGGAACCGATATCGAACCGCAATATCCGGAAGACAAGCTACTTGCTGCCTGCATGCGCACAAAGTAGGCCCTAGGTAGGCCCTACAGACAACACAACTCTTAGGTATAACATTCATTACGAAAAAACATACGACAATAAGGAGGGGAAGTATTAGTAGGGAGGTAACAACCAAGTTCCTAGCCCTGTCTTATACGGTTACGCCCACCTCGCTATGACGTTGCGAGAAAATTATGGCGTTCTATTCGGGAGCCTTGAGTATCTTGGGAGTCTCTATCTAAGATTGCATTAAGTAGGAAGGGCATCCTTCATGCTCGATATGCGATATATATGTTTTTTTGGCTGCGCCAATCTCGGCAGTGCTGCCCGCAACTGGGTCTCTTAGCAGTATTTTCAGGTAGCTTTTGTGTTTCGGTCACTTGGACATTGCTAATCGTCAGCTAAAGATTGTAAAATTGCCTTATCAGGTGAATATAACAAAACGATACACTTTGCCACCGCACACGGAGAGTGAAATTAACTTTGAATATTTAGTTTGCAGTGCGAAAACAAGATAACAGAGCGTTTTGATAAAAACGCATGAAAATGCAAAATCGCTGGTGGTTTCTCATACTACAGAATCTTAGAAGAAGTGAATGAACTCTAGACTCAGGAAAGTAGAAAATGCCATTTTTATCTTTGTTTCCGAGTCTCGGTTTCTAACGTTCAGAGACGCCTGCGGAGGAGGCTATTCAAGAGGATACTTAGAGGTATGGTAAAAGCGTAACCATAGAAACGTCTTTTCACCATGTCTAATTGGCGGTAATCCCTTAGAGTAAAATTTGAACAATCAATCAATCAGATACGTCTTTTAATGAAACACAATGATCAAGAGTAATAAGCGGGATAAAACGAAATAACAACCAAGGATTCTGGGAGAAGACTCGAGCCACTTCTACTTTCCCCCTACTTATTGCAATTATGCTACTTTTGATTCACAATTACAAACGAACGTGAAGGTCTTTATGCCATTACTCTAGATTTAAATAACGGGTTTATTGAAGGAAGACAACAAAAGAGCTTATAATAAAACAGTTTTGTATCCTGAATAATAATTCACCGGATACTAAGATAAACACTGCGTATATTGTTTTTTCACGTTGTTCAAAGCTACACTGAAACGAAATGTGTAAAGGATTTAAGATTATTTTCTTTCCGCGGTTCTCACGCACACTTTACCTTTCCTCACTTACCACAACATGCGATGACATAGACATCAATGATGCACATCGAAATGGAACCAGCCACAACTCACGAATTTCACCCGATTCGTGGACTAATTAACGGTGATCATTGGCTCGTTTGGCGGCCATGTCTTCGCGAGAGAGAATCTCATTACAAACCGGCCTTGGCCTAACCCTAGTGCAGCTGCCAGCTCAAGATTCACACGTTGTTACATCAGCTGTTTGTCGGTGTACTTTACAGACTTACTCAGTTGAGAGACGGGCGATCCTCGTAAAACGCTTTCAGCGAGGTGTTTACCACGTGACACAAGATAACAAAAAGGTGAACAATACGAAAATCCAGGGGGGATGGGTAGGGCTGGTTTGGTACTTCCCATTTAATAGTGCGTAGATTTCGCACCTTTAAAGCGAGTAAAGCGATTTTGATATATTTGATATGATATCGATTGGATGATGAGTCGGATGAGGGGAAGACGACTAAGATATTATTTGTGTTTCTTTCGACGTTTGGCTTTTGTGTTTGGTACTGATGGTCAAGCCACCGTGCGAACCTGCCTGATACGTAGTCTCCCTCGCAATTTTCAAGCCTCCGTGCGAACCTGCCTGATACGTAGTCTCCCTCGCAATTTTCAAGCCTCCGTGCGGACCTGCCTGATACGTAGTCTCCCTTGCAATTTTCAAGCCTCCGTGCGAACCTGCCTGATACGTAGTCTCCCTCGCAATTTTCAAGCCTCCGTGCGAACCTGCCTGATACGTAGTCTCCCTCGCAATTTTCAAGCCTCCGTGCGAACCTGCCTGATACGTAGTCTCCCTCGCAATTTTCCAGCCTCCGTGCGAACCTTCCTGATACGTAGTCTCCCTCGCAATTTTCAAGCCTCCGTGCGAACCTGCCTGATACGTAGTCTCCCTCGCAATTTTCCAGCCTCCGTGCGAACCTGCCTGATACGTAGTCTCCCTCGCAATTTTCCAGCCTCCGTGCGAACCTGCCTGATAAGTAGTCCCCCTCACAATTTGAACTCGTTAAGGTGGTGTTACACGGGATTACATGCAACCAAAACTTTTCGCGATACAGTGTATCGTACCCACTCTGACATTTTGCCAAACATGTGTTACACGGAATAACTTTCCAGATATTCGTCATTCTGTCATATTTTTTTAGGTTATAGTCTAGTATTTAATGTTTCTATCTTGGAAAACGGAAGTTCTTAAGTTTTGTTTAACTTTTAAGGATAATGGAGATTTTGCTTACAATTGATAGTTTCCTTAGTCTAGACTTTATCACGCCCGTGGACCCTCCGCTTCGATGACCTTTGGGTGCGTCTAAATCTTGTTTCTTATACGTGGCAGAATCGTGGTTTCTGCTTTTCGTTTCGGATATTGTGCATGCGCAGTTAAGTGTTAAAAGGTGCTTAACCTTTAATGTTATCCTAGAGTTACCTTGACTTTATTTATTATTTTGCTAATACGCAGGGACGAGAGATCAACTCTGTGATTTCCCACGCCCTCACGCTACTGGCTGATTGGTTCGTTTTGCCGAATGTAATTCTCCCCGTTCCCTTTTGAATTGTTTTACATTTATTTCATTTCATGTGGGACTATCACATAGATTGCTGTCTGGTCCTAGAGTACAAATATAGCGAGCCTAGTTCTCTATTTTATATTATCGTGTGTGCCGCTGATGCTATCTGCAAATCATAAAAGCTTGAAAACACCAGCCCCGCCTTCGTCTTAAAGATCCCGGCTAGTCGGTTTCAAAAACACACAACATGTTGCCGAGTGAAATGATGCGCGGAAAGTTCTGTTGCGCGATATGTTACACGTTCAAAAACGTTCTTATCGCGAAAAGGTTTTGTTACATGTTATCTCGTGTAACTCCACCTTTACGCTAGGTGGAGCTTTAAGTGTCGCTCGTTTTCTTTGCTCCATATATAGAGCGACATGGAGCAAATATCTCTCCATATAGAGAGATATGGAGCAAAGGAAACGAGCGAAATAGAAAGCTCTGCGCAGGAGGGTAGTCCGTGACGAATTCAAAACGGCTGCGAGGGAGATATTGTGCTAAGGCTTTTGTTCTCCTATGTAACTGTGTTGTCAATCAAGACGCAGATCTCCCCAACGCGTAAACGCGTAAATTGCTGTGATCAGGCGGGCGATCAAACCAAAATATATTTGCTATATTCGGGTATGTGACTGATTACTGGGACTTAAATATGTGGCAGGTTATCAGCGTTCAAATGACACTAAGGAAGATGTTATTTCGGTTGGGTTTTATTTAAATAACATTCAAGGCCTGAAGGCAAAGTTAAGAATTTAGATTTTGTGTACATTGTTTTCCTGTCCACATCTATGTTTGAATATAAAAAGCGATCACGTGGTTTGTGAATTAAGCCTGGTAAGTAAGTACTGCAGTGAACTCATTAGACTATTATTGTAACGATGAGTATGTGTTCATCGTAGACACTAAACAGAGGTTGCGGAAGAGAGAGATATATTTGAACTTCAACGTGGGAAAAAATAGCCATAAAATCAATCAATCTGAGATATCTTGGCTAGAATTCAATGTATGTCTGGGGTTTTTGATCGGATGAGATAGATGATCGTACGGCTCTGGTTTGATAAATTCCGCAGTGGAGATAAAATAGATAGATGCAATTTTTTTCTCACACACGACCGCTAGTGTTCGTCGCAGTTGAAAATAAACTTCCGATAAATAGTGGTAATGGGCTGAAGATTAGCATGCTAATGGCTGCGCGCACAAGAAAAGGTCCACACCAACACATACCTGGGTCACTGCACCATATACTGGATACAAACGCTGCGGTCAAGGAAACAGGATCCACGGATAACCATAAATACAGGAAAACCTTAGTCGCAGAAAGTTATAACACTAAATCAGAGATTTATTAGGCGTTTTAGTCTCGGCTGTTTTGAAACATAACCAATGCACTGTTGGGAGATTTTCTGTTAGCGAATCGATTTATTTCTACAACTTGCTAAAAGGGCTCTAAGGGCAAATGCCACACCCTATTTATTTTATGAAGACTCCCAAAACCCTCCACCCATCCCCTCCCCCCCTCCCCCCACCCCCTATACAAACATTTTCCCAGGGGACAGGAATACACATAGACATACACAGATATCATCACAAACATCACTCAAACAAACAGAAAAATATCCAAAGCACATACAAAACTGGCGCACACCATCAACAGATGCGCACATTCAACAAGCTACACATACACATAAAAACCTTTAAACACTTCGCACACGCTTCACATAGTATACACAACCTCAAGCGCAAGAACATAAAATACATGCACATACAACAAATGCATTTCAACACAGTACACATATACTCAAGCAACCACCGTACCATTACAAATACATGCGCACATTTTAAACAGACACAGACACGCCACACACAACACGCGGACGCCACATACAACACACCACACGCCACATTTAACACGCGGACGCCACACACAACACGCAACACCCCACACACAACACGCGGACACCACATGAACCACGCAACACGCCACACACAACAGGCGGACGCCACATACAACACGCAACACACAACACGCGGACGCCACATACAACACACAACACGCATTCCATATACACTCAACTGCACACATGCGCACACTACGCAACACACAACAGGTCACACACAACTAACACGCGGAACCCAAATACAACACGCAACACGCCGCATATAACATGCGGACGCCACATACAACACGCCACACACAACACGCGGACGCCACATACAACACGCGGAACCCACATACAACACACAATACGCCACATACAACACGCGGACCCCACATACAACACACCACATACAATACGCTACATACACCACGCAAACAAAGCTTCCAATGATAAAATGTGGGTGGGTAGCACTCTCAGCTTCCGTTACTTTCCCCCCAACGTACGGCCCACCTCTTCATCGGTCCATTAAGTGCAACACGTTAAGGCGAGGCGCTTATTCGGGGAAGGAGCTTATAAAGATATATGGCCCTTCATTTTTTTGCGCGTGCGTCCTAATGAGAACTTATCCCAAAATCTACCAAGCCACCTCGAAAAACATAAACAAATAAAGCAGAAGAGATGTCTGCGAAGACAGAACAGCTGACAGTACTGAGTTAAATTTGCGTATCCATTAGAATCGGAATATCCCTTGCTAAAAAGTGAGTCATTAAATGCCCATTTCAACAATGCCCCCAGGGCCAAAAAGGCTTGAGAGCTTTTACATGTAATCACGATCTACGACAGAAACAACTCATATAACAAGAAAATAAAAGAAAACAATGGCTTAATAGGCTTATGTCCATTCTAATAAATTCCCAATTGATTCATAGACAGCGTTCAAGAAACTCGACAGAATCATTTTTTTTTTAATATAGGTTGGTTATGTTCCGTTTGAAATGGGAGAAAAACAAGTGGAAACGCACCTGTCAAATGCGACCTTAAAAGCGATGGAGCTCACCTTCGTTCTGTTGGCCTTCCATCACAGGAATTGTCCTTGCATACACTTCTCTTGCAACCCCAAGTGAGAACGCTAAGATAAACTCCATTTCACGCGAGAGATGCCTGCTTTTTCCTTGATGCAAACCATGTAAATCTCCTATTGAAAAATCTCCTGAATCGATGTAGAGAATGCTGTCATCAACAGTGACAGCGCAAATGAGTAATCAGTGCTGTATCTCGCGTTCCCCCATCGCGAACTGTCTACAATACCTTTACGCCAGCATTCCTTGGAGGAAAGAAGGGGTTTTTAAATCGAATCACCTTATCTGCCGGGGGCCTGCTAGTTGCGGAACTACGCCATGAAAAACAATAGTCCTATTGAACAATGCTTAATTAAGTTTGAACGTTGAAGTCGTTCTAGTTGTCTTGTGCACTGGGGGATTTGTAATGTTGTATTTAAGTAACCACTTTTACAGTAACAAACTAAAGTGTCAATGCTAACTGGGGATTTATGCCAATAAAATCACATTTCGTTTTGCATTTGCCTTGTGATTGCAATTTATATTGTTTGTCTAAAAATGACAATGTTTTTTTTAATATATTAGTTTTACCACATCATGTACTGAAAAAATATTTCCCGGCATTTTGGGGAAAGCTTTGAATGAACCGAGGTAACACATAAGATTGTAAGTATTTCGGTCAAATTAAAAGACCAATGTTTATATATAAGTTTATTTTTGAACGTATCACGTCATAATATAGATCTATGCGTGTTGGTATATTTCAACTACACTTACTTATAGTGCTTGTTTTATTCATGAGATTATCTCGAGAAAGATTGACCATTTCCCTCGCAAATAAATACATAATATAGAAATGAAACAAGATAATTATAAAAAAAACACCATTTTAATTTTTTCGTTTCCAGGTTCCTATCTGCGCGCGGTCTAAATAGACACTGGGCTGCTGAGCAAACAAGGCTCGGTCGCTCAGTCAATGTTTAGATCTCCAGTCAAAACTTCACGAGTTTTTCCTGTGAGCTCTGAAAATAACAATTCCTTTAAAATGGCAACCCCTTGACAAAAACAATAGCAAGGATGTAGACAGCCAAGCAGTTACTTCTCTGCCGGGAGCTTGGGATGATAGTCGGGCATTTTTAGCCATGGGAAATCAACTCACTGGAATCGCTCCCTCACAGATTCTGAGTGTAGACCACTATTTTAGCGACCTCCCCGATTATGAGTTCGACCGAAGGTAAAGCAGTTATTTATCATCAATAGATTTAGACTCTTAAGAAATGTGAGCATTTCCCAGTGTTTCGATCTATGAGTTTTTACTTTGACATGTTGTTACATATTTATCATCTCGATTGTGGCGACTTTTCGCGTTAGTGATAAGCTCCCAAGTACGGAAATGAACATGTGTTTTTTATAATTTGGTTGATGGCTTGCATTTAACAATTACCTTCCCGAATATACGAAAAGTCTCCATTTCAAGGCAAACATAGTAAAATAAGTGCTACAGTTTGACGTAATTTAGCCTTGGTATTGCCGTATGTAGTAGTTGATGTTATCCTTTTATAATTTAGCTTTGTTTCTACCTTGGCTGTCATATTATCAATTGATCTCTTTCTTATTCAATATCACATTATGTTAATTTTTAAGATCTATATCTTTTCACGCAATCCCTCTTTTTATTTTCCTTCTCAATGCTTTTAGTTTCAATATTTGAAAGATAAAAGTATTCTTTATAGAAATAAAAATTAATCCTATTTTTTCATTTAAAACATAACTCAGTACTCTTCTTAATCCTTATAAATTCCTGTTTTTTCACCATTTGAATTGTTTTTATCCCTTTCACCTTATGCATAATATAAAAAAGTACATTATGAATTGGCATCGCACACTGCACAACAAAAATATAAGTTAAAATCACTTGGATTGACGGTTATTGATTTTTTATCTGATATTTTTTTTGTGGCATAGATAAAATGCATTTTATTTTTAACTTTCTATTTTATTGTTTCAAGTCTTTTTCTGAATTGTTCACATTAGGTGTCTATATTTGCTCATTTTAATCCATATCTTTTGGTGATGAATAGTGATGAATAGTCAATGATCTACCATAAACTTCTCGGCTATTGTATTTAAGGGGAAAAAGATTTAGAGATTCATTATCTTCTCTACTTGGTATTTTTTAGCTTGGGAAGCACAAGATTTTTCAAAGTAGCAAGGGCAAGACACAAGTAAGTACACATAGGGACCAGTAATTGCATTTTTTCATCTGTTTATTTTGGATCTGTAAATATTTGCTATCTCTCTCAAATTGTTATGTTAATGCCTTCCTTTGTTTAGCTCTTAATACAGGGCATATATTATATTGAGGGAAGGGCTCAATTTAGATAAAAATAGTTGCACAATAATCATAATAATAATAATAATAAGTTTAATTCAACCTTTCGCAGTATAGACTGGATTACAGGTGAGTCAGAGATACAAGTAAGTACTACAATAAAGTACAATTAATCAAATGTAATCAGCATATTTAACAGTAAAGAACTTGTTGAAACGACTCGTATAAGTAGGCCTCTGATACGATGTAGAATTAGACCTGAGGTTATACCCTGAATCATGTGTAATGTGACGCCCTTTAATGATAGAAAAAAGAGGATTCTCTGGTTTGACTCTGGAAACGAACCGCTGGCATGCAATATTTTTCTTCGCTCGTGCAACGTTGAAGGTTTGCAAGCGTGAGTGAACCCTCATAACTACGACCTGGGCAAGCGATCTTGAGCGCGCGCCTCTGAACATTCTCTAGGGCATCAGACAGATAATTTGGAAGGTTCGCGAAGCCTGTAGACGCATATTCAATGACCAATCTGATAAGTGACCGGTAGACTGTTATCAGCTCTATGGCATTTAGGCCGCATTTCTTAAGTACTCTTAGAGCATAAAGCCTTTTGTTAGCCTTCTTAATTATGAAGTTGCAGAACGCCAAGCAGCTTGAACGACTGCACCCGATCGATGGTATTACCGCTTACGGCCATGGGCTGCCAACTGCAACTAAGCTAACAGACATTTCTTTGCACTTTGATGGATTAAGGCGCATGTTATTCTTTAGGGCATATGCTTGAATGTCGTTAACAATGTGTCCTAGGAGGGATGGTGAGTTTCTAGGTACCACCTCAAGAACAGTCAAATCGTCCATGAACTTAGCCCGCGGGGGCTACGTCCTGACCAAGTCATTGATCATTACACAGAAGAGAATGGGACCAAGCCTGGTACCCTGGGGGATTCCCCCGTTAAGTAGTTGCAAGGAAGATGTTTTACCATCAAGGCAAACAGACTGCGAACGCCCTTGTAGTAAGGCTGCAACCCAGCGCAAAAGTGCCGTTTTAACATAAAGTGATTTTAACTTATCTAGTAAGATGTGATGGTCAATTAAAGCGAATGCTTTTCTGAAATCCGTGAAAAAGAGTCTAACCGAGCAATTGCCAAGATCAAGGGCCTCAAGCATAAGGTGTAGAATAAAGACAATAGCCTGTTCCGTAGATTTAGATGCAACTGCAAACTGCTTACTATCTATTTTATCTAAGACAACGGGGAGCATTCTCGAAAGTGTTAGTCCTTCCATGATCTTGGCGACTTGTGACGTTAGGGAGATAGGTCTCACATCGTTTTCCACGGTCTTGGCAGGCTTGGACTTAGGGAGAGGACGTGTGATAGCAAACTTTAGAAGAGATGGGAAGAAGCCATCAGTTAGCGAGCTGTTGTAAAGGTCACATATGACCGGAGCAAGTTTGAAGGCGAAGGTCTTCAGGATGGTATTAGGAGTTCCATCGGGACCGGGTGCTTTTTTTATCTTGGTGGCAGATAGGGCTCGCTCAACCTCCGGGATGGTGGCGACTTGTGACGTTAGGGAGATAGGTCTTACATCGTTTTCCACGGACTTGGCAGGCTTGGACTTAGGGAGAGGACGTGTGATAGCAAACTTTAGAAGAGATGGGAAGAAGCCATCAGTTAGCGAGCTGTTGTAAAGGTCACATATGACCGGAGCAAGTTTGAAGGCGAAGGTCTTCAGGATGGTATTAGGAATTCCATCGGGACCGGGTGCTTTTTTTATCTTGGTGGCAGATAGGGCTCGCTCAACCTCCGGGATGGTGGCAAGTAACCTAGCAGGGACTTCATCAACTTGAAAGGATGCCACATCGCGAGTAGTTAGAGGGGGGAGGTCATAGGTCAGCCCGACAAAGAAGGAATTCATCCTGCTACACAGAGACTCGAGAGGGTTGGAATCACTTGTAACAAGGAGCTGATCGTACCACTTTCCGTTACGACAGGAGCCACCAGATAAAGCTTTAACCTCCTTCCACCAACGACTGATGTTAGACTCTTTGAGGGCCTCGACCTTTCTCTCATAGAAGGTGCGCTTACAAGATTTAATTAGCCGCTGAACTTTTTTACGCCACAAGTGGAAGGCTGGTGAGCCCTTGCCACCCCTGGAGAAGGCTCGTTGCCTTTTAGAAATAGCGTGTTTAATCCGATGTGTAATCCAGGGTTTATCCGAGGGAGATGCGTGGATAGTATTGATAGGAAAGTACTTATTGAATGCTTCCGTCAGAGTACTGTGAAAGAGCTCAAATTTCTCCTTACACTAGGTCATGAGGAATAATTCATCCCACGAGTGAGCAGTTAGCCATCTCCCAAACTCCGTTATTCTGCTATCACGCTTATCGCGGCGCCCGATGGTTTTCTTGGGTGGCTTTCTGCGAGGTCCTTGTCGTATTAATATACAATAGTGGTCACTGTTCCCCAATTTCGGGAGTTGGACAGGCTTATCAGGCAGTTTGGGTTGGTTAGTTAGGCGCCAGTCCAATATACCAGTGTCTCTAGTCAGTACATCAACAATTTGACTCAGACCGCAAGAGCGCTTAAACACGGACGGCAAGATCTTGGTGAAGGTGGGGTTAAAATCACCCACGACCCACACCAGGCAGTCAGGATGTTTAGACATATAAGGGTCTACTTCACTTTGTATGTGCTCGTAAAGCTTGGTGTTATTATCAGTGGATGCTCGAGGAGGATGGTAGATGACTCCAAGCAAGATGCTTAAGACTGATCTAGAGAGGCGCACAGGTCTTAACTGCAACCAAAGGAACTCTGAAACACAATCAACAAGCTCCGGGGCGTTCACTTCTTTACATGGGGTCTCACTGTTCACGTATACAGCAACTCCACCCCCTGAACTGTACACGCGATCTTTGCGGAATATCGTAAAGTTGTTGAGCTGAGGGTCCAGAACATCAGGAGTAAGCCAGGACTCGGTTATACAAGCGATATCCACACAGTTGTGAGCGATAAAGCCGTCAAGTTAGTCGATTTTGGGTGAAATAGATGGAGCTTTGCATACAAGCAGCATAGGGATAGCAATTCCCTTTCCCGTGTAAGCGGCATTCAAGGTTGGACCTCTATCAGGAGCAGCAATAGGAGAGGGGACACTCAATACAGTTTCCTCTGTCAGGGGCCCTGTGGCCACAGGGGTACCAGAACCAATATGGCGGCGGCAGCGACTGGCTCGTTTTGATCGAAAACCTTTCCTGATACCCAGATCGTGAAGGGTCTCCCATAAATCCTCAGGAACACGCACCTTTGGTTGTGTTTTGCCGATTGACTTGAGAACGGCACTGCTGTATGTCACTCTGGACGAGGTAGCATCGTTTCGAGTTTCAAGATGGCGACCGGACATACATGAAAGGTCAACAAGCAGAGGCCAACGGCCACAGGTCAGCCATAAGTTGGCTAGATGGACTATAAGGTATACCATTAGGCCCAACGGCCTCTTATGTAGTGATGGAGTCAACATAAGGATCGCTTCAATAGAGAACAACACGAAACACAAACGAATTTTACGGAGGCAATTTAACCGAGGCAGCCAATATGGCGCTGCTGACTGTCATCATGGCTACACACTAATACGTATAGTTTTTCCTAGTCTAGGGACAATTTTTCAATTATATTTAATTGCACAGATCTATAAGGAACCAGCCATTAGTGGGTGAAAGACCCACTAAAACGTAATTGAGCTAGCCAAATATCTAGGGGAAAAAATACCAAATAAATTGGCCACAAAAGTATTAGGGGAAATTGATTACCTCCCCTAAGAACTCGATAGCAAAATTCCCCCAATCATTTGTGCAGGCAAGCCTATAGAACAAAATATACCAGTTATCCATGGCCTAAAGACAACGTAACCTTCCAGAAAAAAAAAATTATCTCTCCATCAGATATCAAATAAACAATCTCTAAAGTAAAGTTTTGATCACTTTCCTTAATTTTTAACATTACACACAATATTTGTGATACTGTAGCAGTAACTAAGCTCATGCTTAGCAAACAATTTTGTTAACTGTTCAATTTGTTTGTACAATATTGTGTCTGTTTCAGGGAAGGTCTGTGTGTGGTTAAAGTGTTTGCCATCCAAGACCCCTCACTGCCCTTGAAGACATATCAAGATGAGTTGACAAATATCAAAGTGCGGCTTGGCAATGCAGCTAATGTGCTGCCTTTTCAGAAGTCCATCCTCACTGACAAGGCTAGCCTACTGATCAGACAGTACATCAAGGATAACCTGTATGACAGAATCAGGTAAATATAACATGGGGAGTTGTGTAGGTGATACACAAGCTTGGTGAGAAAGCTATCTTCAACTGTAAGTCCCAGGGTTATAACCTAGAGGGGCACCCTGGGTGAATGTGCCCCTGTACTTGCTGCAGTGGGTTGTTTCTCATTAAAAGATTGTCAAAGACTATCCTTTTTCCATATGATACTGTACTTTATGATGTGATTATGATAGGTTATGCAATAAGGAAATCTGTCCAAATGACAGGAAACTGATGTTTATTTTAAAGTTTTTGTTTGATGCTTGGATTTTGTTCCCCAGCACAAGGCCATTTCTAAATCTTGTAGAGAAAAAGTGGATAGCATTCCAGCTGTTGTCTGCTCTGGAACAATGCCACTCTGCCATGGTAAGGATAAGTATGCCTTACAAAGGAGGCAAACAAGGGTGAATCCATTGCTTTACAAAGGAATTCTAAAGATATTTGTGCATCAAGAATCTGTAAAAAGTTTAAAATGTGTATTATTATCATTGTCCATGTCTCCTACAAACTGTTAGATTAGTATACAATGTCTGACTCTTTCTACAATTCTCAGGTCTGCCATGGAGACATTAAAACTGAAAACATCATGATCACAGCCTGGAACTGGGCGTTACTCTCTGATATAGCTAGTTTTAAGCCAGCCTATCTCCCCGAGGATAACCCAGCAGACTTCAACTTCTACTTCGATACCTCTAGACGGCGCACCTGTTATGTGGCACCAGAACGCTTCCTGGATGCTCGACAAGCTGAATCCCTGGCGACAAGTGGAGTGCCGTTTAGTATGGGGGAGGTCCAGGGTGGCCCTAGTCTGCCTGATATGGATCTCGTGCAGCATCGTAAAGGTGACCTTGCCCCTTCCATGGATGTGTTCTCTGTTGGGTGAGTGTCACATAAATATATAATATGTTGGGTGAGTGTCACATAAGATTTAAGTATATAATATGTTGGGTGAGTGTCACATAAGATATAATTATATAATATGTTGGGTGAGTGTCACATAAGATATAATTATATAATATGTTGGGTGAGTGTCACATAAGATATAATTATATAATATGCTGGGTGAGTGTCACATAAGATTTAAGTATATAATATGTTGGGTGAGTGTCACATAAGATATAATTATATAATATGTTGGGTGAGTGTCACATAAGATATAATTATATAATATGTTGGGTGAGTGTCACATAAGATATAATTATATAATATGCTGGGTGAGTGTCACATAAGATTTAAGTATATAATATGTTGGGTGAGTGTCACATAAGATATAATTATATAATATGTTGGGTGAGTGTCACAAGATATAATTATATGATATGTTGGATGAGTGTCACATAAGATATAATTATACAGGGCTTCTGGAATTACGCGGAAAAAAACTCAAAATTACGCGGGATTCTTTGCTAAATTATGCGCTAAATTACGCAGAAAATAAATCATTACGTGCTAAATTATGCGGGATTTTGCAATACGTTTCCTTAAAAACCAAAATTTTGCAGGATTCTTTACTGAATTACGCACTAAATTACACGGAATATCAACTGTTACGCCCAAACTACATTTTGTACCGAAGGAAAGCACGAAATAACTTGAAAAGGTTAATTTTTTGCGCGAAAATATGTTAGGCATGTTTTCATTGGCTTCTAGCCACCAGCCAATTAAAAACGGTATTTTATTTTTAAGTCCTAGGCCTTCGCGGTTTAGCAAAGAAAGCCAAATTACGCGCTTCCTCACAAGCACGTAATTCCAGAAGCCCTGATTATATAATAACAGCAAGATATTTTTTTCTAGTTAAATTCTAAAGATCTTTCAATTGACATAACTGTATTATTGAAGTGTTACCCTGTTTGCCTTGTCCAGTGGAACCACAGGTAACCCAACCCTCACTTCAAAGTTCAATTCTGTGTACTTTATTAATGGAAATTTCATAATCATAAGTTGGAATAAAATATGGATTACTGCAAATTATACAATATGTTCATCCACTAAACATTCCAGCATGCAACCATATCATCACTAATTTGCTTTGCATTTTCTGCTCTCCTTTTCTGCACCTTTCCTGGACGAATTATTCCACATTGTAATAAGATTGTAATATTTTTTTTCCAAGGTGTGTGATCGCAGAGTTATTCACAGATGGCAATAAGCTTTTTGATCTCTCTGAGCTGCTTGCATACAAGAAGGATGACTATTACCCTACTGCTGGGCTTTCCAAGATTGAGGACAACAGAATAAGGGTATGTGGATAATATTTTCTGCTCCACCAAGATGAGCACTATGTATCCTTTGAGTAGTTTATACATTTGTTTTGCTAATATCCAAGAAACCCCAAGCCTTTTTTAAATATCTAGCTCACTGTACCCTTGCTTTCTCAGGAAATGGTTGAACACATGATTTTGAAGGATCCTCAGCAAAGACTCACAGCAGTAGAATACATGAGAGTTTATAAAGGTACAGAACTAAGAGTAATACCATGGTAATTCCTAAAGCATACAGTAACAGTAATATTTTCTAAAGTGATATAGATAATTTCTTATCAGTTCATGTATTTCCATGTGTCTAATGCTTCTTTGTTTGACCAGGTCAAGTTTTCCCGGAGCAGTTTTATGACTTCTTGAAGGGCTACATGACAAGATTTGCCATCCTCCCTGTCCTGACCTCAGATGAAAAGATAAGCAGGTAGACATGTTTCCTGATTCAAGAGAAAGCTTGACATTGACTCCACCCTTTTGCATATTTTTTTGTACATGACATCTTCTGTGTATCTTTTAGAGGACAGACGCGCAAAAAATGAAATTTATTTGTTGCATATAACAATGAACATGTTTTCTTACGTTACTATCTAGTTTTGGGGAGTGCGCGCATACTGACGCCAAGCGTACATGTGCCTCTAATAATACGTGGACCCTTGACTAATCAGAACGCGTGTTTTATGAGTGTCGTTGTATAAGAGTAGTAACACAGTGGTTTTGACATTCTTTGCAGGATAAAGCGGGACATTAATCAGATTCTACAAGAACTGCTCCCACCCGGTGACCCAGGAGACTTGAAGCCTGGACAAGACAGAGATGGTATGTCCTTCTTTAGTTGCTATATGAGTGTTGTATTATGGGGAAGATTTTCTGTGCTCAATTTCCTTTAAAAAGAAAAAAAAATGACCAATTTACATGCTTGTAGAAGTTATCTGTATCTCTTAACATTTGCTTGCTTATTTACATTTTTTCTTCTACCTCTTTTGTGTTGCTTACTAGAAGGTTTCTAACCGAGAGGGAGCTCGTGCGCCGGAAAATACCAACCTGAGCTTTAGCGTATCAACCTCGCAATGGCATTTTTATATGGCATTTTTGGTCGTGAAAATTTATCGTAGGGCAATGCAAAATTCGGTAAAATGTATTGAGACATACGGGAATGCACGACGACCAATAAGCCAATCACAATGCGCGTACAGTCCTTGTCCTATGATAAATACAGATAACACCCATCCTTCCGTGTTTTTGCTCAAAAATTTGTTTTCACTTCTGACAGGCTGCCTAGTCATAGTAGTCTCCCTCCTGACGTCGTGCATTCGCACGTGCAAGTACTGCGTATCAAAGTTGACAGCCCTGGAACTTATGCTGACGATAGCGCGCCACGTGAGCGATGACGTCATCTTGGAGCGCTTGCTACCGTACATGCTGTTCTTAGTGAATGATCCGCTGCCCCAGGTGCGGGCTCAGGGCCTCAAGACTTTGACTCAGTGTCTACACCTCGTCAGGAATATTCCTCGTAGCGATGCGAACATCTTTCCTGAGTACATCCTGCCAAGGTTGGTACAACTGCTTGTAGGGCATTGGTATGAGCAATGGGCAAGGCGAGTTTCCCAATCTTGAATTTTTCTTTTTCAAACTCGATGATCCAAATCGGCTAGTAAACAGAAACACTTGAAATTGACTTGATATTTTAAGATGTGTATCCATTCACTCCCCATTACTAAGTACCACAAAGCCAGCCTAAATTGGTACCAAGTAATACTTGAAAAGCGGTGAATCACTAACACAAATCACTCTCAAACTGAAGCAGAGTCTTTGCCTTCTGTCATCATCCTCTTGGATCAGTTTCTTTTTTCTCAACCACAAAAAGGCTGCTTCTCCGAGCATGTTTCTCGTATTTTGAGCTGACTTCGTAGCGTTCTCTTGCTAGTTTATCATGGCTGACTCCTTAGCGTTCTCTTGCTAGTTTATCGTGGCTGACTCCGTAGCGTTTCTCTTGCTAGTTTATCATGGCTGACATCGTAACGTTCTCTTGCTAGTTTATCATGACTGACTCCGTAGCGTTCTCTTGCTAGTTTATCATGGCTGACTTCGTAGCGTTCTCTTGCTAGTTTATCGTGGCTGACTCAAGATGCCGAGGTCATTGTGCGCATAGCGTACGCAGAGAGCATAGCATCACTAGCAGAGACCGCGCTCAAGTTCCTTGAGATGGCTCAGCTAGACTACGCAAACGCCTCCATGGAGACCCAAGTTGACGATGCACCCATACAATACCAGGTAAGAGATGGTTTGTGATGACCTTAAACCATGTGCTGATTCTGCTTGCGTTCATGTGAACGCTTAAAACCACGAGCTCGTTCTTATGTGCGTACCCAGGACCTTTCCAGAAGCTCACCTCTTATTATTTAATTCCTCCCTTAGGGAAGCTACGACACGGAGTTGCAGGCGTTACATGAGCTCATCCAGCGAAAGGTCGTGACTTTACTGAGTGACCCTGAGAATATCGTTAAACAGACTCTTCTAGAGAATGGCATAACTCGACTGTGCGTGTTCTTCGGTCGTCAGAAAGCCAATGATGTACTCTTGTCTCACATGATTACATTCCTGAATGACAAGCGTGATTGGCAGCTCAGGGGGGCGTTTTTTGATAGCATAGTGGGCGTGGCCGCGTACGTGGGCTGGCAGAGTCTCGCGATGCTAAGACCGCTACTTGAACAGGTACGATGGGTACGGTTGATGGGCACCGCATGTAACAAGTTTACTCCTCTCCCATTTCCCAATAGATGGGTTACATGGCCCAAATCAGACCCCCCCCCCCAGACATACAAACCGGCTGGAAAATTTTTATGACTTTTGATATGACTTTTAAAATTTTTCGTGATTACTGAAGTGTTAGATGGCTCGAGACCGAGCATTTGTAGCCGCAACACAATCGAACTGGGTCCCTTTTGAATATTACCGCCGAATAAAACAAGATCATTCCTGTTTATTACGAAAGAATTATAGCTGCTACACAATCGAACTGGGTCCCTCTTGAATATTACCGCCGAATAAAACAAGATCATTCCTGTTTATTACGAAAGAATTATAGCTGCTACACAATCGAACTGGGTCCCTCTTGAATATTACCGCCGAATAAAACAAGATCATTCCTGTTTATTACGAAGGATTTATAGCCGCTACACAATCGAACTGGGTCCCTTTTGAATATTACCGCCGAATAAAACAAGATCATTCCTGTTTATTACGAAGGATTTATAGCCGCTACACAATCGAACTGGGTCCCTCTTGAATATTACCGCCGAATAAAACAAGATCATTCCTGTTTATTTCGAAGGATTTGTAGCCGCTACACAATCGAACTGGGTCCCTCTTGAATATTACCGCCAAATAAAACAAGATCATTCCTGTTTATTACGAAGGATTTATAGCCGCTACACAATCGAACTGGGCCCCTCTTGAATATTACCGCCGAATAAAACAAGATCATTCCTGTTTATTACGAAGGATTTGTAGCCGCTACACAATCGAACTGGGTCCCTTTTGAATATTACCGCCAAATAAAACAAGATCATTCCTGTTTATTACGAAAGGATTTGTAGCCGCTACACAAACGAACTGGGTCCCTCTTGAATATTACCGCCGAATAAAACAAGATCATTCCTGTTTATAACGAAGGATTTGTAGCCGCTACACAAACGAACTGGGTCCCTCTTGAATATTACCGCCAAATAAAACAAGATCATTCCTGTTTATTTCGAAGGATTTGTAGCCGCTACACAATCGAACTGGGTCCCTTTTGAATATTACCGCCAAATAAAAAAAGATCATTCCTGTTTATTACAAAGGATTTGTAGCCGCTACACAAACGAACTGGGTCCCTCTTGAATATTACCGCCAAATAAAACAAAATCATTCCTGTTTATTACGAAGGGATTGTAGCCGCTACACAATCGAACTGGGTCCCTTTTGAATATTACCGCCAAATAAAACAAGATCATTCCTGTTTATTACGAAGGATTTGTAGCCGCTACACAATCGAACTGGGTCCCTTTTGAATATTACCGCCAAATAAAACAAGATCATTCCTGTTTATTTTGAAGGGATTGTAGCCGCTACACAATCGAACTGGGTCCCTTTTGAATATTACCGCCGAATAAAACAAGATCATTCCTGTTTATTACGAAGGATTTGTAGCCGCTACACAATCGAACTGGGTCCCTCTTGAATATTACCGCCGAATAAAACAAGATCATTCCTGTTTATTACGAAGGATTTGTAGCCGCTACACAAACGAACTGGGTCCCTCTTGAATATTACCGCCGAATAAAACAAGATCATTCCTGTTTATTACGAAGGATTTGTAGCCGCTACACAATCGAACTGGGTCCCTTTTGAATATTACCGCCAAATAAAACAAGATCATTCCTGTTTATTACGAAGGGATTGAGTGACACGGAGGAGTTCGTAGTGTGCAAAGCCCTGAACGCGCTGACGTGTCTGGCTGAACTTGGCCTTCTGCAGAAACCCACGCTGCACGAACTTGTCTCTGAAATCGTCCCCTTCTTCTGCCATCCGGTAAGACCACGGTCATACGCATGCTCTGATTACCTTAAGACCACGATCATACGACTCGTTTCTTATTACCTCAGGACCACGATCATACGACTCGTCTCTTTTTTTTTTTTTTTTTTTTTTTTTTTTGGGGGGGGGGGGGGTATTGGTTCCCTGGAGTTAAGCTGTGCTGATAAATTAAAATGAGAGGGAAAGCAACCAAAGCAAACGTGTATAAGAGAGCACATCACAAAGTGATACTACAAAGGGGATTCTAGCATTGTTCTGTTCCTCCTCGTTGTCTCCTTGTCTATTCTAATCTAGGGAACTTGGCCCACAGGGCTCTGTTCCTCCTCATAGTGCTAGTTCTAATCTCGTGAATTTGTCTCGTAGAATATGTGGATTCGTTATGGCGCAGTGGGATTCGTCGCAGCAGTTGCGCGCACCCTCAATATTGCGGACGTTCACTGCAACCTTCTGCCTCTTCTCCAGCCATTCCTGAAGCAGCCCATCATACAAGTCGACCAGGAGGTGCGCAAAACACTAGAGCGGTCTTTTTGCTAAAGTTTCTAGTGCGCAAGACGGTCTCTTGTGTTAGCTATCGTGGTATTTTATCAAGTTATTCTAGTGAGTGCATAACACTGTCTCTTGTGTAATTTTTCGCGGTCTTTATTTCAGGTTATTCTTGTGAGTGTGTTGAAGGAGGCGATAAACAGATCAGTGTACGATTACATCGTCAAGTCAACACACATCGCCGCTCTCTTTGACAGGTACGCATCTGGTTCGAAACCAGGTCAGGTTGTTTTAAGGTGTATAAACCTGGCTCTCTGCCTGGGCCTGTGGATCTTCTTCGACAAGGGCGTTAAGTATTAGGTCTCTTATTTCAATATGACCTGTACTGCGAGACTTAAAACAACCACTGAAGTTGATGGTTCGTGGTACCATCTTCAGTGACGTGCTTACATACTCACTCGCCCTCATGGTGCCAAAGAGAAAGAAAAGCTCTGCTAGCAGTGTAACTTTGCAAACAGTTCCATGCGTGACAGAGGTAAGAACGACTGTGCTGTGGTCGACTGTTAGGAGTGCAAGACCTCTATGCAGCGCGTTCATTGTGTTGTGCATCGCTTGACCCCCATGCCCTTGCAGCCTCCAGGACCGCCAGCTGATGCGTAACGTGTGCCGGCCAGGCGAGAGGCCAAGCTACCCTGAGATCGAGGAGCCTTTAGTGCCAGTCTTCAAGAAACTGCACTCACAGGGAATCACCGAGGACGATGAGGACAAACTGCTCTTTCTTAGGGACATCATGATCAAATTACACCGCTCTAAGGCTAGCAGGTACGGGTAATATTCAATCAGGTTTTATTCAAGTCCGTAGATATTGCATCTTCATTTATCCTGCCAATTTCTCTAGGTCAGTTTTAAGCAGATGCTATCTTTGAAGCTATATTTGATCGGTGTTATTTTCGAGGAAATTAAGTTTAATTTCGTTGTAATCTTGAATGCTTCTCATGAGAAACCCGTCTCCACTCTTGTATCGGAGTCCGCCAAAAGTTAATATTTATCGTGAATTATTTTTTTCAACAGTGTGATGGACCAGCCTGGAAAACATGAAGATGTTCTACGTGGCGAGATCGACCTCAAACTGTGCGGAAAATCCGTGCGCAGGCGACATGCAGACCTAGTCAAGCAAGTCCCTGACAACGGGGGGACAATGGGGAAGAAGGGAGGAAGCAAGAACAGAAAAGCGCCTGTTGAGCAGGTCACGGTGAGCTGAACTAGATAGCGGGTTACAGTACCTTGATGTGGAGGGGAGGACAGGGTAAATGTATATAATATTCGTGGAAGAGCCTACCTACCTGGTGCAAATATGCAAAATTTACTAACTGTTAAAATATATATTTAGTGCCCGATCGCTATAAAGATCCCCAAGTATAAAACTTATAACGTTACAATATTACGTTTCCAAGAGTATGGGTGATTCTTGCTTTGTTTTATTGACAAAGTTCACTAATTGAGACTTTTGAGATTTCGAAATAGCACCCTCCCTTCTCTCTCCCCCTTCATGTCTGACAAATTGATACGCCTATGTGGGCTTACTAAAGATTCCATGATACCCTAACAAGGCACGCCCCTACCTGAACTGTCGCACCAAACTTGAGACATCTCCTGACTCTAGCGTTATCCTGAATCATCTGTGCCCTTGACATTCTATAACCAAGCGCTGCCCTAAATCCCCTAGCTTGCCCCTAGTCTTAATGGCTGACAACCATGAATCGTCTCTCAACAGAACCCTGAGTGGCATCAGATGTTTGGCGTCGTGGATACTGTTACAGCAGTAACGACAGCGGACAGGCGAGGGTCGCAGCCTGACCTCGCATCGCGGCCAAAATCACCGCTCACTAAGACCTACTCTGTACCAGCGGCCGTACAGGTAAACCTGCATATCCCGGACACGTCAGAAATAGCTCGCCTAACAGCCTTGATATAAAACCTTAATAAACCGGACATCAGCAATTGTTTGCCTCACGGGACGTGATGTAAAAACTCAATAGCCCTTCTCCTTGGTTGTACAGGTATAACATAGAACCCGCATAACCCGTTTACATAAATTATTGTTCTGTATCCATGGGCGAACGTGTATTTCATGGACAGTTTTGAATCTTTAACGCTATTCTTTTTGAAGACTTTGATTGGTAAAGGCATTGCAGTGAGATGGTATGGATGGTATGGAAGCCATCAATGTGTAGATCAATGAAAATATTTCAAGGCTTTTGACTGACAAAATCCTAATTGTATTTTTTCGCTTGGAATTTATGAGGGCGGTCTATGGAATTACTTCAAATCACTTCAAATTACTTTAATTTAGACCTTATGGTGACGAACTGCATGAAGCAGTCCGTATCTTTGTACTGATTTTATACAGTCGCTCCGTAACTTGTGAGGTGCGCTATATTAAAACAGCATTTTACATTTTTAAAATCTACGCAGATTGTAAGAGGTCTTTACGAGTTTTTACGAAAAAAGTGTTCAATAGTTTCGCACCTAACTTAGTAACTAATCACGTGTCCACCTTATACGTAGGAAACTCCTGACGTCACAACACGACCGCGCAGCCCCTCAGGCCCAGTCTCTCCGACGCGCAATGAGTCGAGTTCGTCGCTAGGTAAACAGGACCAGCCTCAGAATGGCACGCAGGCGAGGTTTGCGGGATGTAAGATCGAGCTGAGGAAGCTGGTTCACCACAAGCGGGATGAGTTTGCTGCTGGTAAAAGTCGCCATATCTGATGAATTATTCGGTTCCTTTAATGTGTAATCGTTTCTTGAAGCAGGACTTGAGGTAGCTATTTTGTACTCCTCAGATATGAAAGAGAAGTCATTAATCGGGAGTGTGCTGTCGGAAGGACGAAAGCAGACGCTGCAAAGGTATGTTTCATTCGCAAACCCCTCTAATCCTTTCTGATCAGGATATTCTTAGTTGAATATGATAACCCGTTGTGTTCAACAGAGTTCCCTATCTTTGTAAACTTATGATGTAAATACTTACGCACTGTGCAATTTAAGGTCTCGGTAAAGGTAAACGACGTGTCCGCGAAAAAAAAATATTGTCGCGCCGCAATTTTCACTACATGTACAAACTATATATCAAATAAAAGATAAAAGATTGAATTATCTCCTGCAAGTTTTATTTTTTGCGATAACTAAGTTTTGGGGCCTCAAACTCAAAAGTACGGAGATTACTCTAGAGCGTAATGTACCTTCGCGTTATTGCGCATGCACTTGCACGTAATTGCATCTCAATGACAGATAGATGATCTACCAAAATGTGTGAGGACTTTTTGTTATTTGACAATGTCAACAAAATATCACGAATTAAAGCTGGAACACTCATTTCTGGCGAAATTTGGATAGAAAAAGTGCTATAAAAGCGCTCTTCGGTCGAAAATCGAAAATTCCTCACACACTTTATGACATGGCATAAATATCTATCAGATCCCGAAAATTTGAAGGCGATGTCGCGAGGTTACGCCCGACAAGCTCGAGTTTTCGCCCCGAAATAATACGCTAGAAAAGTCAAAGATTTGGCGTGAATTCACGGTCAACAGGTCACGGGAAACAGCAAAGGCCCATTTTTAGCCGTCTTAGAATGCGATTTCTTGATTTTTTTTTTTTCAAAAATAAAGTTTAAGAACTATTGATACAGATTTTGTGGAGTCAAATTTACCTTTACCAAGAAATTAATTTATGGCGGTTTCAATGAGATGTTGGTGATAAGTACCAATTTTGTAAATAAGTATTTTTAGGGGTTCCCTATTACCTGGGGAAGGGGGGGGGGGGGTAGTAGGAATGTGGTAGGAGGAATGTTTGTGCATTTTAACTCCCATACATTCCTTCTGCAGGTGGGGGAAAAAGGCAGGGGGGACTTGGCCCACCCCTGTTTTGTGGCATCCGAAGGAACTATCGCTAATAAGTACACATTATGACATACATTTTAGGTGGTCACCGAAGGGGCTTTTGGTGGCACATCTACACGAGCATAAAGCTGCTATCAACAGGTATGGTTGAGGTTGTGTCATACTTTGGATGTCTCAACAGAAGAAAGTTATGGTTTTTACAACCTTTTGCGACTTACAGACTTCAAGTTAGCCAGGACCTCATGTATTTTGCCACCGCCTCGGATGACGGAACCGTGAAATTATGGGATCTCCAGAAGCTTGACGGGAAGAGCCTGATCAACAAGTCGAGACAGACTTACAGTAGACAAGGTAGGAGGGGAATCAAGTCAAGACAGACGTACAGTAGACAAGGTAGGAGGGGAGACAAGTGGAGACAGACGTACAGCAGACAAGGTAGGAGGGGAGACAAGTGGAGACAGACGTACAGCAGACAAGGTAGGAGGGGGAACAAGTGGAGACAGACGTACAGCAGACAAGGTAGGAGGGGAGACAAGTGGAGACAGACGTACAGCAGACAAGGTAGGAGGGGATACAAGTGGAGACAGACGTACAGTAGACAAGGTAGGAGGGGGAACAAGTCGAGACAGACGTACAGCAGACAAGGTAGGAGGGGAGACAAGTGGAGACAGACGTACAGCAGACAAGGTAAGAGGGGATACAAGTGGAGACAGACGTACAGCAGACAAGGTAAGAGGGGAACAAGTGGAGACAGACGTACAGCAGACAAGGTAGGAGGGGAGACAAGTGGAGACAGACGTACAGCAGACAAGGTAGGAGGGGAGACAAGTGGAGACAGACGTACAGCAGACAAGGTAGAAGGGGATACAAGTGGAGACAGACGTACAGCAGACAAGGTAGGAGGGGATACAAGTGGAGACAGACGTACAGCAGACAAGGTAAGAGGGGAGACAAGTGGAGACAGACGTACAGCAGACAAGGTAGGAGGGGATACAAGTGGAGACAGACGTACAGCAGACAAGGTAGAAGGGGGGGACAAGTCGAGACAGACGTACAGCAGACAAGGTAGGAGGGGATACAAGTGGAGACAGACGTACAGCAGACAAGGTAGGAGGGGGAACAAGTGGAGACAGACGTACAGCAGACAAGGTAGAAGGGGATACAAGTGGAGACAGACGTACAGCAGACAAGGTAGGAGGGGAACAAGTGGAGACAGACGTACAGCAGACAAGGTAGGAGGGGGAACAAGTCGAGACAGACGTACAGCAGACAAGGTAGGAGGGGAGACAAGTGGAGACGGACGTACAGCAGACAAGGTAAGAGGGGATACAAGTGGAGACAGACGTACAGCAGACAAGGTAAGAGGGGAACAAGTGGAGACAGACGTACAGCAGACAAGGTAGGAGGGGAGACAAGTGGAGACAGACGTACAGCAGACAAGGTAGGAGGGGGAACAAGTCGAGACAGACTTACAGTAGACAAGGTAGGAGGGGGAACAAGTCGAGACAGACGTACAGCAGACAAGGTAGAAGGGGAGACAAGTGGAGACAGACGTACAGCAGACAAGGTAGGAGGGGGAACAAGTCGAGACAGACGTACAGCAGACAAGGTAGGAGGGGATACAAGTGGAGACAGACGTACAGCAGACAAGGTAAGAGGGGAGACAAGTGGAGACAGACGTACAGCAGACAAGGTAGGAGGGGAGACAAGTGGAGACAGACGTACAGCAGACAAGGTAGGAGGGGATACATGTGGAGACAGACGTACAGCAGACAAGGTAGGAGGGGAACAAGTGGAGACAGACGTACAGCAGACAAGGTAGGAGGGGAACAAGTGGAGACAGACGTACAGCAGACAAGGTAGGAGGGGAGACAAGTGGAGACAGACGTACAGCAGACAAGGTAGGAGGGGGGAACAAGTCGAGACAGACGTACAGCAGACAAGGTAAGAGGGGATACAAGTGGAGACAGACGTACAGTAGACAAGGTAGGAGGGGGAACAAGTCGAGACAGACGTACAGCAGACAAGGTAGGAGGGGGAACAAGTCGAGACAGACGTACAGCAGACAAGGTAGGAGGGGAGACAAGTGGAGACAGACGTACAGCAGACAAGGTAGGAGGGGATACAAGTCGAGACAGACGTTCAGCAGACAAGGTAGGAGGGGAGACAAGTGGAGACAGACGTACAGTAGACAAGGTAGGAGGGGGAACAAGTCGAGACAGACGTACAGCAGACAAGGTAGGAGGGGAACAAGTGGAGACAGACGTACAGCAGACAAGGTAGGAGGGGATACAAGTGGAGACAGACGTACAGCAGACAAGGTAGAAGGGGATACAAGTGGAGACAGACGTACAGTAGACAAGGTAGGAGGGGGAACAAGTCGAGACAGACGTACAGCAGACAAGGTAGGAGGGGATACAAGTCGAGACAGACGTTCAGCAGACAAGGTAGGAGGGGAGACAAGTGGAGACAGACGTACAGCAGATAAGGTAGGAGGGGAGACAAGTGGAGACAGACGTACAGCAGACAAGGTAGGAGGGGAGACAAGTCGAAACAGACGTACAGCAGACAAGGTAGGAGATGAGACAAATAAAAATACAACTTATAGAAAAGCATATTAAACACCTTAAATAATTCATAGGGATGTAAGATGTAAGCGCTTGTTTTTTTGCATATTTATGTATCATCTAGAAGAAGTTAAATCATTCACAGGGTGTAAGATGAAGGCGCTTGTCTTCTGCCAGAGCTCTAGTTCAATCGCCTGCGCTTCCGATGAAGGTCTCCTCAATATATTCAGGTAATTTTATATCTATCAATTACGAAAATTTGGACACAGAACAAAAGCGACTAGAAGTCCTTGTTTTGATTTCTAGGATCGAGCAGAGCTCACAGCTACCTCCCACTCGACTACAAGTCTATCAAAAGAAAATAAACCGCTCAGAGGAGGGTCACGTGGTCGACATGGCGCATTTCGACACTGGTTCCCAATCCGTTCTCACCTACGCCACGTCTCACGGCTTGATATGCGGATGGGACTTGAGATCCGGAGCAATGGCTTGGAAACTAGCGAATAACCCGGCTCACGGTAATTTCTATTAAGTATTTAAAAGCTCTTTGATGATCCTGTGTTACACTGGCTTCTGCATATTTGACCGTGTGTCTTATTGCGGCAGGACTCATTACATCGTTTGTGGTAGACCCATGCCACTGCTGGCTCGCGGTCGGCACTAGCACAGGGAACCTGGTCTGCTGGGACCTGCGCTTCCAGCTGCCTATTACCAGTCTTTCCCATCCCAGAGGTACGCCAGTTTGTATATTTTGCCATGGGTTTGATGACTAGAAGGCTACAGTGACCCATTTAACCATATAGCTTGTCCCCATAAATACATTATTCACCTTATTTGGGATGATGAATTACATGGCCCAGACACCACGTGGTCGAGTGGAGGAAGCTTAATGCTACTGCCATACAACTCACAACAAACCATGGAATTTTGCTTAGGGTCATTTTTTTTCTTAGAGGGAAGGGGGGGGAGGGGGCGAATCTATTGTCCTTTACTGTACTTATAGTTAATATATTAATGTATGACCAGAGTAATGGACCTTTTCTTACCTTACCAAACCTTCTGAGCGTGGTGGCTGCATAACATCCCATCTCATTACCAGGTGCCCGAATCCGCCGCCTGGCAACCCATCCGACCGAGCAGTCCTGGGTTGTGTCCGCTGTGGAGGGAAACAATGAAGTGAGCATCTGGGACTTAGAGACTGGGGCGAGACGACAAACGCTGTGGGCCAGCAATACACCACCGCTGTCCCAAACAAAGGTAACCACAGGAACCCCGTCTCCTCAGGAAAGTCTTGATGTGAGTCCTTTCCACATACGTATCCAAGGATGCTTCCATACCGGCCCAATACAGATTTTATGAAAAGAAAAGAAGACTCCCTTCTTTATGTTTTCAAAAAAGCCATCACGATTGATTGATCAAGTATTTTAGATGCTTTATTCAGTAGATGAAAATGAATGCATCAGGTTTGTTATATTTTTCGAGGGTGTAGAATGAGATGTTTTCACAACCTATCCCTCCCTCCAGGTGTCGCCGCATGCTGTCCACGCACTGTATTCTAGTCCCGGGGACGCCACGCCCTTCATCCTCACCGCCGGGTCTGATCGACGCATCAGGATGTGGGATCTCTCGTACCCAGAGCACTCCCAGATGGTGGCGGGCGCGGCCACGGACAACCTAAACAGCGTAGTGCTGCAGTACAAGTAAGACATGTTTTGGTTGTATGTTGGTTTGTATGTTTTAACTCTACCGAACCCCTTTTGAGGTCAGTGAGTCCTGCCCGGAGTTATTTTAAATACAGACGTTTATAGGGGTTTTCCTGCGACTTGGAAAATAAAACACAGTAACCTAACATGATGGAAACTTGTCTTGTTCTCCAAGCTTGGTGAAAATCTTGTGAGAATGAAGCATAGAAATAGATAACTACGAGTTTGGTTGTTGAATGGAAATGGCACGAATCCAGCTTAAAATACGAAAAATTGGAAATGATAAGATAAAGCGGTGCTCTCTACGGTAGGTACTAAGTGTTTATGTGTTTTCAAAGCTATTTTTGTCAACATGCAGTGATTTAAGTGCGGGGAAAATCAGAAGAGAAAGCCGAATTCGCTGTTTACGACCGACTTCTAACTACAAGTTTTATCGGCAAACGTCAAGATTTACAGTAAATATACAAACGACAGTCTCATTCTTATATGAAATTGAAGTAACCTAGGTATAATATCAAACACAAGTTTAATGGTAGGACTTACACTGCTCTTGTAAGTGGTTTGTTTGCTTTTTGTTTTTCGTTTCTTCGTAGTAAATTTGTTTTTCAATTGAGTCCCAACTCTACACTAAAAGCGGCCAAGCAAAGAAAACAGGGCTAGCACTTTCTACGCTAACCGGAAAATGCTTATTTGCTTGTCCAGATTCGCAGAAAAATATCTCAAACCAACCTTTTCGCCGTCGATTGCCGATTTTTTGTGGGACATTTGTGGGACAACATGGCTGTTAGTGCACCATCTCTTTCCTGATTGGCTATTCGTGCGCGCGTGATTCACATGTCGGATCTATGAATACAAGTTTGGATTGTAAAAGTTTGGGTTGTTTGCTATAACACAAGTATCAAACTCCTTTTTGCATCCTAAGGGCTTTAGTTAGATAGGGGTATAGCTTGCTTAGCTCGGTACAATTCGAGTTGGAATTCTCCCCCTCCCATCTAGCTCCGGCATGTGCTTATGTCAAGATCTTGCTAGTGCACACAAAACAGAAAAGTTTTTTTAGTGACAGCGATATTGTTCTTCCGGGCTTCTATTTTCTCTCAGAAGTTTCTGTATCCTTGAGCATGTTAGTTTGTTTCCGATCAAATACACAATCAAATAAGGCAGTCCTGCCTAAACGATAAGATAAAATAACGAATGTCTGAATGACTGACTTCCTTTTCCAGGTCAAGACTGATAGACGGGACGGAAGTTTTCCAGGAGGTCTACTGCAAGCCTCGACAGAGCGTGTTACATGAGGATATGCCACGAAGGGGCCCAGCACAGCCCCCTGTGGGACACCACGAATGTATCAATGACATTGCCTTCTCAAAGTCGCCCCAGAATTTTATATTAACTGCAGCTAGGGACGGGGTGGTCAAGATATGGAAGTGATGTTGGCTGCAGCTAGGGACGTGTTGGTCAAGATATGGAGGTGATACAGAGTGCAGCTAAGGAAATGTTGGTCAAGATATGGAGGTGATACTGACTGGAGGTGACTGACTGCAGCTAGGGACGGGGCAGTCAAGATATGGGAGTGAGAACGCTGTAAAGTGTTAAAATAGTAAATAGCATTTCAATAGAAAGAAAGACCGAACTAACAAATTACATACTTTGATATTTCTCCGCTTTCCCACCCTGATCAATATCGAACTGGAACTCACAAATAACACCAGCAAATAGTCTAGTTCTTGTTGCCTGCGCGACAAAATGCAGCAATGTTAGCCGATGCTGCTATCAGATAAAAATCTAGATTTCATTTTTTTTATGTTATATGAAAGGTGCTGTGATTTGTTCGAACAGTCGTTTCAGGAATATAGGACATTGTGACTTCCTTCTTGGGCGGTACTTTAAGAATAATTTATATTTCATTCGAGTTTATTTTTATATTATATTGATCACCCAATTATGCAAGCGCTTTATTTTCATTAAATCGAATGAGTTTGTCACAAGGAGTTAGAATTAGGAAGAAATGTGCTGTATAGTATACGACTATTCAATAAGTTGATAAGCAGAATAAAAGTAAAATGATTTAAAGCATGACTGGTTTTTTTGGTGATTGCATTTCCCATGTCAGTCATGTCTCATGTGCCACTCGTGCCAAAAGACGCGGTTCATGCACACAATATATTGACAGGGAGACAAATTTTGTGAGGCATTCTGAAGCAGATTGAATATCTTCTATGCTCTTTGCGAATATATTCTATCCTGTGGCTGTCTTATTTGGTTTAGAGAAGAATAAGTAGAAAACGCTACGTCATTTTTGCATTACGTTACAATTGGATTGAGGATTAATCCATCACAAGCCAAGTGAGCGGAAAGGCGTGCTGACAAACATTTCAACTAAAACAACGAGTTGCACAACAAACCACAACACCGAATGGACATAAAACAACGCCTTTTTCCAACATGTTGTGAAAGTATGCAATACTTTTGTACTTTTATTTTTGTCACAAAGTGACGGGTCCTTTCTTAGTATCATGCAAACAAAGTTTGATCCTTTGCTTAATGCGAAAAGACGTCTAAGCACTTAAAGTGCTTATCGTAAACTTCGCTATTATTGACCATTAATTATTGACATATGTTGTTAAAACTATTTAGGGCTTCTTGAAAGTGATTCAGAAGTGTAAACGACAACCGCATTCCAATAGGATATGCAGGTGCATGCTCTTTACACACCGCCAGAGAAGCCCACTTTCGAGGTTCCGAAAGTTAGTTACAATATATCGACTAAACGACAGCTAGCAGGCATTACTGATAAAACTAAAACGACAAGCCACCGTAGGATAACCTTTTCTAGAAACATGACTTTTTGCGTCAAGGTCACTCAGATCTGCTTGTCCCTACTTATTCAAAAATTGATTCATAGGCAATTAATTTGATAAATTAAGAAATCTAAGTGATTGACTTTGGACAAGGGAAGATAAGCTATAGGACAGTTAAACGGTATATGGTGAGGTATAGAAAGGTTTGGAAATGTAACGTAAAGCAGGGTTGATTGCCTTAACATTGGCAAGGTAGAGAGAAGGCGCCGGACGTTTGGCCGTCGCGAAAAACAGAAACAGTTGTTCATCGAACATAAGTGGATAGGGGGAGGTGAAGCAAAGCCAAGGGTGTGGCACAAAAAGGGTCTTAGCAGGGTTAGCTATGTTGAGACGAATCAAAGAGGCAAACACATTGGCGTGGTTCAGGTAGACAGTGAAAAAGCAGTTTCGCAGACCCCCGGAGTGGCCCTAGAATACAAGTTGAGGTACACCACAGGTAATTTTTCTCTGAATGTTGACAATTAACAAGGTCTTTCGGTTTCCTTAACGAATATTTAAACCTTAGTGTGCTGGTGAAAAATGTAGGGTAAAGAGGACGAGGTCTCTTGCGAGTAAAGCGATTTTTCTTTTCGCGTGGAATCACTGGGTTTGATTTATAATCGGAATGCAAAAATGTGCCCGTTGTTTTAAAAGTCAAGACGCCATTAAACCTGAGGTCCGATATCTGATATAACTACGTCATTTTTGCTCACGAGTGCAATATAAAGCGTTAATATAGTGGCAAACAACGCAGAGAATAAGGATACTTCAACAGAGGAAAAAGCTCAGCTATAAGTTTGCTACTTTTGCAAGTCAGACCAAGCTAAGGTCATATCTTAATCACTAGAAAGAGTTCATATCTTAATTACTAGAAAGAGTTCAAAAAGAGGACAAAGTAAAAAGGAGAAACAAGCAAGAAGGGAAAAGTGTGGCGCTATGCAGTCTTTGTTAGTCCTCATCATGCTATGTCTGTTGGGATGTTGCGGTGCAATACGCATCGAGGGTAAGCGAGAGTTTATTTGAGGATTTGATTCAGACTTTTAACAAGTAAAGTCTGCAATGTGGTAAGCTACAACAAAAAGTTCTAATCTAGAAAGGGCATCAGCTATATTGCAATTATCCTGACACACGCAATAATCATGAGACGCGGATTTTCCTGTTTGATCTCAGGGATGTAACAACTTGCAGGATATGTGATACCAAAAAATACGTGAAAGCTGAACATTCGGACAATACCACAGAACACTTGTGGTACAGTTACGCAGTTACTGGGCCTTAGCTACACTTATTTTTTTAAATAAAAATTATCGATGTGGATAATCTTTGCAACAACTTTTCATGTAGATTCTTAGGGTCATAATGTAGTATCGAGTCAAAAGCGTTCCTTGTCTCGGTACCTTAGAAGTGACATTTTGGTGCAAGTTTTCCGCTTTTTGTTCATATAAAGACAATTTTTGCAAGCGATTGTTTTCAATAAAAATACTAATATTAATAATGATCATTGACAATACTTAACAAAGAAATTGGCTAGGATGTTTGAACAGCTGTCTTAGTAAAATGAACATGGAACAAAAAATATTCTATTATCTTGCACTACAACAAACAGTTCGGATAACATTTTTGGGATTCTTTAGAAACAAATAACCCTCAAAGTATAACAAAGAGAAAGTGACAAATATGATAACTGATTTTCAGTCTATTTTATTCCCTGGTATCAGCCTTACAGAAAACAATACAACCGGAAGTACATCCTTATCCTATATAGACGCTGCCCTGAAATCCGCAATTCCTTTTTTGGTGATCCAATATGATTCTACCGTAGGTTCTCGCAACGCCGAAAAGCGCGACGAACGCTCGGCCTGGAAGCCTGGGCACGACAAGCCTTTGGCATCCAGGGATATACAATATTCCGATATAACCACCCTCTCTTAAAACTATTACTGTTATTATTATTATTATTGTTCAAGCCTTCTAAGCACTTGAAGGGCCCACAATTGAAAAATGGTTGATTGATTGTTTTAAGTGATGATCTGTGAGTCAGAGGGAAAAATAACAACAACAGAAAAACCAGAAGGCGTTTTTATGGATTTAGATTTGTGACAAAATTAATTAAAGAACTTTTGAAATTCAAACAACAAATACAATATTCAAACAAGGTTTATGTCGTATTATGATATTTGATATATAAAATAAATTTCGAATTGAATTATTTCCGAATTTTGGACATTAAAAAAAAACAAGTATTCGGTTCCCGCAAAGTTGTTACACCCCTTGTTAAAACCGGAATTTGTCATAACGCAGTTGGAAGAGCACTTTGCTCAATTCTTATTGGCGAAAAATTTATTTTAATGCACAGTTGTAAAATGCGAACCTAGTGGAAACAGGAAAGCCAGGTCGTCGAGGTCACGCGGGAGGCCGGCAAAGGAGCTCGTTCAAGAGCTTCGTTACTCTGACCTTGACGCCCTGGGTGCCAGAGCATGCATCAAAGCACGTTTTTTGTCATCGAAACGTCGAATAGTAAGGCGTTCCTTTTTAAAGCCGAGAAGGACTGGGGTCAGCTGGATATTTGAATTTACACGCATGGAAAGTGATTAAAAACGTCTTCTCAGTTTGACAATATTTCCAAGATCAGTTGTTTATATAAACATATATTTTTCTTACTTTCTTTTTTCTCAAGAATAAGATATCCATCCAAGAATACAAAAGTATTCATTTGTACACATATTTTGTTTCAGTTTTCACCTTCAACCCATCCATCAATATTATTTCTCTTTTAATTATTTTCATAATCCTTGTATTTAGAAAAAGCGGTGAATTCTTCTTTTTTTCAGGAGCAGCGTGTAATTGCAGTTGTGACCCCAAAGATGGGCCAATCCCTCCAGCATTGGAACTAGGTGCGTCTTAGGGCAGAATCATCCATTTCAATACTTGTTAATGATTTCCATACTCCACGAGACCCACAGGCTTGTCTGAGCTCTGTTTGGGTACCAAGAGAATACAACAACGATTGGCGAAAAGGCTGCACTGACAAATATATCTAAAAAGTATATGGGATAAGGGTGGCCGTAAGAAAGTCTTTTTTCCGGGAAAAAACTACCTTTATCTATATAATCTATCATTATCAGACATGACGGAAAAACCTGGAAAATTCGCAATTTGAGATAGAGAAAGAAGACACAATTTCTTACAATGGCCATCGGTTCCTTGTATTACGGACTGATTTTTGAAACACAAATAACGTGAGGCCGAAATATACATACCCAGATTTTGGCTTTTTAAGATATTTTTTCCTTGATCATCCTTGCGCTATGTATGAGCTCAGGAACGAAAAGTTCAAACTTCAATGACTTTTTACAAAAAGTCGCATCAATTTAAAAAAAAAGTCGCATTTGATATTTTGTTTGCTACTTATGTGAAATGAGCTTATTTGAAGCGTTAAGTCATGTTTTTCCGTCATGTCTCATTATCATGTTATTTGGTGATTAACAATCGTTGATAATACGGAGTATTTTTATGGGTTTTTCATTTATTTTGAGAGAGAAAACCGAAAGTAATAGTTGCGTTAATGTTATACCGCAGGACCTGCTTTAACAGCATAAGGAGAGCAAACCAGTGTAGATTCACTTTGTGAAAAGTTCAATGTGGTATTGGTTTATAGAATAATCGATGATAAGTACCTTTCTATCCTGTCGTAGATCCCTGCACTCTGAGTTGCCAAACGTTAGCTCCTGGAGGAAAATGCACAACGAAGCCAAGTTTTACAGTCGTCAACGGGGCCTGCGTTTCAGGTAAAGAAGCAGTTTTCTTAAACTGCAGTTTCCACTTGAATGTGTTAGACAGACAAATTCAACTGCCCTTTTAGAAACAAGAGGACTATAGAAAAACTCCTATGAACATCTCGTTTTTATATTTGTTCTTGTTATTATATAATAGGAGAAGCAAGTTATGGTTTCCTATTTTGTTGCAGTTCCTTTTTGTTCTCAACATTGCCAGACGTTAGAGCCTGGTGGCTCTTGTTCCGTGGAAGCGGGTTACGTCATTGACAACAACGGCATGTGTTACGACGGTAGGTATTATTGTAATGTTGTACAGCACGGATTTATGTAGATAAAAGCCCAGATAAGGTATTAACCATCATTTTCATGTTGTACAGCAAGAATTTGTGCAGATAAATGTCCAGATAAGTGTATTAACCATCATTGTCATGTTGTACAGCAAGGATTTGTGCAGATAAATGTCCAGATAAGTGTATTAACCACCATTGTCATGTTGTACAGCAAGGATTTGTGTAGATATGTTTTGTAACCACCATTGTCATCTTGTACAGTAAAGTTTTGTGAAGATATGTTTTTTTTCACCGCCATTGTCTTGTTGGACAGTAAGGTTTTGTGTAGATATGCTTTTTAACCACCATTGTCATCTTGTACAGTTAAGTTTTGTGAAAATATGTTTTTTCACCGCCATTGTCTTGTTGAACAGTAAGGTTTTGCGTGGACAAATGTCACGACTTCGCCGACCCCAAGGACTGCTCCAAGTACTATCACTGTGATGGGTACGATGACGGTCGCCTGAGGAGTTGTCCAACCGGTCAGCTCTGGAATCACGTGAACAAGAAATGCGACAGGGCGGATCTTGTTATATGCGACCGCGATGCTACTCCTGGTACGTTTATGCTGTAAGGTTTATCCTGTCAACTTTATGCTCACAACGTTTACCTGTTATATCTAACAGGTAATAGAGTATATAAGCCATGTCTGTGCATTGTTGTATATTATTTTATCTTTTTTTTCAATCTACAGCCCCGACAACAAAATCTACAACAGCCTCGACAACAAAAAATTCAATAGCCCCGACAACAAAAGCTTCAACAGCCTCAACTTCCACATCAACACCGACCACCACTCCTACCACGCGTCCTCCATGCAACTTGCACTGCCAGTCGCTCAACCCAGACGGGACATGCACGGTGGCGCCTGGATATCACGTAGTGTCCGGCATGTGCCAAGATTGTAAGTGTCCGGCTATCTGTAAATTATCCAGTGTTCTGCAGGCGTGCTAATGAATACATTGTATTGTTTCAGACACCTTTTGCAGGGGCAAGCCAAGCGGATACTATGCCGACCCAAAAGACTGCGCACAATTTTACTTCTGCGACGGATCAGCAGAGAGTCTATTGTCAAGATGTCCTAGAGGTTTGCTGTGGAGTGAGGTCAAGAAAACCTGTGACTATCCACACCTGGTTGACTGCAGCCGGCCGACAACCCCGCCAGGTAGGAAAAGAAATCCATGCTTGAGGTGAACTATACAATGTGGTAAGAGGAGCGTTTTCAGGTAGAAGATACTTTTGGCGTCAAGATATATATGTATATAACGAGTACATTTCTTCGTATTTTCATAAAAACAAAAAATGCTACTCTTGTTATACTATTTTGTCATGTTATTTTGTCGTTTATAGTAACAACAAAATCTACAACAGCCTCGACAACAAAATCTACATCAGCCTCGACAAAAAAATCTACAACAGCCTCAACTACCACATCTACACCAACCACCACTCCTACCACGCGTCCTCCATGCAACCTGCACTGCCAGTCGCTCAACCCAGACGGGACATGCACGGTGGCGCCTGGTTATCACGTAGTGTCCGGCATGTGCCAAGATTGTAAGTGTCCGGCGGTCTGTAAATTATCTAGTGTTTTGCAGGCGTGCTAATGAATACATTGTATTGTTTCAGACACCTTTTGCAGGGGCAAGCCAAGCGGATACTATGCCGACCCAAAAGACTGCGCACAATTTTATTTTTGCTACGGATCAGCAGAGAGTCTATTGTCAAGATGTCCTAGAGGTTTGCTGTGGAGTGACGTGAAGAAAACCTGCGACTATCCACACCTGGTTGACTGCAGCCGGCCGACAACCCCGCCAGGTAGGAAAAGAAATCCATGCTTAGAGATCTAGCAAAATATGCCGAGAAAGGTCTCCCAGATAGAAGATGCTTTGGGCGTCAAGATCATAACGAGTACATTTCTTCGTATTCTCCTAAAATATATTTATGCTTCTCTTGTAATACTATTTCGTCATGTTATTTTCACGTTTATAGTAATAACGAAATCTACAACAGCCTCGACAACAAAATCTACAACAGCCTCGACAACAAAATCTACAACAGCCTCGACAACAAAATCTACAACAGCCTCGATAACAAAAGGTACAACTGCCTCAACTTCCACATCAACACCGACCACCACTCCTATCACGCGTCCTCCATGCAACTTGCACTGCCAGACGCTCAACCCAGACGGGACATGCACGGTGGCGCCTGGTTATCACGTAGTGTCCGGCATGTGCCAAGATTGTAAGTGTCCGGCTATCGGTAAATTATCCAGTGCTTTGCAGGCGTGCTAATGATTACATTGTATTGTTTCAGACACCTTTTGCAGGGGCAAGCCAAGCGGATACTATGCCGACCCAAAAGACTGCGCACAATTTTACTTCTGCGACGGATCAGCAGAGAGTCTATTGTCAAGATGTCCTAGAGGTTTGCTGTGGAGTGTGGTCAAGAAAACCTGTGACTATCCACACCTGGTTGACTGCAGCCGGCCGACAACCCCGCCAGGTAGGAAAAGAAATCCATGCTTGAGGTGAACTATACAATGTGGTAAGAGGAGCGTTTTCAGGTAGAAGATACTTTTGGCGTCAAGATATATATGTATATAACGAGTACATTTCTTCGTATTTTCATAAAAACAAAAAATGCTACTCTTGTTATACTATTTTGTCATGTTATTTTGTCGTTTATAGTAACAACAAAATCTACAACAGCCTCGACAACAAAATCTACATCAGCCTCGACAACAAAATCTACAACAGCCTCAACTACCACATCTACACCGACCACCACTCCTACCACGCGTCCTCCATGCAACCTGCACTGCCAGTCGCTCAACCCAGACGGGACATGCACGGTGGCGCCTGGTTATCACGTAGTGTCCGGCATGTGCCAAGATTGTAAGTGTCCGGCGGTCTGTAAATTATCTAGTGTTTTGCAGGCGTGCTAATGAATACATTGTATTGTTTCAGACACCTTTTGCAGGGGCAAGCCAAGCGGATACTATGCCGACCCAAAAGACTGCGCACAATTTTATTTTTGCTACGGATCAGCAGAGAGTCTATTGTCAAGATGTCCTAGAGGTTTGCTGTGGAGTGACGTGAAGAAAACCTGCGACTATCCACACCTGGTTGACTGCAGCCGGCCGACAACCCCGCCAGGTAGGAAAAGAAATCCATGCTTAGAGATCTAGCAAAATATGCCGAGAAAGGTCTCCCAGATAGAAGATGCTTTGGGCGTCAAGATCATAACGAGTACATTTCTTTGTATTCTCCTAAAATATATTTATGCTTCTCTTGTAATACTATTTCGTCATGTTATTTTCACGTTTATAGTAATAACGAAATCTACAACAGCCTCGACAACAAAATCTACAACAGCCTCAACTATCACATCAACACCGACCACCACTCCTACGACGCGTCCTCCATGCAACCTGCACTGCCAGAAGCTCAACCCAGACGGGACATGCACGGTGGCGCCTGGTTATCACGTAGTGTCCGGCATGTGCCAAGATTGTAAGTGTCCGGCTATCGGTAAATTAACCAGTGTTTTGAAGGTGTGCTAATGAATACATTGTATTGTTTCAGACACCTTTTGCAGGGGCAAGCCAAGGGGATACTATGCCGACCCAAAAGACTGCGCACAATTTTATTTTTGCTACGGATCAGCAGAGAGTCTATTGTCAAGATGTCCTAGAGGTTTGCTGTGGAGTGTGGTCAAGAAAACCTGTGACTATCCACACCTGGTTGACTGCAGCCGGCCGACAACCCCGCCAGGTAGGAAAAGAAATTCCTGCTTGAAATTAAGTAGAGTAATGTGCTATGAAAAACGTCTCCCGGGTAGAAAGGCGCGAAGATATACATAGCGAGAACATTTCTTCGTATTTTGGTCTTCAAAACCACATAAATGATTCCTATATTCATTATATGGAACTCTTGTAATACTAGCTTGTCATGTTAATTTGTTATTTATAGCACAAACAACAAAACCTACAACACCTCAAACCACAAACTAGCACACAATCACTTCGTATTTAGGGCTTCCAAACAACATAAATGAATCCTAAAAAGGATTTATGCGACTCTTGTAATACTATTTTGTCATGTTATTTTTTTTGTTTATAGTGACAACAACAAAATCTACAACATCCTCGACAACAAAAGGTACAACAGCCTCAACTACCACATCTACACCAACCACCACTCCTACCACGCGTCCTCCATGCAACCTGCACTGCCAGACGCTTAACCCAGACGGGACATGCACGGTGGCGCCTGGTTATCACGTAATGTCCGGCATGTGCCAAGATTGTAAGTGTCCGGCGGTCTGTAAATTATCTAGTGTTTTGCAGGCGTGCTAATGAATACATTGTATTGTTTCAGACACCTTTTGCAGGGGCAAGCCAAGCGGATACTATGCCGACCCAAAAGACTGCGCACAATTTTATTTTTGCGACGGATCAGCAGAGAGTCTATTGTCAAGATGTCCTAGAGGTTTGCTCTGGAGTGAGGTCAAGAAAACCTGCGACTATCCACACCTGGTTGACTGCAGCCGGCCGACAACCGCGCCAGGTATAACAGTACAACTGGTATTTTTTTCAAGATGTGTTTCCTTCGTTCTCTGTAAACAGCCATGAGCCTTTTCCACAGCGCACGGGCCCGTACCCAGGATTTTTCTTGGGGGATTGCGAAATCCGAAAAAGTGGACCTAATTTTTCTGGGGGAGGGAGGTTGGAGGAAGTTTCCTGATAAAAATCTGACCACCCCCGAAAGAACAAAAAGGATTTTTTTATGCCTTTGCAGTATCTCCACGGACATTTATTGTCAGATTTGGCTACAAATAAAGTCTGACTTATGTATTGATGACATACCAGAGCGATCAAGCTTATGCTTTATAGTTTTGTCTACAAATAACACGTCTATTGAGAACCGAAAGTGGACTTTCAGCCTTTGTGGGGGGGGGGGGGGGGGGTGCATACCAATAAAGGTTAAGCGAAGCGTAGGAACGACTTTATGTGGCGAGGCTGAGTGACGAGTTATGTCACTCGTTACTCAAGTGTAACCCATAGCCAATCAGTTCTTTTGATGTTACAACTGCCAATCAAAACGTAGTACAGGCTAGCTTATGACAGCATGCATTTTGTCACGACAAGGTTGATCGACCCAATTTTTGCAAAAGCGAATCATCAAATTATTATTTGGGAAAATGCATCAAACAAGGATATAAAAAGGAATTACATCCAGGTGATACAGGGTTGCTAAAATGATTAAGCCAGGAAAGCGGTCGCTAAATTCTGCGATTCTGAACTGAGGCAAAAGAGACTGACACTGACATAAAAGATCTTGGTTTCATGCGGGGATTTGTATTTAGGTTTCATTTGGTGTTCTTTTACTATTGTAAAGCTGAATTGCAATCATGAGCTCATGTTTTCTGTCTTGTCTAGCTTTGTATGATGGCAAATAAAACATGAAACTGTAATTTTTAGCTGTTGATTTGAATTGGTGGTTGCCATTACTGATAAAATTGATTCAAATTATGGTATCCCCGACTTGGCGAGCGCCTTGCCTTTTGCTTACTTTCTACCACTTATTATAGTCATCCTTCTCAACAGTTCCAACAACAGTTTTGACCACCGCACCAACGACTATGATCCCTACTACAAGTCCGGCATGCAATCTCCACTGCCAGACCCTGCAGCCCGACGGAACATGCATACTGGCACCTAATTTTGATATCGTGGGTGGCGTCTGTGTTGACAGTAAGTGTCCTAGATCCTAAGAGTAGCCTTGGTAGCTGGGGGCTATGTCAGGATTCGGAACAGTTTTGTTCTTTCGGAGACAGTCGTATTGTTTTGCCGACTAGTTGTCTGGCGACGCGAGCACTGAGTCTAGAGTTCAGGAGTGCGATGGTAGTTAGGCGAAGAATAGCGTTTTTTCTTTTCATCATACCATTAAACCTCTCATCGGGAATTTGTTTCCTTGCCCCAGCCCCATACGGCCACAAATCGAACTTTCCCTCGGGCAAAAGCCCCACAAAACAAGCGGTACACACGCTACCGCCTTTAGATACTTAGGTTAGATAGGTCCATTTAAACATTTGCTTTCTAAAAACTGTTTGCTCTAAGCATTAGTGACTAGACAAAAAATCATCCTTGAAAATGGAAGTTACCTATGTATATTCTTATGTGTGATAAAAAGTTCAGAACATTCTCGATTTTTTTATTTCTAGGGACATTTTGCAGAGACAAGTCTGTTGGCTACTATCCTGACCCAGGGGACTGTTCAAGCAACTACATATGCTACCCTCCGCATGAAACCCTCCATGCAACATGCCCCGCTGGACTGCTTTGGAACCACATCACCAAGACCTGTGACTGGCCCAGCAATGTGGACTGCGACCGCCTCTCTTCAAGTGAGATTGTTTGTCCTTTTCTTTTACCAGTTGTAAGCATGGTGCACACTGGCAACATAACGACATGGGCGCGCACTTTTTTACATCAATATTAGACATTGACATAACGACATATGAGAAAAAAACATGTCGTTATTTCGATATGTAGTTATGTCGCCAATGTGCACAACTTTTAACCCGAAGTTGATCACGTTCCCGTATTCACTGGTTCCCATTCTAAACCAACCTCTGTCTTCTTGATGTTATAGTGGTATGCCTTTTTTTTGTTTATAGCACCATCAACACCGACCACAGCACCTTATTCAGGGTGTGAGCTGCACTGCCAAACGCTGAACCCAGACGGATCATGTACAGTTGTCCAAAACTTTGCGGTCGTTAACGCTATGTGTGTCGACAGTAAGTAATGCTTACTGTCACTAACACTTACTAACACTAACACTTAGAAAAATGCAACGAGGAGTTGTAAGTGGCTGTTAGCGCTTGGTTATAGAGGTTGTATGATTATAAATTTCAATAGCGCTAAAGGATAGAATCAGACGTTTCGAGGCTCCTGTCTCTTCACCAGTGTCTAGTGGTCACTCCAGCGATGCCAGAACCATACATTAATGACATGCAATGGATAATCGTACAATTTGTACGTGTTTTTTGCATTTGTAAATGTCTTTAGATCCATATCTTCATTCGGCTGTAGAACTGCCATTTGCCAATCGTCATTTGCATTGACGTTTCATTAAATAGGCGTATATCCTAGAGCAATGGCAAGCAAAGGCCAACATACCAGGATCAACCTTTTGTTCCCAACTTTGCACTTTAAATTTAAACTACAAATTTAATAGTTAAGACCGAAACCTTCGAAACGACCCAAATATCACTTATTTTGATCGAGATATTGAATATGTTTATTTTTAATTAGCCACGTTCTGCAAGGATAAACCTAATGGCTACTACGCCGACCCAAGGGACTGCTCCAGGTTCTACCAGTGCGATGCTTTTCACAGGGCGTTCCTTCATAGGTGTTCTCCTGGGCTTAAATGGAGCATCACGAAAACCACATGTGACTGGCCACGAAATGTAGACTGCGACCGTAAAACACCAACGCCTCCTTCCCCAACACCACCTACCACCACACCAAAACCAGCATGCGACCTGCACTGTCAGACGCTGAACCCAGATGGCTCATGCACGGTGGCTCCCGGATACGAAGTCGTCAACGGCATGTGTGTTGACAGTGAGTACAAATTTCGAATAGAAATAAATATTTGTGTGGTGACTAGACTCTAGAATATCGTTTCTTCAATTAGCCACTTTCTGCAAGGACAAACCCAATGGTCACTACGCCGACCCAAGGGACTGCTCCAAGTTCTACCAGTGCGATGCTTTCCACAGGGCGTTCCTTCATAGGTGTCCTGCTGGGCTTAAATGGAGCGTCAAGAAAACAGCCTGTGACTGGCCACGATACGTAGACTGCGACCGTACAACATCAACGCCTCCGACCCCAACAACACATACACCAACAATAAAACCTGCATGCGATCTGCACTGCCAGACACTGAATCTGGACGGGACATGTACAGTCATGCCTAATTACCAGGTCGTCAACGGCATGTGTGTCGACAGTGAGTACAAATTTCGAATAGAAATAAATATTTGTGTTGAATTTAGACTCTAAGATATCGTTTCTTCAATTAGCGACGTTCTGCAAGGACAAACCCAATGGTCACTACGCCGACCCAATGGACTGCTCCAGGTTCTACCAGTGCGATGCTTTCCACAGGGCGTTCCTTCATAGGTGTCCTGCTGGGCTTAAATGGAGCGTCAAGAAAACTACATGTGACTGGCCACGATACGTAGACTGCGACCGAACCCCTACTACCTCAGGTGGGTTTCCTCCAACGAGGGTAAAAAGATATATTACCCGGTCCTGGGAAGCTGTCGATTTACCCCATTTAGAGCGTTGATTTAATTGGCGTACATATCGTTGAATGCATTTGCGTACCAAAATAACCCCTGAAATCTGCCGGTGTTCGGTGATATGTTGTAACCAAGCTGCTTTTGTTTCACCCAAAGGAACACCAACTAAACCTATTCCGCTATGCGATTTGAGCTGCCTGACGTTATATCCCGATGGGACGTACACCATAGCACCAAACTACAAAATCGTGGACGGCACGTGCGTTAAAAGTAAGTATTTCCAATTGTTGGGACAAGAGATCCTCGTGCAAAATCCTCGTGCCAATATGGTTACGTGGACAGATGACTTACCCTAAAAGCGATCCTTTTACTAACAAATCAGATAATTCCATTTAGAGGATGAATTTACATTAAAAGAAGTGACCATTTTTGTAACTTTCTAAATTTCCAGGGATTTCAATTGTTCTAGAACTGACTTTTTTGCTATCAGTTATAGCTTGATAACAGGGGCGTAGCCAGGGGGTGGCCCCGGTCCCCCTTCTGGCAGCCAAAATACAGTAAATGTATGAGACATAAAATACAGGAGAAAATGCCTTGAAAGGGCCTTATGGGCCCCCTCCTGTTAAAAAACCTGGCTACGCCGCTGGATAAGAAAACACATCTTCGAGGCATGCACTAGCTAGCGATGATGCTGACTTTCTTTTTGACTTTTAGTTTCACCCACTTCAATAACCCCTACAACGAAGCCAAGCTCGTTTTGCAAGCTGCACTGTCAAACGTTACGACCAGACGGGACATGTACAGTCATTTCGAATTACCAGGTCGTCAACGGCATGTGTGTCGACAGTAAGTACTGCAAGCTGTTTATCCAGACTGTTTTCACAACAGTTATGGAAAAGAAATCTGCAATGAATGTCATCAGATTTTTTGCTGCTGTTTTTTGGGAAAATTCTCACTTTCCTACGCTCATAGGCGCCTTTCGCTTGAACACTAGTGTTCGTCGAGGAAATGCCACTGATTAAATCGGAAATAGATAACTCTACTGAAGTTCCTTTACTGAAATCTGCGAGGTGAAAATCTGAAAGGTGTAGGGTCAGTGTTGCTTGTAATGCTTTGTTGTCACCATTTTGTTCGTACGACGCACATGCATCTTGACTTTTCCTAACTTTCGCGGATTGATTACAATTTCTTAAACTTCGACCCCGTGTTACGCGCGTGACTTTCTAGCGCCGAAAAGTTGAATTGGCTATACCTTTTTTTATTCTCATTTAGCCACGTTCTGCAAGGGTAAACCCAATGGCCACTACGCCGACCCAAGGGACTGCTCCAGGTTCTACCAGTGTGATGCCTTCCACAAAACATTCCTTCATAGGTGTCCTGCTGGGCTTAAATGGAGCGTCAAGAAGACAGCCTGTGACTGGCCACGATACGTAGACTGCGACCGTACAACATCAACGCCTCCGACCCCAACAACGAAACCTGAATGCGACCTGCACTGTCAGACGCTAAGCCCAGATGGCTCATGCACGGTGGCGCCTGGCTACGCAGTGGTCAACGGCATGTGTGTTGATAGTAAGTACCGCTTTCTAGGCACTGAAAGCCGTTGTTGATAAATTTGAAACTCTCTTTGCTGGAACATGTTTGTTGTCATGTTTTTCGTACGACGCACAAACATCTTGACTTGTCCGAAATTTCGCGGGTTGTTTAAGAAATGTTGAACTTTGATCCCGTGTTACGCACTTGACTTTCCAGCGCCGTAAGGTTGAGAAGGCTATATCATTTTTCTTCTCATTTAGCTTACTTCTGCAAAGAAAAACCCAATGGCCACTACGCCGACCCAAGGGACTGCACCAGGTTCTACCAGTGCGATGCTTTCCACAGGGCGTTCCTTCATAGGTGTCCTGCTGGGCTTAAATGGAGCGTCAAGAAAACAGCCTGTGACTGGCCACGATACGTAGACTGCGACCGTACAACATCAACGCCTCCGACCCCAACACCACTTACCCCAACAACAAAACCTGCATGCGACCTGCACTGTCAGACGCTGAACCCAGATGGCTCATGCACGGTGGCGCCAGGCTATGAAGTCGTCAACGGCATGTGTGTTGACAGTAAGTACCGCTTTCTGGACACTGAAGGCCGTTGTTAATCGGAACACTCTTTGTTGAGACGCCTTATTCCTACCTTGGTCGCACGACTATACCCATTTTCAGTGTCAAGAAAGTGTAATAACACCTACGATCACCGTATGAAGAGCTCTTTTAATCAAAATTGATATCAATACAATCGGAATTTTTGAAGAGCGCAGTTAAAATATTTTCATTTGCATATAGCCACCTTTTGCAAGGACAGGCCTCACGGGCACTACGCCGACCCAAGGGACTGCTCCAGGTTCTACCAGTGTGATGCTTCCCACAAAACATTCCTTCATAGGTGTCCTGATGGGCTAAAATGGAGCGTCAAGAAAACCGCTTGTGACCTGCCACTTTACGTAGACTGCGATCGTACAATACCAAGTAAGTTACCATCTTCATCCAAGGAAATGTATTATGGTTCTTTTTCCTAATCTAATCCGGAAATATGTCCTTTATCTTGATCTACTTGTTTTGTCACATCTATAGCAGTAGCGACAGGTTTGCCTTCGCCTTCGCCATCACCACCTACCCCCACACCAAAACCTGCATGCGACCTGCACTGCCAGACGCTGAACCTTGACGGGACTTGCACGGTGGCATCAGGGTACAAAGTCGTCAATGAAATGTGTGTTGATAGTAAGTACCGCATTGAAAGTCACAAGAGCACGAAAGGAATCAGAGGCGGACCAAGGGTACTTCCGCGCTCAATAGAACAACCTTTTTAAAGCAAAACGGTGCTTGTTTTTAAAGGGGAGAAAAATAGGGGAAAGTCTTTGTTATATATATAGAAATCGTGGGTCTGCCACTGGGAGGAAGGCAAGGAAGACAGAGGAGAGGGCGGGAGGACAGCTGGTATTTAAACACGTCTGTTTCGTTCTTTTAAAGCCTCCTTCTGTAAGGATAAGACAAGCGACTATTACCATGACCCGCGAAACTGCTCCCGCTTGTACCAGTGTGACATATTCCATAGAGCATTTCTGAAGAGCTGCCCACACGGGCTGAAATGGAACATTGAGAAGAACGCTTGCGACCACCCGGTGAACGTCAACTGCAACAGGGAGGAATATGATGGTAATTATGTAAAAATGATTGAATCATCGTTATCATCATAGCCATCCTTATTAATCCATTCGCATCACCATTATTTTAATAATCATCACTATACACAACCCCTTACAGCGCCTTTGACCAGAAAGTAGCAGGAAAAAAGCGCACGGCAGGAAGAGCTGAGAACGAGTTACAAAACTCTCTCTCTATTCTGTTTAGCATTGTCCCCCCTCCTTAGCAAGGCAATCTGCTCACCACAGCAAACCCGCTAAGCTCTTTTGATTTATCCTGGTTTTTTTAACGTTTAGTGGCGCCTGCGGAGGGGGATAACGTCTCACATGAAATTTTACAAAAGCAAAGTGACTGTTTCTTGTGACAGGGAGGACGAATGTTTAAAAAATGTTTCTTTAATAAGAAATAATTTTTGTCAGCACTATTTAGCCTTCATCGTCCTACTTAAAATGACGACTGTAATCCAAGCTAACAAGGCAAAATGTTTCTTGTATAAATAGTCAGGACCCAACTTAAAATGACGTTGTATACCATGCTAACAAAGCAAACTGTTTCTTGTATAGGGAGAACCCTACTTAAAATAACTATTGTATTCCATGCTAATCAAGCAAACCGCTTCTTGTATAGGGAGGAACTTCTGCATTGGCGAGGAGGACGGCCTGTACAAGCACCCAGACAAATGCCAGCACTACATCCACTGTACAGGCGGCGTGACGGATGTGCGCACGTGTCCTAGTGGCCTCAAGTATAACGAGAGAACATGCGCATGCGACTGGCCCGAGAACGTCGTCTGTCGAGTCACATCTCTCTTTACCTGCAGGGAAACAAGGTGAGTGCAAGAGAGCATAAGATAAGAGAGGGACTCTTTGGTATTAATAGATCCGACATGTCAATCACGCGCGCACGAATAGCCAATCAGGAAAGAGATGATGCAATGACAGCCACGTGGTCCCACAAAAAGTCGGCAATCGACGCCAAAAAAGATTGGTTTGAGATATTTTTTTGCGATTTTGGACAAGCAAATAAGCATTTTTCGGTCAGCGTAGAAAGCGCAAGTCCTGTTTTCTTTGACCGGCCACATTTAGTGTCGAGTTGGGACTCAAATTGCTCAATTCTTCTACGAAGAAAATAATAAATTAAAAGCAAACAAACCACATGCAAGAACAGTGTAAGTCCTACCATTGAACTTGTGTTTGATATTATCCTAGGATACTTCAATTTCATATAAGAATGAGACTGTTGTTTGTATTTTTGCTATACTTAAATCTTGACGTTTGCCGATAAAACTTGTAGTTAAAAGTCAGGCGTAAACAGCGAATTCGGCATTCTTTTCTACTTTTCCCCCCACTTAAAACACTGCAAAATGAAAAAAAAAAATGCTTAGAAAGCACATAGACACATAGTACCTACCGAAAAGAGCACCGCTTTATCTTATCATTTCCAAACTTTCGTATTTCGAGCTGGATTCGTGCCGTTTCCATTCAACAACCAAACTTGTAACTATCTATTTCTATGCTTTTCTACAAGATTTTCACCAAGCTTGGACAGCAAATCAAGTTTCCATCATGTTAGGTGACCGTGTTTTATTTCCCAAGTCGCAGGAAAACCCCTACAAACGTCTATATTTTAGATAAACCCGAGCAGGATTCACAAACCTCATCCGAAATGTTGTACAATTTGTGGGACTTTTGTGGGACATTTGGGTTGCACTTCGCTGGCTTCTATTTGCTGCTTTCTGATTGGATATTGGTGCGCGCGTCGGATCTATGAATTACCCGCGCGCCATGTCGATTCCGAATCTGGCTATTTTTATTAACCACCTACCCACCACTGCGCGTAAGGATTTGCTCCTTTTATATTGTGCCACCCTTCCGCGAGTCGCGAGTTGTTGTTTCACCAACTCGATAGATATTTTAACCGAAATCATGTAAACTATGGCGAGTCTAAGTCTAACTTGAGTCAGATTTTCGATGGTATTAGCGCAAATGGTGTTTCCTCTTCGGTTTCAAGTCTGTTTAAACAGCGGCAAACAACAAGATGCAAATGACAAAGTGTGGGGGTAAGGCGAGTAAAAACATTCTTAAAAACATGCTAATCACCAAAAATCTTACTTTTGCAGATGTGTTGTTTGAGGCTTCTCACCCGATGAACAGACGATAATCAATTGAAAACACGGTCAATTAAAGCTTGAAGTTCAGAAGATCCTAGATCATTACCATCAATTTCTTTCCATCCCTAACATATCATATTGCTACTGCTTCAGACTGCCTGTAAACAAGAAACAATTAGGTTTCCTTGGTTCTCAACGCCTTTTTGACGGGGGACAGCCGCAACATATATCTCTTTAAATATACAATATTAATAATAATAATAATAATAATAATAATAATAATAATAATGATAATGATGATGATGATGATGATGATGATGATAATGATAACAAAAAACACCACGACTTTGTTTTATCACGAAATTTTGTCAAGGCCGTATTTTTTTTATATTTTGTTCCGCCCTCGCCATTATCCGACAATTTCATTTCCTTACGGGTTTTTTCATAGTCATATAGCTTCCTTATTCAAAGAAGCTCAATTATCACCATCTTCAAACTCTGGGCTAATTTAAGACTTTAAAAAAGCCAAAAACTGCAAATTTGAGTCGAAAAGTATAATTTACGTTCTTTATTACTTGCAATTAAAGGTATATCAAATGCGGGGTATATGTTATCATTTAAGCGGTGTTTAATTTCTTTAGTGGGATGTTTATAGCTTATTCAGACTACACATAAATTTAGTGAAAATTTATAACTTGAATAAAAATAAGGAGCCACTCTTAAATAAGCGATATTTTTTAAGGGATATTTTTTGCAGCGAAATTTAAAAAAAAAACGAGCGATGATATTGTACTAGTGCGCAAGTTGGTGCTTTTTCTATATAGAAATTCAAATTCAAATAAATTTGGAGTGGCCCTAAATTCTGTAGTCTAGCTACAAGGGGATGGAAGTAGAAATCAGGACTGTAAGATATTTGTAAGATATCATTAAGTGAAATGAGTTGAATCATAATAATATTGCTAATCACATACACAAGGCTTCAAGGAGATATAATTTTTGATATCTGAAATCATATTTATTTTCCTTTCCTTTTATTAATGTAGTCTTTGTCACTTCTCTGTCACCGCCTATCATTCAGCTCTCGTGTAAACAACATCAAGATTTATTGAAATACCCATTAAGCCTTTTCCCGAATAAAAAAAACGACAATCAATATCGATGATCGAGGTGGATTAGCCTGGATGTTGCTTCTTACTGAAGGCTCAAACAGACCATTTTCAAATGCAATATATATTTTTTACAAATATTCGCTGAAATACTTACAATATATATTTTTTACATGTATTCGCTGAAATACTTCCAATAATTTTGATCTTATTCGATAGCAGGTGTACAATCAAATGGGACAAAACACTTCAACAAGTGACAAATAAAACAAAATTAAGTCAAATTATCAAAACGGAAATGAAAAAGCATTAAGAACGAACCTCTCGTAAACACCAGCTCATTTGGCAAAGGACACAAGCTAGGCCTGTCAGACCTCTGTCAGCCTACGGCCAACTTCAATTTGCTGGAGATTTCCACTGGCACAGATTGTTACGTAAATCTCTTGTTACCACTCAATCTAGCGCCTCAGACTCGAAATTTGTTTGAGCGTTTAGAAAACTAGAAGTAATCATCAAGTTTTGACTGCTAAAGGTACATGACAAGAACTTTTGTCAACTGGCTGCTGCAGTAATTGGAACTAGCAAAACGTCTATGTGCTCGCTTGATGATAGGTTGCCGTAAGTAGCTGGAACGCAGCAAGATGTCCCCTAACGCTACGAACAGCTCTAGACTCCAGACTGATTACGGGCCCAACTGGCTCACCAATTTGAAGATTGCGTTGTTGTTTTTAGTGCTAACACTTGGTATATTGTGGAACACTATAATTGTATTCCTTATATATCGCAGCAAATTCCGCAAAGCTATACACTACCTGATCGCCAACATGGCGATTGCCGACGCTCTGGTCTTGGTATTCGGAGGAATACCCGCCACGAGGAACCTCTTCCTTGGAGGTATGAACTGGTTTAGTGGCTTCGGTACGTTGGGGAAGATCACATGCAAGTTGGTTCACTTCATGGAGTTCGCTTCTCGACTAGTGTCCTTGTTCACGCTGCTGATAATAAGCATTGAGAGGTTCCGGTCAGTTAGGAACACCATGCATCAGCCTAACACAAAGCGAGGAAGACGAATCGCCATAGCGTTTACCTGGCTTCTTGCCCTTGCCATTTGTGCTTATTTACTGGATATTTATACCGTATTTGAATTCGGGGGCACGGGGTACTGCTTCCCGAAGCTCTTGACTATCGCGTCCTGGAGGGCTTTCCTAGGATTCTATATGATATTTTCATCTGTTGTAGTGATAGTCTCGGTAGTGCTAGTTGTTCTGAGCGTCCTAACAATAAAAACCCTTCAAAGCTCACAACTGATCCAAAGCTTACCCGAGCGGCAGAGATGGAAACGCAAGAAGAACATCAGGAATGCGGTCAGAATGGTAGTATTCTCACTTGTACTGTTTGTGATTCTCTGTGTGCCTTACCATACATTCCTGATCGTCCTATGCTTACAGCTAGCATCTAAGGGAGTAAACTTGGAAGCTCTTTTTTGGCTGCAGTACTGCCTTCTCTGGAACTCAGCTTTGAGCCCCTGTGTGTACGTCATATTCCTAGCAGACTTCAAGCAGGCGTTTATGACATTCATCGCCTGTAGATCTCTCACTCGGCAATCACTACAAGAAACGATGCAGGACGAAACAGATACCATGGTACACCCAAAGACACATGGGCATGCCGGGACGTCAAAGGTTTAATCAAGACCAGAAGATAGGGTACAGAATAAAACTGGATAGACCGAGAACACGAAGGCCCAATCGATTCCAGAAGATAAGGCACGGGGAAACAAAACTGCTTTACACTATAACATAGAAACACGAAGGCCCAATCGATTCTAGAAGATAAGGCATGGAAGATAAAGGATTTACACTATAACATAGAGACAATGTACTTTAGAGAGAAACAGAGACTTAGTCAAAGTAGTGACACAGAAAGGTTGAAATGGTTTTCCGGAATTTCAACATTAACTACATTTATAACAGAACACTTTCAAATGTGTAAAAATGAGTATTATTTCAAGAAATGCAAATATAAAGATTTTTCTTGTTAACGTTAATCGTGCACAAAATAACATGAGCAAAAAGATGGCAAACAGCAGTTTCCAATAAATATTAAGCATGGCGTGTCATTTAATTGTCACTCTGTAATCCGACTTTTTCACGGTAAATAAGCAAATTAAATGACATTTCAATGGCTTGATACTATGCGAATAGACATGGTGAAAGTCGTATCTCAAGTTTGCTACCTGCTTCCCTCTTTTTTAGTAGATTCTCCGAAACAAAATTATCAGCAAAAGAAAAGAAACAATTTTTGCCATTGTTTGGAGGTAGTAGTTTTAAATTTAGCGAGACGGCTTTTAAACTGCAGTAATTTGAATTTTTAGAGACAGATTTTAATCTGTAGTGATTAAATTGAATGTTTAGATAGTTAATGTACACACAGATGTCAATTAAATGAAATCTTTCTACGATAACAACAAAGGAATGAAAAGTGAGATAAATACACGACAGCTACATACTGAAAATACATTGCGCGTATTTCTGGAATTTGATTAGTGTTCCATGTATTTCGGAGTCCACCCGATCAGTTAGTTGTTTAATCCATTTCCTACACGAAACCTGTGATCTGAGCCTCAACGACGGCTGCCAATCTAAATTGATTATACATGGTAAATTGAGGTTAACCTGATTAAAAGGAGTTTATGAATTTACACCTTTGGGTAAATTCAGATAACAAGAAACAAAGGTACCTTAAACTTGTCTTGATAAACTTGAAGGGATGGCTGTTCCATAAGCTACTTAAATCAACATTCATTCATTCATTGCGGGCGAAATTGTAGGCAAAATCATCTGGCATAATTGACAGGAAAATGTATGCGACTAATTCGAATTAAACCTGCATAAACTATACATGGAGAACTTTCCTTTGCAGTTATTCAGACGTCTGTCATGCAATGCACTTGAGCGCAGTAAAACCCGTTGCGCGACGTCAGAACATAGAAGTCAGAATGTAAGAAGACTGTACAGCTGACCTTCACACCAAGAGAGCATAAGATAAGAGAGGGACACTTTGGTATTACCCGCGCGTCGAGTCCGAATCCGGCTATTTTTAGTAACCACCACCCCACCACTGTGCGTGAGGATTTTTACTCACCCTACCCCCGCGCTTTGGCATTTACATCTTGTTGTTTGCCGCTATTTTGTGACATGAAACCGAAAAAAACACCCTATTTGCGCAAATACCATCGAAAATGTCATTCTAGCATCAAGGATACGGGCAGTTGCAGTTTATTAGGAGATGTAGAACTTCGAGGATTGCAAGATTTCCAAAACGAGACTTCATTTAAAATCAAGAGCGGAAACCTCGTGCTTCAATCACCGTTTTTGCTCTAACTTGCTGCTTCTCCGTGGTTTCTCAACATTCATTACCTTCCTAATGGTCAAAAGAAATCTGTAAGTTAGACATTAGATATAATATTGATTTTTGTGAATATTTCGGTGAATTGAGAAGGAGTCTAAGAAAAATACATTTCATAAAACTATCCTTGTAGTGAGGGAATGCATTTTTGTGATGATCAAAGCTAGCAAGCTGAAGTATCTGAGCTTTTGTAAAAGTGAGAAAATAAAGAGGGAGATATTACTGTACTTCTTTGATGCTGTTATTTTTATGTTATATTATTATGTTGTTATTATACAAGCTGGAGTACTGGAGTCGGGATTTGAGTCAAATGCAGTATCACAGCCATTTTATTGCTCGTCGGTTTTTTCTTTCTCACTTGACTTCGCCGTTCAGACAAACAAAACAGTCAAACTTTCAGGGATTTAGCTTTCTGTGAGTATATCTGCCAATCCTGGTAACTTAAGTTAGACTTGTTTTCTTTTCCGAGTTATTTTACATGATCTCTTTTCATTCCTTTCGAGTTGACAAAACAACAACACGCAACCCGCGGGGGAGAAGGACAAAATAAAAGGAGCAAATCCTCACGCGCAGTGGTGGGGTGGTGGTTACTAAAAATAGCCGGATTCGGACTCGACATGGCGCGCGGGTAATACCAAAGTGTCCCTCCTTATCTTATGCTCTCTTGTTCACACTTAATACAAAATACTTATCAGAATTATGCGCATAGTGCGACATTGGTTACAATACCGCGTTGTAATAAAGATCATCGATGAATGAAATTGATGAATGTCATCCCTGACAGCTTCCATGATGATAGCCTAATACTAAAGATCATCGATCAATTACAGCCCTCCTTCGTTGGTGATAATGTAGTATTGATGATCATTGATGAATAACAGCTCTGGCACCTTCCTTGATTATAGCAGCAAGTGTGATAAGTAGTACTGAAAATCATTGATGAATAACAGCTCTGGCACCTTTCTTTATGATTGCAGCAAGTGTGATAATGTAGTATTGATGATCATTGATGAATAACAGCTCTGGGACCTTCCTTGATAATAGCAGCAAGTGTGATAAGTAGTACTGAAAATCATTGATGAATGGCAGCCCTGACAGCTTCCATGGTAATAGCCTAGTTCTGAAGATCATCGTTGAATAGCAGCCTTTGCCCCTTCCTTAATGATAGCAGCAAGGGTGTCCCTACTAGAGTCAAAGATCCGCCCGCTCTCCATCTCCATCAGGTTGGACATGAGATCCCCGCCTTGTAGCTGCAGCAAGAAATCGCAATAGTCATATTTTAAGCTTGAAGTGAGTTATTTATGTCCCGTTATCTTACTTACGTCATATCAAGAAAACTTGATCACATGCGATACAGCATAAGCGGACAATTTTGCGAGACAGTAATTTCAGTGCAGTGACATTCTCGTGTCTTGTCGCGGGGGGTTTTATTTTCGACAGACAGACTCACCGGAACTGCTTTAGACTGAGAATGTTGTGCTAGTTCTTCATCTTTTAGGATGCCCTCTTTTCTTGCTTTGTCCTGGATGAAGTTGATCTCTCCAAATATCTGTCCAGATAAAAAGAAAAAAGCTAGACTATGATGAGCGGAGATCTATGAACAAGTAGACATCTCCTACCTCGATGATTTCATCTTTTATCTTGACATACTGTGCAAGGTTGCTTTCCAGTGCGTAGAGTATGGTAAAATAACTTTCCAGTTTATCGACGGGAAGTTCGCTAAAGTCCTGTGTAATTGGAAAATGACACTGGAATCCCGAGTGCTATGTGGATGAACACTTGAAGCCCGAGTGCTATGTGGATGAACACTTGAAGCCCGAGTGCTATGTGAATGAACACTTGAAGCCCGAGTGCTATGTGGATGAACACTTGAAGCCCGAGTGCTATGTGGATGAACACTTGAAGCCCGAGTGCTATGTGAATGAACACTTGAAGCCCGAGTGCTATGTGGATGAACACTTGTAAAATGACGAGAAGTACGACAAGCTTCCAGATGTTATTCGTATAGTATTCTTAAGATCTCACTGAAACCCGAGTGCTACGAGGATGAATAATTTTGCAATGGTGCACAATAAGCGTCAAAGGTTCAAAATGTCAAAAGGTTATTCGTATAGTATTCGTAAGATGTCACTGGCGACCCGAGTGATATGAGGATGAACACTTGTGGAAAGGCAAGAAGTGCGACAATCTTCCACGTTATTGGTAAAGTTTAGTCAGACCATGCCAGAATTTATTCTATCTTCACTGTAAGAATTATTGTCTTACCGGTATCTGGAAGGGCATCTGCTTGTTAAACGAGCTGACCGGGATATCAGTGCAACTGGTAGTGTTCACAAGATCATCTGCACATTGAACGAGAAGTGACATGATATTACATACATTGAAAAAGTTATCATCTATAATGAGTTCTTCTAGTAATTCTAAAATTCCTTTTGGTCACAATTTCAAAGAAGGCATTCATCTTCAAGAGACCCGACTTACTTTCAGATTCCAGTTTACTTTTCAAATCATCGACTTCGCGCTCCTTGCCTTCTGTTTTAACGTCTTCCATCGCAAATTCCTAGAATAACCAATGAGACCATTTCACGTAACCAGGAGGGGCATTAAATCTAGACCAGCTTGTGTAAACATGCTTACATGTTTGCAATATCACAAACACTAATGACATCATGAGTAACACTGACCACCTTTGCCCGAAGGCCCTAAGGCCAATGTATTGAAACCAAATAAGAGAGAACCCGGCTTCGTGAAAAAACTTGGTTGACTATTTTTCTTTCTTTTCTCTTGACCTCCTCTATACATACACTCAAATTCTCTAGATGCCTGAGGATGAAGCCTGGCCACTGAAATACGCATTCCGTCTGAACCTCCGTGTCAAGGAATGCCTATAGGCTTTGGAAGTAACAGGATTCTTGTGTCGGTCCATATAAAACTTACAAGATTTGTTACGACAACTGCGACCACCAGATTGGCAAACACGAAAGCACCGATGGCGATAAACACGAGTAAGTAAAACCCGCCTCCGACATAGTACGTCTCTCCCTTACTCTGTCAAAAGAAAATAGTTTGTATCACATGAGAAAGTATGCCTCATGTATTGATAAAATGGCGTTTTTCCTTTACACATAAAAAACAATGCTCATTACATGACTTTTTCTCTTAATGGACAAAGATATTTGAATTCGTAGAATGTATGTCAGCCCTAGTTTTACTATGAAAGCACATAAAACACTGCCTTCTTTAAGAGGACGCTTAGAATAAATCAATACGACCAGCTCCTTCTAGGGACTGTTATCGCTACTAAAACTACGTAGCCAAGTAGAGGGCTCAGGCTCCAATAAGAGTTGAAATTAAAGCCGCATTGTCACCAGTTTACTTCCGGATGCCCGACGGAAACCTCAACCGTTAAAAGACAAATAAATCTATAAGAATCCGAGATATTTAACAGTCCATCCGCTCTAAATTATCAATCACATCCTCAAAGAAACTTCCAATAGACACACTACTTTCAATATTTTGAAAGTTTTTTCGCGTTGTCCCTTAAAAATCATCGGATATTGTTACGTAATCGACCGGAAGTAAACTAGTGACAATGCGGCTTTAAGGTGGCGAATGAACTATTGGCAAATGATGTCAATCCATGCGCGGGTCCTTACACACTAGTCCTTGTTAACAATCAACTAATCACGCCTGCGTATTATATTGCTATTAGGTAACACCAATACCAAACTTAAATCAAGATATAATCTTCTTATAATCAGCACCGTAGCGCCTAAAGGGGCCTGGAGAGGCCCGTGTCCCCCAGTTCTAACAACGTACAAAGAGTAAAAAAAAAAAAAAAAAAAAAAACATCCCAGAACCAGAACCAGAACCAAGCTTTCAAGGGTAAACGTTGTGACATGTGGGACTGTCAGTTATCGTCGTCTCTTTTCAACGTATAGCCCCTCCCCCCCCTCGCCATCAGAGTCTATGAAGGGGGAGGCGCTTTTTCCAGCAATTACGGTACCTTATTCCACCAATTACCTCAACATACTATCGTGAATTTACATATAAATAGATAAAAACGTTAAGAAACACACATGAAAACATCTAAGAAATATTTGAACAATGCGATGCCTACAACGAAACATAACACAATGTGTTGTTTAAGATCTGCGCATTTCAACTTTTTTTCAGTTGTAATACGTTCTACTTACGCGGAATTCGCTGAATATTTCCATCCAGCCATCTTGGGTAAGGCAGACGAATAATGAGAACATAGCTAAAGCACTGTCAAGGCCTCTACACCACAAGGGTAAACGCTTTTAATGTAACAACAGGGGTGCAATGATTAGGGTGTGAGAATATCTATTGAAGCGGCTTGATAGGCCACGCGTTAAATTATTAGGGTACTAGTTAAACTGTTAGCCTACGCTTGTCAGACTAGAAAGCACCAGTGGAGATGTTACATCGCACGAACGATGATTAAAATGGGATTATATGCTAAGTATGTCAGTATCGATATTTACAACTGCGTTGGAATATTAGGGGTAAGGCTGTTTATGATAAAAGGATACCAGTGGATAGGTTGCCAAAATACTTTGGCACAACATCTCGGAAGAGTGTGATCCCGATAACGGAAAACACGAGCATGATAATGACCAGAAGAAGGACAATGTTCGCCATGTCTGATGCAATCGCTCATATCAGTATTTTATAGATTTCAACAATTCCTGATATGTATTTCAAAAACCCGTTGTCAGCGCAAACACCAAATGCCCAACGTATAAATCGCCAATTTGGAAGGTCTTGAAACTACCATTTGCCATTATCCGTTTGCACTGACGGTGTATAAACAATGTATTACCTGGAATTGACTGCAAGATAGTTCGTACCACGATCTGTAGACCAGGGAGGGAGCTTATGCTACAAGAAAAAATACCAAACAACTAAGGGATAACTCATATTAACTCTATCTTTCCTCTTAGTTTGCGCATCCAGCCACGCCAAACAAATTCGCGAACAAAACAAAAACACCTATTCACCATTCTGCACAATGTTTGTTCTGGCTTGTTCTGGCTATCTGTACCTCCTAAGACTCCTGAAGGCTCGTAGTACTCTTAGTATCCTCAACACCCCCCTGCTGCCTGAATCCGTGCTTAGTACTGCAATGACATGTTGTAACATCAATAGCAGCTACTGGAAGAAGCTGAAGTGGAGTGTGCATCCGATGTATTCTCAAGAGTGCATATCGTATTGTCATGAATAGAGTTCATTGTGAATCTTCCTTTCTTGAGAATGCAAGTCCCTTAAAAACCTGATTAATTCAAATTGGGGTTAGCTCTTTGCTTATTTAAACTATGATAACACATCAGTTATAGCTAATCATCAAGTACATGAGGTACACAAGAGGGTAAAATTGAAGTTTAAAATGCGTATTTCCATATTTGAGTATATAAGCACACAACAAAGACACAAACCTAAACCAGTGGTGACAATTAACTTACATGGCCCTAGCAGCAATGCGACCACAATGAAGAAGTCCAGAACATTCCAGCCCATCTTCCAGAACATGAAAAAGCCGTGGTACCATTTCACAAAAATCTCGCAAACAAAGATGGTCATGATACATTGGTCCAGAACTGCAAACAGGTGGCTGTACTGGCGTTCCTGGTCAAGAAATGTTCTTAGCTCAGGTGAAGTTCCTTTCTTGTTAAAAATGATTCCTGCTTTTAAAAAATGTTTCATAACATGGACAACCTAAGCTCAGGCAAATACTATTCCCAGACATGTGCATAGTTCCACAACTAAGGCCCCTGTAAGTGTGTACACATATTAGACGGAAAATAGGCACATCCTTTTGGTTGAACATGCGTTTACATGATAAGCAAATCTTGCGTGTTGTAATATCGGTAGATTTTCTATGCAAAGCAACGTGTATTAGATCAAACATGTTAGTCTCTTGTCTCACCAGATCTTGGTCAGTCTCCACTACTATGAGCAAGCTGTTGAAGAGGATAACAGCAAGGATGCTTGTGCGGAAAACCTTATTGGATAGGAACTGCCCTACAAGCTCATTGGAAGCATACTCCTCAATAGCTTCATCATCCATGTCCACTATATCCCACATGCTCTCCTCATCCTTCTCATTCAGCAATAACAGGTCCTCTTCCTGAAAGCATAAACAATAAATTCAAAACATGATTACAATAATAAAACAATAATATCACTTAAACACATATATAACAAGCATTGACACTGGGCCACCATGACGCTGGGCCACCATGACACTGGACCACCATGACACTGGGCCATCATGACACTGGGCCATCATGACACTGGGCCATCATGACACTGGACCATCATGACACTGGGCCATCATGACACTTGGCCATCATAACACTGGGTCATCATGACACTGGGCCATCATGACACCCTACCATCATGACACTGGACCATCATGACACTGGGCCATCATGACACTGGGCCATCATGACACCCTACCATCATGACACCCTACCATCATGACACCGGGCCATCATGACACTGGGCCATCATGACACCCTACCATCATGACACTGGGCCATCATGATACTGGGCCATCATGACACTGGGCCATCATGACACTGGGCCATCATGACACTGGGTCATCATGACACTGGGCCATCATGACACTGGGTCATCATGACACTGGGCCATCATAACACTGGGCCATCATGACACCCTACCATCATGACACTGGGCCATCATGACACTGGTCCATCATGACACTGGGCAATCATGACACTGGGCCATCATGACACTGGGTCATCATGACATTGGGTCATCATGACACTGGGCCATCATGACACTGGGCCATCATGACACTGGGCCATCATGACACTGGGCCATCATGACACTGGGCCATCATGACACTGGGCCATCATGACACTGGGCCATCATGACACTGGGCCATCATGACACTGGGCCATCATGACACTGGGCCATCATGACACTGGGCCATCATGACACCCTACCATCATGACACTGGGCCATCATGACACTGGGACATCATAACACTGGGCCATCATAACACTGGGCCATCATAACACTGGGCCATCATGACACTGGGCCATCATGACACTGGGCCATCATGGCACTGGGTCATCATGACACTGGGCCATCATGACACTGGGTCATCATGACACTTGGCCATCATAACACTGGGCCATCATGACACTGGGCCATCATGACATTGGGCCATCATGACACTGGGTCATCATGACACTTGGCCATCATGACACTTGGCCATCATGACACTGGGTCATCATGACATTGGGTCATCATGACACTGGGCCATCATGACACTGGGTCATCATGACACTGGGTCATCATGACACTGGGTCATCATGACACTGGGTCATCATGACACTGGGTCATCATGACACTGGGTCATCATGACACTGGGCCATCCTGACACTGGGTCATCATGACATTGGGTCATCATGACATTGGGCCATCATGACATTGGGCCATCATGGCACTGGGTCATCATGACACTGGGCCATCATGACACTGGGTCATCATGACACTTGGCCATCATGACACTGGGCCATCATGACATTGGGTCATCATGACATTGGGCCATCATGACATTGGGCTATCATGACATTGGGCCATCATCATACTGGGCCATCATCATACTGGGCCATCATCATACTGGGCCATCATCATACTGGGCCATCATGATGCTAGGCCAACAATGCAGTAAGTCCAATTGACCTGGTTCTGTTTAGCATGGAATGCTGCAGTGAATTCCTTGTTTGCTTCCTCATCTTCTGCATCTGCAAGCTGCCCCCCAAGCATATTGGATACTTTTAGTCTCAAACGAACTTTATCCACAGTCTAGAACAAAGAAACCAAAAAGGAGTCTAGGTTAAAAAAGGACATAGGTTCCAGGGCTTATCAGCATATAAAAATAAGACATAAAAATATAAAACAAGTTAATTCAAAAATACAAAAAGGCATGTGTAAGAAAAAAAGGCAATAGTCAATTTCAGCACTCACACTTTTGAGTGATTTAGCCATCCCAGTCTCCTGTGCAGGCTTCTTTTTATCATCTTGTTTAACTCCCTCTGCTGTTGCCTCCTGCTTTTTGGGGGCTATTCTGTTTACAGCCACCACCCGGTTTAAACCCTAACACACAGCAGATGACACAGAATTTGTTCACAATAAAACAAGTCCTGCAAATGCTCGTTTGGAAACCTAGCTTTGAACAAGTGCCATGTTTCGATTAAGCGTCCACCAACCTCAAAAGTACAAGAATGACCAAATTCTGTTCTTAAACCACAACAAGTTATTCGTTCTTATAATCAACAAGGTGTACTGGACTATTTGTTTGAGATTTAGCTTGAATTAAATGGTTGTAATAAAGAAAAGGTTGTTATATATATAGGGCTAAAGTCTTCTAGAATCACCCTGCATTGAATTAGTGACTACCTTTAAAAACCAAAAAAAAAAAAACATCTACTGTACTGTAATAAAGTATTTCTTATTATGAACACTAAAAATAACAGATATATTAAAGAGTATTTATTAAATACCTTGAGGTATTTTAAACAGCCCAAAGAGTGGGGGAGGGGGGGGCTAAAAAAATTGGCCATCTAGGAGGGGGCTCTTTTTTATGAGTTCTAAGAATGTAGTACATACATGCTTATGTAAACATAAGTTATATGTTTTCAGGTAACTGACAATCAGCTATCATTTCATCACGCTATTTCTGACAATTCCTCACAATAGGAGACTTGCGCTAAGATATCACGTGACTGTTTGGGTGGCAAACTAGTGCAAGCTCAGGCTTTTAGCAGCAAAATAACAGTGACAGAAAGCAACTTTTATAGCTCTTATGAAAAAAAGCCAAAATGTCTTTTTTTCAGAAAGGGTTTAGTTTCATTTTAAAATTTTATTTTTTCGTCGTTCTCTGGTGTGACTGGCACAGTCTTTTCTGATTTTTTTGTTTGATTATTTTGTTTTATATTTGACACACAGAAAGGTCACGTGATCTTTCTCGCAAGTCATCTATTCCTTAGTAATACACAATAAATTAGAGTCGAAATATCCGTTTTTTTAGTTAAACCATGAAGCAGAAAAAATCTAAAACAAAAATATAATAGTTTATTGGTAACTTATAGTTAACTCAAACTTATCTTGATAAAAAAAAGGTTAATTGAGATTTTCGTATTTTCCGTTTCCTTGTAGCCCAGACTCTTTTCCATGTACTTATGTATATCAAGTAAAATGATAAAAAACTTCCCTTTAGTACAATAGGTGAGACCAAAAAGGAATAGAGAAAGTTACATTGTTCTTTGATCTTTACATATTTTTTTAACTATCACACTAACCGTTTTAAACTTGTAAGACATCTCGGTAGCTTTTTAAATATCAATAGACCTATAAACACGATAACAACATGAACATCTAAGTTAAACATAAGTAACTTAGATAATAGAAAAGCCATGAAAACATTGTGTCGGTAAGCGACGAACGATTTGTTAAGTAAAATGAACATGCATGCAAAAAGGCGACAACTGTTATAGTTTCAAGAGAAAATTGAATTCCTTACCTGCCCTTGTCTCTTAGAACTAAAACATTAATTGAATTAGTAAGGTTAGCGGTATTTTCCTGGGTTTGTTTCCGTTAGCAGGAAATCCTGTTTGCAGAAGCCGAGAAGGGAAAGCAAAATGTAAAAAGTGAAATTCAAAATGGCGCCAAAATACCATGGACCAATCAAAAACGCCATCCTCCTCTCGTTACCAGTCCTTCGCAAACATAATTTGGAAAGGGAAATTTAGTGCAGGCTGAATCAACGTAACTGGTAAGTGCGCTAGAGAATTTCTCAAAAGTCCATTGTTCGGCTTTTTTTAATCGGCTTTTGCTTTATAACTCTCCGCACGCCCGATTTTGCTTGTATTCCTCACTGAGGAAAATGCCCATTAGATCGCGCGCTATTCAGGGGTCAGGGGCGAGTCCCAAAAGGGAGCATATCAAGAAAATTTAGCCAAAAATTGTCGTTGTTCCCAGACACGGTTACTTCCATATAAGGAAACTAATATATTCCTTATTTGGAAAACCTGCATGATTCTTGTCATTTTTAGGGCTGCCGTACCGCAGGTGCTTCGCAAACTTTGTGAATTGTATTCAGAAGAGAAAAGCAGTGACTGTGACCATCTTTAGTCAATGGAGAAAGCTTCTGAAAAGAAACTAAAGTTCCTCGGTACCAGACAACGGTTTCTTCATATGGAGGCCCCCCCCTCCATATGAGGGGGGGGGGGGGGGCGGCCCCTTGAGCTAGACTTGCCCAAGCCGTCCCACCGGCTTGGGCAAGTCTAGCTAAAAGTAAAAGGAATCAATCCCGGAGTTAATCCTGCAAAGGAGAAAAGGGTCATAAGATTTTTGTAAGGTGACCTAGCATGTGTGGGTGCAGGGCGCGTGTCAAATCTAAGACATTCTCATATGATATTTACACGACTCAAATTGACGCCTTACAGAGAGTGACACGGCACAGCTTTTATTTTGGTTTTTTATGTTTTATTGCTTTATTTCTAAAATGTTCTCAAGTCTATGAAGCTAACCTTCAACATCCACAACCGTTGCAGATAAATTTTCCAGTCCTTTTCTGGCCATCCTCAATCGATAGCTCTCTCCGCCTCTCTTCATTTTGTTTCCCCTTGGCTCTGTCATTTACCAAAACAGAGCGCGATCAAAGAATGAGTTGTTCGCGCGGCTGCAACCTCGCGTAGTCTTTTGCACAAGCAACGCTTTTCGACCAGTGTCCATCAAGCAACCAGTTCGCTCCACCCTTACATACCACCCCATGGGAAAATTGGAAGGAGTATGGTGTTTTCCCATTTCACACAGGTGCGTTTGAAACCTTTTCCGGGTGTTTTTGATTCATGACAAATTTTGCTGGGTGAACTGTCTCCTGAGAGGTCGTTGACAATCTGTGCTCACTCTCTTCCTGCCTACATATTTGCCGTCCTATATTGAACCATTTTGAATAATTAGCTGTCTGGATGCTGCTAGGTTTGTGTTGTGTTCACGTCTTTGACCCATGCTAGCACACTCCTATAGCCACGTACACTAGTCTTAGGAGATGAGCACATCGATGAGCGAGCATTCCCTCCTTCTTCACTTAAACTTGTTTCAGAACTACACTCCGATTGACTATTACCCTCATCCGGTAAATTTTCCCCGTTGAGACTTTTTAACTTGATATTTCTTTTATACTCTTTTTCTGTTTTCATAGAGTCATCGTTGCATGAAAGATTTGGGTCCGTCGCTGGCAAAGAAGCTCTTCCTTGTCTTGCTAATAAAGCATGGCTCGTATTTGCCTCTGTCTCCGTGAAGAATCCAAGTGTTTCCGGGCAGCTGTATTTTCGAAGGCGAATGTGATTATCTCGCCTTATTACTGGGTGGTAGCGATATTTATCAAAAGGAAGTATTTTGGGCAGTTTAAAGGGTGACATAGGCTTTTCGCATTCCTTGTTTGCCTTACTGTGGCATTCAAGCTCCGGCAACAACAGCAAAGTTTTTTTCTCTTTCGGTAAACTTCTGGTTATTGATGTATGAATGTATTTCTTGTTGGTCTCTTCTGCCAAATCGTTCTTATATGTAGACCCTTCGCTTTCAAAACATTGACTTTCCTTTCTTACCCCTAGGTACCCTCCAATCGAAGGAAAAGAGTACATTGACGATTTCGACAAATTTTCTGGTAAACTCTTACATCGTCTAGTAGCTCGATTTTTAATCCCTTCAAAGCTCAATGCCTTTAGCCTTCTGTCATGTCTATCTCTTATGCCAACAAGTCTATCTTCTTCAACTGTGCCATTTTCTCTTTCTTGTGCCTCGCCAGCTTCATACCAAGCTTGTTTTTGATCCAGTTTCTGAATGTCCATTGACAATGGCTCCCCCTAATTAGGCTAAACGATTTCTCGCCTTAAAGGTGTGAAGTAGTTATTAAGGGTGCATAAACCAATTGTTTGACAACACAGCCTCCATTAGTTAGCTGTTTACAGAGTCAGGGGTCTTGATGCATTAAATACCGCGTGATGAGACTTTAGAAAACTGCATAAAACTCCCAAGCTAAAGATACTTCTGTCGCAGTCTTGTCTCATACTATGCGTTTGATTGATGCAGGATTGATTGTCATAGAGGCGCTCCACCAATACTGTAGCGATCCACTTCGCTGCATTGACCCCACTCTAAGTAAAATAATTGCGGTGTTATGGTCGATTAGTGGTACTGAAAAGAGGCTTTGTGAGATATAAAAAAAGCAGACATACTTTATATTTTCATGAAAATAATTTAATATAGAGTTTCATAAATCTTAATGCTTTATAATCAGCGTAATCTACTCTATAGATTTTTACTAAATTCTAAAAAAATAATTTATTTCTATGAACATAGATACTAAAGATAATATTAAAAACATACTAAAGTCAATATTATTAGTTAAAAACTAATCAATGCTGTAGGGCCTACAAAATAGGTGTCTTTGAAGATGATTTAATTTGATAAGGTAGTCAGTGTTCCTAACTGTAGAGCGGAAGTGAGTTCCAGAGTTTAGCTGCGTAATGTGCAAACGATCTATACACTAAGTTACTGTTCTTGATTCAAGAGCGTCCAGGAGGTTTTTGCTAGAGGATGGAGCGAGATGTGTTAAGAGTTCAGTGATATTAAATTGAGGAGCCTGATTGTGGAGAGCTTTATATGTGATTAATAAACAGGTAACCAGTTTAGTTCCTCGAGGATAAAGTAGGCAATCCATTACCCCGAAGGCAATAACTGGGTCATATTGAATAAATCGTATCGATCTCACATTGTAAAAAGAAAAATAAGCCTACAGCTCGCGTCGTTGCCCTCGATAAACCCACATTGGACTAAGTCACTAAGTTAGCTGTAAAAAGAAAAATAAGCCTACAGCTCGCGTCGTTGCCCTCGATAAACCCACATTGGACTAAGTCACTAAGTTAGCTTGACGGTGTTTAATTAAGAACGAGACGTCATTTTTAGAAGCATTATTTATCCCTTAGGGGGGGGGGGGGGGGGGGGGGCTGGGAGAGGCGCATAAAAAGTGGGTGCGCGTGGGACGGCACTCTCAAAACTTTAAAAGGTTTACCCTAACAGTAAATACACAGAATTTGGTTAATTTTGGTGTTTATTTTTTCTGCTGGCGCCATGCAGTGTGCCCTACATCCCCACTGACCCCCTGATGGCTGACTGACTGGCTTCCTATATCCTGGTCCCTCGCGCGGAGGGGACAGAAGCGGTTTCTTTACACAACTTAGGACGGCATAAAAATACATCATGGCTGCTGCAACGCGTGCGTTGGCGAGTACATACGCTGGAGATCAGCGAACCGTGTCTCTCCGCATAAGGAGAAGTTCATAAGCTTTTGTTTAAGATATACAGTAGGCCTTGTAGTCTTCCACGAAGCCGCTATGGTTTGTCGTGCTCTGAGATGTAATGCGTGACACACGCGTGACGCGTTATTGCGCACGACACTTCCCTTACGTGATGTCACAACATACTATAAATACAGAGGGCAGCTCACGACGTTGCGTGACATGTGCTACGAGGTCAGTGCCCGAGTGTGGTCACGCTAAGCTTACGTGACATACCTGTCACGCAGCATGAGGGTCATACAATCAAGGCGGAGTTCCACTTTGCGCAGACGTCACGCAAAGTCAGAAAATGCCGAAAAGTGAGTGTGAGACAGGATTCACCATAACAGACGCGCGGAAGACCGCCAAGTCCCAGGATTAAAATTCAGTATTCGTAATTGAGTTATATTTTTCATGGTGGAGGTGCACTGAGGTAAGAAACATGACCTCTCTTCCCCTCCCTCAACACTGCCGGCTACTCATCTCCCTCCACTCGGGCTCCTCCTTCCTCCTCCTCCTCGTAACCTAGCAACGGAAATAACAGACAGCTGTCAATCAAGGGATCAACCAAAGGTCGACCAAAGTAGACATCTTTACAGGTGCAAATATACTGTAATGCAGAGAGAGGGGGGGAGAGGCAGGATCTGGGGAGGCCCAGTGCTGAAACTACAGTAAAGGTACCAGAATTAATGGAGGCTCGACCACCCAAAGCTTTTCTTTGTTGTCAGTGGAGCACACACTAAACAGAGGGTACTAGTGGACTCTGATATGCAAGCTCAAAATTGCACTCTTTAGCGAGCAGATCGGGAAAGGGTCGATGATATGATGATATGCACAAGGATATGCAAAGGTCTTGAAAACGAAGCTATTGCCTACCTTCACCACCACCATCCATTTTATCAATGAAATCACCTGTGAGAACAAAACGTAAACTTGAAAAATCAAACTAGAAATCACAAAGTGAATTATGTCTCCGGCTATGTGATAGATGTGCTCTTTTCTTAGATGTTATTGGTTTTGGTGGACATGAAGTGTAGGAAGGATGGTGTCTTGTCGTTTTTTTACCGATGACGTCTCGTATCTGCGCCAATCCCTTGTGACAGTGTTTGATGCGAGGTAGTGATTGTGTGACATGTTTGCGTGATGTAAATGCATGGTTCGTTCTTACCGATAACGTCTCGTATCTGCGCCCACCCTCTCTTTGGGACAGTGATTGACGTGCGGTAGTTTGCAGTCACCTGCAAAAAAAGAAAGGTTGAGATAAGTTACTGGTATCTCGGCATCTGACCGGGTGTGATAGCATTGAAGTGAATCTGGGATTTCCCGAATTTAAGGCCAATGGCGATCTTGACATCTGGAAACAGGGTAATTGCAGGAATTCTGTGAAAGGTAAAACCAATTTATTTTGTCAATTTTATTATTATTATTATTATTGTTATTATTATTATTATTATTATTATTATTATTATTATTATTATTATTATTATTATTATTATTATTATTATTATTATTATTATTATTATTATTATTATCATTATTTTTATTATTATTGTTATTATTTTTGTCTTAAAATGTTGTATAAGCAAGAACTGGTAATTGTAAAAAGTTATATAACATTGTATCAGTCAAAATGTTGTCCCACCTCGGAGATCCTGAGGAAGACGCCTCGGGCGTTGCTGCCCACGTCAAAGTAAAACCTCTTCTGCTCCACCCGCAGCTCTCGTGATGCTGGAAGCTCAAGTGCGTCTTCTGGTAAGCACAAAAGAACATACGTTGCCTAAAATGGGAACTATTTTTTTCTCTTTTTTCTTAGTCACCCTTTACTAGCGTACTAACAGCACTTACTTATTTCATCCCCGGCCAACCCTTACCAACCGTAACGTGTGTCTGTTTTTTCTTCTCTTTTTCTTAGTCTCCCCTTACTAGCGTACTAACGGCACTTGATTATTTCATCCCCTTCGTGTTTCCTTGCACAAAACGTGATAGAATAGATAGAGAACCGGTTCGGTTTTATTTCCCTTACACTATACGTGAGAGAACAAAAAAACACAATCTCTTTTGGTCCGGTTACATTTCCCTTACACTATACTGACTGACTAAAGTACTAAGGACAGATAGAGAACTGCAGAGAAGAGATACCCGTGCCGTACTTACTGACTAACGTACTAAGGACAGATAGAGAACTACAGAGAAGAGATACCCGTGCCGTACTAACTGACTAACGTACTCGGGCTATAGAGAAGTACAGAGAAGAGATACCCGTGTCGTACTAACAGACTAACGTACTAAGGACAGATAGAGAACTACAGAGAAGAGATACTATACATCTAACTATACATTAGTCATTTGAAACAACATAATCAAAGGTGGACATTTGAACAGTACCCTCATCCGATGAGCACTCCTCCAGGACCTCAGACAAATTATTCCTGATGTCTACAATCCCCTGCGCCGGGATGGCTATTTCCTTACGCATTGGACCACGCCTGTCACCTCGATCACCGCGAGGGTACCCAATCAGTGGCGTCTGGCTCACCTGCAAACACACAAAAGGGAAAATGGAATGCAAGGGTTATCAGATCTTATGAAATGAAACAGATAACACAATATTTGATTATTATCGAGCAATTTCTCTAAGCAGACAACTTTAGTTATGAACACCTAGCACAGCATTTGGACATTACTGTAAGCAGGCATTTCCAATTGTGGGCAGCTTTTTCCATTGATTCTGATGAACAATTACAGCTGCCTAGACAGCTGCTTATATCATCAAACCATGAAGTATCTGTATCCATTAGTTGGCCATGGAACTCATTCAATAAATAACAGAAATAACATTTTAAATTGATCAGCATTTCTAAGAAGAAAGTTCAAGTGAACATGTTCAATATAGCTAAGATTAAAGAAAAACAATATATGTCATAACATGGATTCTATGCTATGTGTGTGGCTCAGCCTAAAATCATTAACCAAACAAATTTGAGTACACACCTTTAAAAACCTTCCTCTACTGTTCTCCTTCAAGTCTAGGTAGTACTTTTTGTTCTCACCATCAATCCTTTCACTGAAGCAAAACAGAGCATAAAGTCCTATTGACACTGACAAAAAAGCAGAGACAGAGAAGGACACAAAGGGAAAAGATGGTTGCAAAGTTCTAGGAAATGTAAGCAGAAAAGGAAGAAACAGAATGGTTCCTTTTTCCTCCTTTCTGTTTGAATCTCCTTCATTCTGATTGACACATACACTTAAGTTTTAATGTCTCTACTTCTTTCAACATCTCTGTTTCCTTCGCTAGTGAAAAGCCAGAAGAGACATGACTAAAAAATTTCTTTTTCAGAGATTCTGATAAAAGAAGGATCTTTTAATTGTGATTTGGGGAGTTTTGGGAATAGTCAGGGTATCTCCAGAGGTATTGCAATCACCCCAAATAGTCTAATAAGCACATCTTTTTTTAAAGTCCATCTTAACTTAAATGTATAAGATACAGCACACCAGTTGTTGATATCAATAACCTGGTCAGAATCAAGGATTTGACAAGAAACTAATTGAATCAAGCAGAAACAGATCAGAGTATTCAGAGCGATCTACTATTACCTTTTCAGCCTGCCATCCTCTGTGACTTGTTCCTCTGTTTTTACAGGGTCTGCAACATAGTGAAAAATATTCAATTATGCTAATTATGAGTCTCAGAACTCTGGGTGAAATAATGCATTGGCTTTGGATGGTAAAAATTATATTAATATAGAGTGGAACAAAGTACACGGGAGTCACTATGTGGGATGCTATTACCTTGTTGAGCTAGAAACTCTGCAAACGTGGTAAGTTTATCCCGGAACTCTCTGCTGACAGCCAGTGACAAGATGACTTTTCTCTTGGTGCTTTTGTTTGTTGAAACCTGTAAGGACAATGCTTACACATAAAATAAAACATGACAGTCTTTTTACATTTTACTCATTTTACAATGAGTTTGACTTTTGTCTGCTATTGCAAGTACTCCATAGTACTCAAGCAAATGACAGCTGTTTAACCTGCTAATATATCTGTGTGTAATAAGCAGAGTCAAAGGGACATATGTATATTTTATGGTGGTAGAGGTTTTTTTTGTGAAACAAGATTTGGCCATTTTTCAGTCGAGAAACATGAAAGAGTTCACTTCAACGTCCATGAAACATATGATTTAACTCTCCCCATGATCCATGATTCAGTTTCAAGTCTCCATGAGTCGAGATTTAGCTCAAGTTTTTGAGTGCATTGGATGGAGAATCATGTGACCTTTCCAAAATATATAGATATGTGTTGTCGTATGTGATAAATAAAAGTACATGGGAGGGATTTTGGACGTGGTACTACAGGTTTGGCAAGTTTTGGATGCAATATTATTGTATTTGCAAGTTTTGGACGCGATATTGTGGTAATCGAAAACATGAAATGTGAAAAGGCCGTTTTCTGGTCCCTGAAAAGTGAAAAAGCCATTTTTCAGGTCGTGAAATTTGATCCATACCCCCTTTACCACCCTGTGTGTATATTACATAATCATGGTAATTATGGAATAGCATTTGAAAAAAATAGCCCTAGTTTCCAAGGAGTAAAGAAACGCTTAACAATATAGACCATATCATACACCTAGAAATAATGTATTTCTCAAAGTCAGAATAAGGCATAATAAAAATCAAAAACAATGCTTTTTTTGCTATAAAATCATCAAACATTTCTAAGTCCTGTATCAAATAGGAAATACATTATTCAAAGCTTTTTTGATAACACTGGGTCTAAACTTAAGTGAAAAACACAACTGGTGTGTCTACTGGGCACAAGGGGCGGTGACAACCTGCAAGGGGCAGGAACCAGCACAGAGTCTCTTGTCATTGGTTGGCCAAGAGAACTATTAACTGGGACTAGAGAAAACTTCTTTTGTTATAAGAGACACACGAGACACCTGCAGTACCAGACATGGTATTTCTAGACAATATTTTATTTGCATTGTTTGCCCAGAGGATAGAGGATGAATATAGCTTTTTGGGGACGCAGTTCCCCATTTTTGGCTTCTGCTTTTCATGTAGCAAGGCACAGGTTTGTCTTTCAGTGTTTGTCCTTGTTGAAAATGACAAAAAGGAAGGTAACAAATTCTGATGGTTGCCCTTTACAGGATAGGTAGATATTAACCTTCATGGCACTGGCTTGCCCCAACAGAAGAGGTGTAACTGTGCCCCCCCCCCCCCCCCCCAGTTTTCTCTGTATTGTGCCCCCATGCATATAGGATATTTGCTCTCTCTTAAAGTGTGTCCCTAAATACACTTGTGTTTGAAGCAGAAGGGAAAAGTACCCTTATTAAAGAAGATTAAAATACACACATAGCAAAACATGGATATACACAAGCAATTGATACAGACATCATTTTATAAACAGGAAGGAAAATGTCCATATGGCAAAAGTAAAAGTGATTTTCTTCAAGTTACCATTGCCTGCAACCGTCTGTAACAATTTCACCTTTCTGCATTTCTAATGGAATTATTGATGTCTGGTATGCAAATTGCCCTGTTTTTAGCATGCAGTTTTCTATTAATCGTTCCTTAAAATAATACAAATTTGGGTACATTAGCTTAAGTGAAGTGTCGCAACTTTGGAAAGCTGCTAATTAAATTCGCACTTTATCATCTGACAGTGTAAAAAGAAAATGTTATGATGTTCATGTAGACTATGAAGTTCTCCAGTGTCAGTATTATGTTTGTAATGTATTGTGATGAAATCTTTGCAAACTCATTTGCCTCGTTACGTTGCAAGTTCAAGGTTGTCCCCGCTAGACGTTTGTATTTTGTTACAAGCAATCACCTAAAAAACAACCCGTAAACCACTTGAAAAATCTTATTCGATACACCATAATACCCTAGCGATAACGTATCAAGCCACAAACTACATAGAGAAATAGCAAAAGCCAAAACCACTTTCTGAAATCAAGCAATTCAACGATGAAAAAAAATGCCTGGGAGCTGGGGTAGCTGACTTCTATTATGACGTAAAAAAAACTGACACTTGAAGAAAAATAAATCGAGATGATAAATTTTAGGTGTACGAGAGCAGAATTGTTTTTTAACTATACCATATAAAACATAAATAGGATAGAATACAGCGGTAGCCAAGGGCAAGATATAATAGCCGGCTATTCAATGGTTAAAAAAATATCTGGTACATAGCTGGTTTCAAATTCGAATACTAGTGTCTAGTGACAAAACTATATACGTGGTCTTTCCCTGATAAACAATGATCTGAGTAAAAAATTACCCTGAATAATTTATAAAATTCTGATTTTATCTTGTACGGGAACACGGGATTTTTCTTGAGTTGAGGAATAAAAATGGGCATAGAGAACGACATTTTGGTGTTCGTGGCCGGAGCCAAACTGACTGAATTTTAACCGGAATTTTGGAATATTTTTTTCCTGTGCGCTGCTGGATGTCAAAAGATTGATTCAACTTCGAAACCGAGGAAATTTTTTCATTGCCGTCGATTGCCGAGGAAAATGCAAATCATGGCGATTATAGCTGATAGTTTACTAGAGTTCCGCTAAGGATATGAAATACGCCATTTAAAATAACGCATTTGAATTTTAAAATCCTTGCTTAGAGATCGTGCTGACAACTCATAATATTTGGCCCCAGAAAATTCTTATAGCTCTCAGAGAAATTCGATTACATGGCCAAAAACTCAGAAATGCAACTCAAACCAGAATATAAACAAGGGATATTTGGTGGTTAAGGCCCCAAAGTATACCGAGACAGCTGTTATTTAAAATTTCAGCCTCGAAGTGCAATGTTTTTCATACGAAGGAGGCTGCATTCGCCATTATGAGACGTACAGAGCCTCGAAGCCGGTAAAATTTTGTACAAACCTCGCTAATTTTAATGTACTTCCCACGTCGATTCCGCTTCAAATCGATATAAAATCGCTTGGATTGGATTTGCAGGCTCTTGCTACATAGCTCTTCATCACCTACAAGAGAAATCAGCTACATGAACTAAAATTTTCTACAAAAATACAGTGATAACCCATCAAACTCATTAACACCGGACACGGGCAGAAAAACTTAAAACCTGCATCTTTCCTTGATTTTTTCACGGCGAAAAACGCATCGAATGCAGCCGAAATTTCGACAGTTAATTCTCGAAATATTCTACAATTTATTTAAAAATACCTTCTTGGTTGCCTCGTCCTTCCTCGGTATATTCCCCTCCAGTTGCTCCATCGCCACTAGCAGCCATTTCTCTCCTCCCTCTTCACAATCCACCAGCCATGATAACTGCGCACGCACCCTCCCCCCTTTATAATTCTTTGCGCCATACCATAATATAACACCTTATATGGTTCGTGTGATAGCGACAGATGTCACACAACTCGGTAACGCAAGTAAATGAGCGCAAAACATTGTAACAGCAAACTAAAAGACCCACGAAAAAGACGTTTTTTTTTTTGGTTCAATAGTATTCGCGTATATAGGTGATACACAGTCAAAACTAAAGTCACAGGGAAAGCAAAAAAACTATTTCATGCGCCTAAACAGCTGTTTGGTTTTGTACTTCGGCCACAAACACCGCCAAAAAATAACTCGTTAGCATTCAAGCAAATAGCGCATTATTTGAGGGCTTGGCCCTTTTTCTGGAAAGGCAGTGGTTTTACCAGAAAAAAATCATCAACTCAGATATAAGTATTTGATTAATAAATATTTATTTTAACATATTTATCAAAAACTAAGAGTACAATGAGCAAGTGCCCAAAAATAATTTCAGTTGAGAATTGTTTTTAAAACTCAACCTCTCCGACCAAGCTCGAATAATACTAACGAAATCTGACTGGGAGGAAATAAAATATCTGTTTTGAAGAAATAGTTTTTTAGATGATGCATAGATAGATGTGAATCGTTGAATCGTAGCTAGTAAAGTAAGGGAATTATCTCAGACATAATAAAAAACTTCAGCAATGTACAATTTCTGCCTACTCAGGCACGTTGCCAGGATTTTGTTGAGGAATGGGGGGGGGGGGGGAGGGGGCGTGGGGCGATGTGTAACTATGTGTTTTCAAAAAGTGCCCAAAAATAAACGCCAGAAATGAATGCGAATAGTAAGCCAAGGGAAAGAAAGCGGCCTGGCGACGAGCTCCATAGAGGACACGCGCGTCTAATTGGTTCATCCGCTAACGACACGCAAACACGATTTCTTCCCGAATACCAGGATCTTCAAATGAAATAAAAATCGGGTGAAAAGCACGAGTGTCACTGAATAAACATGGACGTAACTCAACCTCCCAGCTTAGTCCATAAAAAGTCACTTGGAAAAGTGGAATTAAAAATAGTAAAAGCTACTAAATCAATGTCTCCGTTTACGCCGCTATAATACATTTAGTCCTGGAAGTAAAACCAGTAGTCTCGAAGGAATCGGTGAATGTGCGTAGGAAACACCACATTTTGCGCCTTCTGGTCGGCAATTGCTGCCCACGCCTCCCACTCGAATAAAGGGTCCGAAACTACAATAACGTTGTTCTCGTGTCGCTTTCACCAGGAACACCTGCTATAATCTGATAATGTATGTTTGTGATTCTGTTTCCGCTCTCTTCACATGATCGGGAAATCGCCTCGTCAGTCGCTGTCGCTATCCTCCGCAGTGTTCTCCACAAAGAGAGCAGCGGAAGAACATATCCCCACACTCTCGAGGGTGGCGTCCTGACAGCTCTCTAGCGAGTATACTTTACGCGGAAAGTGCGAAGCTAGGCGGAACTCAGTCGGGGCATCTTCGTCACAAAAAACGAAGTCATACAGCGTCTATAATAAGACAAGACATGTTTTTAAAATATAGCACGCAAGCAAAAACAGTGGAAAAAAGTCAGGTAGTAGAGTGGGGATGGGGACAGGGTGTTGCTATTGACATAGGGGTAAGGACTATAAGGATTATAGCCTCAGGGAGCCTTATTTACAGCGCACTAGCCCCCTTCCTCGACAGACAGCGAAACTTGGTGCTTTTACGCTGTCCAGTACCCTGGGTACTAGAGGCTCAAGCTTCACTCCGACAACACGAGCCGCGAAGCGGCGACAACGAGTAGGGCGCATAGTACACGAACGAAGCTCGAGACTCTGGTACCCAGGGTAGCTGTCCAGCAATTTTGGTGGAAAAAAAAAACTGACACGAATGAGATGTTTAGGTGGTGCAGAGGTTTCAGCTCGCTCCTACCTGAAGTTTGTGTGTCTTGAGAAAGTATCTTTGCAATTGTTTGCCACTTGCAAGTTTGATACGCACACACAAAGCCTCCGGGTTACTTGCATCTGGTTCATCCGGTAACTGGTCTTGCTTCTCAACCCTCAAGCGTGCTATAGACTGGTAGGAAATTCTCAAGGATTAGATTTTTCTACCCGTAGGTGGCCGTTTACAGTCAAAGCTGTTACGGCCGCAATGATTGGGATCGAAAGACCGACCAAACCAGGGAGTTTCTCCTACAATTTTCTGACCAAACCAAACAAAGAAATTGCAGTGTACCACTGTACAACCGTGTCGCGCCAAAAATCATTTGACTAGACCAGGCAGTTAAGAGGTTTCTTTTAGGCCTTTTTAATTAAATACTGTAACTCGAGCTTTTCTAAATGCTTGTTGTGATGCTCCGGTGTCAAAAACAGTTTCTTTAAAGGCCTTCTTAATTAATCATCTTAGATTGTTTTCGATGTCCTAGTTTTAGAAACAGGTTATTTGTGGATTTTTTAAATGCCTTATATATAAATATTAAATACCTTAAATCACCTTTTAAGGTGATTTAAGGAAACTCCCTGGTTTGGTCGGTCTTTCGATCCCAATCACTGCGGCCGTAACAGCTTTGACTGTAAGGTAATAATTAAAATTATTACCTTAATAATAAACAGATTATTTGTGGCCATCTTAATTACCTCGAGCTTTTCCAGGATAGCTTGTTTTTTGCGCCGCTCTGCCTCCTCTTCTTTTTGCTTCTTTTCTTGCTCTTCGCGTCTTCGTCTTTCCTGGAAAAGAGTGGTAAAGAATATTCAATAGGAGTAACTCATAGCTGTTATCACTTTCCATATTTACTGAGGGTTCAAGAAAGTGTTAAGAATGATATCCAGTTCCATCTAATTGTGGGCCATTAAAAATATTAGGCTTTAATTTACAAAAAAACGTTGCAGTGAGTGACAATTAAAAACGTTTACATCCATAGTTCCCTAGAATGGGAACAGTTTTCTCCAGTGATTTTTTTCCAGTGACATCCTTAGGTATAGATGTCTGTAAATAATAAAAGGTTATATTGACCTTTTCCTGGTCAGCCTGCAATGACCTGCGATAGTCTTCATCTTGCTCATCTCGAAGCGTCTGGGCCAGACTTCTCTCTTGTCTATGTAAACAAAAGGTAAAGTAAACAAAAGGAAAGTTTAAGTAAAAAAAGGAAAGTTTATGTAAACAAAAGTAAAGGTAAAGTACACAAAGGTGAGGTAAAGTAAACAAAGGTGAGGTAAAGTAAACAAAAGGTACCAGTGTGGTAAAGGTAAGGATATAGTAGCACCATGACAAATATCCCCACCTTTCTGATACAGATTAATGCAATGTGACTATTGGGACCAGACTGCTAAAAACCTAGATTTGAATTTCCACATGTAATGCTTCTGTACCGGTCAACTCTTGCAGCCACTAGAGCAGGCTCGTTGTCTTCTATAAATCTTGCCAGAAGTGCTACATACTGATCCACAGTCATCAGGCCTATAAACACATTTGTGATTAGCTACTCCTGTTAGACCTTTACTAGTAGAAAGGTTTCTTTTTTTGTTGTGAGAAAGAAAAATTATTGTGAAGTTGAGGTTATTGTTTGATCCGTTATGTACCCAGTTTATACTGAAGATGAAAAATGCTAATAGGAGGATTCACAGCCCATGAGTTCAAAGGAGCTTCTGTGGCTATTACTGCAGTTAAAGTCATAAACCCAACTGTACCTTCCATTCTTCCCACAACCATCATTCTGTTATCTCTCCTGCATATTAGTGCTAAGAATGGATATGTGGATTCCCTCAATGCATTAGATACTGCGAAGAGAAAAGCACAGAAATCAGGAACAGTAAATACAAGTGTGTATCGAATATTTATCAGAGTATGGAGATTTAAACTGCACTGACCTCTGCTCCCCTCAGGAGATTTTATACTAGCTGTCCAGAATAACATGTTCCCATTGACATATTCTTGAAATCCTGGGTTAGTCATTGTTGATCTAACAAAGGTAAAGTTATGTATAGTGTTACTACCACAGAATACTGTAAAAAACTTTGGCACTTTTATCCATAAAAGGGCTTGTAGCTTTAAACAACTTGTAGGTGCTACCGTAAGAGCTTTTTTTTAAAATTAGGAACTTTTATGCTTCCAGGTCTTTTTTCTTTGCCGCAAACACATTTCCTTGGTGGCAACCGTTGGGGGATCTGAAACAACTGCTGTGCTGGGTCTTCAAGATAGAATAAAACACTAACAAAATGCAATAAGCTTGTTTGTTATAAATAATTTGCAAGTTCTGTTTACCTGCAAAACTCAGGAGTGTCTTGGTGGTCATCAGAATGCAAATAAACTAGAACAAAACGCAGCTCCTGTTTTGCGTCATTCAGTACCTTGGTGGAACACACGCAAAGTAAACACCATCAGCACATGAATACAGTAGTAGAGACCAGGGTGTAAATCTTACTTTGACAAGGGTAAATCTACTTCTCTCTGCCACCAAATAAATTATTCCTTGTGGAATAACACACATAATTTTATACTTTTTTCAAGAATACAGTATTTTATAATATTTGTGTTTATAATGTTAAAAAGTTTACCACTGCCTGATATAAAACATGAAATTGTACTGAAAATGTTGACAATGTACAGTACTTTTAGGACATCATCGATACACAACAAGTCCAACTTTTGTTATGAAAGCTTGAAGGGGCGTCAAATATAAATTTCAACAAGAAGAAAAAAGGGTTTGTCTAGGTAGCCCCTAAATACGGTATTCCTAAATTGACCTTATACTCTGTGGCATGTCTTCAAGAAAGACATGATGTACCCACCTGACTATAGCTACCTTGGTAGAAAGTTGGATGTACAGTACCATACTTTGCTTCAAACTCTTCTTTAAATCGCAGTACATCTTCTAATGGTGTTGTTTTTGCTACATGTACATAAAGTATATGTACATAAGGAAGCAGTTAGAATCAACATCAAAGAGCACTTCTTTTACATCATCAGTACAACCATACACACTTACGCATACACACAAAGACTAACTGTCCATACTTACGTTGGAAAAGTGTGGGCCAGATGAGACCAACTGTGGACAACAAAGGGTTGTTTTAATAGACATGACGGAAAAACCTGGAAAATTTGCAATTCAAGATAGAGAAAGAAGACACAATTTCTTACAATGGCCATCGGTTCCTTGTATTCCGGACTGATTTTTGAAACACAAATAATGTGAGGCAGAAATGCACATACCCAGATTTTTGCTTTTTAAGATATTTTTTCCTTGATCATCCTTGCGCTATGTATGAGCTCAGGGGCGAAAAGCTCAAATTTCAATGACACTTTACAAAAAGTCGCAACAATTAAAAAAAGTCGCATTTGATATTTTTTTTGCTATTACTCACTAAGTACTTAGAGAAATTTTCCGCCTTATTAGGTGTGAAATGAGCTTATTTGAAGCGTTAAGTCATGTTTTTCCGTCATGTCATTTTAAGGATACTGTAGACCCAAGCGGTAATTACCCCGATCGTCCCGGGGAAATCGCTCGCACTCGCGTCGGATTAAAGCAAATGCCAACAAACTATATATCAATTTAAAGCTTAATTATTGTACTTTCCTCCTAAAATAATCATTTTTTATACACGCTTAGTTTTGATTGTTTTTGCCTGGTCCGAAGTGCGAAATCGACCACTTTTAAACATGCGAATTATTTATACACACCAAAAGCACGTAACCTCCAGGGATCTGCTTTATATCTTTTGTCATGTACTGAACTGACAAACCGTGTCTACATTTGACGTCACACAGCCTCGTTGATTAATAATCAAGGGTCAAATTTAGGCATGGAATAATTTGGCTTCTTTGGCTACAACGCGCTAATTGATTCCGTAGCAAAAAAAAAGCTATTGCTTATCCGCGGCACAGTGTGACAGAACAATATCTATACTAGACGCTTGCCAAGTTGCGCAGGAATCGGGGGTTAGAAGTGTACCTTTAATTCACATATTTAGAGTAAGATGGGGTGAAATTTGATTGAGAGATATCGGGGATTGAAGTAGTGTAAACATTAGAGGCAGCGTGACAGTAATGACAGACGAAGAGCAAATAGAGCCGCGTATGGCAACCAATCACATTGCATGCTTTACACGCAGTGGGAAAACTCTTAGGCGCTCAAATGTCATAGCGTTAGTTGTGCAAGTGAAGGAAGATGCCTAGACCGAAGCGAGCTTGCACGGAAGAAAATAAGAGCGCGAAAAACTTGAAAAGACCATGAATGGAGACAGCTCTATGTTTTGGGCTTTCTTCCTCGCTTAGCCTTCTTCGAAGGAAGCCAAAGATCCTTACTTAATCTTGGCGTAGTTTACAACTATGCAAAATTTATAGTAAATTTATAAAGTTGATATAAATACGGATAAATTTAGGATAAAACGTCGATAATGATACTGACGCCCTTGTATGCTAATTAGAGAGAAAAGTCGTAAAACTAAGTTCCCCAGATGTTGATGGCGGGACTTTGAGCTAAGTAAACAGGATTATTGGATTATTGACGCCTTCAAGAATAACGCTACACTCGTTTGAATTCGGTTTTTCTTGAATATCTGGCGGAGTATTTAAGATTTTGGTGGTATTTTTGCTAACATCTAGAGTGTGCCTATTGTCATCGAATGGCATAATAAAAAAAATTCACCCGAAATGAAGCCATTTGGGTCTACGGTATCATTAATACAGTATTTCCAACTGCAGTCTTTTTATTGCATACATACTGTATGACTATCACATATGGTGCACATCAACTTATGTTGTTGGGCATTATCATGTTTCTTAGTTATGTTCTTAGGTGCATACAATACGTGATCATGGGGACATAATAGAATTGAGTGTATGCACTGCAAAAAGATAAGTACTGAAGAGAAGCCACCATTTCATACAATGACCATCAGTTCCTTGCAATTCAGCCTTAAAAACTAAATACCAAAAGGCTAAATGCCTGTAATTTGTGGATACTACTGTAATAACACTAAAGCTAAACTTATTATTGTAACAGTTGAGATAATACAGATTCTTTTCTGGTGTGACATTACGCAGCTATGACATCATCAAAATCAAGGTTTTCATAAATGATGATATGTCTAAATTTATTCCACTTCACAAAAGTTTGGTTGATTTTTAGCATTTTAAACTTTCCCTAGCAACAGGTTTCAGAGATCCCAACAGCCTTGATTCAAGTAAGTCAGAAGTGTCACTTACCTACAAATCTAAAAATATCAGAAAATATGCTTGTGGTGAAGGTTACAGGCAACAGAAACAGACCACAAATCCATTGAAATATTCCCTGCAAAGGATACAAGGAATTTAAATTTAAGTAATGATTCACATAAGAAGGGAAGCAAATACAATACAGGACTGTGGTAACAAACCAATTCTCACATAGATTTGAATTATATTTGATTTACTTATAGCATTTGTGAAATGCTTACATTCAAACGTGGTGTTAAAATAAAGCTCTGTAAAGGCAAATTTCTTTTAAACCTCTTTTGCACCAAAACATCTCAACAAATATTTTTCAGCCAATAGAGGTGAGTGAGAATAAAAACATTCTTAATCACAAAAATGAAAGCATTCCTCAAATACATTTTACTTTTAATTTACTTGAAATTCAATCTTCAAATCAAGTGATCATATCTTCCCTGATTTTCTATAGAATTTCAAGCCGTTAACCAATAGAAAACCAAGATTAAAAAATAGAAATTCTGCACATTACATCCAATGCCAAATAGTGCTTTTCTTCCCTTCTTACATGAATCTACTATTTATGCTTGCCAGGATGAAAGAGGACAAAATATTTCCTTGTAATACACAGTCTTAAAATAACAAACTTGTTTTGGTCAGAGAAGTTAAGAAAAACATTATTATTGTATTGCCATTGTAATGCTCAGTTTCAGCTATATTGCTTTAGTTTGCAGCAACATAGATAGCAGTTACCATGATATTGATTGGGGGGGAGGGTACTTGGTACAGAGAAAATTTTTGGGGGAAGGGGTGGAGGGACATATCATTCTCTGTTCACTAAAATATGGGTTTATCATATCGCTTTGTTTTGTCAGCCAGCAAATTTCATTTTTGGCCTGTGTACTATTGAGACTATTCTGCCATTGATGAGCATGCTCTGTACACCATATTGGTTAACTCAACTATTTGGGATGATTTTCCTAAATGTGACAGCATCTTTGTCATTATCATTCACTTCAAACACACTCACAGTATTTTCTTGATGTGCAACAACAGCTTGTTCATGATTGTTAGCTACCAAAGATGGCAAGTCTTCTTCATCTGTGGGTCTTAGATTCTCAGTCTTTCTTTCCGACTCAGATGAGCTAGAGTTCTGTCGATATATAGGTAAGCCTCCCTCTGCTTCATTGAATGTGTCTTGGACAGCAGTCTGAAATGAAAAGAATAATTAAACGATTTTGAAAGATGCACATATATAGAGAAATAATGATTAAATATCAGACACCCCCCGTATATAACTAATCCTTTACCAGAAGCTTGTCTTTAGCTGTTATAAAATTATGTTTTCCTAAAGTTTGGTATTATTTATACCACAACTTACCCTCCCTCTATTAGAGCATTTTAATCTACAGTATACATACAGTAACTGCCGTAGAAAGCCATTGCTTAATGATAGAAGAAGAAGAGCTCTAGTCTAGCTCTTTCCTTTTCATAAAATACACCCCCCAAAAAGGCTAGACCATCACGAACAGCATCAATAAGTCAACACAAAACACAAAGAAAAGAAGCCAAATTTCCAGTGATGCGGTTTTGTTTCTGTGTATCGAGCCATCGTAAACATAATTAATGAATCATCTAGACTTATCTACCTTCCTTTTATATTGCCGCCGTGGTACTCACTACTCAGTGACCGGTTTATGTATTTTTTTTTCACCTCGATATTCCATTCGTGTCTCTCAAGTACAGCTCGACATTTTTCCACGTCATCAATACCGGTTATATCCTACAAGAGAGATCGTGAATCCTTGTAAAATATATAAATATGGTTGCAGCTAATTCAATTAAGACGGTATTGAGATAAATGTATACCTGAAATTGAACCAAAACCTCCATTTGGTGGTCTCCTACTTCCTCTTCCACGGCCGCCATCTTGAAAATACCCGATACGCTTTACGGGTCTGGCGAAATGGAAGACCCAGCGTTCTTTGCGGTCTATGTCTGGTTATCCAAAACGACAACACTAACAATTTTTAGTTGACAACTGTATTTGTTGGTATGTACACTAGCAATTTTTTATGTGTGACAATTTTAAATTGCCGTGGAAAAGAAAACCTGCTAGCTTTTGAGCAACTAATACTAGCAAATAAAAATTGTCAACATTTAGTGTAGATGGGGCTTTAGCCTGTGTAGCAAGCCCGAAGGTTGGGAAAGAAGTAGGGAAAGAAGAGACGGAGACTTGGGGCGCGCACATTTGCTCCATCCTTCTCTCCACCAGGCGCAAGGGGTTTATCCCTCACTTTCTCTCAGCCCTTTGCCCTTGCTGACAGATTTACACATTGAACGCATCGCAAGCGCAAAGAAAATTATCCGACTGATTCTCCCGCGTGCAGCCACAGTAAAAAACAAATTTGGAAAATTGCAGTTTAGTGCAGGGGCACGCGTAGTAGTTGTATCGTGCATAGTATACTGTATTTATGCTGCGCTGCCTCTCAGCCAATCTTTGCTTCGCGACTCAGAGCTTTTACGCTGATTGGTAATTTTTAATTTGATTGAAAAGTCCGACAAGCAGGCATGGCAATTATCAAAAGGACCTTTCTTTTATTCGCCATTGAATAAACAGCCGCGGTGCAAGCCATCTTCATTATCGTCAGCAAATAAAGATGCAGCAAGGAAATTTTAATGAAAATTAGATGCAGCACAGGAACAGTGCCATTCGCTGTGTAAATATATTGGCTTTTTTCTGAAGTGGATATGTGAAATTGATTAAAGAAATTATGGCAGCATCAGAGTTGTGCGTTGGCAAGCTTCCTTATGATATGTCAATCTATGACCGAAGTCTTTTTCTGATACTTACAGTTTGCCATGTTGTATCGGCCCCAATCGCTACACTACTAAATGGTTTGGTTCTTTACGCAATATTCAAGACGGAGTCACTTCGCACCAAACCATCCATGCTGCTTCTAGCCAACATCTCTTTGACGGATTTTATTATGGGCTTTATTGTACAACCTATATACATTGTTTTTTTGCTATCAGTTATTCTGCAGAGATATGACTTGTTCTGTATGCCGTGGATGGTGGCCAAATCCTTGACCTACACTCTCTCGGGGATATCCGGTGTAACAGTTGCAACCATAAGCCTGGATCGTTGTCTAGCCATCAAGATGAAAAACTCGTACAAAACCTTTGTCACCTTAAAAAGAGTTTCATCCGCAATAATAGCGTATTGGGTAACATTTTTGGTCCTTGGCGTTGGCCTTTCTTTTACAAGTTACAGCACAATTTTCGGGTTTATCGGTGTTACTGCTGTATTATTATTTGTCTTTGGGCTAGTGATGTACATCATTGTACAACATTCATTGTGGAAGCTTTCTCGACCGCGAGTAAACCCTTATGAGAATAGCACTAAAATCTCTCGAGAATGCCCACATTTCAACACAATGGCATACAAAAAGTCGTACCAAAATATTGTTGTAATTTGTGTAGTTTTATTTCTCATGTATACGCCCTTCGTTTGTTTTAGCGCCTATCAGATGGTGGTTGTCAAACCATTGCTGTATGGAAAAGCCATGAAGGGGCTGTATCTTTGCGAGTTTGTTATGATGGCTCTCTCTGCAATTAATCCCATTGTGTATTTTTGGCGAATTCAGGAAATAAGAAGCAGAGTTAGATCTATTTGTATTTGTTGTAGTCTTGGTGAGTAGTTCGCATTATCTTCATTATCAAAAAGGAAGTCGAATGATGTATTTTTTCATCTTTTATCTTAAAGACGAAAAGTGGTATCATTTAAGATATGTGCGATGATTAACTTTCAAATTAGGACATTTTCTGATTAACATTAATTGCGACGGAGTGCGGATAAAAAAGGTAGCCGTCATCTGCCGTTGAGATGTTTATGTCAATAACATTTTCATTTGAAAGAGTTGTAAAATGGAACTGTGTACACAGGCTAAATGTCTTGAATGTTATTTATGTTACTGAGTGTTATGTTACTTGAATGTTACTGAGTGAGCTATCAACCAAAAGAGCACAGGCCAACAGCGGTCGTGTTTGATGTGAAGATGTATGGACCAAATTAACAAATGAACGAGCTGAAGGCTCGTTTGCACCATGACTAAGACACAAGCGCAACCAACTTCATTCGATTTCCGAAATAATAAGAATAAAAATGAATGACGCATGAGATAAAGCGTGAACTTATTTCATTCCAAGTAAACTACGACATCTTCCATCCTCCAGCAATAAAAAAGTTATCTTTCGCGCCTTCCTCAAAACTCTTTTACGATCATTGATCATGGTCTACCTGTGGGCTGTTACCTAGTACCACGCGGTATGAGTTAGGAATGCCTGACGAATTCGGGATTTTACCTTCCGTGAATGATATCTGGTCGCCGTGGTGGTCGTGGCTCTTATTACAAGAACTTATGTGGCAGAAAACGGTACGTACTAAATTTCCTAACGTCGCATGCCGTGGTTGGCCAGTTAGTGTATATATTTTAAATCTATTTCATTGATCCACAGATTGGTTTGATTATGAGAAATTCATATATAATGTCTTACTCTGAATTGCCATGACTTCCTTGTTCCATAATGTTTGAAGATTCGTTTAGGGATCTTGTAAAGTTAAAATAATAATAATAATAATAACAATAACAATAACAATAACAATAACAATAACAATAACAATAGCAATAGCAATAGCAATAGCAATAGCAATAGCAATAGCAATAGCAATAGCAATAGCAATAGCAATAGCAATAGCAATAGCAATAGCAATAGCAATAGCAATAGCAATAGCAATAGCAATAGCAATAGCAATAGCAATAGCAATAGCAATAGCAATAGCAATAGCAATAGCAATAGCAATAGCAATAGCAATAGCAATAGCAATAGCAATAGCAATAGCAATAGCAATAGCAATAGCAATAGCAATAGCAATAGCAATAGCAATAGCAATAGCAATAGCAATAGCAATAGCAATAGCAATAGCAATAGCAATAGCAATATCAATAGTAATAGTAAAACTGGATAGAGGTGACCCTCCATCCTAATGTTTTTTGGAATGTACCATCGATATATAGACACATTCGACACCACACAATTTAATATTTACATGTTTTGTTATATAAAAGTATTAGTTTACGATTGAGGGTGGCCAGGAAATATTACCAAAAAATACATAGATAATCATTTTGTTTCGATTATCCATATTTTTTTAGTTGGCCTCCCCCCTTTTCTCTCTGATTTTGGGAATTTTTATAAATGGTACCTTGTGATAACATGGGAGGTACACAGTCTTAGTCCTTCAATAACAAATTACCCCATTTTTAGTTAGTAATTCCAAATGCAATAATCCCTTTTTACAGAGGTAGAGGTGATTACCATGGAAACCATGGAGGAAGCAGTTACCATAACAACCAGCCTCAACCAGCAATTTACAGAGGTGTTAGAGATGTGCAGGTATTTTAGTAAACACATGTCTTTGTTTCCATTAATTAAAGGTTTTTATATATATATCTCTGAATATGCACCATAAACAGTCTCTTTCAGAAACATTGTCACGCCTTGAGGGTGCTAATTACAAAGCCTACCATGGTATTCTAGGTAAGTTTAGTTAGTTCATTTAAGTAACAAGCTGTTAACGATTTGCATTTGCTCCTGAACACTTATTGAATCATGTCTTGTTATAATCCAACATAATAATCATTCAAATCATTTTATTGTTGTTGTTATTGATTATTCTATTAATTTTACTTTTTTTGATTCTGATAGGGTGTTGGCAGTTTAGTGGGTACAGATTTTATGTGGACAAAATTCAAAGTGACCCATTTGCCCCTCCAAGCCTTTGTAGAGTACAGATGGACCAGTCAGTAGCCAACTATCCAGAATTTGCAATAAGGTACTTGTCTTTTAGAGGAATGTCTAAAGTATAAGCAGAGCTACATGTGGTCCAGCGTATTAGCATGTCAGCATATGGGACATCTTACCCCTGTTGAAACAGGTTCTATTCTCGGTAGACACATGGATAGCATCCTTATGTTTTTCGGCACTGAATTTGACTTGTTGAATGTATGTGGGATTACTAGAAGGTTGTGTTTTTAATACATACATAATAGGATTTAAACGTGAAGCGCTTAGATAATGGTTTATACAGTATAAGCACTATATAGATGCTACATAAGCAGTTATTTGTCTTCAATTTCATAATATACTTCAAAGTAACTAGACTAATAAATCACAGGTAATTACAAAAAAATACACATTTCTGAAATTGAATTTGGTTGTATTATATTCAACATGTTTTTTTTTATATGTATATTTATTTATTTTATGTAATTTTTTTCCAGCTCAAAGACCCAATGCACTGCTACCGCTGATTACCTGACCAGATGGTTTTCTAGCCTGGTGCACTCTGGTGGCCACGACAAGAATTTTGGAGGAGGTGGTTGGCATGGCAAAAAAGGAGGAGACATTAGGATTGATATGTAGGTTATATTACCTTATTACCCGCCACACCTCGATCCTATATATTGTTTTTAAGGATAATCGTAAAAATATTTTCCTGGCAATTCAAGCCAAGGTGATTGCAATTTGGGAGTATTCTTTGCTGAAACATGGTTTGAATCAATAATTACAGTATAAATTCATTTGGACCTTCCACCACACCTACCCCTCCAACCCCCTACAGGCTTGCATTATCAAGTCAGACCAGCATTCCCACTTTCAGTACACATAGATGTTTAAAGCCTGTTTCTGGAATATATGCCTTCTAGAGGGGTGTGTCTTTGGAATGCAGCCCTGTAATGTCTCTTTTATTTTGTGTTTTCACAGACCCTCACAACATGTTTTGGAAAGAACATCGTGCCTGGTTACCAAAGAGCAAATTGAGGTTAGATAAGTTTCAAGGTCTCCTTTAGCCTGCAAAGCAAATTCTTCTGTGGATTTCAGCCAAAAGTTTTACTGGGCAAAGTGTATTCTTTGTGTGATGAAAAATTGGGCAAGCACAGACAAATGAGGGTGGGGGGAAAAGAGGAACTTTCTCTTTTCTTTTCACCCTCCCCCCCCCCCCCCCCTCCCTTCACAATTTTTTAGTGCTCTCACAAAGTTTTGCGCATTGCAACTCCATGTACTGGATACTTTTCTCCCCAAATTGTCATTTTTGGCTACTTCTCTCTAGAAACTTGTCATTTGGGCTATTCTTCAGGTCCGTTTTACTGTATCTCTTCCTGCACATGGCCGTACTATTGAGGGCAATGCCTGCCGAAGAATTCTCACAGAGAATCTTCCTGGCATCATTGAAAAGGTGTGTATCTTTTGGGTCAACTTAGGCAAAAGGCACTTTGCATTTTATGATAGTCATGTAATAAAAGTGGTTTTGTAATGGTCAAGCAAGATTTAGAATGATTTATGTGTGGATTTTCTTATGTGCGCCATAGAACCATAAAAAAACATGTACTGTGTAAAATGTGTGTGGCGTCTTAGTAAAACTAGCTCTCCACCAAGAGACATCATGGTCTCTTGCTCTCCATTCATGTTTACGCCACTTGGACCTGGCCAAACGATTGCAGTCTCGGTCCATTATATATCAAAGTGACAATCCTTCAGGCCTGCTTGCTATAAGATAGCATTTCACATTGATTCCAGGCTCTCCCGTTTCAAAGTCAAGACAAAGCCAGTCTACAGCGTCACGTGGAGTTAGTTGAAGACCAGACCTATCTGCGGGCACAGTTGTCCGCGTTAAATCTTGTTGCATTCGTGCGTGATGGGGCGGTACTTCCGCGCATGAGTGGTGCAGATGATCGACCGATGTCCGCTGATCAGGCTGTCTTATTCCAGTCTCCCTTATCCATGAGGGTGGATTTCAAGCTGCCACACTCAGGAAGGTGATGTGTGATCTGTGAATGCGGGATAATATATGAAGAATTACATGTATATGGAGGATAGTTCGAGAGTCATCGTGATTGCAAGTGACATGTGGTGCGTTCACAGTTACCTCCGGTGCATTTAGCTATGTTTCAAACAATTGCATCATGGATCGATTTTAAATCATCCACCTTTTAACTCCTTTGGACTGAAATCTTAGGAAAAAAAAAACAGTTTAGAAATATGGAAGCTAAATGCACAAATTTAACTCTCCTTTTTTTATATGTTGGTACTCTGTTTTTTTTTTTTTTCTTTAAATGGTGCCTTCAAGAAACCCTACATTTCCAACCTCCATTTCCCGGTTAGAATACTTTTTCTCGTCTGTTGCAATGTCGAACGTTCTAAAACTAAAATGCATCAATGTGTAGGATATCCGGTATGGGGATCCCCAAGGGTGTCAGCCTGATTGTCGGCGGCGGGTTTCACGGCAAGTCCACGCTTCTGAATGCCATAGAGATGGGAGTGTATGACCATGTACCGGGCGATGGAAGGGAGTTTGTGGTCACAGACTCCAAGGCGCTTAAAATACGAGCCGAGGATGGTGAGTACGTCAAGTCAACACTGATTAATGCCATAGAGGTGGGAGTGTGTGGCCATGTACCGGGTGACGGAATGAAGTGAAGGCTGGTCGCTGACTCCAAGGCGTTTGAGATACGCCCTGCTAGCAGAGCTTTCTTCCTGTTTGTTTCTATCAGCCCACTTAACTATGTCGCATCTCTGTTCTTTCGCGTTCTTGTTCGTTGCAAACAAAAAATATTTTGAAAGAACAGATACGCGACACAGATAAGTAAACTGACAGAAACAAAGAGAGAAAGCTAGGATGGTGTGTAACTCATCGGTCCCGCCAGCTGATGATACACATTCAAGCTTTATAAAAAAGACAGGACGAACAGACTGATAAGCTGCCAACAACCTTTAATGGGCGGACAACAGTTAAGTTTGCTGAATCTCAGCCTTGTTCCTAAGGGTTTTGTTTCCTCCAAGTTTTTTTCCCATTATATAAGTCCATAACTGTGTTCTGTGGTCATATATGAACCGCATCGCGGTAACCTTGTGCCTCCCTGCTTTCGAATCGACAACGTTATTTTTGCGTCTTGGAAATCTGTAGCCGCAATGAGCATAATAAAATTCCCAAATTGAAGTTTTATTGACTAACATAGGTTCTTGTTAAAGGTCGAAGTATTGAGAAAGTCGACATACGGCCCTTCATCAACAACTTACCATTCGGCCGTGACACAAGTGTATTCAGCACGCAAGATGCTAGCGGTAGCACGTCACAGGCCGGGAATATCATCGAGGGACTGGAAGCGGGTGCCACGTGCCTACTTATTGATGAGGTGAGGGTCACGTGACTCTTACGTAAAGGACCTGAAATATTTCGATAGACTGGTAGCGAGATATACCAAGTCACTATTTATTTATGAGATAAGGGGGTCATGTGACTTGTTCATCGCAGGCAAGGAATAACTATAATCCATTGATAGCTTAAGGGACTGGGTGCCATTTGGTGTCTGGGTATCCGCTTATTGGTCCAAATAGGGAGTCGCTGGGCAACAAGAGATCAGCAGCATATCGAATATAACTTTTAATGGCTAGCAATAGTCGCGTAGAACTTCCATTATTGTTTCTTCGATTGTTTCAGGACACGAGTGCGACGAATTTTATGATACGAGATTCCCGGATGCAAGAGCTAGTGGCAGCGGACAAGGAGCCAATCACACCCTTCATTGCCAAGGCAACGCACAAATAATTACCTGCCTGTCAATCACAGAGAGTATAGCAACACAGTCATAGCTACATCATTGAAATCACGCTATTATTTTTATAGCAACGCATATAACCACGTTCCCTCACAATCCTGATTATTAGAACAACGCATTTACTTTCCCGACCTTCCAATTTTTTTATCGCATTTAGGTGCGAAGCTTATATGACGATTTCGGGGTCTCCACCATTCTTGTTATGGGCGGATCTGGAGACTACTTTCAGGTGTGTAAGCGTCACTGCGATAGTTATTATTTCGTTAGTTGTGTCGTAACATTCAATGATTATCCTATCGTGGTGGCTTGTGTTATCCTGTTATCCTTATTTTGTCAAAGGAATGCGATTGGACCTGAATTTGTTATTATATTGTCAGGGTCTCAAATACACAGAAAAACATCCTCGCCGTGTATCGTATTGCGTTTCTTTTCCCATTAAACCGCAGCCTTGTCATCTGTAAAACCTATTTTAGATTTGTCCTACTCGTGTTTTATTTATTTATTTATTTATTTATTTATTTATTTAAGGTTGCTGGTCACGTCATAATGATGGACTGCTATCAGGCGCATGACGTCACACAGAAAGCAAAGGTTTAACAATTCACGAGATAATTCTTTTCTAAAATTTACCACCTGACTAAGTTGATACTACCGACTATCGTGGTCTCGCTTACATTGGAAAAACGATCTCAAGAAAATTGTGCAATTCTTTTAGTCTATCGCAGCAGAGACTATCAAGACCAACCCTCAGACTTTCCTCCCTTTCAACATGACGAAGGCGAGAATTCCTCTACCGCAAAGCCTGGATGCGTCGAGTGGCGACCGAGAGAAGGTAAAGTATGACCTATTTTCAAGTTTGTATGTGGAATATTAAGCTTCTGCTGTAAGACATTGAGTAACCGTTCAGCGACTGGTCGATAGCCAGAAGGGTGTTATCTAGAGGTGAATATCTAAATGGAAAATGTCGAATGGCAAGCACCACTAGATAGAACAGACAAGCATTTTTATTTTATTCGATGTATTTCGCCTGCAGGTTCGAGTTCGTGGAAAAACGCAGTTTGGATTCCAGGTTGAGTTTGGAAACGAAGAGATAGACTTGTCCGGATGCGAGCAAGTAGTGGAAAAAAGCCAGACACAGTGAGTCAGTTTGACATTTAAGTTTGCATCATATTTCTGTGATTAATCTATTATCGTCGGTGAAGATGCTGTATCACAAATTCTTTAATCCATCTATTTGTTTTATTGGCACTAATTCATCACAATAAATAACAGAAGCCTGGTACACAATATTGCCATATTAGTTTTACTTGAACGGTGGCAACGCAGACACGACGGCAGAAAAAATTAAACATTTTAAAACGGGCACGTGTGAATTGGTTCTGACTGATACATTTCAGCCGTTTATAAGGCTGGTTTCCATATTATCGCGATTGATCTTTTTGGAAGTATGCAGCGCTTAGCGTGAAAGCACTTTTTATCCTATTTCCCTAGCCGTTTGTTCTCCTTGTTAGAACTCCCTGAAAAAGTCACCCAAAATGTGAAATTACTCTAATATAACGACAGAAGTATGTTGTTCCAACCTACTGTTTCCTTTGATTCGTTAACACTGTGTTTGTGTCATCAGTGCTATCGGTGACTCAATCCTTCATGCACGCAACAATTTTATGGATGGTGGCAGCACAATGGCGTCTGTGTTACAAAGGTACACCTCCATCACCCTACCCCTTTCCCTCACCCTACATCACTACCCTACCCTACCCCCACCCTTAAGGTCAAGGCACCAGACACAATGACTTCTGTTACAAAGTATGCTGTCATCAACTTTTTACCAACCTATAATATTACCTTTGTTCAACCCTTTTGTTATCACCTTCACACTTCACACCCAACCCTATATCATTATCCAAGCCTCCACTTCATCACCCTTCCACTTCATTAACAACTAATTCCCACTCAAAATACAAGTAGTTAATGGATGGTGGCTACAAAATATTGTCTTCCTATCTACCTCCTCATAACATCTTTCAAATTGATGGCACTCACCCTCACTGATGCATCTATAACACTTGCTATCCTACCAAAAAGAAGAGCCTACACCTCTAGTTAAGGGTATACCCCCTACAAATATGACATACAGATTCACAATGTCAAATCCTCAATTGTTCTTTAGAATGGAAGCCGATTTCAACGAAAAGGGATTAGACGTACTGTGCCCACATATTCCACTGGGTAACTACTCCCGCCCCAGGCCCCTAGAGATTGCTGCAGCCATCAACAGATACAGGTCCCTAAGGATCAAGTGATCAAGAAGTGTATCAATAGATACAGGTCCCTGAAGATCACAATGGACTTCTTGATCATCACGAGGGACTTCTACAATACAGCACCTCGGATTACTCAACATGTTACACCCTAAAGAAATGGTTCATATGTACATATAAAAAGATAGCAAACACTTATTTATTCAGACAAATAAATTTTATTGTCCATAGTTCTGCAGCCATTGTTATTGATGTTATAAAAAGAGCATTTTGTACAACAAACTAGTTGAGAAGGGGGGGGGGGGGGGGGGAGAAATGAACCAACTGCAAAATATATTTAGATTAAAATGTTACAGAGTGCATGGAGGCAATAATGATTACCTGGTCTCACAAACGTTTGTCCGGTTGTGAGTCCTTATCTAAGATTTAAAATTCCTATAGAGTGCCTTCTGGTTGACTGTCTTGTGTGTGGACAGCACTTGGTTGGCTGCCCGGTGTGTGGACTGTGCTTGGTTGGTTGTCTGGTGTGTGGACTGTGCTTGGTTGGTTGTCTGGTGTGTGGACAGTGCTTGATTGGTTGTCTTGTGTGTGGACAGTGCTTAGTTGTTTGTCTGGTGTGTGGACTGTGCTTGGATGGTTGTCTGGTGTGTGGACAGTGTTTAGATGGTTGTCTGGTGCGTGGACATTGCTTGGTTGGTTGTCTGGTGTGTGGACAGTGCTTGATTGGTTGTCTTGTGTGTGGACAGTGCTTAGTTGTTTGTCTGGTGTGTGGACTGTGCTTGGATGGTTGTCTGGTGTGTGGACAGTGTTTAGATGGTTGTCTGGTGTGTGGACATTGCTTGGTTGGTTGTCTGGTGTGTGGACTGTGCTTGGTTGGTTGTCTGGTGTGTGGACAGTGTTTAGATGGTTGTCTGGTGTGTGGACATTGCTTGGATGGTTGTCTGGTGTGTGGACAGTGTTTAGATGGTTGCCTGGTGTGTGGACTGTGCTTGGTTGGGTGTGTGGACAGTGTTTTTGTGTGGTTGTCTGGTGTGTGGACAGTGTTTTTGTGTGGTTGTCTGGTGTGTGGACATTGCTTGGATGGTTGCCTGGTGTGTGGAATGTGCTTGGTTGGTTGTCTGGTGTGTGGACAGTGTTTTTGTGTGGTTGTCTGGTGTGTGGACAGTGCTTGGTCAGCTATCTGGTATGTGCACAGTATTTGACTTATTGTCTGATGTGTGGAAAGTGCTTGGTTGGTTGTCTCCTGTTATTGAAACCAGCATTACAGTTACATTATCAGAGCTCCCATTCCTTACAGCATCACTAGCGATTCTGTCACATGCAAGCTGGAATCGTGCTTCCACTGGGTCCAGTCCAGGTTCCTCATTTGTCACTAAAAAGGCAAACACAGCAAACACAGAGATCAATAGCATATATCTGTTTCATTCAGCCTAAATGTATGAGTATGTTATTTAAATCTGTCAGTTGTTTACCCCGTCTGGACTCACAGGAAATGGTTCTTCTAAATTCCCATAAATACAGGCTGTTTCAGTGTAAATGGATTACTTATTTGCCCTGCAAGGGAGCTTTCTTGCCTTGACCAGCATGATTACGAATTATGCCAGTGCTCATGTCACTTATGAACATTTTAAGCCACAGACTTGTATTAGTAAACAAACACTTGGCTGTTTATTACCTGGGTACCAGAGGCAACGATTTGACCCACTGCTTTACATATCCCTACTATACCTTGCTTAGTGCTTGATTCTTGTTTTGTAGCCAATGAGTCATCCTACATTCATCAATAATTAATGGTCATTATTATAGTGTTTGTTGAATATAAATTCAATTCAAAGGCTTTTATTTTTCACATGAGTTACTTTAATGTATGTAAACATCCAATATGATAGTATTTTACTTGCCCCCTAGTTAAAGTTGTTGTAATAATAATAATAATAATAATAATAATAATAATAATAATAATAATAATAATAATAATAATAATAAAAACAACAACAATTTTTAGTAGCATTTAAAAACTCAATGCTCTTACAATACAATGTAAAAGGTCAAAACTAAAAAAAGGGAATTCCTCATGAAAATGTATGACAGATGTATGTGTATCTTACATCTAAAATTTTGCTGATGTACTTGACAGCTTCATCAACAGAGAATCCTTTCCAAAGTCCATCACAGGCTAGTAATAGAAACCTGTAGATTCAGGAACATTTAATCAAAATTATAAACGAAACCACATTATAAAGGGAACCCATCCTTGATGTCTCTAGCGTATTTGTCAATCTTAGCGAATTGCAGTCACAAGTCTGTTAATTTACAATGGCATTTATTGCTGACTGATCAAAATTTTTCATAATGATTAAATCCATTATTCGAGCCCTGTAGATTCCCATGCCTGGCACTCACCGGTCACTGTCAGTTAGAGTACACCTCATAATATCAGGAGTGGAGATAACACCACAGCGCTTGAATCTGCCATCACCGATAGATCGAGATACCTCAAGCACCCCTAAGACACGCCCATCTCTGTAATGGCATTTAGAAATATAAGGGAAAATTGCTTATTGCAATAAATGATCATGAAAATAATAGAAAAAAAAATGTTGCTTACTTGACATATCCACCAGCTTTTTGGATCCTCATTCTTTCATCATACTGTAAAATATAAAAATTAAAAGAAAAGGCTGTCAATACACATTAGCTGTTTCTTGAGTGTCTTTTAAAATAATACTCATCTGAAAAAGGGGGAAAATACTGTAAGGGTGCCTCCACCCCCCCGCCTATGGACCCGCAAGGCTTTGTGCACAGTACAATACTCCTGTTATCTTATTGAAACATGATAAAACTTTACCCCTGTTGGTGAATGGTCCTTAGAAAGCCGTACTACTGATATTTTGCCAGCGCTGTCACATCTGCAGACGAGTGCCTACATATAACAAGTGCCATAAGTCTACTCCACTTTATTCAGAGGGCCTAAGAATGCATAAAAAAGGCCTACTATGGTCCACTAATAAGGACAACCTTACAAAAGGGGAAAATGTTCAAAAGAGTTAAAACTAAAAAAAATTGAAAAGCCTGTTTTTGTGTATTTTTTTAACAAATTGCTAAATTGCTGGCTTGCAACCTGACAGTATGAGGTTACCTCCAGGTAATCAGGTAATTAAAAGTGCAAAAAAGCAATATAAACTTCCTTGCCCTTGTGCTTCCCTATGTTTAGTATTGTTAGCTCATACCAAAGGGTCCTTACCTTACTGTCACCTAGATTAGCAACATACAAAGTGTTATTGATGACCAGTACAGAGACTGCAGTAGAGCCATCTTTCCAAACAGGAGTGCTATACAACATAGAAATACACAGTTGATAAAAATACTGACACTCTGTGTTTATAGACAACTGTATATAAGTGATAGTACCAGCCTGAAGTACATGCAGGCTTGTTGCAAAGCCTGTTGACGACAACCTTTTGTCAATCGACTGTATACTGTATGTATTTTGATTCACTGTACAGCTGGCCTATTGTTAGTTTTATTTTTTAATTAGCCCATGTTCTCTGTCTGGAGAAACAACTTCTTGTCAAAAGCATTTTCTTTCTACTCACCCCTTTGAGGCCTCATGTAAGAACTGTTCATCTGTTAGGGTATAAGCATCAACAAGACACTTCTTGATTTCTTTGTCCTTGCCAGTTATACTGCCTGAATGAAATGGAGAATGTGAGTCATTAGTGAAATCCAATTATCAGCAAGTTATACTTGTAAGAATCTATATCAGTACCACAGTTTGTAGCTAGATTTATTAAATGTAATCATGCACAGTGTGCATATTTACCAAGATCGTTAACCTTTTGGCATTCTGCTCTTGATGTTTTCATGCAGGTGTTCAGCAGCAAACAAAGAAGCCCTTGGACCAGCATGACCATCAAACACAGCATAATAAGCCATCCTCTGACTGCAATAGCAAACAAATCGTCTCTTAATAGATAGATATCGGTAGCCATCAAACACAGCATAATAAGCCATCCTCTGTCTGCAATAGCAAGAAAATGGTCTCAATAATAGATAGATATTGGTAACCTGAGTATCAGGCCATCCTATGTTTCTATCACGTCGGCGAGAAACAAGACAAGGGCCTGATACAAGTACTGTTCAAATCGCATGTTCTCATGCCGGATTCCGGCATGACTGCTGATTGGTAAAAAAAAACAAAGGGTACTCAAATTGGAGGCGCTGATTGGATCAGCTATATATAGTACCTTAACCGGTCGACTGCTGTACAGGCCCCGAAACGATCCCAGGACCCGAAATGATCCCGTGACCCGAAACGATACCGAGGAGTCCCCGAAATCAACTCCACGGAATTGCGGTAATGGACAAAGGGAAAGCAGAAGAAAGCACTTCCAATTCTTAAAGCATAATTAAGGGTTGACAGCAAATCTATTTCTAACTTAAATTCCAATACAATACTTCTATTTATTACATTGCCCCGGCGGTAAACCCATAAACAGAGTCCAAAACAAATACACAACTTTTAATCGCTACTGAAAGGAGTACAACATAAACATAGCACAGCCAAAGCACAGCCTTGCTCAGAACAACCAAACTTTTGACCTTCGAAACATTTGCAATTCCAACACATGACTCTGACACTATAAATCTCGTTTCCGGTAAACATCACCCCTAAAAATCTATATTCATTTGACAACCAAACGTGTTTTTTACCACGAAATCCATGTTCACACGAGCGAATATTTACCGACAGCCGGTTTGGCCGAGAAGATGGAATGACAAAAGCACACTGAGTAATGCACTCGAACAACCCTTTTACTACCGTTGCAAAATATTAAGAGATGTGGCTTTTGTTGAAAGCAATATGTGAGTTTTAAATTTCCTTATGTAGTAGTGCGTACACCACTGCATGATTTCTCTCTATCTCTCTTTATGATAGGTCTTTCATTCACCGAGCACAAACGAACATTTTCCTACGGGAATGCAGAGGCATGTCTAATCTTTGGAGACATTTGTTTATGGCTTGTTATGTATGAATTATTTTTTTCACGCCTGGTTCTTCAAATTACAATCACTGGAATTTTTATTTGACCCCAACTGCTGACTCAACAAAGCTGTCGAAAGCTGTATTTCCCGCGCAGTCGCATAGTTAATTCAAATTTCTGGATAGTGACAAAAATGACGCTCAAATGTTTCATATGTTTTTAAAACTGAAAGCCAATCCTTCCACATTCCTTTTGTTTGTCCATTACCGCAATTCCTTGGGGTTCATTTCGGGGACTCTTGGGGATCGTTTCGGGTCCCGGGATCAGTTGGGGTACTTTTGGGGATCATTTCGGGTCCTGGGATATTTCGGGTCCTGGGATCATTTCGGGTCCTGTACACTGCTCATTCTCAGAGTAATGGCGGACTCCAAGAGTGCTTTTGACCTTGCGTTAGCAGAATCAGAGAAATCGTTTTCTATAACATTTAAAAAAAATTATTTTCCTTTCTTCATTTTCTTCGGAAAAATTCCGCCTGATACTCAGGTTAGATCAAATGTTTTGCCCAGGCCGGTCATTGCGTGTGTTTATTTCTCATTGGTTTTGTTTTTTTTAAGCAAACATCTACTAGTTATATCAAAGGCGCTGGATATCATAGAAGCTGCTTGATCCTATAGACATCATTAGTAGTTTCTATCAAATTTTTAGACAGACCAGGCGCTGAATATTCAAGAAATTTGTCTGTGAGAGCACGAAGAATGATTGGGATTGTTTGCAGAACTTCCCGCGAGTTGTTGATTGAGTGAGCTTATCAAATAATGGCATTTGTGTTCAAGCAGCGGTTTGTCTATTTAGACGAAAAAGCCTGTAGTAAATTGGTGATGTGAATATTCTGTAGTAATTTAGTGATGTGTTGATCTGCAGTCATATAAATAAATCGTAAATCTCCTGAGCTGTGAACTATCTTTGCGTTTCAAATCATTTAGCATAAAGTTACCCTCACCGGGGTTCGTCGTTACTAAAATTATTACCCTTGCATAAAACCAATATTTAGGTTTTTTTCTACATAAATGCTGTTTATAACTTGATTTGGGCATTTGATTTTACCACCACGCGAGTCATTGGAAAATTGAAAACTGACGTATTTTAACAGTGGCCTGAAAAAGGGTGGCAGGCGTCGCGTCTAGTATTTGTGTCAGGCGTACTTTTATTTTTCCTCTCCGACTTTTGAAAAATAAAATCGCCTGATACTCAGGCTAAGATATTGGTAGCCATTGAACGCAGCATAATAAGACATCCTCTGACTGCTAAAAGGAACATCCATCAGACTATCCATCAGACTCAGCTTAAATTTTGACTTGCACGATTAAAGAGCTTGTGACTTACACATCATCCCCCCGCCCGGGTTCAGGGTAGTACTCATCCCTAATAACGTGAGCATCCTGCATTTCCTCACGCTCTCCTTTTCTTTCAGCAAAAAATCCCTTCAATTTATAGAGTTTTACACCTGAAATATATAAGTGGAAATTACACTTTTAATGTAAAATATAAAAATACACGTCAATTGAATAAGAATTATAAGAGCAAGGGACTGGATATGCTTAGACTCGTGTAATTGAGTTAAAATGTGTAACCGATGTGCCAACTGATGAGCCAACTGATGAGCCAACTGATCTCAAAACTATTTGGAAAGCACACAATAATACGAAATGCTTGTATTATTATTATATCATTATATCTTTTATGACATTATATTTATTATATTTTTCATGGCACTAATGGCTTTTGCCACTTGCACCACTGATCAATGTAAACGGTAAACATTATCATAATAATATGCATATTAATCCTTTGGTTATGATTGGCTATACTCAGGGCCAGTGAGGGTTATTTTTGTGATCCGTGAATGGCCTTTTTTGTTCATTGGGAATCGTGCAAAGGAGAAATTGAAAACCATGATCCCTAATTGCTACCTTCCCTGTGATTCGTGAATGGCGATATTTGATCAGGGTGAATTGTGATCTATGCTCTTTAAAAATCGTGAATCATGATTTCCGAGTAAAGAATGACCCTTGTCGTCAGTTTATCGTGAAACATGATTTCCGATTTTTGAAACTCGTGAAACGTGCCGGAACCCCCTTACCGCCCCTGTATACTAGTGTGCATATGAATGGTTCCAAGGACTCACTAATATGGGTTTTCATATGTGAGTCCCATTTGGGAGTTCTTCAGTACAAACCTGTAGCAAGTTTTTTGACATTATCTTTGCTTATCTCCTCAGCTTTCCTCTTCTCCCCCCTGGATTCACTACTCTCCAGGGGAGGGAGGTCTCCAAACAGATCAATACACTTGTCACTACCATTCAGGTTTGATGGCTCTCCCCGGGTCGAGGTTTCAGACACTGTAGATTAAATAAAAAAAACACTGGTAATGATAAAGGGAAAATAAATGAGGCGAGGCAGGGGAAGTAGTGTTGCGTGGTTAAATGCTGTAACCCATTGCATACCTGCCAACTCTCCTGGTTGAGACTTCCGGCTTTTTATCAAATCTCCCGGTCCTCCCGGTTTTACCTTAAATCTCCAGCTTTATGACAAAATTTTAATCGTTGAGAAATTGGCTCATACTTTGGAGTCGTTAGATAGTTTAGGGGTTGGCAGGTATGCAGTGCCAAGTTTTTAACCATTATTATTACATCCCCAGTATTTCCTATAACTTACTTTTATTTTAATCACAAAAGTGTTGGACACAGACAACTGCCTAAAATCCAGAACTAGCTTTATTTGGGCCACCCGTATTCCGTGGTGTTTGCCCCATAAAATTTCCATAAACTTCTATCACTTATACCAGTACACATACCTGGGGGAGGAAGGTCGCCAAATAGATCCATGAATAGGAAGAAAGGATAGAAAATAAAGTTGGGGCTATTTACACAACGAAATCGAACCTCATTCAAATATGGCGGATGGCGGCACGGTTAAAAAGACTGGGCTTACCACAGGCATACCGCTTTCTCTCTCTCTCTCTCTCTCCTCTCTCTCTCTCTCTCTCTCTCTCTCTCTCTCTCTCTCTCTCGCTCTCTCTCTCTCTCTTTCTCTCTCTCTCTCTCTCTCTCTCTCTCTCTCTCTCTCTCTCTCTCTCCTCTCTCTCTCTCTCTCTCTCTCTCTCCTCTCTCTCTCTCTCTCTCTCTCTCTCTCTCTCTCTCTCTCTCTCTCTCCTCTCTCTCTTTCTCTCGCTGTCTCTCGCAGCGGCACTAAAAGAGGAAGCACACGGCAAAGAAATCCAGGAAACTCGATGAGCATGTTATGTATTGCCATGCCCCAATCTTCAAGAGATCCTTCATCCCTCCAACCCCGCTTCCTTCCACCCCTCCCCTCCCATTTAAAGGGGGATTTAAAGGGGTGAATTTGGGAGGAGCCGACCATGTGCGGTAACAGGGGCTCATATGAGCCCCTGGCGGTAACCAATATTTTCGTAAAGCATACCATTTTAGATGTCCATAAGGAGGAATGAAAAACAGAAAGAAAAAATAGAAAGAAAGGAAAAAAACTTAGCGAAAAAAAATCTAATTTCGGACATTTTCAGCATGACTGACGTTACAGACTGTCGGTGTATTTTCAGCATGATGCGTGCGTCACAGCACAAGGGCTAATACCAAAGGAGCAGACTCGTACCCAGTCGTTATTTGCTGTTGCGCGGACATCCACAGGAATTCTGAAGAGAAGACTAGACACAGGTGACAGTCGTACTGAGCAGGATAACAACATCACTATAGCAACACACGAACTCCCAAGAAACGCAAGCGTGAAAAAGACCCCCGATATGAGGATAGGGCTAGGAACCTGGTAGTTGTCTCCTTATAGACCTTTGCATTGTACGGACGCTGGATCCTCGAGCAAGACTTATGTATTTTGACTTTTTTAACTTTGTTGATCCAGTAGCGGATCTAGGGGGAGAGTTTAGGGGGTTTAAACACCCCCCCCCCCCCCTTGGGCTTCCAGAAAGCCATATGTAACAAAAATAAATTACCCCCTTCCCACCTTTGTCACTGGGCCAAACCCCCCTTTGCGAAAGGCTAGATCCGTCCCTGTGATCCCCAAGCTACACAGAGTATCTATACTCGAGTGAATTTTATTAGTATCATTTTTTGATGCGAAGAGAGAGGGGTTCTTCCAAAAAACAACTGTGTGATGTAAAAGAATAACGTTTTGTTTTTAATAGTGTTTTTTTATCCGTGTACAGAAGCTTTAAAAAAAAAACATAACGCTTCCCAGACGAAAACCAATAAGTTTTACTCATTGCTGATCACATCCTTGTCATGAGACGTCACTTTTTGAATGACTATCAGGAGGTATTCGTTGTCGGGAGCAACCATGAACTCCATCTTGTTAGTGCGCACGCGTATAAATCGCAGCTCGTTTTGAGGATCCATATCCCGCACTGCACTATGGGCAAAGTAAGCCAGCGGTGCAAACTCAGAGGCGTACAGTTGAGTGGTAGGGATGTCCATGGAGGATTTGATTGGTTCTCCTTGGTTGTTGATTACAAGCCAGCCCATGACTCCCGGATGAAGCGAGATTCGTTGAAGCGTGTTTTCAACTTCGGATGTAGTCATGATTCCAAACTGCAAACTAAAATACATTAAAAAAATGATAAAAAATGGTCTGTGTATTTTCTCCTTACAGGCGAAACTTGCAACATCGGGGCCGACCAACCAAAAGAAAAAAAGGCCGGAAATTTGAGCAAATTTGCCGGTTCCTAATTCCAGTCCATCTACTTACGGAGGGAGGGGGATATGCTTAACGACACCCGTAGTGCCATTGATATAATTCAAGTTTTTCTCCCCTTTTGCAACTCTAAAGCGCGATAATCAACCTTGCACTAAGAATTAGCGCCCTGCAGCCAAAACTATTTTCCTTGCTTTCATTTGTGAGGGATAAATTGTGATAAGAGAGAGTTTCTATTTTCTTTTGGTTCTGTTAATGATAAGTTGTGACAAGAGAGAATATTTTTGAAACATTGCTACATAATCCTTAAATTGGAATAAATATATCGTTAGAATATCGCCACATCGGTGCTGCTTCTTTTTCTTTATAAAGAAATTTATATTTTCTTGTTTATAAGTATCGTTGTTGCTATGTAATTATAAAAACGTTTTTAAAAGGAAATGATGGGAATTCAGGTATATCGACTGACTGTGTTTTTATTAAACAAAAATAATCGGGCTTACAGTTAGACTGGCGAATGCATGATTTTCTTACCTTTTGTCCGGTTGTTTTATCTGGCAAAGGGAAGAGATTAAATGAACTTCAGAGAGGGCCTCAAAATCGCTCTCTCAAATTTAATGATATTCCAGAAATACTTGTTCTAGTTATTTAAAAATTTAGTAGATCACGCGATGAATAATGGCTCGTTAACACGCGCGGTATGAGAAGACAGCCGCGGCTTACAATAGCCATAGAATTCAAACACAGAAAAGAAAACTCAACATAGGGCAGGTGGGTTAAAAGCTGGTGTACCGCTTTTCATCATACGAGATGAGAAGTGTAACCTCAATGTCAATCATGGGGTGCTTTAACCAGACAGGATAGGTATATAATAGATACAGTATAAGCAAAGAGAAAATTAAAATGAGACATTATTTATTCAACATTATAGGTGTTTGTTTACGTTACGTAGAGATAAATACGGACTAAAGAACTAGACTGAATAAGTGAGATAATAAACGCATATACTTTTTGAATATTTAAAACTGTCAAATAGGGTTGCACCGGGCAAATGTGTTTTAATAATATGAAAAAACAGTTTTAGATTGGGCTGTCTTGATCGTGCAGTTGTATGCAATGTGCATTTGTTTTGATATACCCCTCCCCCTGAACCTGGTTACATACCTGTGGGTTTAAAAAGACAATATGAAAACAACAGCATTTACGAGGAAAGGAGCAGATTGATGATGATATCATAAAGTGGATTAGCGACCCCCCTGAACCCAGACAAAAAATGTGTTCCTTAAAATTGACATCTCTAAATAATCGTAGAAGTTTCTTTGATTGACACATCAAAGATAGCAGAATAGGCCAATGCTAAGGTTATTAGACTGTAGCAATGTGCTCTGACAAAGCACAAAATCACACCCCATAAAACTGAGACATAGATTTTCCACCTTAAGAATACTGGACTCTAGAATTCTATAAAAAATGTCAATCTCTCAATGAACATGCAACACATTGTTTTATACAATGTATTACCAAACCGTGTTTCCTACTGTTATTCAGGTTTTCAGAAAAGTCTTCATTCTATACAGTGGGTAAAATGTTAAAGCTGAATTTGTTGATGACTGTTGAGAGTTCAAATCCATTCCTCATATGGGAGTAGTTGGTAGTTAATCATTCCAACATGACCAATAAATTCCCTTGCTGTGTGCAGTAAGGAAAATAAAAAAAAAAAAGCCGTCACTTGGTTTAGACAGTTGATAGGCTACACACTTTTCCTAAGCAAGACAAAAATTTTGGATTCGCTGAGGTACCCAGGTCAAAGTTTTAATCTTTAAAAAACCCTACTTTAAAAAAATCCATCTTTAAAAAATCCTATTAAAACAAATCTAACAAGTCAGACATTTGACAAACCTGGGTACCATAGCCTCCAGCTTTGTTTATTTTTTTGTTTGATGACTTGCTTTTTGTGGGCAGACTATTGAATAAACAAGAGAAGATTGATGCTATGGTAAACAGGGTAACATTTGCTAGTTTATCTGACAGCGTTTGAGGTTGCATCAGAATCACTGGGTATCCAAGCACACAGTCAGTGGGTAAAATAAAATGTGATTAATATTTGGATTTACACTTTGCAACAATAGTACAAGAAATAAGCACAATAATTAACAAATAACTTACACTATGGCTACAAAAAAAACTAAATTTAGATTGGATATCTTATAAAAAGTTTGGGACCTATGTACTATTATTGGAACAGTCTTGACAGTTGTTTGGTCACAAAGATATATCCAAGTGATAATTTCCTGGTTGTATCTTGCATCTTGAAGACATATGTCATGAAAAGTTCCTCTATAAACAACTTTCTTTTATAAATTCCTTGAGATAAGACATCCATTCCTCATGGTACATATATCACAGGGTAAAGATATACACGACTCACAAAACATGGGTAAAATGAAGCCCTGGAGCAGCAAATATAACGTAGAATTAGGTACACAAAACAACAAAAAATGTTGTAGAAATTCGCGCCCCTCTTTCGAAAATAATATCTGTTTACGAGAGAGTTTAGATAGCCAAGCCAAACACACTGACAATACAGTACATGGTCTTGTTCTCCCATCTCACGGTACAGCTTCCGTCGGTCGTGTTATCCCAGTAGCACGAGCTCGAAGTATGTAGACCTGCTCCGTTTTTCTGCATGATAACGCAAGTAACGATGTACTTGAACGGTTTTCCCAGCTTGGTCAGTTGGTTTAGACATTGCTCGACGACATTTGAGGTCCATTGGTTGACTTTGTTGTGTTGATACGCATTTCCACCGATAGCGCCTTCGATTCCTTCCTTAATTATGTTGCTAACTTCATCGACGACAAACGAGGTTTCTTCAGCAGATTGGTACTCATCCATTTTGAGTGTTTATGCAACGGTTTACAAAGAATATCGTAGAGTCTGTTTGTGGCTCAAAATGGTTGCTCGCCTTCAAAGTTGTCCTCACCGACTACGTAGCAACCACCTCGGTTCAGGCCCCCGTCGGAAAAAAAACGTTGCCCGAAATCAACTTCGGACACCCTTCGACACGGTTTCCCTAAAGCTAATAAATAGTCGAAGAGCGTTTTGGCAAATCGAACAGTACTCGTCAAGACAACAATAGCTGTGTTTCTTGTTTCGGGTTTCGTGTCTGCTTGTTTGCAGGTCGTGCAAGGTCGCTGTAAATTTTTCGTCTGAGCTAAAAAAATCAATAGCAATGTCTGGTACTGATGATCAATCGTGCAATTTTTTTAAAGGTATGTTTACGAACGGAAATGTTTACGTGATGCTACGATTTTCTTGATCTAATCCACGTGTACTATGTAGTGACATCAAGCAGCAGTCTTCTTCTTTCTTCTTATTATTACTCCTAAGTAGCTTTCGCTAATACTAGGAGGCATTAAGCAAGCACTGTCACTGGGGGTGGTCACTGCCAGAGGGTTTATTGCGTCCCCAGTGGTTCTTTTACGTCCCTTCGGTTCAGGTTTAGTGTAGTACAGCTTGAAGAGACGGGACCTCCGGTTTAGTGTCCTTATCCGAGAAGACTGGAAACACGGGAGAATAACTTCAACTCACTTGTGACAAATTCGATTCAAGGCAGAAACCCGGAAAAAATCCCCAGTTTGAGCCAGGATTCGAACCTGGGCCACAGCGGTGAGAGGCCAACGCGCTAACACACTAGGCCACCCGTGCTTCCCGTATTAAACAAAAGCAGTATAGGAGCTGCATGAGCCAGTTCATATGGGCATGATCACAATATGCCATTTTTACATACATGGCACCTGGCCATGGGTGGAAACTTGTGTGAGAGGGGGGGGGGGGGGGGGAGCTGTGGACATTTTTTTTACTTATCTTTTATGAAAATTATAATAAACTTATCTGGCATATTCAGCAGGTAATGTTGGAAATGCTCAAAATCAACATGAGCACGGTCACTCACATGATCACAGTCACGAACATGGCCACACCCATGAAGTCATGACAAGTCCCGGGCTCTGGACAAGCAGAGATAAACCCATTCATAGAGCTGATTTTGCTGAGGTATGTTTGCAATGATCGACACCTGCCAGTCAGGTGTCTGTTAAACAAGCTTCAAAATTTTACCATGCTCTCAAAATTATTTTAAAATCCCATGTGTTCTTCAGACCCTTTCCCATTGCTCTGACAAAATATTATGTTGCTATAAGATAAATTTATTAAATTATGTCTCTTTTCAGAGTGGTAAAGGATGTTTTCGTGAAACAAGATTTGGCCATTTTCCATCCTACGAGAAACATGAAATCGTCCATTTCGACCTCCGTGAAACGTGATTTAATGATTTAAAAGGCCATTTTTTGGTCTGTGAAACGTGAAAAGCCATTTCGCCCAGTTCGTGAATCTCGGTTGGCAACAAGGCCTCTATAGATAACTGGATAAGTTTAGGGATGGTTGGCATTTCTGGCTGTTTGTCCAGTATACAATAAGGATGGTAGATACTAAGAAATTAGCCATATTTTGGTTGCTTTGTTTCAGCGTGCATTTACAGTTGGCATAGGAGGGCCTGTAGGCTCTGGAAAAACAGCCTTGGTGCTTGCACTTTGCAAATATCTACGAGACAGCTGTAATATTTGTGTGGTCACTAATGATATTTTTACAAAGTAAGTCAGCTCCCATACTCACATCCCCTTGGGTAATGAGAGCAAAAAGAAAGAAACAAAAGACATGTAGTGGGGTAGATGGTTGGTTCTCAGAAAACCAAAGGAAAAACAGTTTATTGTAACTGTTTTAACCAGTTTTTGCCACCAATGTACATGTACACAGGCCCGTAGCCAGGATTTTGAGAGGGGGGGTTCATTTACCCATTAAGAGGACAATTTTCTCTTATAGCTCGTCCTAGCTCGCAGTGTTACTCAATTTTCCTTCATCAGAGGGGACCTTCCAGTCCAGTGGGGTGGTTCTTCTGAACTCCCCTGGCTGCGGGCCTGTACAGTATATCAATGATAGTGTTATTTTTAATTTCTAATCAAATTCATACCGAATTCCTAAGTTGAAATTTGAAAATAAGATTGATTTGAATGTGTCCTGTAGATGAGTTCTCTTTTCTATTTAAATTCTTATACTTATATTTTATTTATTCTTCCTGCTGTTAGAGAAGACTGGGAGTTTCTCGTTAAAAATAAAGCTCTTGATGAGGAGAGAATGAGAGCGGTGGAGACTGGAGGCTGTCCGCATGCTGCTATAAGAGAGGTAGAATATATCAAGAAACCCTGATAATGTGCTCTGGGGAATTATTTTGATTGGAATTGACTTGTGGAAAGTTATTAACAATCATATGTCCAGTGAGAATAGGGCTTGACTAAGATGTTTTTGTTACAGTGGTGGGTGGTTCCACTTGAGTAATAGTCTGTCCTCTCCCCCCCCCCCCCCCCCCTTGGTATACCCCTAGTGTGGACCACCCTCCCCTCCCTTGTGGTATGCCCTGACATGGATGAGCTGTCTTGGATGAGCTCAGAGAATTCTCACATCTTTGCTTATTGTTGGGTTTCTAGCTTTTTGCCTCTATCACTCTTGACATGTGAGCTGAAGTGCCTAAGTAGCACCTAAACTATTTGGATGTAAAACCTAATAACAAAAATAAGCCTCTTGCACTTTTACATTTTCAAAAATAAGACCCCCCCCTAGCAATTTTTAACTTGGTTAATGGCTTATTGTTAATTTCTATTTTTTAGGATTTCTCTCTAAATATGGAAGAGGTGAAGCAATTGACAAAACAGTTCCACCCTGAATTTGTTATCATAGAGTCAGGAGGTGATAATCTAGCTGCTAACTACAGCCGTGAGCTTGCTGACTACATAATATATGTCATAGATGTTGCAGGTATATCTACTAAAGTGCCCTTTGTGTAGTTACTGCATAGCTTTGTTAGAAGCAGAGTTTTTTTTCAAAAGCATGCAAGTTTATAGGCATAGATGGCAATTCTCCCTCATTAGCCAGGTGTCTAGGATTTGAGCATTTTCACCTGCAGAAAAGCCATTGTCTCCAATTTTTTTTAGCAAGAATTCAATTTTTTTTTTAAAAATGATCACCCATTTTCCATGTTGATACCACTTTGTATGTAAAAAATAAGAAAAGAAATTCATCAAAGATCTTTTTAGGGGTTGGAGGTTGGTAGGTTATTTCCGCCAAGAGTCTTATTTTCTTTATTAATATGGTAGTCTTTAAGAGTGTTTGGTGCTGTGGCATACCCCTTGCCCCTCCCCTTTAGTGAAACCTCTAGTTTCAGACCTGATTGCTCTTTTTAAAGTACCCAATAATAGATCTCACTTATTGATCAAGTGTGCTGGCCAAACTTATGGAGCCTCCAAATTTCTACATTGTTTAATGACCCATAAGCAAAGCTTGCATTGTAGCGCAGTAGCTGTATGATAAATCTCATTATGGCGTCGCATGTTAACAAAGTGTGAGCTCTCTTTCACAGGGGGTGACAAAGTGCCCCGTAAAGGAGGGCCAGGTATAACACAGAGCGATCTACTAGTAATTAATAAAACAGACTTGGCGGATGCTGTTGGAGCGGATCTTAAGGTGAAGTACAACACTCATCAGGGACTCATATTGTAGGCTGATTATGGGTGTATTAAGTAAGAAGATGTGGGGGGTCTTTAAAAGAGGGGAGCATAGAAATTCACAAGTTTGCAAAGACCCCATTCCACCCTCTCTTTGAATAATGTGTTTGATGACACAGAGAGCACCCTGTGATCCCATACAACTCACAAATCGTTTTGATTTTACCCTGCAGCCAATCAAAAACAAAACAAAAAACAGTGCCTTTTTCATAAGAACATTCAGCCTGAGATTTCGTCAGATTCTAAGAACATTATAAGAACATGCCGAGGCTTAGATAGCAGCAAAAAATATATATTTTTTATTTGTGAGTTCTATTTTAAATGTTTCATTGGTACCCTTGAAATTCAAGAACGTCCGTAAGAACATTCTCTACCAAAAAATGCTCCAAAAATAAGAACGGCCCAGCCTTAACTGTGTAACCAGACGAATTATATAAAAAGAGTAAAGATCAACTTGGTATAAAACTTATTTATGTTTTCTTGTTTTGTAAGGTTATGGAAAGGGAATCTGCCATAATGCGACAGGGGGGTCCTACCATCTTTTCACAAGCAAAACACATGAAGGGAGTCCCAGAGATAGCAGAGCTAGTCTTGCGCGCCCAGAAGGCAGCAGTTCAGTGAGTAACTAGCAAAACTAGGATGCATAAAACTCTAAGGACAGATTGTAACGTGAAAAGAAAGTGATTTACCAGGGAGTGATGGAATTTGATTGAAAGTTAATGCATGCGAAACGAAAAATAAAATTCTATTTTTTATGACAACTTCAATGTTGGTAACTTGGGGATGTTTTTAGTAAACTTGGGGTGCTTATTTGTGAGACGTCGGCCCGAGTTTTTCTCTTACTTCGCTAAAACAAGTGCGTGACGCGGAGCGAATGGCTACAGTAGGGATTTACGAAGGCAGAGAGGCGAAAACGTCAGATTAATCAGCGCTGTATGTATTGGCAGAGACGCTGTGAGATCCATTCATATAACGGTGAATTCATTCCCGGAGCAAGAGGCCCAACAACAAAACAAAAACGATTTGGCGCGCACTAGTCACATGACCTAGAGGGGAGAGTTGCTATGTCACCTGGAAAAGTTGCCAAGTCTCATTTTATATCCTGAAGCCCGCATCATGGGTCAAATAGTCCCAAGGCGAAAATCAATTGGCTTTTTGCCTTATGCTCGCGTTTATTGTGTTGACGGTGATGGTGGAAGAGCAAGTTATTCCCACATCGTTAGCACTCGCCCGTTAGAAATCATATACTGCCAATGACGTATTCCTCGTTGGCTTCAGCCATCCCTAAATGGCGCGATATGAGATCCGACAAAAACACCCTGTTTAGTATAAATGATCCCATAAGACTTTATTCAGTAATGGCTAAATCAATCCCTTGACCCTTTGAACGAGTAAAAAAAGAACATTACGCAAACACAAGAACGCAAACTTTGTTCATCTTTACACAACAAAGGAGTTGTCAGAGCTCTAGCCATTAGGAGCACGGTGTGTTTGGAATTTCTCTGTCACGTTCATTGTTGCAAGTATTGCATTTCTAATGAGTATTTCAAGTCAAGCGGAGTAGAGCACGAGAGATATTTATAAACTTCACTGTGGAATGTAACTTTGCGTGCTTCAGTGGGCTGGTGCTTGTCTCTCTTCATTGACAAACCGACTTAGGGCTGCCGGCACACTCGTCTCTCGAAGCCCGAACCTGAACTGCAAAATGAACCTTTCGATTTTTCTCATCTTGAGCTTACTAGCGATTAATGCGCTAGCTGTGTATGGAGCCAGGAAGCAATCTAAAAGACATCGTTTCCCGAGTAAGTAGACCTGGTACTTGTGTTCGCAGATTATGCATTGAAATTATCTGTTTGTTTGTCAGTTTAGTAATGTTTTCATAAGTCATAGTCCGGGTTGTTGCAGTATAACTGCATGATTGCAAGCGTTTATTTTGAAACTTTCCTGCTGTTCTATCATCTGTTTCGTGAACCTACCATAGCTGTACCAACACAGGGATGTATTCTTAAAAACTCAAGACTATAATTTGAAAAAAGATTTCAATTGAAAGAGACCTCCCATGGCCTATGATAATCTGATTTGTATCTTTTTCTCTCTAGCTATCGTTTTAATGTATAACTTGTACAAACTCCGACGGCATTCCCTGACCTAATTCTATTTGCATCTCGGAGAGTTCACGCTCGTTCAACCCCGAGGGCAAGAACTGAATGGCTTTCATCGAGGGCTTGAGTCGCGCGAAATGATTAGGAGAAAAGTCCATTGCAGAGTGCCAGTTCGACAGTTGTCGATTGCTTTCTTTTTTCTTTTTTAATAACTCAAGTTCAACGTATACCACAAACCATTATATAAGGGCGTGGGAGAACTTTCTTATCGCAAATGTTATCTTTTGTGCTGACATGCAAACTAAAGTTTTTTAAGAGTATAAGGACCGCTGACAAGTAAATAATCGACAAATAGACCAAATAGCGCCAGTCTGCATAATAGACAGATTCTCGCGTGACAGTCAAGTTGAAATAGCATCAAAATAGCACTCACAGCTTGTAGTTTATTGACCAATAATATTAAATATCCATAGGACGTGGAGTTGGCTCTTGGCTGAGTGGCGTCGTATTTCGTAATTGTCGGGAAATTGCATTTTCTGCGTTTTGCTCGTGCATGGACATACCTCTCGCTCTTATAACACAATCACGGATGTGGTCGGTTATGAGGGATGTAGATCAGACAGTTAGGCGGGCTATAACAAGGTTGAGCAGTCATGGAAAATAGGGGTCATAAGAAAGCTTATTATGAGCATCGCCTGAATGACTAAACAGTATATGCGACCGTACAAGGTCGCTACTGTTGTTACTGCGGGATATCATGCTAACATATTTGCCCAAACATGTCCGAAATGCTCCAAGGAAAACACAGTGTCGCTATTGTCCAACTCGATGAGTTTTTGACAGATTTCTGACCAAATAAGATAAGCTATTGATCTTAATGGCTTTTCATATAATGGCTTCCCAAAAGTTTGACTGCGTTTCATATAATAAAGATTATTCATAAAGATTATGATAACACTTTGTAAGATAAAAAAGGCGTGTATGCCTGTCTCTTTTCCGAGCCTTTTCGAGACAAAAGACTTTCAGGCAGTTTATGTTGTCTTGTCCGACGTAGAAACGGCACAAACGCATGCTCGGCACTACCCTCTCATCTGCTTTTGTGATTATACCGACGAAAATCAACCCGACACGATAGAAATCTCCCCCTGCGAACCATGGCATGGTGGCCTGTCTGATCAACTCGCCTGTTTTCTCACATCAATAGAAAAGGGTTATACCTCGTCTTACAATGCCAAGCCGGTAGCCGGTAGTGCTATCACATTACAGTGAATAAAATGTTTCAAGAAGTTGCTTTGCTTTTTCTAATTTCCAGAATTCGGACGACTTGCACAGACAGGTTAAGGCATTTATTTATTTCTAAACTTTGTTGTTTCCTGAGTTTGCTCGCTGTTCGCGGAAACACGCAGATCCTGCTGATTCAAACACTCAAAAACACATCGGGGGTGTGTTCTTTTTGACCAATGACAATATTGATTCCAAACCTCTTTTAGCTGTCAACACTCTCTCTTCCACTTGAATAACGATGGATAACTAACCCCATTGTATCCCCTTTAGCGATATCTGCTTCTTCCCCTAATCTAACAGTTCCTGTTTGGGGATAATGGTTTTGGGGTTTGTGGCTTGCAGGACCTAAGGCATGGATGGTATACTCCGCTGACCCTGTTCAATCCGGTAAGCTTCGCGGGTGTCCCGCGGGTCCCGTACGGGACGTGCCTGTCCGAAGCCTTAAGCTTCTCTGCGCAGACACGTTAAGCTTTTTTATTCCGGAAGGATTAAATGTGTCTTACGTGTGTAAGGTTTAGTGTGTTATGGATTATGCATTGCATAATGCATAAGCGATTCTTCAATGATGTCGTCACTTCTTTTTAAAGTAACTAATTTGCGTGATGCAAGCGAGCGAACGTGGCTGCTTTGCGTGATGCAAGTAGGAGGACGTGACTGATTTGCGTAATGCAAGCGAGTGAACGTGGCTGATTTGCGTGATGCAAGTGGGTGAACGTGACTGATTTGCGTGATGCAAGCGAGTGAACGTGACTGATTTGCCTGATGCAAGCGAGTTAACGTTGCTGTTCTGCGTGATGCAAGTAATATAACGTGACTGATTTGAGTGATGCAAGTGAGAGGACGTGACGTAAGTGAGAGGACGTGATTGTTCGCGTGATGCAAGAGAGATAACGTGACTAATTGCGTGATGCAAGTAAAATAACGTGACTGATTTGCGTGATGCAAGTAAAATAACGTGACTGATTTGCGTGATGCAAGTAAAATAACGTGACTGATTTGCGTAAGGCAGGCGAGAGGACGTGATTGTTCGCGTGGCAAGTGAGAAAACGTGATGCGTGATGCAAGTAAAATAACGTGATTGTTTCCGTGATGTAGGTGAGATAACGTGACCGATTTGCGTGATGCAAGTGAGAGGACGTGATTTTTTTCGTGGTGATTTTCTTGATGCTAGTGAGTAACGTGATTGTTTGCAAATGAGATTTGGTGACATGAGTGAACGTGACTGATTTGCCTGATGAAAGTGAGTTAACGTGGCTTTTTTGCGTGATGCAAGTGAGATAAACGTGACTGATTTGCGTGATGGATGCAAGTGAGACGACATGACTGATTCGCGTAAAGCAAGTGAGAGGACGTGATTGTTTGCGTGATGTAGGTGAAATAACATGACTGATTTGCGTGATGCAAGTAAAATAACGTTGTTTCCGTGTTGCAAGTGAGATAACGTGGTTGTTTGCGTGATGAAAGTGAGTAACGTGATTGCGTGATGCAAGTGAGTAACGTGATTGTTTGCAAGTGAGATAACGTGACTTACTTGCGTAATGCAAACGAGTTGCCTGATTTGCGTGATCCAAGCGAGTGAACGTGAATGTTTGCGTGATGCAAGCGGGTGAACGTGAATGTTTGCGTGACAGATGTTTTTTCTCTCAGATGAAGCGAATGACTGCTTCGATGTGCGCCCGCAGTGCCACCGGTGGGCTAGCCACGATCAGTACTGTGTATATGCGAGTTATTTTATGAAGCGAAACTGTAGAAAAACCTGTAAATATTGCGGTAAGTATAATGGTTTGAGACCTTGTAATGCATTCAACTTATTTATTTGGCGGAACCCTTCTTACTTGGGCCGTTCGTGAAAGTTGTAGCTACCATATAGTGAATGTTGTAGCTTCTCGCGTATGATACCCTTTATTCTTTCTGTAGTTTTAGTTCGAACGGTACCATCATATGAAATGTTTTTTGTTTTTTTGCCATGAGATTTTGATGATCAGGTTTTATATCAACAGATGCCTCTATTGGGTCCTTCGAGGAGGGGAGAGGTACGTAGTTATTAGGGAGCTTAAGCAAACACGTTTCTGGACGACATACGGCAACCGAAAGTAGATAATCTTTTGGTTTAACGCTATCGCAAAGCTAGAAGGTTTCATATTTTAGACTGCGTGGTAGAATTTAAACGTCTTCTTTCATTGGAATTGAGCAAAAACATTTAAAAAGACGGAAAACGTTAAACTTCCGGTTGCCGTCTGTCGTTCAGAAACATGTTTGCGAACGTGAGTTAGTACGATACATTCGTGGACGGCGATACTAACACTGTAATGATTTACCTTGCTTGTTTCAGTTCAACCCGCTCCGGCTAAGGGTATGTTTAACGCTTTATTAACGCGACATGATCCATAACACTGCATTTATTAATATATCGCCATCGTAACTATACGCCACGATACTCGTAACACTGCATATAGCTACAGTGCTACAACGCTCATTACTATAACTGCCTATACCTATAGCGCCACAACACGTATGATTTTAACACTGCACAATGGCGCTATAGCGCCACAAGCGTATGACCGTAACACTGCATATAGTTATAGCGCCACAACACGTATGATTTTAACACTGCACAATGGCGCTATAGCGCCACAAGCGTATGACCGTAACAATGCATATAGCTATAGCGCCACAAGCGTATGACCGTAACAATGCATATAGCTATAGCGCCACAAGCGTATGACCGTAACACTGCATATAGTTATAGCGCCACAAGCGTATGACCGTAACAATGCATATAGCTATAGCGCCACAAGCGTATGACCGTAACACTGCATATAGCTATAGCGCCTCAAGCGTATGACTGTAATACTGCATATAGTTATAGCGCCACAACGCGCACGATCGTAACTCCATATATCTACAGCGCCCATTATTATAATACTGAAAATAGCCATAGAGCCACAAGCGTATGACCGTAACAATTCATATAGCTATAGCGCCACAAGCGTATGACTGTAACAATGCATATAGTTATAGCGCCACAAGCGTATGACCGTAACAATGCATATAGCTATAGCGCCACAAGCGTATGACCGTAACACTGCATATAGCTATAGCGCCACAAGCGTATGACCGTAACAATGCATATAGTTATAGCGCCACAAGCGTATGACCGTAACACTGCATATAGCTATAGCGCCACAAGCGTATGACCGTAACAATTCATATAGCTATAGCGCCACAAGCGTATGACTGTAACACTGCATATAGCTATAGCGCCACAAGCGTATGACTGTAACAATGCATATAGTTATAGCGCCACAAGCGTATGACTGTAACAATGCATATAGCTATAGCGCCACAAGCGTATGACCGTAACAATTCATATAGTTATAGCGCCACAAGCTTATGACCGTAACAATGCATATAGTTATAGCGCCACAAGCGTATGACCGTAACAATGCATATAGCTATAGCGCCACAAGCGTATGACCGTAACAATGCATATAGTTATAGCGCCACAAGCGTATGACCGTAACACTGCATATAGCTATAGCGCCACAAGCGAATGACCGTAACAATGCATATAGCTATAGCGCCACAAGCGTATGACCGTAACAATGCATATAGTTATAGCGCCACAACGCGCACGATCGTAACACTGCATATATCTACAGCGCCCATTATTATAATACTGAAAATAGCTACATCGCCACAGTGCGCATTATTACAACACTGAATATAGCTATAGAGCCACAAAGCTCATGACCGTAACACTTTGTATAGTTATTTATAGAAACGCATACGAGAATAACGCTGCATTTCAATTAAAACACGACTTTACTCTATCAAAGTTCCTCCCTACTGGCTTGTAAATTGGAAACCAAGGATAAACCCTTGTAGAACACCATTTTGCAATATTCTAAACAAGGTCTAACATTACTGTGCTGCATGCCCTTCTGATGTATTTACTTATCTATGACTAGATTTCTTACCTATCTATGACTAGATTTCTTACCTATCTATGACTAGATTTCTTACCTATCTAGGACTAGATTTCTTACCTATCTAGGACTAGTAAAATGTTGTGTTCCTCCGTAGAAGGCTGCGAAGACGCTCTTGAGGACTGCCCCAAATATATGAAGTCACAGGAACAGTGTAACTTGTTTAGTGGCATGGCAAGAAAGTACTGTGCACGGACATGTGGATTTTGTAAGTCTTCTACCATTACACGAATCTTCTGTCGGCTTCAACTCACGAGGCTGTTAAGTATACGATGGCGATGTTCTTACGGCCAACTGCTATTTGTTAGATCTACTACTGAGCACTTGGACTAGCTTTTTGCCAACACGGCTAATAAGTGTTTGAATTATCTGGTATAGTTAACAGTGTCTGAGCTCCGGTTCTTATTCATGTTCCTTGACAGTATAACAACGTGTGATCGTTTCTAGGTTGTTCAGATCGTATTCCCGATTGTAGCATTTTTATCCGGAACCCGTCTCAATGCAAAGGACTGAACGGCTTTTTCAGGAATTACTGCCCCAAGACGTGCAAGATGTGCGGTAAGGTGTGGCACGTGGGGGTAGGGTGTTAGGATTAGGAGGGGTTTAGAGGATAATTGTTATGAGGGGGGGAGAGAGGGTGGCGAGGGGGTAGATATTAGGCTACCTCAGAACTTGGATTCTAGAAGAATTCTCATAACGTTGGAAAGATCGTTAAGAGCATTAGCACTAAAGAGATTTTTTTTATACCTTTAATTTGTTGTTATTTGTATGATTAAATATTACAATATTATGCATGCACATTTTTTCACACACGATTTAATACAATTTAAACGGTTTCATACCTCAATTCAAACCTTTTTTCTTATCTCTGTTTTGAGTCGTATGTTTCCTGAAATCTTTTTAGGTTCTATTCTCCCCATCAAGCTGCCTGGTTGCGCTGATGAGCTAGATGACTGTTCCGTGTTCGCTAAGAATGACCAGTGCGGCGTCCATAAGCTGTTTTGCTCTAAGTACTGCGCTCAGAGTTGCGGCTTCTGCAATAATGGTGGTAAGCTTTGGTGTTCTAGGAATGTGTGCTATTCCCGGAACGTGTGGTATTCTAGTAATGTGTGGTATTCTAGGAATGCATAGTATAATCACCAGTAGAGATAGCAACAAAGTCGGCCTAAATTTCAAGAAGTCTGGTATGACCGTCATTTTTGTCCATCATGTTCGCGTCAAGCTACTTATTTATCTTCTGGTAGAGTAACTTATTTTATATGTTCCCAGCTACAAAGGGACCCAAGACTGACGCTCATTCCGTAAAGCCCAACACTGCCGCACCAGTAGGGCAAGACACGGCGCCACCACCAGTACCTACTACGCTAACACCGGCACACCCAGACACGACACAGACTCCCGCCCCTACCACTGGTATCCCCGAAAAGGAAGTGATGAAAGAGGTCTCTACTGGTTTTCTATCCAAGTCCAAACCACTAGTACCACCAACAGAGATCAGTGGACCAGGACCTAAAGAGACGCTACCCCCTACACCAGCTACCCTACCCCCCACCACTGTCCCCCCTGCACCAGCACCCGTCCCAGACAAGGGCTTCGTCGATGGCGGGCTGAGAAAAGGATGTAAGTTCGGCAGCTAGCGTGACATTAGAACGCTTTGTCACGCAACTGACTTTGTCCTGTTGTTGCCATTGTGACGGTTTTTCAGCGTGTATCGACCTGCTGGCAGAATGTAAGGACTATGTCTTAGAGAACCCCGACTACTGCAAGTACCACGTGCGATTCATGAAGAAACACTGCAACAAGTCATGCGGCTTTTGTGGTAAGAAATCACGTGACATGTGACACGTTCTATACACGTGGCACTCGTACGATCACGTGATACGACCATGTGACTCGATCTACACACGACCTAACTCTTTTACTTTAATTAAAAAATAACTATAAAAATGCTTAAGTTCTTTCATTAGGTAACAGCTGTTCTTGTATCTTGCCTAAGATTTGACGTTTCAATAAGCTTGTGCACAGACCCTCTAGGTCGAGAAAAGCAGAAATTTGAAGGTCTCGAAAGGTCTTTGCACAGTCTTCTATTTGTTATGAACGTTTTCGGCCCAGAGGATTGCATATCGTTTTGGAGATGTTCTTTGTTTCGGGGAATACCTTATGTATTCTTCATTCACTATTTTAAAATAACGATATGTACTCTTTAAAAACTAGTAATACTGACAACGCGCATGGCTTTAGTAACCGATACTAACAAAACCTTCTGTGCTGTCGTGTGATTGCTATAGATCTAATTACCGAGGAGCCCCCCACACAGTATGAAGAAGGTAACGTTGGACTTGATTCACTTAGAACTGACACTCTTAAGGCGACTCGACCCAGTATTTTCATAGCGGTACCACTCTTTTAAAATCCCTCATGCCGAGACTCGTCAAACAAATGGCTCTTTACGATTTTTCCTAAAATACCCATGCGGTTAGGCAAGCATGTGATGTCTACATTCCTGGTATTTTTTTTCTTAGGGGTCGACATGGCTTAGTAACACGACCTAAACTAAAAACAGGGATGCCCCCTAATCACGCGACAATAAGTCAGATTCCAGAAATTGCCATTTTTTATCAAATTTCAATCTTTATGTTACTTGGTACATTGGGATACAATTCGACGTGCATCGGTAAGAGCGATTTTAAAATGAGTGGTACCTCTATGAAAATACTGGGTCGGGTCGCCTTAATATCCGAAGGGTTCTCGCAGATGACAAAGTAAATCTACTTCAAAATAATAGAATACAAGCACATCTAATGCATGCGCACAATTCAAGAAAGTAGCTTAATTAACAGAATTAATCGTAACAGTACAGCAACTACTATTCAACTTGCTTTAAATGTTTTCGTTTTGCTTGTTTGTAAAAGTAAAAGAAAGTGTCCAGCAGTCAGATATGGTCCTTATCTATTGCTCGTTAATTCGGTCAGTCCTTGAGTACGCTGCTCCTGTCTGGGCCTCCCTTCCTGAGTACCTTGCAGAGCTTATCGAAACAGTACAACGAAAAGCTATTCGAATAATCTACCCTTGCCTTAGCTATGAATCAGGGCTCAAAGTAGCAAAAATGGACTCACTTACAGTCCGCAGAGCAGAACTGTGCCGTCGATTCATGGCCAAAGCAAGATGCACTGAGCCTATAAAATATATAATACAATCTGGGACTGAGGTCGCCCATGGTTATTCGCTAAGGGGGGGTTGCAGCCGTTTGGATAAATCAGTTGGTGTAACTGAAAGGTATAATAACTTTATCACAATTCGTTTCCAGTAGTTATGCCAGTATTTATTTATACATTGTTAAGTGTAGTGTGCATCGGCCGACATACTGTAATTTAGCTTATGCTACAAAAGTATGAATAAACGATTATTATTATTATTATTATTACCTGGGAAACAAGCGTTTCTGAAGAGTTTCGTCGAAAATTTGAAGAAGCTCATTCCTTACTCTGCTTGTTCCAATATCCTGCGAGCTCTTGCCAATAATTTCCAACTAATAAACCAGCTTCCTGTCTTGTGGCACATTCAAACTCGCGGAATTACATTTGTCACTTTTTTATTGGTCAGCGGCTTGCGGAGAGGAGGCGTGATTAAACACCATTTTGGTGCTAGCCAATAAAAACGCTTGAAGGATTTTGAATGACTGAAGAAAGATGGCGATTTAGCTGTTGGAACTCGACGGCGAAAGCTCAGCGCAGAATATTGAAAACCGCAGCGTAATTTCCCATGAAGCCCTTCGTTTTTCATGAAGCCCCTCGAAAGGCTCGTTACGCAGGCTACTAAAAGGCTCGTTTAATGGCGGTATGGGTTCGTCTCTTCCTCAGGCAACAAGCCTCTGCCGAAGTGCGTGGACAAGAGGAAGAAAAAGTGTCTGATGTACTCGCACTTCGTCGGCTACTGCCAGTCCAACAAGAAGTTCATGATGAGGAATTGCCCAGCGTCTTGTGGGTTCTGTGGTGAGCTCAAAAACATTTTCAGTAAAGGGGTTTTTCCCCCCTGGGGGCATGCGATCCCAACCCCGGTGTCTCTAATTGGTGCTCAGAAAATCTCCAAGTTTCTGATAGGGGAAAACGATAATACGGCATCTCTTTCTTTGGTTTACAGCAATTCTAGTCTGCTTCTACTGTGTAGCCAGAAAGTCGATGTAGCAAAATACCCCCCCCCCCCTCCCTTGCCACTAACAAACACCCAAACCCAATTGATTTTAGAACAAACTCCCTCTAATCTTTTGCGGAGGCAATTTCCCTCGTGTGCTCCGTGAAGGGAACCTGAAAAGCCCAACGCTGATTGTGTCTTTCAGGATCTCCGCCAATTTTGAGTCCGAAAAACATGGCGTCAAGAATGGCAAATAAGGTGCGTACACCCTTGGGTATACTGTGGGTGTCATGCCACAGGTTACCCATTGCTGCATTGGGCACCTGCGAAAATACGCGCCAGCTGTATGTGCAACACCTGTTGGTCCACCTGTGGTGAAAGAAAACATGGTGTACACGTCAAGGAGATGTCTTATGTGCTAGGACTATGAACCGTTTGAAATCATAACCTTTTTTTATAACCATTTTTTTTCCAATTGCATGTTATTCGAAAAAAAAAGATCGCCATATACGAAGTTTTAACTAAGTTAGCTTGGCTGAACACGCGGAACGGAGATGCATTTGTTCTGATACGCTTTGACGGCTGTAGTATCAATCATATAACTTTGACACGGACGGTCTCAGTTGGTGTATCTTTCGGGTAAAGCTGAAGAAATAAGTGATGTCAATCCACATAGCAATCCAGACTATTTAAGGCGTCGGTCACTTCTTGGACCTTTCATTACGTCTTGTCGGCGCTTTTAGGGAAAGTGAACGATGACTCGGCTTCTTTGGTTTCTCGGCGTTATCTTTTTGGCAATGAACTCAGGGATATCCCAGTTCCAATGCCCCAAGGTACAAGCACGACAAGGTTTTAGAATTCGATACACCAAATTTTCTTTCTGTTACTGTTATAGAAGTAGAAACATGGTAATGGGAAATAGAAAAATGGCAATCGGAAATAGAAAGGTGGCAATGGGAAATAGAAAAATGGCAATGGGAAAAAAAATGGCAATGGGAAATAGGAAAATGGTAATGGGAAATAGAAAAATGGCAATTGGAAATAGAAAGGTGGCAATGGGAAATAGAAAAATGGCAATGGGGAATAGAAAAATGGCAATGGGAAATAGAAAAATGGCAATGGGAAGTTCCTTTTCTCTTTTTGCAGAAATATGAGTTTGACATCAAGACCGAGTGGGACGGCAAAGCCATCTCCCATCAACCAATCAAAATCAAGCTGAGTGCTGCTGACAGCGCCAATGTGAGGCTAGAGGTCAGCGGTCCGTATTTTGGGGACCCGGCGCCGCCTTGTAAACCTGGGCCCTGCTGGCAGCTTTGGGATTACGAAGGTGAGCCCAACTGATGCGTGGAGACTGGTGATAGGTTCCGCGGCTGTCCCGGATAGTAAATATCGCCGCTTAACAGACCCCGTTCATTGGTTCCAATGTGGTCTTACTAAATATTAGGGTAGGGGGAACCGAGTAGGTGTCCATAAATACCTTCTTAAAAGTCCGCCTTTAAGGGGGGACGGTCCTTCTGAGCCCCCCTTGATCCGCGGCTGTTCCGTATAAAAAATATCGCGACCCCGTTAATTCGTTACCATTTTGTTTAGTCGCTGAGGTTTTCTTCCTTGGAGAGAAGGAAAAATACTTTGAACTGGAAGTAGCACCGTAAGTAGTTCATCGTTTTTCATTGTGTTTCTAATTGTTTCTTTCTGCTTTACAATAAACATTGAACTTGTTATGGTTTTGAAATTGTTATTTTAGGGGTGGGCAACACTTGCTTCTTTTATTAAACGGCGTCAGAAAACCCTTCAAGGTAAGGCGTGTTTGATTCATCGGATTTCAACTAAACAGATTTGGCCTCCAATTACAATGCGAGAGATGACGAAGAAAAGCATGCAAACGACGATGACAGAAACAGGCGCGCATCTCGAGACCTTTTTACGCCTGTTTACGTGGACAGGCCAAAATGTTAGTTGGTACGTTAAGTACGAGCTACATGTCTTCATTCTGTTATTTGAGGCGACAGTGTTTAGCGTGTTCAGTCAGGATTTTTTTCCTTAAACCGCTACACCACGATGATAGAGTTTCTTCCAATCTTTCTGTTTCTTTTCACAGACTTAACTTTCACTCCTCCACACCACGATGATAGAGTTTTCCCCAATCTTTCTGTTTCTTTTCCCAGACTAAACTTCCATTCCGCTACACCACGATGATAGTTCCCCGAATATTTCTGCTTCTCTTCACAGACTAAACTTCCAGTCCGCTACACCACGATGATAGAGTTTTCCCCAATCTTTCTGTTTCTTTTCACAGACTTAACTTTCACTCCTCCACACCACGATGATAGAGTTTTCCCCAATCTTTCTGTTTCTTTTCACAGACTAAACTTCCATTCCGCTACACCACGATGATAGTTCCCCGAATATTTCTGCTTCTCTTCACAGACTAAACTTCCAGTCCGCTACACCACGATGATAGAGTTTTCCCCAATCTTTCTGTTTCTTTTCACAGACTTAACTTTCACTCCTCCACACCACGATGATAGAGTTTTCCCCAATATTTCTGTTTCTTTTCACAGACTAAACTTCCAGTCCGCTACACCACGATGATAGTTCCCCCAATATTTCTACTTCTTTTCACAGACTAAACTTCCAGTCCGCTACACCACGATGATAGAGTTTTCCCCAATCTTTCTGTTTCTTTTCACAGACTAAACTTCCATTCCGGTACACCACGATGATAGTTCCCCCAATATTTCTGCTTCTTTTCACAGACTAAACTTCCAGTCCGCTACACCACGATGATAGAGTTTTCCCAAATCTTTCTGTTTCTTTTCACAGACTAAACTTCCATTCCGCCACACCACGATGATAGTTTCCCCCAATATTTCTGCTTCTTTTCACAGACTAAACTTCCACTCCGCTACACCACGATGATAGAGTTTTCCCCACATCTCTCTGCTTTTTATCACAGACTAAACTTCCACCCCCCTACACCACGATAATAGTTTCCTCCAATATTTCTGCTTCTTTTCACAGACTAAACTTCCACTCCGCTACACCGCCACGATTGACCAATCAGCGAAGACCTGGGCTGGCAATGCTACCATTCCCCTGGAGTACTTTCCCCCAGGGGTTCGCAAGATCAACGCGTATGCCATTCATGGCACCGGCGCTCAGCGCACCTACCAGTCACTGTACCCAGCGGACAAAAGTCTGTCCGGACCAGACTTGTAAGTAGCAGTTTGTCCGATATTCAACCGACACTTTTTTTTACCGAGTACAATTTTCTTGTAGTTGCAATGAGTAAATTGATGAATGCGTTCAATCGGGCTTTTTAACATGCTATGATCTGTTCAACATGCGACTTAGATTTCTACATTAACGGAAAGATGTTCGCTGACATTTTTAGGTCAGTATTTCACTTAAATCCCTCCAGGCCTGTTTTTTATGGCGGTGAACTGACTTTTTTTTATCTTGAAGAACATAAGCTAAGGATTTGTGATATAACGCAGCCCGTTAGGCCTCTGCCCTTTGTATCTGAATTTGTATTTTATTTATATATTATTGTTTGTCACCAAAAGAAAACAGGTGATCTAAACAATGACAATATACTGATGTGTCGCTGCTATTCTTTTCTTCTTTCAGTCACGCGCTTCAGTTTTTCAAAGATTTTGACTTCAAATCCATGTTTACTTCCGGTTGGAATCAAGGTCCTCCCTCTGCCTACTGGGTCTAGTCACGTGGTCGTCATGGTATAGTCACGTGACTACGCTGCGCTAAGTGGTCACGTGACAGTCCCGTGACTACGCTGTGCTTAGTGGGCACGTGACGAATGCCACAATTCCGACGTTTCTAGAAATGTAGTGGTTAAATCAAGTAATGAGAGCTAAAACTATATATAGTATATATTTGCTTTTGCAAGGACTTTATTAAACGCTTTTGGTGCAAATATGTAAAATGTATAAGGGGAAATATTTATCTAATACCAGTATTCTGGAGGATATTGTGAAATGCAAGTAATTTACTTGTATTTCGCTTGACTATTGCACTTTTGAATACATATTATTATCAAAATAAAATATCAAAAAAACTATTGGATAATTATGTGAACGCACCCATGAATAACATTCCATCAATGATAAACGCATCATACGAGTCTAGAGTAGTGATATATAGTGATTGAAAATTATACACCAATTTCAAATAACACTCGGAAATAACACTCGGAATCCATGTGTTGTAACCCATAATTGGTAGCGTATAAATGGCTGAATTCAGTACTCAGAAAGCCATGTGAAACGTTTTAGAGGTATATTAAAAAAAGCTAGTTTTCCAATCATGGGTTGGTCTTTCGCTCATTTATTTGATAGCCGCGCGCTAAATACAAAATGCAAAGTTTGAGCAGATAGCAAGTAGTACATCTTGCTTTGGAAAGTTATGCTTCGAGGTTGACATGGCTTATGGTGCATTCTTTCTATTAAATAAAATGAGACCTAATCTGGCCAGCTGTCAGCCACTTTGTTGCCATAACACTTCCCAGCCTACCGGTCTCTACGTTGTCATAAGTCATGTTATAAGTGGTTCATGATTGTGTTTCATCATGTACCTGTCAAGAAAAGTTTTCATGACGCTTTATATAGCTGTCAATCGGGCTATAATGCCGTGTATAGATCTCGGTCACTAATGTCATTCTTAATATAGCTGTCAATCACTGTACTGACATGCTTCAGTAGCTGTCAATCACTGTACTGACATGCTTCAGTAGCTGTCAATCACTGTATTGTCATGTTTCATATAGCTGTAAATTAACGTATTGTCATACTGCTATAGCTATTATTCATCTACTTTTGGATAAAGTTGATATAGCTGTCGATAACTAAACTGTGATGACGCCCCATATGACCCTTTTTCAGTCTGTCAATCATTGCTTGTCAATCAAGCAGTTCCATGATTCCCTTATTGATCACTAGTTGGCCCTTACTGATGGTGTTGGGGAAGCTGAGCTTGTCTGGTGCAATGCTGTTCACACCTGTGTAGTCAGATTTTGGTGACAAATGGTGATCTATTTGTTCATAACTTCTTGTGAGTTATGGTGCTATCGAGAATTATATGTAAGCCAGGTTTTCCACCAGTAAATTCTCTTCAGTAACAAGTTTGATCTTTTATTTTTACAATTTTTATTCACTTTGGTACATTAATATTATTATTCATAAATTCTTGTGCAAATAAAACCAGAGGGTTTCTCTCGAACTCAACAGGCAACAAGTTCTGCGAGGAGCAAATACTTGTTGCAATAGGCCATTCCAGCTATAAGCATGCGCGCGCACTCACCATGGAAACCTACCTGGTGCAAGCTTAAAAATGCGCGCGCTGCATTCTGGTAGTTGAGGTAGGTTTCTATGGTAATGCGCGTGCAAACTTATACCTGGAATGGCCTATTGTTGCAATAAAATATAGTGCGACGCGCGCTACCATCGCCACCTTGGGTAGTTTCTTAAGAAAACCTTGTAATGGTGGCCAGGGTAGCACGTATCTCTACTATTATTTTAGCGTCAACTTATAATATATTCATGTTGAACCAATTCATCTCACTAAAGTTTTCGTATTCAATTATGTCTTACATTGGAGACTGTCTCCTTACCTTATCTCTGCTGTGACCAAAAAAGTGATCTGTATTCTGGCAATAAGTGTGCTTATGTGTCTTAACAGACCCTTAGGTATCTAAGCACACTTCAGTTATTATCCCTTTGGTGACCTAGAATAGTATGACCACAAAAGTTCTAATGTATTCGTAGAGTAACCACAACATTTAAAACTAATGGTATATGTAGGGTGACTATAGGTTGTCCCATGCCATCTGTAGGGTGACAACAGGGTGTCCTATGATAGCTGTAGAGTGGCCACGTGTCCCATGGTATCTTGTTAGGTGAACACACGGTGTCTTATGGTACATCTAGGGTGACAACAGGGTGTTCTATGATAGCTGTAGGGTGACCACTGGGTGTTCTATAATATCTGTAGGGTGGCAACAAAGTGTCCCATGGTATCTTGTTAGGTGATCACATGGTTTCGTTCATCTAGGGTGACAACAGGGTGTCCTATGACAGCTGTAGGGTGGCCAAGTGTCCCATGGTATCTTGTTAGGTGAACACATGGTGTCGTATATCTAGGGTGACAACAGGGTGTCCTATGATATCTGTAGGGTGGCCAAGTGTCCCATGGTATCTTGTTAGGTGAACACATGGTGTCGTATATCTAGGGTGACAACAGGGTGTCCTATGATATCTGTAGGGTGACCACGTGTCCCATGGTATCTTGTTAGGTGAACACATGGTGTCTAATGGTACATCTAGGGTGACAACAGGGTGTCATAAGATATCTGTAGGGTGGCCACGTGTCCCATGGTATCTTGTTAGGTGAACACATGGTGTCTAATGGTACATCTAGGGTGACAACAGGGTGTCCTATGATAGCTGTAGGGTGAGCCGGGTGCTCTCTCAGTTATCTGTAGTATAACAACTGGGTGTTTCATTAGATCTATAGGGTGATTTTCAAGTAGGGTCAATCTTAATAAGAAGCGCCGCCAGCAGCACCGTGCCCTTCTCCTTGATATACCACTCCAGATCTGGAGTGTCGAGGTTGTGATCTGACACTGCTTCATTGCTGCTGAGATCACAGCACGACGACTGGCCAGTGCAGTAGGACCCAGGCTTCACTCGGACAAGGAAAGCAACTTGTGCGTTACAGAGTGTGCCAGTAGGGCCATCTCGAAACCTAACAAAAGATAAGGCAGGTATTATTAGCAAGACAAGGAGTAATGCAATAGCTACACCACCTGTTGTTGGTGGAGCTAAGAGTTAGATTGGGCTTTGCCTTTAGCCGGCTAACTTGTGCGAATGGGAGAGGGGTATAAGTGGTTGGTCATGTTTGGGGCTACTTGCTACTCACGAGTCGTGTATTTTATTGGTTGTTTAAAGCGGCATTGTCCCAAGTTTACTTTCGGGCGATTACGTAACAATCTCCGATGATATTAAACGGAGAACGCGAAAAATATATCAAAATTGTTAAAGCAGTGTGTCTATTGGAAGTTTCTTTGAAAGTAATGAATAATTTAGAGCGGATGGCCTTATAGATTATAGCGGTTTCTGATAAATTCTTTTGTCTCTTAACGGTTGAGGTTTTTGTCGGCTCTCGGGGAGTAGTGACTATGCCGCTTTAAGGGTTCATGCGTAAGCGTGCTATGCGTGTTACCTTGTTAAGTTCTGGGTGGAACTACATATAGCACACTTGACAGAAGGCGAAATCATCAGCTGAGGAGTCTCGTTCTCCTTATTAAAATTTTTTTTGCTGCTTTGACGACGTCTTCTCGAATCTTCAAAATGGATTAAAAGACATGTTTAGGAAAAGAAATGGATCAATAACCTTTCTATGTATCAGGTTTAGCAAATTTCATCAGGGGCGGATCTAGGACTGGGCCGAGCGGGCCCCGCCCCCCTATTTTCAGACATTTGGTTAAAAAATAACAAAAAATAATCAATGGAAGAACATTGAATAGGGCCCCTTTTCTTGAAACCCTTGCTTGCCCCCCCTTCCTTTTTGGAGATCCTGCATTTGCCCCTGTTCATCTCCATATCAACTCCTCCCTGTGTACTCACCCGGTATAAGTAGATCCCCTGTGTCGAGTATGCGGCGAATGCTGCCGGTCTGTGTCCCGTAGAATGCCACATGCCATTTTTCCAGTACTTGCAAGGACTGCACTCTTGGAGGAAGTCTAAATGACAAGAATATGCCAGGAAAGAAATTTAACTGTGTCACTAAAGAAGATTTCGATCAAGCAACGGGGGAATGGAAAATTCAGAATGGTGGTGGTGGTGGTGGTGGTGGGGGTGGGGGGGGGGATTTGGTAGGGGTTTTTTCAGTGCTCATTACACAGGGCAGAAACCCAGCCTATTCGTTGCCAAGCAAATCAGGACTTAATTAGTAGAATAAGTCTACTGTACAAAGACTGTACCAGTCTGGGATTGACGCCCTTGTGCTTACCCTAACGCAAACTGGCACCATCCGAGAGGCAGCGCATAGCGTCTTTGGGGATCGCCGCTGACCTCGTATTCTTTCTCACTGCGGGAGACGCGGCACGTTTGACAGTAGCATATGTTTGCTTTTGACTCGTGGTTGAAGTAACCATCTGGAAGACACAGCAGCCCCAAAAGGTTGGATCATAATAGGACGCTAAAAGTCTTGTGTTTGGTCATTTCTAATTGTTGAAGGTGGGAAGCGGTCATTTGAAGGAATGCGCTTATTCAATATTTTAAGCCTTATAGAAAAAAAAGATGCGGTTGGAGGGGCGCTTGAAAGGAACACTTATACGGTACGTTCAAGTTGATACGCAGAAGCCAGATGGCTAGATTGTAAGAATGAGGGTGTACAGAAGTGCTTCCGTGTTAACACCAATTCTTATCGCACTCACCTGGTATAGCGAGACTTTGTCGGAATCGATCGCACATTTGCCTGTATTCGCAAGTGCTCTTGGACCGCTCCTCTGCTGACACAACACCACGTCCGATTATTAGAAGTTATACTATATGCTAACTTATCCTACTCCATTAAATAAAGTCTCCTTACATTCGATAAAACGGCTTGAAAATGTTGTACCATGTAACCTGTGAGCTATTACTCCGAAACGCGAAACATAAGGAAACACCAAAGCCCTTTCTCGGCTTTTGCCGCAAAGTTGCTTACGGACGTAATACCATATTGTCTTCCAGTTTACAAGCCTACAAATTTTGTAAAATGCATCATCATCAGCACCATCATCACCAATCGTTTAGGATATTATCACCATTGTCATCACCAATCATCAATGACATCATATTCTTCAACAATCATCAATGTCATCATCAACCATCATCATCTTTATCATCGATCATCAATGTTATTATCATCGTCATCACCAATCATCAATGACACCATCGTCATCGTCAACATCAATATTGTACGACGCCAATTACATCGCCATTTTACATCGCTTAATACAGTCACACAAAGCATCAATTTCCATCGGCAAATTCAAGCGAGTAACTGAGTACTTTTAATCGGATATTGTTACTCAAGTGTCGGACCTCAATGGCAGATGGTAATTCGGAATTTTGTTCTTGAAACACATGGTTATACTTTCAAATGTTAACAATGACAAAGGAGTGGCTTAGCGGCATTCTTTAATAGTCCGACCAGGAGTCTCCATAGAGGCGCTCACCTGTTCCCCTGGCAAGTTTCTCCTCACTAGCGACCTCACCCCCGCGCTGCCCCTGCTCAACTGTCGTTACTATGGAAACCTCTTGACAGCTTCCGTACAAGTCGACCACCATGTGAGGCTTGGCCGGCAGGTCCTCAGCGACCACGCCTTGGTCCTCGCCGTTGACAAAAACATGAAGCCTGGCACTAGTGTCGATCATCAGGCCCACGGTATCACCAACACGAAGATCATCAAGCCCTCGACCCAGGCCTTCGAAGACCTGAAAGACACAGGGAGAATAAAATCTAAATGTTCTGATACATAGATTCTTCTTCCAGTTGGTTCTGTCATATCTTTGTGTCGTCTAAGTTTTTAAGATGTGTTTTAATGCAATAATATGCTTATATAACAACGTGTTGCTATTGTAATAATCAGTGGGTTCTGTGATACCTTGTTGCCATTAATATAGACCGCTTTGTTGACGACAATCCATGGACAGATCTTCATGGAGTTGGCGGTGGAGGGCAGATTCAGGCACTCGGGATCGTGGTCTGTGAGACCAACCATCAGAGACCCAGACCAGTGGCTCTCTAGCTTAGTCACACGGATCTGAAAGAGTTCGGATTCATCATCATCACCGTCATCGTCGTCGTCGTCGTCATCAACAACATTGCCATCCTTCACCATCGCCATTCTTCAACACCCCGTCAACATTACCATCCATCACCAATACCTTAACAAGCCAATATCACCCCATAATAACCATCACCATCGCCATCCAACTTCATTATCATTACCATTAAAATCACCATCCATCACCATCGCCATAGAACGCCATCAAATCGCCATCCATCACCATACACATTCATTACCATCACAATAGGCGACTTGCACTTAAAACTCACCTGGTTTTTGGGATGGCAAACTCGCGCACGCTCAGGCGCTTGCGAATCAGCCAGAAAGTTTCTTTGTCAGAAATTGCTGATTTTCATTGAAAGATTTTGGATTCGCACTCTGGCGTGACGGCCGCAGCCATTTCTGGGATTTTGCCGTGAATTTCCCATACAAAAATTCAAGTGATTTTTAGTTCAAGTCGCCTATTACAATCCATGTCAATCACCTTCGCCTTCACCACCATTACATGGCTATCCATTACCATTACCATCCATCTCCACCAACACCATTAGCGGCGCAATAATTATTACCACCACCATCAACATTATCGCCATCATCATCATCATCATCATCATCATCATCATCAACAACAACATTGCCAGGGCCATCATAGATCAATCATCCACGCCCATCACATACTTGAAAGAGCGCGTTGTGGAGTAAAGGTACATCGCTGAGCACAACGCCATAGTTATAGCTTGCCACCCGACGAGCAGACACGCGCCTGTTATCAAGACGTACATGCTGTCCACAGTGACGACTGAATAAGAACCTAACAAAGGAAGCAAGCAATTTAATATATGTGGACATCTAGACTGAATAAGAACCTGACAAAGGAAGCAAGCAATTAAATCGATACGGACATCTAGACTGAATAAGAACCTGACAATAGAAGCAAGCAATTAAATCGATGTCGACATCTAGACTGAATAAGAACCTGACAAAGGAATCAAGCAATAAATCGGTGTGGACATCTAGACTGAATAAGGACCTGACAAAGGTAAGAAGGAATTAAATCGGTGTGGAGAGCTAGACTGATTAAGATCCTGACAAAGGAAGGAAGGAATTATATTGGTGTAGAGATTTAGACTGAGTAAGAACCTGACAAAGGAAGCAAGGAATTAAATCGGCGTGGAGTTCTAGACTGAATAAAGAATCAAATCACGTTCAAGTTGACCACCATATAGTCCCAGCTCGAAGAGTTCAAAGGGTTAAGGAAGCTTGCACATTGTACCATCTTTAGACAATTGCTTACACGAACTCACTCTCGTTATTGTAAACTGCATGTTGCAGTCTGTTCTATATAGGTAGAGTCAGTCGCTTAGAAGAGCCTACCTCGTCTTTGGCGTCGTCTCCGCCTCGTCCGAGTCTTTCTCTGCCTGCAGCTACAAATGACGTCATTCCAGAGGTTAAGTTGCTTAGCAATAAGGGTTGTCAACTAAGGAGTGTACAATTTACCTGTTGGCCCTTCTGCTGCTGCTCGCCCTCGCTGTTGCTTCTTGGTGTAGCGGTGACTCGTGTATCTAGTAGTATGAGAGTTGTTACAGAGGAGAAGAGTATAAGAGACATTACTCGGTAAGATGACCGGTGCATGTAATACAAGATCAATAGAGTATGAGAGTTGTTTTTAATTGAAATTGTTTTTTAATTTAATACAAGATCAAAAGAGTATGAGAGTTGTTACAGAGGAGAAGAGAATGAGGGATGTTACATGGTAAGGTGGCCTGTGTATTTAATACAAGATCAAGAGAGTATGAGATTTGTTACAGAGGAGAAGAGTATAAGGGACGTTACTTGGTAAGGCGACCGGTGCATCTAATACAAGAGCAAACGAGTGGTCATCAGCGACACTTTTGCAAAGGGAAGCAAAAAATTCAAGACCGTACTAACCCAAGAACGTGCTAACCCAAGCGGTGCAAACAATAAAATTCCAGTGTTATCATCACCATCACCATCATTAAAATATCCCATCTATGCTCTACTTTATTCCAGAGATCATCGTTAGCAACTCGAGTACTTTGCCTACCTGAATCCCTGACGACAGAAACCTGTTCCACCTTCCCATAAAGGTCGACTACTGCAAACACCATCTGTTTTCAAAAGATCGGGTTACTTTTGGCTACCAAGTACAAACACAGTCCATACACATTACGCAAAAGGTTTGAGTAACAGTTCAACGCATGGGTTTAGATTATCTTGGTTGTTTTTAAAGATTGACTATAATAGTAAGGATAGGATAGACATCCAAAATACGAGTGATGCTCTCTTTCTCGGGATGTCAGGAATAATCAGCCAAATGCATGATAAAGACAAATTGGTTGCTGTAACACACACTGGTTATAACTGACCCTCGGGACGTCTACAGCAGCAACGCCCTGATCCTCGCCATTGTAATAGATGTGTAGGGTGCCATCTGACCTCCTTTGAACACCAATAGAAGCACCCACCTAGCACATTAATTATGAAGGTAAACCAGATGTTATGTTGTTGTTGTTGTTGCTCCTGCTTAGCTGGTTGAAGTTACTATTATTTCTGCTGTTGTAGACTGATCCTGTTGTTTGTTGTTGTTGCTGCTACCTATAATAGCTGGTTGATGGTACTGTTATTTCTACTATTGTAGACTGATGTTGTCATAATTAGCTGTTGTTGTTGTTGTTGTTGCCAATACTGCAATTATCGTTGATTTGTTATTTTACAAATTGTTGTTGCTGCAACGGGTGTTGTTTATTTAGCTGGCGTGTCATGCGAAGTGGTAAAAGTTATTAGAAGCAGTATTTTGTCAAATGGGGAGGATAATATGCTAAAGCAAGTTGAACCCCCCTCCCCTTCCTACAAGACACTGAAACTGACTTGCCCAACAGATATTTCAATGCAAAAATGTTATTTGAATATTGTGATAAACTGCATCTGTATTCTTAATTTGTTTAATCTAAGTAGCTGACTATTCACCTGAAATAACAACAGCTTCATTCTATAAATAATAATAAAATGACATTGCTAATAGAATTATGTTTTTTCAAAATAGTCAGTGTATAATATAAATAAATCGTCAAAAAAAATAAATTGTGATCCATATCTGGTATGTGGTGTGGCAGGCCCATACCCAGGATTTTTCTTGGGGGGTGCGAAATCCGAAAAAGTGGACCTAATTTTTTGGGGGGAGGTTGAGGGGGGAAGGGGGGAGGGGGGGAGGGAGTGAGCTTTTTGATAAAAATCTGAACAAAAAGGGATTTTTTTATGCCATTGCAGTATCTCCACGGGAGGTTTATTGTCAAATTTGGCTACAAAGTCTGACTTATGGATTCATGACATACCACAGTGATCTAGCTTATACTATATAGTTTTGTCTACCAATAGCACGCCTACTGTGAATAGAAAGTGGACTTTTGGCCTTTGTGTGTGGGGGGGTGCACCCCCCTGGGAACGCCCCTGTGTGGCAACAACTAGATGTTTGTTGCTTTCACCTGTGTGCGATCCAGACTCCATCCGTAGTTTTCCTTCAGAGTGACACCATCCTTGAGAATGCGTGACTCGACCATGATCCATGTTCCGTCACGTAACTCACTGGCAGTGGCGGGTACGTTAAACATGGGCAACAAGCAAGACGTGACACCTATCCCAAGAGACCCGGACCACTGACTACTAAGCCGGTCTACTTTAATCTGGAAATGATCAAGACCAAAGATAAATATGCAACTTAATCTAGTTTAGCGTAAAGCAAACATTATTTCGGGCGGTATAAAAAAATGTATAGAATAAACTAATTTTTCCTGCTGTGAGATGTAGTTCACAAAAAACAAAGAACTCTCAGACCAACAGAAACAGGCACTGAAATTTCATCTATTCGTTTATTCAGGGCTTCTGGAATTACGCGAAAAAAACTAAAAATTACGCGGGATTCTTTGCTAAATTACGTGGAAAATCAATAATTACGCGCTGAATTACGCGGGATTTTGCAATACATTTTTCTTTAAAAATCAAAATTTTGTGGGATTCTTTACTGAATTACGCGCTAAATTACACGGAATATCAACTGTTACGCCCAAACTCGGCGTAATAGCACGAAATAACTTGAAAAGGTTAATTTTTTTGCGCGAAGATATCTTAGACAAGTTTTCATTGGCTCCTAGCCACCAGCCAATTAAAAAAGGTATTTTATTATTAGTCCTAGGCCTTCGCGGTTTAGCAAAGAGCGCGTAGTCATTTTATTTGTTTTCGAAATTCAGTTAGAAACATCGCTCTCTTACGAAGAATATATCTCTTTTTTACGAGAAATAGAGGTAAGAACCCTAAAAGAACACATCAGCTGTGCACTTAAATGTTTTGTCTTTCAAAATTTAGCCAAATTACGCGGGATTACGCGGAAATTTGTGGATTACGCGGATTACGCGGAGAAAGCCAAATTACGCGCTTCCGCACAAGCGCGTAATTCCAGAAGCCCTGTTTATTGATTAAGTAGAGCACTTGAATTAAAGCGCAAAACATGCAGGATAAGCCTACCTCAAAGATCTCGTCATCGTGGAGGGGCTTAGCGCTAAACAACAAGGCATTGCTGAAGTCGCGACATCGAGTAGCTGTCCAGCGGCTATTCTCAAGAGAGACGTTCTTGCCGCAGCAAGGATGGAAGCCATGTGGGACACCACCTATAGGACGAATTACACAACATAGGGAATACATCATGTGACACGTACTGACTTCAGCCAATAGATAATAAATATTCACGTGATAGACAGGAAATGAAAGCCACATGGAACAGCATTCAGGGAAAACATCATGGACACCTCAGTTTATTGACCTCGAGCTCTTAATTTTTCTCTCAAAACGGCCATTTTAAGTGATAATGATGATTTTTGGATTATGAACAGCAGCCTCGGAATTACATACCTGGGATGACGTCGGGTGTGTCCGTTCTGACAGGGGGTACTGTAGGGGGGACAGAAAGTGCTCGGGATTCCTCTTGGGAGGGGTGGGAGGAGGGAAGCTTTTGCTGCTCCACATAGTCTTCGTCGTACACAGACACTTGTACACACTGACCGTACAGGTCAATAATAGCATACACACCTGATACAAGGCAGCAATCAGGGAGTTAGCAATAAATAGGCCATTCCAGCTATAAGTTTGTGCGCATTACCATAGAAACCTACCTCAACTACCAGAATGCAGCGGGCGCTTTTTAAGCTTAGATCAAACAAATCGCGCGCTGCATGCCGGTAGTTGAGGTAGGTTTCCATGGCGAGTGCGCGCGCATGCTTATAACTGGAATGGTCTATTACACATGCCAGTCTTCACATACAAGTCTAGTAAACAAAAACACACTGTAATATAAAAGCATAAACTACTATGACAACACAAGCTGAACATCGCAAACACATCTAGTGCAGGTAAGTGATCAAGGGGTGAGACCTAGGGCCCATACCAGCGCTACGTGCAAAAGAGCTAAATGGCATAGAAACTTTAGGATTAAATCTCTTTGGCAGACGTCATTGGCCTACACTTCCTGATGCACAAGCTAAGTCATGAATATATCCACCTTCTTCTAATTCTGAAAAACCTATGTGCACTTAGAATTGATAATCAAGAAGCCATGCTTTTTGAGCAATGGCTTTGAGGCCAAAAACCACACAACCACTCACTTTGCAGTGAGTTTGTTTTCTTCATTATTCTCACGCTATTTATGAAGGCCAGGATGAAAATTTCAAATTTCAATTAAACATATGAAAAATGAAAAATATCGCATTTGATATTCTGATTGCCATTTCTTCCTAAGAACTTAAAGGAAGATGTCATCCTTATTTGATGTGAAATGAGCTTAGTGGAAATATTCTTTGTGGTGTCTTGAAAAGAAGGAACCAAAACGATTTACATGACTTTAGGTTTCGGTCACGTGATACCTGCTGGCACAGAGGAGGCCGCTGACCCGCAGTCCTCGCCGTTGACAAAGTAGTGCAGGGATCCGTCAGCTTTACGCATGATTCCCAGGCGGAAGTTCTCCTTGAGCTTGTCCAGGTCGCAGCCATAACCATTCAAAATAGTGGCGCCATCCTGGAGCACTGATGAACCAGAAAGCATCCAGGTATCATGGTCCAGATCCGTGATGGTGTTGGGAAAGCTGAGCTTGTCTGGTGCAATGCTGGTCACACCTGTGTAGTCAGATTTTGGTGACAAATGATGATCTATTTGTTGTGAGTTATGCTCCCGAGAATAATATGTAAGCCAGGTTCTCCACCAGTTACTATATATATAAACTTCCTACCCCCCCTCCCGACCATCCTTCAACCTGATTCTCCATCAGTTGCTATCAATAACCTCACCCCTTCTACAATCTATCGACCTGGTTCTCCACCAGTTGCCATCCAAAGCCTTACCTGCTTCCAGCGAGCCTGACCATCTATCAACCTGCTTCTCAATAATGATCTCAAACATCTCGTCATCACGAAGTGGCCGCTGGCTCATCACAATAGCATTGTTGAACTCCACTAGGGGATTAACTCTGATGGCGTTGCGGTGGTCATGACTGATGACTACTTGGTCGCCATGGAAACTACTGAAGGTGAACCAGTTGTCGTTAGGTACAGCGGCAGTACTTGCGGGAGCATGGGGAAGAGGTGTTTCGCTTCTTGTTGATGTGCCAGTGCCTTGAATGACAGAATTTATTATTCATTTCCTTTGAAATACCAATAGCAACATAAGGCTTGATCAATATCAGAACATTATTTCATTAAAAAAAGATGTATGACAGAATTTGAGAACCTAGACTAACTAAAGAAAGAGCAATTCCAAGATGAAAATTTGTTACTTTTTCTGATGTCGCCCACGTTTTTTTTTTGCCCCACCTACCCACCACCCCTATAACTTTAGGTGTACCTTCACCCTCAACACTATTACTACAACACTATAACCAGTACTTCTCCATAAATGTAAGCTCCTGTACTCTCATCAAGTATCGAACAGTATCATAACAAGCAAAACAAAGCACAGGATTTCTCTCTTACTCGTAACCGCAGGTTCCCCTTCTGGTATGTCCTCTCTGGGTCGTCCGTTGGTGATGGTAGCTTGTGCTGATCTACCATAGAGATCCACCATACCATAGACTGGGGTAACCACTGGAATATCTTGTGCTGCAAGTCCCATGTCTTCACCATTAATGAAGAAGTTCAGCGAGCCGTCCTCTTTGTAAACCAACCCAACTCTATCACCAGCCTGTGATTACAAGTACCTTCAAAGTAAGCTAGAACTATCTGGGCACACACAAAGGGTTATCATCAGCCTGCTCTCTAAGTGATATTCAATGATATGCAATTTGCAGAATGCCAGATGCCATCTTGTTTTGTTTGGTAGTGCAATAGAGATATAAATCAACACAATGTTAAACGTTAGCCCTTTGTCGAAGCTTGCTGACAGCTCCGATGAAGGGCTAATGCTCGCAACATCAGCGCAACTACTCTGTTTCACAGAGGCGCTCAACATACCTTTTCAACCTTGTGTTGATCTATACCTTGTCTACACCACGCCTAGTAGACCATCTAGTTTTTCTACAGCTTGTCTGTAGTCTTTCTAGTTATATCATTGGTTGTGCAAAAGCGTGAGAGGAGAAGATGGGGAGCCCCCTTACATTACCTCATTCCCCTTTCTCACAATTTCTTGTGCAGATAAAATGTCTCTATATTATTTGTCAAAGTCACTGTGTTACAATAAATGGTCAAACAACACTATAATAACAAAACTACAGTACAGGGACTACCTAACACAAGGAAATTGGAAGGAATGAATCACTTTACAGATGACAAACATGGTCTCAGAACACCTGGATACCCCTTGAGTATGCCCCTGCAGTAAGCCCAGCAAAGTTATCACTGACTAATGCACCTTAAGATCATCAAGATTTCTTCCATAGGTCTCTATAGTGGTCACACCATTCTTCATCATCCCGCCACCTGACATGACCCATGCACCTGTCATCAAGTTTGTGATGGTTGCTGGAAGTTCTAGTGTCGCTGGGTTATGGGTAGTTAGGCCAATTTCTAGTGACCCTGCCCATTTGTCCAGTTGGCGGTCGACATAAACCTCAAATAGTTCCCCGTGCTTAATGGGTCGGTTTGTCAGCACAACTGCATTGTTGAACTCTTCAAGGGCCCTGAAATGGCAGAATAAACCATTGAAGTGCCAGAGACGGATGGACATCAGAAATATATATTACAACCACTCAACTTCATGGTTTACCAATATCTACTTGTTTTCTTATACACTATTTAGCTATGGTGCTTCACAAAGCTCTGTGAGAGGCTCTGGCAATATAGATTACCTTGGTCGAAAGGCAGTATAATTTCCATTCATTAGGCGGACAGACTTTCCACATCGGGAACTGAAAAGCAGTGGAGCATCATCGGGAGAGTCATCTGAATCAAGATCAAGATAACCAACCCTCAACATAATGAATGCGATTTTGCAAAACAAGGCTTGATGAGCTTGTTGTAAGTATCACAAATACAACATGACAAAAATATGAAACTGCAACATTTACAATAGAAAGGCTGTTGTTATGATGATTCTATAATCATGTTGTCAATGGTGGTAGTTCTGGTAATGGTGTTGGTGGTGATGATGGCGATAGTAGTGATTTTAGTGGTAGTCATGATAATAATGATGCTGATGATTGTGGTGATGATAGTGGTTGTGATGATGATGATTGTCATAGCAATCTAGTACTAAAGTTTGATTGATGCAAACATGTGGCTGCTATGGTTATTAATCCACAATAAATACCTTCAGTGTCACAAGTTGCGCCAACAAGCGCAGTGGCCTGTTCTTCCTCATTCTCCAATTCATTAGAAGTGTCAGCACTGACTACAGATACCCTGACAGCCGCGCCGTACAGATCCACCACCCCAAACACCCCAGGCGGGATATCATCGGCAGCCACGCCCATGCAGACACCATTTAAGTAAAAACTAACAGTTCCATCAGCTGTCTTCAAAATTCCTACTTTGTCACCAGCCTACAATAAAATATGTGAGTCAGCCTGATACAGTATATTACACAGAAGGTATCATACAAGCTTACTGAAAGCAGTCTGGGAACATATCAATGAAGTTTTCAAAAAGCAGTTTGGGAACATATCAACTAGTTTTCAAAGAGCAGTTTGGTAACATATCAACTAGTTTTCAAAAAGCAGGCTGACAGAGCCTTTAGGGTACCCCTCAAGCAATCATTCATAGAGACAGCATCTGCCATTAACCATTAACCTCTATGAAATAAATCAGACAGGTGACAAAGGCAAATCTTGGAATTTAAAGATAACAATCTCTAATTCTTTTTAAACAGTTGTCTAGCAGCACCTGCTCTAATATAGAAAAAAGCTCATGCTTTCCATGTGAGGCTGGTATCATAAGTTATTCAATTCTTAGATAACCTCAAGCCGGGTTTCTGGAAATTCTAGTCTGGAGAGGCCTTACTGTAGGTTATCCTTAGATTTTGTAAAGGGGGAGGAGCATATGTCTACCGCTAAATTTGAGTGCCATAGGAGGATACTGCCTGACCCTCCTTATGCTTCACAATCAACTCTGTGACTAACAGGTTTTCAAGTAACTGTTATCAAAGGTGGTATGGGTTTAGGGAATTTTATGCACTACATACCTTTATTGACTCTAGACTTAATTCACTATAATCACTTCTGACTTCTTGTCCATTAATGATAATTGACGTGCCACTCCACATCCATGCCCCTGACGTCATACTGGTCATGGTCGGTGGTAGCACAATTTGTAAAGGATTATGGGAGGTGATTCCAACTTCGAGAGACCCAGCCCACATGTCAGTCAACTTTTCTACAACAACCTGAAACATAGCATGGAATTTTAAGAAACTGTTTCTTTGTTGGTTAAGGTGCAGATTTTCAAAATCCTTAGAATATACAGTATGTGGCTTTGTACACCTTGGCTCACGGTAATGGACTTGTGAGGTAATCTCACTAAAAGTCTAAACTAAAACTGAACTAAGGACAACAGAACTTCAAAAAGTGGGTATCTACACTGTATTTTATTCATTTTCAATATTTTCATGGTCCCCTAGAGCTTACTGTTGAGTTTATTTACCCAGTCATTTGACTATTTGCTGAGAAGTTTTTAATTTTGAAACAAGTACTTGAATCAACTCACCTATCTCTCGTCTCATTTTGGTTCAACAAATAAGCTAAAATTCTAACCACTGTTTTTTAGCCAAGCAACCAAGAGATTACAAAAGTTTTGTTTCAATTGACAACATGGATAAATATTGTACCTCTTGATTCACATGTAAATGCTGAGTCTCAAGATTATGGAGCTTTGCTTTGAAAAGTCGTTAAATTGTTTCAAGAATGGAAATTTCACTGCAGATAATGTTTTAAATAAGTAGCTCAATAGTCAGCTACAGGGGGACCTGGCTCAGCTGTAATAATAACAATAATAAGTGTCCATATTGATTTTGCATCTTCTTACTTCAAATAATTCATTATCTCTTAAGGGCTGATTTGTCAACACAACAGAGTTCTTGAATTCCTCTTCAGGAAACTGTCTCTCTGCTGTTCTGTTACGATTCCCCAGTTGAACAAGTGATCCACAGTGAGGGTGGAACACAACAGATGCTGTTGATTGCACCGGGCTTGGTACCATGCCTGTCAGGTTTAAGCATACAGAAAGATAAATTAAGGTGAACAAGGCTTCAAAATGTCCAAATGTTTATCTACTTTATAATCAATAAAAATCAGTTGAAATAATTCAGGGCCGTAGTAGGTGGTGGGGCACAGGGGGAATATGCCCCCCAAATATTTTCAAAAATTATAAAGAAATGGCTAGTGGCGGAGTGTTTGTGACCCTCCCCCCAAAATATATTACATGGCCTGCTAAGGCTCTGTAATATAAAACCTTAAAGCGATCCTCAAGAAGTATAACCAATAAATGGTAGCCAGTGAATGATGGCAGCTGGCGAATTTGAACTTAAGAGAAATTAGTAATAAAATAATAATAAAGAAATAAAAGTTTGTAATGTTCAGTGTAATACAAATAATCATGTGGAATGTAATATAAAATATATATGTGGAATATAAACATGCAGACAAATGATAGAAATGCAAATATTGCAGTACATAAGATCTATAAGATACATAAAATCTTATTCTTTGTTTACACTTCAGCATCAACCTATGTTCAGTTTGTGGTTAACTGAACCCCAGTTAGGAGAAATGCATTTACACTTGAAAACTTAACCTGGTTAGATCATTAGGCTGGAACAGTCCCGGGTCGAATTGCTGCTGCGATTATTGTGATTTTTCTGGCCGATCTTGTTATTCTGTGGTGGCTTCTTCTTACAAGATTCACTATAATTCAAGATGATCTTTTAGGGACCACCTTGCCTGATGTTTTCTCTTATGTTTGTTGTTTTTGTTGAGTTGTTTGTGCTATTACATTAGGGATTCACAGTCCCTTGACTTGAAAACTAGTTTGTTGTAAAGTATTGTGTAAAATGTCCAGCAAAATGTGCAAATCCCGAAAACATGTGGTAATCTCATGACTATCGAGTAAACACTATTTGAGAAATGACTGACATCGGAAAGCGATAGCTGACAAGAACTGCCTCCTGGAATGGTTGAGTTCAACCAAACCTAGGTTGCGGATCTTTTTGTAATTGCCGGCACATAAGTGGCTATTTGGAGCGTGTTTACACACACTTCAAATCTAACCTAGGTTGGGTAGTTACTCAACCTAGGTTTTCCCTGCTAGCAGAGGCCTCTTTTCTCTGTATTTCGCTGGGCTGGAGTTCGCGAGGAAAAGATACCTCTGCCATGGGTCGCAAATTCGTTTGATCAAACCGCCGTCCACGATCGTGGACGAGATCCAGAGCGCATGCTCCGTTTATTAATTACTGGCCACTATTTGAGCCCACAATGACTAGCGCATGCATGAAACGTATATCCGCTGCGGGATAATAAGCCCGCATTCGAAACGGCGTCCTCCGTAGAAATATCACGTGCGACGAATTATAAAAGAAGCCATTCAATGCCTTATCTTCATTCAGAATTTTCTCTCTTTTGACTAACGAGTCAATCTTCCGTTTACAGGTTTTGCATTCTTCTGGGAATATCTGATCTAAGTTTACCAAAAAGTTTTGTAACATTTTCTTCGAATCCAACTGTGCGATATTTACATTGAAGAAACTCGCCTGCCCAGATGTCTTGAAATTAATCCCACAAACAAGACAAAACTCGTCTTTGCTGCATTTGTTGTTCAATCTTTTTATTGACGTTTTAGGTGATTGAAATTGAACAGTTGTTTTCTTTTTTCGAAGAGGAGAACTAACCGGAGTTTGATTCATGATTTTCGACTAAACCCATGCAAAGCATATTAGCATATTGACAGCTTTCGCGCAATGGTACGGGTTTTGGCACGTCGGTCGCTTATTAACGCTCACGCATGCGCAACAGAAACAGTTTCGACCCATGGCAGAGGTATCTTTTCCTCGCGAACTCCAGCCCAGCGAAATACGGAGAAAAGAGGCCTCTGCTAGCAGGGAACTTAGGTTGGACGCTCAAGTGTAAACACAGCATTAAAAAGGTTGTACACCAAAAGACATTTCCAATGTAACCCATTATATTTCCACTTTTCCTGTCTGTGTATTACAGAATATTACAATGGAATGTTTACAAAGCACAGTGAGTTCAAATATGCAGCAATCTTGTCACATGAAGCGAAAATATAAATCATAAGGCAACTTTTACAAGATCGGCTGTATTATTATCATACAGTACAGCAGCACTTCATGCATACTGCATACTATTTGTACAATGCATAAATATAACAAAAAATGTATAATAATACATATAATAATATCCTATAATAGAAATAATTCATCCCCATAGCTTGATCAAATTTAAGTCAATGTATGACCTTGGCTTAATTGGGATTGAAATAATTTCACTATATTCATAGGAAAATAATTAAACACAAGGTTGAATGTAAGGTCTCTCTAAAAACACACATCACTGGAACTATTCAAGTGAATGGTACCTAAAATTTGACGTTTTTCATATCATAATTCCAATCCTCCACTAGAAAAAAATTAGTAAGGGTTATACTTAAGTAAGTAAGTAAGTAATAACATAAATCCCACACCGGGTACACGACAAAGTAAATATTTATACGAACTCACCTTCCCTTGGCTTGAAATGAGAATACACAGAAACCTCTACGCATTTTCCATACAGATCGACAACACCATAAAGATTTCCTGGTATTTCGCTGGCTGCCACCCCCAAGTCTTTACCATTCACATAGAAATGTAAGCAACCATCCCCAGTCCTAAGAACCCCAACTCTGTCACCTTCAGTCAGCTCATCCAAGTCTGTACCATAGCTATCTAAGATTGCAGTACCATTTTTTACTACAGACATCCCCGACATAATCCAGTAGCCATTTTTTAGGCCTGTTGCAGAGGATGGAATTTCTATCATGCTTGGGTTAGCGGTAGTGACACCGATAGCCATAGATCCAGACCAGTTGGTGATTTTTCGATCTATTCGTACTTCTAAGAGCTCTGAGGGACCGAGCATATGTTTAGTGAATACTAGTCCGTTGTTAAATTCTGCGCTTGGGTTCCGTCGTCGGGCGGTTCGGTTTCCATTGCTCAAAAAAATCAAACTCCCATGACGCTCGTGAAATTCGCACGAAGCCGCCATGTTTTTTTCTTCTTCAATGTCAACCGCTGACCAACAATTTTGAAGTGAGCCCATTTGGTGCTGGTGGCAGCGTAGAGTGGCGTAGCAAGCAAGTTATGTATGTTTTTACTCGTTTCTCTCTGTATCAATTGTTTTGTAAGGCAATGCATATGCATTTAGAAACGTGGGGAAAAACTGCATCTAGGGGAGTCACTTTAGTAGGTGCTTTGCATGCGTAGCGACGCTAAAAGGTAGATGAAGGGCTTCGAGGTAGAGAGAAAGAATCGGAGAGCAGTCGGGCGAGACTGAGGAAAGGCTGACTACCGCGCCGTTTTTCTTCTTTCTCTGAGAGAACGAAAAATGCTGGTGGGCTGAGAGACTGTCAACGCTTTTGCGCAAATTTGCTTTTTTTTTTTTTTTTTTTTTTTTACGATGGCAAGCGTTAGGTCATGCAGGGGCATTCACCCCCAGTCCTACGATCCCCAACTCCATCCCCTCAGTCACAGAAGTTTGTTTCATAGCTATCTAAGATTGCACTACCCTTATTGACAACCGACATTGACGACACAGCGAGCGTGTGGACACTTCCAAAGTCTAGCGGACCATGGAGGGAGGGGCTATACAAGTTTTATCATATAAAGTCAGAGGACGCCAACAACTCGTTCTTCGGGCACTGATTTATTGCAAGTCACATACCACAAGCAGCTCCCTTCAAACATTCCATACTAATATACGTCTTTTGAAAATGTTTTTTCATTTAAGTGGTATAGCTTTACATTTACAAGATGGTATTATTATCTATACATAATATCTAGCGCCACCCTTGACCTTCCTTGTAATTTGTGTAGAAAGTGTGGACACAGTGTTCGCAGTTGTACGACTGTGAGAATTGTGTCCTTCTAGTACTTAGTATTTTGACATATGGCTATACACTATTAAAGTTAGTTTTTGAAGGTTGAGTATGGCTTCTATATCTAAAGGGATTGTTTTTAAGGAGACGTAACATAGTCGCCTGTATTTTGCTTTGATTTATCAGCATTTGCCTTTTCCCTTTGCACATTGCATTTCGAGCTTTCTTGTTTGTTTTACGGCAACTATTGACATTTTGTTCAGCGTGACTAAAGGGTTGTTTCTTACTTTACCGCGGAAACTAGGGGTGAAGGGGGTTTGTGGTTATGGTTTATAATAATGCTACATTCATTATTCCAGTGAGCTCAAATCGATAACTTTACACAATATGTACAGTTCTCTATCAGCAAGTTTATAACAAGACCCCTTCACAGCTTTCGTGCCCCTGTCACGCTGGTCTCTAGCTCCCTCCGTGAGAGAGCTTGAGATTTTCGTGACAGTGCAAACAGCAGCACAGGAGCCTAGTTTATTTCTAGGATTAGATTCACATCTCAAGTGAATCTATTCCGTCGCAACTTTCATACACCAGTCCCATACAAATTCTTTCTTTTAGGTCTATGGGTTGCATGTAAAACATAACTCTAAAATTCCTCTGGGAATTATTAAAAAGAAATTTCTAATCTCGGTTGAGTCATTCATAATAATTATTCTAACCACGTCCATGATCATAACTCTGCTAGCATGAAGGTGGCCTCTTCATCTTCGGCGCATCACACCGCCTGGGCCTGGGACTACAGCCTTTTAGGTAGACACTAGCTTTGCATAGCTTTGCTAGGCCTCGCACCTTAGGCGCGTCCTTCTGCACATATAAAGTGCAGCTGGCTTGTTGTGGACCAGTAGGCGAATCAGCAGCTGGCGCGATCACCATAGCAGCGTTTTCACTCATTCAAATATTCGAGGGCACTTTCACATCACATCCACGAAGTATTCACACGGATTCGTCATAGCCATACGGAAGCTGTTTCGACTGCTGGCGATGCTGTCTGGGACTTGGTCCAGTGGTCTTGGTCGGATAGGTTGCGCAGACACCTCACTGCGCACACTTTGATTGCCAGCATCCTTGCCCCTGCTGCTACCACTGCGTTCACTGCTGCTGCCACCACTACTCTTGTGATCATCCCCAGCGCCCCTGTCCCGCTCGCTGCCCTTCCTCGAGCTACCGCTAGCGCTCTGTGGGCTTTGGCTCCCACTGTGTTGGCTTGTGCCGCTGTAGAAGGACTGTGCGTAGCCGGGCGTCTTGGCATCAGAGGGTGCCATGGAGGGAGGGTAGGAAGGCATCTGGTGGTAGCCGTACGCCGGTGGCCCCCCCGTCATCCACGGGATTGCTTGCTGCTGCGGGGGGAGGGGACCAAGGGTGTCCTGGTCCCCCTCGTTCTCGTTTAAAGACAAAGCTGCAAGATCTAGAGAGACAGACACAGTCAGAAGGGTTAACTTTACCTGGCATTCGTGGAAAATCTATCTGATGTGATGAAATGCGATAAAAAAAGGAATACGGTATGTAGGTTCATGTCGGGTTTTTAAGTCATTCAAGAAAACAAGCACTTACTTCCACATAAATCACCGAACACATAGTAGCACTGCTCAGAGAATGTGATTTTATTGACGGTATGACGAATGTATCCAGCCTGGAAATAAAAAAGAGCAAATAAATAACATAAAAGAATATGCTCGTAGAGAAAAGTTATTGAAAAAACCTAAATATCTTCTATAGAAACTCAAACCCTTGCAATATTTTATCCAAGGCAACATAAGAGCATTGCATCTTTCGTCAATAAAAAAACTCACCTTTAGCAAATTACAGGCGTATTTTCTAGCCTCTCTTCTGTCCATAAACCCCTCGACATGAGTGTATAACCAGTCGACTACATCAGAGCCTGTCCAATACAAATGAAATTGAAGCGAACTATTAACGCAAGTATCGGGATACAACATTGATGTGCTTAAAGCCAAATAACGGTGAAGTGATAAAGTATTTCAGAAATGCTAAGAAAACAGTTCGATGAGCCCAGCGAAATACAGAGAAAAGAGGCCAAAGCTAGCAGGGAAAGAAAACAGACAAATTGGTTTAAAATCGTTTCTCTGTACAGTGGTCCTGAAGACGACTGGGATATGACTGATGATTGCATCATCTCACATCACTATTGCACTTTGCTATTCTAAAGGGGCAGTGTCATGGTACTGCGCATGTCTGGAGTCAGTGTTTATTGTAGGCTTTTAATTCTCTACAAACAGTTGAACTTTAAGCTGTCAATGCCTTGTTAAAATATTATGCAATATTTTATCGAAAACTATGTTTATTGACATTTTGTGGTCATTTCCTTTGAATTTAAGTCTCCCACATGTACTAAAGGCTCATAAGTCAATATAACAATTTGACTGAAATTCCTTGTGTCCGGGCCGAAGAGCTATTGCAAAGCTCTTACCAATAAAAGCATTAGGGATTGTGATCTTCAGCCACATCCTGTCTCGGATGTCTAGCCCGGAGTCTGGCGCCGCCATGGCTTTGACGACTGTCGACATGTCAGTGTTGATGGTGAGCGCTTCTCCCTCTGGAATCTCAGTGTACCCTGCTGACAAGATACACAGAGTTACAGTAATCTCCAACAAGTACACACATATACTATGCCACAACTGATATCATGATAGACATGAGTAGAGGTTGTAAGGACGACTTACAGTAATCCAAAGAGTAAACAAAAATACTATCCCTAAACTAATAACTTGATGAAAGAAATGATAGAGTATATAACAAGGAGTTACAGTATCCTATGTAATCTTACTTGACCACAATTTATTGCTGATTTTGTTCTAAATGCTACTATAAGGGGGGGCTTGCATTTACGGCTACATACACAGGACTTAATGTTGAAGAATTATGCTGACTGTAAGTCTGTATTCAGACAGAGGGGATGGAGGCTCTCTAGTATAATATAGCTGATCTGATAACAAGTCTCTGCCAAATGATGCATTTTACAATAAAATCAAAAGACGGCAGAGACTCACTGTCTGACTCCGGGAGGGAGCTTGTCATTGAGCTACTTGTTGATGTCATGGTACTGAGTGACTGGCTGTTTCCTGGTTTGGCCGGTGGCACAAATTGACCTTGCTGAGCTGCAAATTCTGTAAAATACAACAGCAATTATCAACAGTGGAATTCAATATTGGATAAGGGAAAGGGATACATTTGAATTGCAAGGAGAACATGTTTTGGTGAGAGAATTTCTAAGCCTAACCAAAAAAACTGAACTGCAGCGAGGATTGTTCTTTTGGCAAGCTGAATAAGGCAAGGGGGAAAATAGAGTACTTCACTTACGATTCATGGCAGTTGTGTGTTGAACCCATGCTGACGTATCTATTGGCCGAACAGGGTCACCTAAAATGCAAAAAAAATTAATTAACTAGGACAAGGAAACTTATATCACACCTGAACATATTGAGAAGTTACAACAGAAGACAGAAAACAGACAGACACTGTAAGTTAGACAAAAGGACATACAGGCACTTACTGTAAGTAACAGTAGGACATACATACAGACACTTAAAGTTAGACAGTAGGACAGACAAGCACTTACTGTGTGGGAGTGTGAAGTATCCTTTGGGAGTTGGGTCCCAGCATTTAGCAACTGTTAATGTGATCGGCCTAAGCAAAATAAGGAGGAGTTACTCTCACTGTCTAACAACAAACAGCTTGTATGCAAGTTTCTTAGGCAATTTCCCATACATGAAGTCAATCAGGCATGAGCTTACCCTGGTTTGTGAACCATTTCCCTTAGAACTCTGACAGCGTCATCATTGCTCATATTTTCAAAATTGACATCATTGACCTACAGATACCAAATCACATTTTAGTCAAAAAAGCTGACAAACAAACTTATCAGAGACAAACTTTGCCAATGTTGTAACTGTACCTGTAATAGCATATCTCCTGGTTCTACTCTCCCATCCAAATCCACAGCACCACTGCAATGACCATTCAAATGTCAATAAAGCGCAATTGAACCACAGTAGAAGCATAAGAAATATTGCCCAGTTGACCATGAATGCTATTGGACCCAACTTTGAAGTGTCATTAGAAGGAAAAGCTCTTACCCTTTCATGACTGAACCGACATATATACCACCATCTCCCTTCTTGTTGCTCTGACCCACGATGCTGATTCCAAGAAAATTTACTTTATCTGCAAAGATTAGGGGAGAAAATCTCACAATCATGTATTACCCTTGGTGCATGCAGAATTCCAGAGCCTACATAACTTGAAATGAATTGTATTGTATTAACAACCATATATCCCTTATTACTTACCCATATTTAGAGTTATTGTGATGATATTTAGAGACATTGTTGATTCTGTAATTGTACTAAATGAAGAGCACTGTAACATACACAAAAAGAGAATTACATAGAGCCACAGATCCAACATGCATGAACAGAATATAAAACAGAATTTTGCATTGATTGATACACTTTATGTCTTTTGTTTAATACTTGTTTTTAATGCATTATTCATGTTTCTAACTACTGGATTGACGTACAAGTGGCAATTAAACATTTTGATTTTTTCATATCATGCGCTCTTAATTGCCTGGACAAGGGTGCTAATGTTATATAAAATAGGAGTTAACTATTACCATAAGTGGTAATACTTACCCTTTGGACACGAGGCATTCTTGGTCGTCGCCTTCTTCTTCTGTGACGGCCACTAAGTAAATGTGATCCTTCTGTTGTACTCGAAAACCTAGAAACACTGTAAAAAAAACCTTATTGAATAAGGTCTCCCTCAACAAAGTTTCACATCAAATATCATCATTATTATAATCAAGAGAAGCTCGGCAGTATTTCAGATATCAGACTTGAATCGTTTTAGCTGTCCATTCATGCAGAGTTTTTGGATAAGATGTTTAAAGCAGTAAATTCTTTAAGGTGTCATGAAGGTGAGGATAAAATCAAATCAAGCATACAGGCAATGCAATAAATATTATAATTTTTATAAGTATATAAAAAAAAGTATGCTCAAATGGTAAAATACCTGCTTTGGTCATCTGAAGAGTCCATGTAACTTGTTGTCTCGATGTCACTACTCATTGTCGAGGTTGTGTCAAACCTTTCTCCCTGTCTGACTCCAGAACGGTGGCTTCTATGACCAACTGTAGATGAAGAGATAGAGAGATCAGCTATTACGAACAAGCAACTTTTGATTTTCTATCATAGGCTAAAACACGGATAAGTCAGACGACAATCAAAGGCAAGCATCAGGGATGCATCTGTAGTGCTTCTTTACATAACAGCTATATTTTGATCCATGGAAATAGTTTTTTTAAAGTTACACACCAAAATAGTCTGTAGATTTTTCTACACAAATGATATCTTTAAATATTATGTTATTATTGTATGTTCATACCTTCACTTCCTCTGCTACTATGTCTTTCTTTCCTCCGAGAGGATCCACCACGGCGAGAACTGATTGTCGAGTCAACTTCTGAGTCAAAATCCCCGGCAGTGGAGTGTCCACCATGACTGAAAATCAAGAAAGATGTGACAAACGTGACCAAAAATATCAATTTGCAAAGTATTGCCATTTTTTTAATTGAAACACTTTGGAAGGGAGATAATTGTTTGAAAAGCACGATAATTTACAGTATCATAGCTTGAAAATAGTGTGTAAATCATCTCATTTAGGCTCTACACACAGACAACAAAAAACTATTCAATTTTCTAAATAATAATTAGAAATCATGATGTCAAAAGTAATAGAAATGTTTCAATATTATGAGAAATTGAGTTGTCATTAACAATACATTGGGCTTTTGATATCATAATATTGTAAACTCTTCTGCGCATAATAAAAACTGGGAGCACTATATTAAAAGAACAAAGCAGGACAGCTGTCAAAAGTAACAAATAACAAGAAATAACACCTAGTCTCTTAATACAAACAGACTCTTGCTTTGATTAAAACAGCAAGAAAAGATTCTACAAAAATCTAGGAATAAAAAAGTTATTTATATTTTAAAACTAAAAACCTGCCAAACCGAGTGGAATTCTCAAACTGAAAAACATAAGTGTACCACATCTAATCCTCCAATTCCTCTTCATATTTACACTTAACAACAATATTAAAAGAAATGGTGATTAAAATAAAAAGGTCTTACCAGTGTACTGACTAGCACAACACCTGTACATAATGACTGACAGACTGACAGGGAGATCCGCCTGTCAAACCACTAACGTGCTGTCAAAAATATAGTTGATAACAATGGCTGACTTCCTGAAATACCCTTGTGCTAATGTTACTTAAGTGGTCCTTGAGTTCTTTACATGGCTTCTTATTCAAGATGACTTGGTTTATCCAACTAATGAAAGACTCTTGACGTCTAGATATCCTTACTATGTATGGTATAGCAAGTATGAGAACCCATACGTGATTCTTTTTGGTTCTTTTTGGTATCAAGCATTTTTTAAATAATTCTCTTTTACATATTTGACTACAATAAATTCAAGAATCAAAAGAATCAAAGAATGTCGCTTGCACTGGTAAAAGGAAAATAAATCAACAAGGTTGAAGTGCAAGTCTTAAGCCTCTATGAAAACAGAGTAGTTTTCATTGATATTCCATGCATTAATCCTTCGTCAGAGTATAAAAAAAAGCTCATTTTTTTGTGATAACTCCTTTTTGAGGTTTTATGAATAACTACTTACTGAAAGGATGGTGGACGAGAGTCTCCTATGCCTCCTGTCCTCTGCACTGGAACATGTAAGTCTGATGGACTAGCGGATATGATTGATTGCTGGTCTGAAGCCAAATCGCCACCACCCGAGACACTACTAGTGTCTGATGTCACGAGCTACAAAAACAATCATTGTTATTACAAATCAAATATGATACTACCAAAGTTATGCTGCCATGAAGACCATCTAGTTAAAGCCAGAGGAATCAGAAATAGTGTATTGAGGCGTAGTGTGTGTCAATTGTTACAACCACCTCTCCTCTCCCGCTAAAATAAAATCAGTAGATTTCAAGAGTGGGAGCCAGTGTGTGGGCATTGGGCATATTGAAACAGTATTTTTTCTCACGAATAAAGTAAGGCCCTTAGGCAGTTAACAATAAAACCCATACTGACAGATAATTTTACAAATCACAGGAAAATAACTCTTTCAGCATGACAGATACTCTGTTCTACCAATTAGGGATATCAGCCTAATGATCTAGAAAAGTTTCAGACAGTTTTAACCCTAGGAAATACAGCTGAACCCAAGTAATAGGGTCCTACTGTATTTGATAAAATTAAGAAGTTTTTACTATAACCAGAAGGTTTTAGCTCTTGAGTTGTTTTCAGCTAGAAGATTTTGATATCACTCTATAATTATCAGACAATCTAAAAGTTTAATTTATATTGTTCTTGGAGAAAGGGTAGTGGAATTCTAGTGTGTCATTAGACCATCTGAGTAATGTTTAGAGGATTTAAATTCATCTTTACTGAAAGGACGGTTTGGATATTAAAACCTCTTGCCACTTCCTTCTAGCCTCTTTAGAAGCATTAGAAGAATTAACTTTAATTATTTTTTAACAAAATAAAACAGATGTAAGATGTATCTACATGCAAAACAGTTATGGTCAAGACAGACAAATATTCTAGAGCCGTGAGAGTTATCTGGCATTTCATATTATCTTGGGCTGACAAAGGGAAGGAAAGCCATCAAACTAAAGGCCAATCTATAAGGTAATTTGACAGTTCACATCAATAGGATAATCCATGTCATATTCAAACAAAAACACTAAAACTGCCACATATTCTGGTAATGAATATCAGTCTAGTTACTAATTCCAGGTGTATTCTAGTATCCCTTGGGAAAACTAATACATTGATATTCAAATTGAGTTTATTGAGAACAACTAATTGGAGGAAAGAGCTATTGTGTTCAAAACAGAAGAGAATGCTTTTTTTTCTAATGACCATGCATGCCTGTACAGCTGAGGGCCAGATAACTGAATTGAATATTAATCGCTAACTGCCAGGAAGGAAACCAAAAAATGCTGCAAATACTAAAATTAAAACAATTATCATAAATTAGCTTTTGTAAAATCGTCTTCTTACAAAGAACGAGAGATGCTTTAACGGGATGTTAAAAATTGTGCACAAACTTATTTATCAGAAAATGGATTTACAAATTTGTGCGAACTCAGACAACAACAAAGTCTCATATCAGCTACCGACGACATATCTCTCGATCGCCAGAAAATAAACATTTAATCCGTTCGACTGTCGAAAATCAGACAAAGGGATTTGTATGTGGAATGCACCTAGATGCAAACACTTGAGTTCTCGCATGCACGGCTGATAAGATTTCAAACCAAAGTCCTGTAAAGAACACCTGCATAATTTCTTCGATGGCGTTCCCTCAGCTGGTAAATAAATCCTAGATGATCCAAGCTTCCCCGAGAAACCAAAACATTCACATAGTATTAGCTTCCATCACCCTGCAGGAAAGCGCTAAGCCTCGTGTAAAGGCAAATTATAAACCCATGTAGAAATTCTGAAAGGTTTATTATCAAGCTTTTAGAGGGTCGACATCCAGTGTACAGAAACGATTAGATCATCGATCCAAGCAATACAGGACGGCCGTCTATATGGGCAAAGTCCATAAACAACTCTAGAAGTTGACCAAACCGTGTACAATCATGGGCAAACAACGGTATTTTATGTTTATTTTTCGATATTGATGTTTTGGTCTAGAATAGAGTTGAATAATGGTGCGGCAGTGAATAGAGACCATAGGGAGCTTAAACACCAGCTTGCTAGATATACGTTTGAAACTTCTTGATCCCATAATAAGGACGGCTAGAATTCAATCAGTTTGCAGTAGTACAGGATTTGGGTGAATTAAATAGGATTTTTTTGGCGCGATTATGCCACACATCGGAGGACAAAGTGATTGAGTTTAGTATTATTATTGTAGCCCGCCGAGCCAGTCAGTTTCTCTTAGTTGAAGCTGGCCCCAGGGAAATCATTCACTACAAACCATGAACACAGCAGATCAGAGAACTGAAGCTAATCTACTTACCCAAGCAACGACTCGGCCATTAAAACAGGGCAAATGTGTTTCATCGTCGCTTATCTCTTCTTTGACAACACTGCAAAGAACGGCGAATTTAGCAAGAAGGATATCTCTTACAGTTTCATGATAACACCGCTATGTCAGTGTTTTGCCATAGCACAAGAGAGCAAAGATCTCACTCTATGCCTACCAGCCTAGCAAAATTAGACAAATTGATAAAACAAGCAAGCTCCTATTAATACACAGAGCACAAAGAAAGCGTCATAATCGCTAGTATAAGACCAACTCCGTGAAGCCAAGAGACCAAGCCATGACATTCGGTCACTTCGATCACTGATTCCAGGACTAAAACAACCACCAAATCTCTGATAGAACATTCAGTGGTACATTCACTATAATACTGAGGTTTGGGAAGGCAAAATTGGTCTTATACACTCTCGAATTGCCCTTCCAACGAGCGATCAACGTAAACATTCCATAGAAAGTTTACGGTTCTCGAAGCATTCGCTTACCCGAAATCGTCGTCCATACTCTTGAAGAAGAACTTGTAATTTGGTCGATTGAGTACATTTTTGAAATCCCCAAGCGTAACAATATCTGGAGTTTTTCCTAGTTTAACTAAATATGGTGTATCTTCGTCGTCAATGTGATATATAACCTTCGTTTCGTCCATCTCCGACCAAAATTCTACCACACCAACATCTGAACCTAAGACTAGAGCACTTTCAAGATATGAGCGTCAATCAATACCTGATCACGTGTCAGGGATCAACCAATCAGCGCACTGCATTATGCCATTGGCGAAACAAAACTACTTTATAAGATGAGTCTCGCGTTTCGTTCAAACTAACCCCAGTTTATCGGTGACCCTCGCTATATTATTCGAAACCGAATCAACTAGTTTCTTTAAATTTAGAGGGTTTTTACATTCTAAACGGTCAATAGTAGTTCCAGCCAATATAGAAGCTCTAAAAACGCCGAAATGATTATGAGGTAAAGTCAGGATAGTCAAAGGCGAGCTTCCGGTCTTGTCATAACTGACCTCAAATATTCATATTATGGACTGTCCATTTACGAGAACACTCACGCATAGCTGCTATGTTTATCTTCCAAGGTTTCGCCTGAATTTCCAGGTTTTGTTCTCATTATACACACGGAATGCACAAAAGTTAGCAAAATAACACGAGATTATTGTACACCTAGAAAACTTGCTGGTAAAATATATGACATTCAAAATCAGTACACAAGCATCCATTTATACTCGATTATTTTTGTTTATAGAAAATAATTTTTTTTCTCGGCCTATAGAAAGAAAAGAGCGTTGTCATAGTAACAATACGCATTTCCGGAAATACGCCCCGTAAAAGAAACACAATAAGCTAATCGCTTGCGCAGCGGTGTTATGCCACAGAACAACAGACAGGAAATGACGACAAATCACGATAAAATAACACCATTGTGCCCGAGGAGGGTATATGTTGCATTTGGCGAGTAATTACAAAAAGGAGATTCGATTCAGAGCCCAAAGCGATAATAGATAACATTCAATTTTGTCAATAAATCAAACCCTCGATCAAGGAAGTTCTTGATGGCTTGTGGGTTGCCTGTGGCAATCCATGGCGCCCTGAGATGGCGCAGGGAGTACAAAAATGGTCTGAAGAATAAAAAACCCAAGGGAGATGCGACCAACACAGTATTCTAATTGGATACCGTTTCTCAGTTTTATCGTCAAAGGGTGTTTTGAAAAAAATAATAAAAGGGAAGGGGGGCGCTAATTCTAGAGCGGGCGCTCACTTGATGGGGATGCTAATGTGAATATTTGTGGTAGAACCACGCATCCTTACCAGTGCTCAGCAGTGAGAAGATAAGGCAAGCTTAGATTATGAGGGGTCCTACCTATGGAATGCGAAAGGCGTGGAAAACAATTCACGGAACACCACGCACTCCTATTGGTTGTGCGCACCATTTAGCATTCAGCCACCGCGCGTGGCACGACGTCTCGCACACGAGATCGAGAACTAACCATCTTTGGTCGCGACATGTTCGCACACGAGATCGAGAACTGACCATCTTTGGTCGCGACATATTCGCACGAGATCGAGAACTGACCATCTTTGGTCGCAAAATGTTTGCACACGAGACCGAGAACTGACCATCTTTGGTCGCAACATGTTCGCACACGAGACCGAGAACTGACCATCTTTGGTCGCGACATATTCGCACGAGATCGAGAACTGACCATCTTTGGTCGCAACATATTCGCACGAGATCGAGAACTGACCATCTTTGGTCGCAAAATGTTCGCACACGAGATCGAGAACTGACCATCTTTGGTTGCGACATGTTCGGACACGAGATCGATAACTGACCCATCTTTGGTCGCGACATGTTCGCACACGAGATAGAGAACTGACCATCTTTGGTCGCGACATGTTCGCACACGAGATCGAGAACTGACCCATCTTTGGTCGCGACATGTTCGCACGAGATCGGGAACTGACCATCTTTGGTCGCGACATGTTCGCACGAGATCGGGAACTGACCATCTTTGGTCGCGACATGTTCGCACACGAGATAGAGAACTGACCATCTTTGGTCGCGACATGTTCGCACACGAGATCGAGAACTGACCATCTTTGGTCGCGACATGTTCGCACGAGACCGAGAACTGACCATCTTTGGTCGCGACATGTTCGCACGAGATCGAGAACTGACCCATCTTTGGTCGCGACATGTTCGCACGAGATCGATCGGAACTGACCATCTTTGGTCGCAATATGTTCGCACTAGATCGAGAACTGACCATCTTTGGTCGCAACATGTTCGCACACGAGATAGAGAACTGACCATCTTTGGTCGCGACATGTTCGCACGAGATGGAGAACTGACCATCTTTGGTCGCAACATGTTCGCACACGAGATAGAGAACTGACCAACTTTGGTCGCGACATGTTCGCACACGAGATCGAGAACTGACCATCTTTGGTCGCGACATATTCGCACGAGATCGAGAACTGACCATCTTTGGTCGCGACATATTCGCACGAGATCGAGAACTGACCATCTTTGGTCGCGACATGTTCGCACGAGATCGAGAACTGACCATCTTTGGTCGCGACATGTTCGCACGAGATCGGGAACTGACCATCTTTGGTCGCGACATATTCGCACGAGCTCGAGAACTGACCATTTCTGGCAAGTCCATATGACCCAAAATTCAGCTTTTGGATGAATGGAAAAAGGCCGCGTAAAATTGCATCGTTTTGTTTCCGAAGACATATTTTAAGATTGTAAGCAAGCTTGGATGACGGGTCCGCCATCAAACTTCCTGGCACTCCTGCCATCGAGCTCCAAACACATGTGCAATAATAAAAGTCTAGATGGACTGAGCAAATCCGTAAAACGGCAACCAATGTGTCGCGGCTCTCCAGAGACAAAATCACATGCGTAGCAAGCCGAAAGGGTTGCCGGGAAAGAAGAGAGAAGACTTGGCGCGCGCGCTGGGGAGAGAGGGGGATTAGGTAGAGCTTGCGCTCCCTTTCCCTATCCATTCGCTTCATCCCTCTATCCGTCATTTTCCAAACCAAGCCCTTTGCGCTTGCTACGCAGACTAGAGACACAGTGCAGTTTAGTGGTCGCTCTACGCAAACGTGACGCACTCTGGAGAGTACAAATAAGACAGTGCTGCATCATGAGGCTTGGAAAAAGAGCTGACAAAGGAGAAGCCTGGGAACGTGGCTAATATTTTTCTACTGTAGGCTGCTGTAGCAATATCGGTGCTATTTTTGCGAGCTGAAGCTACAAAGTTATTTTGTTCAAAGATTGGTAAAGCTACACAATTTCTCTCAATTTAATTCCCTGGACCGCATCTTTCTATTGTCTCTTTAATTGACCTTTTCTCATACAATAAATGCAATCAGACATTTTCCTACTGACTCATTATAGGGGTCTTTGATAGAGAATGCGTGATATTACACTCATTTTCAGTCACACGTACACCTTGTGTTTTTCGTTTCCGGGTCGCGAAGGGTTTTTGGTGATGGAAGCCGTTTCGCAGTAAGATGCGCACATAAGATCATGTTTAAGTGATAAGCACTAAATCAATAACAGCGCAACGTAAAAAAACACCATTCGAACTATTAAATTCCTTGCTTTGTATTCAGCGGTGTTTTCTGGTGACATTTGCTAAGAAGGGGCACTTATGCTGTGACAGATGCAGAATTGGAAAAATACAAAGTCATGATTTATGTCCTTCAAAAAAAACACAGTCGAGACTCGTGTACGAAAGGCAGAGGGTGCACGTGTAACGGAAAACGAGTATAAAGGGTGGAGTTTTAACTGAAACACTATAGTACTTATTAGGTGGAAGCTAGATGCCCTGATAAAATTATTGAGTAGCGATTTAGGGGCGTGGAAACCCCCCTGTGCATTTTAACGCCCCACGGCCCCCCAAGTTGCGGGTTGCTGGACACCTACAATGGATGACGTTGCGCCAAATGTGGGTGAAAACAAAACAGTTTTTACGAACAAAATCTCGTGACATATTTTTCATATTCAGAAATGCTTATAACCTCATATTAGCCATGATTTTACTCTTTAAGAATCGTTTTTAATAAGTTATGTATTTATTTACTCACTTAATCCTCAACTCATTCACTCGCTCATTTTTTCTCTTTGTTATTTGTTGCGCTGTCTTGCGTCTTTATCTAAGCGAATGATAGCGTTATACGTTAGTGCTTGTATTTATAAGTTACATACTAGCCTAAATATTGTATTCACCAATACCTTTACTTACAAGTATGACTAATAAAAACGCCTATTGTAAAGTATGTAGTCTGTTTACATAAACAGGTCAAAATGTTTAGAGTTTTAGCACGTTTGTGCGGGCTTCATTCCTTATTCTGTAGCGCGGCCATACTCTTCGCTCGCTCTTTATTTCTGCTAAAACGCCAGGAAACGCTTGCTACGCAGGCTATTCATTCTGTTATTTGAGGCGACATTGTTCAGCGCTTTTACTTCGTAAATAGTTCCGCGCCTGTGAATTTTAGCATTTTAATACTGAAAAGAGTCACAGGGAGTCTTGGCTCATTATTCGGGTATTTGTTAAGTCCGTGCTTCTTAATAAGATGAGATATGAAATAAATATTTTGCCCGAGAAGAACAGTTTCATGAATGGACTAGACATTCTTCTTCAGCCTAATTTTTTTCGGAAAAAAATATTTCGAAAAATTTTAGCCTCTCTGTGATGCATTATTTTATTTTTCTCAAGTTGAATCAATGATAGTGATATCTTAACTCAAGAATGTTCTAGAAAAATTTCAATAACGAATCCACGTTTTGGATGGACAAGAACAGAACGAAAAATGCCAAAAACGCAACAGAAGAAAACAAAACGTTGGTTAAAAAGCAAAATTAATGTAGTAATTTAGGCCACAAGACGGAATGACTCTCACACTTGGCAGAACAGCTTTTTCTCTCTTCAATTCGACAATTGAATCTGATTTTGCACCAAAGGACAAAATCACCTATGAACGAACAATGGATGAACTTGCTTACACATCTTGTAGAAGAAAATGAAGCTTAAATGATAATGCATTGGGTTGTGTCTTATACTAATTGTTTTTCTTTTAACAAAAATATATGTCCATTTTGTCCATTTACATCATGCGTTACTCAACACTTTAGCTAGTATTCCTAGGAATAACACGGAATTATTCATTTGAATGAGGTTATATAGCTTGGAAAAGGTGACTGAGTTTTGCCAAATTACACAATGGGCAAAAACAATATTGGGCCCAAATCAATGATGAAAAGGATTATCTTGATAAAGAAAATAACTCATATATGAACAGATAAGACGGTATTTATTTTTTACATCAATGTGGATTTGATCTTTATCAGTCCCGTTTCTCCCTCTCAGTTTAATCTTGTTGTGTAGACCTACCTGTAACTGTGATGTTTATTTATGCTAATATGAATGTGCGCGCGTTCCATTTATTAACATACGTCCGTTGACCCGTGTTATAAGAGCCGTCTCTGAATTGCTCAGCCGCGGAAGCTGAAGGTACCTTATGTATCACTGTGACACCTCAATGAGCCATGTATCTGCCCTTCTTGGCACTCTTTTTCTGTTTTTCGATCGCTTCTGTTAAAGCCCAAGGCAAAAGAATACTTAAAATAGGTAAGACATGTGTATTTTTGTTTTTGTTCGAAAATTCTTCTAGCCTAAATTCACTTACACAGTTGCTTCCTTATAAGAGAATTTGTATGTTCACTCTTTTATTGGATTTGTAGGTGGCATTTTCGAGAAAGAAAATGACATTGATGTCAGGGTCTTCCGCTTCGCCGTGGACTGGGTGAACGCTAATAATATAACTAAAGATGTTGTATTTGAGCCCGTTGTGTCTTACGCTAGTCAATATAGCTCGTACAAAAACATCGAAAGTGGTGAGTGAAATCTCGATCCACCAGTGAGGGTAACGGAAGTTGTAAGCTGACGATATGTCTGTTTGAATTAGATGTTGGGGCTCAAACACTAGATTGACCGACTGCTAGGATAGGGATTACAGCAAGTAACAGTCTGGCGTCTATGACCTTAATTTGTATTATACCAAGAAACTAGGGCAGTTACACATTTATAAAAGCTCACGGTAACTTGCGACTTTTAAAGTTAAAAAGTAAATTAAGGCCATTTTTTATGAGGCAGGTTTATTTTCATTTTATATTTTATTTTTCGAATCGTCAAAATGGAGTCAGAATACTAAACATAGTTTTAGTGTCTATTCTAAAACGATACTCGAAAAACACAAATAGAAATGGATACATAGATATGTTTTTCTCATGTAAAAGTTATGTCAAAATGAATTATGGATATATAAGTGTTTCTCGCGCATCACGAGGAATACTTCGATTACAAGTTGGCATTATTGTATCAGTTATGCGATTTGAATCTGTTTCTGGTGAGTGCGATGGTTAAAAATGGAAAACCTGTAATTTCATGCCATTAAAGCATTGTTTTGATACAATCACAATTCTTCTATTTCCCAAATCCTTCAGGGAATTTACTAAAACAATACCGCTAAGTCATGACGCAATAAACATTAGCTCGAGTAAAGGACTGACAATAACGTTTTGACTTCATGTTTATGTCAAAATAACCGAAAGTTGCGTTAATGAGAGTTTGATTCCTTGCTCGGGGTGCGCGCCGCTTTCGTCACACAACCAAGTGCCGAATGCGGGGAGAATCAGACCCTTCAATCAAATCACAAATCTATTCTTCTTATCTGAAGCAAATAAATGCTGTTCGTTAACCTGAGCAAACTGGTGCTCACTCTAAGTGGATTGGAACCGTTTTTTTTTTCTTTGGCGGAATTTTTAAAATGCACGAAATCAACAGAATAGTCTATAATTGGGGATTATCTAGGTTAGAATTGTCTCGTCGTGAAAACCCTCGCCACGAAAGACTCGTGGGTTGCATGTTGATGTCTTAATGGTTTTGTTCATGCTTTTTTCGTAATCCTATTTTGTTGGATAGATGCCACCTTCCCCACAAAATAATCTATAGGAAAAGCATATGCCACAAGCTCTTAGCATTTACCGACAGCCTGTCCTAGCATAATGCAAATGTTCGAATTTTATCATAAAATGATCGATATCTTGTGATTACCAAGGACATTTTGGTGTTTTGAAAATCTTGTTATCAGTAACCCTATGCTTCTAGGTTGTTTTTATCATTAAAGCAAGTCAGAGCCGACTTGGTCGCGTGTAATGAGCTTGACAACGGTGATAGTGCCTGGTAAAAAATCAAAACTGATTATAGTTTAGAGAAGAAATATACATTTTTTTAAAATTCTTAAAGGAGACCACAATTAGTCATTAGCAACCAGAGTTTATTCGTTAAAAAAATACCAGGATAAAAGACATAATGTCCTATAACATTAACATAAAGACAAGGGCATACAATGAGCTCCCCCTTCCCTAAAAACGTTAAAATGGAATATTTGGCGAAAATATCCATTTTAAAATTTCTGGGGGGAAATAATCTGTTCCTTTTCCCAGGAGGGACCATTCCTTTTTTCTCAGCCAGCAGTGGTTAGGCATTTTAGCACATGAATAATTGCCCGTATCACCGATCGGGACGATTTTTTTCCGAAGTACCCGCTCCAGCGCCCTTCCCAGCACAACTAGTTCGACTCCACAAGTTTGCCAGCGGAACCATCTTCCCAGACCGCAAAAAAAAAAAAAAAAAAAAAAAAAAAAAAAAAAAAAAAAACGGGCAGCAGAACAGATATTTTGCGGAACAGATCCGTTTTGTGCCCTTGACAAAGAAGACGTTGCGGTCTGCATGCTTTTATACAAGAGGTGGTTTTGGGTTGCATCTTTTTAAAAATGCTTCTTTCCTTTTTAGTACTAGGTGAGCGTCAATTTCAAACCAGCCTTACTACAATAAAATATTATACCCATGAAAGGGAAAAACTATACCAAAACTATCCTTGATCCTTCCGTAGTTGTTTCTATTTAAATTTAAATATTCTTCCAGATCCAATTCGGTATTTATCTATCTATGTCCAATTGTTTTCACAATTATTCTTATCAAAAATGCTCCTCGCTATCGCTAGCAATTAGTATGGTACTAATCTAGTTATCCTCTATCGCTTAGAGTGTGGGCAGAAACCCATTTTGCAGTGAACGATTAATGACACAAACTGGCGAATAGGTGTTTTAATCGAGGAGAACTCTCTGGATAGAAAGAGAGACATGGCTTTAATTAGAATTTTTAAAACAGCAGTAGCCACTGGTCGATTTTTATTTCAATTACCTGCTCTCCTCTTCTTACGATGAAAAAAGTAATTAATCACGATTGGGGGATTTTACAAATAGAGACGCAAGGACCCTGAAACATGACGTGACCTTTAGAGTAATTTATATAAATAAGAAAGCTTGCTGTCAGAACACCAGTCCAGCTGTGATAGGAAAACCCTAGTAGAAAAATAAATCTTTTTTGTCATTAATCTCCGGTCAACATCATCCTTGTTTTGATAATAATCGTGGACTATTTTTTTTGGTATTTTGAAGCCTTAATGTTATTTTTCGCTAAAGCAAAAATAAGATAATTGTTTTCTATTTGTTATCTCCTCTATTCTCTTCTTTTCTACGGCTTCCTTATAGACGGACGTTGAATATTTGGGGTGGGGTGTGAAATGTCTGAAATCGGTCAATTTGGCAAATGTGCTAGTTTCGCTAATACTTCACTGTTCCTATTTTAACAGCAGAGTGCTATACCCCATTCACACATTCTATCATTACAGCTAGCAAGCAGATTGCTATACCCCATTCACACATTGTTCTATCATAGCAGCTAGCACACAGAGTGCTATACCCCATTCACACATTGTTCTATCATTGCAGCTAGCAAGCAGAGTGCTATACCCCATTCACACCGTGTTCTATCATTGCAGCTAGCAAGCAGAGTGCTATACCCCATTCACACCGTGTTCTATCATTGCAGCTAGAAGCAGAGTGCTATACCCCATTCACACATTGTTCTATTATTGCAGCTAGCAAGCAGAGTGCTGTACCCCATTCACACATTGTTCTATTATTGCAGCTAGCAAGCAGAGTGCTATATCACACCCACACATGGTTTTATCATTGCAGCTAGCAAGCAGATTGCTATACCCTATTCACACATTGTTCTATTATTGCAGCTAGCAAGCAGAGTGCTATATCACATCCACACATGGTTTTATCATTGCAGCTAGCAAGCAGAGTGCTATATCACATCCACACATGGTTTTATCATTGCAGCTAGCGAGCAGAGTGCTATACCCCATTCACACCGTGTTCTATCATTGCAGCTAGCAAGCAGAGTGCTATACCCCATTCACACCGTGTTCTATCATTACAGCTAGCAAGAAGAGTGCTATACCCCATTCACACATTGTTCTATCATTGCAGCTAGCAAGCAGAGTGCTATACCCCATTCACACATTGTTCTATTATTGCAGCAAGCACACAGAGTGCTATACCCCATTCACACATTGTTCTATTATTGCAGCTAGCACACAGAGTGCTATACCCCATTCACACATTGTTCTATCATTGCAGCTAGCAAGCAGAGTGCTATACCTCATTCACACCGTGTTCTATCGTTGCAGCAAGCACACAGAGTGCTATACCCCATTCACACATTGTACTATTATTACAGCTAGCAAGAAGAGTGCTATATCACATCCACACATGGTTTTATCATTGCAGCTAGCAAGCAGAGTGCTATACCCCATTCACACCGTGTTTTATCGTTGCAGCAAGCAAGCTGAGTGCTATACCCCATTCACACATTGTTTTATCATTGCAGCAAGCAAGCAGAGTGCTATACCCCATTCACACATTGTTCTATCATTGCAGCAAGCAAGCTGAGTGCAATACTCCATTCACACCGTGTTCTATCATTACAGCTAGCAAGAAAAGTGCTATACCCCATTCACACCGTGTTCTATCATTGCAGCTAGCAAGCAGAGTGCTATACCCCATTCACACCGTGTTCTATCGTTGCAGCTAGCAAGCAGAGTGCTATACCCCATTCACACCGTGTTCTATCGTTGCAGCAAGCAAGCTGAGTGCTATACCCCATTCACACATTGTTCTATTATTGCAGCAAGCACACAGAGTGCTATACCCCATTCACACATTGTTCTATTATTGCAGCTAGCACACAGAGTGCTATACCCCATTCACACATTGTTCTATTATTGCAGCTAGCAAGCAGAGTGCTATACCTCATTCACACCGTGTTCTATCGTTGCAGCAAGCACACAGAGTGCTATACCCCATTCACACATTGTACTATTATTACAGCTAGCAAGAAGAGTGCTATATCACATCCACACATGGTTTTATCATTGCAGCTAGCAAGCAGAGTGCTATACCCCATTCACACCGTGTTTTATCGTTGCAGCAAGCAAGCTGAGTGCTATACCCCATTCACACATTGTTTTATCATTGCAGCAAGCAAGCAGAGTGCTATACCCCATTCACACATTGTTCTATCATTGCAGCAAGCAAGCTGAGTGCAATACTCCATTCACACCGTGTTCTATCATTACAGCTAGCAAGAAAAGTGCTACACCCCATTCACACCGTGTTCTATCATTGCAGCTAGCAAGCAGAGTGCTATACCCCATTCACACCGTGTTCTATCGTTGCAGCTAGCAAGCAGAGTGCTATACCCCATTCACACCGTGTTCTATCGTTGCAGCAAGCAAGCTGAGTGCAATACCCTATTCACACAGTGTTTTATTATTGCAGCAAGCAAGCTGATATCGCAGGGCATCTTGGCCACCGTGGGGCCTATGACCTCGCCTGATGTTAAAGTCACTCTCGGTCTGTTTAAACGCTTCAAGATTCCTCTCTTAGCTCCTAGCGCAACGGATACTGCCTTCATCTACGACAACTACCGTTACAAATTCCTACTACGGATGCTCACACATAACGCCGCGCAGGACATTGCGCTTGTAGACCTGATCAACCAGTTCAAGTGGGAGAGAATGGGAATATTGACGTCACGCACTGATTACGGTAAGGAATGGGAATACTGACGTCACGCACTGATTACGGTAAGGAATGGGATTACTGACGTCACGCACTGATTACGGTAAGGAATGGGAATACTGACGTCACGCCCTGATTACGGTAAGGAATGGGAATACTGACGTCACGCACTGATTACGGTAAGGAATGGGAATATTGACGTCTCGCACTGATTACGGTAAGGAATGGGGATATTGACGTCACGCACTGATTACGGTAAGGAATGGGAATACTAACGTCACGCACTGATTACGGTAAGGAATGGGAATACTGACGTCACGCACTGACGTCTCGCACTGATTACGGTAAGGAATGGGAATATTGACGTCACGCACTGATTACGGTAAGGAATGGGAATACTGACGTCTCGCACTGTTCGTTGGAGCCCTACCCGACGCTTTTAAAAAACAACAACAACAAACAAACAAGGAAATTGCTTATATACAAACTATGCATTGTGAAATAAAGTGTTTATTATTTGAATAGCCAAAATTAACATTTTATATCACAGAAATCGAGTAGGAATGTGCTCAATTCAGTCTGTAATTTTAGACTGGCCAACTCATGGGTGTGTGTTAATGTGTCAGCACTGTCACTCGAGATCGTACCACAGATCAGCGCCCCTATAGGGTTAACTATTGCCCTGTCTCTAATAGTCGTGCGCGTCTTTTCGTGTTTCTAGGCATGAATGGGTTAACGGACTTCAAGGAGTACGGCGTAGGTCAGTTCAAATGGGTTATACTCGCTACCGAGCACTTCGCGGTGCCCACGGACTACACCAAAATCAACGCCACCAAGCAGCTTTTGCGTCTACGTGAGAAGGGAACCAGAGTCGTGATCTTAAATTGCATGTCAAAGTACGTCGAGTACATCATGAAACAAGCAGAAAGACTTGACATGCTCAATGAGTGGGTCTGGATACTTACCGACGGAGCAATTGCCAAGGTAACTTTTTCCTTGAATGAGAGGTGTTTTTGTGAAAGCCAGGTGAGGGGAAAGGGAGGGCTGATAAAACTAGAGTAGAGGATAAATAGGAAAGGAGAGGAATAGAATAGAAGAGGTGAAGAGAAAGGAGAGAAGAGACCAGAGGAGGAGAGATTATGAAGACAGAGGAGAGTGGAGAAAAGGCTGGAGTTAATAGAGAAGATTGGAGGAGAAACGAGGGAAAGAAAACAGCGAAACGAATAGGAGAGGAGACGAGACGAGAGCGAAAAGGGGAAGGGGATTGAGGAAAGGATAAAAAGACAGAAGAAAATCAAATTTGGTGTAGTATAGGATAGTATAGGGAGGCAGAAAAGAGAGGGAGAACGATAATCTTAACTATGGTTATATGAAAACTTTACAAGCTTTACATGATAGCTTATGCACTTTCATTTACCAACCCAGGAAGGAAGCACGAAATACAAAGAGGGTCTTATAGGGGTTCGATACCCACAGACTGGCAAGGGGCGACTCTCTGGACCTGTGAATAAGGCATGGAGTGCAAGGAAGGAAAAGACTAAAATTGAGGTAATGTGCATCAAACAACAACAAACATATTTGTTCAAACCTATATCTTAATATGTCTTATATATGGTTTCCTAAAGTAAGAGCACATCTAGGATTTCTCTAAGGAGGAAGCACCATCCCCAAAAGGGGGGAGGGAGGGGGCAATATACAAAACATAATAGTAAGAGATATATTGAGGATTTTAGCTCCCGAACTAGTTGTAAATTCATGTCCAAGAACACCAACTTAGTGTTAGTGTTAGTAGCATTACTAACACTAACCCTAATTCTAACCCTAACCCTATCTATGTGTACTTCGTTTTACACGTTAATTTACAACCCCCTAACTATTCCCTTAAATTTTAGCTCGAAGGGAGGTGGCACAAGTCCCTCTTTTTTCGAAATGACTTTTTCCCTCTTACAATTCCTTTTTATATTTTTCCGAACGCTGATTGGTCGTTGTATGCGTGTTCCCTGAATAAAATGTTGTTTTTTCTTTGTTTTCAGGGACGAACTGGGCGCATTTTCGATGCAGTGCTAACTATAGCGTATGGTGTAAATCTCCTACGTGATAATGTCACCATCACGGACCCACCCAAAGGAGACAGCTTCTGTTCATCCAGCAACTTAACCGCTCAGCCTTGGTCCCTTGGTGAACAGTTTTACAATTATCTAAAAGAGGTTAGTAACTTCTTGTGCAATCAAATCCTCACTCAATCCAAAATTTCTAGAAATACATTCCTTCTTTCAGTCCTTCTTTTAAGAAAAAAAAATCCCCCTTACTTCTTTTTTACTGCTTACCAAAACGTTCTGCCGTGGTTAAGAGTTGATTAGATATATACACCTATTTCAAATAAAGTTGCACTCAAAAAACCCATGTGTCGTTACCCGCGGTGGTTCATGGGTAGCGTATAAACGGCCGAATCTGAAAGCTATATGTTCATAAGAATGTAAACAAGAATTCTACAGTTTTTGAAACCTGCATTTGTATCTTATTTACGCTTATTTGCTTATTTACTTGATACCCATGAAGCACTGCGGGTTACGATACATACATTTTCCGAGTGCTGAAATAGGTGTTTATGTTATATTCTTGACGGATGAAACACAATTCTCGATATCGCTTGTTGATGGGGGTAAACTGCATTGTTACAGGTCAAGGGAGATGGTTTTATGCACCAGATCGCCTATTCACCCATGGGACAACCACGTGCGCGTTCATTTGACATCGTTAACTACCAGACGGAAGATGGATGGGTCAAGGTTTGTACCATATTTTGGTTGACCCCAAAATTGTTTTGTTGCTGTTATTGTTTCTTTTGTTGTCTCCTCAAGATAAAAGTAGGATTTTTTTCCTTGCAGGTACGGTAACGAATTCTGCTTTCTGATGGGTTCTAAGAGCGTACGCGCGCGGGGGCCGCATTTGCCTATCTCTACGTTAACCAATTACGCGCGCTTGGCGCTTGTCAAACAAAAAGTCAGAAGTTTTGAGATTTGGCCTAGTGCCTAGTTAATTATTTTACTCTTGTATATGGATTTACATCTATGCCATGAACAGTTTGTGATGGGATGCCACGCCCAAGTCTCGGTACTTACAGTATTACAGGCATGTTTCATTAAGCAAACGATTTTTCATATGGCGAGGTTGGAAAACATTTTAACGGAGCTTTGTCACCGGGGATCTGTTTATTAACAATAGTTTATGACACATAACGAGTTTCGCCTTAATCCCTATCTAGGTTGGTTACTCCATTGGATTGAGGGTGAAACTGGAGAAGAAAAGACCAGTGATATGGCTCAACGGTGGGATTGAAGTACCCAAACTCGCCAGCCTTGCGCTCAAATACAAGAAGCTCAAAGTGCTAATATTCGAGGTTAGTTACGTAAGCGCTCTATTAGGCACCAGAGGAGGGGGGAGTTTATTTATTTTCTTGCCTCGAAAAGGGTGGATAAGGGGTGAGAGGGTGCTTATAACAAAATTCCCTTTTTCCATTTTTGACACTGATTTGACATTGATTTTTGCACTTACAAAAGTCTCAGATACTGTATTTAGCGCTTGTATCTACATTTAACATTTAGTGCCCTTTTTCATTCAAACCAGGGGGTGGATGTATTGGAGAGAGTGGCTAGAGATGGGAGCTCACAAGAGATGGGTTCTTAATAGGAATGTGGGCTTAATAGAAATGGGGGCTTTTTTTTTAGAAATGGGACTTAATAGAGATGGAGGCTTAATAGAAATGGGGCTTAATAGAGATGGGGCTTAATAGAGATGGAGGCTTAATAGAAATGGGGGCTTGATAGAGATAAGGGCTTAATAGAAATGGGGGTTAAACAGAGATGGAAACTGAATCATTCACCAAACACTGATAGAAATGGGGCTTAATAGAGATGGGGCTTAATAGAGATGGAGGCTTAATAGAGATGGTGATTTAATAGAAATGGGGGCATAATAGAAATGGAGGCTTGATAGAGATAAGGGCTTAATAGAAATGGGGGCTTAACAGAGATGGAAGCTTAATAGAGATGGGGGCTTAATAGAAAAGGGGGCTTAATAAGGATTGGGGCTTAATAGATATGGGGCTTAATAGAAATGGGGGCTTAATAGAAATGTGACTTAATAGAGATGGGGGCATAATAGAGATGGGACTTAATAGAGATGGGGGCTTACTAGAGATGAGTGCTTAATGGGGGCTTAATAGAGATGAGGGCTTAATAGAAAAAATTAAGACCATCTTCAAATTAATTTATTTCAAGAGAGTTGTTTTTGTTTATCAGAGTCGTCCGTTTGTAATGGCAAAGACAGGAAACATCTCTACATCGGATAACAAGGTCCTGTATGAAGGGTTTTGCATCGATTTGCTGGAGGAATTGAAAAAAAAGCTGAGTTTTGATTACGAGCTCAAATTGATGAAGTCATTCGGCGAAAAGCAACCTGACGGCTCTTGGGACGGTATCCTTGGCGACCTGACTAGAGGCGTGAGTAGCTATGGTCATAAACATACTGGTGGGCACCTTGATAAAAACAATTATGAACAAAATGTCCAAGTAGCAGAGCCGTATGGCAGGCCACGTAAGAGGCATAAGGGGGCATAATACAGAAGCATTGAGAAAATATTGGGGGGGGGGCACAGCCACGCCCCTACTGGTTATTTCCTTATATTTAAAAAAAAATTAGGCCCTGAGAAGTCGGAATCCAAAGCAAGGAAACTGAATCATTCACCAAACACTGATAATCGACCCAAACGACAGTGCTTGAGGGAATCTTATTTAGATATAAGATTTGATCGCGGGGCGGGTTTGTTAGGGTCGCGTAGATTTTGGTGATCTTCACAAAATAGAACAATGTATAAAACTTGATTTGTACAGTTTTAGGAGGAATAAACCAATAAGAATGCGAGATACAACCTCACAAGCCAATAAGCGTGGCGGATTTTCCGTCAAGCAAAATATAGACAGTTATCAAAATAATATTGTAGACTAACTAAACGCGTCATATTTAGTAAACACTTTTAATTTCTTGAAGATAATAACAATAGGGAGATTCAACGGGTGATCATATCTTATTGTCAAATTTTCATTTGATACCTTGACTTAATGTGTGTGTGTGTGTGTGGGGGGGGGGGGGGGGGGGGAATTACGCTTCTGCTTGTAGATGATTATCTGATGACCTATTCACTTTTCTTTTTTTCTTCGACAGAAAGCAGACCTTGCAGTGTCCACGTTTACGATCAGCCCCGAGCGCGAGAAAGCGGTGGATTTTACTCAGCCCTACTTCAGCCTCGGCTACAAGATCGTGATGAAGAAGGCGATCAAGGAGAAGAAATCCAATCTGTGGGGCTTCCTGGATCCCTTTGAACTGACGCTCTGGGCCGCTATCGTAGTGTCATCGGTCGTTATAGGGACGGTAAGACCTCCTGTCTGACCTTTTATGAAACCTATACAACGAACAGTCATTTGAGGGACACCCTCTCTATAACGGACACCCTCCATTAACGGAAACCATCCCTGTAACGGACACCCTCCCTATTACGGACACCCTCCCTGTAACGGACACCCTCCCTATAACGGACACCCTCCCTGTAACGGACACCCTCCCAGGAATAACGACACCCTCCCAGGAACGGACACCCTCCTTCCTTTAGTAGACGCATTCACTACTATGAACATAAATATAACGGTCACCCTAAATATTATGAGCACTACCTTTCCTATAACGGACAGCCATTTAAGGAGCATCACAGGCCCGTTTAAGAAATTCTTCAGCCGGCGCGTTTTTCAGCAATCGGATAACAATACAACTAAACTACAAATATTAAGTTTGTTAACCCATGGCCCTCTTGTTCTAAGGTGGTGTGGATCTACGATCGCTTGAGTCCCTATGGCTACTATGGTCGCGCTGTGCAGTCTAAAGTTCCCACGGAGGAAGAGTATAACACAAGGAACACGCTGTGCTTTTTTAACTCCTTCTGGTCAGCTACCGCCTCCTATCTCGAGCAGGGTCCGGACGGTACTCACCCCATCTCGCATTCCGGGAGAGCTACGATACTCGCATGGTAAGACTGTCCCGTCATCACCGTTGGAATCACAATCACTAATTCACTAATCACCAGGCCCGGACCCAGGAAGTTTTTTAGGGGGGGGACGAAAAAGTGGACCTAATTTTGCCGGGGGGGGGGGGAGTAAAAATCTATCCACCCCCGAAAAACCAAAATGGGATTTTTTTTATGCCTTTGCAGTATCTCCACGGGACGTTTTTATTGTTAGATTTGGCTACATACCAGACTGATCTAGCTTATGATTTATAGTTTTGTATACAAATAGCATGTCTATTGAGAACCGAAAGTGGACTTTCGGCCGTTGTGGGTACGGGCCTAAATCACCACCAGCAACGATCAGGAAACTCTCATAAGCATCATCAATAATCAGCACCACCACCACCAACCACCATCATAGTCATCACCACATCACTATCATCATAATTCATAGTCATCACCACATCACCATCATCATAATTCATAGTCATCACCACATCACCATCATAGTCATCACCACCACCATCATAGTCATCATAGTCACCACCACCATCATTGTCATCATCACTATCACCATAGTCATTACCAACATCATCATAGTCATCACCACCATCATAGTCATCACAACATCATCGTCATAGTCATCACCACCATCATTATAGTCATCATAGTCATCACCACCATCATCATTGTCATCATCACTATCACCATAGTCATCACCAACATCATCATAGTCATCACCAACATCATCATCATCACCACATCATCGTCATAGTCATCACCACCATCATCACCAACATCATCATCATCGTCGTTATCATCATCATTATAGTCATCACCACCATCACCATAGTCATTACCTTAAGCATCACTATCTTTATACCAAAACCACCCACTATCATAATCAAAACCACCATCATATCACCACCAACATCATCAAAGTCATCACCACCATCACCATAGTCATCACCATTAGCATCACTATCTTTATACCAAAACCACCCACTATCATAATCAAAACCACCATCATATCACCACCAACATCATCATAGTCATCACCATCAGCATCACTTTCATTATACTAAAACCACCCACTATCATAATCAAAACCACCATCATATCGCCACCAACATCACCATAGTCACCATCATCAGCATCACTTTCTTTATACCAAAACCACCAACTATCATAATCAAAACCACCATCATATCACCACCAACATCACCATAGTCATCATCAGCATCACTTCCTTTATACCAAAACCACCCACTATCATAATCAAAACCACCATCATATCACCACCATCGAAGGGAGGGAGCATCAAAACCCCCACCAGCATCTTTATCGTCATTATCATTGAACTGCGATTGTTAACACTATCATCATCTTCATCGTTAATATCATCACCGCCTTCATTTAGATCTCTTTATCATTCTTATTATCAATGTTATCATCATTTCACCGTTGATATTACTATGACAACTATTAACAGCAGCAGCAGTAGCAGCATCAAAGTCATAACAGCCATGGTGTTTGCCATCGCTTATGGTGATTGTAATAACAGCGAAGATGAAGATCATGAGAAGTGTCATGATGATGAGGTAGAAATAAGGCAGAGTGAGATGACATGCATTTTCCTGTTATATGTTTCAGGTGGTTTGCAATATCTATATTTGGAGCCACCTACACTGCCAACCTAGCGGCCTTTTTAACTGTTAACAAATACGAACATCCAATCAAAAGCATTGAAGATCTCGCTGATCAACAAGGCATAGCGTATGGCACTGCCCCAGGCCAGCTGGCGGAGATGTTGAAGACGGCTTCTTTACCCGTCTACGAGAAGCTCTGGAGATATATCGAGACACACGGGACCTTAGAAGACAACGCTACTTACGCCATCGACAAAGTTCGCTCTAGAGATGACTATGCATTCATCTGGGATTCAGCGGTGTTGGACTACGAGGTTCAAAGCGAGCCGTGTAACACGCTCACTATAGTAGGACGGTAAGTGCGGATGGCGCCTCTGGCTCAAGCGAGCCATGTAAAACGCTCAATTTTAGTAGATGTAACACGCTCAATTTTAGTAGGACGTTAAGTGCGGATGGCGCCTCTGGCTAAAAGCGAGCTATAACACGTAAACTATAGTAAGACGGTTAGTGTGGATGGCGCTTTTGGTCCAAAGCGGGGCCATGTAAAGCGCTCACACGCGCTCACTATGATAGGACGGTAAATGCGGATGGCGCTCACTATGGTAGGACGGTAAGTGCGGATGGCGCTCACTAAGGTAGGATGGTAACAGTGGATGGCGCATACTATGTTAGGACGGTAAGAGTGAATGGCGCTCACTATGATAAGACGGTAAGTGGATGGAACCTTTGGCACTAACGGTAAGAGTGATTGCATGGGTTTTAAAGTGTATGAAGTTGATTTATCTCACCAGTGAAATATACTAAACTCTCTGCTGTACCCAAATCCCGATTTGTCACCAACTCAATCCCTATTTGTATCCTTACCCAGGCCGTTCGGCAGTATAAATTATGGTTTTGCGTTGCCGCTCAAATCTCCATACACGCAGAACTTCAGCGTGGCCATGCTCGAGCTACAGCAAGATGGCTTTCTTGAGCGCATGACAGAGAAGTGGTTCCGCTCTCGCAGTAAGTGCGGCGCGGAGACTGAGGCTGCGGACGCCAAGGCAACCGAGGGAGGGGAGCAGCTAGGGTTCAAGGACATGGCGGGCGTGTTCATCACACTACTGGGAGGATTCATCTGCGGAGTGGGGCTACTGATTGTCGAGTGGATCTTTGCGTCTTATAAGGACACTCTCTCTAAGGACAGGAGGGTATGTAGGAGAAGGTCTAGCACCAAACACAATAGTTGATTTATTTGTTCCTACTCCGTTTGTTAATACCCACAGCACCGCGAATCAACCCTCATCATCATTATCATCACAATCATCTCAATAAAAAACCTTTACCATAACCATCATCGTCATGATCACGATCACCATCATCATAACCATCACCAGCATCGCCATGATCACGATCACCATCACCATCATCATCACCTTCACCATCATCACCATCGCCATCATCATCATCACCATCACCACCACCATCACCATCATCTTCACCATCACCATCACCATCACCACCACCATCACAGCCATCACCATCACCATCATCATCACCATCATCATCACCATCACCACCACCACCACCATCACCATCATCTTCACCATCATCATCACCATCATCATCACCATCATCATCATCATCATCATCATCATCATCACCATCACCATCATCATCACCATCATCATCACAATCAATAGCATCGTCACCATCACCACCATCATATTCATCATCATTATCACCATCATCGTCACCATTATCATCATCACCGTCAGCTGCCGATGTTACCTGCACACACTTTACGTCGATGTCTTTTGCGCGCACCTGTTGGTCGAGTCTGAATAATATTTCTCCCTTTCTCCCTGTACAGGCACCAACAGGTTTCTTCACTGCCTTGTGGTTACGTCTTCAGAGAATGTGGTGGGGCATACTAAGCTTGTGCAGTTCCAGCGAGCTGGGACGCGAGGAAGAGCCTAAGCCGAAACTACGGGCGCTGGTTGAGGAAATACCTCTAAGTCATAGAGACCGAAAGAGCTTGCTCGACAAGAGGTGGTCACAAATACGCGAATAAAAAGCTGGCTATATAAAAAGCTAAATAAAAATTAGCTGTATATATATATCAAGGGAACCAAACAACGGATATGAAGAGCCCACTTAATTGACTTTTCGTGACGATGCGAGAAGAAAGAAGCGGGACATGTGAATCGGGCGTGAGCTTTGCTTTTCAGGTCAGGGAAAGGTTGCGGTAGTGGCTAGTACAAGAGCCTACCCTCCCCCCTCCCCTTGTACAAAAAATTATAAACTCTAACCAGACGGACGTGAGCTAGGAATTGCCGTATGCTATTTTTATTACTTACCAGTGCCCCCCTTTCCCGTCAACATCTTATTCTGTCCCTCATAGAAAAGCCCGTCTTTGTTGATGATAATCTATATTAGATTCTCAAAATGGATATAAATAGGCCAAAACTATAATAAACTACGATTACGGGTCACGAGTAACTGATGGTGCGTCATAGAAGCAACACCTCTGCGACGTATAAGCAACACCTCTGCGACGTACAAGCAATACCTCTGCGACGTACAAGCAACACCTCTGCGATGTACAAGCAACACCTCTAAGCGTACAAGCAATACCTCTGCGACATACAAGCAACACCTCTGCGACATACAAGCAACACCTCTGCGACGTACAAGCAATACCTCTGCGACGTACAAGCAACACCTCTGCGACATACAAGCAACACCTCTGCGACGTACAAGCAACACCTCTGCGACATACAAGAAACACCTCTGCGACATACAAGGAATAGCTCTGCGACATACAAGAAACAGCTTTGCGACATACAAGAAACAGCTTTGCGACATACAAGAAACAGCTTTGCGACATACAAGAAACAGCTTTGCGACATACAAGAAACAACTCTGCGACATACAAGAAACACCTCTGTGACATACAAGAAACAGCTCTGCGACATACAAGTAACAGCTCTGCGACATACAAGAAACAGCTCTGCGACATACAAGAAACAGCTCTGCGACATACAAGAAACAGCTCTGCGACATACAAGAAACAGCTCTGCGACATACAAGAAACAGCTCTGCGACATACAAGAAACAGCTCTGCGACATACAAGAAACAGCTCTGCGACATACAAGAAACAGCTCTGCGACATACAAGAAACAGCTCTGCGACATACAAGAAACAGCTCTGCGACATACAAGAAACAGCTCTGCGACATACAAGAAACACCTCTGCGACATACAAGAAACACCTTTGCGACATACAAGTTATAGCTTTGCAACATACAAGAAACAGCTCTGCGACATACAAGAAACAGCTCTGCGACATACAAGAAACAGCTCTGCGACATACAAGAAACACCTCTGCGACATACAAGAAACACCTCTGCGACATACAAGTTATAGCTTTGCAACATACAAGAAACAGCTCTGCGACATACAAGTAACAGCTTTGCAACATACAAGAAACATTAAAAGAAACAGCTTTGATGAGCGAAGTGCAATATGGAAATGCATTTTGTGTTTTGAACGTTAAAAAAATGAAAACCAAGAAGTACAAAGTAAAGAAGGAACCAACCAACAAGTACAAATATAACATACCTTTGGATAAAGTAAACATTTAAGTTTGAGCAGTTTATTGTATTGCACACAATTAGTGTGAGCTGGTAAGATAGTTATGGATATTGCTATTTTATTTTTGTAATATAGATTCTTTTTGTCGGCTCTTTTTTCTCTGTTGCAAATTTTATAATTTACGATTTTCAAACCACAACGGTTTAAAACTATGGAAAGGGGTTGAAGCTTTGCTATGTTTTTAAGCGAATTTCTATGTAAAGAATAGCCTGCGTGGCAAGCGCTTCTGTGGAGTTTCAACGGAAATAAAGAACAAAATCCCCTTCTTTTTTTGGCGCTCGCCCCATTTTTCGCGAAACGCTTGCTACGCAGGCTATTCTTTACATAGAAATTCGCAGAAAGTATTTTATTTGCAGATAAAAACACAGTGTATATTAGGCAACAAGATCTTAGTTAAGGCTTTTAGAGTTATTTTAAAACTCTGATAATTTTATTAAAAAGATATATTATACATAACGAGATATAACCTTAATGCCTTACGGTTGAAGGCACGGACGAAAAGGATCTTTCGAAAAATCCGCCAGTATTCTTTTATCACTATGATTTATCAACTACAATTTTGTTGAAGTTTTTAAAAGTGTAGCTAGTAGATGCGTTGATTTTCGCAATAAATAAAGTACTATAATATGTCTGAGTGAAAGGGTTAGTCAAAGCAGGGGTGTACCCAGGGAACGTTCTGGGACCGCAGAACTTGTTGTTCTTAAGCTTACCCAGGAACAAAAATAGGGGTAGGCGCAAAATCTCAAGATTTAAAAAAAGGCCAATCACGCCGCCATTCTATGTCCTCGCTCAATCGGGAGTCGCGCAAAGCATCCATTTCCATTGGCTAATTCAAGCGAGTAACCTGATATTTTCAAGTATCGTCAATAACGTATCAGACTTCATTCGTAGATTGCTATTTTGAAAACCGCTTTATTTTCAATGAAAAAAAAAGGAGTGGGTGATACTCTTTAATAACCGTTAATCTTTATTTTCCTATAATTCTATATAAAAGGCCACTGGGGTACACATTCGTTCTACCCTCCCCCCTCCGAGGGGGTAAGCTTTGACTCTGAAATCAAAAATCGTTCACGTGTCGTATTATTTTTGGTAACTAAGGGAGTCATGACAATGGTTCTATTATTCGGTTTTATGACGGTTGCTAAGGTAAATGCTCACTCAGGCATTTTTAACTGCGTAGACGAGAATGCATTTTCGCCAGAAGGAGACGAGGACCTAGTAAAATGGATTGGCAATCTTTGCAAGCATCGATCAAGCATGAAATCCCAAGTGGTACTTTCTCCATCATTTCTCTTGTTTCCATTTCGCTTGGCTACTCATGACCAGACTCCTTCGTCTCCGTTTATTGACCGTGTTGAACAAGAACAGAAACGCCTTGTAAAATCACAGCCGAGGCCGACTACGCCAGTGGTGGTTCCCAGAGCTTTATCATTTTCGTTCGAGAAAGTTAAAAACCAAGGCAAGAAGAAAAGAAAGTCCGCACTGCTATCCCAGCAGAAACTCCCCACCATTCCGGAGGATGAGTTGCTCGAGGTGGGACGGAGCGAGACGTTCAAGGGGAAATCACAGACAGCAGCGCCTCGTAGGTGCATGATTCCCGCTTAGGAGAAACGACCCTTTAGAGGCGTCAAGCAGCGTGTCGTCCACAAGGCAGAGCCAGAAAATGTGTCTCAAGACCGAGAGAAAAGTCAACAGATGAGTCTGGCGCAAACTCCGTGACCAAAAGAAAACGAAATCCCATGTTTCTCTCGATGGTTGGGTGAGCATGAGATGAGATTTTCTTTTACAGCGAGGGAGTGTGTTCCGGTACAGTAATCTAAGACGAAGCTTTTAAGCGCCTTCCCCTCGCTGACAACCACTTAGACCTGGCGTAACCTTACGGAAAAGGGATATGCAGGGGAATGTTGGTGTTTGTAAAGTAGTGCATTCAGTCAAGATTGTATTATACTATCCCCGTTTATTGCACGTTTATTTCGTAATTGTCAATTATAATCAAATGCTAAGTGACACTAACCGACTGCTTCAAAGACTTGAAATGGTGATATTTTGTAGTTGCTACAACTTGACATTGACTTGACTTTGACTACAAGTTACAGCATCCTTTTTGGAAAGTTCTTCTTCATAAAACATAAAATTATATCTGGAACGTGTACGACAAACTGAAAAGACACATCAACTTTTCTACCTCACAGTTGACACAAACATCCATACCTCAGCTCTCCTCCTTTCCTCATCATGGTAACAGTCGCTCATGATTTGCAAGTGCTAGAAAGGAGAACGCTACCAGACGGCGCACTTTGCGGTCGGGTTCATCGGTGATCCTACTGTGCAGTCGAAAGCTTTAGCAAACGCAGCGGAGTTTCGCAAAGTGCCATTCACACTGTACAGAAAAAACGGGCAGCAAATTAAGTGGCTATTTACGTCTGTGTGCAACTATAAAATGCAACAATGCTTCGTTCTCAAACATGTGTGTTTTAGTTTCTTTTCGACACTAAAGTTTTTTCAATACAAAACAATATCACATAATTTTGAACCAGAGGAAACTCACCGCCATGGTGTTGGGCTGTAGTTAGCAAAACCAGCTTTTGCCTCCTCTTCCGTAATGATAGCGCACCAACTCTACGACAACACGAGGGTAATGTTATCAACACAAGCTCACGTGATGTGACGGTGGTGGTATGGGTCAGTTCCGTATTTGGACTACACTCTTTTTTTATAAGAACGTCTAATTTACAGTTGAGGCGGGGACGTTCTTATTTTTGGGAAATTCTAAAGCTATATATGTTATTAACGATGTTCTTAAATTTTAGTTTGTATAAGAATATAATACCCAATGAATTATGAGGAAGAGAATAAACACTTATGATTAATAGTAATAATAAGGTTGTTACTATGAGCACAATTTGATTCTGCATTTTATAACGCATCAGGACTAAAAAAGAAAAAAATCTGCTTTCTGAGCCGCGCCATGTTCTTACTTAGCATGTTTTTTTAAAAACATTAAAAGTTTTAAAAATTTTGTGGAATCTCGGGCTGGAAGTACTTATAAAATAGGTCCTTGTATAAAAAAAAGAGTGTAACGAAACAGGCTTGCGAACATCTTCTTGAGCATTCAACACATTTTTAGTTGAGCAAGGTCAGGTAAAGTGTTAAACGTTTTCCCAATCAGCGATTCAAATATATTGACAAATCCTTTATTAGAGACTTCCTGGACAAGGCCAAAAAAGTCTTGATCAGTAAGCCGTGAAAAATTCCTTCCCTATTATCAAATAATATTTACCTGAGCGAAGCTTAGAAAGAAAATTTGATCACTTGAGAAGCTTGTCCCGGGAAGACGCGGCTCGAACCCGTACTCCTTCTTCCATGCATTATATGCCTAGAAAAAAGGGAAGTGGAACAAAATGGTCACATGTGGGACACAACCATTCCGCGTATTGTTTTAAATGTTTTCTTTCCCAAACAAGTGACCACCAAAATGAAAAAAAAAATTACATCGTCCCCAGAGTCTTCAGGTAATTTTAAAAGACGCCATATTGAAAATTACCCAGAAACCCTGGAGACGAGGTTGAATGAGAAGCTGATGTTCTTAGGTTTAAAGCTAATGCCTTTCTTAACAGGTCGGTTTTTATGACGTTACGAGACTTCCGTGTAAGGTTCCCTACCTCGTGTGCTTGCATCATTCCTGAGTTATCAGCGATGTTTTCCGACAGACTGTCTGATCCTTTTACCTGACATATACAACGTAAATAAGTAGTTATACGAGTTGTATATTGACCTACCTGATCATCGCGTCTAACCTGCTCTCCATAGTAAGAATATGAGTTGTACTGATTCACGAGGCATTGGGCCTTTTCTGTGAACTTCGAAAGCGTGTCAGCGGTCCACCAAGAGGCGCGGTTACCATGCTGGTCAAAGTCTTTCCCTGTGTAAAGCAATAAAAATACTTGGAAAACAGACATATAGGTGTATGGACTTAAACGTCACGCATTCCATACCTGCATTGTCAAAGCCATGGAGTAACTCATGCCCGACTGTGCTACCGATAGCCCCATAGTTCACGGCCCTGGAGTCAAAGATAGGCAGTGAGAAGATGACCGATAACCCGGTGTAGTTACCCTTACCCGGTGTAGTTATTACCCTTACCCGGTGTAGTTACCATTACCCGGTGTAGTTACCCTTACCCGGTGTAATTACCCTTACCCTGTGTAGTTATTACTCTTACCCTGTGTAAATACCCTTACCCGGTGTAGTTACCCTTAACCGGTGTAGTTACCCTTACCCGGTGTAATTACACTTACCCGGTGTAGTTACCCTTACCCGGTGTAGTTATAACCCTTATACAGTGTAGTTACCCTTACCCGGTGTAGCTACCCTTACCCGGTGTAGTTACCCTTACCCGGTGTAATTACCCTTACCCGGTGTAGTTACCCTTACCCGGTGTAGCTACCCTTACCCGGTGTAGTTACCCTTACCCGGTGTAATTACCCTTACCCGGTGTAGTTACCCTTACCCGGTGTAGCTACCCTTACCCGGTGTAGTTACCCTTACCCGGTGTAGTTACCCTTACCCGGTGTAGTTACCCTTACCCGGTGTAGTTACCCTTACCCGGTGTAATTACCCTTACCCGGTGTAGTTACCCTTACCCGGTGTAGCTAACCTTACCCGGTGTAGTTATTACCCTTACCCGGTGTAGTTACCCTTACCCGGTGCAGTTACCCTTACCCGGTGTAGTTACCCTTACCCGGTGTAGTTACCCTTACCCGGTGTAGTTACCCTTACCCGGTGTAATTACCCTTACCCGGTGTAGTTACCCTTACCCGGTGTAGTTTTCTTTACCCAGTGTAGTTACCCTCACCCGGTGTAGTTACCCTCACCCAATTACCCTTACCCGGTGTAGTTACCGTCGTAGAACGGTGGCTGAAGCTGAGCAGCTGGGAAAACTAAATACAAAGTGAAAAAAGGTCCAGTGAGAGAGCCCTCTATGGTAGTACAACATCCAGTGAGAGAGCCCTCTATTTTGGTACAACATCCAGTGAGAGAGCCTTCTATTGTGGTATAACATCCAGTGAGAGCCCTCTATTGTGGTACAGCGTTTACTTCGAAGAAAACGCCGAAGTACCATTTGTATACGAGAACAACGCACCTACTCTGGTGAAGCTGTCTTCGTAATAAGCGTTGACTTTGACGGGCGTCATAGCTAACCTGGAAAATGTGAGAAAAATAGGCTCCTTGGAAAGAAAAACACGTCATTTTTATACACAAAAGTGATACCAAGATACGGCAAAATCCAGGCGGTGGGGTCCAGAAATGATTTCACTGACCACGGATCAGTTAAGGTAAAATCTGCATACTTAGCTCTGGCAACAGGTCACTAGATCCATTTAGAAACTTGTTTTTTTTTCCAAATAATTACATAGAATTAACCTTCTTTTTAACTATATCAAGGAGTCAAACTCATTTTGTTAAATGAGCAGACTGGGGTCCGGAGCCCCCCTCTAGACATATGTCTGTACCCTCTGGACATATGCCTGTACCCTCTGGACATATGTCTGTACCCTCTGGACATATGCCTGAACCCTCTGGACATACGCCTGTACCCTCTGGACATATGCCTGAACCCTCTGGACATATGCCTGTACCCTCTGGACATATGCCTGTACCCTCTGGACATACGCCTGAACCCTCTGGAAGGAGTGATGCCCCTATATGTAGAAAGGTCTTGCTGAGGAAGACGAGGTGACGTTGTCGGATACTTACTGGTCACGGTCTTTGACTTTCCCTACTCTTGCCAGATTCTTCTTATTGAAGGACTTTTGCAGCGAAACCGAGCTGTCAAAGTACTTGCTCACATCCACAGTAACCTAGTAATACAGTTATGGTAACCTTAAGGTTTACATGATGGGGTCAGTATGTTTCCCTTGGGCTGTAATTCGTGTTTTGTTGTCTATTTTAGTACTTGTAGCAAGCAATACGTAGGTTCTTGTTCATGTAACGTTTCACCTTCTACAGTTTGCCCTGAAGAAATCTTTATAAAGAGGAGAATTTGGCAGAGTAGTCGTCAGAATTGACTATGACAAAGCCAAAATGTTGTTGGTGTGGGGATGGTAGGCTTATATTAATGTCTACAATAAAATATTAAATGTGATGATGATGGTGGTGATGGTTTAACATCTGAGGCGGGCAAATACTCACATCACTAAACTTGTTATCTAATTCGGTATCATCTTTGAGGTACGGTGGGTATCCAATGCTTGCAGTTGTTACCTTTGCCTTTAAAACATGATTTAAGCTTAAAATCGATACTAAAAAATAGTTGGTTCATTATGAGGAAGAGGGAGAAAAGAAGAAAGTGGTTATGATGATGTGGAAATCAAGAAAAAGACGTTGATGATTATGATGATTGAAATAGAAAAAATGTTGATAATGATTATATAAAAATAGGAAAATGTTGATAATGATTATGATAAAATAGTAAATGTTAATGATGATTGAAAGAGAGAAGTGTTGATCATGTTAATATTGGTTAGAACAAAAAGGATGAGTAAGAAAGACTTTAATAGCAACATGCACCTTTTGGGCGGCAGCTGATTTAGTATCGTCGTCCATCCAAGTGTTAGACTGCAACTTATCCAAAAAAACTGTCTTGATGCGCTCAGCCATATTCTCGATCTAAAGACGAGGTGGAAAAAGTTTAAAACTATGTGCTTCTTGATTATGATATGGGAAATGCCGTCTGATGAACAGGTAAATCCGTCTTTCGTCGCACTTTATTAACATTTGTTGGGAGATGCTCGCAATCATAAATGAGAACGAGAGCGGGAAGCATTCTCAATCTATATACGTCTCTGTATTCTCACGTCTACGGCTATATGGCTTGTAAGGCACACTTGATCGGTCAAACACCTTAAATCACCTTAAATCTAAAAAAACATTACCCATTTCTTATCGGCCTCCGAGAACTTCTTATCGATAAAAATCCTTGAGAGAGGCATGCCGAACGCATTAATATCCATGGCTCTGTTGTAGCAAAAGTCGCTCCTCCTGAGTGCGGAGTACTCCGAACCCTTGCCAAGCGCTGTCATGAGCGCGTTGTAAGCCGCGATGTTGCTTCTACCGAAGTCCACGGAAAACAAGTCGAGAATCTGCCATACCAGGAAATTAGCCAACGTTCTAGAAAACCAAATTTGTAGATGGTTCCCTTGTCAGGGGATGAAACCAGACATTTTCGACAACAATGTATATTTTTTTAGCACGTTTTATAACAGTCAAGCCACCCCCTGCTAGTCAATGAAGTCTACCATTTTTAAAATGATAATAAAATAACACCTCGCGCTGTTTGTTAGAAAAGACTTCTTCGCGCGGATAGGTAAGTGAGTACAAAGGCACGCATTAAGCCTAGTCCCAGGTGTTCTCACCGGGTTTCCGGTCAGAAAATAATCGTGAGGCAGCGTAAAGCCTAAGACGGGCACAACTCTTATCAACCACAGTTAACCCAATAAAGAAAGAGGGATGAGAACGCCTGAAACTGAACAGACACACGCTAGTGGAATGTTGATCGAATGATAAAACATAAGTCATCACCTGTCAAGTTTTTGTCATTTCTATTAAGACCCTCTCTAGATAAATACACGGGTGAGTTTCATTGCTTGATTATGCATCAAATGCTTCAATGATTACTAAAATAAACGATATGCTCCATGCATTTCTAACTGAAAAACATTAACAAACACCCCTCCCACTTCCAGCCCATCCATGCGAAATATGGCCAAGAATCACATAGTGGTCAACCTATCAGACTTACCTTTTGGGCGTGGACTGTATAAGTGACATCAGGCTTTTGAGGAAAGGCATTCCATGTACTACTACTGTAGTGGAATCACCCACGACGTAACCAACATCTGAGAATACTCCTCGCAAAAGGTTGGACCAGTTGACCTGCGTGGAAGCAGTCGCATTAGCAAGGGAAGTCACATCACCCTGGATTGCGTGACATGACGTAAGATCAGACAACCAATCACCCACCTGCTCGGTCCCCACGCGCGTGACAAATTCGTTTAAGGTGATTCGATCATAAAGTGGCGCATAGCCAGACGAGTCCATGATCTAAAAAAAGAAAACAGTTACCAGAACACGTCAAGACTTGACACGAGTTACCACGACACGTCACGACATGACACGAGTTATCACGACACGACTCGAGTTACCACGTCACGACATTGTCATTGTCATACACGAGTTACTACGACACGTCACAACATGACGCACAACATGAGTTACCAGGACACGTCACGACATGACACGACCCCAGTTACCACGTCCTCACTGGAGGCTGCAAACCAGACAGGAAGCATCGGGGTAAAAACAAACTTCATCAGACAACTGGCCCTTTACAAGAAAGTATACTTTTTTTGGGGGGGGGGGGGGGGTAGGATGATTTCAAATAATATTTGATAGACATAATGGAATTGGATAGGACCGCTTGCTTACATTAGCGATTTGTTGTTCGAAGGCGATGATTTCATCGATATCCGCGGCAGACACGCTACTGTTGACAGCACTCAGAATCGCTGTTATGTAGGTGCGGTATGCGTTCCTCACCTGGAATGCAAATTACAATATGGATTAATAATGATGATGAGGATGACGACGAGGACGATGATGATGATTATGATGTTGACTAAGATAAAGGCATCAACAATGACAATGATGGCTATAATGATGATTATGATGATGATGCTGAGGATTATGAAGATGATGAATTGTGGTGATCAAAATGATGTTGATGAGTAATGTGATGAAAGTGATATTATGGCAGGCATAAGAGTGGTAAGGGTTACGACCGTAATGGCTACTAATGTAAGCAAATTGGGTAACAGATTTTAAGAAGATAGTTTAGGTCTTACTGTTGGATCTGCGGCTTTGAGGTCTGCTCGACTCAGTCGAAAACTTGGTTCTGAAATCTAGAAAATTGAGAAAACGGATTTCATCTTAGCATCCATTTACTTTATCTAACGGAGACCATTCCCTGTCCTCAGCAAAAAACAGCCAAGGTCATTGTTGTTGGTCAAAAGGAGACGCTACATAAATTCTTTATACACCTATATAGTCGTCTTCTTTGAACCTTGCACCACATAAGTGACTTACAGCTATACAAAATATTTAAAACCAACTGATTATGATGTTTTTCAATCGCTAGAAATTATGACAATATTTCAATATCTTTACGTTCAGGCGCGAAAACAGGGGGGGAGGCGCACAGCTTGCATCCCCCCTGGCCACCAACAATTAGCCAATTTTGTCAAACACTTTTTCAGTGTGATACCTGTGACTGGGCATCCCCTCTCAGCCAATCTTGGGTACGTGCCTAAAAGAAAGACAAGTAAGAAGGAGGAGAGCTGACCGTACCGTGATAGTATATGTACTTGTGTTGCGCTGGTCCAGTTCCACGCCAAACTTGAAAAGGCCAGAGATACCCAGCTCTTTTATCAGCTTGGTCAGCGTTATCGTCAAGTTCCAGCCAGACGGCGTCCAGGTGGAAGACAAAGCTGCGCACGACCCGTAATCTGAGATAAGTTTCTGCGCGAAAGCACTACTCTCGGTTAGATTGGTGTTGAGGCAAGCATCGTAAAACTTCAATCCCTTTGTCACAGCAGATATCTAGATATTTTCGAACAAAACCACAGTACCTTTAGATTTTTATTTACAAAAAATAGTTATAGTGACGAATTTGATGTCGATGACGTGGAGTGTGGTCAGACGTGATGATATAAGTGAAAATAATGATGACGGTGACAATGGTGATGATGATGATGACGTAATGGTGATGATGATGACGTAATGATGATGCTGATGATGACAATGGTGACAGGCGCGGATCCAGGATAAATTCTGACCTGTTAACGGGAAAAAAGGGCTGAACACTGTCGCCTCAATAACCAAAATGAAGACATTCACCTCATACTTAACCGTACTAAATAGAAACATTTTGACGTGTTAACGGGAAAAAAGGGCTGAACACTGTCGCCTCAATAACCAGAATGAAGACATTCACCTCAAACTTAACGTACTAAATGGAAACATTTTGACCTGTTCACGTAAACAGCCGTAAAAAGGTCTCGATCAGCGCCTGGGTGATGTTCATGACGTAATGGTGGCGACTATGTAATAAATGTTTCATGCGAACCTTTGAGTAGCGGGCTCGCGTCTCGAGGTTCACGATATTCTCTTTCATGAACGCGTCGATTTCCGCCTTCAACTTAGAGCTGACGTCCCATGATTTCTGCCCGCTAGGGATAGGGTTTCTTTTCATCCACCCACCACAGGCATACAGGTAAAAATCATCACAAGGCTTGATAGTCCTGTCGATCGAGTTGAGCAGCTCTTGGGAAATAAGATTTGACCATGTGAGACACGAATTTTCATCATCATCATCATCGTCGTCGACGTCGTCGTCGTCATCATCATCATCACAATCATTATCGTCTCGGTCAAGATTATTAGTAAAATTAACATAATTAATTGTGATATCAATTACGATGAACAACGATCATTCTCTTTGCTTTTCTGACATACACCTATTTCAAACAAGGCTGAACTCCGAGAATCCATGTAGCGTTACCTGCAGTGCCCGCTTGGGTAAGCAAGCAGGATGAGTAAATAAGAATAACTAATAACAATATCTTTAGGTTTGGGAAGTGATAGCATTCTTGTTTATGTCTCTGTTAACATTCACATGGTTTTCAAAGACCAGGGATTCAGTCATTTATACTTTACCATAAAAATGTTTCTAATTCATCATACAATAAAAATAATGCTCCCATCATCACGAAACAATATCCTTATCAGAATAATTAATATCAAGAAATATCGAAACCCCTGCAAAGAATTCTCATCACCGCCACAAACTTTACTACAGCCGAATCAGTAATGATTTTAACACCTTTGGTCATCACTGGGTAATTCAATAACAGCAATGATAGAAAGCCACTTGTGTGAAGAAAACCAATTTACTACTTTGAATCACGCGAAAGTGGGATTCGCAGCGGTCGAGTTCTTATTTGGGATTATTTTGACTTGCAAATCGCAGTTCCAAAACAAGCGTCTATCCAAGGCTATGAAATATTTACCACAACTTGACGTGTCTGGTCAAATTGTAGGGCATCTATGAAATGTATAAAAAAGTACAAGTAGTGCACTCCACATTTTCTCTAAAAGTTTAAAGAAATCAAAAGAAACTACTTTGCGATTGTTGTCCTTTAGATAAAATTCAAATTTATTGCAGGAGAAATAAAGATAGCAGAAAAATTAGGGGCAATGTAGGGTGTTGGTTGATTTTTTTTAGTGAAAAATCAATTCCTCACACTTTAGAATTACCTGAAGCTGCGGTGATACAACCCTGACTTGTGCACACCTCGATAGGAGCAGTCGTGGTCTTCGCTTTCTCTGATACTTCCACAGCAAACAAGACTACAAATACTATAGCAAATACCGAAAGCACTGTGGTCACGAATATGAGTGTTTTCTCCAACCGCGATAAAGCCATGACGGCAGATTTCTGACTATAGGAGGATAGGAGGAGGATACTTAGAAACCAGAAGAGAAAGATGGCGAGCTCAAATATTCTCTCTCTGGCTGAGTTAAAAGCGAAGAGTGTCCATAACAGTGCGATAGATGTGGTTAAATATTCATAACGTCCAACTGTGCAAGAATGAAATCTGCATTCAATTCAATGTTGCTCTAAAATAGGCTTGAAAGAAAAAAATAAATTGTATAAACATTTTATAACCCCCGAACACTAATCCTTCTTTAAACAAGTTAAAAACCGGGTTGCCTCATAAAGTCGCCTCGTAAAGTTTTCTTTTTCTTATCAAAAATGGCGTGAAAAAATGTGTTGAGAAAATTTGAATGTTCATCAAATGTTGACCAAGAACCGGGTGAAACACTTTACCTACATTTCCTGCCATCCCCATTTTCGTTCTCATTTAAAAGTCAAAGAATAGCTAAAATCACCTATTTAAATTAAACCTAAAATGACTTTTAAACAAAGGGAAAGATAAAAGAGTTTTAAAAAGAGTATTAAAAAGTCGTAGAAGCTGTTTCATTTGTTTAACGTTATGTATAAAACGTCAGTATGTGTCAGAACCGGATGTTTTGTTTTTCATTCCATTCCTTTACATTGCATTATTTTTTAGGAATGTAAACATTAGAACAAAATGGCACATTTTAAAATACGTTTAAGGTCATATTTTCATTTTGAAAAGACTTCAGGGCAGTAACTTCCCTCTCTTTTCTCACCTGTCGATCGGCAAAAATTAATTTACTTTCATCTGAGCAGTTGTGATTCGATTCTATTCGATCCCAGAAATAAATATAAAACAAATAGATAGCACACCAAGATGTTAGCATTCAAATCAAAATATATTATATTCTTGATTATTTTTACAAGCTGGTGATTTGGGCAATTAATTTACAATTCTGCAGTTCGGCCATACATATAATTTGATCCTTGGTCTTTCTCACTAAGTGGGACGCGTTCACATCTTTTAAAAACATTATACACCTATTTCAATTAAGGTTACACCCGCGAATCAATGTATCGTAACCCGCAGTGGTTCATGGGTAACATATAAATGGCTGAATCCTGGTCTCTGAATGCCGTATGAACGTTTCTAGGTACATAAACAAGAATGCTAAAGCTCTCCAAACCTGTGTTTGACTTTATTTATACACTTGTTTTATTATTTATTTGATACCCATGAAGCACTGCGGGTTACGACACAAAGATTCTCCGAGTGCAACCGTTATTTGAAATGGGTGTATGACATCGACCCTTTCGACCCTGGGCTAAAAGTTACGATCGCATGTTATGGCTGAGAAAGGATAAGTTTACTGATTATCACTTGGTTCAATTGCGGAACACGTGGTTCTAATCTATGATCACGTGATTTTTCGATTCTCATGTTTTAATTGATGATCACGTGGTTCAATTGCGGATTTTCTTTCCTCGATCACCATGTGTACGTGTATCCATTGATTATTATGTGGTATATTCAAATGTTTCACTTCACTTCGAATGAAGGCTATCCCTTTAAACCCCACAATGTCTTTGCGTCAGTAAAAATGAATTTATAGTGGACATGACTTTAAAAGTACGATTTCAGTTCACAGTAATTTATATATTTTCTAATCAAGTCTGTCATTCAGACACCCGTCCACAAAAAAATTCATACAGAACTCAGATTTAAAAAAATCTTTTTGACAGATCTTAGTCTACTTTATCATTTTGGCATCATCCAGAATCAGCAATCGTATATAAAAATATTCTCTAAGAACACTCACAGTACAAACATTGGTATCAAAATGTATGACATTGGGACGCCCAGCTAAACTAACAAGTTACTTTATAAAAGCTGAATATGCTGTACATTTATGGCCGGATATGACGTCATAACCTATAGGATGCCTTTGACTGACTTGTTCGATTTCGCGGCAGCCTTCATTGTCATGGTGGCGCTAATCAGATGTTTGGAGGCGGCTAGCAGGCGATACCGCTGGAGGAGATTGCGGGCTCGTATGTGTTCGTTGCGAATGTTCTCGGTGTGATTGGCGGGAAACCATCCCTGAACGCCGTCACACAATCTCTCGCCATGGTACCAGCCTGGGGGAGGCAAGCAAATGCATCAGGAGCCATTGCACAGGGACCCATCCCCTTGAGCGCGAGTAACTTGAGCGCCGCGGAAACAAGGCATATCAATCAATGGCAGTCTGGGGCGAGCGCGCGGGAAACCTGTGATGTTCTAAAAACGCAAGGGCCTGGGCGTATTTCAAAATGGTGCCCTGCAAAATCGTATTTAACACCAATTCCTGCAAGTTTACGTGGAAATCTTCGACATACACAGCGACAAAAAAAGCGAAACAATGATTAAAGCGGACTAAGGAATTGACCGAGCGAGTGAGCATGAAAAACGACAGTTTTCAAAACAAGATTAATTGATATGGCGGTTCCCCATCTCTTCCCCCTAACTTCTAACACACGGAAAATTTCAGGAGGTTTCAGGCAGGTCTTAGCTTTCCCATTGATCCATTTTTTTCTTTTCGTAAAGATAACTTTTCCCAAATTAGATACGACCAGCGGTATGTTGACCGCGCAAACCACCAAGCAAATCACATGACATTCGTACGTCACTTACCATCCGGGAGCTTTCTAAGTACGTTGATGACGTCACCCTCGTGCAAGGCCAGTTCGTCGGGCTGCTGTGGTGTGTAGTTGTGAATGGCCTGCACTTGTGGGCAATCTGTAGAAAACCAAGCAGAGATAAACACTATGTATATACGGGGTATTGGGATAAAGAAGGCCAATCTGCGCCATTTTATACTTCCGCTCAATGTGGAGTCACTCAAAGAATCAATTTCCATCGGCTAATTCATGTAACTGAGAAACTTCCAATAAAATATCATTGATAAAGTATCAGTTTTCAATCGTGGATTGTAATTTAACTTGCAAATAAACCGTTGTATTCTCAGTTATAAACAATAACAAAGACGAGGGTGACCGACATTCTTTAAACAGCTGAGGTTGGTGTGCTTTCGGTAAACGTACACGAGCCTCGCGCATGCGTCGCGTGATTGAACCGCCGTATTTACCCCATGCTCCATAGACTCTCTCTCCCTCGTGTTCGGCTTTGGGTGGACTAAACGCGTCGAGCCATCGAGTTTTATCCGTCCTGTCACAGATGAAATTTGACAACATTAGTTAAACAGCAGTTGTACAGTGATTAGAATAATAAGGGGGGGGGATCTAGAAACTTGGTCAGAGATTAAGAACGCTATTTCTACTAGATTTCTGAATCGACCAGGGTTTCTAATGCTTAGTGATTGCATCGATCCATAACGTGAGTCATTAGTCTCACCATACTCTAGGCCAAAACTCTGACAAATTTATGGCAGTGTTCCCTTCCTTTGTATTACCTCGTTCTCTATTACGCTTTAGTGGCCTCAATTGTTTTAGACATTGCTTGAGACTATAGGACGACCCTCTAGCTCTCTGACCGAATGACCGACTGGCTGAATAACTGAATCAATGATCAATACTGACTGACTGATATTGGGTGACCGAACATCCGACAGACTGACTGAATGACCGACTGGCTGACTGAGTGACTGACTGACGGACTGTCTAACCGACTGGCTGAATGAACGTCTGTCTAACCGACTGGCTGAATGAAAGTCTGTCTAACTGACTGGCTGAATGAACGTCTGTCTAAACAATGAACGTCTGTCTAACCGACTGGCTGAATAATAGTTTGTCTAACCGACTGACAGAATGACCGACTGTCTAACCGACTGACAAACGATTAGACGGTTGATTAAATAACCGAAAAAACTGATCTTGATGCACTTACTCGCTTTCTGCACATATGAGGAAGTCCTTGGTTTTTCCGTTAGAGTTCTCCAGGAGAATGAGTGAAAGCAGGTATTTCATCTGGATGGACGGCTCGTTAGCTACTTCCACCTTGGTCATATTTCGGTTTGCGTAGTCAAGAACGCGATATTTGATATCACTAGAGAAACATTAAATGTATTATAGTCCAAGAACTCCAAGAACCCCATACTTAATATCACTAAACAAACGGAGAAATCCATTGTTCGGAGTTCAAAGAACAATAACTTTTATCCCTAAGCCTAACCTTTTCTTTTTGCACATAAGTAGCAAATCGTTAAACAGGAACATGTAGACTGGCTTCGTCTTGATTTTCTTCCTCAAAGGGCTCTTAAACTCCTCGGTAACAAGTAGGACTTCACCTCGACGCAGTAGCCAGCGATTGGATGACACGAGTGCCACGGGCTGTAACAAAATGATGTTGTCATCATCATTGTAACCATCATCATCATAATTATCATCATCTTAACCTTCACTATCATCATCACCACCATCATCACCATCACCATCACCATCGCCATCGTCGTCGTCGTCGTCGTCATCATCATCATAACCATCATCATCATCTTTATCATTACCATAATCATCATCACTATCATCATCACCACCATCATCAACCTTACCATAATCATCATCATCATCAGCAGCAGCGGCAGCATCACTATCATCGTAATCATTACCACAGCAACCACTGTTACTATAGTCTTCCTCGCAGCCGTTCTGGACTCGCCACGCTAGTCGATGCTCCCTACCCTGACAAGTCAAGAACGGCTGCCAGGGAGACTATTATCAGACTAAATCTAATCTTTGTAACATAAATAAAATAGTAATAATTCAAACAGCTACCATCCTAAACATTACAAAGAAAGCCAGGTTTAACAAATAAACATGGGGAACACATGATAATTTGATACCTTGACGGCGAATTCTATCAAGGGTTGAAGCGCAATCAGTTCTTCCATTCTCTCCATCTTGCGAGCACCCTCGTTGCAATCGTGTACCACCTTAAATGAGGATCACAAAGGCGTTGTCAAACAAAAATATTACAATACTGGATTCATTTTCTATTTGGAGGTAACTAATTGACAGCTATCGAGTTGATGTCTATTCTGAGAAGGGCTATAACAATAGTTACCTTTTTGATAGCTTTCAAATTGATGTCTGTTCTGAGAAGGGCTATAACAATAGTAGATGATACCTTATTGATAGATTTCAACGCTTTGTCCGTTCTGACGAATTCGTCACTTCCTTCCTCACAGCGGTGGCATATTGCCTACAAAGGAGAAGATGTATAAGCAACAACCTAAAACGATACATACTAGTGTGATCCTGCCGATTGTGGTGTATTCCGTACTGTTGATAGGATATTACAGTTGCATGTGTTGAGGTGTTTGAGAATGTGCTAGGATGTCTGGTTTGATGTGTTTTGCTTTGTCAGTGTGTACTAGTTTATGTTGCAAGCAGTTGATAATGTACGCTATAAGTGTTGAAGGCTGCTGTAAGGTGATGTTGGGTGCTACCTTAATGTGTTGGTTTATCAGTAAGGTGTGCGCTAGGAGAGTTGCACAGTGCTGTAAGGTTGGTGCTTGTTCGGTATACTCACATCGACAAGTAGTGGTAACCGGGTGATTCTCTGCATAGGAAGCACCAGGAATGATTGAAAAGATAAGCACTGTGCAGTGGAACACTGTTCGAGCCGTCTGACGGCCTCAACAAAGCGTGGGTTTTTCCTGAAAACGCGACAATATCTTACTTCAACAACAACAACAAAGTACCCTCGGCGTGAAGGATTTAATGTCCTACCCTAGTTCTTTTAATATTCTGTCTTGGTAGACCTGATGAGAGCAGTACTTGATGTAGATGTCAAAATACTGCGTAGCCTGAAAAAGGAACACATATTCAATTATCGAGATTATAATTATAACCATCATCGTGATCATCGTCAACCTCGGTTACATCACCATCGTCAGCAGCTACAATTCCATCATCATCGGCTGCAATTCCATCATCATCGGCTGCAATTCCATCATCATCGGCTACAATTCCATCATCATCGGCTGCAATTACATCATCATCGGCTGCAATTCCACCATCATCAGCTACATCACCATCATCATCGGCTGCAATTCCACCATCATCAGCTACTTCACCATCATGATCGACTGCAATTCAACCATCATCAGCTACATCACCATCATCATCGGCTGCATTTCCACCATCATCAGCTACATCACCATCATCATCGGCTGCAATTCCACCATCATCAGCTACATCACCATCATCATCGGCTGCAATTCCACCATCATCAGCTACATCACCATCATCATCGGCTGCAATTCCACCATCATCAGCTACATCACCATCATGATCGGCTGCAATTCCACCATCATCAGCTACATCACCACCATGATCGACTGCAATTCCACCATCATCAGCTACATCACCATCATCATCGGCTGCAATTCCACCATCATCAGCTACATCACCATCATCATCGGCTGCAATACCACCATCATCAGCTACATCACCATCATCATCGGCTGCAATTCCACCATCATCAGCTACATCACCACCATGATCGACTGCAATTCAACCATCATCAGCTACATCACCATCATCATCAGCTGCAATTCCATCATCATCGGCTGCATTTCCATCATCATCAACATTCCTATCACCATTACCGACACTATTATCACCACAAAAATCAACCATCAAATTCGCCATTGTCAGTGCCACCACTAAATGGGGCTAGCTAGGACTTCTTTGTCAGTTGAATACGAAATCCCTTTTATTTGTTAAAATCCAGCAAGACCAGCCCAAAAGCTACTTGGAAGTTCACATATAGACTTACATGTTCCTCAATGATGTCACTAATTGTTGATATGACGTATGACTTTCTTTGACGCTGGCGTAATGCAGTGAGAAATCTGGAAAAAGATGAAACGAAGTCTGCCTACTGGAGGAGAGAGCTCTTGTTAGATAATTACTTCTCTGTTGAACGAAAAATGTTAGAAACTAGCATCTACAATGCTAGTAGGGACCCTAGGACATTTTTAATATATTTTTTACTCTTCCGCCAGCACAAGGTTGTTTGATATTTTATCTTCTAATCCCAAGAAAACTACCCTGCTATAAGAGCTTTTCTTTCTCTTTGTTTTAGCACTTTACTTGCCGGTTCCGGGTTTTCGTGTTGTTCGTTTGTATTTGTCAAAAGAAACAAAAACAACACGAGAAGCCGAAACCGCGAATGCAAGTACAATACCGAAAAACGCTAGGGAAAGTTAGTAGGGTATGAGAAACCGAAATCTACCAAGACATACTTTTCGCTAGCTTCCAGAACGCCCTTGACGTTGCCAAATAGCACTCTTTGCTGGCTTTTCTCTACTACCGACTGAGCGGTATCGGCCTGAAGTTCTGGTGAATCCATGAAGTGGGACCCCAGTATGTTGAGGCTCTTGAGGTAGGATGCCTCTGAAGTGATCACCTCAAACATTGCCTAATAGTAAACAAACCTGCAGTCAGCGGATGTAGATGCTAAACGTTTTAGGCTTAGGTTACTGTATTTGTGCAGTATAAGTGTCACTGAAGATCATATAGTTTTTTTTTCTTATTTTCACCTTTTTTTTTTTGCTTCGCCTAGACAAATAACAACGCATTAGAACAAAGAGAAGAACATCACCGATTATTATTAATTGATCCGTGAAATCGTTAAAAAACGTTAGGGAAAATAAGAGTGCGGAAATCAATGACATCGATTTTTTTTTATTTATAGAATTTTAACGGAAACTTAAAAAAAACGTTTTTATCCATGAGAGAAACGCCAAAAAGGCAAACTAACAAATGACGAGAGAGACGTGAGAACATAGAACAACCTTTAGCCTGAAATGCAGGCGTTTTACCCGGTGTTTTCATCACGAAAAAACAGCCTCAAGCGATTCATAGCCGCTATTTTTTGTAGACCATTTTCTGAATACTACTACTGGGAAGCCATTCGGTGACCCTGACTGGGAGAGTCCGTGAGACGTGCCTGGTTTTTTTTGCGTTTAAAATCGTAATAAACCGATAAAAATCGATCAATACTTTATCAATCGATAAAAATCGTTAACTTTTTTTAAAGTGCGGTCGATTTTTAACGATTTTAAAATGCAATCTATAAAAATCAATCAGCTATCATCGCTTTTTATTGATTTATCGATATTGATTTTTATTGCTTTAACGATTGAGTAGACCGGGGGTGATCAGTGCGTTAAGCAGCTAATAAATGGTGTAGGGCGGTCATTTTACCTCTTGCCGTTTGCGTTCCGTCGGGTCGATAGTCTCCAACACTCCTGACTTCATAACCTATGGTTTGAAAACTTATTTGTAAGGAAAACTCAATTTTGCATACTAGTAAATGCAAGTAAGATAACGCTGTACACAGCATGACAATATACGGTAATAGATTGGTATATCAAAATGTAAATTGTTAGCTTCCCACGAAGCCATTCTGTCACGCGAAGCACAAGCGATTAGTAGCTCAATGAAGGAACAAAAAGAATGTTTTATTTCTTTTATAAAATTATTTCTAATCCTACGCAAACGCAAAAGACAAAAAAAAAACTTCACAACAAACAGCGCGCGCTCATGGCGTCATTCTAGTGCACGTCAGCGCGACGAAAAACTGACTTCAAATTCTAAGCAATATTGTTTTCATAGTTTGGTGGTTCATCTATTTGGACTTATTTTGCAATTTCCAATTTGTCTAGGACACGTTTTTCTCGCTAAGAGTATTGCTTTTTTCTGTGGCAATCAATTTATTTTAAACATTTGTTTTTTCGCGCCATAAAAAAACTTACGCGCGCGCGCGCCTCTGAATTGGGGAGAACGCTGGGGAACCCCCGGTGAGTCCGCACATCACGCATAATTATTACGATGTGACGTCACGGACATGGTGCCTCGACCGTGCGCCCAGCCGTCAGTGGAGGAGCAGAGCGCGACGTAACAACGACTGGAAACCGAGCCTTCTGCATAGGGACTAGTTAGTATATTGCGGGCTCACCTCTGGTAATTCGCACCAGAGCATGCGCATGTTCCTTAGTGTCCCTTGAGTCAGCTCCTCTAGTGACATGTCTGGGGCGTTTGTCGTCATGCCATCGCGACTTAGCGTTCTGTCTCTCTCTAGCGTACGCGCAGCATAAACTTGGTACAGTGGCTCTAGCACAGACCAATGAGCAATGCGATTATTAGTCTCCTGTACAGTTTTAGTCAACCAGCATGTTAAATGACAAAAAGTACGCCAGATTAGAGGTAAGCAGAAATCATGTGTGTTGGAACCAAAGATAGTGTACCTACCTTCATAATCATCACCGCTATCATCGCTATCATCTGGCACGTAAAAAACAATCAAGATCACATGAAAAGCATGGATGTAACAACGTGCGGGCACGCCCCTTGGAGCGTCAATAACGTTGTTTTTTGGAGATTCGCTTAATCATAGACTTTTGCCCAATAATTTCTATGCCGACGCAGCCTGACAAATGCTGGCTAACGCTTAGATAGCAAGCACAATCTCAAAAACATGATCGACTGCTGCATGTTAGCACTCACCTGAAGGGGTTTCAAAGCCTCTAGATGTTTCCTCGTGGTGTTCCGCGAAATCCTAGAACATGAATGAGAATGAGTCAATGCAAAAAAAATATGATGATGATGATGATAATAGAAACCTGATGAATGAATGGGTCTTGGGTCTAACGTTTGACCAACCACTGATTGGGCGTCTCCCTCCCCCCCCCCCCCATTTTGTTGGACTAAACCCCATATAAAACTATTGAACCGGGGCATTATTGCTCTACAAACATACCGCATGATCCACGCTGCATGACTGCATCCCAATAATTGTTGATTATAAATACCCACAAGTGTATGATGAACTGCAGTTGGATAAAATGGCAACCCTGTTCGCATTACCTCGTGGCCCACTACCTCTAGATAGTCGTTCTCCTCAGCAGAATCCTGCGCAGGCTGTGTAATGTCATAACTCCCCCTGGTTTTCTTAGCAATACCAGCTAATTCAGGGGGGTGGTGGTCCTCCTCCGGAGGCATCTCGTAGTCATGTTCTGAGTCGTATGAAGAGGAGGATGCACCTGAAAAGCAAGAGAGGTTAATGCCCTTTGCAAATGAATAAGTATTTTCTTTTAACGAACTAAGGCCTGTAAACAGGGGTGACCAGGCCACCATTTTTTTTTTAGTATTATCAAAAAATTGGTTTTTGACTCAAGCAAAGATGAGTGTGACTTCCTTTGTGGCTTCGAGTGGCCACAGTATGTATTTGGACTTTTAAAGAAAATCATTAAAAAATCCAACCCCTACACCTCCAAAATAGTCTTAGGCCTAAAACTTATGCAAAAATCTAACGTAGAAGTTTAAAAATTTTGTAAGCATCTTTGACTATTCTTTATATTAAAAGTCTGACTAACTGAACCGCCTCCCATGTCCTGTCTGAGCAGAGGTGCCATTTATCTGCTTACCATCGTCAACTTCATCACTACATCTGTTGCTGCCGATGTACTCTGCGGCATCTTGGTTGCCACCAGCCTTGTTGTTGTCTGCAGCAATATTTGAAGATAACACATTTAATAATTGAATTTAAATTGATTTCCATTGTCAACTTGATAAACAAACTCAAGAGTCATATGCATGTACGATACATGAACATGTGCTTGATTGTTTCTAAGCAAGAAAAGTTTATACCTATGTATATATACAAAATCCCTTATATGTGATGCAATTGATATAAGTTGCAAAGAGGGGCTTAAAAGACAGTCCCATATAAATATGAGTATCATGTGTATATGCAGGACATGCACAAAAATGCATTTGGTTATTTTCAAGACAATGTCATTGCCTTTATTTAATATTATATTGCAGATGATTAAACTGGTGTTTTCTTACATACCAGCACTTCTTTCTCTGCCTTTTGCAGCAATCGACTCCACAAAGCCATTAACAGATTCCTCCGCTGGGACTTCATACATGGACTCTGTCTTGCTTTTTGGCTTATTTGTAGCTAAAGATTCCACAAATTCCGCCACAGATTCGTCAGCTGGTACCTCATAAGTCGCCTCCTGTGGTTTATTCTTCAGCTCCTCCATAAAGCCAGCCACAGCATTAGCACAGGGTTCTGTGTACAGGGTGGGGTCTTCCTGAGGCTTGGTGGGTGGTGGAGAAGGGGTGGGACCCGAGGAGGGGGCTAGAGGAGGAAGGAAGGCGTGCTCATAGGCGTACGAATACATTGCTTGCTCTAGAGAAGGAAAAAGAAAAAGAAAAATGGTGTTTTTTTTTTAAATATAAAAATAACAAAAATAAAGAAACATTTTAAGTGCTGGTTTTTGCAGTGTTCCCTCTAAGGGAAGTATATCTATATTCATTAAGTACACTACATACCTTCGGCACTTCTGCGGAAATCCTCCGTAGAGTGTGACTTAGACATGACATTGACACCTTCATTGGAGCTGCTGCCATGAGCTGACCCTGACCTTGGAAGGCCTTTCTGAGGGACAGGCGGTGCTGGGAGGGATCCCCTTGAGATGCTCTCCTCTGCTTCTGTGGGGGGAGGGGGTGGGGGGCGACGGTTTCGAGTATCTGATTTGGTGGGTTCTCCTACGGTCATGGAGGCAGGCAGCTGGCGTCTGGTCGCTATTCGTTTTTTCTCTGCAACAAAAACTCTGCATTCTTAAATAAAGCAAGTGAGCCATGCCTATACAGGATATTATAGATATAGTTTAGTTTAACCACATTATCTCCCTTTAAATAGGTTAGAATTGAATCATAATTTAATGCTTAATATTTCTAGTATCATAGATATTTATCTTATTTATCTTTATGTCTTTACCCTTTAGCAGTATACAGCATAACAAATTAGGCATCTTTGTGGAGAATTTCACTTATAGGCCAATTCACTCCACAAAAAGAAGACTAATTTGACAATACTATATTACTTTGCGTGGATTACCAACAGGATCATCTATGGTAATGTGCAGCCATCCATCGTCCTCTTCCATTGAGTAACTAGGGTTACTCATCCCAGGGCAGGGAAATTCTAAAACTCCAATATTTATACTCTTTGATCGTGGTGAGGACAAGTTTGGTAAGCTGAATCGTTTTTCTGAGAAACACAAAGTGCAAGATTATTACAAATGATAACAAAAAACTATATTTAAAAGTAAAACTGATTCGCTGAAATTGTGTTAAGAGATTTAAGGGGATTAAAGGATAATAAAAGAGGGAAAAGAAGGGAATGTTGAGAAAAGAAAAACTGACCATATAGCTGTGTTAGATAAAGTGCTTGCCTTTGTATAGAGGCACAGTATGTAGCATTAATAAAAAAGGCTGATTGTGCCTAAACAAACAGAAGATTTCTTTAACTATGCATATTACCGAAAATACGATGGTTAGTATTAGACTCAAACAAGACTCTTCTTGCCAGTACAGATGCCTTGGACTGTTTTGGGGTGTATGGTGGGGGTGGCACTGGCGGTTTCAACCTTTTTTTCTTCATAGTATCTGTAATATCTGTAATTAGTATGGGTTAAGTGAGAAATAATCACAAGAGATAATCACAAGTATTAGATTAGTAGTCAATAGGCATCATAAAGTGCAAGATCTTTAGCAAAAGGTGTCTTTCTTTGCAATTGTGTCCATTGAGGCTTCTCACAAAGGCCAAAAAAGATTTCACTTGGCATTAAACAAGATTTTAAGGGTTGACTAGCTTTAAGGTGAAATGGAGGAGAAACTTGGATTTCAGTGTCATTGAAGAGTGCCAACTTTTCTGTATATTGATAGGATTATCTTCCACAAGAAAAATAATTAATAACACTAGTTACCAATAGCTGTTGATGAAGTTACTGTCCGGCATCTTAAATCCATAGAGGCTTGTTTGGGGATGATTATTTTAGGCTTAGCAGGCAAGTCTGGTTTCTTTTTCCCTTCTTGTAGAATGAAGAGTCAGTAACAAAAAAATACATTTAACATTTATTTTTATGTTATGTACTTAATAAGCAAAATAAAAAGGTATAAAGATATCATTTTTTAGCTAAGAATAAATTGTATTCATATAAAATAATATTGTAATTAAATAAACACAAAAGTTATAATTATATTGATTTAGAAATTACCCAATTACCTTATAAATAAATTAAATGTTTAACAGTTTAATTTTATATTAGAATATTTTAATTCTAATGGTAAAAATCTAAATGTATATCATTATAAATACTGGACAACTCAGGCATTAAAGAATACAAAAATTTGGTTCTTGAAATCATTAATTGGATGGCAGTTTCATGTCACTCAAAAATGGCAGACCAAGCAGCGCTTCATGGGTAGTTGAAGGGACCGTTTAATGCCATAAGCTGTCCAGCAACATACAGATCAACAATGACTACTGCACTGTACCTCTCCTTTGTGATACTGCACTATCCACCATGTCATCCCTTGCACTGTCTGACTTGACGCGTAAACGTGGTGATGGCCCTGGAGACTCTAGAGTACTTGTTGCATCACACGGTGACTCATTACTAGCCTTTAAATCTTCAGAGTTATGAGGAGTATCTTGTTTCACAGTGTTTGGTAAAGCTGGTGGAGGTTTGGAAGGTAAGGGGGGTTTGGAAGATGTTGATGGCTTTGTAAGTTGAGGTGGTGGTTTCTTTGGAGGAGGATGTTTTGGTTTAGCAGTAGGTATTGACTTTGAAGACATATTTATTTGTGGCTGCTGCCTGGAACATATCAAATAAAAATAGAGTTGTAATAATTGTGCAGAAGCTGAAAAAGGGTAATTTTTCAGCAACTAATGCATGGAGAATTTCTGTCGAGTGTTGGGTATCTTTCATTACTGGATAACAATAACTTTGTCTCTGCAACCTATGTATACTTACTTTATATCTAAACTCTCTTTAGTATCATTTTCATCAGGAATAACAGACTCAACATCATCATAAATATCATCAACATGATCTTCATTATCATTACAATCCACTGATTGTGAATGGTTTTCTTGCTCTCCTGGTTGACTTATAGGCCCAGAGCAAGGGAGGACTCCATTATTTGATTCATTTTGCACTTCAACATTGCTCGACAGCACTTCTTCTTGCTGCAAGTGCCTCGGCTTAACAGGGCGTGGTGGTGGCACCTCATTGACAGGGGGTGGTGCTGCTTCATTTCTCTTCGGACTTGTGGCATCCTCAGGTGCTTTCTTGGGTGCGGGTGGAGGAACCCTTCTCACAGCAGGCTTAGGTTTGATTGGCGGCTTGGTACTAATGGTGGAAGATTTCGGCAGGATTAAAGGCTTGGCTGGAGGGCGTGGCTTAGGGCGAGGGGTAGGAAGCGTGATCGACTTAACCCCTCCATCAGAACTAGCTCCATCTGTGCTGTCACACATATCTAGAACATTACATTAAATCCAGTGATGAAACTGGATACTGCATACAGTATTGTATATGCAATAACATATATAGCACAAACAATTTTATTTCATATTGACTTTTATCTTGTGACAGGAGCAGCTCTCTCTAGATCTATTTATGCCGCCCAAGTAGTCACATTGGCAATATCAACAACACAAATGTAATAATATCTATAAAATCCCAAAATTTTAAGGTAATACCTATTGTTTTGAGTACAAAAACTCATCTTATACATAAATTTATAATCTTTAGTACATTATAAAAAGCGTGTAGTTAGGAGTTAAGGAGGTAGGGATATTTAAGTTAGCAATGTTTCTTTTGTCATTAAAATGATATTTTCAGCTTAAAAAGAGTAATATTGACAGAAGTACCGTCACAAACGAAATCATACATGAAATATATATAGCTAAGCATGTGACTTTAGAGAATCGCTGGATCTTTTTTCTTAATTAATCGTCAAAATATGTATTCAAGTGTTTGGGTCACGGAAATAACCTCTTACATTAAAAAATAGATAATAACTTACACACTAAAAAGGAATCTTACTGAAGGGGATAACACTATCCTCATCGATCGTTCACGTTTCGGGAAAGTCATGTATAAATCCTTAACAGGTAATCAGAAATTTAAGATGCATTTATCATGATGTCGTCTCGGAGGACGAACAATGGACTTGCATTTTACGGATGCGTCTTTGCATCAAAACATGATTCCATTCCATCAAGAGAATCACTGAGGTAGAGAAACAACAACAGACTTAGGACTTACCTATTTCATGCCACTAGTGTGCCCACATGCCTACATCCATACTGCAATCCATTGCTCAGGGCAATAGAATAATCATTGGACGAGTGAATTCCGCTATAGATCAGGAAGTAGGTCTGAAGTGAAATGCAAAAATAGACTTATCGCCTCCGAGCATAACTCGTTCCGTTTACGCATCAAAATTTTGCTCGAATGCGCAGGATGTCGCGAGGGGTCTGGGAGTTAGTTTTAACTTCCGGAGACAAACATCATCTTTCGGCGTACACTTTGCATCGTTATTTATTTAGTGACAAGAGTTTGAACATTCGTACATTCATACACAAGCATGGGAGTCATACACGATAATTTTCGGTCAGCCACTTAATAGAAGAGACCGCAAGTGGTATTCGAGCGAGCTACACATCTGCCGTTCGGAGTTTCTCTTGATCCGCGCTAAATTTTCTTTGTAGGCTATTACTCTTTTTTCCGACGGTTTTTCTTATTAATGGGATAGTTATTTTTCGCCGAAATGAAATTAGCGCAGCCCCGTCCCCTCCCCGCAAGACTAAAAAAATTTATTCGGATCGATTGCGGAATTGTACGCTGTCGCGCGCAGCATGCCCCAGTTTACTAAAGTTGTAGAGCAAAACGCAAGGGCAACATAGCTAACAAGTGAGTGCCTTGGTCTTTTTATTTCTGGCACAATTACAATTGCCAAGGGGAATCCTTTTTATATAACAGGCTGTGTTTGAATACTGGCTGTATACTGAAGTCAGGTCACCTGATGGTATTAAACACTCATATTGCAGGTCTCGATTTTGTAGGCGTGTTTTTTTCACTTCACAATCGAGCCATAGATGGCACTAGCTCATAGTCGCACACATTGTCAGGCTTCGTGATATGGGGATTTGTAGCTGCGATTATCCGTTCTTCTAGCCTCACCAAGCAGTCAATACAGAAGCACCCAAAACGCAGGAGGAGATTGACAACCCTATCCACTACTTTCAAGATGAAACACGCGGCAGATATACAGCGGTCTCGCGTCCATAGCCCTGCACTGATGCAGCAGTCACGAGCCCATAATGCAAAGGCGATAAATTCGATAACTCTTTTCCTTGAAAACTGGGCAAACTCGAGCATCTTTCTTTTTGTAAAACGCGCAGAAAACAGGCAACCGTCACTTGTCAACAGGGCAGCAGTGATGCAGCAGTCACGAATCCACAAAGCAAATTCGATCACTTTCCTCCTTGTAAAACGCGCAGCGAATGGTATACGATTACGTGCCCATTGTGCGGTGTCATGGATGTTATTGTCGCTCAAAATACGTGAGGTAATCAACGCGATAACAAACAGAGCTCCCAATAACACACCGGTGAAAAAGATGACGAGGTAATCGAGCGGTACGAGTGAACACGTTACTATGCATGCCAACGAGATGAAAATGACGGGGGCTTTTCTTAAAGGCGGGGCCGATCTTGTGTGATCGATGACCGATGGGTCCGCCATGATGGAGCAGCTGGCGATTGACAGCGTCCAGTATGGTTGATCTCACCACCTAAGGCGACATGCAAAGAAATCGATCAGCCACTTTTTTGTTACTTAAAATTACAAAAAAAAGTCACTGTTAAACAACCATCGACGAATGGAAGTTTTACGCTATATTAAGGATATTTGATTGATAGTATCTCTGTGATTCGCTTCAGTTAGCCGATAGAAACGGATGATTGGTGTCTCGGTATTGTTCGGTGTAAAATGGCTGCGTGTGATTGGCCTTCTGTAAATGGAGTAAATTAATAAAATTGTTGATTAAAGGCGTTTCCAGCTATATGATACAAAAAGTGGAGACATGGTCAGCGTAGGTATCAAAGTGAAATATGAAATAATTCCATTTGGTCAATAACAAGCGCGCGACGACGGTTTTTACGCGCGCGCAAAGATCTGCACCACTTTTCAAATGGATGTTTTAAACACGATAGGATGATAAAAGTTTTTGTCTAACTTACTCTCTGTTAACGCAAGACGAACTGAAACTGAAATCCACCTCTAGTACAATGCATGGTCTAGTACTGTCGGGTGTTTCCGTCTAAACGTAGAAGAGGGGACCAAACCTGTCGGTCACGTGATATCAGTACCGCCTCCTCCTCCTTTTCTTATCATTACGTCATAACGAATGTAATCACACGTCACTAGTCCCAGGTCTTTTCAGTAAGCATCATTTTTTTATCAGACAAAAAGGCCATTCCAGCTATAAGCATGCGTGCGCACTCACCATGGGAACCTTCCTCAACTACCGGCATGCAGCGCGCGCTTCGTTTGATGGTCAGCTTTAAAAAGCCCGCGCTGCATTCTGGTAGTTGAGATAGGTATCTATGGTTAGGCGCGCGCAAACTTATAGATGGAATGGCCTATTCATGTCGTTTTTTCCCATCAATTTTGAAAACGATAGTGCTTACAGACTGTCTTAGTTCTTTTATAGTCCCTTTTTCCTCTATTACTCTTCATATTCGAATCATGGAGGGCACCAGCGCGTAGTCACATCTATTATCTGGCTTTAGGATATGGGGACTTGTAACTGCGATTATCCGTTCTTCGAGCCGTACCCAGCAGTCTAATAAAAAGCCCAGAATACTCTCTATGGTATCGACCGTCGTTTCCACCACTTTCTTTATGAAACGTGCGACAGCCAAAAACCGATCATGTGTAAACAGGGCAGCATTGATGAAGCAGTCACGAACGGGCACAATGCATAGGTGATGAATTCGATCACTTTTCTCCTTGTAAATATGGAAAACTCGATAATCTTTCTCCTTGTGACACGTGCGGCAAATAGAAAACGATCAAATGTCCATAGGGCAGCATTGATACAGCAGTCACGAACCCACAATGAAAAGGTGATGAAATCGATCATTTTTCTCTTTGTAAACTGGGCAAACTCGGTCATCTTTGTCTTTGAAAAACGTGCGACAGCCAGACACCGATCACGAACCCACAATGCAAATTTGATGAATTCGATCACTTTCCTTTTTGTAAACTGGGCAAACTCGATCATCTTTGTCTTTGAAAAACGTGCGACAGCCAGACACCGATCACGAACCCACAATGCAAATTTGATGAATTCGATCACTTTCCTTTTTGTAAACTGGGCAAACTCGATCAGCTTTTTCTTTGTAAAACGCGCGGTAGTCAGATAATCTTGACGCGTATTTGATTCTGTGTCGTGGATGCATTTGTCACATAAAATACGTGATATAATTGACGAGATGACAAGTAGAGCTCCAAATACCACCCTGGTAAGTAAGATTATAAGGTAATCGAGGAGGACGGGGGAGCTCATTACTACGCATGTCACAAAGACGAAAATGACGGGGCTTTGCTGGAAGACGGAATCGTGTCACCACCAGTGATTGACAGATCCGCAATGATGGTAGCTGCCGCCAGCGGTTGTGTGGGCCAGTTAGGTTGATCTCATAATCTAGAGGGGGAAAGGGGAAAATGTTAGTGGATTGAAAAAAAAAATGTTCCTATTTGTTTCTGAACAAATGTCATAAATACGATTTGGAAACAATAGAGGGCTTGCACGATCACGTGACTTCCTAGCAACCGTTGCTACGACGTCACGTGATCATGCAAACCCTCTATTGGAAGTATAGAATTTTATTCTATTAATTTTAAAATCAAACACTATACCTAAAATATAGAAACTGCGCTTGTCGTGTAAGCACTGTTACTCAATATATTATATATAAGCACTTGAAACATTGACCGATATCGGGTTTCAGACACTCGAAAAAAGCGCGAGCTTAGGGTGCAAGGACTCGGGGTATAAAAGAACCCCCCCTCCCCCTCCCCCCCCCCCCCCCCCCCCCCCCCCCCCCCCACACACACACACACACACACACACACACTCCCTAAAAGTAGACCGGGGCGATCATCCAACAGCTATCGCTTGAAAGATTCTTTCGATTCTGCTATTCCTTTTAGGGAGTCTCACGTCAATGGATCATCCTATCTAATAACAACCAGACTTTCGTCAAAAAGAGGTGTGCTCGGTGGCGGTGACTTAGATGGTCGCAATAGAATTCGGGAATACGGAAAATGTGTTTGTTTTTAGTGCTATCTCTTAGACTTAGACCCTTGCTTCAACCACACCTAATGTACAATCTCTTTAGGGGTAATTGCTGTTGAGCACATCCAAAGCACTCGAAAACAGAGTATAAAATTACTCGAACACAATTTGTGAGCTCGGTTTTACAACCACTTTTGCGAATTTGGTTATAGAAGCAAAAACAGAGAATACATATGTTAGGCTAAGTTCAAACGTCGTATTATCCATGATAAAACAATGGACTTGGTTCATTTGCAAGTTTGCATTGAATACGGCTCACGGATAATACGACGTTACAGTTTAGTAATTGCGTCAACGTGCACAAATAATATCTATATCAAAGATGGTTATCTTAACTTCAGTATCAGTAGGGAAAATAGTAATTCCTCTCAAGTATTACATATAACTAGTAATTCCTCTCAAGTATTACATATAACATATTCTTGTATTGCATGATATGAAGACGCGGAAACCGTTCCCCCGAATCATTACGTCATATAATGGAAAAGTTACGTCACAAGTCTCCAGTCTTCTCAGGATTAAAAAATACATTTCACCGCAAGCCAAACCAACATTCAAATTATGCTTTTGATGTTTTTATTACTTTTTCAGAAAATTAGCAGAGCTATTATAAATATATACAAGATCTAATTCCATTACTTTATTTTCTTTAGAATTATTGCGAATTGACTTTGCTGATTTGATGGGCTACCTGTGGTTAAAAGTCCCTTCGTCTAACCTGATTACTAACAAGCAAACCAAGGGGATGCCCCTAAGGTAGTCGATGATAACTTTCTTTTACTCTCGAATAAACTCTAATCCTGCGAAATATGGAACCAGAAGTTATTCGATATCGTCTCAAGAGAAACTATCTGGCAATTTTACGTGATTTGGAGCCGAAGAAAGTCTTAAACTATCTGTACCAAGAGGAGATATTCGACGAAGATGAACTGGATGAAGTCCGAAGTGAACGGACGAGGAAAGCCAAAGCGGAAACTTTACTTGCTATGTTGATGCGCGGGAAGGGTTTGAGCAGCTATTCCGTTCTCTTGGAGGCCTTAGATGAATGTCAACCACATCTGGCAGAGATTCTGAGAACACCTACCCCTTCAGAGAAAGGTAAACTTAACGTGAGATTTAAGTAAGTATGCCTGCATAATGCTATGCGGAGGCTATATTATTTGTTTGGGGGAGAGGTGGGTTAACCTTGCAGGCATTCGCCGTATAGAAAGCTCTCACAAACAAATCCACTTATAGATCTCACGAGGGTGTTAGATAAATTGCGCTACACAAGGGAATTATTGTTTCAAATATTTTAATAGAAAATAGGCAAAATGACTATTTTCTCTAGAATATTTTTTTTTTTCGGAAGCGGTAAAAATCGCTAAAAAGCGGGAGATTTGGTGCTTAACGCGGGAGAGCGGGATAAGGGGTCCAAAATCTTGAGACTCCTGCCTAATGCGAGAGAGTTCACAGGTATGGTGTTGGGGGGAGGTTGTGGAGGGACAATCTATAGCTAGAAGGAATAGAAAGTGCCCCCTCCACCTAAGCAAACAGATCGAGGTCTGCCCCAAAGACAAAATGATTTTACTGTACTTGATGCCTTTACTAAGAGATGGGTTGTAATTTATAGTTATTTTAGCCAAATTCATTGTTGCACGACCACTAAGAATTCAAATCCATATCTTATCTGGGAATAGCACTTAGTCAATCATACCACCATGACCAATCAATTTCCTTGCTTTGTGCAATAAAATGGTTTATGACACGGCAGTGAGAACATCAAAGCCATTGATTGGTTGAGATGGTTGATTGACTACTTTCTATTTTCAAACGAGACAAGGATTTTGAATTGGCAGAGATTCAGTTGCCGCAGGTAAAGAACCTGATAGCCATCCTCTCAATTTGAAATTATATTTTTACACAGATATTCCTTCAAAGCAGGCTGATCCAGAGGTCAACCTACATTTTCAGAAAATGGAGGAGAAAATGAAGTATTTGGCCTTAAAGTCTTGTGAGTATGAATTGTAGTTTTTCCAAAATTAGTGTTGCAGTTGTGTTACACAATAATGTACTGATTGTAATTGTTTATCTATTCTCCATAGCTGCCAGTCCATCAGAAAGCTTCGACGATCAAGACACTTTCATTGTCAAGCCAACAAACTTTGAGGAAACAAGATACTATCCTGAAGAACTGGATGAAGTGTACAAAATGACAAGTTCTCCCAAAGGCTATGCTGTGATATTCAATTATAAAAAGTTTGATTCTAGTTTGAAGTTTCCATCGGAAAAATTTGATGAACGTTTAGGATCAGACAAGGATACTGCATCCTTGGTTCGTCTTTGGAAAGCTTATGACTTTGAGGTCCCAGAACCTTATTTGGATCTTTCTTATGACGAAACAAAAGCAGCAGTCAATAAGTTGGCACTGAAGGATTACAGCCAATATGACTGTCTTGCAATATTCCTCATGAGTCATGGAAAAGAAGATTTTATTTACACTTCTGATGGAGGTGAATTAAAGATTAATGAAATAAGGAAGAGATTCAGCAATGCACTTTGCCGCTCACTTGCAGGAAAACCCAAGTTGTTTTTTATCCAAGCTTGTCGGGGAGAAAAAAAGGATTTTGGTACCATTGTTCAGGATGGACCTAAACCCCCTGAGGAGCATCAAGAAACACCCTACAAATTTGATTTGTCACCCCATAATAAAGGAGCCAGTACAGCAGAGATGGCAGATTTTCTATTGGCATATTCCACTGTAGGAGGTCATGCATCTTTTAGAAATACAGCAGATGGAAGCAGATTTATCCGGGCCTTGGTTACTACCTTTGCTTTGCACTCTGGCTCTGAAGATGTTTTGAGTATGCTGACTAGGGTCAACCGTGAGGTCAACAGGCAAGGAGATATTGGAAACAAGCAAGTATCACAACCAGAAACAACACTGACAAAGAAATTGTTTCTCTGGCCTGGACTCAAATTCGAATAATCATAAGAATAACTTTGCTTTAACCTATAATAGATGGCCCATTCTTTTGTATTGAACATGTAATAGAGTACTTGAGGCTCACAATTTGCTTCTATCAAGAACTGGAAGAAAGAGGAAGAAATAGGGAAATGTACTTTTTAATAATAAGGATGGTACAGTGTCAGTAATAGCTAGTTTGTAGGGTGTGACATGCTACCTTAAGTCAGATAATTAGCATAGATCACAGTTTTGGTTGATATAGCCATACTGGTTTGCTGGTTAAGTTCATTTTAATCGGATGGCATGATTCTAACATTGCACAGGCTTACTTCCCAAACCTATCAAGGTGGACATGGTTTTACACATCTTGCATGAAGAAGATGCGATAAAATGATGATGGTAGGCCCGTACCCAGGATTTTTCTAGGGGGGCGGGTGAAATCCGAAAAAGTGGACCTAACTTTTCCGGGGAGAGGGATAGAATTAGTTCTCTGATGAAAATCTGGCCACCCCCGAAAGAACAAAAAGGGATTTTTTTATGGTTTGCAGTATCTCCACGGGACGTTTATTGTCGGATTTGGCTACATACCAGAGTGATCTAGCTTATGCTTTATGGTTTTGTTTACAAATAGCACGTCCATTGGGAACCGAAAATGGACTTACGGCCGTGTGTGTGTGTGTGTGTGTGTGTGTGTGTGTGTGTGGGGGGGGGGGGGGGGGGGGGGGGGGGGGGGGGGGGGGGGGGGGGTGCGTTTGCGCCCCCTGCACCCCTCTGAGTACGAGCCTGGGTGACTTGCTGCCTCCTCCAGAAAAAGAGTATTCTGTAGTTGTATATCTATAGTTTCATACCAGAATAGTATTTTTAATATGATAGCTAGGGAGATATCACTCCTTCCCTGGGGCTTTCTTGTGTATGTGTATGTATTTGCATAAATATGTAAAAGATATGCCAATATGATTTAGATCATAGGTTTAGTGTACCTGCAGTGCATCCTTTTATTCAATTGCGTAAAGTGATTAGAAACTGCGCGCTCCGAGAAAAAAAACATAATAGGGACTTAAAGATACGAGTACGGCGACGGGAGAAAACAATGGAATTAATTTGCAAATTGAAAGGTTCCACGTGAAAATGCGTTTTGTCTGATAGATTTCCAACCGTTCTCCGCCAAAACACGACGTGAAATTCCAAGTTTTACGGTCTGGCGAGTACGTGGTGCGGTTGGAGTATAAATTCACTTTTCTCTGTTTCCTATCCTAGAAAGAAGCTTACTGTTAATTTCTGTTAGTTCCTGAATATAAAGTCTAGGTAATTTCATCGAAACTAATTTGGAATTTGTCGCCAAGCGATTAAATGTTACCTCCGTTGCCGTTGTAGCATCCTAAAGTCCCTAATGTGTTACTGCTGTAATGCGATTCAATGCTGGGGTGGGCTCAGGATTTCTCTTAAGAACACAACCCCTAAAGGGGGAAGGGGAAAAGCAATATATAAAAATATGGCAGGAGGTTACATGCACGTACACAGGGGGTGCGCAAGCACCCCCACTTGGCGGCCAAAATATGCTTTTTCCAAATGATTACTATGACTGCGCACTCCTCAGCCAATCTTTTGTACGCGCTTGGGTTAATCTGTTTCGCCTCCAAAATTCTCGCTCAAAAGGGGCTGGGACCCACGGATCTGCCACTGCTGTATTGTACTGCTGTCATGCACTTAACTAATTGTGCTGCTGTGATACTATTAAATATACTCTTTTGTTTATTTCCTAGTCCTTTCAGCTCCATAGTTCTTTCAGCTCCGCTTGGAGGTTTTTGAGTTTTGAATTTATCAACTACCCAACTTGTTCAATCCTCTTTTCATCCCTAGATGATTGATCATATAGCAGTTAGCGCCATGTGTGTGGCTCGCCGTGCTTTTAGACGGGCGTGCGCAGATATTCCCCTTGTTTTCACGGCTTTTTAGTAATTCCACCGGGGTCTTCCTTTGCTAACGACCTTGCACGTGCGCTTTTATTTTATTCTGTGCGTCTAGCTATCCCAACGATAACATCTTTTGTTTCCCGAGAAACTTCCGAGGTTGTATATCTCCTGCCAAGAGTTTTACATCGCTACACTCGCCCGCGGGCCAGATGGATCTTATTGCTTATTTCTTGCTTTTTATTTCGCGTATTGTGTGTGAGACTGGCAAAAAATATAGATTTTATTTTCAACTTGAAAGGGAATATACACCTAGCACCGCCCGCGAACCAATGTATCGCTCTGTCTGCAGTGAGTTGATGTCTTCTTCCCTGGACCGGTAGGACTGGGGCGAACTGTGCACGCACCCACTCCTATTTATGACGTACTTAAAATATTCTAGAACAGTAGCTGTCGACCGTAGCGTTGGAACGATCCATAGAGTCAATGGAAAGTCGATGGAAACGGTGTAGCGATAAGAATTCATAATACTGTCTAACATGGCAAGATAGGTAAGTATAGAAATATAGTTTGGATACTGGTGTTATTTCGAAGCCAAGAGCATAGCGACTCTTCTCTTCCGTTGCGCGGGCGCTGTTCGTCCAATTACTTGACTTTCACTTGTCTTTCGGTGTTACTACTAAGCATTGCTAAGGGGATATTCTAAATCCATTCAAAGTGTCGCTGTGTGATAAAAGCCAAGGAATAGGAATATTCGTAAATAGACATTTAGATTTAAGTATGATCAAGCTTTAATAATTTAGGGCAACTAGGCTTTCCGTGAACAGAAATTCAAGCAATTTTTTCTCTTATATCAGCAGGACCCGAATATCAGCAATAATGGGTGATCTTCGAAGGGGATCGAGCTTGGTGTTGTTTACCGACATTATGGTGGACTTAGCCAAGATTCCCTGTCCCCGTGTTCGTCCCCTGGAATCGCTCTCGGCAATACTGATTAAAAACCCTGCCCTTACCGGAGCCGTCACGTGTGCCTTAGCAAGCCTTCTGATACCGCTAGCCTGTCTCGTCCCATTCCTCGGCGGAGTGATGTTTGGTGCGTTGCTATTGGTCGCTCTGATTGAGTCGGGATTTCTTAGTCACACGTGTATTCCACGTGTTGTGTCATTTGCATGTGCCTGGTGCTTCACAGCAGGACTTTCCACAGTTAAATCACTTATTGATATACTTGTTAACACTGTTATACAGTTAGTACGTATTATAGCTTCGTTAGCAGGTATAAAATTGTCACCGTTTCGTAGACGCGATATCACATATGCCAGATTTGGGGATGATGACTCAACAGGATTCATCGAAGAGCAAGAGACTAGTTCGCACCTTAAAAGCGATGTGGAAGGTGCACCTGAGGCCGATATTGAAGATAACTGGAGCTTGGCGAATCTCAGTCATGACACGCTTGCAAACGAGCAGGAAGAAATTGTTGAAAATAGCGACTATAACGACGTGGACCACTCGAAATATACTGCAACGAATCAAGCATCCTCCATTGATTCGCTCGGACTTCCATCAGTGGACTCCGACTATGAACTTGTACCTAGCATTTCAGACGACTCTATAGTGACAGCTCAGGAGAGACATTTTTACGAGGAGGCGTTCACTGAGTTAGAGTATGAGGACCTCGCCGAGTCAGCCTTGCCTGATATTGCACCGGATTACACCACGTGGGACATGAAGTATTATGATTTTGTCGTTAACAGTTAATAAAATTTTGTCTTAGTACGACATCAACACTGTTCCCGACTTTCTGCTGTCTTAATTGTTATTCAAAACTGTATAGAAAATATCTACACCCACCTCCCTCCCGCTGAGGTTGCAGTCAGTGCTGATTCCAGACGTTTATTTTTATACATTCACTGAATTTTTGCCCCACCTCCAGGTTTGGCCTCTGATAACGGATCGATCCTTTCTGGGATCATACACATTCGTAAATGTCTGAAACATGCTTGCTAGAGGGCGAAGAGCATGACCTGATTGAACTCTTTTGAAAATATATCAAGATTTCGATCAACAGATAAAATAAGAGATAAGAAAATTCGCCTGACAATGTGAGAAGCGGGTTCTTCTGGAGGGTCACCATAAATCCCCTGAGATCAACAACAGGTTAACAGACTATCTACAGTTTATTGCTTTTTTATCAACAGACATCCTGCCTACCAGTACCAGTTTGATGTAATACGACACAACACGTCCGGCTCAAAATACATATCTAGTGGAGCACATTAAGTGTCACGATTCTAATTTTTACTATGGCACAATATTAAGTAATCCACCTCAAATCGGATTTAGTTTTCACAGGAAAGGGTGTCTAACCATCGAACTTGAAACAAGACTCAACTCTTTAGCCACTAATGTGGATTCCTCATAGGAGGGTTATTATCAACATGACAACATCAAACAACTTCTGGATGAATATCATAGCGACCCTGAGAGAAAACGGTGTGTAGTGAGGAGCCAGATGCGTTACAACGGAAACGCACGCATCTTTTGCTGACAACTTGACCGTTAGCGATCAACTTTCATTTAATAATTAATAATGTCAGTTACTTTCGTGTCAGTAAAATATAATCAGTATGTTTACTATTTACTAGGCATTAAATGTGTACCTTTGAATAATTTGAAACGTTAACTGTTGAAAGTATTACTTTTAGATGTCGGTGTCGTAAATGCTCGTTTTAGCGCCTTGGCGGCGGGGTGTAAATAGGCTATTATTTCAAGACCAGATTCCTTTTATTTAAAAAAAACTTTCTAAAAAGTTTGATAGTTGAGTCTTTTTTATACAACTTCTTCTTATTTTTCCATTTTCTAAGATAGTTGAGTCTATTGAGACTGGGCGGTAAAACGAGCATTTGATTTGTGAGTTACTGAGTCGAAATCCTCTTTCCACTTAAACCCATGCAGATCGCCTGTTTAACGGGCTCAGTGCCCAAGTCACCACTGAGTGAGATTAGCAGGAAATACCCAAGTCATGGCACACACAAACTTGCATGACAGCAAGCCAAGACTGAAGACTGCCTCACAGAGTGTTACAGATACATTTGAAACAATAACAGTTGCGATGAGGCCTAATACATACGTCGAACCCTTTTGTCTTGATAAAATGCCTATACATAGAATAAAATATAAGAGCATAAAAAATGGAAACCAAACTTCAGCACCAACGTAGTGCCCATCTAAAATAGTTATCTTTTGGGAGTCCCACTCAGCACAGTCAGTGTCCTTGGGCGTGGTCTCATAGATCACGAGACAGAGGAGCAGGGGGCAGAGGGTGACCCCATCTGCGTCAAGACTTTATCCAGCCACTGTAGAGGGCCATTAAGGTGCAGTTCGATCCAGCATGGAGTGCTGGTGACAGTCTGCCGGCGGTATTCCGCACCCCAGCCCTTAACAAATGACATGCGTATTGTGCACATCCGTGTCAACGCGTAAACAGCCTCAAAGCCTTGATTGACAGACTGTGATAGGAGCTGTGCGAACTCTTGATTGTTGAAGATCTTAAGGTTGCAGCCAGGTGGGATCTTACAGACCGTGGCAGGGTGCCAGTTATATCTTTGGTTGCAGTTTGGACTCTGTACAAATATACTGCTATCACTTAAGCATTCTGCAAACACTTCTCCGCCAATATAGTAGAGACGTACACCCTTGCCGATATGTTTCCGCGTCATTTCAATGGGCGGATTACGGTTAATGTTAGACAAAAGTCCAAGACAAAAACGGTCTGAACTTGAGGGGTCTGTGAAGCCATCTACAGTCAAGCTGGGTTGAGAGGCATGGAAAGTCTCCCCTACACGTGTATTCATTTCATAATAAGAAATGGAGCACCAGTATGTTGGCTCTGTATACTGTATAGGCTGTGCATCTGGGGATAACAATACAAGAAAGATTTCAATTGTAAAACAACAATTGAGAATGATGTACATTTTTTTTCACTAGCAACACTGTAAAAAATGTGATAATCAGTCTATTTAAGAATTAAAATATTCTTTGCATGCCTTCATAGCGTTTAAAAAACCGATGCATTTTTGTTTGGGAGAGTTTCAGAGAAGGGGAGCCGTAGGTTATAGTGCATGCTCGTAAGTATATGTCAGTGCACATGCAGAAGACAGTTTGAAAATTGAAACAATTATTTGACATATAAGACATATTTTCTCTCCCTTGAAGAATGATATTTTTAGTGATAAATAGCAAAAGTTCGCCAAAATTCACAGGTTGACTGATGCAAGAATTCCCATCACTGTTTTGGCCAGAGTCATCACATGACCTTCATATCGACAAATCAGAGCGTACTTGTAATCTCAATTCTCTTATGATGTAAATAAAACCTGTGTGGTATAGGTACGGGTATATAGAAAAAGAAACCAAAACAGTAAATAAACAAATAAATAATGGAGACAACATAGCTGTCAACCCAACTTGGTCAGAAATCTTGTGAAATGGGTAAAATACAGTAAATATCTGAAAAAAACTAAGAGAGCCAAAGCGGGGGAATATAGAGGAATGCATTACAAAAATTAGGCTTATGATGAGATCCAAAATCTTGTGACATCCTCCCAATGCGGGTGAGTTGACAGCTATGAGACAACTACTATTCGCACATACAGTAAATGTGGGCTTACCAATAAGGTTATTGCTATCTGGAGCTGGTGACAGTTGCTGATCTGAAAACATTAGGCAGGGTTAGTGGCCTATTGACCAAACAGAGGTATTTTCACATAAGGAAACAAGGGAAGAAGAATGCTGAAGAAGCTGAAGCTGGAAGGCCAGGAGTGTAGGGCTAGAACATTGTTGGAACTCTACTTTTTTTCTAACCAAATTTGGAAAGTACAATACATTGTATCAAGTTTAAACTAAAAAAAAATAGGACAAGTTGAACAACTTGTAGGTAAACCTACAACTTTTGTATATATACACAAAATATCACCCCAAAGGCTTTACAAAGTGAGGTTCTACAGGCCTAATAAGAATGAAGCAATCCTGTATTTTGCAAGTACAGTATCTGCTGTATTTAGATGTAAGGTCTTATCATCGACTTAGCATACAAGGGTCAGTAGTGAAAGATGTGCTTAGAAAATAGAGTTAACTAATTATCTGCAAACATCATGCATGACAAAAGGTTCCCTCAGGGCAGGCTATCAGACAGCCAATATTGCTAAATATTGACGGAGCTCTGGGATAGTCTAAAAATATAAAATTCTAATAGCTATCTAGACAGATGCGTAAATTTCGTAATTAAAGAGCAAAGCCTGCAAATAATAAATAAATAAAATTTACCAATTTGCATATTCTGCTGACTGTGTTCACCTGACATATCAGAACATGCATCATCTGATATGTAATCTGTTGGTGTACCTGAAAGATAAAACAGTTATAGATAATGAAACTGATGTAGTCTTAACAGACATGATGACTTCAACTCAATGACTTCAACTCAATGAGGATGGATGTCTCCACCCCCCTCCCCCACCACCTTATTAAAAAATTACATGGTTATCTAGAATGGTGACCATAGCCTTTCACAATTATTTGAGTTTTCCAAACCCAGTGGTTTAAAAAAGGGATGTTTTATGAAGATATTAGTATGTTTCCTCAAGGTTGACAAAGATAAAACTATCTAGCTAGCTAGCAACTTTGTTGAGAGCTTGAAAGTGCACCTAGTGAGTGATATCCAAGCTTTCCAACATTGATTTGTGGTCCCATCTCTAATCCCTTGTGCTTATGGATATTTGCAAGCAAAGGTGGATTCGCTGGAATTTTTTCTTGTTTGGCTTTGCCTTGATGAGAAAATAATTTTCTTATTAATCACCACAGCTCTCTTAAATGCTGTCTTTTCTGAAACCAAATTGATTGTTTACATGGCTATTCTGGGTCTGTCTGACCTGGAATTGATTTGTTTGACTATAGGGCGAAAAGAAATAAAAAAAACTGTGTGACTGTTGTGAGAGGCTTTTTGACTGGCCCTCCCCTTTCCCACATATCACCCAGAATGCTTTGCAATCTGTTATGAGAGCAAGATGGTTTCAGATGCCTTCACAGAATGGACATTGTGTTTGGAGGCCATGGAAACAGACCTGGAAGATCAGAATGAAGGTGTCTCTTTGTGTCTTGAGCTGTGTTTGCTGATCTCTTTCCCCTGTGTGGAATTTTTCACGTTTTGTTGAGAGGGTTGGTTTTGCTGTTTTTCCTTGTTCGATTTGAAATTTGTCAAATAAGCTAGTGATTAGATCTATCACCTTGGACTTATGCATATCTTCAAGAACCTTTATCCCTTACATAGCATGATGCCTAAGTATCTTTATCTTGTTTATTTTGCATTTATGATTTTTGGGGTTGTAGGTTCTTCTCAAAGCCGGTACATGCTAGTTGAGGGGTAAATGTGTTAAGAATCAATAATAAATAAAAGTAGGTTTCTACTGTTTCTATTGAGCTGGCTTGGTTCATACTGACCAAACTAAGTTCATACCAACCAAACTTAGTTCATACTGATAAAACTGAGTTCATACTGACAAAACTGAGTTCATACTGACCAAAACTGAGTTTATACCGACCCAACTGAGTTTAAACTGACCAAACTGAGTTTAAACTGACCAAACTGAGTTCATACTGACAAAACTGAGTTCATACTGACCAAACTGAGTTCATACTGACCAAACTGAGTTCATAACAAATTGAAGCAAATCACAGCCAGCAGTTACAATTATAATCACTTTGTATTTCAACGTTTTGCAGTATAGCCCAGAATGTAATGAAATTTAATTAATACTACAGAAAACTTGTATTATCAAATGTAAACAAAAACAAAGGAATGATTGATTGGTACCATTCACCGTCCAGGCCTACTTTTTAACAACATATACTATACACACACAAAAAAAAAAAACACCCATGCAGAATTTAAACTATTTTTTTAGTTTTAGAGGTGGACTTATCAGGCTGTTTGTAATTTTGCTAAAAAAAAAAAACATTCTAGTTCTCTTCAATGGTAACCCTGATTTTATTTTCCTACTACCCCCTCCATGGTTAATTGCATCCCCATTGGTCCAAAAATTTGAATCAGTCATGATTCAGAAAAATTGACATCCTCATTCCAGGACATATAGCTTTGGTCATCATCATATCTCAGTGATAGCTAATGAATTTAAAGATACAATCCAATCTCTTATTACCTGGTTGAATGTGGTACTGAGAATTTGTTGGCTCTTGCGTTGGGAATGGGACATTCTCTGGCCTAGTGTACTCGGGAAGAATAGGCAGCTCATGCGGGACATCTGACTGTTGTCTGGGGACTAACACTGGTGGAAGAACTAAAAAACAAAATAAGAAATATCCAAGTTAATGTGATATATTTACAAATACGGACTTTGACTTATTGCATTCCATTTTTCAAGTTAAAAAAGGAAGAAATAATCATTGTAGCCAAAATCTATAAATCTGGTTGCTTTTTATTCCAAACTCACATCACTTAAACACAGGGTGATGACTCATTGGCTCCTAATAGATTGATAGATAGAAATCAGCCTCTTTCAAAACAGAGTCGGTCATTTAAGATAGTCAAATTGTAATCCGTAAAGAAAGTTCACGTAAATAATAAATACATGGATATAAGGCTAATTCAGATATGTATATGCTTGGTAACAAAGGCCATTTGAACTCGAAGAAGAGCATTGTTCAACTTTGGATTGTATAGAGTGTTTATAGGAAAATATTTACTACACAAAAGTCACCTTTCAAAGATAAGCTTTTAAACAATTTTAGGGGGTCTTGAAAAAAAGACCCCCAAACGTGAAACAGTTATACAAAGAGTAAACCATTTTGTATTCAACAGCCCAGGTAAAAACGCGAAGCAGAACAAGAAAACATAATGGATTGAAAAAATGTACTCAAAATATTGACTTTGATGGTTGATACGTTAGAAAAAAATAGCGAAAAAATGAAGGGAAGAAACGTCTTCGGTTGACAAGGGAGAATTGAGGTAAAGGATGGAAATTACACACCCAAATAAGAGGAAATGACCAATGCAAGAAGGAATTCCTCAGAGAAAGGAAGTCCGTAAATAGAACGAGAACTCAATAACGAAAATTGAGGTACTTGTTTCAACACAAATTTATTTATTTATAAACTTCGGTATGCGGTTATGTAAAGGTACATTGTACAAAAAACTCGATAGAGTAAAGTCAGACTTTCTAGTCTTCGAATGCCGTGATGTTCAGATGTTAAAGATAAGAAATCTTTTGGATATGGTACGCAAAAGAGACAGCTAGCGAAACACTGAGAGAACACAAAAATCACATGCGAGATTCGAACGAGCTGCGCGCAAAGATAAAGAACCCGTAAAACCTAAACAAGACCACTAGACATGCTAAAAGGCGCTTCAATCATACTCTAGATAAACAGCAAACATAGTGCTAACGCATATGAAAACAACTTGCTCTGTGGATACGACAAATCTTGAGTTGAATACTTTAAGAGAGCAAATCAAACAAAATTTCGAGTCGAAACCACGAGGCTGCTGCGAAACTTAGCTTCAAACAACGGAGAACGATATAAGTAATTATTCACACGATTTAACAAACTTTTGCGCTTGTTTCAATTAGAACATACAAGTATAAACTAAAAATTATTTATCGTACGAAAGACAAGTATAAACTGAATCAAGTTCAAGCTAAAAATCGGCTCATATGCCGGCCCATGGAAACTTGAAGGACTCATCTGACAATCGAACGCAAAACACTGTAGCTAATGAAATGGGAAGTTCGAATTGATTTTAGTTACTTGTCTGAAATAGTCCCAACGTAATATTATTTTGTTGAATAAGATGAAAAGGTCTACGTTTGTAGTTTGGGGAATGTTAATCTGGGATCGAACGGAACTCTGCGGTAGTGGTAGTACTATACCGATTTGAAAACCTCGATTTACCTACCAGTGCGTGAAAAGTACTAAATGTTGGTCGTTAGCCCTCGAATACAAAAGCACCGTATTTCCCTATAAGCGGCAACGACATTCTATCAAGTCATAGCCAATACAGAATCCATGCGTTTGTCACCATCATTTGTTTCGGAACACGGTTTTGTAGTTTGATTCAAAAGATTTTGTCGAGTGGATGTGAGCATATTTGGATGACGGCTGATCTCCATACGACAACACAACATCGCGCGATCAGAGTGCTAGCGGCAGCAAACTGACTTGGCTCGTTATCCGGCTAGATAGCATGGAGTGCAGCCCAACATGCGGATGGCTACCTACCTGGAGTCTCAACCCGCTGGTAGTGGAAAGGATTGACACACACTTCTTCCTTTTTCAAGCTGAAGGCGAATTCGCAGGCTTCGATTGGCCTCAATTCGTGATGACTCTGGAGATCAGGCCAGCGCCATAGTCGACAGTATATAACATGTGGCAATCCCTTTCGATGTGAGACTTGCAATCTACCATCCAGGCTCCGAGGAATCGTCACACACTTAGTAGCAACCCCGGGATTTGTTATGGCTTTTTCTAGTTCTTCCAAACCGCCGGTTTTCTTGAGTTTCTTTACCAAACTCTTGACAGCTTTCTCTGCCCATTTGTCGTCCTCATCGCCTCCTCGCTTCCAACCCAGAAGCCGCTTCACAACTGGAGGAGTAAAAGGCAACAGGGAAGTCATCTCACTTTGCTCTCAAGAGCGAATCGTGAGCGTGTGTGTGTTTTATCACAGCCTAATTCACGTTGTTTTCTGCACAATCCGCGTAGAAATGAAGTTCCCTTTCGATCAAGTAGTCAGCGAAGCGGACAGGGACATGAGAACGAGGCTTGATTGACAGGTGTTGGAAGTGACTGACAAGCGTGGGAGAGCGTAAGCGTAATAGCACCAATCAGAAGCCTTTGAATCTTTGCCACACCTACGTTACGGACGCCGCATTATTTACCTTATCACGTGCTGGAAAATGCTAACTAGCGTGACAAACCCGCAAACCTTGCTATGTCACGCAAGCTCGTAACGAGTGAGAAGTCTGGGTCGGACAATTATTATCTTTTTTAGGGCTTGTTCCTATCCTGTAAAATAAAATAAGCTATTACATTAAAATCATTATTTTTTCTGTTGACATCAATAGCAAACAACGACCAAGGGGTGTAGACTGTTACCGGTATCGCGATAACATAGGAACCTTGCAAAAGAACCGACAAAAGATACCGAACCTTGAACAAGGCGGCGACGAGCACGCCCAAATACAGAGAAATAGCTATCTGAAATCTAACGAACTCTAGCGATCCTTATCTCATGGACGGAAATATGGACATTAAAAGGTCAAAAAGGGTTTTATCTTCTCACGCAAGCTAATTTAAACCTGAGGGTAGGCACGTGTTATAAAAGTCCAGTTTGATACAGGTCGCGACATAAACAAACAAATTTGAGACTTTTAGGCAACTGAAAATCCTTCGTTAATAAACCGACGTAATTAATGGTTCTTGGCGAGAACTTATAAGCGTGCTAGAGCCACGTTTTCTAGTGCGAGAGTCGAGAATTTTGATTTTGAAAAATTGAAGCAACGATAGGAGAATACATGATGGGGTTTCTTATTGGCAAACATCAAAATGGACATTTTATTGACTAAAAAATATAAGCAATAATGCCCAGGTAAATGATACAGTAGTTTGTTTGTTGTCTGATCTCTCGGAGAACCCGTTTTGCAACTATAGTAGCTGTTGGAGCGTTTCTCTAAAGTGTAACAAGCAAAAGGAGCAAAGGCGATGAGCTGATGAGCATTCGCAGCACCGCAAAATAATCGAATCGCCGCACGGCCTAAAAGTGAGCGATCATTGCCCTAATAATGTGCGCGCGAGCAAGCTCTTACTAGTTGAGGTTCATTTTACATAGAATGGCGGGCGTGTCATGTCTCAAAGCCAATGTGTAGTTCCAGAAAATATCTATACCCTTCCCCCAAGGAGGGGGGTGGAAATTCCGGTGGGGTGGGGGTCAAACGACCAGGAATTTCCAGAAGGAAGGGGGGAGGGGGGAAAAGCCCGTTTTCCTTAACAACAGTTACTGTTTAATATTTCTCCAGGGGGTTGGAAATTCCAGAGGGGTGGGGGGTCATACCTCCGACCCCCTCCATGGGGGGGGTATGGATATTTTCTGGAACTACACAATGTAAAGAAGCCAGAGGCAAAATGATAGAACTAGAAAGAATACAGACAAGCTGTAGAAAAACGTGGTCTGCAAAGTTGCGATGTAATCAGAAAAAATAAACACGGCTACTCTACATAAAACACCAACCTTGTGGTGATTAATTCCCTGAAAGCTAGAGGCGAGGTATAGGAACTAGATGTGCTGAAGTACTGAGTACTAAGTTACTTTGCGTAAAAAAAATCGCGTAAATTGGTTTGGGAAACCTGTCAGTCGCTGAGATATGTGTGTGTGTGTGTGTGTGTGGGGGGGGCACAAAAAAGACCGTCGAACCTTCGAATGTGCGTTACATCACCGAAAAAAAAAAAGAGGCAATTTCCTTGTATTCAAAACATAACGACAAGAGCATAGGCAAATTCAATGTGACCTACGGTATTTAACTAGGGTATAAGTTTTTTCGCATGCCTACTAAAAACACACGCACACCCCCTCCGCTCCGTAAACATATCAAGATACTGGTGCCAATGCTTTGTATAGTAGTAGGTATAGTAGTTTTTTGTGTGGTTATACGTGTAAGTGTATGAGGTAAGCCTTTTCAGTAGGTCACAGTACAGTCTCTCACCTATGACTTTCTGAGCTTTAGACATTCCTTAACCAGAAGAAACAAAAACTGGTGCAATCATAAACGCTTATGTCTAGAGAATTTCAGGTTTCTTAAAACAGGCCACTTTGTTTTGCGAAGGGGTTGTGTTCTCTACGCCTGATAAAAGCTTATCAGGTCCGTAGCCCGGATTTGGGGTATGGTGGGCGTGGTCACCAGTTTACTTCCGGAGGTCCGACGGAAACCTCAACCATTAAAAGACAATAGAATCTTAAATCCGCGCTATTTAACATGCCATCCGCTCTCAATTATCGATCACATCCTCAAAGGGAGCAACTGCAGAATACTCGTCCACAAAGAGTCAATTAGACTTCACGCCTCGATTTCTATAGAACGAGGCAGTAAATACAAGGAAAATGCAAATAAGTGGACGGGTATTCTGCAGTTTAGTCCCTCAAAGAAACTTTCAATAGACATACTGCTTTCACTATTTTAAATTATTTTTAGCGTTTTCCGTTAAAAAAACATCGGAGATTGTTACGTAATCGACCGGACTGCCGGAAGTAAACTGGTGATAATGCGGCTTTAAAACATCCAAACATCTCATTGTAGTCAATTAGCTGCGAAGTACATTCTCAAGTTGCACTCGCCCATCCGAGGGCCTGCTTATCTATTGGATCATGGGATCGTGGGAGAAAACCTCCAATGAGGTACTTACTATGCAGGTCAACATACACGCCCAATATCACACCATCATATTGCATTTATTACATTGCCCAGCCTTTAAATAAAGTGCTTGAACAATAATCGCTTAATTTAAAAAAAAAAACTAATAAAAGATCACTAAAAGAAATCCTGTACAAAAGATGCATAAGTAAATGTTTTTTTGGCCACTTTACTTGGAGGTTTTGACTGCGGTGACATATTTGCAGTGCGTAGCTCCGCTGTTCTTTGTGCGCGTGTGACCAGTCGTGTTTTTCTCTGTATGTTGATTTGATAATGCGAGTTTCCTATCTTGTATTTACTGTCTACTGCTCACGCACTAACAGAATAAACCCTTTTCTAAGTTAGATTCAGATTTCTCTCTCACGACTGAATATCGACGCACGCTTCTTTAATCCTCTGCGAGACAGGGTACACCCCACACGATTTGAAGGTCCGCCCTGATGAAGGAAAATTGAGTACCACTGCAAGCTAGGACGAGCTACCTAAGAGAAAATGGTCCGCTAAATAGGTAAACGAACCCCCTCCACCCCCCAGTCCAAAATCCAGGCCACGGGCCTGGGACTAGTTGTTATTAGTTGGAACGATAGGCCAAGCAACGCAAGTTGTATGTAGGGGTAGTGTGGGTGTGTGTGGGGGGGGGGGGGGGGGGGAGTTGCAACCCTTCCCCTCGACTGATAAAACCTCCGCTCGATGGTTGCGGCCACAGTAAATTGGTGATATTCTTCGCATTTAAAACACAGACCAATACTTATAACCAGGCTCATAACATAAAATTTTGAATAGAGGGGAGGGGGGGGGGGGGGAGGTAGAGGGATATATATAACCAGTGTATCATAAGATGTAATCTGGAATAGAGGGGGTGGGTTACCTCTGACTCATAAGATGTTATTTGTAAATTTCTGTTTCTTTACATCAGTCTGTATTTTTAGTAAATGGGATATATACAACCAGGGGCCATAAGATGTTTTTTTTTTGGAATAGAAGGGGGAGGGGGTGTCTACTCTAGTAGATGAATATATATAACCAGGGGGTCATAATAAGACGTATTTTGGAATAGAAGGGGTGTCTACTCTGGTAACATGGGTCGGTAGGGTAGGTAGGTAAGGGCCTCATAAAAATTTGGATTCGCTTGCAAAACAAGATCAATGTTATTTTTGTTTCTAGTAGGTAGGTAAACGGGGGTAGTAGGCGAAGAAGAGGTGGTTAGGTGGGTTTTAAAATACTCAGGTAAGTTTGATTGGAAGGGAGGTAGATACGGTAGATTGATAGTTAATGGAAAGGTAGGCGGGTAGTTATGGTTGGCTGAGGGTTGGTCATTACGGTAGGTAGTTATGGTGGGTAGGAAGTCAGGTGGGATGGGTGGGTGGGTGGTACATCGGTAGGGTAGAGAGGTAAGACAGTTAGGTGTGGGTAGTTATGGTTAGGAAGGTAATAGAGTGTGTGTGTGTGTGTGCGTGTGTGTGGGGGGGTTGAAGGGGGGGGGGGTAGAAGGGGGTAGGTAGTTTGGTAGGTTAGCTGTATTTGAATGGAAGATCATAGGCGAGATTCTCTTTATTTCGAGGGGAAAAGGAAATTTCCAGAATGTAAGCGTTAAAAAGTTAACTAGACCCTGCGCACAGGGTTGACTGGGATACCCGAGATTTGCAACTTGTTTGGGCCCTGTGTTGTGACATGTACGACAAAGATTTTACTGCCCACTTTGAATATGATAAAATATATATAAAATCTAGTTTTTTATTGTAATTGCCATATCACAATACTGGGCAAGAAAGGTAAGATCATTATCTCTTCAGGTGTAGGGGGGGGGGGGGCTTGGACTTGTCCTATCTAATCTTTTGCGGTGTAAAAATCTTATGAATACTATCCCCACAGCAGAGTTAGCACTGAAATATTTTAAAGATATTTTAAAGATCAATAACACCACAAAGACAACACAGTTATCTAGATTTTATTGAAAATGTTCCAAAAAAATAAAATGACATTCAATGAGGGATAAAGGTATCTTAGGGAAATAACAAAACGCATCTAATTTTGTTGGTATTTTGGTGCTTACCAAACTACCCCAAAAATAAGCACCAAAGTACCAAAATAATTTTCATGATTTAAATATCTTACACTACACATGACTACTGACATGTTACCTCTAAACAGATAGCAGCAGGCTTTAAACTTTTCTAGTACAAGATTTAAGTTACACATATGCTGTGCCTTATTGAAATCGACAGGTATAAAATTTGCAGTTATTAAATCGCAAACCGGGCCTTCGACTCCACAAATAATAAAATTCAAGATGGCGGCCATGACACAGTTTTAAATTATGCAGAAGGTATTCTGGTAACCAGGCATTGCGATGACGTAGAACTGTAGGCTAGGTACTTCTTGTACGATAAATGGTTCGTAAGGTCGCAATGAGTACACTAAAAAAAGAGATATACAGTGGCGCATGGACTTCCTGGGCATTGTGCAATAATGCACGTTGTTAGGACCACGACGAAAAAAAAAACAGTTGCATTTTATAACTGGGCTACCACAGGTATCCTAGTAAAAATCACTCAGCTAGATTCTTCTAAAAAAAATGATTTGATCCTCGAAATACTTTCAAGGTCATATGCAAGGATGCGAGACGATCGCTTACGAAATAATTAACACCGTCTGATATTCGGTCTGGTGCGGATGAAGTACCCGGTCTGTGATATCCGCTTTTTGCGCACAACGCTGCCGCCATCCATTTTCAAATGAGCATAATAAATCCCTCGTTGACACGATATAGCAGACATTTTAGACAACGCGAATCGCCTCAGACTCTTGAAGTAATATCGCAATAAATCATATGTGCAACCAAAGCATGCAGATGACAGCCCCTCCCCCCAATAGGTGCGCATGTCGACACTTGTGCGAGGGGGAGGCGTTGGTGGAAATCTATGAGTTGCGCAACCACTTCGTCATGAAAAATAATAGAAATTAACATCAAGATTCACAAGCAAGCTAAGAAATCACCCAAGGCCTCAACGTCTTATAATATACTAAGTTATCAATAATTTTATTTCTTCGCTTTTTTTAAAACGATAATCATCTATTTATTAAAGCTAAGCAGGCCTTAAAAGGAAGATAAGGCAAGCTTGTACACATACAGTACACCTTCACATGTGGATGCAACATAAGAAATTTTTAGGCATCTCGGTAAAATCGCGTGCCTATAACAAATCCCCTGCGGTGCCTGTCTTGGTTTGTTTGACGTAAACCCACACAGCCCCAGCATGTTTCAAATTGCAATCTTCAAAACACACGGGGATGCTAACCCCTTTAACATTCGTCATATTTTCATTAATCATCCGAAAAAAAAAAATCAAACATTCAACCGGGTCGTGACAATTTTGTATAAGACACACCCACTTATAATCCTTTCACAAATCCGCAGTACCACAAGGAAAACTAGTAAAATTATATCAAACTCAGGAAGTCTTACGTGCTTCCGAGCGAGGTGGGTGTTACAAGAGGACGTCTGGCGCACGCCCTGTCTGAAGGGATAGCACTGCAAAACCTGAAAACCCAAGAACGGGCAATGTGATCATACGCAGCATAGGCCTAGTTAGACTCCTATTCATGCGCGGGAACAGCCCAACACAATTTAATTTTCCCGAGATAGGCTCGTAGGCGTAGCTGGATAAGACACATACGTTACACCGCGTTCTTACCCGATGATTCGTCCTGTTTTGTATGCGGTTTTGGAGAAAGATTTTGTTGCATGTAAAAGTAGACTGCTGTAAAGCCTTCGAATTTGTAAGGACTATGATCAAATCGAAATTTATTATCATAAAGATTATTATTGCCTGGCTGCGTGACCTAGGCCTATGACGTCATAGGATTGTAATGGCTGCCAAAGATATCATCAACAAGTTCATATCTCGACCTTGAAAACAAAAATCATAACCTGTCACGGTTATGTAAAATAGTTTGTCATAATCCTAGTCGAAGCACGACTGTTCTTGTCTGAAAGTCACTCATGACTAAGCGACTAGCTGAAGGAAGAAATAACACTTCTTTTAACGTGTTTTTCGGCCCACGTGGAAAAAGAGACATTTTCAGACAATTCATTCTGTGGCCTATATGGGATTACAAAAGATCCATTTGGCTGTTGCTGAGAGGTATTGATAACGATTCACGTGCCATGATTATTCAATGCCAGATGATGTCTGGTTTGGTCTGGTGTTGCGTCGGTCGCACCTCAAGAAATACCGGAAGAATATAGGCAGCAAAAAACAGCCGCCCCGATAATTAAAATCGAGCAAAAGTTCCGTGGGTAAAATAACAGCGGTCGACTATTTGATTTATCTGTGCGATATGTTTTCGTGATATATGCTACAAAAATAGAAGCTTTCCAATAGCAATAATGTAACTCCTTTCACTTGGCTGAAGTACGCACAGCGTGAGCACCCTACATGATTATTGAGGTCAGACTAAACACCTCAAGGTAGAATTTAGTCATGCCATCCCGAAATACTGCTTTGGACCATATGACCCTACATAACACTAGGGAGCAATTTAAAAAACACATACGTAGTTTAAGGGTCGCGTACTGAAAGATGGCAAAGGAAAGAGAAATACGTAAAAAAGCTGACTTGAAAGTGAAATCGAGCAGGACCTTTTCGAAATGAATAACTTATGCAAAGAATTCATTGTGATTCAAGTCAAGGGGTAATTTCCGCTAATCCGACTTGTTGTCCAATCACCGAGCGAACGTAGTTATTGAAGTCTATATTTTTGCCGCACGCTATCACACACACACGCCGAATGCCCGGGGCAAACGACGTACTTTCCGTGTGCCGTTCATAATGCAAATGAGTGCGAATTCCGATAAAACAAAAGCTCTACATTTGCATTTATTTGCATTGATTCGCATTAGGAACGGCACATGAAAAGTATGTCGTTTGCTCTAGTCGTTTGCCCTAGTCCTTAGACACGCCGACCTGTCTAGACAGACACGTGACCGTGTTGACCAATCGCGCGGCTTGTTTTCATATGTCCTGTAGTCGGCTTGCGGGCTGCTATGTGAAATGGTCGATTCAAGGCATTTATGATGCACGGTCTAGACAAGAAACTGACGACTTAGTTTGGTTTGTTCGCATGTCGAGAAAAGGAGTGCCTTCCCTTCGCTGCTCTCATGTAACTTGTATGCTCTTCTCCGCGGCTGTGCCAATGGTATATGTTGAGGTCGATCACTCTGGCCCTCACAAGGACGAGTGCGTCTTTGCTCTGTCTAAAACTCCTCGAATTTACTGTCAATAAAGGCAGCGAAATAGCGGACCTTAAAACAACCACGCATTCAATTCTAAGGCGACTTCGAGATACAGAGCTGGGGCTGCTGCTGAAAGCGCTCGAAAGTCGCGGTGGTGATGTGTCAAGTTGCGTGTATTTCCCGTACGGCGAGAAAGTGTGTAAGCGAGTCGTTCACGAGCCCCATGTTGTACTCTACCGAACATTTCGAGAACCCAATGTTCAAAGCTCCAATGAGCTCAAACCATTGGCCATATGCTCTAGAAGAGATTCGACTGGTAAACGGGTTTGCATCAACCCTCACCACTACAGCGAAATCATTCAAATCCGTAAGTGCAAATGCGTGCGAGTATAAGGCCCTCGGTGGATTCCTTCAGTAACTTCGCAACCTATGCTTTTTTTACTTAATAGCAATGGTTATATTTCTCTTTTGGATCCACAGAAAGCCCCACGCCGGAGCTGCAACAAAATCTTTCTCCAAAACCGCATACAAAACAGGACGAATCATCGGGTAAGAGAGCGGTGTAACGTATGTCTGATCCAGCTACTGTCTGATCAATTCTGCATGTTTTTGATTCTTAGGATTCGGCAGCAACTTTACTGAAACCCAGTCGACTGATTGCTCTTCCAAAAAGCAACCAAATTTGCCGCTTTCGATATCAGGTAAGGGTTCAATCTAAAGCTAAACCTAGGCAAAACTTATGACAAGTCGAAGCGGAAACTTTCCTCTTCGAGAGTCATAATTGAGTTGTGCCTTGACCAGTCGCTAACCTAGTTGCTCAAAGTAAATAATTCATACAATAAATTTGGTTGCCTGTACGGTCATGTTTTAGCTCATGCTAAGAGTTATTGTTCTGACTGCTTTTTTCTTCCCTTAGAATTATTCGAGAGCACAAGCGAATGGCCAAGCGCATGGTGCGTTGTAGCGTATTGGGAACTTAACGAATGTATAGGGCCATTCTATCATGGTCACCAGGACGTAATAAATATATACGAGACTTTACCCAAACCGAAAGGCTTTTGTCTAGCAGGTTTGGACAGAAATCAAAACGTTTCAGATGGAACCAAGCGCGCGAGAAATCACGTCGGTTTCGGTCTTCAGCTCTCCAGAGAAGAGGATGGAATTTGGATATATAATCGTAGCGAATATGCTGTCTTTGCAAATGGGACCACTTTTCCATACGTCACTACTACCCCATCAGCGAGTCAAAATATTACGGTGACAAAAGTACCACCGGGCTTTTCACTAAAGATCTATGACTATAACCATAGCCCCGCTACGTGCCGGACATTTGAAGGACCACAAAGTTGGAAAGTCCCGGAGAGTGTTAGAATCAGCTTTGCCAAAGGATGGGGTAATACTTCGTCGGCCTCATATAGAAGACCTGTGGTGACTAGCTGTCCATGTTGGCTTGAAATCCATTTCACTGTATCGCGCTAGAGAAAGAAGTCTTAATGTATATTGTATATACCTAGCTAAGAACTTAAAATCCGTTACAAATAGAATTACAATGAAGAACTCACTACCACATCGATCTAAAGTAAATCCCGAGGTAGAATGTGTACATTAGAATAGCTAGTCTGTTAACTAGCAAAGAATGAATATATTATATATTTTCACTGAGGTGAGACCCGGTGAGTCCTCTGTCGTTGTTTTTTGTTGTACTTCTATTGCTTAGTTATCTTTATTCGTTGTCGACACGAGTTCGACACAGAGAAGTCAATTATTGTGCTTATATATAGTTTTTTTTTCTCAAGGATAGGATGTAGAATCAACGACAAAAATTCCGGATTTCTGGAGGTCATGAACTAATGTCTGGCTAAAAATCTTTCAGATGTATTTATGGTATTTTTGTTTGTCTGTAAACTTTTCGGTTCAGTGAAGCGAAGAACATCTGTGATTGTTTTAGAAGTCCACTATCACACTTACGATCAGCTATTAGATTTTCCAGATAATGCAATAAAAATACACACACAAGAGAATAGTGGGGTGGTAGTTGTTCATGTTTTCTTTTATCAAAATCTTCCATTTGTTAGGAGGCTAGAGGTTATACCTTCCGTGTGATTTTCAAGGTGTTTTTAAGCGGAATTAAATTCTCTTAATGTCAGACAGCCATTGTTTGGAATTCACTGAACGGACACATCTCAGACTTATTGATGAATAATGTGATTTCCGAGATGCGATAGACATCAAAGCTTTCAGAATCCGAAGGCTATAGTTAACTAAATTACATAAGAAAAGTAAGACAGATTTTAATTGTGCGATTTCAGCAAAGTCTGGTATGATTTTTAGCACGTCTAGCTGCTGAAAAACATTTCGTGTGGACTATATAATCAAACAATTATCTTTGTCAAAATTGTTGGTTATCAAAACACATGCGCAAGTAAAGGACAGCGAAATTCGTTCAAGATCATAATGGTTTCTAATAACTTTACTAAACTCGACCAACTTGCATGAAATAACTGCATCAAGGTTATTTATAGACTTTAGACTTTATAGACGAAAGAGAAAATGCGTTCGAATATTCAGTTTCTATTGCAGACGACACTATTCAAAATATTTTGACATTTTTTACGAAAACATGATTATTACACCAAACTAGTGATTGGCATTTATGGGCAAAAATCTTTTCTAAAAAGGGTTTTGTCTAAAACACTGTCACCCAATCCCAATGCAATTGTGAACACAGCATGATATCTGTCTAGTTTTCACACAACCCTTGCAATTAACCGATTATTTTTTACCATTTTCAGACATAATAACTTCTTTCCCAACATTCGCCTTTGAGGTTTCAAATGTTCTGGAAAAAAAATGCATAGCCACAAAGACACAAATTAGCATATGGAGCGGATTGGTGACTATGAAATGTCTGAGAATAAAATAATACCACATGTTTTCAACAGCAAGGACTTGAATATTATTGACAGAAATTTACCCCCGTTGGTCATATGGTCAACAGCAGTTTCGAAGAATTGAAAAATGGACTTCTAAGATTACCTGTCAAGAAATTACTAATAAGAAATTCCCTTTGATGATATTTCTAAGAAAATATTCTACTTTTCTGAACACAACAATCCAGAGGGTCCAAAAACTCTTACGTTTTGACATGGCTCTCTTACAGATTAAGGGTTTAATGCCGTTGGTACAAGTGGCCTTATAGTCATTGAGGGATGCTGTCAAGAGTTGAGAATGCTTTGCAGTGACCTTAGACTAAATCATTTTCAACACGTAATGCTCTTAGCTGTAAAGAACAGTAAAAAAGCTGAATAAATGCATACAAATCCTTACTTCTTTTGGTGCCAAACACTGAAAGGGCTTATTTCAATAAGTATGCCTTATTGTGATGAGTAGATCTTGTCAAGCTGAGTAAGGCAGATCTTGTCCACATTCGTAATGCTACAGTCTCCATCATTTTATAGTTTGACAATTTCTAAATTATTTTCCACTTCAAGGCCCTCAAAATTAGCAATCAGGAGTCAATAGACTTAAATAAACAATGATTAGTCTACAGGGGGAGGGGGAGGGGGGTTGCTCTCAATACAAATCCAGGTCTCAATGTTTCTTTGTAGCCCCTGGCTCAGGAAATTGTATGTGCTTCTTGTTAAAAACAAGGAAGTATGTCTTGAATGGAAACAAAACCAGTTTTAAGTGTCTTGTTGGTGTTTAAGGTACTTATGACGAAAATGTTAAAACAATTGTTTTTTAGTTTCTTGTTTTTGTTTTTCACAATTAAGAAAAAAGGCGAATGGCATGTTTTAAGGCCCAGGGAAATACAAGCATAATTGGTGTATGGTAGTGCCATGATTGGGAGAGGGTTAATTAGTCCATCAAGAGGGTACAGACTTGTCCTCTAGTGTCTGTTCCCCTCACACAAATAAGAGACTTTGCACTAAGAAATCATGTGACTTTTTGGGTGCCAAACTTGTGGCAGCGAACTGTAATAACAACAAAAATCAAATTATTCAGTGCTTATGAATCACCCAAAAAGTTTCTTTGGCATATAAAGGACATATTTTAATTGAAAGATTATAGATTACTCTCTGGAGAAACGGGTACAGCCATTTCTGTGTTTATTTTGGCTTGTACTTGCCACTCAAAAAGCCATGGGATCTCTTAGCGCAAGTCCCCTATTCAATTGAAAATATTGCTATAGCTTCCCCATATAATCTAATGCTTTCTAAACAAGGTATTTTGCTAGTCCCAAGGTGGATTCTCTGCCACTAAAAGAACCATAGCAAAGGGTGTCTGAAACTTATGTAAACTGCTTCTTTTTAAGTCTCAACAGACTCAATTTGCGTACATAATTTGACACTATATTAGAGTTGATTGTTCACACACTTTTATTTCCTCATAGGTGATGGCCCAAAGGTCGATATAAGGAATGAAGAATTAAAGGCATAACACATGACATAACATCTTAAACGCCCACCCTTCTTTCTTTGCCCTTTTTTCAGGCATAAAATATTCTCTGAATTTAAGTGAATTATGATACTTATTCTTTAGAAAAACAACAAATGCAATTAAAAGGGCTTATGCAAAACCAACGCAGGCAGCGCGTCAAACACCCATTTCACTTTTTGGATTTTGTTTTCATATCCTCCTACCTGCTTCAAGCAATGAATGAAAATCTCCGAGGAGGGCACCAGCCAGCAGCAGCTGGAACAGTTGAACAGGAAACGGAGTGGTTGCCCGGGAGCAACAGATAAATCAGCAATTGAAATAAACCAACTGCAACACACACGTGGTGAATGTTGAATTATAATATTGATCCCAGAGTCTTCTGGGTAATTTTCAAAACGAGGGTGTTGAGAGGTGCCAAAAGGAACTGTGGGATTTCTGTTCGATTTGAGGTTTTGACCAAGAGGGGGAGGGTAAAGCGAATATCAGCCCTGAAACCCAGGGAACATTATATACACACTTAATCCATGAAGGACGCACACCCCTTCCCTGCTAGCAGGGGCCTTATTTCTTTTGTATCTAGCTTGGCTGTGTATTTACAATACAAAACAATAATAGAATAGAATACAATATACTTTTAATATGTATGTACCACAAAAAGAAATAACAATAACAATAATAATAATACTTTCATACAACACAGGTACCGGTTGTCTAGAAATTACAGAGATAATCCAGCTAGCAGACAACCAAAATTAAATAATTTAAAAGATTTAGTAGTCAGAAGAGGCATAAGTACGAAGAAAATAGAAAAGCAAAAAGGAAAAAAATATATTTTATGAGACAAAGCCCGCCAGAGAAGGATTCATGCTTTTGAAGATACCAGATGTTATATAAATTATAGTAATTCTTCAAGTGTTGGGCAGAACCTGGCAGAATACAATAGAGTCATGATTCAGCTTTATTGTTTTTATGACGTACATAGTATGTATGTGGAAACATAACACTTTGTAGCTAAGGAAAAAATAATACAGCTTTATTGTTTTTGTTCCAGTTTCGATTTTGCAGCAAAACCGAGATTTTGAAAAAGAATTTGTAGCTTCTTATTTTCAACAGAAACACGCGATTTATATATGTAAAGGCCTAATGAGCGTTTCAGTTTGACGACGGAGGGAGGGGTAAGTGGGATTGTATTGTGGGTAAAAGTATGCAATAGAGATGGAAGAGCCTTTCCCTGTAATTTTTCAGTATTCGGGTGTTTCAGAGCTTTGTAAATCTCAAAATGCTTCCAGGATTGTATGTCTCTGAAACATTTAGAGCAATTTTCTACCCAAAATATATGCCGGTCCCAATATTCAAAGATTTGCCGGGCGTACCTTGTTCTTTGTTTTGTTTGTTTGGACTGCTTCTTCATTAATTATAAGAGTAGGATGAGGTGGTAGGAAACAGTAGCAGAACAAAGTAAAAATTATATATTTTGTAAAATTTGAAGACTAAAGTTCCAAATGGAACTTGCGGAAGATAAATTTTCAAACAAAAAAAAAAAAAACATTTGTTAGCCCACCCGTAGCTTTGTAAACAATTCGTCTCTGCCCTATTCAGTCTTCAAGTAAGGTGAACAAACTATCTACAAATACAAAGCAAATTACAATTAACCATATCTAGTTTTGTTTGGACGATACACCTTCTTTATCATAGCTTTTGTTGCTAGAAGTATGTACTCAGGTGGAAAGATGTGTAATTCGAGAGATTCATGTTTGCTCTCGATGAGGGTAAAAAGGCCGAGTCTTGAGGGGTTCATCACTCATCGATTGCCGTGACCATGGTGAGACTAGTAGTGATTCTCTTTCTCGCGATTGGGGCCTTTGCTGCCAATGAAGGTAACGTAAACCCGGGGGGGCTTTCCGAGAAGGGGGGGCTATTAACACCCCCAATGCCTTATTGGCCGCCAAAAAGCAGCGTTTCTTTTTACGAAGCCATCCATTTTATTTTGCAATTTTTTGTGCTATCTGATGTCTGCCAGATCCCCGGCAAATTACAAAGTCTTGGTCGTGCGGGGTAAGGTTGTCTTATCGAAGGTGGTTACTCATAATGTATTAACCAAGAAGAAAGGTTGAAATTTGGGGGGTGGGGGGGGGGTGGTTATAAATATCCTACAAATGTGGTCCTTTTCCAAAAACTAAACCATAAACTAAAAACTAAACCGGAGATTGCTGTACTTAAACTGTTAATATTATGTATACTTTTGTAGAGATTACGTTTTTGTCGAACTTCGATAACAATAAAGACAATGATCTCACAGACTTTTCATTTATGATTCACGGCTTCGATAAAAATATGTTCAAATAGGGTCAAACGCAAAATGATGTATTTTCTACAGTTTTGTTTTTGTATGTTTAAGACCATTCTCGAGGGGGGAAGTTTTGCTTAAGAAATCCCCTACTAATAAGTAAGCCCTCAAATCGCGAAATTGAAGTCGCGCCAAATAGTCCAATTCCTTTTTCGCGAGATTAAGTGTCCGCGAAATATAGTACCAATAAGGTATGTTTTTTTTTTTCAGAGAATGACGGCCTGTTTGAAGGGGATATAGTATTGACAGATGAACAGAAAACTCAGTTGAACTCCAGAGCTGCCATTAAGACAAATCATTGGACAAATGGCGTAGTTCCTTACGAGCTGGACCCGTCTATATGTAAGTACTAGATCTTAATTCCTTTTTCTATACGTTAGCCTTTTGCAGCTTAATTTATGAGATGAACACAGGAGTGTCAGTTAAAAGAATGGTAGGATAAACCAAGCCCGTACCAGCAATGTTTTACATTGTCCAGCCTTCGGAACTACTTCCAAAAAATCTAATACAGTGCCTTAGATTTCATTTTGTGAAAAAAATTAGTGGAAAATCGCCGCCTAGAGAGGAAAGTCAATCCCATTTTAAAGTAAAGACACGATCACAAGTACAGTATTTGCATCTGTTAAGCCCCGTGCAAACAGCCTAAATATCGGCCAACACGGCGCAAACAAAGGTGCGAACTACATATTTCCCTCTCATCATTATCCCTTAACACACATCAGTAGCTGAGGCTGTTTGAACGAGTCTGCCGTCTTTGCTCTTTTTCAGCCAGCTCAAGTTACGCTGTAAGTGTGATCAACAGCGCAATCGCCGAGTACAACCAGAAGACATGCATCCGCTTTCGACCGAGAGTACCCAGCGATAAATATGGACTGAAAATCTTCAAGGGTGGTGGGTGAGTTGTCGCGACTTTTCAAATTAAGGATTGTGGACACATGGACAATTGATTGATCCCATAAACCCTTTTCCACGCCCTACTTCCTCCGAACTAAAGTTGCTAAAATCTAGCTAAAAACCATGAAACTTTCGAAATATGTTTCATATTGTCCCCGTAGCGGATCTAGGGGGAGGGTTTAGGTTTAAATCCAATTTGGGCTGCTAGAAAGCCATATAAAAAAAAATGACCCCCTCCCCCTTTGTCACCGAGCCAAACCCCCCACTTAGCTAAAATCTAGGTCCGCCCCTGTGTCCCCCCCTCAAGGGAGCCTGGATGCCTTTTGCTCTCTATTTTCCCTATATTTTGCCGGTTCTCTCTAGCGTTAATCGCAAAGGTCCATTTGTTGTCATAACGTCCCAAAACGCCTAAAAATACTACTGTAAAGTTTTCTTTGTGAGGAAACTGAATAAAGTTGCCATTTGTTTTTCTGCTTGGAGGTGTTGGTCCTATGTCGGAATGTCAATGCCGACGCAGCAACTTTCCCTCGCTGGAGGATGCTGGAGTAAAGGAATCGTCATCCATGAGTTTGGTAAGCTTCATATGCATCCATAAATTAGTCGACCCGTATGCCACCGTCTTGGTTTTGCTTTTTTTCGGAGCTTTATTGCATTCGAGTAACTAGATGCGTCTTTTCTGGAAAGGAATAACTCCCCAATCTTCCCTCCTTCCGGCCTCATCCACTTAGTCCATGCTATTGGTTTCTACTAGTACATTAAGATATCTTTTTGCGCTAGTAGCACAAGATCTTGGTTTCTACTCCGATAGAGAACATAGTACATTTGAAGTCTTACATTTCTTTTATGTGCCATCAGCCCACGCCCTTGGTTTCTACCACGAGCAGTCTCGCCCCGACAGAGATCAGTTCGTCGAGATCAAAACAGAAAACATCAGAGACGGTAGGTGGTTCTAAATGAAGGAAAGTTAAAAAAGAAACGAAAATAGACTTCAGTAGTGTGCGTAGCAAGCCAAAAGGGTTGCCGGGAAAAAGGAGACGAGACGAGGCGCGCTCTAGGTAAGATGAGGGTGAGTTTGCTTTCCCTATCCATTCGCTTCATCTTTCTCATTTTCACCAGCACTTAGCGCTTGCAACGCAGGCGAGGGATACAGCAGAGGTTTGGTTTGTTAAGGAAACTGGGCTAAATATAGGGAGGCCCAAGGAATAGGTCAGATTACAACCCAACTGGCACGCCCTTAACTAATATCACCACCAGAACTGGTGGTATTCATACCGATTTTTCTCTACCCGGTTTGCAGGCGTGGCATCAAACTTTAAAAAACACAGCTTTAATTACGTCACCACACATGGCACCCCTTACGACTATGGCAGCGTGATGCATTATGGGGCGTATGCATTCAGCAAGAATGGCAAACCAACGATCGTAGCCAAGCAACCCGGGGTAAGTGGCGTCATGATAACACCCCACATGACTTTGTCTTGACTTCAGAATTCTTATGGTAATCAACATTCCGCGTTGCCATCTAAGCAGAGTTACGCTAGTGTGCTGGCTTATACTAACAGGACATATCATATCGTTTATTGTACCAGCTCGGCCAATTCTATCATGAATTTGCATGTTATGTCTGGAATTTTTATTTCTCTCATCTTTCCGAAATTTGTTTTCACATATTTTTGTTGGCCACCATCAGAAGGCCTGGTCACTGACGTTTAGATTACCACAGATTCTCCGCACCTCATCCCCGGCTCATTTAGACAAACGGCAGCCATTGATCGTTTATTTTTAGGTGATACTGGGGCAGAGACGAGGGCTAAGCGACATCGACACAAAGCAAATAAACATACACTACAGATGTGGGACGGGTAAGCTCGCCTTGGTCTAGTGTTGTGTCTATGGTTATAGACTATATAGAGACTCTATAGAGTCGATGTTTGTTTATATTTCTCTTTGTCTTTCAGCTACACCTCCACCAACACCCCCACCAACCCCCCCACCAACTACTCTCCCCCCAACAACACAGCCACCACCTCAGCCAACCGGAGGTAGGTAGTCTGCCATAAAAAAGCTTCATGGAAACAAATAGATTTGACCAACTCCAACACCCCCCCCCACTTCCACCAGCAACTGCGCTCCTCCAGTGATAACCTAAGCCGCTACCCCAGACAACCTGAAGTAGGTAATCTAGTAGGATTGTCCTACTACAGCGCCCCCTCACCCCACCCACTCCCACCACCACGGCATAGCATTCTGCCATCTATGTCTATGAGTAAGTCTAGTCCAAGATTTATGGACAGTCTTCTCATCAGTGTCCAGTTAACACCTTTTAAATCTCAACACTCAACCATTGTCACAACGTTTAGTGTATACCAGGATGACGAAGGACAAGGAGTAAAGAATTCATCGGTTTCTTCTTGCAGATTTAAAGTGCAACTTTGATTCTGATCTATGTGGATTTTTGCAATTGTCCGGGGATAATTTTGATTGGGTAAAGCGAAGCGGAAGTACCCCATCCGGGGAAACTGGGCCTACCAGTGATCACACTTCCGGTTCCGGTAAGGGACTTAAATACCGTAGTTAGCACCTTCCCTAATAAGCGCCTCATCTTCCTCGCCTCAACGTGTTTTACTGAAGACGAGGGGGGACTTTACGGTTAATGGAGAAGTAATGATAACTGATGGAACTACCTGACACATTTTATCACCATAATCTTGTTTGCTATCGTTTTTGGGAGGACGTTACACAATGTCAATGTAAAAAACATTTTTTATTTACACGTTAAACGGGTTTTGAAATAAGCGTCTCCCTGTGAAAGTGCCTCCCCTTAACAAGCGCCTCGCCGTGAACACGAAAAATTAAATGGCAATAATTCGAGCAATTATGGTACAGTTAGATAGTAACAAAGTTATTTAAACTTGATTTTCGACATCTCTCTAGGCTCCTACATGTACATTGAGGCCTCAGAAAAAGGTAAAGACACCAGGGCAAAGCTGGAGAGAAGCATCATCTTCAACGGGAGAAAGTGCATGTCTTTCTGGTACCACATGTACGGGTCAGGCATGGGAGAGCTCAACGTCTATGTGGCCGGGAACAAAATTTTCTCTCGATCAGGGGATCAGGGAAATCAATGGAACAAGGCAGCGGTCCGGATCAACGTAAACGGAATGAGACCGGTAAGGCTAAATACCTGTTATGGCTAAATACCCGATTAGACTATATAGCCGGTAAGGCCATGTAGGTGGTAAGGCTATATACCCGTTATGGCTACATACCCGGTAAGACTATATACCTGTTATGGCTATATAACCGATAAGACCATTAAGGTGGAAAGGCTATATACCCGTTATTGTTATATACCCGGTAAGACGATATACCCTGTAAGGCCATGTATGTGGTAGGGCTATATACCCGTTATTGCTAAATACCCGGTAAGTTCATGTAATTCGTAAGGCTATATGCCCGGCGAGTCCATGAGCCAGGCAAGGTTGTCTATCTAATAAGGATATATACCCGGTAACGTGATATCCCAGGTCATACCGGGTAAGACTATTATAACGTGATGAGGCTAACATGCACGGCAAAACTAAGTCAGGTATTCAATCATGTATATGTTTAGCTCGCAACAGCGAAAGCTATATAAATAAAGCATATTACAAAATTGTAACAACGCTTTTATCTTTTTCTCTACGCCAAGGTTGTGATTGAAGGAGTCGTAGGAAAGGATTATAGGTCAGATGTGGCTATTGACGACTTCACGATCGAGGACTGCAGCGGTGGTGAGTAAACTAAGAGGAAACGTCATCGAGACTACAAGACGGCGACACAATAGACGGTAGTTTAACAACGACAAGACGATACAATAAACTGTAACTCAACAATGCATGGTAGTTTAACAACAACAAGACGACGACTAAACAATGTTAAGACGTCGACACAGAAACGTTAAGACGTTGACAGAAACAACGATAAGACGACTACACAACAACGATAAGACGAAGACACAACAACGATAAGACAAAGACACAACAACGATAAGACGTCGACACAACAACGATAAGACGACTACACAATTAACGGTAGTCCAACAACGACAAGAGTTCGATGAGTTGCAAAAAGAGGAGAGTATCAACATATTGACCTGTCTCTCTGAATACTTACTGTGTTTGAACTGAACTTCTTATCTCATTTTGTAGGTGGAACTGTGCCCCCTGCACAAAGTAAGGAGTACATTATATCAATATCTTGTTTAACACGAATAAAATAATATCCATATGAAATTACCACTATTATTAATAATCATTTCTAATGACAAACGGTTTAGAAACCTGCAACAGAATTGCCCAACACAATTCCATTCAGAAGCTGATATTTTTATTCGATCCTCGTAGGTTTTGAGTGCAACTTCGATAATGACTGCGGCTTTATCCAGCGCCCGATGCCCGAGGACAAATTTGACTGGACTCGAAGACAGGGAGCCACACCCTCCGGGGGCACTGGACCAAACGGAGATCACACAAACGGGCAAGGTGAGAGCTACCATGAGTAAACTGCTATACTATCAGTAACCAGACGGAGATCACACAAACGGGCAAGAGCTACCATGAGTAAACTGCTATACTATCAGTAACCAGACGGAGATCACACAAACGGGCAAGGTGAGAGCTACCATGAGTAAACTGCTATACTATCAGTAACCAGACGGGGATCACACAAACGGGCAAGAGCTACCATAAGTAAACTGCTATACTATCAGTAACCAGACGGGGATCACTCAAACGGGCAAGAGCTACCATGAGTAAACTGCTATACTATCAGTAACCAGACGGAGATCACACAAACGGGCAAGGTGAGAGCTACCATGAGTAAACTGCTATACTATCAGTAACCAGACGGAGATCACACAAACGGGCAAGAGCTGCCATGAGTAAACTGCTATACTATAATCAGTATTACCATCATCATGAATAGTTATCATGATTTAGAAGCCTCGCTAGAATAGACTTAATCACCGAATAGACATGAAATTAATGATAATCAACATCATATCACCATTAACATCATCTCTTCATTATTTGCGTCACCATGTCATCTTCGTCACCGCCATCATCATCATCATAATCATCGTCATCATCATCATATTGTCCATATCAAACATATTCCCCACGGATAGTGTCCTTCGTTCGCTGTGCCTTATATGGTCATATATGCCCATATTTAGAAGTACTGGAGTTTCCCCTTTCGCGCTTCTCCAACAAACATGGCGACAAACACTGATTCCCTAAAGACTCGTAGTGGAAGAATTATAAAGAAACCGGATCGCTTGGTCAAATATTTAGACCATTCCTCAGTTGATACGTACGTGAAAGAAGAGAAAGAGGAAGAAGAAAAAGTCTGGGAGATAGAGAGAGTTTTAAACGTTGAGGGAGACTATGCCTTTGTGAAATGGAAAGGCTACAGCGATAGATATAATTCTACGGTTTCTCTTTCATTGAATCCGCAGTTGTCATGCTATTTAGCCGTGAATGCTGGGAACCCCGACAGTAGTGAGGTAGCAAGAGAAAAGCTTCCCATTCTTTGCTCCGAGGATAAGGAATTGTGGCTGATTCGACATGCACTGTTCGATGAGCTCCAATTTCGTACACCCGAGAATGACACGGGACTCATTCGGAGAGTACAAGTGAAAGTCCCACTTTCAAAGGGGGGTTTTTCCGCTTTGTTTGGTAAAGGGACATTTTCTTTTGCTACCTCACGAAAGCTGGATTTTTCAGGGACCCGTAATATTCGGTTCCCGTGCACTGCTGTCGAGTTTGGCACCGTTATTGGTACGGAGTTTATGGCTCGGCAACTGCCAGATTCGAGTACAATATGTGAAGTTGACTCATCTTCGAAGATGTGGATATCATGAGGATACGAGCTAAGGATAAATTATGATCATAGTTCGTGTCCCCGTTGTACTTACATCTCTGAATATGGGTCAGAGGAAGAAAGGCCTAGTATGTGTCGACCGCTAGAGCGCAAGTATCCCCCGCTGAGCTTTTTGGAGATCAGCTTCGTACGGCGTAGACGGAATATGCTTCACAACTATGGCTCGGTAAGTTAAAATCTCTCTATATAAACTAATTGTTGACATCTGTTTCAACCGATTTCACTGTATTTCCAGTCGAAAATAAAGAGGGGGAATTTAGATCCAGGGAATGATACAGATTGTTTTGATGGTTTTAATGCCTTTATATAATAATGTGGGTACAAATAGTTATACAAGTTATAAATAGTGATATTTACAACAGTAATAAATAGCACCAAAAATATAATAAATAAATAAATACATTTTTTCTTTGTCTTCACTGCTTTTGATATTTTCTCTTGACCCTTTCCAAATTATTTTCCCTACTGAACAGTTTTCTGTTTTCCCTCTCCATGATCTATAGAGATAAAAATACACAGTTGTAGCAAGCGATTAGTCTAGATAACATGACGTTTTTTTCACTTGGAATTACCTGTACAGTGTAGTTGCTATTTTTCCCCCCTTTCTGGCTACCCCTGTGGAATGTCTTGTTCTGCATGTGGTTTTTCTTTTCCACTGTCTGGCAATTGAACTGGTGGATCGTGCCATGAATCTCCAAAAATTGGGGGACATGATAAACAAGAACTGTAGAGAAAAAAATGCATAAAATTACTTGGTCTCGGAGATCCCAAGTCAATTAAGGAATCTCATTTTAATCTTACCATGTATATATGGAATTACATCCTGTGGAGAGATAAAAGAAAGCACAATTAAAATAATATATCTACTTGTTATTTTTTCAGTGACATATGATCAAATGAGGCTTGTGTCCTGCCAGTTCAACTAACCACAGGGATGTAGAATTACCTCATCAAATGTGGCCTTTCTAAATTTGGTTCCCCATTGGCGGGCCTTTTCTTGAAAAGCATCTGCTCGAAGATATGCTTCATCTCCAGGATTTGCCCCAAGAGCATCAGTGAGGACCATCAAACTTTTCCACACTTGTGTCAGCTCTGATATGCTAAGAACTGTTTTCTCACAAGTGGGAGTGGACGATGGCTACAAAACACAAAGCAATTGTTAAATTAGCTTTATACACAGTAGTATCCTGGGTGTGCTGGTCTTTTTTATAATGAAAATAAAAATCATACCTCAAACACTATGTTGTTGCGGTCAAGATGATCCTTGAGTGTGGCACGTAGGAAGTCCTTGGTGCCTGTCGACCTCAGATGGAACTTCCTACATTCCTCCACTAGCTGGGCTTTGGTCAGACAGTCAAGGCTGGTGATGGACTTGTTCTCCATGTCTCCTAGGAAGGCATGGATATCAAGCCCCCTAATGATAGTTTCCAAATCATCACCTTTATAAGGAAAAGAGGATTCAAAGAAAATAAATAACGAAACTTTATAGTAATTTCATATTAGTTTCAGTTATTATAACAGTCTTTTCTATTAGTCAGTTATTTACTTACAATCCAAAGAGCTCCACTTGGTTGTGGTTTTGCCACTGTCATCCTGGACATCATAGAAACAAAACCTCACACCTGCAAATACAATATGGCAAGAAAACAAAATGATTATCACCATAAGACATCCCCTATACCCATTTACCCTATACATGAAATTTTTATTTACCCAAAGCTTCTATTGCTTCTTCCATGGCTTTTTTAACATTCTGCTCTATAGCCCAGCAAGCAACCTAGAAGTTTAATATATACCAGGAACTTTTTTAAAAAATGGCTCAATGGAGATTTGAATTTGTTAAATAAGCATAATTTTACCTGGTTGAGAAGTTTTCCCATGATCCTCAATTTGAGGTGCAGGGTGTCGGGTATGACCTTGGTAAATTCAATGTCCACGAGAGGTAAACATTGAACTCCCTTGGCATTTGGACACCCAACACGTGCACGGCACTGGTTTAAGGTTCTGGTTATGGGCCATTGTGGGACTGAAATTTTTATCAAATTTATCTAGTTATTTATAATATAGCTGACAATGGAATAATTCATAAAAACAAAAATCATTTAATTCATTACATAACATTCATTATATAAGTAACAAAATTAAAAAACTTACTAGAAAAGTCTCTGATCATCCTTTTGCTGCATTCGCACCAAATGCAGAAGTACAAGGCACAGGGACTATTAATTCCGAGAATACACGCCATGAACTTCCAGTCAGCACACATCACCCTTAAAAAAGGGATAAAAGTTACATATGTCCTGTTTAATGCCAGATCATAAGATTATTGGTTGCAAAAAAAATGAAACCTACCAATCAATAGTGTATTCAAGGCCATTAACAAGAATGCCAGTTCTCCCTAGGGCCTTCATCTCATCAAAAACCCCTCTCAAGGTCGCCTTTAGGATGTCATATGACTCCTTGCCTATAATAAAAAGTGTTCACAGATATATGGCTTTAGTTGACTATATCATTAGGAAGATTTGTTCTCGCTTACAGCTGCAATAAATTAGCTGCAACCAACTCACCATCATATATAGATATACAGTATTCCCTTTCTGGGCTTCTTTTAACAGAGTTTTCTGCTGGAAAGCAGAAGGTTGTCATAACACTCCCGAGTTTTTTGGTGGTTTTTCTACCATCACCAGAAAACCGAAGGGTTATAACATTGCCCCCTGCATTTCCAATGACATCTGAACTATAACTTAGAATGTCCTTGATGGATCTTGAACATCCTTTTGCATTCTGAAAGGAGAAACTTTGTTTAATGAATTATTGGGTTTGTACAGTATTTGCTTGTTTTAAAGGATGCAAAATGTGCTGTGCACAAAGCAAATCAGAATTAAGACTATCAACAGACTAACCCCTTCAAATTCTGTAATAGGAATGATTGCATTTTGAGCTTTTCTCTCTTTCTGTATCCCATACAGTGATGGCAAGCTGGACCCAGCTACCATCTTTAGCTCATGGTATGCTGAGTCAGAAACATCACCATCATCTTTGGCCTGAGATTATAAAAATAATCTAAATATAGAAAAAATAAGAAACCTACAGTACTGTACATGTACTTCTATAATACCTACCTTGAGAGCTCTTTGGATCTTTTTATGGTCAATCTCCTCAGGCTCAACCCTCTCATTGAAATGTAGGGCAAAACTGACCATACCAACTTCAAGTTGAACCTAGAGATAAGGAAACATTGAAATGTAGGGCAAAACTGACCAACTTCAAGTTGAACCTAGAGATAAGGAAACATTTTATGATAAACAAATGCCATTATAACAGAATTGGTAAATTTAGGTTGTTTCCATGTGTACAAAAATTCTAAACAAACCTCAACAACTTTCCAATCTGTTGGAAGCTTCTCAAATTGCTTCTCAAGCCATTTTTTAATCTCTGACTTTTTGTGAAATTGAGCTTTTGGCTCAAGGTCACAAAAAGGCTTTCTCGGCTGAAGAAAGGGCTTTTTTTCCTTGCCTAGCTCCTTTCTCATGCCATCTCTCTCTTTGACAACATCAGCGAGTCGATGTTTTAGCTCTGACAGCTGATTCTCGAGCTCTTCGATTCTAGAGTCCCGAGAATCACACAGCCCGATTTCACGGACTTGAGGTAGCATGTAAGCCAATCTTTGTTTTTTCAATGGAGGACCTTGTGAAAAATTTGTCAAATACCCTTGCACCATCATTTTAGTAGATATCTATCATGAACAAGCAAACGAGACGACTAAACTTTTGAACCTCTTCCCGCCTAAGTTTACCGAGATTCTGCAAGATGATCCCCAAAAAACAACCCGTGAAGATTATCTAGATAAGAATTGCGCCAAAATTATACAAACAAAAAACGGAAATATTAGAAAGGAATACTTAGCTTCTCGTCCTTCGGGTGTTTCTGTACTCTTCAGCATCAGGATCACACAAGGACGTAGTCGATTAAAATACCTACGAGGGCTTTTTTCCACAAGTTAGGCTGGCAGAAGAAAGATCTAGCCCCTACAGGGGTATTTCATGAGAAAAATAGGTATTTTTCGCTTCTATAAGCAGAAATCTCAGGTTAAATAGCCCTGTTTTCCAAAAATAATCGCTCTTCGTCCGCCATCTTGGATAGCTCAGAGAAAACCCATTTGTAATTTGCCAGGTTACACAGCTCCTAGTCTCAGTCTCTAAAAAAGCGGCCGAGCGAGTTTGAATAACACCAAAAGTTTGATATGATTATTATCACCATCATCATCATCACCACCACCACCACCATCATCATCACCACCATCATCATCATCATCATCATCGTCGTCGTCGTCGTCATCGTCATTATCGTCGCTACCACCACCACAATAATTATCTCTATCATCATCGTCACCGCAATTTCAAAAATCTCTATTTATGGCCACTATCACGCTACATGAACTTCTAAAAATTGCGTTGTGAGCTCACATCCCTCCAATCTCTGCCCCAGGATACTACATGTACATGGAGGCGTCCAATCCCCGCAAACAAGGCGAGAATGCCATAATGGACAAGACCATCACCTTTGGCGGCGCCACATGTCTGACATTCTACTATCACATGCTGGGCCAGCACATGGGGACACTGAACGTGTTCGTGGGCTCAAGAAGGCTCTTCAGCAAATCGGGGGACCAGGGATCCCAGTGGCACTTGGCTGAGCTATCATTCGTACACACAGGAGACGACAAGGTGTGGAACCTCGTCTCAGACCTGAGTTACACACTACGTCTTTTGTAGTCGAGCACCGTAGCGGAGTCGTAGGCTGATTTACACTTAAGACTAAAACTGTAGAGGTGTCGCATACAACTAAGTCGTGCTGGCTAAATCAGCCTTGATGCAAGGTAGTTCAAAGAATAAGAACATTTACAAGTACAGGCCCGTAGCCAGGTAGGGTTAGGAGTAATCGCCCCACTTGACTGGGTCCACTAAAATTAAATTGTTACCACTGTTAGTAACGACGAGAATAAAGGTCCACTGAATAAGTAAACAAATTCCATCCTAGCTGAAAATAATTCTTTCTCAGCTGTCCTTTGATCGCATGGACAAGTACTGTATTGTCAAGTCTTAATGATCGTAATATCGTTTCTTTCAGTTGTCCTATGAGGCAATTCGTGGGTCTGAGTATCAGGGAGACATCGCGATTGACGACATCAAGGTCATTTCTGGCGCCTGTGGGTCCACCCGTAAGTACACAGTATTATTATCCCCAGGGGAGGGGAGTCAGGGCGATATCGCTGTTGACGACATAAAGGTCCTTTCTAGTGCCTGTGGGTCCTACCCTAAGTACACAATATTATTATCCCTAGGGAAGGGGGGGGGGGGGTCAGGGAGACATCGCTATTGACGACATCAAGGTCCTTCCTTGTGTCTATGGGTCCTACCCTAAGTACACAGTATTATTATCCCCAGGAAAGGGGGGGTGAGGGGGACATCGCTATTGACGACATCAAGGTCCTTCCTGGTGTCTATGGGTCCTACCCTAAGTACACAGTATTATTATCCCCAGGGAAGGGGGGGTCAGGGAGACATCGCTATTAACGACATCAAGGTCCTTCCTGGTGTCTATGGGTCCTACCCTAAGTACACAGTATTATTATCCCCAGGGGAGAGGGGTCAGACAGACATCGCTATTGACGACATCAACGTCCTTCCTGGTGTGTTATGGCTTTGTTTCAAATGCTGTCGATGCATTTAATCTTTTGTATTCACAGCATCGCCTAAGCCTCCAACAGCTCCACCAAACACGCCGCCGCCACCGGTGACACCTCCGCCACCGAACACGCCGGCACCCCCAGGTAAGCGGCGTCCTTTGTCCCGTTAGACTGCTTTACTTGAGTCTCTGCTTTTTCTCTGAGGAGTGACTAGCATATCACCTTTACAATTGATTAAGTACATAAGGCGGTACTACATAAGTAGGGAGATTTGGCCCCTTTATAAAAAACACCCTAAAAATCAAATGATTCGTATTGTGACACCACCCCGATCTCTATTCTTTATGAGTTTGGCGCACTCGAGTGTCTTGTCTTGATCCCTCTGTTATGAGTCTGACGTACTTGAATGAGTTATCTCAATATCTGTTCTATGAGTTTGACGCACTTGTTATCGTAGCCGACTTCAGGTGCGACTTTGATGTGGACGTCTGTGGCTTCGTTCAAGACACCCAGGATGTATTTGATTGGATAAGGATGAAGGGCAACACCGGGTCCTCGGGAACAGGGCCGATTGGCGACCATACTTCCGGAAAAGGTCGGTACTCAAGATCATCAGACTCTGACAGAGAAATACCTTAGCAAAGACTGATAAACCTTAGCAACGACTGATGTATGCTGGCAACGACTGGTATACCCTAGCAACGACTAATACACCTCAGCAACGACTGATATATTCTGGCAACAACTTATATACCCTGGAAACGGCTGGAAGACTGTTAAACCCTAGGAAGGACTGTTACACAAAGCGAGGCTTTTTTGGAAAGGGGCGGTAGGCGTCGCGATTAATATTTGTTTCAGGCTTAATATATTTTATTTTCAAATTTATTTGGAAGAAGTAAATATCGCGATTCTACCATACGAAAGCATTACTATTTTCATGTATTTTCGCAGGCTATTATATGTACATGGAAGCATCTAACCCACGAAATCGAGGAGACAATGCGAAGATCCACCACGCGGTGACCTTGGGGTCGAGCTCATGCCTGAGATTCTACTACCACATGCTGGGCCAGCACCAGGGAACGCTGAACGTGTTCGTGGGCTCAAGAAAAGTTTTCAGCCAATCGGGTAACCAGGGTGCGAATTGGAAGCTTGCTGAAGTTGACATCACGCAGAGCGGTTGCCATAAGGTAGAAGGGAAGGGAGAGAGAAGCAGGGGGAGTCCAGAAAGCATTTGAGGATGTGTCCCCCATTTATTTTTCAAGAACTGGATCTAAAATTCCAAATTCAATTTGCCTTCCGCTCACAGTCAACTCTCTACGACGAACGTTTTCGTAAGTAGGCAGTCCTATTGAGACCACTCCCCCCTCCCCTCCGGATAATTGGCTATAGCTTTTTACCAAGAGCTAGCTAGAAAGCTCAATCTTGGTGACTTTCCTGAAAATCAATAGAGAAAGACTAAATAAAAATCGCAATTATGACGTTATTATGGCGTAATAATTTACTCTTAAACGCCCTGCTATCAACCTGGTGATCATTGTCTGTAAATTGAATTGTCATAGCCCAAATGGTTCTAGAAATATAGAACCATCTACCAAAAATACTGCTGAATCTTACTTAAATCTACAAAACGGATGATGGTCTCAAACAACTCAGCCACACCCTCCCAGTCCCCTCCCTCTCCATACGCTGATTTTCGTGAATCGTCGTTCGCAGCTTGTGTTTGAAGCCATTCGAGGGGAGGAGTACCAGGGAGACATTGCCATCGATGATATCAAACTCACATCCGGAGCATGCGGTAAGTAACGGGGGGGGGGGGGGGTGGTATTGCCATTGACGACATCAAACTTACAACAGGATCATACGAAAAGTGTCAGGGGGGTATATAAGTAAGATTGTGGATGACGTTAACATTCGCTAAATTGAATGCATTGTACATCTCTTATATCACATTGCTAATTCCAGATTCACCAACGAATCCTCCTCCAGTAACAAATCACCCACCGAACACCCCGGCACCACCAGCAGGTAAACGCCCTTTCCTCCGTCTCATAATATCGAGTTGCTTGGGCAACTCGCCTTTCGTAGAATGCATTTCATTGTATTTTATCAGAAAAACGCCCTTAATTATAATACATATTTCATTGAAGACATTCTTCTATTAAGCTGTAAATGTAAGGTACCACAACTTTACATACACCATGCATTTGCGACGTACTACACCTACCACAACTACTGCATTTTCGGCACCTCCTGGTGCCACACCCATACATCGCGCATCTTCGGAAGGCCAAAGGCGTTTCTCATTGGCTGAACTTTCTCTTCAAAATGTGTACGGTGTTCAAAAGCCGAATCTGATTGTTCAAAGTTGTTCTTCATGGCCCGATTTCTGTGTCCTCACTGTAACAAGCCTATTGCGGTACTAAAATTGAATAACAATGCACCTTATCCTACCACTTAAAGTTTTAATTTTCGCTCAACGTTTAGGTTCATGTGGTATTCGGCCGAACACGCGCATAGTGGGAGGGACCGCTGCCAAGCACGGCGATTGGCCATGGCAGGCTCAGCTTAGAACCACCTCAGGGTTCCCATACTGCGGTGGGTCATTGATCGCCCCTCAGTGGATTCTCACCGCCACTCACTGCGTCGAACGGAAACAGGCGTCTTCTATCGTGATCAGGTACGATTGTAAAACAGAATGATATGGACTTAAAACGAGTGTCGCTCCCTATGGTGACTGTTTAAAATTTCTGTCCAAATTCATGTGATACCTGTTAAATATTGTAAAATAACCCCAGTGAAAACCGCCAAATCATGACAATCTTATCTTGCTAGACTCGGAGCTCGCCGCAGAGTGGCGACAGTGGGAACAGAAAAAGACTACATTGTGACCAAGGTCATCACTCATCCGAGCTACCACAAGCCCAAGACATATTCGCACGATATCGCACTCCTTAAGCTGGACAAGCCCGTCCTGTACACAAAGTAAGTACGGTGGAGAGAGAAGTGGGTGCGGGTGGGGGTGGAGGGGGGGGGGGGGGGGGTCGGAGGAGGGAGGGAATAAATAGAGAATGGAAGAGAAGGTAAGGTAAGTACATTGTGATGGGTCTAGGGGGAGTACCTATAGAGGAATTTTGGGGGGGGGAGTGGTGGGGGGAGGCAGACTATGTACGGCGAGAAGGGGATGTATGGTGGAAAGTGGGGAACGCAAAGTAATTACGATTAAGAGGCATGGGGCTGGGGTTATGTACTGTTAGGAGGGAAGCGAAAGAAAAGGAAAGTGAATAAGTTAAATAGAAAAAAAAGGAAAGGCATCACGTTATCGTCCTTGTACATCCCAGCGGGCACGGAATAGGTAAGCAGCAAAGACAAGGGGGATCTGGCTTTTTGGCGTCAAAAGTATTCACTAAATATAATGTTTTATTTTAATGCACGATTGAGGATTCGGACATGCTTGTTTAAATCATTCCCTCTTTGTCTTGATCACTGATTGCGTGACATGGTAACGTCAGACCACAGCACGATCTTGCATCACTTGATCACTGATTGCGTGACATGGTAACGTCTGACCACAACACGACTCTCTGCTTCATCCCCTTTACATCTTGATCACTGATTGCGTGACATAGTAACATCTGACCACAGCACGACTCTCTGCTTCATCCCCTTTACATCTTGATTACCGATTGCTTGACATGGTAACGTCTGACCACAGCACGACTCTCTGCTTCATCCCCTTTACACCTTGATCCCTGATTGCCTGACATGGTAACGTCTGACTACAGCACGACTCTCTGCTTCATCCCCTTTACATCTTGATTACTGATTGCGTGACATGGTAACGTCAGACCACAGCACGATCTCTGTATCACTTGATCACTGATTGCGTGACATGGTAACGTCTGAGCACAACACGGTCTCTGCATCACTTGATCACTGATTGCGTGACATGGTAACGTCAGACCACAGCACGACTCTCTGCATCACTTGATCACCGATTGCGTCACAAAGTAACGTCCTTTTAAATCATTGCGTGACCTTGCAGGAATATCCACCCCGTGTGTCTCCCTGAATTGGACCCTGAGCCAGTCGACGGGAAGCACTGTTGGGTCACAGGATGGGGTCGACTGTCCTCTGGAGGGTCCACGCCCGACTACCTACAGCAGGTGTCTGTCCCCATAAGGAGTCGAGCGCGCTGTGACAGTTCTTATCCCAACAAGATCCACGATTCTATGATCTGCGCGGGGATAGACAAGGGTGGTATCGACGCTTGTCAGGGAGACTCGGGTGGTCCAATGGTGTGCGAGAACGGAGGGCGGTTCTATATCCATGGGGCCACTAGCTGGGGGTATGGTTGCGCGGCACCTGGGCTCTACGGGGTCTATGCCAAAGTAAAGTATCTGCTTCCTTGGATCAAAGACGAGATGGCCAAGAACTGAGATGGAAAAAATTAAGTGATGTAAAACATACAGGTATTCAATAAAAGGAACGAACTCTAAAGAGTCTTGATTTAATTCTTGTTAGACCGTTTTGTTGAAATGGAATTAAAATACAAGAAATGACCAGAAATAAGCGTCAACACATCAATGCAATGTAGCTGTCAAGCATTTCTGCGTTTGCGTGCAAACAGACCGCTGTCAAGCATTTCTGCGTTTGCGTGCAAACAGACCCATTTATACTGCTGTGACGCATTTGGTAGATTAAAACAAGAAAACGGACTGTACTCGCTTTTGATGGTGAAATGTTTGTCACAAAGGAGCAGGTTCTCGCACATCCTCTTCACTTTGTATTTTACTCAGTTAAATCAGGCACTCGTATTTGCTTCATCCCCTATTACCCTACCTCTCTCTGCGTCAGCTGTGCAAATTCATGTTAAACTTCCTCTTGTGACCTCCTGTCTGTGTTTGCCTTTCTTCACCCCCTCTGTTTGGACAGCCTCACATCTGGCCAGCCTGCAAGTGGGCGTGGCTATGGGCTGTCATTGACATCCGTTTATTTCAAGGGTCACTTCCACTCGTTAGGTAGTCGTGGCTCGGTTGTGACTTATCTGCCATGAAGGAACTCATTTCGCTTTTTCTACTAGAAGTGTTGGTCTTTGCAGCAACGGAAGGTGGGAGTTCAGTGGCTATTCAAAGTGTCTATTTGTTGAGATAGATGTATTCTTTTATGTTTTCTAAATTTTTATTTATCTCTTTTACCTCTACACGTCACACTTCACTTTACCACTACACCCATCATGTAGGTCGCTGATCATCATGTGAATGAAGTGCAACAAAAGGAAAATACCCAAACACACACATAATATATATATATATATTCCAGGTCTTTGCTTGTCAGTCATTTTAAGTGAATATTTCACAAACATCTATAAATATCATAAAAATATCATAAAAAGCATATCGAAAAAATGTGAATATAAAGTAGTGAGCACCGATCCACAACTTGGCTCCTCACAAAACTTGCCATATGCTAGGTTTCAAATGCGACTTTGAGAAAGATGACTGTGGCTTCGTGCAGATGAAGAACGATGACTTTGATTGGTCCAGACGGCGCGGGAGAACTCCATCCCAAGGGACTGGGCCGAGCTCGGATCACACGTCAATGAAAGGTACAGTAATGAGCTATAATACAGGGGAGTGTAACAAATCGCTGCATATTCTACTTTATCGGACCAAAGGCTAGTTACAGGGAACATTGAACAAATAGAGCAGTTACCCAGCAGAAATAAAAACTGAGGTTGGTCAGGTAAGAAATAAAAAATACATGAACACAGACGCATCAAGAAGAAGTCGTGTTGCCGGTGATGATATTTATGATGATCCACCTCGGAACATTTCCTTTTCTGGAAACACTTTTCTGTTTTGACATTCGAGGCATCAAAACATTGAAACAACCAATCACAGTTAATTGTAAGATGACGTCATAACACTCGCTGGACCTAAGTAAAAAACATGGCGGCCATAGAGAGACGAGAATAAGAGCATAAACAGTATCTTTCTGCTTTTTGGTAGAGTTTTAGACGTATCAAAACTTAAAAGACTTGTAGAAAAGCCTTTGGGCGCAAAGATGTGTTAAATTTTATATTTTGAATGGCTATGTTCGGTGTGAAAGTCCGATTCGCTATAGTCAATAGATGACAGTGAGGATTATGGTCATCACGAATGAATTACAGCTTGGAAGCGTAATTATACTGGAATTCGAAGGCACACTTAACGGTGGACAAACAGGCATGGATTCTTGACCCTGGAATTGACTACTCAATACTGCAAATGGTTTTCGTTGCGTCCCCCGAAGCTCATAATGCATGCATAAATACATGCCTTATGGTGTGTTGTGTTTAGCCTCAATAAGTTATATATGCAGCCCGTCCGATATTGTCGGTCGATCATGAACATTCATTTTTTAAATTGCCTTGTGCAGGCGCTGTTAAAAGCTGAATGGGGGTCTAGAATTTTTCTAAGGTGGTTCAATTTATGAAAACTATTACAATAGCTTTGTGCTTAAAAAGGATTGGACCACAGAACCACACTTGGATCAGCCATTGCAGAAAATTACTTGACACATACAGTATTTAATATTTGTTTTAATGACTTAATAGTGATTAAAGCTTAAATCGTCTCATCCCCTACACACAAAAAGCATGTGGTACACAGAATATCAAATAAAACAAATTGAAGACACAGTTTGATTTTTTTTTTGCTTGGCTTGTACCAACCAGCCCATCTTTTGTATAACTCTTAAGATTTTGAGAATGTCCCTAGAGCATGAATGGGCTATGACTTAATAGCCGAAAGGCTGAATGGGCTTAGGATTTATATGCCTTGAAAGTTAGAGGGATAATTGCCCAGGGGTGGGTTGGAAGGGGGGGGGGGGGGGGGGGGGCAGTACTCAGTTATAAACATTATGGAATGGTCCAACAGAGCTCAAAATGTCATACACCCAAAACAGATGGAAACTTGCCACCCCCAAAATACAGAAGCCTGTTGGTAAAATGTTCACTCCCAAAGAAATGCAGTGGACACATGTTATGTTGTAAATGTTTTTTACAGCATATGTATAATGCAATATGTCTAGAAAACAAATCATTTTCATGAGCTTATCATTCTTCTCCTAAACAATTTTACTCCAACAGAATTCTAAGGATTTGAATTCTTTCTGGTAGAAAATTTTCAGTCAGAGTAAATGGGAGAAAAGTGGAAAAAATTTGTCCAGTCATACAATTTTAACAATCAAGCACCAAAAAGTGATGTGAAATAATCATAGATCCCCTCTCATTTCTAAAGCCCATTGCACCTTTTGAATGCACAATATGCTGTGTCTTATATTATGTTTTAGTGTGAATTAAAAAAAAAACAGAAGTATAATAATGTGTTAGCTCTGGGATTTAATAAATAGAAACATTTTAACCAACCTTCATCCATGCTCTTGGTTTATACTCGGATCATAATAGAAGCAGAAAAAACCTTCCTTTGCTAGAAAACATATTATTACTAGAAAACCTATTTTTAACAAGGAGTCCATGGACCAGGGGCAGGGCCGTAGCAGAGGCTGGGGTGCAAATCTCAACTAACGTTGAAAAACATATAATCTCATACCATTTTTCCATCAAGCAGCGTTCTTTAAGCATTGTCTTTGTAAATACGAAGGGGGTCCTCCCTATTTTCTTGGCAGTGCTTAAGAACTAGGGGGTCAGTTTGTAACCATACTTTCAAAAAGTGTAATAGTCAATAACACATAGCTTGAACAAATAAAACAAATATTTAAAAAAAAGAATAGTATAAGTTTTTTTATCACTAAGAGTGGAATACAAAGGAGAAAATTCAATGATCTCTCTGTCCATCCTTATATATATCCATATATTTACTTATCTTCATCTTCTTTGCCATGGTCAATATCTGAAATAAATTGTAACAAATATATTTAGGAAAGAGGAAGGGGTTTCTTTTCAATTTGATTTATAGAGTACAGTAGCTTATTATTTATGATGGCCTTATTGCAGAGGAGCCAACTGAAACTAAAGCCTCACACAATAATTTTATTTTATTTTTATTCAATTTAGCTATTTAATAATAACTTTGGCAGCGCTGTATAAGATTTCTGGTTTTAAAATCAGCCAGAAAAAGCAAAAAAAAAAAAAAATGATAGCAATAAATACGTCTAGGCTAGCTATCAAACGAAGCAGTCCACTTGATAGTGTAGGGAGGGCCCTTGTTGCCTATACTTATGTCGGTGATGTGCAGAGCTCAACACGATATTGTTTAAAGAAACCAAACGTCCCAGCAAATGGCGTCGCGTCCCATATAGAGACTTACCGATTTCGGAAGCTACATAACCCCTTATTCTCAGAATATTTTTTTCTAAGCCCAGAAAAATTATTATAGAGAGAGATGTTTGGGTTCGAAATCGGTCAAACATGGCCCTGCAGAGCTCCAATTCCCTTCGAATAAATACTCACCATCTTCCATAATTTTTACTCCATCGCTTCGAAGCGTTGCACGAGATATCTTGGAAAGATGACCTAACGCACTGGCTCCTCTAAAATTGCAAAAATCGACGGGAAAAAGCTTTTAAAGCGAAAAATATACCTTCCCGGCGGTAAAAGGCGAGGGACTTGAAAGATGACGTCATAATCCATTTAGGCCGCAATATTTGTGATAATGATGATTGTGTTAATGATGATACCATGTACAGGTTATTACATGTACACCGAGGCATCAGACCGGAGACGTGGTGATACATCTAGGATGGAGTTGGTATCTTTGGATTTTAGCGGCGATAAATGCCTCTTCTTCTACTATCACATGGTCGGCAGTGGAGTGGGATCCCTAAATGTATACATTGGGGGCTCAAAAGTGTTCAGCAAAAACGGCCCTCAGGGACTCACCTGGAGGAAGGCACAGATTTGGGCTCAGCAAAAGGGAACTGCAACGGTGAGTGCTTTTTTTAAAGCCATTAAAAAATAATACTGGAGGAATGGGTCTCCACCTTCCCCCCCTGAAATAAAAAAAGATAAAGGAAATGGTCAATAGGGGCGTAACAGTCCCCCCCTCACAATACCTTCGTAATAGTTTTGAATGGTGCCCCCCTCCCCCAACACACACGCTCATTATGTGGCCTGCTACAGTTTCTACTACAGTTCGTTGTTGTTCTTGTTACGTCAGAGCAAGTACGTGGCGTAAGCGTATAATACAGGGCTTGGAACCTGGTTTTGCCTCCCTATTATTGCGCGGGTTCCTCAGGTGCCCTTATGTTGTACAGTTCGCTAGATAGCCTAGCCGTAAAGCTTAAACTACCATACGGTGATTCGGCTCTCGCCTGGGTGTATGGCCTATTTACTTTTCCTTTTTAAACACATTGACCCCTCAACCGGCCTGTACTGGCTTTGGGAAGTACCCACAACCCAAAAAAATCATAAATGCAAAATAAACACAACAAGATGAAGATACTCAGGCATCAGTCTAAGGGATAAATGTTCTTGAAGATATGCATCCAACCAAGGTGTTGGCAACTACTCTTAAGCCAAATAATAGCACAGGTTCTTTGACAAATTTCAAATCGAACAAGGAAAGAAAAGCAAAATCACCCCTCTCAATAAAACGCTCAAAATACCACACAAGGGAGAGAGATCAGCAAATAACACAGCTCAAGACACAAATAGATACCTTTATTCTGATCCTCCAGGTACATTTCCATGGCCTCAAGACACAATGTCCACTCCTTGGAGGCTTGTAAAACCACGAAGATGCCTTTACGTATTGCAAACACTCCTCTCCCCAAAGTCAGATGGTTTTTTATAAGTCTTTTCACCCCGAAACCAAACAAATCAATTCCAGGTCATACAGACCCAGAATAGCAGTGTAAACAATTTGGGAATCAATTTGGTTTCAGAAAAGACATCATTTAGGAGAGCTGTGGTGATTCATTAGAAAATTATTTTCTCTCAGGCAAAAGCCAAACAAGAAAAAAAATCATCATGAATCCACCTTTGCTTGCAAATATCCATAAGCAAAGCACTCAATTATGCCCCAATAGACTTCATGATGTCCTGAGACACTCTCCTAATATGCTCATAGCTGTATTTTTGATGAAAAATACAAGCAACCATCAACTCGTGCTTGCTTCAGCACAACGACGAGGGATTAAAAGTGGGGAGCGCAAAGCACTGTTGGAAAGCTTGGATACCGCTGACTAGGTGCAGCTGTGTTTGACTTTGACGGGCTGTATAAAACTCAGAATGGGGGGGAGGTATCTGTTTTCAGTCTGTTTTTTTGTAAATTCAGCTCAAGAATAGCCAGGAGTCAGTGGGTTAACAAACCTGTACCAGGTTCGAACCTCCAATGGCCAATGCCAAATGTCTTTTTAAAATCTCTTTTTTGCATCTTTTTCATGTCAATTTTATAGCTTTATGCTCTTGGTTTATACTCGGATCATAATAGAAGCAGAAAAAACCTTCCTTTGCTAGAAAACATATTATTACTAGAAAACCTATTTTTAACAAGGAGTCCATGGACCAGGGGCAGGGCCGTAGCAGAGGCTGGGGTGCAAATCTCAACTAACGTTGAAAAACATATAATCTCATACCATTTTTCCATCAAGCAGCGTTCTTTAAGCATTGTCTTTGTAAATACGAAGGGGGTCCTCCCTATTTTCTTGGCAGTGCTTAAGAACTAGGGGGTCAGTTTGTAACCATACTTTCAAAAAGTGTAATAGTCAATAACACATAGCTTGAACAAATAAAACAAATATTTAAAAAAAAGAATAGTATAAGTTTTTTTATCACTAAGAGTGGAATACAAAGGAGAAAATTCAATGATCTCTCTGTCCATCCTTATATATATCCATATATTTACTTATCTTCATCTTCTTTGCCATGGTCAATATCTGAAATAAATTGTAACAAATATATTTAGGAAAGAGGAAGGGGTTTCTTTTCAATTTGATTTATAGAGTACAGTAGCTTATTATTTATGATGGCCTTATTGCAGAGGAGCCAACTGAAACTAAAGCCTCACACAATAATTTTATTTTATTTTTATTCAATTTAGCTATTTAATAATAACTTTGGCAGCGCTGTATAAGATTTCTGGTTTTAAAATCAGCCAGAAAAAGCAAAAAAAAAAAAAAATGATAGCAATAAATACGTCTAGGCTAGCTATCAAACGAAGCAGTCCACTTGATAGTGTAGGGAGGGCCCTTGTTGCCTATACTTATGTCGGTGATGTGCAGAGCTCAACACGATATTGTTTAAAGAAACCAAACGTCCCAGCAAATGGCGTCGCGTCCCATATAGAGACTTACCGATTTCGGAAGCTACATAACCCCTTATTCTCAGAATATTTTTTTCTAAGCCCAGAAAAATTATTATAGAGAGAGATGTTTGGGTTCGAAATCGGTCAAACATGGCCCTGCAGAGCTCCAATTCCCTTCGAATAAATACTCACCATCTTCCATAATTTTTACTCCATCGCTTCGAAGCGTTGCACGAGATATCTTGGAAAGATGACCTAACGCACTGGCTCCTCTAAAATTGCAAAAATCGACGGGAAAAAGCTTTTAAAGCGAAAAATATACCTTCCCGGCGGTAAAAGGCGAGGGACTTGAAAGATGACGTCATAATCCATTTAGGCCGCAATATTTGTGATAATGATGATTGTGTTAATGATGATACCATGTACAGGTTATTACATGTACACCGAGGCATCAGACCGGAGACGTGGTGATACATCTAGGATGGAGTTGGTATCTTTGGATTTTAGCGGCGATAAATGCCTCTTCTTCTACTATCACATGGTCGGCAGTGGAGTGGGATCCCTAAATGTATACATTGGGGGCTCAAAAGTGTTCAGCAAAAACGGCCCTCAGGGACTCACCTGGAGGAAGGCACAGATTTGGGCTCAGCAAAAGGGAACTGCAACGGTGAGTGCTTTTTTTAAAGCCATTAAAAAATAATACTGGAGGAATGGGTCTCCACCTTCCCCCCCTGAAATAAAAAAAGATAAAGGAAATGGTCAATAGGGGCGTAACAGTCCCCCCCTCACAATACCTTCGTAATAGTTTTGAATGGTGCCCCCCTCCCCCAACACACACGCTCATTATGTGGCCTGCTACAGTTTCTACTACAGTTCGTTGTTGTTCTTGTTACGTCAGAGCAAGTACGTGGCGTAAGCGTATAATACAGGGCTTGGAACCTGGTTTTGCCTCCCTATTATTGCGCGGGTTCCTCAGGTGCCCTTATGTTGTACAGTTCGCTAGATAGCCTAGCCGTAAAGCTTAAACTACCATACGGTGATTCGGCTCTCGCCTGGGTGTATGGCCTATTTACTTTTCCTTTTTAAACACATTGACCCCTCAACCGGCCTGTACTGGCTTTGGGAAGTACCCACAACCCAAAAAAATCATAAATGCAAAATAAACACAACAAGATGAAGATACTCAGGCATCAGTCTAAGGGATAAATGTTCTTGAAGATATGCATCCAACCAAGGTGTTGGCAACTACTCTTAAGCCAAATAATAGCACAGGTTCTTTGACAAATTTCAAATCGAACAAGGAAAGAAAAGCAAAATCACCCCTCTCAATAAAACGCTCAAAATACCACACAAGGGAGAGAGATCAGCAAATAACACAGCTCAAGACACAAATAGATACCTTTATTCTGATCCTCCAGGTACATTTCCATGGCCTCAAGACACAATGTCCACTCCTTGGAGGCTTGTAAAACCACGAAGATGCCTTTACGTATTGCAAACACTCCTCTCCCCAAAGTCAGATGGTTTTTTATAAGTCTTTTCACCCCGAAACCAAACAAATCAATTCCAGGTCATACAGACCCAGAATAGCAGTGTAAACAATTTGGGAATCAATTTGGTTTCAGAAAAGACATCATTTAGGAGAGCTGTGGTGATTCATTAGAAAATTATTTTCTCTCAGGCAAAAGCCAAACAAGAAAAAAAATCATCATGAATCCACCTTTGCTTGCAAATATCCATAAGCAAAGCACTCAATTATGCCCCAATAGACTTCATGATGTCCTGAGACACTCTCCTAATATGCTCATAGCTGTATTTTTGATGAAAAATACAAGCAACCATCAACTCGTGCTTGCTTCAGCACAACGACGAGGGATTAAAAGTGGGGAGCGCAAAGCACTGCTGGAAAGCTTGGATACCGCTGACTAGGTGCAGCTGTGTTTGACTTTGACGGGCTGTATAAAACTCAGAATGGGGGGGAGGTATCTGTTTTCAGTCTGTTTTTTTGTAAATTCAGCTCAAGAATAGCCAGGAGTCAGTGGGTTAACAAACCTGTACCAGGTTCGAACCTCCAATGGCCAATGCCAAATGTCTTTTTAAAATCTCTTTTTTGCATCTTTTTCATGTCAATTTTATAGTTTTATTCATTATTCGACATGATCTTTGACAAATTGTAACAGTCTATTCTCTCTCATTTTGCTATAGTATGTTATTACATTCGTGGTTGTTCATATGCTTGCTTATATGTTAATAACACACTTTTTTTTGTTCCAGTTGACTTTTGAGGGTGTTATCGGCAAGTCCTTTCTCTCGGATATTGCTGTGGATGATATTTCCGTGGAAGATTGTACAGGTGAAGAAGTCACCCTCTCATTAAATAATTTCTTTAGCAGGCCTGGGGGAGTGGGGCACGATACAGAAACTTATTGGGGGCATACTCTCGCCCTTTGGTCTGTTTCGTATGATCGGGGAGGAGGGCACATACTCCCAGTGCTCCAACGACTGTTACCGCCCTGTCTGGTCATCCGTTCAAACGCCTCGCTGTTCACTAAACTACTGTTTATTCCGCAGCGGCGTTTATTTGTAACTAGCAGAGATTTCTGCAAAAGAATCATGCCAGAAATCACTTTGACCTCGTCGTTTCTATCATTAATTTATATTCATTATCTATGGCTCCCCCCTAGCATGTCATGGCTATTCCCACCTACACCCCCCCTGCCATTTAGGGTCTGTTTGAGGTATCTAAGTATTTGTGGTTGGTGTCTATTCTAGAGGAGGGTCTCTGTACAATAAATACCGGATACTCTGAATGTTGTTTATTCGTACTGCATTGAGAGTGTGGCAGTATCTCCTATTTATTAGATTTCTACTCGGATTTCACTAACAGGTACACCTGAACCAACCATAACGTCAAAGCCTCCAGTAACAGAAACAACAACCACGAAACCGGAGACCAAGCCACCAAAGCCACCAGCCCCATCAACCATACCGACTCCTCCTACGCCACCAGCACCACCTAGCCCTCCCATACCAACAGCGCCACCTACCCCTCCCATGCCAGAAACGCCTCTACCACCAGGTAAATCCATGTTACCTCAACAGGTAGCCCTCACATACCGCCAGCACCTCTTCACCCACACATACCACCAGCACCACCTAACCCTTCCAAAGCAATAGCAACACCTAACCCTCCCATGCCAGAAACACCTTTGCCACCAGGTAACTCCATGTACCCTCACCAGGCAGCCCTCAAGCAAAAGCCCACCTAACACTTCAATTTCAACCAGTGTCACTCTTTCATAAAACCAGCACCACATAATCTTCCCACACCACCAGCACAACATAACCCTTCCATACCAACAGCACCACCTAACCCTTACATACCACCACCAGCACCACCTAACCCTTTATTACCACCACCAGCACCACCTAACCCTTACATACCACCAGCACCACATAACCCTTTTATACCACCAGCAACCCCTAACCCTTTTATACCACCAGCATCACCTAATCCTTCCATTCCACCAGCACCACCTAACCCTTCCATACCAGCACCACCTAACCCTTCCATACCACTAGCACCACCTAACCCTTACATACCACCAGCACCACCTAACCTTTTCATACCATCAGCACCACCAAACCCTCACATACCACCAGCACCACCTAACCCTTACATACCTACAGCACCACCTAATCCTTCCATACCACCAGCACCACCTAACCCTTCCATACCACCAGCACCACCTAACCCTTCCATACCACCAGCACCACCTAACCTTTTTATACCACCAGCAACACCTAACGCTTTTCATACCATCAGCACCACCAAACCCTTCAATACCAACAGCACCACCTAACCCTTACATACCACCAGCACCACCTAACCCCCCCATACCACCAGCACCACCTAACCCTTACATACCACCAGCACCACCTAACCCTTCCATACCACCAGCACCACCTAACCCTTCCATACCACTAGTACCACCTAACCCTTCCATACCACCAGCACCACCTAACCCTTACATACCACCAGCACCACCTAACCCTTCCATACCACTAGCACCACCTAACCCTTACATACCACTAGCACCACCTAACCCTTACATACCACCAGCACCACCTAACCTTTTCATACCATCAGCACCACCTAACCCTTCCATACCACTAGCACCACCAAACCCTTTATTACCACCAGCACCACCTAACCCTTACATACCACCAGCACCACCTAACCCTTTATTACCACCAGCACCACCTAACCCTTACATACCACCAGCACCACCTAACCCTTTATTACCACCAGCACCACCTAACCCTTCCATACCACTAGCACCACCTAACCTTTTCATACCACCAGCACCACATAACCCTTTATTACCACTAGCACCACCTAACCCTTCCATACAACCAGCACCACCTAACTTAAACAGTTTACCAGCAGCACCACGTAATCAACGTTACTAATGCATCTTGCTGTTGTATCGTGGCGATAAGGTTCCTGTGGAGTACGCCCGCAGACTCGCATCGTGGGGGGTACCCAGGCTAAGCCAGGAGACTGGCCTTGGCAGGTTCAGCTCAGGAGTAGGGAAGGGTACCCCTACTGTGGGGGGACCCTCATCCACCCCCAATGGATACTCACCGCCACTCACTGCCTCAAGAACAAGCTCCCGCAAGATATCGTCATCAGGTCGGTAACGTTAAGCTATTAGAGTGGTTATTCCATTATGCGACAGATCACGGTCACAATTACGGTCATTGTCGAGGTCACTATAAAAAAAAGGATGGCAGTCACGGTTACGGTTGCGGCCATGATTACGGTCATTGCCGTGGCGACTATCAGGATAACAATGACAGTCACGGTTACGGTTGCGGTCACGATTACGGTCATTGCCGTGGCCACTATAAAGATAACGATGGCAGTCACGGTTACGGTTGAGGGCCACGATTACGGTCATTGCCGTGGCGACTATCAAGATAACAATAACAGTCACGGTTATGGTTATGGTTGCGGTCACAATTACGATCATTGCCGTGGCCACTATAAAGATAACGATGGCAGTCACGGTTACGGTTGCGGTCACGATTACGGTCATTGCCGTGGTCAGTGTCAAGATAACAATGGCAGTCACGGTTGCTGTCATGATTACGGTCGTGTCAGGGTTACGGTCACGGTCGCGATTGCGATCCAATCAATGATCAAGGGACCAGTTAATAGCAAAGGTCCTGTTGACAAAAAGCTGGCTCAATCTTTTATCGCAGGTTGGGAGCACAAAGACGCTTGGAGTCGGTGGGAGAAGAACAGGACATCAATGTCACACGAATCATCAAGCACCCCAGCTATTCATCCCCTGTCAGATACGCTTATGATATTGCATTACTGAAGCTAAGGAAACCTGCAGAACTGAACAAGTGAGTGTCGAATGCCCTTCTTATCTACAGGGTAGTTATTAGTCACGGGGTCGAATACTCTATACAGTAAAGAGCAGTTACAGCTACAAGGGAGATGTAGACAACAGAGCCAAGGGGAGGTATATGAGGGGATATTTACTTTTTGCAAAACTCTTCACTCCCCAGATAAGATCATTAAGTGTATTTGATCATGGGAAGGAATTCTCAATTTTAATTACAAAAAACGTTCTACATGGGGGCCTTTCCCAAATTTCAATGGACTCAGTTGACTTGAAACCTCCATTAAAAAAGAAAAAAGTTCTTCGAGCTAGAAGAGAGTTCTAGTTATCAGAGTAGAGATAAAGGAAAATTTGTATCCAGAAAGCATAACGTCGGTTCGAGTTAAGAGGGAAGTTTCAGATCTGAGTTCGAATTTCGGGGTTCTACTGTGGTTACTCCTCTCTCTACTTCCTTCCAGTTTGTATGTTTCTAAACATTCAACAATTCGCAGGTTCATTAACCTGGTCTGCCTTCCACATGGAATGCAAATTCCTGCTGAGCACACCAAGTGTTGGATCACCGGTTGGGGTCGATTATCGCCTGGAGGCTGGGCTCCGATCAACCTTCGGCAAGCTTCGGTCCCGATTGTAAGCCGAGCGCGCTGCGAGGTCACATACCCGAAGCGTCTTCACGACTCGATGCTATGCGCTGGTTACGACCAAGGCGGAATCGACAGCTGTCAGGGGGATTCAGGGGGGCCCATGGTCTGCGAGTCAGGGGGGAGGTTCTTCCTCCATGGTGTGACTAGCTGGGGGGTGGGCTGCGGGTTTAGAGGAAACTTCGGGGTTTACTCTAAAGTGACACACAGTTTAGGCTGGATACTTAAGGAAATGGCATCACTTTGAGTGGTTTATTCTTACAATGAATCCAGATCGATTATTCAAATTTGCACTTTTTAAAGCAATGCCAGTGTCTGGAATTTAAGGTTGTGCAAATTACCAAGGTATATTAATAAATTCATGTAGACTTATTGGGGAATAATGGCAGGCAGGCAGAATGAGTTTCACGCACTATCAAGGACGGGAATATTTTTGCAGAAATCCCAACCTTTTTTTTCGCTAAGGCAGAAACAAGATGTTTTAAATAAGCCCTTAAACATGCTCATCTTTGCTTATTAGAGACGCTAAAAAAGCGAACTAGAAGTTTATAACTCGAGTGTAACTCTAAGCATATTAAAGACTGGTAGTACTTTCAAAAAGCGAGTCCATCCTTTTCCTATTAAAGTTTTAGCCTGTGACGTCGTGTGCCTAATTGCTAGGCTCACGTCACTGAAACCTCTGAGAATAACAGCCTTAGTCTTTTGTCTTGAAATATCGAGCGCAAGGGAAAATTGAACTAAATCTAAACGGGATGGCAGCATCCTTGAGTGGGTGGATCATTTTTTAAGAAGAAAGACTCGAGTATTGCGAACACCGTGGAAACGTTGTCAGTTGTCAATGTATTTATTACGGAACGCAGACTACAGAGTCTAAGGTTCACATCTATACACAAAATTACACGACTCTAATCCATATTGGTTTGCATGTTTGCATTTCTGCGCAATATAGCTACGAATCTAAAGTATATAAATATTGGTTTACACATTTACATCTTTACGTTTTTCAGTTTTGTACAAACATCCTGCGACGTCATAGACTTGGCTCTATATATCTCCTTAATATCTATTTATACCGATGTTTCAATATCCTTTAAGTAGCTCCACCTCTATGTAATTTACATTTTGCTTATTTCACATTGATGGCGCTGGAAGATGAAGTCGTCAATCTATATTATCCATGTCTGTTATATCGTGCTTTTAAGGCATTATTTACCTTAAACTAATGAATACACCTCTAAAAGATTGCATTATTTTGGATCCGTGTTATCAGGAGCCCGCGGTGCACCATGGGGACTTATTACTTAGCTCGAAATTTAAGTAATATCTAATACGTAAGATGGCGTAAGTAGCGGCCCCAGTGATCTGAAAAACAACATCTTTCTTTAATTGTTTTGTTTTTCAGCAAAAATAGTTGTAAGAGTGTCAAAACGCAAAACACAATTTTCCCATAAATCACCGCGGGCATCGATCAATGTATCCCTAATTGTCACGAAAGAATGAAGTCCTTTGTGGAATCTTTTGCAATATGTGTTTATCGTGACTGGTGACGTAATGCCATTATCATTCGTGAGCGCTGCATCCTATACACGCAAAAACAATCTCAATTATCAATAGAACAGAACAGTTCAATTTTCAAGCAGATACGGAAATTGTTTTGTTCCTGTTTTTCTTTCCTTTTTTTATGTTTTCTTTGTATTCATCTTACCCTCTAGGAGGATCACAAAATTTACAATTTTATCTTTTTTATTAATCCAAAGCAGTTTCGTATATATATGTACAAAGAAAACTCTCGAGAAAAAAAAAAACCCACACGCACTAGCAGAAGTAATTAAAAATAACTTAACGACGTTTAATTTTTGGGCTCATATAGGGGTACGTATTTGCAAATATACTCATGAATGCTATATTTGCCTTTTGCTAGTTTCATTCAACAAAATGCAATTTATTCAAGTAATGTTACTTTTGCAGCAGAACGCTCAAAAGCTGCTTGAAATTGTTTCTCGTTTTTCGCCTCATTTAAAGTCAACGTGAATTTAAAAATCCTCAAAACGATTAAATCCCGAAGCCCTTTCTTAGTCTTTAGACGTCTCCATTCGGAGACGTGTATCGATTAAACCGATATTAAATACAGCTGGACTAATAAACCAAAACCCAAAATATAAAGCATGTAGATTTCTTGTTTGTTAAAAGAAAGAAATGTAAGAGATAGTTTCGATTTGCTTTTTTTATCGTTTGATATTTTTAATATTTCCCAGTTTCATGTTCTGCATCAGTGAAATACTTTTGAAAAATAAAAAAAATCTCTTAAATGTTTAGAAGCCATGCTTTTAAGATGCACTGCCATAGATTTGGTCCTTTTTCTCTACTGATTAATTTCCACTAGTTTTTCCCTTTTTTGCGAAACGAAAAAAAAAGAATGAGCTTCGAACACAATCCAATCAACAACTCGAGCAAGGAGTCTTGCACTTTTCTGATGCAGCAGCAGATCTTACCGACTGAATCTTTTGTTGAGATGACCACAACTTTGACGGATACGTCAAAAATATCAAAATAAAGCACCTTTTCTACCTGGGCAAACACCATAACTCAAACTGCGTGGAAGTCAGATATATTCAGCTGGTTTTGAGAGCACCTTGATTTAGAAGGATTCCTGGCACGGTTAGAAGACGATAAGTCCAAAGTCGACTTTGTAGTCACGACATTAAATGTCGCAGAAACCTCCTCCTCGACAAAGTTCTTTCTCAGTACCTTCATCACAGCGTTCCGGACTTCTTTCAAACGGTAGCAGTACAAAAAAGGATTAATACTCGAGCTAATGTAAATAACTGATGTAGTGATATTTAAAACTAGTTTATATTCCTTGGTTAGTCCAATTAAAACTCTTACCCCTAGAGTTAGCATGTATGGCAAATAGCACAAGACGAGGAATAAATACACATATCCCATGGTTATGACAGATTTCCAGTACTTGGAGATATTCAAGCCTCGGATCGTCTTGCTTCCCTGCACGCCTTGACTCTGATTTGATGGTATGGCTGGGATTGTGTCGTGTACCCGCGCCCTGTGTTTCCTTACGACGCTGTGAATCTTCACATAAGTGTAACTGGTGACTATAAGGCAAATAAGAACTATGCCCATACCACCATAGATGGCGATATCAATTTTCCATGGGTAAAAGGAAACTAAAAAAGCTACAAGAGCCCAGCTGACGATAAGGACTTTGAGGATTCTCTCGGTTGTAACGACTGCGGGGTAGCGTAGATGCAAATGTAAAGCTAGGTATCTATCCAAACTTATTAGAGTCACAGTAATAAACGATACTCCAGAAAAGAGATTTGCGAACATGTTCGTCGCAACTCCAAGATTGCAAGAAATGTTTGCTAGTTTGTGAAGCTCTGCAATTTTGTAAACGACGTAAAATGGCTGTACAAAGATTCCGACCGCTAGGTCTGTGATAGCGAGGTTACAGAGAAGCACCGTGGACGGTTTATGCAGGGCTGGAGTCTTGATAATGGCGTACAGAACGAGCGTATTCGTCGACACTGCGACTATAGCGAATATGGGTTGAATAACACAGTTGACGATGTACAATGTGCGAAGATAGTCAATGAACCACATATTGCTTTTAACAAGGCATGTCGATTGCTGGAGAATAGTGTCGTTCGAGTGAGTCGGCAAATATACCGATGAATTCACCATGAATGTCATGTTGAATCTTATCTTCTTGACTATTGATTCCTTACTCTCGAAATGAGCGATTTTGTAATGTCTGTCCTTTTGTATGAACTTGAGGGCGGGCTTAACAAGCTTCAAAGGGGTTGTCTGTTTTCCTGGTTGTCTTGGTGTTAAGATTGTTGACACCTAAGAATCGCCTTCATAGGGACTTTCAAAGCTCGCTTGATATCTTGCATCGAGGTTGGGTAATCATTTTCTATAACAACAAAAGCACATTCAATATAATAATAAGTTGGAAAGAAAAAGACTGTCATGCGGTAGTGAGCCGTGCAGATGTTGTCGACATAGATCTAATTCAATATTCGAATTGACAATTCAACAAGCATTTAGAGAAAGACAAAAAGGCTTCTCGTCTTTTACTAATGTCACTTACGGAAGCCAAACCATATACTAAGATTTCCAATTAGATAATCTGGTGTAACTACGATATTTTTTTCACACACAAATCATGAACAAACGCACCTAGGTTTACAGGGCGCCTCCACACACGAGATCACCTTATATTCATATACTTTGCGAAACCAATGCGACAATGTCGAATTTGTTAATAACCAACATACTTTAGCTTGTCAGTATAAATCTTACGATTCTTGTGTTATATCAACTGACAGATGTAGTTTTTTCTTATTCTATAGTCGACATGATGGCTGGCTTAGATACTTGAAAAAGGCAGAACTAACCATTCGACTAGACGAGGGCAGATCACTGAACTGAGCGCATCCGAAATATTTCTTTTTAAATGATGCGACGGCAATTGGCACGTCTTCAATTAAATAACCTTAATAACATCCTTAAAACCTGTAAAGTAAGAAAAACATAAAGTGCGCGTAAAAAACTAGTATTTTCATTCTCATAAAAAGCACAATTTTTCATCTTTAGTGACAGTGTCTGAATTGTTAAATTTTTTTACAATGTTTGTGTTTGAATTAAGATAAATGGGTAGATTCAATTAAAGTAAGGGAAGTTTGATAGAATATGAAATTGCTAGTATTTGTGTCGGACTAGCTCAAAGGCACAGCAGCCTAGAAATAACTAGCCGTTGGTTCTCGTTTCAATTTGCGTAGGTTTTTTTTTTACCAATTGCTATTCTCAAATTACATAACCAGGTTCTTGCCGCTAGCCAGAGCTGTTTGTTGAAAGGTTTAGGGGTTGTACGGAACCATAGATACAATATGCAAAAACTTCTTAAATTAATGTACTTGATTCACTGACTGCCTTTTTCCTCGGATCTAATTGAAAGCTTTTTAATCGGACACCCACTGTGAAACCCCCATTTTTCCTTTTTACTTACTTATTATTTTTTCTTAACTTTGCAGGTGCGTGCGGGGTGAGTCTCCTGCGTAGCCTTTCTAAGTGTGAGTCTGGATACGTCCCGGTAAAGTGAGGAGGAATACGAGACTGTCGACAAGGACGGCTGCAAAGTGACCTAACAGGGATAGGCCATATAAAGATAATTCATCTTTTTTTAAAATTGTCAGCTTGTCAAATTTTCCTTATATGAGCAATCGTACATGTCGTACTTGTAAAGTTGTCATATATTTACATTTTTAGAAACAAAAACAAAAAAGAAAACGAAATGATGATAAATTCCGAAAATAGTCAAAACAGTTTATAAATTCGACTGTCATATTCATTCATTATTTAGGACTCCTAGATGCTAGTTAGAGATTTTAACAAAAAGCACAAAGTTTACATAAATATCTTAATATGGGGAAACGCACCCACCCTCCCCACGCCCCCTTGACCAGTAAAAAGCCGTCTTTGCTTATTATAGAATGAGAAATGTTAGAGTTTCCACACTATAATCGAAGGTGCTCTGAATTATAATAACAGACAACAAGTCTATTTTGACCTTGAAAATAAAATTCTAGCAGAAGTGATATCACTTTGAAGTATATTAGTTGTTTAGGTGTGATGTACTTGTAGATAAACCAACATCTTCGACATACGATACAATGCAAGCTATATTTGCATATACAACTAGATTTGCAGATAAAAAACACAATATACAGAATTTGCAGATGGTACTTTGGAGGATGATATTGGTGTAGGATGGTACATTTTGTATATTGTACAACTGCTTCTGTATTTGAGGTCATGGCTAATGGAAAGACACGAGAAAAAAGTTATCTTTTTCGAGTATAGTTGCTAATATTGCGTCAGAGTTCTAAGCATGTAGAATTTTAAACATATCTTTTTAATAATAATTTGATTCCAAACCCAGCCATTTTTATATATAAAGAAAACTTACAAAGATTTTGTACTTGATTTCCCGTTGTTTACGCGCCGATAATTTCAGAGAACTTTTGCAGTTTGCCAACCTCTCCAACATCTTGTGAGATGAGCTGGTTTTAGCGACTGGATTGCTCAGGTCACTACTTAGCAAAAATAGCAAATGGACATCTCCATGAAGATGTGAGGACCCCCAGGATGGAACTAAATGGCCGGAAAACACTTGTGTCTTGTTATTAAGTGAGTTTTATCGCTGTAAATATAAAAAGTACAATGTACGTGCAATTTGTGAATGTCTTCAGGTCGTTGTGCACAACAGTCCGAACGGAAGCGAAGCACTTGCATAGATCCGATTTACAATTTGTTTTGAGAATATTTGGCTTCTTAAAGTGATAAGAAACAACTCGACATACATACATACATACATAAACTTTATTTAAGTGTCAAAAGTGTTTAGCTAAAAAAGCTAATTGTGGACACTATAAAAAATAAATAGTCAGATAATTAATAAATAATATAATTTAGAATCTAATCTAGCTATTTTTAAAATATTAAAAATATTATAGAAAACTATACGTATTATACATATTAATATAATATATTATATACACAAACACTATATAGACGAACTATCACAGGCGTAGATACAAATAAAACAGACATGTGTATACAAATAGACACAAGAACAAACAAACAAACAAACAAGCAACATATAAATAAATAACAAAACAAATTAATATAAAAATATGATACAAGGGTGGTGCACACTCCTCATGTGCCCGACCGCCAGACAGCACACGGGACCACCCCACGTGCCCACCCCACTAGGATGAGCATGCGATGCAGTCACATGCGCCATCCAGCAGGCCAAGCACATCAAGAGTGCGCACTCCCGTCCTAAAAGCCTGTAGGCTGGTCTTATTACGAAGTTCCTGACTTATTTTACCCCAAATATAGGGGCCTAGAAACCTTATGCTGAAACTTATTATTTAACTTTGCAGTTTGACAGAGTTGAACGTGGCAAAGATAAACGAGCTACTAAATATTTATTTTATCAGCTAATTGCTAATACTCCTGTTTTCTTGCATGTCTGTGCCCTGTGGCACGATATTTTGTTGTTTTGTTTTACCTCATTAACAAGTTTTGTGTTAACCCATTTATCTTTTCTCTTACACATATGACTGAATAACGAAACTCAGTAACAGTCAGGACTGTATTTTTTATAACTTACTTACCCACTTACGTATATGATGAAGGCATCGTCGCGCATTTTTTCACAAGCGGAAAATGATAAACTTTTCTTGCGGCAGGCGAAAAGGGCCAAAAAAGCTTAGTAACCCGCAAACGAGTGTAGTGAACGATTACAAATATGAAAAATACTGAAAATTATAGAGCTTTTAATCTAAGGGCAGACCAAGAAGAAGTACTTCTACAATGTGGTGAGAATATATCGCGATACGTGCTTATTAAAGCGCTCCACGATGCTTTTTGCATCCAATTGCAATCTCGATTAAAACAAAACTTATACCAAAACAAAATAATGTATAACACGTAAGACAAACAAAAAGTTAAAAATAAAACCTAATTAGAAAGAATTAATTATGTGCCTCCCTTAGGGTCCTATGTTTTCCATCTTTCAATCCTTCTCTCGAAAGCTTCCGCGCTGCAAATTCCCGATAATTTGTCTATGTCTATGAATAAAGATGGCCTTCTCACAGGCGTTTTTCCATTAAGAACAATGGGACAGATGAAATAATAAAACGAGAACCCCTTTTAACCAAGAACACATAGAAAACTTTTTTGCGAATTGGACAAATATTGACGAAGTTGTAAGTACGAAAAATATGCAAAGGAACTAGCCATCTTCATTTGAAAGAAACTGGTTGAATCTTGTTTAAAGAATCTTGCTCCGTTACAAGTTTGTCAAGGTTTACTCGATAATTCCGTAATTAAGGGTAGAACGAAAGCAAGACTTAAGGCTGTTTTTTTGTATGATCCACCTCCCCAGGGTGCGATCGCATATGATCGCAGCTCTTTTGACTGACGACCGCACACGATCGCAGGGTGAGATCCTATGAGATCGTACGGATCGCATATGATCGCAGCTCTTTTGACCGTACGACCGTACACGATCGCAGGGTGAGATTCTATAAGATCGTACGCAATCGCATATGATCGCAGCTTTTTTGACACGGTGCACACGGTCGCAGGGTGAGATCCTGAGAGATCGTACGCTATTGAATACGATCGCAGCTCTTTTGACCATACGACCGCACACGATCGCAGGGTGAGATTCTATGAGATCGTACGCGATCGCATGTGATCGCAGCTCTTTTGACCGTACGACCGCACACGATAACAGGCTGAGATTCTATAAGATCGTACGCGATCGCATATGATCGCAGCTCTTGTGACCGTACGACCGCACACGATCGCAGGGTAAAATCCTATGAGACCGCACACGATCGCAAGGGTAAGATCCTATGAGACCGCACACGATCGCAAGGGTGAGACCATATGAGACCGCACACGATCGCAGGGTGAGATTCCATCGGAGTGCGACCATATGGAAACCAGCCTAAAAAAAAAAAAGATCAAGGCGGACTCCAAACACAGACTAGTTGCACACTTGATGATGTAGTCTCGTCACCTCTCTTTAAACACGTTACGTTGATGTCTGACACTTTTGATACGCTTGTTAAACTCTGGATCTTGCGTTACGCTTGTTAAGTTCTGGATCTTGCGTTACGCTTGTTAAGTCCTGGCTCTTGCGTTACGCTTGTTAAGTTCTGACTCTTGCATTACGCTTGTTAAGTTCTGGCTCTTGCATTACGCTTGTTAAACTGTGGCTTTTGCGCTACGCTTGTTTAGTTCTGAATCTGGCGCTACGCTTGTTAAGCTATGGATCTTGCGTTACGCTTGTCAAGTTCTGACTCTTGCATTAGGCTTGTTAAGTTCTGGCTGTTGGGTTACACTTGTTAAGTTCTGGCTCTTGCATTACGTTAGTTAAACTGTGGCGCTTGCGCTACGCTTGTTGAGTTCTCGCTCTTGCGCTACGCTTGTTAAGTTCTCGCTCTTGCGCTACGCTTGTTAAGTTCTCGCTCTTGCGCTACGCTTGTTAAACTGTGGCTCTTGCGCTATTGTTAAGTTCTGGCTCTTTCGCTACGCTTGTTAAGTTCTGGCGCTTGCGCTACGCTTGTTAAACTGTGGCGCTTGCGTTACGCTTGTTAAACTGTGGCGCTTGCGTTACGCTTGTTAAACTCTGGCGCTTGCGTTACGCTTGTTAAACTGTGGCGCTTGCGTTACGCTTGTTAAACTCTGGCGCTTGCGTTACGCTTGTTAAACTGTGGTGCTTGCGTTACGCTTGTTAAACTGTGGCGTTTGCGTTACGCTTGTTAAACTGTGACGCTTGTTAAGAACACCTCTTGCAGTTCACACCTTCTTGCATTATTTTGATTCTATTCTTGTTTGTCTTGGTATTCCCTCCTCATTCCTCGCACAAATCATTTTTGCATCCAATAAAAATAAACATGGATAAGCAGGAACAGAAACATTGTAAAGAAAAGAGCATTTTCTGGGAAAATAAGGAATTTTTCCATCTATCTTATGCCGTAAGAAACCTGGATGATGTCGAATTTTAAGTCCTAGAAAATTCGCAAATGCCGCCCGCACACGACCACATTTTAGGAATCTTCCCCACTCCAAAGTAGTATTAGTAGCAGTAGAACTCAATGCAAAAAATGTGGATTTGTACTAGTTTTACTGAATTTTATTTTTAAAGTTTTTATGATTTTATACGGTCATATCGGTTCTAGTGAGTTATTTACACAAAATAGCGCACACGTAGAATAACATTAACCCTTAAAAATTACACAAAGAAATGATGCGGCAAAACCCAAACGCAACTTTAATAATTGCTTTTTTATTTATTGGCGCTAAATGAAAGGAAACCCGCACAAACGGCCACTTTTTTCTAACTGCAAATTGATTTGAATTAAGTGCCATGCTGAGGACTTAACAAATGTGTGTCCGGTGAATTAAAAAGTTCATATTTTGCAATGAGTCTACGGGCCAATCATAAGCCTTGCTTTTGTTAAAACTCCCACGGCGATTGTTCGTACGGCACCTACTTGTCACTTAATACGATCTCATTAAGCCCTGGAATGCCGTTCCATCATTTTATTGGCGAAGACGGATTAAGAAATGTTCTCATATCATCTATAGACTATGCAATTAAAAGAGTGCCTTAGGTTATGATTAATTAAAAAGACAAACCAGCATCGATCGCAATGATCCATCTTGGGTTTTTGCATCGTCAGTGTTAGATAGACAAAATTATATGAAAAACCCGACTGTTTTATTTGCCACGAGAACAAGTTATAAATTTGTTATCTTTGCCCATAAAAATATTTAAACTTGATGTGTGTGTTTATGAAATAGACTTAACAAGTGATCTCTTCTGTAGAACTCCCAGCCAATCAATGTTATTTTTCTTTCTATAAAATTCTATATACAATTGCGTCGTTTATCTAATTTTGACAAAGAAAACACAACGAAGAAGTTGTTTGTATCTGTGCACACTATCTGTATCGATGATGATATGTCCGGGAGATGCAAATATTACAGATGATGCAAGCATCACAACGATCAATACCTAATTACCCACCAACCGCAAGACCCCCCCCCCCCCCCCCCCCCCATTTGTGGTTGTTTGATATTCGGCAGTCTACGTTCGTCGGATCAAGTTTTACCAAATTGTCTGCTTGAAAACTTGTTCGCGGTTAGCGAAGTCCGTGACTAAACCCTAAATAATATGGTCGCACTTTATATTACTAAGAGCTCTTATGAAATCTGTCACATCATTTTCTTGTTTATATGCCTATTTACCAGTCTATACCTATACCTGCCACATACCTCACTCGCCGCTTCGTCTTCGTCATTCCTGCTACCTATATCTGCGCGTTTTATTTTCGCTTACGAGTGCATTTCCTCAATAATTGTACAAGATCGCCCTTCAAGTGCGATCATATGGAACCCAGCCTAAGTCCAGGTTCGTATCCAGTTGCTATAAATTGAAAGCGGTGGAAGTCGTGCAAAGAATTATGAGAGGATTACAAAAGAATCAATAAACTCTAGCTCTAGCTCAAAGAAAAAATTGCGCACCACAGAAGAAAAACCCTTGTCAGACAAACCATTATTGTTTTCATTCAATGTTGGAACAGAAACATCATCTAAACAGAACATCTAAACGGAACATCTAAAAAACAAAGTTTTTTTTACAATATTTACTAACCCCGATCGCAAATATCGCAAAAGCTTTCCCAAACCAGCCTAAGGAAACAGATGCTTTCCCGCATTGTTGCCAGGTGATTTAAGGGTTGTTTCTTTGCAATAGGTGACGATAAAAGCGGAAAAAACCGTCTTTGCGGTAAAAGACTGTACAACATTAGGAACTCGGGAATCCTTCTACACAAGTGTCGAAATTTAAGCCGATCTTTTATCTCCAGTGTAGTAATTTATAAACAACTCTAAATAAGATACTGAGCACGAATGCTGAGCTTTACAATGTCCCCCCCTCCTCTTCGCCGCCCCTACGGCACATTTATGGAATCACGTAGAACACCACGACGACGATAACAAAGGAATACACAGCATATATGATATTATTTCTGATTGGCAAAATAAGGTCAAACTATCAATAAGACACAAATACAAAGGCCTGCAATTGTTGACTGGATATTCAATAGTAGTCAGACCAGAGACAAGGATTGTTTGATCAAATGTTTATTAAAAATAATACTGTTTTAAAAACTTGAAAGCCCAGAAGCAGGCTTTTCATTGGACAATTTTCACAGCATGTCTTTCGTCAAAAATACACACGAGCTAGGAGGCACCGTAAGTAGCGGGCTTCCTGTGGAAACAGAAAAGGGATTGAGATATTGGATACCAGTCTCCCACAATTTACTTGTATCACTAACAGAGGAAACCCAATCTGTATACAGGTAAAGTCTAAAAGTTGCTTGTGATATCACACATATCATAGGTTGTAGCTATACCTTCCAAGAAAAAAAGAGTGACTTATTTCTGAGGTTTTGTCTGCAACCTTTGCTTTCCCGAACACAAGGCTAAATTCACGAGAATTTCTGCGAATTTTCGTAGTTAATTGACCTAGATAACTATTCCTAACCTGAAAATGCTATCTTGGGCATTTTGTTTTAGAACTTTGTAGCGATAAACAACTAAACCACCTCAACGCTGTCTAATCGTAAATTAGAAAATATATCAATAACTTTAACTCTAAAAAAAACTCTTAAGAAGCTAGAATTTATAATACAAGTTGAATACAGCAGAGAAGTTGCTCTTTCATGGTGTGGTCGCTCTACGCAGGATTCAGTTTAATAGCGAAACACACGATTCACACCAACTTTATAATTCAATACATCTACTGCTACTTCTAGTCATCTTGAAATTCCGTCCTTTCCTCCCCACCCCCTCAGTGCCTCACTTCGAATTGATTGAACTCATCATTAGGAACTGATTGACAGCTTCTAGCCAATCAGAGCCATCACGTAACGACTGCCAAATCACTAGCCAATCAAACCCAGGAATCACTAGCGTCTCCAGATCCCGCGAGTTGCTTCTTTTTGGTCTTTTTACTTCTATCGACCTGGGCATACTGCGGCTCGGGTTTTGATCGGGTGTCCTCGTAAGCCGGCGGACCGTTCCGAGTGTCGGCCGAGGGAGTGTTCGGATGGTCGATGTCGGCGTAATGTCCCATATCGCGCATTTCTATTTCTTCGTGTCGTGCCGGCTCGGCGGTACGCCTTTGGTTCCGATCATCGTCGGCTTCGTACCCGTCCTCAGCCATGTATTCTGTGGTCGGTTTTGGAGGTTCTATATAATGAGGGTCTGGAATGGTGGACTCGTCTGAGCGAACAGTGTCCGGTTTATGTAGGTTATGTTTCTTTCTTTGTGAGTTTCGTGGAAGTGAGACTTCGTCGAAAGGTCTAGGCGTCAAGGGTGTTGGCCCGTATTCGTCGGTAACTTCTTTAGTTAGCTCCCACTCTTCTTTCTTGAGGGAGTTGCGCAGAGCTGTTAGCGCCCATAGGGTCATCAAGACCTGGGGGAAAAGATCAGCGGTGTCAGCACACAACGCATGCGTACTGATAACTTAAGTAGCAATACCGTCAAATCAAAATCAATAAGGAAAGCAACGTTGTAAAGATTTTACACGGTAACTGCCCAATAAATAACTGAGTAGAATCAATCTCATTACCGCCCTCTCCAAAGCCAAAATCTTTCAAATAATTCCCCTCCCCAATCCCAACTTTTCCCACCCTTCTTCTTCTAGTAGCAAATAAATACCTCACGATTATAAAGGGTATTAGGGGAAGGGGGTTTATACAGCTACGGACATCTAAAATGCCTATAGAAAGCTCAGATCGGCCTACCGACCGACAAGTTTCAGAAGTCTATCAGCCTCGTTGTGACGCTAGCAGTGACAATGCCGTGAGTGAGATTATCGTTGGCTTACCTGGTTTGCCGTCTTGAGAATCTTGTATGAATAGCGCTCTTTGTTTTTGGAAATGGCAACGATCTTTTTGAAGCCGCCATGTTCCCTACATTGCCTGTCAAAAAGCAACAAAACACTCTTTCATAAAGGACATACTTTAGCTATCTTTTTTAAGTACTTAACTTTGTATGCGTAAATACGACCTTATTTGAAGATAACAAAATGGGAGTGTTATTTCACTTACTTTCCGTTGTCTAAGCTCTTGTTGACTACTTGGTGTATGGCACAGAGTATCGGACCAATCACCGTCTCGCTCACACGCTCAGAGTCGCTCTCCTTCTCAGGGTCGGGTAGCCTGCGTACAAGGTCACGCATGGCGTATTTACCTGCCAAGAGTAAAGGAAATACTTGCTTCTCTTCTAAAACGCCTTGGGCGTTTGTCAATGACACGTTATTCTTTAAAAAAATGTCTATCAATTACACCTTTGCTATTGTTTATAATTGAAAAAAAAATCTACGAACGAAGTCGATACTTTATTAAAGATATTTGATTAAAAGTTTCTCAGTAAAGCGCTTGAATCAGCCGATGGAAATGGATTCCTTGAGTCACTTGCTAATGTGCGGGAACATAAAATGGCGGTGTGATTGGCCTTCTTTCTGTAACCCCAAGACATTTGACTTACCAACGAGGTGTTACAGTCAATGGCTAAGTTCTTAAGACCCGTGACTTACCAATAAGGTCCTTGTTCCTTGGGTCAATGGCTAAATTTCTGAGACACGTGGCGACAGCGCGAACAACGGGGTCGTTATCGATTCGTAGAAGTTCCACTAGTATTGGCAAGCCCTTGTCTTTCCGCACTGCAGAACGAATGACCACTGCCCACTAGAATAGAAAAAGCCAAGCGGTTAGAAAAAGATGCAGAAAAGGTATCTCTAGACAGCCCCCCAAGCCATCTGTATGTCAGACGTGTAGCGGATATTTAACGGAAATACCACAAAAGCTCTTAAAAGCATTCTCTCATATAAGCGCTCCTCTCTCCAAAACAATATCTTATTAGTAAACAATTTCCCACTTTTACTGTAACCAAATACTTCATGTTATAAACGGCGATTTATCAGACTTTCAAATAAGCTCGAAGTGTCTTGAAGGACCCTCATGTCATATGTGTATGTTCTGGCACGATGCGTACAACTGGCGGAAACGGGTAATTCACGGAAATTGTACTAGTCCTTTACAAAAGACTCCTCTCCAAGTCATATATCCGATACATCCTAGTGTGTTTTTATACAATCTCCATTCAAACTCACCCTCCAATCGCAAGCCATCAAGTTATGCAACGCTCCAGCCACACCCTCGAGCGTCTCCGGATTGGACGCCTCAGCCATGATTGACAGGTAAGGTTTGACAATCTCAGGCTGCCATAGCAATGCCACGCCCTCGACAGGGTCCCTCTTGACGGTGGGTTCCTTCTTGTCCTTGGGGGCCTTCCCCTTCCTCATGCCGCCACACCCTGCGAAGCAGCTTGGAGGGTGCTCGGAGGCAACCTTGTCCTTCTTCTTCTCCTCGTTGGGGAGAGGTGCATCCGGGTGAAGCTCGCGGTCGATTTCGTCCTCCAGTCGGTAGGAAAGGTTTCGCAGGACGCACACCGAGTTCTCCACAGACTGGTGCAGAAACAGAGACAAGAGTGTCGACATGCAATCTTTATCTTACTTACAGACCGAGTTACCGAGGTTGTGCCTTAAAACCGTAAGGCTTGCTCAGAATTTTTTTTTTGTTTAGACGGAACGTACGTACAGCGTAATGTAAACCACCCAGATTCTGATGTTATGCCTATGTTAGGTCACGTAATGTCGATATTATGCCTATGTTATGACACGTAATGTCGTTGTTATACCTTTTGTGATACATAATGTCGATGTTATGCCTTTTATGATACGTAATGTCGATGTTATGCCTCTTTTGATAGGTAATGTCTATGTTATGTTTCTTATGATACTTAATGTCGATGTTATGCTTCTTGTGATACGTAATGTCGATGTTATGCCTCTTGTGATACGTAATGTCGATGTTATGCCTCTTATGACACGTAATGTCGATATTATGCCTTTTATGATACATATTGTCGATGTTATGCCTTTTATGATACGTAATGTCGATGTTATGCCTTTTATGACACGTAATGTCGATGTTATGCCTCTTATGATACGTAATGTCGACGTTATACCTTATTATCGACGTCACTTTTTCCAATCGGCGCGTGCACGATCCACACAAAGCAGTCAACAAGTCCTGCGCATGCGCGCATCTCTCGCCTCGCTTCCAGTCCCGCGGAAGAAAGGTTCCTCAGGATCCCGCTGGCGTTACGGAAAACAGTCGACCATTTGATGGGCGGGATGGGCTTGCCGCTCTGGAACAGGTTCTTATCCCAGCCGGAGTACGGAATGATGATGGTGGTGACGATGATGATGAGACACAGCCTGATGATGCGGTACTTGAGCGCCTGAACGTTAGCAATAAAGAGGGTGGGCAGTGAAGACGAGATCATAAATCAGGATGGGATCGACATGAACGTTAGTAATAAAAAGGGTGGGGATTGAAGCCAGAGTCATCAAACAGGAACGGCACGGCAAGAATGTTAGCGATAAATAAGGTGAGTAATAAGGAATCAACTAGGATGAGTATCTCACATGAGGGGGAGGAGGAGGGACATAAGAGGGTATTTAAGAAAATAGGGACATGCAGCAGGGGCTCCTCCATACGATAACAGAGACGTCTGCATTTAAACGTCTAGGACGCGTTTTGTCGCCAATTCCCTGTCAGCAACATACCTCGCACGAGCTCAAATTCCACAGCACACCCAATACCAGCTCTTTGACCTGTAAAAAAAAAAACAACACCACGATAACAATAATGTCACGTAATTCTCCCGTCCACGTCCTTAAGACCGAGAAGATGAAGCATTAACAAAGTCAAGAGGACGACGAGAGGAAAGCCGAGCCCTTGACGTCCTTTTGAGGTGTCCTATGCTGGTTCGGGATTCCTGTGGTGGATGATGCGACGTCACCTGAAACCCCCTTGGCTGGCTCTTCCCAGCCCCTCTTGCCTCGCGGCAGCCGCAGGAATCCCGAACAGAACGCCAATGACTAGGCTGGAAAGAGGGGGATTGTGGGTAACAGTAAGTGTTGTCCCTGAAAGGGACAAGGAGGTTAGTCAGCACAGAGGTCCATAAATTTATGATGAGTCTCTGATTAGAGATAGAGCGACAGATGTAGAAAGAAATAGTCTACAGAATGAAAAAAGGATCGAAGAAAAGTTTGAGTTTAAAGATAAGCGCCTTTTATTTTGACTCAAATTAATGAAGGGTTGTTCAAAGTTAGTATATGCCAGAGATTTTAAAATTTGCGTTATGCTTGTAAATATAGAGCGCGTCTTGCTTTATTTCCACGACTGGGCAATAGCGTGACGGATATGACGTCATTTTGGATGGCGTGACCAATACCTCCTTTTCAGTGGGTCGCACATTGGGTAAGTTATCGGAGGCGGTGTCCTGTAGCACATAGCGATCTTGTTTAGCTCTCGCTTGCAGTTCGCTCTAGTGGTAACAAAGACACGCTGAGCCGAGAGTAGACTTTGAACTATCTAGAACCCCTGGACATGAACCGAGGGCAGACCTTTGAACTAGTCAACTGACTTTGCTACTTTGATAACTATTAACTGAGGCTTGAGTGAGGCATCATGTAGGAGTTTTACCTCGTCTTTTGGCGTCCGCTGAAGAAGTCGGAGCAAAGTCTCGATTCCGTCGCATTCAGCGATTGCAAGCTAGGAAAATAATATTTTCTGTCAATGACATGTATCAACAGTATCAACAGCCCAACACACCCTGTCCATTTTGCTTCAATCTCATTCTCCTATTGGCCTTCTAGGGAGAGGTTTTACTGACCTTGTTCTCGTCCCGTTCCTTGCTGAAGGAGACGTTTCTGAGGCAAGAGGCGGCTGCTCGGTGCACCTCGTAATGGTCGTGGTTCAGGAGGTGGACAAGCGCGGGTATGCCACCCAGTTCCCTGTTGACAGACGAAAAAGGGGTGAAGGGAAGGTGGAAGGGTGTACAACCCAGTGTCCTATAGACAGACAGTTCCCTTGTTGACAGACAAAAAAGGGGTGAAGGGAAGGTGGAAGGGTGTACAACCAAGTGTCCTATAGACACCCAGTTCCCTTGTTGACAGACAAAAAAGAGGCAAAGGGAAGGTGAATGGAAGGGTGTACAACCCAGTGTCCTATAGACACCCAGTTCCCTTGTTGACAGACAAAAAAGAGGCGAAGGGAAGGTGAATAGAGGGGCGTACAACCCAGTGTCCTATAGACACCCAGTTCCCTTGTTGACAGACAAAAAAGGGGTGGAGGGAAGGTGAATAGAGGGGCGTACAACCCAGTGTCCTATAGACACCCAGTTCCCTTGTTGACAGACAAAAAAGGAGTGGAGGGAAGGTGAATAGAGGGGCATACAACCCAGTGTCCTATAGACAGACAGGAGGGGTATGCCACCCAGTTTCCTGTTGACAGACAATAAAGGGGATGAAAGGAAGGTGAATAGAGGGGTGTACCCTTTAGATAGATAATAAAGGGAAAAAAGAAAAATATAGCGATCACAAACAGACGTTAAAATCTCATGAAGGGCAACTCTGCCTAAGGACGCCAGATTCACGCTCCAAGAATTCTTTCCGGATAGAAACACCATCTCTTAAACCGTGTAATTGTACCCTACTGTCCCTTGTAAACCGTGTAATTGTACCCTACTGTCCCTCGACATACCTTATCTTGCCCTTGACTGCCTCGTCGTTGTAACACAGATGCTGGATGTAGTACGCCGAGTTCACCACCAGGTTGATGTCGTCCGTCTGGAGATACTCGATCAAGTCCTGTAGATCGGGCTCGTGTGCGTACGTCTTAAGCTCTGGGGGAGGGTAAGGATAAGGAAGTTATCGATTAAGAGTAAATAGGTATGCCATAGCCATGTATCAATATTGGAGCAGGGTATTTCTACAAAGGTTGGACTGCTTTTTTAAGTGGCAAATAATAGGAATCGTTGAATAAGGAAGAGAAGCGCCTTAACAAACTCAGGATAAAGACTTAGATCATGCCTTATGCTGTTGGAAGAGACCTTTGAATATACCCTTAGGCGTGGTCTAAAATAAAATTGACGAAAATCAATAATGAGTGTTCTACAGTGCGACCATATGGGAGGTGAGGGGCGTTAGTGTTCTTCTAGAAGAAGACCTGAGTAGCAAACAATGACACCACTGTGCTGTATGGTAACAGAAGGAGGCAAGAAGGTACTCGTTACCAGTGCCCACCTGCATAAAGGTCCCTCTCAGTCTTGCCATCATCTTCATAGTCCGCGAGCCAGCGGTTGCACGCAAAAACCCAGCGCTCGTCCTTCACTAGGATGACGACTTCCTCCAGGAACCAGCCCGTGCCCAGTCCCCTGCCGTCATGGCCGATACGGACCTTCTCCAGCTACAACAGAACAATGACAGTGGTTACGACAGATGAGTGTGGTTACAAGGGAGGTCATGTCTACTGTGACCGTACCGAAAATGCCAGTATTGATTCTCATACACTTCTACCTCTGTAGTTCCGCTATCTTCGTTAACGGTTTAAAACCATATCAACCTATTTAAAGTGATGTTTTGCTCTAAAGAAGGTCAATCACGCCGCCATTTTATGCTCCCGCTCACTGGCGAATCAAAAAAAGTATCCATTTCCATCGGCTAATGCAAGCAAGTAACCAAGATATTTTCAATCCAATATCGTCAATAACATATAAGACTTCATTCTTAAATTGTTATTTTGAAGTTTCCTTGCGAATAAATCGCTGTATTTCGAGGGATAAACAGTAACAAAGGGGTGGGTGATCGACATTCTTTAATCTATCTCTACATATGTGGGTAGTGCATGGTTTATTGATCTTACATTTCCGACGTCTTGCGTGAGAAGGTTGAATCGGAAGGACGTCCCTCTCTGGAGCTTTCCTGCCGGATCACACACTTGTTTGAGCTCGATAACGCCCGTGTCTCCCGCGTCGCCAAATATTTGCATGTACACGTTAGAGTCGGTGCCCGCGTGCCGTCTCTGACCCGTCTTCAGAGTAACGGAGTAGTTGACAACTGCAAGAAGAAAGTGATAATCATCAATAAAGTAAAGAGTCCTTGAGAATGTCTCGTGTATCTCTTGTTCTAGAGTGGTAGAGTGGAAGGCGTGAATGTAACAAGTATAAACGGGAAATGAAGGTCTGTTGTTGTTGTTGCCGTCGAGGTAGATCAAAGGGTATCTTTGACATGTTTGATGTCATGGCAACTAACCTTGCGACTCGGGGGAGTGGACGAGTTCCACGACTGCTGCCTGGCTGCCACTCTCAGGTAACCACGCCCTGCATGGAAAGATGTAGTGCTCGCCTCGGTTGGGGTTATTGAGCACGACCTCCTCCAGGTACCATCTGGACGAGGGCGAGGTGCCATCATGGCCGACAGTGACCTTCTCAACCTGTCAAGAGACATGGCAAAACATTGCACCTCTAGCAGTACACATTGAACAATTCACATCAAACAGTACACCTCTAGTATAACACCTCAAACATTACACCTCTAACATTACATCTCAAGCATTACTTCTCAAGCATTACACCACTAGCACACCTCTTCACGCCTCCTCATGCTCGTTCATACATAATGAATAAAACGTATTACTTCATAAAGAAGACCGGCCGGGGAAGGCCAGTATATTGGTGGACCCCAGAGCTAAATGGCCGAGCCTTACAGGGCAAAACTCTGTCAAATGGGCTCTCGTTAACCTATAGCTAAAACACAAGCCAAAGAGATCGTAACTCTGCCAACTGCGCTACTTGGGTTCTTAGACATCGCCTACCTTGCCGACGTCACTAGCGCTGACGGTGAAGTAGTCGGTCTGATCCGGTTCAAAGAGACGCTCCATGATCCCTGATCGCTCCAGCTGAATGCGCCCCGTCGTGCCACGGTCGCCGGTGATTTCAGCCCACACGTTTGCCTCAGTGCCCGCATTCTTCAGGTTTCCGGTCTTGATTTGCAGGTGATACGTACCTAGACGAAAATGCACAATAAGCTAATGACGTAGATACTGATTTAGCAAGGCTAGTCTGTTTTTTGACAATGTCGAAAGAGAGTAAGCGCTTCTGGTTAATATTGAGGCTCCCATTTGTCGAAATCGAAAAAAGATTATAACTTAAACACTTTTGTAAAGCAACAAGAAAATAAGGAATTCAACTACGAAAAAGCTTTCCTGACATATTCTTGCCTGACAAGTCCTAGCTTCATCTTCAAATGTAACGGAAACAAGCGAGCAGGGGTAAAATGGCATAATACAAGCAGCTCATCAGAAGCTCACATTCCGTCCTAGTCTAAAGGCTAACAGAAGCCCATATTCCGTCCTAGTCTAAGGGCCAACAGAAGCCCATATCCCGTCCTAGTCTAAAGGCCAACAGAAGCCCATATCCCGTCCTAGTCTAAAGGCCAACAGAAGCCCATATCCCGTCCTAGTCTAAAGGCCAACAGAAGCCAACATTCCGTTCTAGTCTAAAGGCCAACAGAAGCCCATATCTCTTACTAGTCTAAAGGCCAAGAGAAGCCCACATTCCGTTCTAGTCTAAAGGCCAACAGAAGCCCATATCCCGTCCTAGTCTAAAGGCCAACAGAAGCCCATATCCCGTCCTAGCCTAAAGGCCAACAGAAGCCCACACTCCGTTCTAGTCTAAAGGCCAACAGAAGCCCACATTCCGTTCTAGTCTAAAGGCCAACAGAAGCCCATATCCCGTCCTAGTCTAAAGGCCAACAGAAGCCCACATTCCGTTCTAGTCTAAAGGCCAACAGAAGCCCACATTCCAATCTAGGCTAAAGGCCAACAGAAGCCCATATCTCTTACTAGTCTAAAGGCCAAGAGAAGCCCACATTCCGTTCTAGTCTAAAGGCCAACAGAAGCCCATATCCCGTCCTAGTCTAAAGGCCATCAGAAGCCCATATCTCTTTCTAGTATAAAGACCAACAGAATCCAACATTTCGTCTTAGTCTTGAGTCAACAGAATTCCATATTGCGTTCTAGTCTATAGTCAACAGAATCCCACATTCCGTCCTAATCTCAAGACCAACAGAAGCCCATATTTCGTTCTGGTCTAAAGTTCGACAGAAGCCCTTAGCCCACGCCTGACTGTGTCAAGGTCAGAAGGCAAATGAGTGTTCCATGGACTTACTTGGTTTAGCTGCGAGTTCTCGAACCGTCTTGCCATCACCTTCATCCGGGGCCAACCAGCTCATGCAAGGGAAGACCACGTGCTCTCCATGTGACGGCACGTCTACCGTCACCTCCTCCAGGAACCACCCGGACCGGGTCTGATCGCTATCATGGCTGACCAGAACTTTCTCTACCTTCAACGATAGGGAAGCGAATTTTAATTTCGCGTTAGAAATTAATCCCGAAATTCAATATAGCTATTGAAATACAGCTACGTATAGTACAAAAGTTACTTAAAGAATGCCGACCACTGACCACCACTGCAACTGATTTGCTATTGCGTCTATTTGCTACAATACTACAACTACAATACTTAAGGAAAACAACATTCGATGGCCATTGCATAAATTAGCCGATGGAAATGGATGCTCTGTATAGCGGGAGTATTGGCCTTTCATGTTCAGGACTTCACATATAACGAAAAACGCGCTAATCTCAGTATGAGGGTACGACTTCAGTTCGAGAAGGCAGCACTATTTAGCTATTTCGGTTCTCCTGGTATCGAAAGGGAGTAGAGTAACCTTGCTGGAGAGTAAAAAAACCCTTTGCACTGTCACCACTGGGAAATATTTGGGATTTCCTTGCATTTAGGACTAAAAATAGAAATAAGACAAATAACCTTGGCGGAAAAACTTCATTTACCTGTATAAAAACATTGACAAAATTACAAACTATGCCATTAGAACTGACCTTGCCGATATCCGGGGTCTCTACGGTGAACTTATAAGTACGGCCCTTGTCGAACTTGATTTTGGCGTTGCCGTGCTGCCGTAGCTGGATCTGCTCCGTCATGCCTTTGTCTCCTACGAGCTGGATGTAGACATTGCCCTCAGTGCCGTCCCCGAGAACATCACCCATCTTCAGGCAGAGCTGGTATGCTACGACTGGGAATGGAAAAATAACGCAATCGTGTCTAGTCACGCAATAAAACTCTGTCAAACAACAGCTGGTACGCTAACGCTGGGAGTGGGAAAGTGGTCACGCAACCATATCTAGTAACACGATCATATCTAGTAACGCAATCATGTCTAGTCACACAAACTCAGTCAACCAAAAACAGCTAGTACGCTATGACTAGGAATGGAAAAGTGGTCACGCAACCATATCTAGTAACGCAATCATGTCTATCAACACAATCAAACTCTGACAAACGACCACAGCTGGTACGCAACCACTGGGAATGGGAAAGTGATCAAGCAATCATCTAGTCACGCAATAATGTCTAATAACCCAACCATGTCTAGTCACGCAATCAAACTTTGTCAAACAACAGCTGGGTCGCTACCCCTGGGAATGGGAGAGCATAACTGGTCAGCGGTCAAGTCACTAGCAATCATGTCTAGTCACGCATTCGACCTCAGTCACACAAAAACACAGAGTTACTATCAAGTCATAAGCTTATGACTTTTCATATAGATGCGCGATATAAGTCATACATATCATCATCAATCATTTGATTATTATCATCACTATAAAATAATGTTATTCTGTCCTAAATCAAGTCATACCTCAGAGTGTTTGTAATAAACTTGTGCCAAGTTACGCAACTAGTCTAGCAAGGCAAGCGAGAACAGCCTGTGAAATTGTCTGATTATTGAGGTAAAATTGCTCTGGGCGGTTTTCTCATAAAAATGAAAGTCTACAGCTTAGTCCAGGCTATATGTGAATTTATACAAGAAGATAAGGTTATGCATTAGATGAAGGATTAATTTTCAGATACGACGCTATCAAGCAAAACCCTGAGTGCGGTGAGAAATACGAAAAAAAATCTTGACGAAAGAGTAATACACTAGAATGCGAGAAGAGGCTCAATAAAAATGCACGCAGCTTAATGCAAATAGTATAGACGCTTTTCAGTTGGGGTATTGGTGTGTATTCATGTTACTTTGATCTCTTACAGGAGCAACTCCGATGGATTTTGGACCACACATTCGGAATCATTGTCATAAAATTTTGATGAATAAAGGAACGCAACACGACAGAGTCACACTTTACATTGCGAGACGAACCTTTTAAAGCCAGAAACTACGTTTGATAAACTTCACCTTTAGATTCGGAGAAAAATTCAGGAAGACATGTGATCCAGATAGGGGAGACATCGCTTAAGACCATGGTTTCTTGAGTCTCCGGTGGTCCAAGGTTTTGCCACAACACACGCATTTACGAGTCGTCTGAACCCCACAGGTGCGACACGATCAACAATAAACAGACTTGGAACAATCTCCTCTGTGCACCGCCTTACGACACAACATTATAGACAAAACAAGGGATAGTACGGGGAGCTGTCGTGCTTTTATAAATCAGTTGGACCAATGACAATTCTCTTTTCAAGGCTTTTTACTATTTGATCGAAGCTGGTGTTAAATATTTTACAGCATTTAAAACACCGCTACGATTATTCGCGTTAAATTCAACGCGTAATAAAAAGCGTGAGGTGGACATGGGAAGATTATCCTGTTATCGAAACGAATAATGTTGGTGGCGAGCCATTTCACAATAACAGACTAATGGAACATTTGAAATTTAATCAAAGTGCAATAGAGTTCTACGCAAAACAGAACTAACGCTAAAGCAAAACAAAGTGATATTAAGATAATAACACGCCCATTGTAATTATCTTCCGAGATGAGCGCTCACATCAAAACACTATGGATAGTTTTGTAGACACTATCGTATCGTGCTTAGAATCTCATGGTTATGCGGCAGGAAAAGGAATTTCCGATTATTTTGTATGGAAATAAAAACAACGAGAAATGATCCACCGGAAAAGGGAAAGAGAAAAGATCCATGGGAGAACAACAAAATATCCACTGGGGAACGGAATAAGATCCACCGAGGAAAAATAAAAGATCCACCAGGGAACGGGAAAACATCCATCGGGAAATAAGAAAAGATCCACCGGGGCAACCAAAAGTAAACATATCCACCGTAAAAAAACTTTCAGCCTTACCAGGTCTCGAGTCTAGGTCCGGCTCCGGCAACTCCGTTGGCTGTACAGTACGATGTATTTCTGTCCTTCGCTCCTCGTAGCCATACTGTGGCGTCCGGGCCATGTCCTGCTCGGACGGCTCTGGAGGGCGCGGCGGAGGCGCCGACTGCACGTTGACATGCGTCCGTTCGATGAGGATCCTTTGCTCGCGTACTGTGTCTGGGATGCTTGGTGGGGGTGCTTCTGGTCTGGTGGTGGGGGCTTGGGTGGGTGTGGTCGGAGTGGTAGTCGTGAGTGGCTTAGTGTAGCGCAGTTCTTCTTGGATGATGGTTCTCTTCGCGGGAGTTGTGTATCTGAAAGGTGACAGAAAAACACACACAAGTACAGTGAGTCACGCTCGCAAACAATCTAGGGTAAATAGATTTTTCTGGTACTTACAAAATTGGAAGTTAAAATTCACAATTTCCAAACATTCGCAAAGTCTAGTGTTTTTCATAATGTTCCTCAATAAAAAAAACTCTTCCGCTTTATATAAAGCCCCGTGTAAATAGCAATGACAAAACATCATGCCTTGCCAGTAGTATAGGACTTGGGGGTTTGAGCACATATAGAATTATCCGGCTGCGTGACTTTTTGGCCGATGGGGGTTTGAGCACAAGCGCGATTTGGAGGCTCTGAGCGTCGGTTCCGTTTGAGGGCTCTGAGTGTCAGTCCGATTTGGAAGGTGTTTCCGCCAGATTCCGTTCGGGCAGGGCTTCCAGCCCAGACCGTCTGGAGCCGGCTCACGGCTCCGGTCGTTGGTCCCTAGGGGTGGTGCACCCGTGCAAGAGGGGAGTCGAATCTAAGGAGTAGCGAATTTCGCGCAGGGAAAGCGCTACGAACAGCTAGACTGGATGGGGGGCTCCCCTAGAGGCCCGAGTCGAGTCTCGGGCCTCTCGTCTCTCAAATTCGCTCTGGCGTTAAAAATAACATTCCATTAAACGGTCGGCGACGAAATGGTATTCCGCGTTTTTCAAAGCCTAAACGATCGTCAACGACACTGAAATCAATGAGGCACTCAAACACGCAGAGCAACAGATCCTTAACAAGGTATCCCAATTGGTGTTCGAAGGGTCGGGTTGGACTATTGAATCATTCGGCTGTCACTACCTCAACGTTGTAAAAAAAACTACCTATGATGGGTGACTCCTACACCGAGCTCCCCCCTGGACTACGAAGTAGGGGGCTGATCAATTTAAAGGAGGTTAACGAGTTCTTTCGGTGTTGTCACATCAGACGCTTGAATCAGCAGAGTAAGAACCCCCAGAGGATTAAACAGTCTGATAGAGAACTTATAGACAGTTTGGACTACTCAGGCGTCTGCCTCCAGACCAATGAGACTCAAGCGGTCAAGATGTCTGATAAGGAACACAGCACACTACAATTCACGAACCATCGCAAGCAGCAGCCGGTACCATTCGTAATCTACGCCGACTTTGAGGCCATAACAGAGAAGATCCAGGGGTGTTAGCAGAGCAGCGACTCATCATACACCGAAGCCTACCAAAGACACACCGACTGTGGGTACGGCTACAAAGTGGTCTGTTGCTACGACGACGAGCACACAAAACCGACGCAGATCTACAGAGGTGAGAAGGCAGTCTATATATTCATGGAGAAGATGTTTGAGGAAGTCAAGTACTGCAAGGCCGTCGCGCGGGAGCACTTCAATAAGGACCTAGTGATGAGAAAGAGCGGCGCCGAACAGTTCAAAGAGTCCAAATGTAGGACTGCAATAGGAAGTACACTAGGGATTGCATTCGACTGAGAGACCACTGCCACACCACTGGCAAATTCAGGGGCTCCGCCAACAGGGAATACAACCTGAAGCTTAGAGTGGACCAAGACGCGATGAGGATCCCCGTCATATTCCACAACCTGGGAGGCTACGACTCCCACTTCATAATGCAAGAGATCGCCTCCATCGTAAAGAAGCACACCTACATAAATAAGAGTGTGAACGTAACTGAGATAAGCATAAACGCCATCCTAAACAACATGGAGAAATACATGGCCTTCATGCTCGGCCGACATCTGTCATTCATCGACAGCTTCCAGTTCATGAGCTCAAGTTTGGATAGGCTGGTGAGCAACCTGCCGAAGGATTCGTACACAACCTCGAAATACAAAAATTAGGAACTCGACCTCATGGTTAGGAAAGGTGTGTATCCCTACGACTACATGGACAGTCTCGAAAAGTTCGACGGGGTAGAGCTACCATCAAAGGAGGACTTCTACAACACCCTGAACAGCGAGCTCATCTCATACAACGACTACCCAAACCAAATGGAAAATGTTCAACCTCAAAAACATGGGCGAGTACCACGACCTGTACCTAGAGCCAGACGTCCTCCTACTCGCAGACGTCTCCGAGAACTTTAGAAAGATATGTCTTGAGTACTACGAACTGGACCCATGACACTACTTCACATCACCTGACCTATCCTGGGACGCCATGCTGAAAATGACCGACATAAAGCTGGAGTTGATAACCGACATCGACATGTTCCAGTTCATCGAAAAAGGGGATGAGGAGTGGGATCTTCCCGATACGGGAAGGCCAACAACAAGCACCTAATGAGCCAACGCCTACCAACAGGTTGATTCAAATGGATGACTGAGAAGCAAATCGATAGGATGGACCTAGCGAAGTACGACGAAGGGTGCTGATATTGGAAGTAGATTTGGAATACCCAGAGAAGCTGTACGACCACCACAACGACTACCCGCTAGCCACAGGAAGAGTCTGTGTGGTGACATGCTTCCCAACTACTGCAAAGAGATAGCAGCCAAATTTGGTGTACAAACGGGACTCGTGAGTAAGCTGAAACCTACGCTAAGCGATAAGGCGATAAACCCCGACTGCCCTTCACCGACACACTCCCTGACCTACGAAATGCAGACAAGGGACGTCTACAAAGACTTTTGGAACGACAAAGACAAATTCGACAACAGCGACTACCCTAGAGAGTCACCCTACTATGACGAATCGAACAAAAAGTGATTGGGAAGTTCAAGGACGAGGCCGCGGGGGCCCCCCGTGTGTGAATTCGTCGGCCTGAGGTCGAAGATGTACTCATACACCCAAGGCTACCGACCTGGTGGAAATACCGCAAAAGCAAAAGGAATAAAAAAAAAGGTGATCAGGGAGAACATCAAACATGGCGACTACAAGAGAACGCTACTCGAGAACGGACAGATGCACCACAAAGTGAAGAAGATTAGAAGCCAGAGCCATTAATTAGGAAGTTATGAAATCAACAAAGTGAGCCTCAGCAGTTTTGATGATAAAAGGTATATTCTAAACAATGGAATTAACAGTCTAGCATACGGACACTACGACGCCCGTTAGAGTGGCGACGAGCGCGGACCAGCAGCAGCACGCCACCCCTCAGACGGACTGAATAGAGGTGCCGAGCACTAGCTGCTGAACCTAGGCACCTCAGGACACCACAACATCGAAAAAGCGTGAGGACCAGAGAGTGGTCGAGGAGCTGGGGCCAGCGGAGCCGCACGGATGGAATAATTGGCCATCGACACGGCCTACATGCCATGCTTTATGAGCTGGAATCTCGCTTTGCTCATTGGTCGAATGGGCCCTCAACACAGCTAACATGCCATGCGCCTCTGGTCTGGAATCTCGCTTCGCTTGATCCCAGATGAACCGGCGCCTGCCTCTCGACCGGTGAGTTGGCCAGGGGGGCTACCGCCTCGCTCGGCCCGGCGCCTCAGCCCTTCGGTTGAGTCGAGCCCTCACATACCCCTTGCTTCGCGAGGAGGAATGTTTTCCCACCGAGACTCGACTCGGGCCTCTCGGGGAGTCCCACATCCCCGTCTAGCTGCTCGTAGCGCTTTCTCTGCGCGAAATTCGCTACTCCTTAGATTCGATGCCGGGGACTCCCCTCCTGCACGGGTGCCCGACCCCTAGGCCTGAGCCGGCTCCAGACGGTCTGGCCCAAATGGAATCCGGCGGAAACACCCCCCAAATCGGACCGGCGCTCAGAGCCCTCAAACGGAACCGACGCTCAAAGCTTCCTAATCGCGCTTGTGTTCAAACCCCCATCGGCCAAAAAGTCACACAGCCACCCAATTAAAAAAAGTGACACAGCCGGCTAATTCAACATGTGCTCAAACCCCCGAGTCCTATACTACATTTGCCGACGCCAAGCAATTTTATGCGCTGTTAGTACATAATGCTGGGAAGTGTTGCGAGGCAGTTCTCAAACACTTCGTTTGTTTTGTGGAGGGCAGAGAGACAAGGTGAAATGCTTGGTCATGATGGCGCTATTCGCACGTAGCGAAGGAGTTCTCAAACACTTCGTTTGTATTGTGATCGGCCGAGCGAGACGGCGCAGTACATGGTAAAGTATTGGCACAATTTGCACGAGGCTTAAATATGGTAGCTCTACTACACTTCTATTTTAATCATTTAGTTACCGACAGCAGCGATAATGTCATTGCGTCGTCATGGTAACCTGCTCTCACTCACCGGACTTCCTCCGTAGTTGTGGTGAAAGTCCTCGGGGTTGTCGAGTACTTAGGTTCCTCTTCAACCACGCGGTTCTTAGAGGCCGAGTGGGGAGTGGTACCGTACCGGACCGTCTCTTCGATCGTCGTGTTCTTAGGGGGAGGGGTATAGGCCGGTCGTGTTTCGTAGTGTGTCGTTGTGGTTTTCTCGATTATTTTCTTGCTTTCGCCCCGAGTAGGAGTGGGAGGGGGCTGTCTGGAGGTTGGAGTCCCGGGAACACCTTTGGAAGAGGGAAACAGAAGTAACCTATTATACAATGTAAAACGTCATAGGAGTAGCAAGGGTTGTGCTTACTCGGTACCAGGTCCCTCTCGGTCATGTGGTCGTCCTCGGTTGGATCTAGCCAGCGGTTACACGGGAACACCATGTGCTCGCTGCGTGACGGAATCTCGAGCGTGACCTGATCCAGCCTCCAACCGGAAGCGAGGCCCTTGTTGTCGTGACCGATACGAAACTGTTTGATCTGAGAGAAGAAGCGTTGTCATCGAGAAGAAATACATTGGGAATGAGTCACAAACGCAATAATAAAACCCTAGAAAGTCATGCAATAACATCAACTAACAGCCAGTCACACAACACTCGGTGAAACACTTATAGCCGTCACACAACACTCGGTCAATCACCCACAGCCAGTCACACAACACTCGGTCAAACACCCATAGCCGTCACACAACACTCGGTCAATCACCCACAGCCAGTCACACAACACTCGGTGAAACACTCATAGCCGTCACACAACACTCGGTCAATCACCCACAGCCAGTCACACAACACTCGGTGAAACACTCATAGCCGTCACACAACACTCGGTCAAACACCCATAGCCGTCACACAACACTCGGTCAATCACCCACAGCCAGTCACACAACACTCGGTGAAACACCCATAGCCGTCACACAACACTCGGTCAATCACCCACAGCCAGTCACACAACACTCGGTCAAACACCCATAGCCGTCACACAACACTCGGTCAATCACCCACAGCGAGTCACACAACACTCGGTGAAACACTCATAGCCGTCACACAACACTCGGTCAATCACCCACAGCCAGTCACACAACACTCGGTGAAACACTCATAGCCGTCACACAACACTCGGTCAAACACCCATAGCCGTCACACAACACTCGGTCAATCACCCACAGCCAGTCACACAACACTCGGTGAAACACCCATAGCCGTCACACAACACTCGGTCAATCACCCACAGCCAGTCACACAACACTCGGTGAAACACTCATAGCCGTCACACAACACTCGGTCAATCACCCACAGCCAGTCACACAACACTCGGTTAATCACCCACAGCCAGTCACACAACACTCGGTGAAACACTCATAGCCGTCACACAACACTCGGTCAATCACCCACAGCGAGTCACACAACACTCGGTTAAACACCCATGTCACACAACACTCGGTCAATCACCCACAGCTGCACAAATCACTCGGCCAAACTAGCTAGCCCCACAACACTGGGTCAAACACCTACAGCCAGTCACACAACAACATCCTGCTCCACTACAAGAGCTGGTCACGCATGCCATGGTCACGTACAATGAATTACATACCTGCAACCAACTACGCAACGAATCATTGTTGGATAAAGAACATTACGCGACCATAGACACGCTCAAACACACTCTGTACCTTGCTTGTACGCGTCCATAGACACGCTCAAACACACACTTTATCTTGCCTGTACGTGTGCATAGACACACTCAAACACACTCTGTACCTTGCCTGTACGCGTCCATAGACACGCTCAAACGCACTCTGTACCTTGCCTGTATGCGTGCATAGACACGCTCAAACACACTCTGTACCTTGCCTGTATGCGTGCATAGACACGCTCAAACGCACTCTGTACCTTGCCTGTACGCGTGCATAGACACGCTCAAACACACTCTGTACCTTGCCTGTATGCGTGCATAGACACACTCAAACACACTCTGTACCTTGCCTGTATGCGTCCATAGACACGCTCAAACGCACTCTGTACCTTGCCTGTATGCGTGCATAGACACGCTCAAACACAATCTGTACCATGCCTATATGCGTGCACAGACACGCTCAAACACACTCTGTACCTTGCCTGTACGCGTCCATAGAAACGCTCAAACGCACTCTGTACCTTGCCTGTATGCGTGCATAGACACGCTCAAACACACTCTGTACCTTGCCTGTACGCGTCCATAGACACGCTCAAACGCACTCTGTACCTTGCCTGTATGCGTGCATAGACACGCTCAAACACACTCTGTACCTTGCCTGTATGCGTGCACAGACACGGTCAAACACACTCTGTACCTTGCCTGTACGCGTCCATAGACACGCTCAAACGCACTCTGTACCTTGCCTGTACGCGTGCATAGACACGCTCAAACACAATCTGTACCATGCCTGTATGCGTGCACAGACACACTCAAACACACTCTGTACCTTGCCTGTACGCGTCCATAGACACGCTCAAACGCACTCTGTACCTTGCCTGTATGCGTGCATAGACACGCTCAAACACACTCTGTACCTTGCCAGTACGCGTGCATAGACACGCTCAACATCGCACGTGAATAGACACGCTCAAACACGCTCTGTACCTTGCCAACGTCCAAAGTTTCCACGATGAACTTATCAGTACGTCCTCGTTCGAATCTCTTCTCTGCTTTGCCTCCCTGACGCAACTGGATCTTTTCCGTCTCACCGTCTTCGCCAATCAGCTGGAAGTACACATTGGCATCCGTGCCTGCGTTTGGGACGTCAGCGGTCTTGATGGCCAGATGATACGATATGTCTTAAAGAAATAAAAATCATACATCAGATTGCATAATACGTATGAACGGAAACATATGTAAGAAACATATCAGATGGTAGGATATGTTTGAACGAAAAAAATCCATACATCAGATTGCATAATACGTATGAACGGAAAAGAAACATATATCAGATTTTTTACGTTATGTCTGAACGGAAAGGAAACATAAATTAGATGGTACGATATGTTTGAATGAAAAAGAAAAATACATCAGATAGTACGATATGTCTGAACGAAAAAAACATACAACAACATTAGGCGGTATGCTGCGTCTGAACGGAAAAGAAACATATATCAGATGGTACAATATGTTTGAAGGCAAAAGAGAATAGATGATACGCTATGTCTGGACAGAAAAAAAATACATGAGATGGTACGGTATGTCTGAACAAAAAAACGCACACATCAGATGGAACGTTACATGTCTAAACGAAATATGCGGCCTTGAGCCGTACATTTAAGACCTCGGTCTGACAATGCTTCGTACAGACCGAGCAAGCGAGGTTAATAAAACTTTTTTTATATGGCTTATAAAAATTAAAATGACGAGAAAACAAATCAACTTTCGATTTCGCACGAATATCGATTAGTTTATCAATCGATTTCAAAAAGGCGGGAAAACAAGAAACACTCGCGCACGGTGAAAAAATATCAAACGACAACATATATAAAATAGACCTTGGAGTGAAGAGATGTTTGTTTTCGTAGCCCTTCAGAAGTAGAAAGAAGAATTCGTGGGCCCAAATGAATGGAAAAGAAAAAAGCCGTTCAGTGTTGTTTTCCTTGTGATAATTCAAACCCGACTTCAAGGCTAAAGGCTTAAATTCAGACAAGGGTGGAAAAGTTATTCCCAAACTCCGTCACGCCACTTCTGCTGAATTTATTTGTATTCAAATAAAATCAACCCAAAAGTAAATTTCTCCACATACACCTATTTCAATTAAGGTCGACTATAAGAAAATGGAAAATGATGAATGCCAAACACCACTGGTTAGGGAAAACAAGTCTTAGGCTAAATTAAGTTTGTAGCGAGGTCCTTGTAATAAATGAACGAATTTTGAATACAAGGAAACATTATTATTGGCCAAACTTTGTTCCATTTTCCATTCTCTTATCGTCAAACTTTCTTGAAATAGGTGTATATCGCTAGATTGATGATGGAGCTAACTTCCGATAGCAATTGCTGCTATTATAAAGCATTTGAAATTACACCTTTCCTTAAAATCAATCATGGAAACGACACCTCGGCGATTGGACGAAAAAAAAAACAACCAGAGGGGGCAGGAGTTTGTTTGCGTTCGATACAAAGAGTGAATATTGGAAATGGCGTTGACGCGTTGACAGTAAGGGATAATCTTTGAGTGGGGGGTATTCTGCAATGTAGCCCATATCCGTATTCCATTTCTAGGACAAGTTGATTGGAGAAGGCAAGCAACCAAACTTGGCTCCAAGTGAATATTTCGCTCCATTGATCGTAATGTCCATGTACACCGAAGTCTATTGTCCTGCTATGCAAATTCGATAGTTTCCGTATTTCAGAATCTAAACCATAGAATTCAGGGCCACATCCAAACTTATAAATATTTTTATCTTAAATTGTAGGGAAAAAACACGGTAGTTCGCGTGTTTTTTTCCCTACAAACCAAGATATATCCCGATCTAAACCTGTGTTTTGAGCACTGTACTATGAACGCCTGCACTCACACAAACGAAGTTTGAAGAACATTCTAAATTAATGCGTTGCGTAGGCTCCCCGTGGTTAAAACTATGACGTGCCCACTCGATCTCGCATAACTCAAGCCTTCAACATGGCGCTTTTCAAGCGCGAATTCATTTTTAGCTTTGCTATTACTGTCCTAGTCGGTTCCGGTTTACTGACAGTCGTATGGCATTTATCCCTAACACTGAAGAACAAGCACTTTGTTCCATTGAGCCAGGACACTCTCCGTAGCGAAACAAACTCTTCAAAGAGGGAAGAAACTACCAGATCAACCAACAGGCTGAAACCTTTGGACTTGTTTATCGCCATCGTCTCAGCACCATCGCGTGGAGTACGCCGCACTGCCATCAGAGAAACATGGCTGTCGACCATACCTTACTATCCGGGAATAGAAGCACGATTTTTCACGGACAGCATAGGGCTAGAAGACGGCATTAAAGCGAACTTAACAAGAGAAAGAGACCAATATGGGGACTTGGAGTTCTCGCCGGTCACAGCGGGAATCTTAATGGCTCACAGGTTGTTGTGGGCAATGTTTTGGGCGTACGGGCGCTATGATTTCAAATTCTTCTTGAGGACAGATGATGACTACTTCGTCTGCCTTAATCATCTTCACTTTGATATTCAGAAAAGGAAGCACGAGGAGTTTTTGTACTGGGGATGGCTTCACTGTAACCAAGGTGTAGTTAGGATAGACGAAGGCTTTTTAATAGTCGACAATGAGTTTGTACGGGAACTCATAAGTCGCAATACTTCACTTGTGTGCCATCCTTACGGTGACATAGCTGTGCGCATTTGGGTAGATCAATTTCAACAAGATAGAATGAAGATTTCTTTTTTCGCTGATAACCCGAGATTAGTCCACCAACGTAGTGGTCTTGGTGACCACGATCTCTCTGCCGACCTATGCAGCAAATTCATGGGGATCCACCAAGCATACCCGTCTTATATGCGAGCCTACTGGGACCTGGTTAAAGCGTCTTGGCGTAATGTTACTTTCCCCGAAGTTGCGCGCCAACCTTATGAAGTCTATTGCCGCTGGTGGCAATATGACTGGCGCAACATGTTTCCACCTTACCGCCACGAACCACGTCCTTGTTGGGGCCCGAACTCGGGCTGGCCGGAATTGAGTAAGATCAAGATGCATGAGGGAAGAGAAAAATAGATGACTTGTATGGCTGAATAGCGATGGTTTGAACTGACATATGAAAAGAGAAGGGTTGTGTTGCGTTTCAAATGGCTTACACTAGAATGATAACCCGAATTAATAAATAAGACGTTTAAAAAAGGTCTCACACAGGCTTACACGTGATTCCCTAGCATACTTACTTGGCTTAGGTAGTCACGTGATTCGCTAGCATACTTGGCTTTGGTAGTGACGTGATTCACTAGCACACTTACTTGGCATAGGTAGTCACGTGATTCACTAGCTTACTTGGCATAGGTAGTCACGTGATTCGCCAGCATACTTACTTGGCTTAGGTGGTCTTGGGGCGCCTGGCAAGACGTCACGTTCAAGCTTGCAATCATCTTTATCCTCGGCCAGCCAGCAGTAGCACGGGAAAGTAGCGCGGTCACCCTGTGCCGGCACCACCTCAACTTCCTCTACGAAGATGCCCTTATTTGGGCCGTGGCTGTCGTGTCCTATGCGAAGCCTTTCTATCTGATGATTACAAGATGGCGGATTGTTAAAACAATTCGGAATTGTGGTAGGGATAGTGAAGGAGATTAAAAAGTTTGTGTGTAGCTTAGGGTAACAGGGAGAATGCATGGGGTAGATGGGGCAGAGCTTGTGCGACGATGATAAGATAAGCATAAAATGAGATATGGGGCTGAAGAGGTATTCAACATAACCGAGCACCCAACAAACCTGGAACAAGCACACCTTTTAATATTATTAAATAAACAGATAAAGGAAGGGTATATTGAATTTACAAGTTCGAGGTCTGAGTTCTAATAAGCAATCTAATGTCACAGGGGTGGATCCAGGATTTCAAAATGGGGGATGGATAATGGCCAGATAGACGGCTAATAACTGATCAAGTGGTTTTTGTGTAGGTCACTACATAGATCTTACAATACTTCACGCTGAATTGGATTTGTCGCGTCAGCAACGTCGAGCAGGCAAAGGAAATTGGACAGTTCCTCCCGTCCCTCAGACATTTATTTTCTTCAAACAAAGTAACTTTTCAATTTTTTTATTCAAAAAGGGAGAAGGATATCCACCTAATCCACCCCTTGTATCCGCAAGTGTCATGCCAAGCTATCCAAAAAAACAACAACAATAGGCTAACCTTCCCTACGCGATTGTATAGACGCCATAAGTACATGTAAATGCACGCGATTGTATAGACGCCGTATGTACATGGAAATGCACGCGATTGCGTGACCCTTGAATAGACGCCATATGTACATGGAAATGTACGTGATTGCGTGACCTTTGCAACTAAAGTTGATTTATTTAGAAACATGAGTTCCTGTGTAAAGTAAGCACATGATTGGTTAAACCGTAATAGATTGGCTATGTACGGTTTGATTTACAATGAGATTTGTACCAGTCGTGCAATCGTTGGTATGTATACGCTTGATTGATATAGCCTTATTGGCTCGATTTTGATGTTTAAACACTATGATTACTAATAGCGTGAAGATAATTGTTATTATTATATGTGACTATAAGTATTTTAAGGGAATCACGAAGTTATTGACTAGTTTAGGACTCTAGTTATATGCATGTTAGAGACTTATGCTTGTGTTACCTGTGCTTAGTTAGAATTATCCCATAGTTGACCGCTTTGTAATAAATCCACGCATGTGACAATTCTGTGGGTCGTTTACTGGTGCGTACGACAAACGGGTCAAAACGCTGGCTTGAACTCGGGCGGTATTGTGGCCGCCTGCTATCACAGTACATATCTCATCGTTTACCTATCCTATGTCGACTGTCTCCACGATAAACTTGTACGTCCGGCCCTTCGCATCGCTTACCTTCCCTATGTCGACTGTCTCCACGATAAACTTGTACCTCCGGCCCTTCGCATCGCTTACCTTCCCTATGTCGACTGTCTCCACGATAAACTTGTACGTCCGGCCCTTCTCATAGCTTACCTTCCCTATGTCGACTGTCTCCACGATAAACTTGTACGTCCGGCCCTTCGCATCGCTTACCTTCCCTATGTCGACTGTCTCCACGGTAAACTCGTACGTCCAGCCCTTCTCATAGCTTACCTTCCCTATGTCGACTGTCTACACGGTAAACTTGTACGTCCGGTCCTTCGCATCGCTTACCTTCCCTATGTCGACCGTCTCCACGATAAACTTGTACGTCCGGCCCTTCGTATCGCTTACCTTCCCTATGTCGACTGTCTCCACGGTAAACTCGTACGTCCAGCCCTTCTCATAGCTTACCTTCCCTATGTCGACTGTCTACACGATAAACTTGTACGTCCGGCCCTTCGCATCGCTTACCTTCATATGTCGACTGTCTCCACGATAAACTTGTACGTCCGGCCCTTCGCATCGCTTACCTTCCCTATGTCGACTGTCTCCACGATAAACTTGTACCTCCGGCCCTTCGCATCGCTTACCTTCCCTATGTCGACTGTCTCCACGATAAACTTGTACGTCCGGCCCTTCTCATAGCTTACCTTCCCTATGTCGACTGTCTCCACGATAAACTTGTACGTCCGGCCCTTCGCATCGCTTACCTTCCCTATGTCGACTGTCTCCACGGTAAACTCGTACGTCCAGCCCTTCTCATAGCTTACCTTCCCTATGTCGACTGTCTACACGGTAAACTTGTACTTCCGGTCCTTCGCATCGCTTACCTTCCCTATGTCGACCGTCTCCACGATAAACTTGTACGTCCGGCCCTTCGTATCGCTTACCTTCCCTATGTCGACTGTCTCCACGGTAAACTCGTACGTCCAGCCCTTCTCATAGCTTACCTTCCCTATGTCGACTGTCTACACGGTAAACTTGTACGTCCGGTCCTTCGCATCGCTTACCTTCCCTATGTCGACTGTCTCCACGGTAAACTTGTACGTCCGGCCCTTCTCATCGCTTATCTATCCTATGTCGGCTGTCTCCACGGAAAACTTTTACGTCCAGCCCTTCTCATCGCTTACCTTCCCTATGTCGACCGTCCCCACGATAAACTTGTACGTCCGGCCCTTCGCATCGCTTACCTTCCCTATGTCGACTGTATCCACGGTAAACTTGTACGTCCGGCCCTTCTTATCGCTTACCTTCCCTATGTCGACTGTATCCACGGTAAATTTGTACGTCCGGCCCTTCTTATCGCTTATCTATCCTATGTCGACTGTCTCCACGGAAAACTTTTACGTCCGGCCCCTCTCATCGCTTACCTTCCCTATGTCGACTGTCTCCACGGTAAATTTGTACGTCCGGCCCTTCTCATCGCTTACCTATCCTATGTCGACTGTCTCCACGGTAAATTTGTACGTCCGGCCCTTCTCATCGCTTACCTTCCCTATGTCGACTGTATCCACGGTAAATTTGTACGTCCGGCCCTTCTCATCGCTTACCTTCCCTATGTCGACTGTCTCCACGGTAAACTTGTAAGTCCGGCCCTTCTCAAACTTGTTGAACGAGGAGCCAACAGGTCGTAGCATGATTTTACTGGTCTCGCCCTTTTCGCCATAAATCTGCACGTAGAGGCTAGCGTCCGGGTTAGGCACCTCTCCCAGCTTGACGGACATCGTGTAAGACGTATCTGAAGACGAAAAGAATAATCCATTACATTAGATTGCCGCTAGCGCTACCAACATAGTGTCAGACGAATATGAAGACGAATAACACCTAACCAAACAAATACAGTGCACCTCTCTCCTCTCTCCCTCTCCCCCATTCGTTGGATGATTCTTCATCTCATCTTCACTCATGGTGTAACTCTCTCCCTCATCTCCCCTTACCAGCCGCTCTCTCCGACACCCCTACTCGTTAGATTATTCTTTATCGCATCTTTACCCATTTCAGACCTTTTTCTGGTCTAATTCTCCCCCTCATGTCAGTATTATCTCTTTTCTCCCTCCCACATCCACTCAATAGCTGCGCTTTAACTACCCTCCCCTCCCTTAACCGTTTCTCTCATTGCTCCATTTCTCTTTAATACTTTAAATTTTCCTTGTACACGCCCCTTTCTGTTGTTGTCTATATTTGAAACCAACGTTCCTTGAATACCATAGTTTTCTAGTCCCCAACTTCCTCTATCTCTACTTCCTCATTTTTCTATCACCTCTGGTCGAGAATCCTTATATCAGTGACGATAAAAAAATATATGTTTCAAGAAAGGACACAGTGCTTACAGTCAAGATTAATGGTTATGAGGAAATCATTACACGTAGGCAAAACATACACATGCATGATACATGACACATATGTTCAAATGTTGATAAAAGCGAATCAAAACAAAACAACACTAAACACCATAGGTTGGACAAAAGATTTGAAAATATCCAAAATTTTGAAATTACAAATTGGATAGAGATTACAAATAGGATAAAGAATATTCAAAACTAAGTTTCGAAATTTATAGGTGTAAAAATCAAACGCATGACTTTCTATTTAAAACTGTGAAAGAAAAAAAAAACGAGTAAGTATCATATTAAATTCCCAGAAAAAATTTCCAGAAAAAATAAACAAAACTATATTCAAAATAATAACTTGGTGAATATAACATTGGTATACCTTGCTTAAAATTCTGGAGAGGCGTTTTGCTCAAACTCTCAGTTTTCAGCCCTTTCTATGGTCGCCTAGTTGCTACAAGATTTGCTAGACAAGAGCTGTAAGTTGACTGATGAGTGATAAGAAGACTGGTGCGTTCTCTCTCTCTCGAAGCATAGTTGGTTCTGAGAGGTATACGAGAATCCTGGGGTAAACGACACCCCGTGTTTTAACCGAGTGGGCGAGTCTCACGGTATGTGATGCAAGATTAAAGGCGGGTCATTGAGCTTTAGGGGTATTTGTATAAATACGCTGATTAAGAGAGAGCTCGAGGCGTAAATAATACTGCTAAAATTTACAGTTTTGAAAAATATTCTGTAATCACAACTTGATCACCACAAAGAATAAAAATAAATAAATGAAGGAAAAATATATAAAAGGAAACGCAAGTCATAGGACATTATTATTTGATCACATTACTCATAAGAAATAAAAGCAGGAATAATACTGATTTAACACAAAAAGTGCCTTTATTCAATAGGAAAAAAATATGCTCTGAATTTCAGTTTTAGTGGTTCCGTAACATTATCTGGAAAATGTATTGATTGAGACATCATAAGTTCGTATCCGTGAAAAATGAAAACAGTCTGAAGAGTTAACATTCATGTGGCACTTGAGTCGAGTGAGTGATAGAAGGGATACGAATACGAGCTCTGACAAAACACAAAAAACTCCTGAAGTACTCTGAAAATATCACTTGATGAGAAAATATCTTAAAAGATACCTGGTAGAAATTCTACCGTTATTTATTTTTGCAATGAAGATAACACACTAATGTATCTGTCTTTGTCTGGGACACGGTGCTTAAAGTAGTTTGGTATATTCTGTTTACTTGCCCCGTAGTTTCTCTAGCAGCCGTTCTGGACTCGCTACCCCAGGACTTGGGCTCAAACGCCGCCTAGCGTGACCGGTCCAGAACTTGACCCCTTACTCAGCAATTGCGTGACTTAGCAATTGCCTTACTTGGCAATTGCGTGACAACTTGACCCCTTACTTTGCAATTGCGTGACAACTTGACCCCTTACTTAGCAATTGCGTGACAACTTAACCGTTTACTTAGCAATTGCGTGACAACTTGACCCCTTACTTGGCAATTGCGTGACGGCAAACATTTCCCGCTCGATTTTGCCGTCGTCCACGTCTTGAGCCAGCCAACATCGACATGGAAACTTGACCTTGTCGTCTCTGGCGGGAACCTCGACTTCGACCTCCTCCACAAAGAACCCGGACCCATAACCTGTATGGTCATGGCTTAACTTGATACGGTCTACCTGTGGAACAAGCGCCAAAATATCAGCCTCGATGTTGTTACTCTCTAAATTGCGTGTATATATAGGCTTTCATCAGTGTCTATACGATGGCCAAAAACAAAAAGTAACAAGGAGTTGAGTTCTATGTGCTGAACCAAAGATTTAGATTCAGTCTTTAATGCATTCCTAAATGCATGTAGATTGAAACTTCGTCTCGACAATAAATCTTCAGCAACCGTTTTCGTTTAGGGCTTCCCCAAACACTTGTACACTTGGATGAAAATTGTGAAACATTAACCACAATTTTACCAATCTGTTTACCTAAACACAATGCTAAAATGAACCAAAGAAATGATCGTTTTTAAAAGTCAGAGCTGTAGTTCTAAACATGGATATGATAATTGTGGGTGACAGTTGTTGAAGGAAGGGATCTCCACCCCTCCCCCAAAGAGAAAAGATGGGTAATGCTACACTTCAGTCAAGAAGCGAACACAAAAAACGTTAATGTAATGTACGTCTACGCTTTTAAGCTACCCAGGTAGAACCGGATGTTCGCTCAGATTGAGTATATTTTCCAAAACCGCGAATTATTTCACACGGGGAAAAAAACCACCATTGCATGATAATTTTGCAGTTAAAATAATACAATTTTCTCTCCACAATAAATGTTCTTGCCACAATTTTACACGACTTAAGATATAAAAAAAGGGATGTTAGTTGGAATACAGTTCTAGATAACAAGTGTTTACCCGCGTTCTAGTCCTATATACTGGGAAGAGAGAGTCCACATCCATATTCGGTTCTCATGTCCACCTGTTTATCGCAGACCGTCGCATTATATAGAACAACGAGCTCTTTTCTACATTATAACCCGAGGAAACTATCCAACGCCGATTCGGTATCCTCACTTCTTCATATTTCCCCGGTCTTGATTGACGTATTCGTGTATATACAAATGTTATGAGGTTCTGCCCAAATCAAAACACACACTTGCCGCGAACATGTGCTATTCATTTGAATATGTTTAGATATGATAAGGGCAAATGGCATCAAATTGAATTTGACAAGCGATTCGGGACTTCCTAGTAGTCAAATGCAAACAGACACGGCCTCGAGAACGAGTGGCTAAGTGCTAAATTGCTGTCAGATTAAAAGAATCAGTGAGCGGCAGCGAAAAAAATCTTTATCGGCTCTCGACTCAGTCAGGGCCAACGGCTTGGCAAAACATACCGAAAAACCTCCAAACTCACAAAGTGGTTTTGCCAATTTGAGTCTACGTCCTCATGTAAGTTTTTTCAATAAGAATTTGTACAACAAACAAAGCAGCATGCATTGAAACATAGAGAGTCGAATCTACCTTTGATTTGCACTATTTGTGATAAAGAAACAAAATGGCTATTGCTATAACGACATCCATTGGCTAAGGGCGAAACCATGTTGAGTTATCACGCATTCACGCTGGTGCAATATTGATCTAAGGTTCAATGACAATGATGATACATACGTCAAGTGGGAAAATGTCCTCGCAGTTCCGTCGTACACGCAGAGTCGTTTTAATTCGAGGATATTTGAATTTTTCGACTTCCTGCTTTTACTTTTGCGTCTTAGCAGCCCCCGTGGATAACCACCCCTCAGCTATCAGGCTTACCTTTCCAATATCAACAGTATCCACGGTAAACTTGTACGTCCTTCCCTTCTCGAATCTGTTTTTCTGATCCCCGGCTTGGCGCAGCTGAATCTTGGCCGTGTTTCCCTTCTCGCCAAATAGCTGGATATACACATTGCCGTCTGTGCCGGACCCCTTCACGTCGCCTACCTTGATGCTCAAGTTGTACGTCGCTAAAAAAAACATACGAGATATGGGCAAATAGGAACGCGTTACGTACAGTGGTAGACAGCGGGAGGTGGGTACTAACGCGGGGGGGGGGGGGGGGGGTACTAATCACCTCCCTTGGGTGTGGTTCGGGAAAGTGGTCCAAAGCTTTACTTCTATCGGTCTTAATAATGAAACTACCATAACATTAACATTTGTCTGCCCTGCGTGAGGCTATCATGGTGTATTTCATCTGGCTTTAAATGCTGAATGCGAAGTGAAGGAAGCTGTACGTTTCAGGAGCGATTAGATCCACACATAAAGCAAGATGTGGTTTTCGATGGCTTCTAAAACCCAACGCCTATCAAAATAAACGCGGTCGATGTAAAAATTAAAGCCGCATTGTCACCAGTTTACTTCCGGTCGATTACGTTAAAATCTCCGATGTTTTTGAACGGAAAACGCGAATAATATTTCAAAATATTGAAAGCAGTGTATCTATTGGAAGTTTCTTTGAGTTTCTTTCTTGATTGATAATTTAGAGTGGATGGCCTGTTAAATATCTCGGATTCTAATAGTTCTTTTGTTTTTTTAACGGTTGAGGTTTCCGTCGGACCTCCGGAAGTAAACTGGTGACAATGCGGCTTTCACTTCTCAAGGTATTGACGTAGAAAGACGAACCAAGCATGGGTGTGGTGGGCGTGGGACATCGGCTTTTTTATACCCCCTTCCCTTCCCTATCCGTACCGTCCCCTCCCCCCAGGCGAGATTTCTCGAGGTCCAGTGGTTTCCTTTCCTTCTATGGCCACGAAAGTCAAACACGCTAAGACCGCTGGGTCTCCGAGCGTGCGCAGATGAAAAACGCCACTGCAGAGGCAGTTGGCGGAGAGAGCAGGGCAAAAAAGAAAGAAAAAACACAGGGTAGAATGCTGGTGTGAGTTATTAAGGTATCTAGTGTAAAAACCGATCGACTCTACCTTCCTCAACTCACGATTTTAATAACTAGGGGCCAGGAATGTCAAACATTGTATCACCAAGTTTATACTACACTGAGCCTGTTATAGCATGATTATTAGAGGCATGCGGCGGTTGACAAAGCCAGGACCATCAATACCATTCATTGAAATAATATAATCCATCCATTGATAGAAAACAAATAAACAAAATCGCTTATAATTTTTATTGGCCAAGCATACCGACATAATTGCAGTAACAGAAAGGAAGGTATTTCTGTTTACGTAATGCTAATGTACGTTATCTCGCATTTAATACGAGTCTGTAAGTATTTGAGGGGCTCCTTATGGTATTGACGGTAGACACCACTAATTACAGAATTACGGCGGACTCCCGTAAGGAGACCCACGGAGAATATGTAAACAAACCCATGCTCGTATGATAACAATGCACAGAAATACTATGCTTCACCTGCAAACTTATATCAGTCGGATCACTAAACAAAAACTTCCCAAGAATTTCTGAAGAAATTAACCAAATCACGGTCTCTCTTAATTACTCGATTAACGCGATCTTATCGAGGCGTTTTTTGTAAATTTATTTTATTTTTGTGACGCATGAATAACATTATTCATTGATTATTTGTGGAGCAAAAAATGACCACTTAGGCGCGGTGATGCCTCTAGGTTTTGCCTAGCCACGGGCAAACTCTTAACATACGCAATATCCAAGCGCTAGAAAGGCTGTCTTTGGTACGCACTTAGCACCTTTTTAGCAATTAAACTCCCATTACAACATTGCAACACAGGCAACGCAAATCTTTAGAGGAAAAGTTTAGTAAGATTTTGCTGAGTGATTCGTGGCTGATACGGCCTAGTATATGATATAATCGTGGGAAGTACTTCTGATTAAACAGCTTACACAACACGGGCAATCATTCGTTTCTTTGCGAGATCCGTCATTGCCCCCTGAAGACAGATGACGTTCGGGTTTGATAGTAATAATAAACGATTCGAAAAAATAAATCTTCATGGTTATGTGATTTGTCATACATGCAGCATAATTTTAAATGACGTAAGCCAAGCGCGAAAACGATATTTCAGTTTAATAAATAATCAAAATGAGTACGGGAATTAATTTGAAATTATTGGTTTGCTATCGAGTCAAGTTGCTATCTCCGGGCACGCTAGCTGACCACGGGAATAAGATATAAAGTGATACATTGCAAGTAGAAATCCTATCGCAGAATTAAACATCGATCGCAGAATTAAACATCGATCGCAGAATTAAACATCGATCACAGAATTAAACAAACTAAAAAGCATACCAAGCGTAATGCCATCTTTCACGTGTCCAGATCAATGGCAAGCTTACACCTTAACCACCTTAGCCAAATCATAGAACTAACCGTGAAATAAATACCAATGAATTGTTTAGTACGCGAGTAACTCAGTCGAAATCCATCGTCCTGGCAAGATTGATCTCTAATCGACAATATGGAATGACATGAATGTAGCAAGAACGTAGCGTTGCCCCGCTAGACGCTGGTCAGTGACTACTTACGTTTCATTTTGAGTCTTGAGCTCAAACTGTGGGCCCTACGTTCATATACACACCGCCATTAAACCGGCCACTACAATCTCAACATGTTGGGGTTACTCAGTATAATGAATAATTAATAACTCCAAAGAGATTTTTTTATCCATCATTTGGTTTATTACAGGGTGTGCAAATGCTTACGGTATCAGGGGGTTGTCATACCAGAGGAATTAGCACCAATCACCGGTAAGCAAGAAAAGTAACAACAAACTTAAGTCCCAGATGGTTGGAATTATTTGTCGAGTAAAATGAAAAATGTAAACAAACGAGTAAGTCTCACGAAAAATATGCATGCTATACAGAAGTCACGCTAATGTCACGCAACAACGTTCCGGGGATGCCCAAAAAAGGAACGATACAGGGCATGTTTTCCGCAATGCAATATTTTTTAATTAACAGTAATACAGACGTGCATGGCACGCCCATGATGAGCGATAAAAATAGACACGTCGAGTGGATTTGCCGTTTTCCAGTTGACGTTTTTGGACGCAGTTACGGGAAGCAACGGTACCACTCTGAGTACAAGAGGCTCCAAAATTTACAATGAAAGAACCGCGAACCGGCTGAGCTTGGCTCACAGCTACAGTCGCCGCTTGGTTGCCGTTTGGCGGTAAAGCTTGGAGCCTCTAGTACGCAGGGTAGAACCATGCGCGTAAATCGTTAGTTTTTCAATCAAGTACAGGGCAATGCAACGTGGTAAGAACTTACTTTAACGGCATTAACAGACCACCCCCCCTCTTGGACAATGTGGTACTGATCGCGATGCAAGCCAGGATAACAGACCGATGAAAGAAGTAGAGGAAATACTACTTAAGCCTTCTGTTGGTATACCGACTCTAAATTCAGCGACGACAGCACACTCGAAGCTCCAGAACAATGGGATAGGACATAAAACTACCTTGGTATCCTGTGATAAATCGTCGGAAGTTGTTGCTAAAGAACATGTCTAGACAGACCTGTTCCGAAACGAAACCAAGGGGAAACAGATGATTTTCAATTAAAAACAAGCTGGCGGTCTATTATATACCTTCGGAAATCCATATGTAAAACTCACATTGGTATAAAAAATAATAACGAATAAATGCTAACAACGACGTTCGACGTGCAAACAATATAAGCATCGCTGGCTATTTTGGGCAAGATGGTTCAACCGAGCGTAGATGCACCAATAATGCTGACCAATGCTGCGGCTGTTTAAGCACTTAAAATGCAACCTTATTCGGGATAGGTGTTTGTATTAAGGCCTGGCAAGCTAAACAGTCAAACATTTTGTCAAACATTGCGTTTGACGCAAATGTTTGTACGTTTAGCCACCCACTAAACATGGCACTCAATCGGCTTTCACAACACGTACAGATGTTTGAACGAGATCAAAACATTTTTATCAAACATTTGCGTTGAACGCATATGTTTTATTGTTTAGCCACTCATCACACAAAACATCGCGCGCGCTTCGTGATTTTATCCAATCACCGTTCGAAATTCCGATGGCGCTACTTTGATCTCCCGCGTAATCATAACGGAAAAAGTGCGCGCGCTCTTGTTTTATGAAAATGTTTTTGTGTTTAGCCACTTCGCCAAACATGCTCGCGCGACCGATCGATTTAAATGTTTGACATACATGTTTGAATGTTTAGCCAGGCCTTTACCGAGACGTGCATCTCTCATCCGTACTTACTGGATGGCCGTCCACTGCTGCTTGTGCGGGGGAGGGTGGCGGTACCCCTCTTGGGTAGAGTGGGCGGCGGCGGCCCCTTCTTGGCGTGCACAGGGCCACGAGGGAGGGAGTGGCTGGTGGTAGCCACGGCGGATCGGACATAGCCGGGCTCACTCCGGACAGAATGGGGTGGGGTCCTTGGCCCTAGGGGTACGAAGATGATGATCATGATGATAATAATAATAATAAAATAAGCAAGTAAGCATAAGTAAAATAAGGCGATGTGAAGAAATAAGTAAAATAAGGCGATGTGAAGAACGTATCGACTTCTCAAGCAAGATCATGATGGCTTACCATGAGCGTAGCTATCAGACATGTATCCCGACATGCCATTCGTGATTGGCGTCCGTGGCCCCTCGTCTGCCGAGGCGTACCCCCCGCGACTTCCATAACCTCTGCCGGGCCGATGGTCCTCCACAGAAGACTGAGAACCAGGACCTCTTCTGGGACTACGGTATTCGTCCCCTGGGACGTAACTTGGCGTTCTGGGTCCTTCCGATGACTGTGACCCTGGCGCTCTCCTGACGTAAGCCTCACTCGTTGCGTACTCTCTGTTTGGAGTGCGAGGCCCATCAAGGGAGGACTGGGACCCAGGCCCTCTCCCGGGGGTATATTTTGTAGGGGTGCGCGGGCCATCTCCGTTAACTGCCGGGGACCCGTACGTGTACCTCTCTATGGTGGTGTGCGCAGTGCCGGGGTCATATTCGTCCTGCACCACCTGACCCCCCACGGTCTTGAGTGTGCGCACCTCTGTCCTGGTCACGACTTTCTTGACGGTTTGCGATCCTGGTGTGAGATCTGTAAAGAGTGTTTGGGGCAAGAAGGGGGTTGGAAACGTAGTTGCGTAACACGAAACAAGAACTTTGCCATTAGTTACCCACTCCAACCCCTTCCAACAACTACAGACGCACACTACCATCATTCATAAAACCACCACCCCTCCCCTCACCTACCAGCATCCATAAGTAATACCCGCTGCACCATAACTTCAAGCAACTATTAGGTCCATCTTCCTCCTCCACCTAAAACAACTCTCAGGCCCCCCATTTACTCATGGTAGTGTTTTTCCCTTCCCCGCATCTACCTACCCGCATCCATAAGCTCCCGTTCCCAGTCTGGGGTAACCATTGTGTTTGTGTTTCCGGTAATGTCATTGTGTTCCATTCTTCTTCTTCGAGTGTAAAGAGGATCTTGGTCCTCCCTGTGGACAATAATTATAAGTAGGTACCATGGTAAGAATGCTCAGAGAAGGACTACTCCAACTTTCTAAGGCTACGTTCAACCGTCGTATTATCCAAGAGCCGAATTCATTGCAGATGCGTGCAAATGAACCAAGTTGATTGTTTTATCTTCATTTGCATTAAATACGGCTCATGGACAATACGACGTTTGAACTTAGCCTAAAGGCGACAAAAAGAGAGGGCACGACGCACTGTTGATCGTTAGAATCTGAGATACCCCCGTTAACGCCTTATCAGCTACCTTAAAAAAGGCCAATCATGCCGCCATTTTATGCTCCCGCTTAATGCCGAGTGACGAAAAAAATCCATTTTCATCGGCTAACTCAAGCAAATAAGCAAGATATTTTCAATCAATCGTCAATAACGTATCACACATTATTCGTAGATTAAAATTTTGAAGTTTACTTGTGAATGAACCGTTGCATTTTCAGTTATAAACAATAACAAAGAAATGGTTGATCGACATTCTTTATAGTTCATCATCTCTTGTCAATGGAAATAAAGGTAGGATCGTTGTTTAATTTCCCTATTGTCAGAGGTAGAAAGCGCATGATACATGAATGCAGTTTACGTTCACTAAGTGCGCGGTGCTCAGACTATACTCCCGAAGTGATATACGATTCCGTGATTTTACTCTAGGGTAAAGAATTCGCGTGACAGTTATTCCGATTATCTACATGACAATCTACAGCTCTAAGTTGGTATGAATCACAATATTCTTAATCTAGGTGTTTGAAAAATATATCAATAACACACCCTCGGCTTTGACTAAATGGCTAAATAAATGATAGCGTGACCACCCCATAAAATATTGTAGCGCGTGACAAACCCTATAGCCGCTACAGAAAGCTTGTTCCTCTGATGATTAAGTAACATTTTTGTGTTATTCTTTGTCTTGGCTAAACTAAGAAACGTATTTAGGAATTCGTGCGACAACTTACTAGCTGAGCCAAGCCTATAGTATTTTGAGAGAAAAAAGCACGCGTCGGAGATTTTTAGTTAGGGTTGTAGTCGGTTTAGCTGTATCCAATTCTTAGGCTCTTAAAGAGCGACTTCTGGCAGGTGGGCTTAGTACTATGAGTGTTCTTATGAGCGACAGAACAATATACCAGTTAAAAAAACACCAACAAAGAACAAATTCTTTTTTTTTTAGTCACTTAGTGCGAGATTAATTGTAATAATAAAACATGTCGATTTCCTAAATGGAACTCTTTTTGTGGTTTTAGTTAACTTAAGCTAGCTCTTTTTTTTATTAAAAGGAATAACGATTTCGCGCCTTCGCTTATTATCCCCGCACACGTGTTTGCTTCCTAACTGATATCAAATGACTAGATATAGCTCTTTGTAATTGTCTATAGAAGGGCTAGCAGTAGCGTTACTTACCAATGTAAATGGATGTTAATTTGAGCATCTCTGAGAAATACCCGAAGCCGGTTGTCAAACAATTTATACGATTCCATTTAGACCTTCAAATAACTAAAAGCAATGCCTTCAGGACATTTTTCGGTACTGTATTCATGAGAAAATAGCGCTAAAATAATGTCCTTATTTTATGCGTGCGGTGGTGGTTAAAGTTTTGTACGAAATCCCAATTCACAGCCGGTATTAAACTGCCTTAAATTGTTAATTTATTCATGTTTATGGTGGCACAACATTTTGGTCGACCTCAAAACAACAAAATAGAGTTATTTTCGAAAAAAAGCATTGAAGTGCAAAAAAAAAAACATTCTAAAAATCTCAAAGACGAAGTTAATCACATGAGAGCTGGACATTAAAAACTATGCGTAAACAATATGTAGTACACATAGTAAAAGTTTGCTTACCGTGAATCAGACAAGCCTCTTTCTTGCAAAACTTTCCTGTGAAAAGAAAGAAATAGATGAGAAAAGTTCAAATGGGAATTACCGGCAAAGGATTAGGGAATAACGGGAAAACTTTTCTTACATGAGATACTTCATTTTGCAAAGCATCTATTAGGCGCGCACTGCGAGGATAGGCCGCTTAATCTTTGGTGACAGAACTCATACGTGTGCATAATAACAACTTGATGATATCATAGCTTTAATCGAATGGTGCCAGACAAAAACAACCATTTGGCCGTGAAAACACAAGGTGCTACAAATTAAGGGCCAATGCCAAACACAGAAAACGACAAAGAGTATACTATTGTCTCAGATTTAACTATCAGATCTTAATTGACATCGTTTTTTTTTAATTCTGAATGCCTGTATGAGTTGGTTAATCGAACAAAGAAGTTTCAACATTTAACTAATTTCTAGAGACGAAAAACAGAAATGGCCGTTACAGTAAACAGACTATTGTGCATTAGTGGATAACACTACAAATAAAAATGGAAATTGATGTGCATTTTTATTGAAAAGATTCTTTTTAACCATTATTGTTGTCGTGGTGTTACAACAGTTGTAGTGTTACAGACTTGATGCAATAAAGTGCAGAAATCTAGTGTGTACTAACACAATAACGTCTTCAGTGATTTCACAAACACTGAAAATAACAACATAAGCAATCTCATCAATCATCATATTCAAATCCAAATATAGTAAAATTAAAATGATCAACTGATGAATTTATTGAGACAATTACGACTGAGATAGTGTAGTTGATGACAACAATGATGATGACAATGGTGATGTTGTTGCTGTAGATAATTATGGTGGTACAGTAATGGTGTTGTTGCTGTTGATGATGACAAAAATAATGGTGTTATAGTTTGTTTATGATTAAGACGATGATGCTGTTGTTATTTCTGATGATGATGATAATGATGGTGATAATAACAGAGTTGTTGCTAATGGTAATGATATTGATGATGATGATGGCATTGATGATCTTGATGTTGCTGCTGATGATGATGATGATGGCAGTGGTTACAAATAAAATAGATGATGGTGTTGTTAATTTTGATAATGATGATGGTGATGATGATGATGATGATGATAATGATGATGGTGATGATGACGATGATGATGATGATGATGATGATGATGATGATGATGATGATGATGATGATGATGGTGGTGGTGGTGGTGGTGGTGACAGTGGTTACAAATAAAATAGATGATGTTGGTGTTGTTGATTTTGATAATGCTGATGATAATGATGCTGTTCATTATTTTGATAATGATGATGGTGATAATGACTAAGGGCATAGTTATGGATGAGTTGTAAGAGGTGTTAATATAACTATTATTTAAAAAAATTATGATGATGATGAACATAATGGAAAATGGCATGGCACAAAGATAAAAAAATTAGGCAATGAGCAATGATGATACTAAGGATGGCAATAAATGTAGCTCTTACTGAATGATTGTGCATGCTGTATTGGAATATATAGACCTAATTATTATTTCATCACAAGCTTCACTTTTGGGCCAGAAAACTAGAGGACCCTTATGCTCCTGTATGGTCTGGTCCAAGCAAACGAGGACAGTAAGATATTTAGCACAGTGTTTTGAGAAATACCATATAGCTATAGCATATAGCTGGTTTTGGACTTTATGCCATTTCCCCTCACTTTCAAGAATTTCCTCAAGATTTTCGAGAAAATTAAATTCAAAAGTTGTAATGTCATTTTTGAACATATTTGTAAACTAGAACTGTTTCATTGTTTTTTCCTAAGTGACACTGATTCAGAGTGGGCCATATGAGGATGTACCACCAATAATTAAAAAATGAGTGTGAATCTGTATAATAAAGTTGTTATTACATTTGAAACACCCTAATTTCTTTGTTCCCCTCTTTTGTGACTTATGGACTAATTACAGTACGTTTTGGGGGGTTCTTAAGGAAAACCATTCAGATGATACTAATGATCTTATTTCTATTGATGACAGCTGGCCAAGAGCTGGCAGCAATCTATCAACTATACCATTTTATCATTCTAATCATAAAATGGTTGTGGGGCTTTTGTACTACCAACTCACAGACAAGAGTCAACCAGTGCTGATCCACTCAGTTGACTTTCGTTATCTGTGAAGTCATCATCATCTGCAATGCTACCATGTCCCTGACCTCTCCACACAAAAGAGTCATCTGTGGAACTGAAAAGGAGAGAAGCTTATTTTGCAACCAGCTATCAATAAGTCACTAAGAACTGAGTAGGAACACAGAACTAGCTTGGATTGTAATGTTTACACCTAACAAACTTCTAGGGTGCCCCTGAACTCTGGACCCAGTGCTTATACAGCTGGGCAACTGTTTTGAAACCTAAAAAAAAGCTAGCGTAACAGCGAGAGCTTATTTAGCCAATCACAGGGATGAGGCTAGAATGTCAAACATAGAGGGGGGTGGTACTCGAATATAAACATGTTGGAGGAAAAATACCAAGATTTTTCTAACCAAAATAACACATAAATCTCAATTCTATACATCCCAAAATACTTTTTACACTGCCCAAGTACTAACTTTCTAAGAATAGATTTAAAAACAAGCATAATACACCAATTCTATCTTTTTCCTGACACCTTAAAAAAGGTATTTATTATAAAGCAAGGTGGAAAAATAAAAAAAACAGCAACCTAAAATACTCACAAACCCCAAAAATACTATTCTCATCCATGAATATAGATGCAAATAAATATCAAATAATAATAAATAATCAAATATAATTCTAAATATATTTTCAATATAAAAAATAGCCACTATGCCATTGCTCAAAAGCATTTTATAATCATTCTTACATTAAACTACCCTCTCTAATCTAATTTAAATTATTTTTCAGACAAAGCAGACATCTGCAGGCTTATCAAGTTCTGAAATCGAATGATATGTCTGGTACAATATGGAATTGGGTTTAACTCAGCCAGACAAAAAATCAAACAAAGAAAAACAGACATGTATAGCCAAGTAAACTAAGCTCAAATGGTTTTATCAATATTTACAATTTCTTAAATTCACAGATGAACAAGCCTTCGAAAAATAAAATAAACACAAGAAATTTACTAGAGATCAGGACATCATAGAGTATTTTGATGGAACAGTAGATAGTTTTAGCAAGCAAAGGTCTAGCATATTAGTCTGTCAACACTTTGAGCTAATCCCTGACTCGATGAAAATACTCAACTAAACTCTAGCCAAGTAAAGTAAGAGATGAATATTAAAAAAAAAGGTCGAGTTAAAGCATTTCATGATGGAACGAAAAAAACATTAAATCTGTCAGAACTTGAAAAATGCCAATCATTTTAAAATTAATTCATATAACTTTAATTTGACAGAAATTCATTTGTCTCAATCAAAGCAATTTCCCAGTTGTTAACTTGCCTTCTGAGAATACTAGATTCTAAATCAAAGATAGCCCTCTTTGACCTGCTAAATATACATATAAAGTCCCTATTGTTCTCGAAGAAAAACACAAGAATCATGCCATTGTTTCTGAGTTACGCTTGAAGGGTTTCCTTTGAAATAGCTCGACCTTTCGAACGCATGATCGAATACAGTGCTTACAGTAATCTCAGTTTCATCCCGATTAAAACACTCCCCAGCCCCTTACTATAAACAACCAAGGTTTGAGACAGCTTGAACCAAAAGATCACCTTCGAACAGTATCGATTTTCACAAAGCTCCACATAAACAAACATAAAAAATAGTAAACACAGCGTTACACTAAGTTCTTACCTTCCCATGGAAGAGACGCTCGCGGTCTCAGAATTATATTTGCACTGAAAACAAATAAAAAAAACAGCTTAGGCCATAGCCTACATATTCCTCGCACTAAATTGATAAATAAAGCTGGATTTGTTTGGGTTTAAACTCGGAATATTCTTGGCGGTATTTGGATGTTTTTGATTATTATTTGCCGATGAACGGCTATCAAACATATAAAAAGTTACCCTTACAAGCTGTGTGGCAACGTTTCTTCTTTCTTCCTCGAGCTCAGAAGTCAGTTTTTGGAATTGATGTTCCTGAAACCAGGATTAACATGCCTTCTTTATAAACATCGAGCCGAAAATACAGAGAAGCAAAGATAAATGCTGGCCACTAGGTCACTTAGCGAACATATAAACTTTTAGCACGTTAAATATTATAGTTATTAGCACAGTTCCTAAGCCAACTGGTTAATTCTTATTAAGGCTAACTAGACTCGGCTCCAAAAATATTGCTGTCAGTGTTCTAAGAAGCGTGAAATGACATCTACAAGGGTACATTTACCTGCTCTCGGACGGAACGAAGTAAATTTGCGGCTGATTCCTCAGAGTACTCGCGACCCCGATAAGCCATAATCTTGACATTCACGCCACAAAAACCACCTTGAATGCTTCCACGATCTTCAGCAATAAATGGTCACGAAGCCCCGCACGTTTCGAAGGAACCGATGTAATTTTCTTTGCAAAATTCAGCTTTTTTGAAAGTGAACAGCGTTTGATCGGAAGACTTCGTTTGGAACGCCGTGACCGATCGATCGAACAAGGACCGCCCAATTCCGCCAAACTGTCAATCAGGCTATGTCGCTATGGCGACTAAGCTTTGGCGCGAATGTGGGGGCCGGCGTAAAATGGGAAATAGAAGGTGGTATCTTTTCAGGAACTAAGCGGAAATACGTGAAATCCATTGAAATTTTATAGATAAATAGTAAAAAGAGAATTAATTAGCTACACTCTTTTAGGTACAGAAAAATATTTTTTTTTCAATGTAACTTTTTAGGTCTTTAGGTACAGATAATAATTTTTCCATGTAACTTTTTAGGTCTTTTAGGTACAGAAAAGAAAATGTTGATTCTAGAGAGTAGGTGGCAGTGACCCTCGCATTAGCACACGTGTTGTCTCGTGCCTTCATTTTGAGCGGCTTATCACCTCGAATTATGCCCCTAGCAGCCAAATAACTATTTTCTCTTACAACCCTCTCACATACTACTTCCTTCTGTGATAGGAGCTAGATAAACTTCAGATGGATATTCAACTTTATGCCCCCTTCTTATAGTAAATAAACAAAATGCAACCGATATTCGCGTCATCTGCTGAGAATGCGTTTTACAAGGAAATTTTAATGAGTGACTGTGACGTCATTTCCTTTCGGCAATTTAGCGAAGCCACAACATAATCATCGAGCAATACCGGTTTCGTCTTCCTCCTGATAGGTCAACTTGAGTGCTTGGATCTTGAAAAATACTCTTGGGCGATGAAAGCAACGAGAAGCATCAATGAGAAACCGTCAACCGCCGGTCGGTATGCGTGTCAGCCCGAATCACGCAATACGCACGTTGTTGTAGAAAGATAGGAAATAGCTCATGTAATGCATCATACACAAATATTGCGCGAAGACCCTTTTTGGATTGCGAAATAAGATAACTATCAGGTCTAATATACATTTGAAAATTTGATGGTGCGGTCGTAAGAGGCGCAACGCTTTTTTTAAATTGAAAAATTTAATTTTTCTTCAGGGTTGAAGGTCATTCATTCAAAGGATGGGCGTGTCATCGGCTGCAGTCGACCCAAACAAACTAGTCTATAAAAATAGCTGGTTTACTCAAACCGTATGGAAACAATCCAACTGAGTAAATGATGAATTACTCCGTGAATTAATTGTTTATAGATTCAAGACTTGAAATAGACTATGAGAAAGGCAAGAAAAATCGATATAATTTGTGTTGAAAGGACTTTGAACGAACAGAAAACTAAGCAATAACGTACTGAAAGCTTTCTTCAAGTTTGTTTGCTATTGGGATCAGGTTTTGCGACGGGGTGAATATTTGCGGCGCGCGTTCTACTCCATCCAAACGACAATGTCCATGAGATTTCATGGTAGATATGCACGAAGGTTGGAATTTCCTGCTCTGATAAAAACTCAGATGCATTTAAAGAAGGCAGAAAACAGTACATCAGCAAATACCGAAATATGGCTATGATATTTATAGCAACTGCCGATAAAAAGCGTAAGGCATTTGTGAATGCTTTCCGTACTTTAGTCCATGCCTAACATTTGTAACTTAACGGGTTTCGCTTAAATAAAATTGTTAAACGCTCAATTAAAGGCGATGATATTGAGTTTCAAGTGATTTTATTCCTGTTAATCGTCTCGGAATTACGATCAAATTCCTCAAAAAAATACATAAAACACCAGCATGGGATAGTCTCGCAAACAACCAAAAACAGCGGGACTCCAGGTTATTCATAAGTCGGGAAAAAATAAATATTGAAATCGGAAGAAAACTATGGCGATGAAATCCAGCTATTCTTAAATGACTCAAAGTTTATAAGGGTATGTCCACTATTGGATGCTTCTCCGTTTGATTCACTTACTCGATTTACAGTATACCATAGATTTGTTTACTACGTTTGGTCAGAGTAATACGCATATTAATGTCCAAACAACAATATTCGTGTGAACAAATTCGAGACAAAAACGGAGCTGAAACAACACAATTGCTTGATTCATAAACTCGTAATAAACCATTACGCAAACTTCCAACCCATATTGTAAGGCTTACCTTTCAGGGTACAAAAACGCTACCCAGATGTACGCATAAAAGCGCTAAACCACTTTGATACCCGTTTACTATGCAGTAATCCAGTATCGCTCAGAGTCAGCTTCGTCTAGCTCAGTCCCACAAGCCCGAGATCTAGCCCGGAGATCAACAGTGTGATCGGTGAGCAGGCCCATATAATATTTTACGAAAATCGCGACTCTCGGGAAACTGATACCTCAGTTTTGACAGCTCAGATCTGGGGTCAATAGTCAGGATCGGATCTCTCGTTGATTACGCTCACCAGATCCAACAAGCCAGAGAAACAGACAGGCAAAAAAACTAGGCGCACACACTATGCAAATTAATGTCTGTCATACAATGAAGACATCCTGTACGTCTATGTTTATCGCTATTTTCCCGTAAATTGTTTAGTAGACAAAATATAGTTCGCCGTGGTCATATCTTGCCATAGGGTCGCAAGGTTTCTTGTCAACCAATAAAAGAAGACTTTTGAAGGGTGTTCTTGGCGGTTTTTGATAAGACGAAAGGAGAATGTGCGATTGGGCAGAGAATAGTGTCGTTTTATCTGCGGGCGTTCACTTGAGGGGTTAGAGTATGGTTTATTATATAGTTTGTTATAGTAAAAGTCGATTCATCTTAACCCTTGAGATTGTTATCTCGGCACCGTTAAAAAAAATATTTGCAGCCTGATGTAAAAGAGAGAAGGGCGAAGGCCTCTATGAGTAAGGACACGATATCGTGAAAATGTTGATGATAGCGTGAACAAAAATGTTCGAGCAGCAACCCATCACGGGGATGACGATTGATGATGATAATGACGATTATGATGCTGTTCATAAAGATGGTTATAATGGTGATGATGATGATGATGACTGTGGCCGCCGTCTCGCTAACTTGCCACATAAATCACAAATTCGATCAGAGGACAACTTATCATTCGACCAAAATTGGTTCCTATTAATCAAAAATACGTACATATCAATTACAGAAATATAACATAACATAAGCGTCAAAAATACGAAAAACTAAACGAAATAAAATGACTTACAAGGTAGTTGTGGCCTTCGCTTACACAAACGTGCCATGGCTCCCCCGGTCACGAGATCTAATCGATATTTGTTCGCGCGCTCGCGCGGTAATCGGCAACTGTCCGTTACAATTACAATGACAATGGTGATGATGATGATAATGGTGATGATGATGATAATGGTGAAGATGATGATAATGGTGAAGATGATGATAATAGTAATGATGATAATAATGGTAATGGTGATGGTGAAGGTGATGGTAATGGTGATGGTGACGGCGATGGCCGTAATGGTGATGGTGATGGTGATGGCGATGGCCGTGATGGTGATGGTGATGTGGTGATGGTGATGTCCTACTAGACATTAGATATGAGCCAGAGAAGTAGCCTGACTCATATCGTACGTTCCTAGATCATTTATTCTCTTTCTTCGAGCGTATGATACTCATAGTCGAGGAGGCGGATATTAGGAATCCTCTTGTGTGTCGAGATGGGAGGGTTTCTCGTCGCTACATGTTATAATGTGTTAGCTTCCCCGTACAACATAAGCTACAGCAATCGAGTTTATGACGTGAAGTCATCATAAGATTTTTTATAATATATAAGTCTCCTGCCCGTCTCCTGCTTACAATAGAAACGGTTGATTTAAATCTGCTGGTCCATTGGAAAAGTATATTCCTTCTCTCTAAATACCTTATTACACTTATTATTTTTGCGTCACTTCAATTTCGCGAATTTCGCGATTTTAAAAGATCCGCGAAAATAGAGTTACGCGAAAATAAACTGTCGCGAAAATTAGGATTCGCGGAAATTGAGTGAGTACACAAGAAGCCTTTGGGGGAATTTTGGGGGGCCGTTTAATAAGCTTTAAGGAAACATCTTGTCTAGTCATCTAGTCTACATATAGTATAGTACGGTAAGGGGTTCGACTTGAATTTATAGTTTATAAAACTAAATTTAACCCACGCATCTTTTTGTTACAAATCGTTTCAGTTTAGATGATTACAGCGCATTTTATTTCTACTTGTTTTGCTTTTATTTTATTATCCCAAAATCGCGAAAATAAAGTGTCGCGAAATATCGCCATCTCAAAATCGCGAAATTTTAACATCGCGAAAATTAAGTGTAATACTAACAATTAACTCACCTCCCATCACAAAAGAGCCCACTCCCAGTGACGTTCAATGATAGATAGGTGCATGACAATAAGCATTGGTTCACATCAAAAAATGAGAGTTTGTTTTTTGTCTGTTTTGTCCTGAAGAGGCTATTTTCACGCTTATTTAGGTACATTTACTAAATGCAATGCCGCATCCCAAGTTTATATACTATTGCCTTTACATAAGCTGCATGATGCTGGAGTAGAATGTGAAGCATCCGTGTTACATCATGACCTGCATCTCTTGCCTGTGGTGCGAGACTTCTACCTTCTTCTACCTTACTGCTAAACATGGTCCTGTTGGGATGATCTTATTGCCTTAGTGATCCCCTTGCAGCCCCCCCCCCCCCCCCCCCCCCACCCAATCCCTCATGACTTCGCGCTATTGCGCTATTGTACACTGATTGTCATATTCACGTAGAGGAGGAGGCCTAATATTTATAAACTTAGTAGTTTCTTTAGGCATCCACGCTATGCATAAGCATAGTCCTTTTTCCCTTTGGCTATTTGTATTTTGATATAATGAAAAAAAATCACGGTATTCCTGTGTCACAAGCAAATAACTCCCCCTCCGCCTCCCCTGCTAGAGAGGCGGTGTGTCAAAGCTTCGTTTGGGACGCCATAGCTCATAAGCGGATCACAGTTCACAGATGCAAATTTCTTCTTTTAGAAGAGCGAAAGTGTCCATAACTCTCCACCGTTGAGATATTAAGGTTACGTTTTGCCAATCAGAATGTCCTAGCAAAGACATCTGAGCTTTTTTCTATATTCTGAAGGCCTTGAAATACAGAAAAGTTTACTTTCGCTCGTGTTTTTGTTGGCCGACGACGAATGGCGGCAAGAGCGGGATCTAGTCCGAATGGAACGCTCAATCAACCGATATCTAACGGACCAGGAGGCAAAGTAGTACTGAAGGAAGCCGTGGATGCTGTGCTTAAATCATTTGCCAAACACACGCAGGGCTATGGAGGCGGTAAGTTTGATATTTTATTACTCATAATATTCTGGAACAGACCTCAAGATCGTCAGAAACATACATGCACTATCGCATGTTTCTATTTGACATTTGGACATCACCAAGAGGGTATTTCGCTTTGTATTCAACCGTCTCCGTTTGCCTCGATTCGAGGAACGAAAGACGAGAGTTATTCGAGTGCAAAAAGCAATTCGATCGTGGGATGAGCATTGTTATTGAGGCATAACCGAATAATCAAAATTGCATTGTGGTGTATTGTCATCTTTAGAAAGCGACAGCATACCGACAGAATGTCCGTTATGAATTATACTATGCTAATTACATAAAATATTTTAGTTTGATCATTGTCCTTGTTCTCGGTCAAGACTGTGAGGTCCCTTTCACAACAAATATATATTGTTTCAGAATGAAGTTAACTTTGCTCGCTAACATTTGTGTGCTAAATTAAACATTGTTTTCGTTTACCTTTTGCCTAAACGCTATTGTGTATGGTGTAACAAAAGTATTATTTGTCAACAGAAATATTGCTTCTATCTAGACTGATCTCTGTGGGCTAATCTCATGTGTGCATTTTATAACGGAATGCTAGCTAATAAGTGCTGATATTTTATATAACCTGCAGCATATTGGAGAACCCCTAATTAATGACAGGTCGACTACAGAGATTTTGCTTTTTGCAGTTTTCCAACTATTTGCTTTAATATTCATTTTCCTTTATGATGAGATAGAGAGTAAAGCTGAAGTAGCAGCACATATGTTCTTGCCTACCAGTAACAATATACAAATTCGAAATTATAAAGTAATATACTATAATTGTAGTTTTGTTAGGAACACTCCACAGGTCTAAAACAATAGTTGAGTACACTTTTAATTCATCTTTGTTTTACTTATACTTCCTATTTGTTTTATGGTTATGATCAGTATCAGTGTCAGTGATAAGTATCATAAAATGCTTGGCTCCAAACAGGAACATCAACAGTAATCAATTTAGGGAAAATTCATTTATTATCCCAAGGAGGGGTCGTGAGGATACTGTCGGGGGCCTCAAGAAATTTCCAAGGTCTAAAGGGGAGGCGATGAAAGTATATGGATTTTAAAAAGGGGGGTCACTGATTTCTTTGGGTGTTGTCCCTTATATAATTTGACCAAGTGTCAAATCAGGCTTCCTGGTTCAACAATCCTCGATTTAGGGGCAGTTATTTGGCATGCACAATCCAGAAGTCCAGAATACATATTAAGCAATGTTTTATCTATGCAATGCAAACCTGTATACACCCTAAATACATTTTTTTCATGGTTTCCGCTATATGATATTTGTAAAGTGCTTATGTTCCATATTTAAAATGATGAACAAAAACGGTCTGATGCTATAAGTGCGCTCATCCTTCTTCATCAACATCCTCGCTTATGTCTGATTTGCTGTCTTTCTCTCCACTTTATTTTCATTCTCGTGCTTCTCTTTGCTTACAAGGAGAAGAACAAAAAGCCTTTTTGCTTCCTCTGCATCATATATAGCATCAGCCTTTATTAGGTTGACAACCTGGATTTAGCCACACCTTTGAGAAATTGAGTGCCTTCACTTCACTTTTTTGGAATTTATATTTTCAGCAAATTCTTTCCCCGCCACTTTCTGACCAGCTTGCAGCTAATCTCTTGCTTACGTTCCTTTGACATTATTGTTTTTGTTCCCTCCTTTGCTCTTGCTTTCTTCTGTTTTCTGGAGGGTGGGGTTACCAAAAATATGGGGGAAGCATATTGGGGGCATGGAAAATTTTGTTCCTCCTGAAGGGGGGGGGGGGGGGGGCAACTAACTTTATCCGTTACTTTATCAAAATCACGCCCCCCTCCCACCTCGGGATAATAAATGAACTTTCCCTTATATGAATTAGACGAACCTGAATTTAGATTATCAAATGTTATCAATTTTTCATATCAGTTAATAATCATTAAGTAAATTGATATCAATTATTATCAAATGAAGCAATTATCAATTTCAATATGTCATGGATTTGAACAAAAGCAAGTGTTCATTTTCCCTCAATCTTGTTGAATTACCAAACATGATTGAACTCAATCATTCCCTCAGTGATTTGAATAACCTTAACACCACAGTTGTGTACAATTTGGTAACATCCTCATTGATTTTTTTTTTTTTTTTTGCAGTGAATGTAATTGATGCACTGGAGGAATTCTGGAACATGAAGAAAGCAAAAGGAGCCAAATTTAAGACTGGAGACTGTGTTAGCTATGAGCCTGGCTCAGCAGAGAAGCCTCCGTATGTTTGTTTTGTCACTTTGCCCGGTGGGAGCTGTTTTGGCAGTTTTCAGCCCTGCCCAACCAAGGCTGAGGCAAAAAGAAGTGCAGCTAAGATAGCGTTGATGAACTCTGTGTTTAATGAGCACCCATCAAGGTATGAACAAGCTGGAATTAGCCATACATTAGCTGCCTTGATGACAGATAAAATGATAAACACTCAAAGCTACTGAATATAAACTTGGGGAAGTCATTTCTGTGATAGCTGTTGTAGGATTGGATGGGTTAGGGTTGGGCCACGCTATGGTTGGGTGTCTCCTTTGCATACAAACTTTTATCAATTTTTATCTTTTGTATACTTTCCAAAGGTACTAAAACACTTTTTGACATGCCAAACAGTGTCTAAGTACCATTAGTTTTTGGTTAATAACCTTTCACAATGCTTAGGTAACTTACTTTTTTTTGCAGGAAAATAACAGATGACTTTATTGATCAAGCAGTTCATGAAGCACAAGGCACTGAAGCCAAAGTAGCAGCCAAAAGACGCACCATGTCACTTAAACCACAAGATCCACATAACCCAAACACAGGCGTAGGGGCATTCAGATTCATGCTAGAGGCTAATAAGGGTAGAACGATGCTTGAATTTCAGGAACTAATGACCATTTTTCAGTTATTACACTGGAATGGCAGTCTGAAAGCAATGCGAGATCGGAACTGTTCTCGACAAGAAGTCCTTGCCCATTACAATGAGAGAATAATTGATGATGATATGAGAAGCCAAATGGCTTTGGACTGGATATCAAGGGAGCAAGAGCAGCCGGGGCTGATTGCTGAGGAGCTCAGTAGAGCTACAAATGAACTGGAACAGTGCCGGCTTAGTGGCCGTGAATTGAGATTCCCTAAAGAGAAAAGGGACATTCTAATGTTGGCTTGTAGCCAACTTGGCAAAGTTTGATATCTCAAAATATTACTTGCTGAAATTACTACAAAATTGCCAAGACTATTGCCTTTCTCGTGAAGGGTTTCATGGTCAGTGTATTGTGGCAATGCTATAATGAAGTTACACAGTAAAGAGAAGGGGAAAAATACTCTGACCATGACCTGGATTCCCAAGAATGGACTTTTTGCAAAAAGCTCATTTATATCGAAGTGATGTCAAGTGGAACCTTGATTTTACTATTTTTGGTATGAAAAAAAGCATTGTGTAATGGTGGTATCATTGGAGGTAGTTGTTAGCTTGAGGTCATTTTCCATACATATTGCATTTATTACCTAGAACAGAAAGAATAATCATATAATTGATCATTGATGGTATTATTTTAAAATATATACTAAAATCCAGGTTTCACAATACTATTAATTTCTTACAAAGAAAATCAAAGGATTTTGTGTGCTTTATTCGGGTAACCTAGGTTGGTTATGTACTGTACTGCATGTGTATCACCACAGGGCTTGTTTAGAATGCTATGCAGCTCTTGCAAATGACGATGAGTTATCAAGTGTGGTGTGACCCTGGGGGTAACTACCCCTAAAAAGTCACATATGCTCGTCCTTATCCCGTAAGGATGTAAAATTTGCACAATTGCTACCCCTTAGGGTGTCTCAAGCTTTTTGTGGAAAAGAGATAAATTGATTCACTAACAGATCTTTGTTCTTATTTATCATAATTGAACACCCATTTTGTAATATGTTGCTGACACCACCTGTAATTCAGCCTTGCTGCGAGAGACGGTAATAAACTAATGATTGACTGCAAGACTTGTGTTTTAATATCTATGAATAAATGCTTTTTGCTATCTCATAGGGTTTAAAAGTCTTACCACACCCATTCTGCTATCGGCAGGGTTAAGATTTTATTTTTTGAGCATATGGGACGTGGGAGTCCCCAGTGGTTTAATCATTGAGTAGCTCTACATGACTATACTAGTGACTCTTGGGGCTAATAGTAGCACTACGTGACTGTACTAGTGGCTCTTGGGGCTAGTGGTAGCACTACCTGACTACTAGCAACTCTTGGGGCTAGTAGCTCTACATGACTGTACTGTGCAACAGTATGATGAGCAAAAAATCTCAGCTAGTTAACTTTACATGTCACTAGGGTCATACTGGAAGCTTTGGGATGTGCACATTATGAATTCCACAAATTGGCATTAACGGATAAGCTAAGCAGATCAAGAATGACGCGAGAGTGGCAACCCCCTCCCTCCTCTGGATAAAAAGAAATGAATAGTAGCTAAAATTGGTGCATCCCCTAGAAATAATGGACCCCCCTGGTTTATGAATCCCACAAATGGGGGTCATAAACTGTAGGTTTACAGTAAATGATGGGAGTGTTTTTTTTTCTGAACGAACTGGCTCAACGAACTGTCATTAAGTAAACAAGAAATGGCATGCAGTGCTTTAAGGTGTTCACAACCAACCGCGCTAAAAACTTATCAGATCTTGTATTTTTATTAGTAAAGCTGGCAGAATAGCAAATAAAAGATTTGCATTGATGTTTGGAGTTGGCTACTTATTATACACAAACAACGGCGCTTTGATTTTCTTTACACAATGGAGTCTAAAACTAAAGGAAGGAAAACTAAACCATTATTCGGTACACCGGAATGATAATATTTACAATTCTTTGTGGTTTGATTGCACATCAGTTAATGAGGATGGGATAAAAACTGTTCGTGAAAGACATGTGATATGTCAGTCTTCTTCGTCGTCTTCTTGCATTTGGCGTCGCACAAGCTCCGCGTACAATCCCTTCTTTTTCATCAACTCTTGATGAGTTCCGCTCTAATGAGAAACACAAAGATGTTTTTAAATATGTGTTGGTGTGCAAAGTTCACACGCAGTCCCCCCCCCACACACACACACACACACAAACAAACGACCAGTCAGTCTCAGGGAATCTTCTCTACGCGCCTGAGGTAAGACCAACAAAAAAAAGACACGTTGCTCACCTCCTGTATTTTACCATGGGAGAGCACAACGATTTTATCTGCAAGTAAAACAAACACATCGTAGTTTATACACGCGATAGAGTAGCGCATGTCTTATTATCATTGATTGAGTACCTGCTCCTTGAATGGTGCTGAGGCGATGGGCAATCACGATCACCGTACGACCTACACGCACAAACCACCGGAACGTGAGAAAAAAAAAACTTATTGATTGGGTTGGGTGAGGTAAGGGTAAGAATACAGGAGGGGGAGGGAGGGGGTAATCGTGCGACCTACAGGCACATAAACCACTAAAGAAAAAGAAGAGGCGAGGTATAATAAGGTGTCAGAAAGGGATTTCCAGTGGTCAATCCAGGGAGTGGTTCCATGGGTCCAATAGAACCGCCCTTTTCACACAGAAATTCTCTAGAGGAGGACAATTTATTATTTCATTTTAATTTGGACTCTCTTTCAACATCCTGGATACTAAGGTTACTCAGGTTACTTCTGATCTTAAAATCGATTCTATCTACCCTATCAAAGGTATTTCATTGTTAAAGAGAAGAGAGTTTAGTTAAGGGTAAGGGCATACCTTCTGTCAGCCTGTCTAGCGCCTCCTGGACCAGTCTTTCAGATTCCGCGTCCAATGCACTGTAAAACCGAATTGATTTTTTGGGCAAACGAATAACAAAAGGATAATGCACCCACCAAGCTACATCCTTAAAAACCCAGGGATATTTTCCTCAACGTTAGAGGAAAACACCCCTGGGTCTCCGAGCATGACCAAGCTAAGTCTTCCAGTCAGTAAATGATAACGAGGTTATAATCTCTCTCTTCTGACTTGCCTTGGGCGAGTTGCACCTAGTACAGGGCAATATTTTTCACTTACCTTGTTGCCTCGTCGAGAATAAGAATAGGGGGGTTCTTGAGTAATGCCCTTGCAATAGCCACCCTAGAATAAGTTCCAGTTTATTATTATGCTACATACATAATATTGTAGTATCAATTATTCACAGTTATATAACATGTATATATAAAAAGAGGGTACAATGTGGCAAGGACCATAGAAACCACAAGGCTCCTAATATACGTATGTTTTGTACTTATTTCCACCAGCTATCCTGGTGCAGAAGGCACACATCAAGTTCTCCCTTGTGTGTATTGTTAGTAAGCACTGTCACTGAGGGTGGTCTCTGCCTGAGGTTTTATTGCGTCCCCAGTGGTTCTTTTACATTCTTTGATTCAGGTTGGTGTTGTGCAGCTTAATGTGATGGGACCTCCAGTTTAGTTTACTTATCCGAGAAGACTGGGAACACGTGAGAATAACTTCAACTCACATGTATCACAAATTCGAATCAAGGCATGAACTCGGAAAAATTAACTGTCAGAGCTAGAATTCAAACCTGGTCCACAGCGGTGAGAGGCCGACGTGCTAACACACTAGGCCACCCGTGTTTCCAAATTATCAAGACTATTATCAAAAGTACACAGTACACATTACAGGTCAGATTTTTAAATTACAAAAAATAGATTTGTTGTTAAGATTACATCTTTTTAAGTACATCTCGATCCTGTTATTAGACATGGTAGGATTCAATCAGAGTCCTAAATATGGATGTGATACCTCTGTCGTTGGCCACCAGACAGAGTCACGCCACGTTCTCCCACCATTGTGTCATAGCCCTGTGAAACATACCACCCTCAAATAAGCCTTGAACATTACACATGCAGCAACTAGAGAATGTATTTTCTGTTAAATGTGAAATGTAAAAAAACAGGAAAGGCAAATGTAAATTTACTGTAATAAAAAAATCGAGAATGAAAAATAAAAACAAACCTCTGGGAAATTTCGGACAAAGCCGTCTGCATTTGCCAGCTTTGCTGCCTCGTGAACCTAAAGAATAATAACGATTAATAAAAGAAGAGAGCTTAGAAAATGCAACTTGTCCATCATTTTCCACTTTTGTCATGCAATTGGCTGCAAATTGCTGCTACAGTACAAAATTGTTTAACAACTTTGTTTTGTGGTAACTTTATACTGTAATAACGCGGTCCTATTTTAATAGAGATCACTGTATTTTTAGCCTGCGTGCAGCCGGAAATAGTTCCATTATTGCTAATAATGGAACTATTTCCTACTGCACGCAGGCTATGTATTTCCCAATCTTAGTACTTCTAACTGAATTCAACAACTCTAATACCAGGTTGGATACGACTACCTAAAAACAACATCTAACTATTTACATAACTCAGTAAGCGCACGTGCGAATATTTAAAGAATGTCCCTTGGTGTTAGTATAACACAATGTCTCGTGCGATACTCATAACAATACAAAATAGAACACAAATAGTATGTGTCAGACAAAATTCCTTTGAAGGCTATCCCATTTGCTTTTGTGTCAGTGTGGAAAATGTTTATATATGTAAACAAATAACAATTTGACAACATCCTCAATAGTCACCTCAGCATCTGTGGCATCTGGTCGGCCATATCTGATGTTCTCCATGATGGAAGTGGAAAAAAGCAATGGTTCCTGTAAAACATTTAATGGATTTAAAATGGGGTAGATATCTTTTTTGGACACATTTTCTCAGTATAAACACTGTCCTTATTAACAAGGTTTCACTGTACCTGGTAAATATACCCTATAACACTGGCCTTCAATGCTGACCTTATTAAAAAGGTTTTACTGTACCTGGTGGATATACCCTATTACACTGGCCTTCAATGCTGTCCTTATTAACAAGGTTTTACTGTACCTGGTGGATATACCCTATAACACTGGCCTTCAATGCTGTCCTTATTAACAAGGTTTTACTGTACCTGGTGGATATACCCTATAACACTGGCCTTCAATGCTGTCCTTATTAACAAGGTTTTACTGTACCTGGTGGATATACCCTATAACACTGGCCTTCAATGCTGTCCTTATTAACAAGGTTTTACTGTACCTGGTGGATATACCCTATTACGCTGCCTCGCATCCATGTGGGATCAAGCTCTCTGATGTCATATCCATCCAGTGTCACTCTCCCGTGGTGGACTTCATAGAACCTCTCCAGGAGGGCTGCCACAGTGGATTTGCCTGAGCCGCTTGGACCACACAGGGCTACAAGCTTGCCAGCAGGAATCTCCAGGGAAAAATTTCTAAATATAAACAGTTTCTCAGGGGGCATAACCTTTTGATTACAGCAGAAATGATGATGACAACAAATGGTAGGTAGCTTTAAAGATGGTGATGATGATGAAGATGATGATGATGATGACGATGGTGATGATGATGATCATGATTGCAATGGTGATGATGATGACATGATGGCGATTATTTTGATGGTGACAAAGATAGTGATGATGAGGATAATGATGGCAACAATGATGATGATGGTGGTAATAACAAGATACAGTACTGACGGAAAGTAATGCAAAAGAAATTGGCCGAAGTTCACTGAATTACGGCCTTTTGTTCTCAATCCGAAAGTTCGGATGTTTTCTCCGAAGTTAGGTTACAGTATTCTCGGCTGTTTAAAGCAGCCGAAATTTAGGCATCCGAATTTCGGTGAAGTTTTAGGGCTATTGTTTTCAATTTTCGTTTGAAGTGAGCTCTTAATCTGTAGCTGTGAAGATGACATGATGATTTTGATGATTGTTGTAAGGGTGACAAAGATAGTAGTGATGATGACAATGGCTGTGTTCTAGAGTCAGACATGAGTCATATAGCGGCTACCTGGGGCATATCTTCTATGTCTTTCACTTAACCATGTGGTATCTGCGCCATTGTAATTCAGCATGATTCAGGCTGATTAACACCCAAATTTCATTAACTGTCTCACCTTAGCACTACATGGTCTTCTCGTGTTGGGTAGATAAAGGTGATGTTACTAAAGTCCACCTTTCCACGGATGTCTTTGATTGACAATTGTTTGCCTCCTGTGATTGGCACAGATGGCTGAATAAGGAGGTATTCAAACACTCGAGCTCCTGCACTCATTCCTCTGATTATTTGCCCAAACAGAACAGAGATGCTTCCAAGGGACCTGCCAAAAAAGTTCACTCAAGCTATTGATGGAAGTTTGCAGTAGAGGAGGGAAGTAGTTAAGGGCACGGTAGTGGCATTCCTGAAACTGTAATTTTAAAAGCACTGATTTAATAAAACAAATTTTTTCTAAAAAAAACAACAACAAGGAAGAGATGAAATTAATTGTTCTTCCGGCGCTTATTAAATTTTTCTACTCTCAGGCGCCCCGCCTATTTGGGGGAGGCGCTTATTTAAAAGGGCAAATTTCAAACAAAAGGTGGAAGTGTTTTTATTCATTTAATATCAGTTTTATACTGCATCAGTTTTTTTTCTCTATATCATTTTTACAACATGAAGCAGTCTATGAGCTCCTGCTTTTTTAGAACTACAATGATCATTTTATTCAATTACATAGAACCTGGGGAGGGGAGGGGGGTGCTTATTCAGGGGAGGATCTTAGTAAGTTTTGGTTTAAAGGGGGCATTTATTCAGGGAAGGTGCTGATTTGAGTAAATACAGTATATTCAGCAATAAGCTGGTTTGCTATTTCAAACAGCATTTGAGGATTCCAAAGAATTGTAAGAGTTGTGTGAAAAATGAGTGTGTAGCAGCATTACAAAAATTGGTGAAATCCTATAAGCAAATTGTAAACAATCAAGTTTCAATCAATGTTTTAGCACTGTTTAAAGGTCAAATGACTACTAACCTCTGTATTGTTTGGGTTGCAACTAAAAAGCTGATTAAATCACCAGGCTTCAGCTCACGGACTGCTAGCAAAGACCCCCCTGCGTACAAGACCACTAACACCAGGCCGTTTATGGCAAAGTTAGCCATGCCCTGGAATGCACCAATACCCACTCCAAGCAACTCGTTCAGCACTTTGGATCTGCTCACTTCCTTGGCATACAGGCTGAAAGACAGAGATACTGTAAGTATTCACCTTAGGTTTGATAAACAGTAATGCAAATAGCTAGGGTGTGGCATGGGGGTTACCTGTAAGCCCCTACTCCTCCTCTCCCCTTTAAAGTTGTGAATCTATTCTTGAAACTAGTCAAACTCTTGAATGACCGTTATTTTGAAGGCAAGTTTGCCGAAAAGTCCTCTAAGGCAAACTGTACAAGATGACTGGAAATTAACTAATCAATGTAGTGTTGTAAAGTAATGTAAGCATGTTTTCACAAACTGCATCTATTAAACTTTTTTTCATCCTAAAATTGTTAAAAAAACAAATCAATGCAAACTAGATGAATAAAAAAATTACTTACTCTGTCTCTTTCTCTTCCATTGCGAATGCCCTAACAGTTCGCACATTCCCAAGAGCCTCATCTGCAACAGCTGTTGCCTTGGCAACCTGCTCTTGTGCCTGCCTTGAGAGGCGTCTCAGCAGAGACCCGAACATAGTACCAGACAAAATAACCACAGGTAGCACAAGCACCATCAGTCCTGTTAGCTGGGGCGAGATGAAATACATGGCAAAAATACAGCCAACACTTTGAGTGGTGCTCCGTAGACCTTGCGAGATGCACTGTTTGAATGAGCTCTTGAAGTCCTGCACATCAGCTGTCAGCCTTTAAAAATAAAAACAGCAAAAAATCTTTGCATGCATCCTAAAACACTATAAAATAGATTTGTCTGTCTAAACATTTTCATGTATAATAAAAACATCTTTATTAAAAAAATGTTTTTGTAAATAAGTAAATAATGAAAACATGCCTGTCTTTGCTCAATTGTAGTAGTCTTATTGATAGTGCTATTCCCAGATGAAACAAGGAACTCATATTTTTACATATCACAACACCAAGGGCTAAGCCCCAACCTAGTGTTACATATTTTTGGGGGGTGTAAATATGTTTTTTTTAAAACTTAAAAGTTTCTTTTTAAAGTTTATAAAGTAGGCAATGCATTGAGGTGTACCTGTTTATCAATTCTCCTGTTTTATGAGCATCAAAGAATGCAATATCCTGTCTAACCAGTGAGGCAAATAGCGCTATACGCATTCTCTCAGCTATTCTCTCTCCCAAACATGACAACACTGATATATAAACAAATGTCAGCCCTGCCTGGGCTGCATAGAGTCCCACCATTTTGAGTGCCGGCACCTTCAGCACCTCGTAGTAATCTCTAGAATGCTCCTCAGTTGCTAAGGTGGACACAACATTCACAAGGTCTCCGAGCAACAAGGGCAACTGAATGTTTGTCATGGCAACAGCAAAAGCGCTAAGGCTGGCAAGAATCAACAGCCAAATATCTGGCCAAAGTAGCTTCAGGAATTCACCAAAATGGAACTCTGGTGGTTTTTCTTCTTTTTCTTCATCAGACAGTTTTGTTTTCTTGGAGTTTACTACTGGTCTATGTTTATGGCTGAGTTTCAAGCCACAGTAAGCCTGTGAATATAGTGTTTGACCTGCAAAGACACCTGCGCAAATACCTCCTATGTATTTGTATGGTGAGATTTGGGTGAGATGCTGGACAATGCTCGTAGGTGAAGTGGCTGGAACAAGTTTACCGAGGGGATTTTGTGGCTTGAGTGATAAAAGCCGAACACCAAAAGACCTGAAATGTTAAGGGTAAAGTACTTTAGTAATAATGTAAAGAATATATTTAAAAAAACAATGGCAGCTAAGACAATTAAGTTAGGTCGAGGACTGACCACATCAAGGATTTGCCAGTTATCATTTTTCATTTCTCTATCATTGTGACTAGGACTGGGTCATGTTTTCTTTCTTTCTTTTTTCTTATCATTTTTCTCTTATCTCTATTTTTTTGTTGCGATTCCCAGACAATCCCCCTTCCTAAAATCACACCAGAATTCCACAAAAGAAATATGAGAGTATTTACATAGAAGGACATAATTCATCAATAAGTAGATTTATGAGAAGTAAGCTTAAGTTAAATTAGAGGCAGCTAGACAATCTTGCTTTCTTTTCATGAACTGACCTTGGAAAAGACCACTGAGCATTTTGAATCAGCAAGCAGGCTCTCCTCGATGAATATCTACAAGCTGAGGAAGCTAGGGCTAGAAGAGCCATACAGGTGCTCTTTTGTGCATATGACCACTAGGCTCACAGTAAAATAACATCAAATTTTTAAAGATAGTGAGATGGCCCGGTTTTACGCCATTTTGGAAAAGAGTAGCCAAGCCTTGTTGATACCACAGGTATACCACTATAATTAGGGAAGCTAGTTTGATATATTACCTCCACACACGGAAAACGCAAAAAAGAAAAGGAAAATAAAAACAAGTCGACTTTTCTCAAGAGTATTGTAACAAGTGCACCCCAGTAGTCGTTGTAAAATGTAAATATACTGACTGAAAACATAAATATAAATACAACTGTCTTCAATATTGGGAAACGTACTCAGTCTCTAATAGATGTATCATCGGCGAAATTGTTGCCGTAGGGTCATCCTTCTTGCCCCCCCCCCCCCAGGGGGGGGGGGGAGGTCCAATTTAAACAGACGGGGGTGATCGTTGGCACCTTGGGTGTGGTCAACAGAGATTCTTACCCCCAATCAAGAGATAGGGTGTGGTAAAAGGGATTTTTGAACCCTAAAGAGATAGTAGAATCGAAAAAACAGTCAAAAACCTCCTAAGGGATAGCAGTTGGTCGAATTTTATGCCCTAAGAGTTATTTAGAAAACAGCCAAGGTGGCCACGTTAACGAAATGTGCACTTTAATTTACGTATGTCTACCAGTGTCTACACGTCGCGTCAGAAGGATTCTAATGGGCATGGGGAATCATCGACGCGATGGTTTTAACATATGATATCATTTTCGGAATACAAGATAAAGATTTTAAACACCCAAGACTTCCTGTGGTGTTCATTCAGGCGGCAGCCGCTCACGCATGTGTCACGCATGTGTCACGCAAGTGCCACGCAAAGGCGCAGCTAAGCAGACTAGAGGTAATGCTGAGAGTAGTGAAAACCACGATGAAATATACACATGACATTCATTTAATACACCGCTTTATGTTTATTCTACAATTGTATTCATTAATTTATTTGGTGCACACCGCACAAGTCAGTTCACGGTACTCGAAATAGGGAGCGCATGGCAGTGCCCCACACCTCCCTCCCACAGTCGTTAAAAGTGAACCCATCAGCCCCGCCTCTCCCCCCTTAGTAGTCTCTGGTCGCACATCAACGCAAATGTAATCCGTTGGGTGCTTATGTAAGTGTGATGACGTCATCAAATACCCGTGGTACTCGCGGGTCCATCCCTCGGGACAGTCATAAGTTCCTGGGACCATAAGCTGGGAACCACGTGACATCACGTGACAAACGGCACAAGGCACGTCCTGATTGGTAAGACCCTGGGCTAGGAAAGGATTGAACCCTTTGACGTGATACTCGGTGCCGTATACGTACCCTCCATGCTGGGGTTTGGTACTGTAGCGGCCGTATTTTGGTTGATTAACAAGACAGAGGTAAGAGACTCCGCCTCCCGATGCGGTATAATGGCTGTTACCAGCTTGTCCTGAATTCGCAAAATCCAGTTAATACAAAATACGGCTTATCAAAGGGGTATAACACAAGACAAGAGAAAGGGGAGGGCTTCCCATTATTGATACCGTCTTGTGCTCTTCCAAGACGGTATTTCTGCTAAGTTTCCCAAGTTTACTTTTCTTCCCACGTGCTTTTAAGAGGTATAGAATGGCATCAATAAACTTAGAACTTAGAACAAGTTTGACTAGGCCATTAGCGGTATGGGGTTTGTATGCACATATCAGGTGTTGAGTGTGGCTGCATGGATGGCGGAACGCGGAAATGACTTTGTTGGAAGGATGACCTACCTCTCCCCCCCCATAACATTTGCGGGTTCACAAAAAAAACCCGTATCCTACCAGTTTTTTGGTATTCTACTGAGAATGTGTCCCTCAGGAGAAACAACATTTTTTTCCTTCAGCTGTCTATGGGCTAATAGGTAAGGGATGGTAATATAGGACATGGTATAATTTATTTTTTTCATAGTCAAACGAAAAAAGGCATGAAGAGTGTATGCACACACATACGGGGTGTTGAGGGGAAGGGAATTCTGCATGTAGTGAGTCTACATTGTCAAACAAATAGCTTGATTCCGATGTTCTCACCTTTATAAACGAGTGACGCTCCATCTGGACACGTACTCCTCCCCCAGCGAACATACACTGCCCCCCCTGACACCACACCTGGAGGCCCGGGTGGTCCTTCTGGGCCAGGGGGTCCTTCTGATGCTTCCTTGGGCGCTGAAAATACAAACCCGGGCGTTCCTGGCTGCCCCGGCTCACCTAAAAGAGAAATTATCTTAATAAAATAAATACTAAAATATAAAAAAAATACAAAATGTGCAAATTCATGCGGCAAAAGGGATGTTTCTAGAAAATGACGCTAGCAAAGTTTAATACGAAGGAAAGAGAAGAGGAAAATAGGAGCCATTATTCATATTTGTCATAGAAAATATAAGCTCATGACATGAATTCGGGAAAAGAAGGCCTAAACGCATTCGCTTAGAACCGTAAGAAAATATACCTCTAATAATAGCCTGTACTATATATATCGAAACGAATCCCCGAATGGAGTACATCGGAAGTCTAAAAATTACGTGTACCGAATTCCGATTATACCTGGTGGTCCCGGTGGTCCGGTACCTCCCGGCATGCCTCTCTGCCCCGGAAAGCCATGACGACCGGGTGGCCCTGGACGGCCATCTCTTCCATCAATGCCGTCTTTTCCATCTTTACCGTCTTTGCCAATTCGGATGTTGCACTCGCCTGGCGGGGCTAACACAAATGCGGCAAAGGCTTTCTTAAAACACTCTCTGATAGGTTATTCACTTGCTACTTGTGAATTAAAAGAAAGGTTTGGGCAAACTCTCCCTTAAAGAATGTCAGTCAGCACACATTTATTATTGTTCACAATTGAAAATACGACGGTTCATTTGCAAGAAAAATCGTTTGCAAAAACAATCATTCACGATTGAAATCTGATAGTTTATAACTATTATAATTAAGTAAACATTCGCGCCCCACCCTCGTAGAGAGAGATTAACAACCTACAGGCTTGAAATTTGGCATTTTAAGCACCCTTTTAAAGAACCTATTCTTCCCCATAAGGCTTCAGCTTGTTAAAGAAGAATAGGTTCTTATTTGAGAAATCAATCAAATGTTGATAGTCAAAATTCATTAAAGACAATTTAAACATGATTCATATTTAAATAGCAAGAAAAAAATACTTTTCATAAATGTTTGGTCAATTGTATACTGTAGTTAAATACAACATAGGCTAAATATTGAGTTCAGCATTGATTGGCATTGCAAAAGTCAGCAAGCATTCTAACTCATGTCTTTAATTGTGGTGTTTCCAAAAAAAATAAGAACCAGCTAGGAACCTAAAGTGCCTGAATTTGTCTAAAGGTATCCCGATTTATAAAAACCTACAGCCTGAGCTTAAGGATTCTAGATTCTTTTATTGCGATTGAACTCATCTCAGTCACTTGCTTGAATTAGCCGAGGGAAGTGGATTCTTCGAATGAGTCGGTAATGTGCGGGAGCGTAAAATGGCAACGTGATTGGCCTTCTTTAATAGTGAGCGCGGCCATGACCGCGGTCGTTACCGCAGACGAGTGACCCCAGACCCGCGGTCCCGTACGCACTGCTTGAAATCACCATGATAAGAGCAAGTCTTATCTAGAGTCAACCCTTAAACAAATTACGGGCTAAACAGTAGCACCACATTGACAAGGGGATCTCCCATGCTAGCTGATATCCGCCCTTTACAAGCAAGTCACAAAGATAAGTGATTTTTTTTGTGCGGCAGGGCAATCATAATAAGCAAAGAAGATGGGATGCTGTAGAAATAAATGCACTGTTTACAGAGAATATCATTAATTGCTTGTTTTTCCACTAGACCAGCCCTGCACATCTTGACCCTCTTGAGTTTTAATAAACTCGAAAAAAGAAAGGGTACCATTTATCAGCAAACCCAAAGCTTTATGAGCCAATTATGGGATGAGGCTTTGCACGGATAAATACACAGAGCTTTATACTGTTGTTTAAAAACATATATGCCACCTTTTCTTCTTCGATGAGCTCTATTTTATTTGACGTTTTAGACATAACAAAAATCTTTTTACCTCTATGACTTGGTAGTGTTGCCTGATTCATCGCAAGTTGATCCACCCTTGGTTCGCCATCAAAAAACAGAGCAAATATTCAGAGAAGGAAAATGAGTGTTAAAATAAGCGCATAAAACCCCTTACCTTGATCGCAACTTGTGCATAACATGGAGAAGCTGACGAATTGTCGGGTCGTTACGCTGGACGAATTGAGGATCCCTAACGCCCTCTGCATTTATCAACCCTCCGATATACATAGACACGAAGAGCGCAAGCAGCTCCAAAACGATAGATAGCGAATTCATATTACACACAGAGCTCTTCTGTAATCAGTAGCGTTCCTTGAGCGAAGTTTACCATGCGTCGTGTGTCAACAATACGAGGGCCTCATCACACATGGATGCGTCACATTCACAGTCCTTTAGCTATTAACCTCTATTGGGTCCTTAATTTATGGCTTTCATAATAACCTGATAACATGACCGCGAAGCCATGGTCTAAGCCTTATCACCCAGAAAGGCGCGTGCTTTGTTCAAGGCCCCTCCAGTTTCAAGACGCAAAGTAATCAAATATAGACAGAGGATTAAACACTTAAGGTCTTATGAATTAACATTTGAGTAAAGGTGTCTTTGCAGTGATTCTGTTGACACGATGACTGCATACCCCAGACGCTACGTCATATGGGCATGAAAGTATTGTGAAAGAGCCAGAGGGAGAATTTTCATCTAACAGCCTAAACACGTTTTGGGTGATGACTCTTTTTTATTGTTTTTGAAATGGTTTTGATTTAGAGCTCGGTAAACAAAGAAGTCAAGTTCATTCAGTTGTGTTAGCTAAGGTTTTATTGTAACTTGAAAGCAGGCTCTAGTGAGTGTCTGACTCACTGGGCCATGTTTGAACCCATGTGATCTGATTATATGGTACGCGCGGTGTCATTTTTACTCGTGATTCCGGAATGAGAATGATTAGAATAGATAAAGCGCGCGTTCGTTTATCCGGCGTTCCCATTCCGGAATGGAATGAAGGCCATTCCAGCCATTCTGCCATCAGTAGCAGAATGACTAGTGCCATTCTGAACATTCTCTACCAACCATTCCCATTCAAAATGACAGAGAAAAAACGCGCGCTTAGATCCGATGTATGCATGAAATTCTTAATTTGCAAGAAGAAGCATGCATGAAAAGGTGCAAAATGTCACACTGCCTCAATAACAGGCGTCGCTTAATTTATTTTTTCTTTCGAACAGACAATCACGATATGATTGAATCTCGAGAAAGGTGGAAAGACAATAGCCGTGCAGATGAAGGTTTCAAGCTCCTTTTTTAACGACTGCTCATTATAGATAGAGGTAAAGATTCGATATTGCCGTGCTGCATATTGTGGATTTACTTAGATTTTTTCAGATCAGTTCTCAGCTAATTAGAAAACGGAGTAAAATGCAATTATCACTAAAAGACTGTGCTCACTTAAAGTATTGTTGCCTCGAGTAGCATACAAGATGGCTTTAAGGATTTAACAAGATGGCTTTAAGGATTTTAAAGGAAATGGAAACTAGGTTATCTAGGTAATCCGTTTAGAAAATTGCGATACAAAACTTTAAGATCTAAATGTAAAATTATCAATATGTTAATTAACATATTGATAATCAAGTTATCATATATGCAAGAACTGGGCAAAATACCATTGTCCTGTGAAAGTTCAAAACTTACCCATATTTTGATTTCTTCTGTACTATAAACATACAGGGAGGAACACATTCAGGGCCGTACCCAGGGGGTTGAACATATTCAGGGCCGTACCCAGGGGGGTGCGAACGCACCCCCCCCCTCCCCCACAACGGCCGAAAGTCCACTTTGGGATCTTTTTGTAGACAATCCATAAGTCAGACTTTTTTGCAGCCAAATCCGACAATAAACGTCCCGTGGAGATAGTGCAAAGGCACTAAAAATCACTTTTGTTCTTTCGGGGGTGGTCAGACTTTTATCAGAAAACTCACTCCCTCTACCCCCACCCCCCCCCCCCAGGAAAACTAGGTATATGGATGTCGCATCCCCCCCCCCCCCAAGAATAATCCTGGGTACGGGCCTGATATTGTGAATAAAGATCTATATATTGAGAAATTCGAGCTTGGCTTCTTAAACCCATTTAGCTGACCATTTACGACTGTTCTGTAAATATTACGCATATTCGCATACTCCATTTAGAAGAATCTGATAATACGAGACCGGAGTGAGGGACCGATATAAACAGGGTGGGGTCGATCGTCGCAAATTCGATTCTAACCCTAAGGCATGGCACTTTGGGCGTGGTCATCAGAACTTCTTACCCCTAAGAGTATAAGAAATTGGTAGTGATCGTAGGAATTTTTAAACCCTAAGAGATAGCAGAATCGAAAGAAAAAACTCCCTTATGAATGGCAATTGCTCGAATTTTAAAGAGGTCGCAGAATCAGAAAAAAGACGTTAAACACCTCCCTAGGAATAGCAATTGGTTTTATAGCCTAAGAGATAACCTGATAACGGAAAAAAAAACACACTAAACACCCTCTTAGGAATAGCAGTTGATCGAATTTTATAACCCTAAGAGATGGCAAAATCTCAAAAATTCACACCACCCCTAAGGGATAGCAGTTGGTTGAAACCTTATACCCTCAAAGATGGGACGATCACCCCTGTCTAACTTTTCTGTAGCCTACTTGGAGGTATTGGATGCTGTTTTCGGCAAGAAAAACCCTCGAAATTTCGAAATCGTAACGTATTTCAATCCCATATGTTTACTATATAAACCATCAGACACGCAACGTAACGTGAACCACTATAATTTATTGATACATACAGTGAGCTTGGGTTACCTTCGGGGTAAGCCCAGCCGTGTTAGGCACTTGCCGTTAGGTTCCCCAGCTCTTACACGGTATATAAAATGTAATATAAAAATAATCTTCAAGATTATTTTTTAAAACAACATTGGCCAAAAGTCTCCGTTTTGCAACTGGTCCATCCCCAAGGGCAGGAGCTTCCAAACCAAAATACTCCCGTTGTCTTTTTATTTGCACAAGTGTACGCAGCTCCCCTCTTGTCTGCAGCAAAATCCATGGCGATGTCATCATCCTCAATGGCGCGACCTAAACAACACATTAGCTGTAAAAACAAGTAAGGGGTAATCTAAAGTCCTATAGCCTGCACAACAGGCGCTAGTTGCGTGAAAGACGGAAAGCCGAGCTTAGTTAGCCGAGCTTGAATAGCCGAGCTTAGTTGCGCGACAAAATCGGAGGCCTATTTTTTTGCCCAGCGCTACGCCCGATAGAACGGCTTATCCGAGAGCTTTTCTGGGGCGCTTTTCAAGAGCTTGTTTAGCAGGCTAGAACTCTTACTCCTTGGCGCGCGAACAGCGTCCCCGACGCTCTAACCGGAGACCCACTCGAAAAATAAATGGAGGTCCTACAACCGGATGAGCAAATTGTGCTTATTTTAGAATTATTTAACCTACCATCACTGACCACGAAGAGTAGAATGCAAATCGCAGCCAGCTTTATTAGATAACCCATCTTGTTATGATCTGTGGAACGGAGAAAGTTTCATTTTTAGCTGGGATCCCTGCCGTAAATAATCAAATGTACTGTACAGGCGCGATTCTTGTTAAGGATTCTTCAAATACTAGGCTTTTTCTATAACATACTTATGACTACAGACCGCCCCTCGGTCAATCATATTTTATGATGTTGTAAAGAACTAAAAGTAACCTGTTGATAGTATTTACCTGGTCTATCGATAAGCTTTTCCGATTTCTCTAGGTTGGGTTGCTCACTTGCACGTGACGGAGATTTGCTGTCCTTTATTAGGATCAAGCCGTTTTTATGCCCACTCTTTTGTCGTTTAGAACAATGAACAAATCGTCCCATTAGCGTTCTTTTAGGGGACTTAAGTTTTCAATTATAGCCAGCCCAGCGTTGTCGACTTCGCAGCCAAAGAACTGGCTAGTCGGTGAAAGTTAAAGAATGCAGCCAAGTAGTTTTAAAATTTCAAAAAGAACAGATAATGTGCATCATTTGCAAGGATAAGGAGGACTTTTCTTGGGGAGTAAGGGAAAAAGAAAAGCGGTAATTCGTCTTTTTGAGATGCATAATCCTGCATAATCCTCTATTGTGTGAAGGAATCTAAACGGCTAATGAGCTTTTCCGATTTCTTTAAGGTATTACCGAAGGCTATTTCCCAGAAATAAGTTTGAGCTGTGATATCTTCTACCCAAAAATCCGAATTCCTTTGAGACTTCAGGACAAGTTTAAGAAGTTATTCAGGTTTATAGGAAAAATATTTTCGAGTCAATCCGTGGGAAAATGCGAACTCTGATACCCGCAATCCCTGTGAGCCAGGCGAACTTGTCAAATTTCGACTTCGTGGCGAATTTCTCTGCGACTATGCAAGCTATCGATATAAAAATTGGTAAGCACCTTCCTTAGTTATTTTAAAAAAAATCTAGCCGGAGTGCGACACGAAATATTCATTTGAATTTTTTTGGGGGAGCGAAATAAGAATGATGATTGAAAATAATCGAAAATCAACCCGCATTCGAAGAGAATTTGTTTGATGATGTCGCACTCCGGTGAGAATTTAGATTTTGCAGTATTCTCGCTTGTCTTAAAATTTTGTGCAGAAATATTTAAACGCTAGTAAAAAAGCTCAAAGCAAACTTTGCTACAAATGTGTTGTGATGCTTCTTCAGGCGATTAAAGCGAGATTTTCCGCTGAAATCTTTCGGAAATTGCGTCTTCGTTCGTAGTCTGTTGTGTCAGTATGTTCGTGAGCCCGTGAAACTGAAACAGCGGTAATAAGCCTTATGTTTCGCTCTTTATGGGCCTATAAACCTTATATGGTCGAGCTACAGCATGCTTTGTTTGGCGGGAAACAAACTTGAGGTGCGAACGGATGGTTTGCTCAGTTCGCAGCATGAGACATGTATCGAGTGACACAAGACCTCTTATTACTGTACATCGAAAACAAACGGACAGATTAAAGCCACATATAGAATTGCGGTTCTGCAATTCGCTTCGTCAGTTGGTGGTGTTTTGGCTGGACTACGATTTGGCTTTGTACCACGCAACCACGCAAACTGAAAAGTGACCTACGCTCGGAAGTCTTGTCCTCTGAGCTTCCTAGCGGGGAGATTCGAGTTTCGATCGTTTATTTCAGAGAGTGGTGAAGTTTAAAGGTCTGTGAAATGCTTCGAATGAACCCATAAACAGATAAAAACAGATAAACTGATAAAAGCGAAAATCCTTCTTTGGTTCGAGTTCTATACCTGTAGAAGCTAGAGTGAAACTTGAGCGGCGAGGCGAATGACTAAAATTTGCATAGAACTTGAAGTAATTTGATGTTTGCTGGACATAACGAAGTGTGAACTAGGTGTTACTCCCAATCCCCGTTGTGCTTTGATCAATGTTTTGAAGCTCACATTTCATGAATTCGCGCGAAAAACCCGATTTTAAATTCGCTTTTTTCGAGCATAATAAAAGGGCGGAATGTCTTGAAAATCGGCGACGATGAGTATTTTAGTACGATCTTTGGTATGGATATACTTTTAGGCGATTTCCAGCCTAAACGATAACCTCCGATCTGCTCACTGCACTTTTGTCGTTTTAAGAACAAAAGACAAATCCTCCCATTAGCGTTCTTTTAGTGGATACCTAAGTTTTTAATTATCTCCAGCCAAGTGATTTTGACTTTGAAGTTGTTCAATCAGTATTTTCACTCCACTGTGATTTTGAATTAGGCGCAATTAAAAAAGAACTGGCTAGCTAAACATAAAGCCTAAGCCACAAACATAGAAGTAGTTTTAAAATATCAAAAAGAATGTACATCATTTGCAATTACAAGGACAAACTCCCTTGGGACTAAGGGAAAAAATAAAAGCGGCAAATTTGTCTTCTTGAGCCCCATAATCCTCATATTGTCCTTTATAAAGATAAGGCCCAATGTCGGTCTGTCGGCTCACTGCACTTTTGTGGTCAAGAACAATGGACAAATCCTTTGATGCGCCTAATCGAACCAGTCCCTGCTCATACCTGTAACAAACCTACACTCGCCAGGATTTTTAACAGGAGGGGGCCCAAAAGGGACTTTCAAGGCATTGTATTTTAGGTAATGTCTCATTCATTTACTGTATTTTTGGCTGCTGAAGGGGGGGCGGGCCCCTAGGCCACCCCCCTGGCTACGCCCCCTGAGCCTGGGCTGCAAGTGATGCTCTTTCATAAATACTTTGATTATATAAGATATGCATGGATCCCTTTGACAATAGCCAAATCCATTAACTCTGCAGTTATTTCTGCTAATTCTGTATTCAACAACGTAAAAAGATTCCTCCACTGATCTATTTATGCTATCATATTGTTTAGAGAAAAGTGTTTTGAAGTCAAATGGGAAGGCTGAATTTAAACACAAAACCCCACCAATTCAACAGAATTCCCTAGTTTTTTTTATTGCAAATGTTTAACTCGATATCGCCCCATGACAGGTAATCCGGAATCCATGAAAAAATGAGATATGGGATCCGGAATCCATGAAAAAATGAGATATGGAATCCGGAATCCATGAAAAAATGAGATATGGAATCCGGAATCCCTGAAAAAATGAGATATGGAATCCGGAATCCATGCTGCTGGGATCCGGAATCCACGAGAAAAAACCCACATGGAATCCGGAATCCACACACTAGGATCCGGAATCCAGAACCCTATTGGAGAACCTGTCATGGGGCGATCGATAAGAAAAAGAGGTTTTATCTTAGAAAGAAGAAGAAAAAAAAATCAAGGAAGGCATGCGTTATTATTTTTAGCAACAAAGGACTGTGGAGGTAAAAAACCTCAGGGTTAAAGTAGACAAAGTCAATATGTATAGGCATTAAGATTACCTCTAGTTCATTCCGAAGCACCCAGAGCATTTTAACTTAGGCCTTGAAGCAGTCTATATGTATTTCTATGCTATCTGACTACAGTAAAGTCGTTGAGAGGATCGAGTCTGCCCCGTCTCATTATAGATAGCAAAGCCTTGATTCCATTTGCAGTAATAAAATAGCCAGTCTTGCCTTTTTGACTTCATAAGTACAAGCGATTCTCAGGTGAGATTTCAATTTTCAAGATGGCGGCAATCAAAGCTTGTGAGATTGGTTAAGTGCGCAAAGACTCTTGGGTATGATGTTGCGCAACTCGGGACGACGAAAAAAAAACAGTTGCATTTTATGACTGGGCTACCACAGGTATCCCATTAAAAAGACAATTTGAAACCACAAAATACAACCATTGCGTTTTAATAAGAAATCTTTACATACACATTTACAAGTTATTTCAAGCCTTTAACGCTAAAGGCTCTATATTCTCGGGCCAACTAATGATGTAGTAAGACAACACTAACTAAAGTTTATGCTAGGAATCTCAGCGCTCTTTGCAGCCGCATGGATGAACAATCTCGTCCCCGGGGTCTCTCCGTCGCCAAATTCAAAATGGCGGTCAATCTTTCCGCCATCTTGAATTTGGATTATTCAACCGAGAGTACCCGGGGACGAAGCTGCGGTCTTTCAGCTCAATGTGTGGCAGTAGAAACGATCGTTGAGTCACAGGAAAGCCACCGTCCGCGGGTACCATCGCACGGCCCGAAACAGAACGCCAGCGAAAACCGCCAAGCAACAATGGTCTGAGTGCGGGCTCAGCTGAAGATGGGCGTGAAGGCGGAGTGAAGGCGCTTTACTGCGCAGCTCACGTGATGATCCAGGCTCTCGTCTTCACACTCGACGTCCTTCAGAAACGAAAATACAACAAATGGGGAAATTAAATGTTTAGCTTTAAGAAAGGCTTTGTTGTATGTTCATTATAATAAGTGAGCGATTTATTGAAAAGACTGTTAACATTAATACGGTCTTGAAACTGTGCTTTCTGGATAAAAGATACTCGTGACAAAGGTATTTTTAAGTTAATGAGGAATTTGAAGTTCGATATAGTTCAAACTTGGCAAAGATTGATGAAAATGGACACTGTTTCATTGAATGAGGGGACGAGGAAAACGTCAAATTTACCGTTGTCTAGATTGGAGAAATTAATGCTGTGACAAAAGCGTTCACACTAACGAGGGTTCGTTATCCTATCTGGTGTTTTCTAGTTTGGCAGAGATTGTTCCAGTGCACATGGTGTTCACATTAATAAGGGTCTTGTAGCCTTATTTAATATTGTCTAGACTGGTTAAAGTGCACATGGTGTTCACATCAACGAGGGCCGTGTATAGCCCTTTTTAGTTTTGTCTTGTGTAGAGAATGGTTAACTTACCAGGGTGTCCAGATTAATGAGGGCCTTGTTCCCGTCGTACTCAACAGTTATCTCATCTCCAAGGGCAGATAAAGACACTTGCTTTGATCCGTAAGTTGCTTGCAGCAGTGCCATGAGTCTACGAGGCAAATCAAGTTAACAAGTACGCACAGAAGAAAAAAAGGAGTCACGCCATTCTACCCATTCTCTTCTATTTATCAAGAAGGCCGTACTTACTTGTCAGTGAATGTGTGGACATCGATCTTCTTCAAGTTTGCAGCAGCTGTTACAGTCACAATGAATGATTAGACATTTTGGGAGAGAGGGAAAGGGGGTGAATCGGTTTGCGATTGAGCGTATTCACAGATTCCGAAAGAGTGCAGGATAACAGATCAGTTTTTGTCATTACTATATCTTGCACAGTGATAATAACATTATGGCTTCATGTGACGACCTCGTGATTCATATATTGCACAGTGATAATAATATTATGGCTTCATGTGACGACCATGTGAGTCATATTGCACAGTGATAATAACATTATGGCTTCATGTGACGACCATGTGAGTCATATATTGCACAGTGATAATAACAATTATGGCTTCATGTGACGACCACGTGATTCATATATTGCACAGTGATAATAATATTATGGCTTCATGTGACGACCATGTGAGTCATATTGCACAGTGATAATAACATTATGGCTTCATGTGACGACCATGTGAGTCATATATTGCACAGTGATAATAACAATTATGGCTTCATGTGACGACCACGTGATTCATATATTGCACAGTGATAATAACATTATGGCTTCATGTGACGACCTCGTGATTCATATATTCTACAGTGATAATAACAATTATGGCTTCATGTGACGACCATGTGAGTCATATATTGCACAGTGATAATAACAATTATGGCTTCATGTGACGACCATGTGAGTCATATATTGCACAGTGATAATAACATTATGGCTTCATGTGACGACCATGTGAGTCATATATTGCACAGTGATAATAACAATTATGGCTTCATGTGACGACCATGTGAGTCATATTGCACAGTGATAATAACAATTATGGCTTCATGTGACGACCATGTGAGTCATATATTGCACAGTGATAATAACATTATGGCTTCATGTGACGACCATGTGAGTCATATATTGCACAGTGATAATAACATTATGGCTTCATGTGACGACCATGTGAGTCATATATTGCACAGTGATAATAACATTATGGCTTCATGTGACGACCATGTGAGTCATATATTGCACAGTGATAATAACAATTATGGCTTCATGTGACGACCATGTGAGTCATATATTGCACAGTGATAATAACATTATGGCTTCATGTGACGACCATGTGAGTCATATATTGCACAGTGATAACAACATTATGGCTTCATGTGACGACCATGTGAGTCATATATTGCACAATGATAATAACATTATGGCTTCATGTGACGACCATGTGAGTCATATATTGCACAGTGATAATAACATTATGGCTTCATGTGACGACCATGTGAGTCATATATTGCACAGTGATAATAACATTATGGCTTCATGTGACGACCATGTGAGTCATATATTGCACAATGATAATAACATTATGGCTTCATGTGACGACCATGTGAGTCATATATTGCACAATGATAATAACATTATGGCTTCATGTGACGACCATGTGAGTCATATATTGCACAGTGATAATAACATTATGGCTTCATGTGACGACCATGTGAGTCATATATTGCACAATGATAATAACATTATGGCTTCATGTGACGACCATGTGAGTAATATATTGCACAATGATAATAACATTATGGCTTCATGTGACGACCATGTGAGTCATATATTGCACAATGATAATAACATTATGGCTTCATGTGACGACCATGTGAGTCATATATTGCACAGTGATAATAACATTATGGCTTCATGTGACGACCATGTGAGTCATATATTGCACAGTGATAATAACATTATGGCTTCATGTGACGACCATGTGAGTCATATATTGCACAATGATAATAACATTATGGCTTCATGTGACGACCATGTGAGTCATATATTGCACAGTGATAATAACATTATGGCTTCATGTGACGACCATGTGAGTCATATATTGCACAGTGATAATAACATTATGGCTTCATGTGACGACCATGTGAGTCATATATTGCACAGTGATAATAACATTATGGCTTCATGTGACGACCATGTGAGTCATATATTGCACAGTGATAATAACATTATGGCTTCATGTGACGACCATGTGAGTCATATATTGCACAATGATAATAACATTATGGCTTCATGTGACGACCATGTGAGTCATATATTGCACAGTGATAATAACATTATGGCTTCATGTGACGACCATATGAGTCATATATTCCACAGTGATAATAACATTATGGCTTCATGTGACGACCATGTGAGTCATATATTGCACAGTGATAATAACATTATGGCTTCATGTGACGACCATGTGAGTCATATATTGCACAGTGATAATAACATTATGGCTTCATGTGACGACCATGTGAGTCATATATTGCACAGTGATAATAACATTATGGCTTCATGTGACGACCATGTGAGTCATATATTGCACAATGATAATAACATTATGGCTTCATGTGACGACCATGTGAGTCATATATTGCACAGTGATAATAACATTATGGCTTCATGTGACGACCATGTGAGTCATATATTGCACAATGATAATAACATTATGGCTTCATGTGACGACCATGTGAGTCATATTGCACAGTGATATTAACATTATGGCTTCATGTGACGACCATATGAGTCATATATTCCACAGTGATAATAACATTATGGCTTCATGTGACGACCATGTGAGTCATATATTGCACAATGATAATAACATTATGGCTTCATGTGACGACCATGTGAGTCATATATTGCACAGTGATAATAACATTATGGCTTCATGTGACGACCATGTGAGTCATATATTGCACAGTGATAATAACATTATGGCTTCATGTGACGACCATGTGAGTCATATATTGCACAGTGATAATAACATTATGGCTTCATGTGACGACCATGTGAGTCATATATTGCACAGTGATAATAACATTATGGCTTCATGTGACGACCATGTGAGTCATATATTGCACAGTGATAATAACATTATGGCTTCATGTGACGACCATGTGAGTCATATATTGCACAGTGATAATAACAATTATGGCTTCATGTGACGACCATGTGAGTCATATATTGCACAGTGATAATAACATTATGGCTTCATGTGACGACCATGTGAGTCATATATTGCACAGTGATAATAACATTATGGCTTCATGTGACGACCATGTGAGCCATATATTGCACAGTGATAATAACATTATGGCTTCATGTGACGACCATGTGAGTCATATATTGCACAGTGATAATAACATTAGGGCTTCATGTGACGACCATGTGAGTCATATATTGCACAGTGATAATAACATTATGGCTTCATGTGACGACCATGTGAGTCATATATTGCACAGTGATAATAACATTATGGCTTCATGTGACGACCATGTGAGTCATATATTGCACAATGATAATAACATTATGGCTTCATGTGACGACCATGTGAGTCATATATTGCACAGTGATAATAACATTATGGCTTCATGTGACGACCATGTGAGTCATATATTGCACAGTGATAATAACATTATGGCTTCATGTGACGACCATGTGAGTCATATATTGCACAGTGATAATAACATTATGGCTTCATGTGACGACCATGTGAGTCATATATTGCACAGTGATAATAACATTATGGCTTCATGTGACGACCATGTGAGTCATATATTGCACAGTGATAATAACATTATGGCTTCATGTGACGACCATGTGAGTCATATATTGCACAGTGATAATAACATTATGGCTTCATGTGACGACCATGTGAGTCATATATTGCACAGTGATAATAACATTATGGCTTCATGTGACGACCATGTGAGTCATATATTGCACAGTGATAATAACATTATGGCTTCATGTGACGACCATGTGAGTCATATATTGCACAGTGATAATAACATTATGGCTTCATGTGACGACCATGTGAGTCATATATTGCACAGTGATAATAACAATTATGGCTTCATGTGACGACCATGTGAGTCATATATTGCACAGTGATAATAACATTATGGCTTCATGTGACGACCATGTGAGTCATATATTGCACAATGATAATAACATTATGGCTTCATGTGACGACCATGTGAGTCATATATTGCACAGTGATATTAACATTATGGCTTCATGTGACGACCATGTGAGTCATATATTGCACAGTGATAATAACATTATGGCGGCTTCATGTGACGACCATGTGAGTCATATATTGCACAGTGATAATAACAATTATGGCTTCATGTGACGACCATGTGAGTCATATATTGCACAGTGATAATAACATTATGGCTTCATGTGACGACCATGTGAGTCATATATTGCACAGTGATAATAACATTATGGCTTCATGTGACGACCATGTGAGTCATATATTGCAGAGTGATAATAACATTATGGCTTCATGTGACGACCTCGTGATTCATATATTGCACAGTGATATTAACATTATGGCTTCATGTGACGACCATGTGAGTCATATATTGCACAGTGATAATAACATTATGGCGGCTTCATGTGACGACCATGTGAGTCATATATTGCACAGTGATAATAACATTATGGCTTCATGTGACGACCATGTGAGTCATATATTGCACAGTGATAATAACATTATGGCTTCATGTGACGACCATGTGAGTCATATATTGCACAGTGATAATAACATTATGGCTTCATGTGACGACCATGTGAGTCATATATTGCACAGTGATAATAACAATTATGGCTTCATGTGACGACCATGTGAGTCATATATTGCACAGTGATAATAACATTATGGCTTCATGTGACGACCATGTGAGTCATATATTGCACAGTGATAATAACATTATGGCTTCATGTGACGACCATGTGAGTCATATATTGCACAGTGATAATAACATTATGGCTTCATGTGACGACCATGTGAGTCATATATTGCACAATGATAATAACATTATGGGGGCACAGCCACGTCCCTACTGGTCATTTTCTTATAATTTTCCAAAATATTGGGGGGATGGGGGGGGGGGGCACGTGCCCCCAGTGCCCCACCCTCTGCTACCTCCCTGATATAGCCACGATTCATGATATCTTTGAAAATTTGATAAAAGTGTTAATTACTATGTGCGACACAGGTAAATTATTTGTGGTAAAACTTGTGAATATGACAACTAAGAGTTATTGCTTTTGTTTCTTTTGAGTGATTCACCACAGAAAAGCACCAATAAGATTTATATTATTTTCAAGTAAAGAAAAGATCCTATGTGGTGAAGCTATGATAAAGCTTTTTTTGCTGCAGGACAATGGTATTAGGTTCTTGCATAGATTATCTCTTAACACGTGATTAGCACGTGATGCATACTTAACACGTGCTCTGCAAGTGACTGGCACGTGGCTGGCACGTGATGCATACTTAACACGTGCTCTGCAAGTGACTAGCTCGTGACTGGCATGTGATGCATACTATGAACGTGCTCTGCTAGTACGTAGCATGTGGCTGGCACGTGATGCATACTTAAAACGTGCTCTGCAAGTGACTAGCGCGTGACTGGCACGTGATGCATACCTTGCGCAGCTGTTGGGTTAGACTCCACTTGTAGCACAACAGCTAGAACTGCGTCGGCATACATGTCGTTCACAGAATTCGCCACCCACTACGAACAACAAGTGAGCATTTTAAATAATCAGCTCATTAACGGGTATTAGATTACAGCCATGGTATACGAGCCATACAGAGCATGGCCTTGCCTCATGAAATAAGGCATTTGCGTCGCGATAGGAGTCCCGGAATTTCAGGCCACGATACATATCACAGTCACAATTGTCGCGAAACATGTGGCCGTCACAATTGTCACGATATATGCTGCCGTTTTGAGGGCGCGATGCGCAGTGAAGTCATCGAGGTCGCGATGCACGTTGCATCACTCAGGTCTAGACAGAGGTCACAGTGATTCAGGTCGCGATACACATCGCGGGGCGTTAATGTCGCGGTCATTTATATCCCATTTCAGGTCGCGATCATACATTTCGCGATACAGGTCGCGGTCTTACCTCAATAAGGACGCTACTCTTTTCATGCATGACCGTGATCGCACCAAACACTCGCACCGCGCTCTTGCCTTGTATAGTGACCTCGTCAAGTCGACCAGCAAGGTTCTCCAGACACTGCTTCAGTACAGAGAATGCACCATGGAAAGCGACCGACTGTTTCTGTAGATTGAGGCAATCAATTTACTTTTCATAAAAAGGCAGACCTTGTGAATGGTCATAATCAGGAACTGGAGGGTTTAGAGGGCAGAGGATCATGGGATTTCTTTGTTCGAAAATGGCTCAGAGGATCATATGATTTCTTTGTTTAAAAATGGCTCAACCTCCTTTGCCCCATGCTAAAGAATCAAGAACTTTCTAGCGAATTTTTAAGAGCGCTTGTAAAAGACAACTGTGTCCCCAAGCATGTCTCTACGCTTGCCATAACGGAGCATGTCTCTACACTTGCCATTCCGTTTTAAAGAATACACATCAAGCTGAGGCACTAGGACTGAATGTTTCGAATGAGAATATAATGGCATTGCTTTATGGACCTCTCAAAGGAAAGCATCAAGAGTCGCCTTACCTGCGTGAGCACGCTAGTAGCCAGCTCAGTATAGTCTGAAAAAATCATAAAAAAATAACCTGGTGTAACTCATTCCGCAAAAAGACTAGGCCAATATCCATACTATCAATTCTTATACTGCAGTACTTTAAAACCGAGGTTATTTAGATTTAAGGCGGAAATAAAGTGATCCGGGCCAGATTCCTAGAAGCAGGTTAACGCTAACCCACGGATGAATGTCCATTTTATCCAATCAAATGTCAAGATAGCCTTATTTATCCCTGGTTAGCACTAACCTGTTTCTAGGAAACTATAAACCTGGTAATCTGGATTATGTGTTCTTACTCAATAATAGGGAGGCAAGAAAATACTTTAAGTAATCAATACAAATTCTATATTAGAGTTGCACCAGTATATCAGACAACCAATTATCTTTCTATCTTTTAAAATCTAAAGCTTATAATTTAAAAAGAAATTGACTTTTTCCCTCCTTGTTTCTGTCTTCTTTTCGTTGTTCTTCCAACTCACTCTGTAAGTCGTCAGGTGCAATGAGGTGGTAGTTGAAGCCTCGCTTGATGAGTATCCCTGACAAAGGCTTGCCATGCTCTGGCTTCTCACGAGCCATCTGACCCATCACCTGTCATACAAAAACAGCAACAAAAATTGAGCATGTAAAACAATTCGGTGCCCCTCATCATATGAGCCAACATACGAGGATCAAAACACAATGCAGTCAATCTTAGAGAAGGCGACCAACATCCTCAGAGACATATGGATGGACAGACATGCACAAACACCCACATATACAACATCTTTTAGTTGGTTAGGAAGGGGTGGGCACAGATGGCCTGCATCACTTCCTGGTACCAAACTCTTTAAAAAAATATCTATATCATGGCTAGGCACATATCCTTTCCCCCTTGGCCGGTAACACACCTTGGCCATTTTCTCTCCTCGGAAGTAGAGCTCGACGCTCTGGCAGTTGGGAGGATTATGAACGACAAGACTGACCTCCTGAAACCGAAAATGAAAGTCAGTTGGTAACTGTGGTTCAGATCATAATAGTCAATAGATACTTTGTTAAAGCCGCATTGTCACCAGTTTACTTCCGGTCGGTTACGTAACAATCTCCGTTGATTTTTAACGGAAAACGCGAAAAATATTTCAAAATATTGAAAGCAGTGTGTTTATTGAAAGTGTCTTTGAGGATGTGATTGATAATTTAGAGCGGATGGCCTGTTTAATATCTCGGATTTTAATAGATTCTTTTGTCTTTTAACGGTTGAGGTTTTCGTCGGACCTCCGGAAGTAAACTGGTGACAATGCGGCTTTAAGAGAGTATGCTTCCTTATAGAGACAGACAGGTGAAAGGTATAAGACACTTACCGATTTGTCCTCATATTCACGTATTAGGGCAGCTTTGAGGCGGCCCATCTCATTCTGTTCCCCATGAACGAGAACCTGCAAAAAGTCAATCAAATGCATCACATCAAAGAGCAAACTAAAAAAAAACCACAACAACATATATTCTATTCACTGTCAATAAGTTGGGGCTCATTGCATTTTATAGTATTTGTATTTTTAAATCAACTACACACAGTTATGCCAGTCATTTAGGTATTAGGTTGGTTCTTTTGACACAAGCATATTCATCACAGTAATCACCCAGAATGGAGAGCAGCAGAAATAGGGTCCAGTACTTACAATATGAGGAGGTTTCAGGATTCGTATGAACTCGCTCGTCTGTTCGAAATCAGTGTGGGCAGAAAATGATATGTAATCTAAAACACAAATGATTTGTTCTGTCAATACCATCACCACAAAAAGTATATCTTTTATCCGTGTATACAGACAGCCTGACAATGCATTAACTGAAATAGCTGTAAAATGTAAAAAGTTTCCATATATGTATGCCTGTAGTTTTGAAATAAGAAATCAAAATTTTCAGTCTTTGTGCTTTTCTGGGCTCACCTACTGAACACTTGCGAGGAATCTTCTGTCCAGACATTGTCTGCACTTCTTCAGGTTCAGACATAAGGTTCTGATAAAAGCAGAAATGGTAATGACTTAGGAAAATTCCCTAGTGGCCATCTGCACTTGATCTACCTGCTATTGGTTACAATTTGAAATTTTGAGATATACATTCATTTCAAAAAAAACGTTGCCAGTGCAAATGGTAAATGGTGAATGGAAAATGACAGAGTTCTACTAAAAAATGAAAAAAAGAAAAGAAGCATAAGGGCTCCCCTTAGTTGATGTCCCCTTTATGCAGCAACCAGTTATTATCACACCATTGCGGCGGTCTGTGCACCACTATTACCCTAACAAAGGGCTATAGAAAACTACCTCACCTTTGCCAGCGTCCCCTCTACACAGTAACCAGCAATAATCACACCGTTGCGGCGGTCGGTGCACCACTGCTCAAACAGCTCTCGTGACAAACCACTCTGCATCATTCCTGGACTAGCCATGACCACAGAGGGGCCAATGTCATCAAATTGATCTATGCTCTGATGGTCAACAAAAACAGTGATTCAGCACCTGTCTTAAATGCATTATAACAAGAAATGGGATCCCACATACCTTTAGGTTTGAGATGTGCTTGAATACAAATGGGTTTGATATGGCAATCTGAAAAAGATAAGGAAGAGATAACACCTGAACAACTCCCACTTATGAATGATGTATCAAAATCAGTTTCTTACTTATTTTTGTGTTTTGTTTTTATTCTTAATGAAAGTAGTATATAGTTGATCTGATATTACAGAAATACCTGTTTTTTGATCTTGTCATTCATGGCATTCACATAAGTCTGGAAGACTAAACAACAGGTCATGTTAAAGTTGTCAGTACAGCACTGATAAAATGAAAAATTTATGTTCAAATGCTAAAATATTTATAACAATAACAACAACAACAACAACAACAATAATAACAAAAAAGACCATGTTTTACAGGCTTGAGATAAAATAAATTTGCATATAGCTATGCAGTACCTGACATGCATTTCTTGGCAAGCTGTGATGCATAGTATATTGGGATGTCATGGAGTTCTGGGTGATTCTGCCAGTATTCATCTGAAGTATTCATATTGATATTATAACAACAATTAGCATTCCTTAATGAATTAAAGGATTCTAGTTTTGGATGTTGATCTCTTACCTAAGATAAGAAGTAATTCCTGAGCGCGACCCAAGGCAAAGACAGGTATAAGACAGCGACCCCCTCTGTTCACAATATCATGGACAGTGCCTAAAACAAAATGGAGGGAATTCCAGTTATATGTAGTGGGGAAGCTAGGATGCTTAATTAGTAAATTTTGAACAAAATAAACAGAAATTCAACACAAGGTTGTGTTGAATACCAGGGTTCAAAATAGCACCCGGGTTCAGGTGATAGTCGACAGTTTTTGTGATTGTTTGCTCTAAACTAGTAATGAAGATACAAAGATTGGTGATATGTAAAAATATTTTCAAGAACACATAAAAGGCTGGCAAATCTCAGCATTTTAAAAATAATTATTCTGAACCCTTAATACTCCTAGTCTCTCGCCTTAAAATTCAGTGGAATTTGATCATTGCATTTGATGCATTGCCTTTATTACCTGTGAATCTTGCTTCTCGTTCTTCACGTTTTTCATGGATGTGAGTACCATATGTCGATTCCTGCAAAAAATGATTACTGCAATCATCCACACCTGACTAGGGAGCAGGGAACCATCTGTTAATATTTGAAAATATGCAAAATGTAATTAGCGACTTACAATAATGAGGACGTCAGGGGAGATTGATGGAATCTCAGCAGCCATTAAATGCCTATCTTCCTGTCTTGAGAAATCCCCTGTGTATAATATCTAAAAAAAAGTTGAAGAAATAAAATACAACGTTCAATAAAATACAACATTAAAGTACATGATTTTGTACTTCTTTTAATTTTTTTTTTACAATTTCTGTAACAATTATATCCTCTAAAATATCTTATCCATATATAAAACAGCTAGAAGAATTGATTCCAAGCCGTGTTGATAAGTGGTGATTGTCAATACTTCTTTTTAAGTTACCTTAACACCTGCAATCTCCAGCATGAACATGCATGCTCCCAGCACATGGCCGGCATGGTAACACCAAAACTTGATACCTCCAACCTCTTTCTCCTACAAAGATACACAAATGTTAAAGGGGCACTTGCCACACAAGTCCAATACTCTGATCAATTCCATAAATGCCATTGTTCCCTGCCATTGTTTAATCTTGTTCTGCTCCAGTGGCCTCAATTGTTTCAGACACTGCCATTTAAAAATTTGTCAGAATATTGGATAACCTCTGCACTTGCACAGAGTTATTTCGGCAATCCCCCAAACTGCCAAAATCATGCAGAATAATTTAAATAACTATCCAGGTTTATTAACTGGCCTTTGATTATTCAGATAAAAACAATATTGTGTCTTGAATGCCTCACATCGAATGGATGGAAATGGATTGGAAGTAATACTTATAGGTTTTGGAACAGGCTGTGCATTTATTCAAACCCTGAAATTCCATATAAATACACCAACATGATTCTTTGCATCGAATTCCTTTTACAGAAAATTGGTTCATATCTCTTCTTCGCTTGGGCGAAGTAATCCGGAAGATTTTACATTGTTTTGTTAAATACTTTTTCATATTTTATAAAACTTCCTTAGAAGAAGAGTGCAAGATGCAGCATCACTAATTGCTTAGTAGAGTAAAATGTCAAAGAAAAAGAAATAATACGTATAGTATGCAAATACCTGGTGAAAATGCAGAGTTTCAATCTTATCCATGCTCTTTTCCAAATCAGATTCAGTGAATAACATGTCTTCTGCAGCAATATTGCTAAATTGCAAAAATGACAAATCGAGTAAGAATAATAGTTTAATACACACTTTTGCAAAACTGAATTACAGTGTGGGTCAGAATATTAAAGTGTCTCTTAATTGGTCTCTGATTGGTTGGCCCACCTTTCAAGGACGCGGAAACAATGCATATTTAAATGAGAAAGTAGATTTTTAAATGGGAACATGTTAAGTGTTACTGTTTAAAAACAGTCAGAAGACTGTGGAGTAATTTACTACAGTGGTTTACTAACCTGACTTTGACATAATCTGATAATAACCATCTGAAATAAACAAAATACAATCATATAAATCATACAATCATATCATACAAGTAATCAAAGGTATAGTTGTGTTTGTTCTTTGTTTTTTGCAATAGGGCATTTAAAATTCAGATTTAATATCTTATTTATATCTAGTTTCATGAATAAAATCAAATTGAAACTGAACAAAAGCCATAGGTAAGTATTAATCATGTTGAACTTTTTATCCAGAAGAGATAGCCCTTTGCACATGTCATATTTGTCATATTTACTTGAATATGTATCACATTTAGATAGAGCACTTTGAACATGGGAGGGGATAAGCACTGGCTTTGCAACCCCCCCCCCCCCTCCACCCTACATACCCTACTAAGAGAACCAACATCACTCACCGGTAGATGGCTTTTGTTGCATGTGTCATGAATACTCTGCCTTTGAAGGTTGTCTGCGAAAATCAAGTAAAGAAACTGTGAACAATTTTATTACGTGATTACAGAAAAATGTTTCTACTTCAAAACTTTAATGTTAGACAAAAAAGCATAACAAAGCAAAGTGGGAAAAGGGGAAGCTTTGTTGCATCCTTAAAGTGCCCCTAGCATCAAATTTCAGTAGCTTGTTTTCAATATTTACTTATCCTGAGATGAAGAATAGGTTAGGAGTTTTCATATAATATCAAAAAATATCTTGAAATTTGACCACAGGCGAAGACACAAGCGTTTAAAAACAGCTCTTTTTTCACAAGTTGACCACATAAAACGAGCCTGTGTGCAGTGTGAACAACGGGCGCTTGCATCAAGCTAAAATGTGCAATAAATTTTCTTATTGAGTAGCTTATGAATTACTTATTTCATTTTGAAGAGGTCTGTGATATAAAGTTTAAAAAGCTATTCTTTCTTAGAAATAAGGGGAAATGTCGTAATTTAAAAAAACACACATTTTGTCACCTATGTTGGAAATATTTTATTTATGATTATACAGATGATCATATTGAATAAGAAAAATAATGATATTGTTCTGGTAACAGGGTAAAGCAAGGCCCTAAAATAATAGAAAATGTGCCCTTCAGGATTCCTGAATCAACGAGGAATGCCTGGCACTTTTGAAAAATGGGGTCACTTTTGGCTCAAGAGTGCGATATTATTAACATTTAAAAGCTGGGAAAAAAAACTTGGTATGGTTTGTTTTCAAGTCAGAAACTACTGATATATTGGACGGTGTAAACCCGGAAACAAAGAGTTTGATGCTACAGGCACTTTAACAGCTACTACATCAATATGAATCACTAAACAGCTTTCTCAACAGCATACAGAATCATGCGACATCGTTTACATGCAAACATCACAACAATGCTGGTAGTATTTGCACAGTTTAAATGATACAATGTTAAGCCAACCTTTTCGAGAAGCCATGGTAAGGACCCACAGTGATCAAGATGAAAACTGCAAAATAAGTCATCAACTTCATCAGCTGATACTTTAAGATCTATTTTTTTACCCAAGGTTCCAAAGGAATTCAATCCTAAAGATATCTACAGTAAGAAATGTTACCCATGCCAATGGATGTTAAACATTAAATATAATGTAACAGTGGCCTTGTTCCTTTTATACAAGAACCTAGTGTTAACATGATGTTTTGTATTAAAGGGGGTCAAGGTATTGCAGGGGGGTCTTATTCTTTCTTCCACTCATAATAGTGGCTAGAGCCCTGAATATATAAACAGTAAATAGTGTGAAAAAGCAATATTGACACATTGTATCAGCAATTGTTAATTATCAATAGAAGAAAAATATTGAGGTTAATCTCAAGATTTATAGCCTGCATGCAGCCGGAAAAAGTTATTATTACCATCTGCGAATTACCGGTGAGAAGCTTGTTTAGACCACCATCGCACCAACCGCCGGGGTAAAGTGATTTCTGATTTCTATTTCAGCTGCATGCAGGCGAAAAAAATTATAGAGTAAGAAGAAGTATGCAGAGATCACTATAATCGATATGACTTATTGCAAAAGAGCATGTAAGTATTACTTTTGATCTAACAATCTAATCAATATCAATTAATTAAGATTATTCATTGATTTTAACATATTGATTTTTTTGTTCTCTATTGATTTTTATCAATTGAAAAGGCCGGGGTAAATCTCACCCCCATAAGGCAGGTGTCACAGGATTCCTCAGGCCTTGAGGTAGGTAGGTATGCTTGCTTCATACTAAACACCTCTACCTCTGACCACAGGCCTACTTTATCTTCATAACTTACTGACTGACAAGAAGAAGGTCAATCTCTGCAGTATCAATCTCGTCCAGAAAGGGTAGAGATTCGACTCCAGTCATACCAGGGTGGATGCCACAATCCAGCTGAAAATTATAATACGGTATTACTTAACCCATTCGCTCCTATACCGCCCTGAAACGCCCCACAGAAAAACTGTCATATTTCCCTATACCACCCTGTACCGCCCGGCTTTTGCGCGCACAAGGCTAAATCAGACCGGGGTGAATTAAAAATTTGACCACGTGTGAATTTACATGGTTGATCTCATTTCAAAATACTTCATTTCAGGAGGTCAAAAAGTTACAAAAATAACCTTTACTGGATCACATAACATCTGCTAGGTAACAAGGATGCCACAAAGGGTTTTTTAGATGGATTAACTCGAATATTTTTCATGTTACTTTGCTTCTTTGAAAATGATAGATTTGACAACAAAGTCTGTGCGAATGATTTGAATCAATTCTATATTCCTCCGTTCTTGGTAAATAAAAATTAGGGAAAATCAACAATCAAACAATACTTTCAGTTGACTGTACATTGAAGACGTTGTGAACTGATTATGAGTTTAGGAAATCCACTGAAAGCACTAAGATTTTGTTCTCTAAACATAAAACTGATTTAGGAAAGTCAACCGTCCCTGTGTTCAGAACACACACTTTGAAACCGTAAAACTGGTTGATAAAATGTCTTTGTTTTACCAAGTCTTGACATCTTATCTGTGGAATAAACTTGTGGAATGTATTCAGGGATACTGTGAGTACATTTATTTAAAATATTGTATTGATTTGTGTTTTTATTGAAAAAGAATTTTGTCAAAAGAAGTTGTGTTTTGTTTCTTCGTGTTCACTAAATTGAACAAATTTGAATAAACTTGTTAAATAATAGTCTAGTTTTTATATTGTCCTAGTTGTGTACAGATTAATTTGTACACCATCAGATCCCTTGTCTTTTCCTGAATAGGATGCACTATTTACTTTTAGGTATTATTGTCTCACAATTTACTGCGCATATGTGTTTTGCTTTCCGCTCGAGGGAATTTGCAAAACTTGTGAAAACTCCCAGGGAGAGGGCGAATCGCACGCGCTATTATCCCAGGAGCAAATGGGTTAAAGAAGGTCAATCGGCCATGATTTTTTGCTCCTGCTCAATGCAGATTCACACAAAGAATAGTTATAGCTTTACCATAACTTTCTTTCCCTTGAATTCCAAGATGTGACATGACCTTCCAACTTCTTGACCTGAACCTCTGTAGAAATGAACACAAATCAAAAGGGAATTTGATCAACATGATCTATATATGAATCATTGCCTCAATCTCGAATAAGGTTATTTGATCGACATAATCTATAGAAATCATGGCCTTAATCTCATTATCACGGTAAAAGTGCTCGATATCCTGCAAGTCAAATACTTCATGCTTATATGTACTAGCTTCGCTATCATTATTTCGATAGTGCTGTTTTGGGACTAACAAAATAGACGCAAAACACACGTGCATCAAACTGACAGACAGCGCGAAAACTATAATCAAATCTGAGGCAGCCATACGTTTGTTTTAGGCCAATAGCCACAAAATAGAGTTATACAAGAAATTAAAAGGTTTGACATGACTCACAAAGGTGTAATGCGCAGCAAATCGCTCTCTTCTGGCGGAATAACGCTGTCAGCCTTTCGCTTTACGGACGCCGCCATCTTGAAATTGAGTATCTGAGCCCGCTGTACGCGCCGTAAAGCATTGTACTACACGGAAGCAAATCAGCGGAGTTAAACTGGTCTTTTGGGAGCACCCTGTTTTTTATGCGAGACCGAGCTTTTTTAGGCGGAAAAAAATGCGCGAGCATGCGAGCATCAGCCGAAAACTGCGAGAACATCGAAATTTCGGGGGCCATTCGGGAGCCCCAAATGCATCACTAGCGGTATAGTTGAACCCCGTTCACTAAAGCCTGGAGGGAAAAAGTACGAGTTAGTTTAGAAATTGAGTTATTCGATTTCGAGTTATCGGGAAATTCGAAATATCGTTTTCTGGTCCAAAAATTTCGACCCTCCCCCAGTCAAAAGCACAATAATGGTGGCTCTCCCTCCCCCCTTAGTGGGCGACGGAGCAGGCCTTTAACACCACCAAGCCAAGAAAAAAGTCCGGGGTGTATGCTCCCCTGTGAAAATTTTGCCATATTCAAATAAATGAAATGCTAATTATTGTTAAAACCTAAATAGAATATATCACTCTTAAAGCATCTCGCACTCTTAACCTAGTTAGACGGAACTTATATAGTTGTTCTAAAGTAGTAAAAGCCCGCGCCTACTGTTTAGTGCGCCCCACGCTGTCCTACGCGTCAACTGTGTAGGATCCCTACACATTAACAAGATCGAGATGGTCCAGAGGCGCGCAGCCCGTTTTGTATATAGTAACTATTCTCGCTATGTTAGTGTTAGTGCTTTTATCAGTGATCTCAAGTGGCCAGAGCTCTACCTTATAAGGAAACAGGATCGTCTTTGCATGTTGTATAAAATTGTAAATGGCCTTGTACCTATATCTCTCCCTGACCACATTAGTTATTGCTCGTCCGTCACTCGTTGTAATCACCCGTTTAAACTTAATGTTCTTACCCCCCGTACAGATGTTTACAAGTTTTCATTTTTTCCCAATACTATTCCAGATTGGAACAGCCTTCCGGCACACACCGTTAGTGCCGGTTCATTAGATTCATTCAAGACCTTAGTCTCTCAATAGAGCTGTGTAGCATATTATAATGTATTGGTTTAGTCTTATTTATTTATTTATGTATATTTATTTATCTTGGTGTAATGCAACTCAGCCTAACCGAGCATTAAAACTGAAACTGAAACTGAATAAAGCATCATTAGCTCCATCCAAACAGAAATCTTATTTTCATACCACCAATCTGAAAAGTTATTAGCGGGGGTGGGGACTCTGACATGAATCGAAATTCGTAAATTCAGTGATGGAAGTAGACTTTCTCAAAGTCGTTTAAAAATTTTGAGGTTTAGGATTGTCGCTCGCTCGGTCGCTTCGCGACTTCATTTAATCTTGCTTCGCTCGCTGATTTAATCTCCCAAACGATTGTTTGGGATCACAAATAATCGTTCTTCATGCGGACCATCAGGGATTGGAACTTACTGCCGGAGCTAACTGCAAGGGCAGCCAGTCTTAACGCTTTTAAGAAAGAAAGCGAACTATATTTGCATTGACTTATGTTACTTCACTTATTATATATTTTTTTGTTATTATTGTTTTTGTTTTTTTAATATTCTAATACCTCATAAGAATCTTCAAATAGAAGGAGATGGGGTTTTACGGAAGAAGAAAGAAGAAGAATCTCGCCTCGCTCGCTGATTTAATCTCGCTTCGCTCGATTAATGAATCTGAGGTCGACTTGGAGCAAGCCTACGATGGAAGTTAATAAAACGAAAAAGATGGTAGAGGCCACACTTTAGGGATAATGCCATTTTTAACGCCAGCCAAACAAAAGTCAGAAAAGTGCTAGCAGAAGACGCATCTCATTCATTTATATATTTTGTAGGGGGTCTGGAGTTCTCTCTCCAGAAAAATGCTGAAATTCCAGACTTCTAGGCTCGGAAATTGATCAGGATACCTGTTAAAAAGGCCTGTATCAAAATTTGAGGCCCTTCCCCCAAATCAACGCTCAAAAAATCACAGCCCTCCCCCCAAACAGCCCTCGCAACCCTCCCCCCGTTATATAGAATGACCCTTCCCTGAAGGGTTCGAGTTATCGAGAGGTATAAATATATGTAGAATCCGGTTATCGAAGGTTACTCTGCGGAATCAAATAGGTTCCCGTGGTCGTAATGTAAAGCTTCCTGCGTTTTGCCTGGTGCACACTAGTTATAACGACATTGGCACTCGCACTCTTATTTTCGTGTGTTCAAGTGTGAATGGTTTGACATTTTGACATAAGCCCGACATAACGACATAAAAGAAAAAAACTTGTTTTTTCGCCTAGTCGTTATGTCGGGCTAAACAGATTGCGTGCGCTCATGTCGTTATGTAGTTATGTCACTAAGCAGGTACTATGAAGGAATTGTTACTCTATGCAAAAGTTGTTTCCTACACGTCAGTTAGATATTCACTTTCACTTTCCATTCGACATTTCACTTATTTGCTTTACGTGGATCTCTTCATTGTTTGACTAAGCATGCGTCTGTTTAGCAAAACAGGTTTATATTGGCCAGGCTAAAATAACAGTTTAACGATTACCTTCATCCTTAATCTTACCGATGTTACATTACTTAATTTTCCCTTTATCCTGCTCTTGCTATTTCTATCGAAGGAATTTATTCTTAGTCATTTATTATTTCATCGTTGATTTTCTTCCCAAAGTCAATATCCTAACTTCTATTCTTACGTCATTCTTAAAACCAGTTTGACCAGTTTATTAATGAGATTAGTATAAATTGAGCAGCATAGTAACTAGCTCTAGGATTGTGCTGTAACTGTTGCGAGGACACTACACGGCAGTGCTCTAGGTTGGGTTAGTGAGGTGTCACGCAGGAGTAAGTCACACATGTAGTGAAGACATATTTAGCATCTAGAAATTATATACTGATCGGCTCGCATGGAAATTGCTTAGCCAAGCAGTTCATTTTTTTAGCAGATAGACCTTTTGCTCGGGAAACTTATAGGCGTACCGCGTCCCTTTTCAAGTGGTACTGGAGAACAGAGTTTTAAGCATTTGTTTTAGTCCTGTATCTACCACATAAGGAAAATTTAGTCTGAGTTAACACAAGGTTTACCCTAAGTAAGCTTCAGACCTAGCCGTCGGTGAAATTAGGTTTTAGTGCATTTAAAGAGTATGAGTGCAAAAATGATTAGAATGCTGTCAATCATATTAATCACGTGTGTAGCTTGCCATGCGCACTAGCAGTGTAACAAGTTAGTGTGTGACATCCGTAGTTAGTAGCAACATTGTAAACATTACGTAAGTCACGGTAGCCCAATTGTGACCTACTGACACACCCACGTAGGAAGGTCGTCCCTCGTACACCCATTGGTTAAACCCTTATCCAAACAGTGCTAAAAGCCCTTTGGGATGTCAGTTATCCTAAAGGACATGCCGTCTTAGTAGCATATAAATATGGGTGCATACCGAAGCCCCAACTCACTTAAGGGTGTACTGACATTAGTGTTGCTCAGTAACGACGTTGCTACGCTGGTGGCGTTGAGCGCGCGCCTAAACATAACACGGAATTCGTCATTCCAAGCTTAAAAATAAAAATATGCGTTTCAAGTTCACAAAAATTGACTTTAAGTTGATCTCAGCCTTTTTGGGTGATAATATTTTCCATATTTTGTAAACACGAAGATTCAGCGAAGATTTAGCCAAGCCAACTTTCAATTTTTCAATTTTCACTACCTGCTCGCGCTGCAATAAACACCGAACGCTGGCGCAAGCACTGAAAATCTTCTTTCAAAGTAAGTAGCGCGCGCTGTATCAGAATTTTAAAATACTTTTTCCATTTTCATCATGAAATAACGAATATCGGTCCTTTGAAGTGTAAATACCACGAAAGGCTATTGGAATTCGTTTTTAAACTTCGTTTAAATTTGTGGGATTATATTTAAAACAGGACTTTGATTTCAAACTCCGGCCAGATTTGTGTTTTTCAAGTTAGTCTGCAGAATCATTGTATGTTGAAATTATGCGAAAAGACGAGAAGAATTTAATTGTGGGTGTAATTACAGGCCACCTGATCTCAACGCTCGCGAATTTTGCGACGAATTAGATCAACTTCTTCAAAATATTTCTAGAAATAACAAAATTTGTGCATTGTTAGGTGATTATAATTTTGATGTGATGAAACATCATTGTCATAGAACAACGGCGGAATTTCTAGACATAATGTATAAATGTTTTTCCCCTTGATTACGCGACCAACAAGAATTACTTCTCATACCGCAACTTTGCTTGACAACATCTTTATAAACGATTTGAATAGCTATTGTGATAGTGGGCTATTGTTCTCTGACATTTCTGATCACCTTCCTGTTTTTTTCTATTCTTTCTGACAAGCTTGATTGTAGTGCTAAGAATACATTGATCACTTACCGTGAAAAATCGGCATCCAATATAGAGAGGTTTAGAATAGAGTTACAGCAGTGTATTTGGGTTAATATATCCCTAACAAATGATCCCTGTTATGCTTATGGGATTTTCTTAGATAAATTTACATCACTTTATAATAAGTGTTTTCCAGTCAAGAAAACTAGAACGAAGAAAGGCGTTAGAAAAAAGCCTTGGTTAACAAAGGACTTTTCAAATCAATTAGGAAAAAAAATGTGTTATATAAGCGATATCTCTGTATGCCAACACCTTTGCGTGAGCGTCATTACAAGAGTTTTAGGAACAAGCTTAATTATTTATTAAGAATTGCAAAACGTGGTTACTATGAAAGAAAGCTCAATGATTATAAATCCAATGTGAAATATACCTGGCGAATCTTAAATGAAGTAATTAAAAATCGCAAAAGTAAAACAAATTCGTTGCCTTCCACATTCAAGGTAGCTGATTCTGAAATCAGTGATCCAGTTAAAATTGCAAATGATTTTTGTGACTATTTTACCAGCCTGGGCCCTACTCTTTCAGCTAAAATCCGTTCTTCGACTAAGCCATTCGCTAGTTTCTTACAAAATGAGGTAGTGAATTCTGTATTTTTTGAGAGCACTGATGACCAAGAAGTTATTAAAATTTGTGAAAGCCTGCGTCCAGGCACTGCTGCTGGATATGTATGACAATATCCATATGGACGTCGTAAAAAATATTATTGACTTAATTTCGAAGCCAATAGCTAATATTATCAATTTGTCCATTTCATCGGGCGTTGTCCCTAAAGAGCTAAAAATAGCTCGTGTTATAACTCTTTTTAAATCTGGTGATCAGGCTCTCTATGTTAACTATAGGCCTGTGTCGGTCTTGCCAATCTAGAGAAAATTATGTATGATCGTCTATATAAATTCTTAATCAAATATAATTTATTGTTCGATAATCAATATGGCTTTAGAAAACACCACTCAACCGCCCTTGCACTTATTCACTTATATGATAAGCTTTCATCTGCCATAGACAATAAGGAATTTACGATGGGCGTGTTTATTGATCTTTCTAAGGCGTTTGACACGGTCAATCATGAAATATTATTAACCAAACTACAATATTATGGCGTGCGTGGAACTTAATTGAAATGGTTTGAGAGCTATCTCTCAGAAAGGATTCAGTTCGTTAACTGTTAATGGCCATTGTTCCTCTAGGAAGGTGGTCAAGTGTGGTGTACCACAGCCTCCGTTCTTGGCCCTCTACTTTTTTTAATATATATTAATAATCTTTGTACCGTTTCGAGCGCCTTAGATCTATTACTATTTGCTGATGACACTAGCATCTTTTTCTCTCATAGTAATCTTGCTGCTTTATCAGAAATAGTTAATAAGGAGTTGGAGAAAATGGCAGACTGGTTTTCGGCTAACAAATTATCTATTAATATAAAAAAGTCGAATTATATGATATTTAGACCACGGCAAAAAAGGCAAACACTTGAAGTTGATGTATGTATTGGCCATCATTATCTTTCACAGGTTGAAGAAACAGTTTTTCTAGGTGTCGTTTTAGACGAACATTTGACGCGGATTCCACATATTTCTAATGTTACCAGGAAAGTCTCCAAAGCAGTGGGCATCATGTACAAAGCAAGTTTTTGCCTTCCTAAGCGTTCTCTTATGACTCTCTACTATTCTCTAATATTTCCGTACTTACAATATTGTATCTGTGTTTGGGGTTCAACATACCCTTCAAATGTCAATCGTCTTTTTTTGCTCCAGAAAAGAGCTGTACGCATAATTTCAAATAAGCCATATGATGCTCATACTGAGCCAATATTTAAAGATCTAAACATTTTGAAATTTCACTGCATTTATTTATTTCATATTGGTAAGCTAATGTTTCAATTTAAGACTAAAATACTTCCTCTATACTTTGACAATATATTTTTTCTCAATTCTCAAATTCATAATTACAATACAAGACGTGCTAAGCTATTTCACATTCCTAAATGCAGAACAAACATACGCAAATTTGCACTTAGATATCAAGGGCCTGCATTTTATAATTCCCTAGACACCGATACTCAGTCTGCAACTACTTTAGCTTCTTTTTTGACTAGCCTTAAAACTGTTCTTCTCAACTAGTATATTGAATTTTTCCCTTTTTTGACTTTTTGTATGTGTTGTTGTTTTTTATATAAAATCATAGTTCAGGTATATTAGTATGTAATCTCCTTATTTATATTTAGCCATGACTTAATATGAATATTATGAATTTTTTTTCTTATAAATGGGGAGGACTGTCTCGTATAAGCCTTGTGTTTTTTATGGTCCTCCTCGCCATGTATTCGTCTAATTAATTATATATTTAATGTACTTATTGTAAATATGTGGCAAATAAAAAAAACTTGAAAAACTTGAAGCTTGATCATGTGAGATATCAGTGTGTCTGAGCAGGCCGAATGAGCACGCGCGGGCTTTGTTTCACTTCCGGTTCTGCGTTTTCTAAAAAAAAGCTTTTTTCAAAACGCAATATTTTTTCTGTATTCCTTTTTATTAAATTCTACTTAATATAGCCAAGAATGGATTAAGCGTTAATTTAACAGAAACCAATATATAACAAATAATCTGGATTTCAGGACCTTTGAAAAAACAACTACTAAATCATTTTTAAAGCGCATGCTTGGCTTAATGCACCCATCCCTCAAGATTCATAAAACGTATTCAATATTTGTTTTCGAGCAATTTTACTTGAAATATTTGCTTTTATCTCTATCTATGACATCACGTTTTGACGTCACGGGGTAACGTCATCATAATAGTCAGCACACTTATGTTGGTCAACTTGGCAAATATCAGACACTTATTACTTTCTACAAGGCTTTTATGCTATATTTACTTTTCCTTAGCAACAGATGTCAGTACACCCTTAAGAACTTGAAGAGACACCTGTAAGACAACACATACATCACACATGAGAACGAGAACAGACAGAGAAAGATCTTGTAAAGACTTTGTAACAGCGAAAAAGAAAAAAACCGGTACCTCCCCCAGCCAAGCGGGTCATGGTGGTTTTGTCACAAGTGGTCCGAGCGAGTCATAGCCGCTGGTTACACAGGTCTCTCTTAAGTTGGCTTCGTCAACTTTCCGGGAAAGAGATGTTCCTTCACTACCTTCCAAAAGTACTTGCCTTCTTACAGCCAACCTCCTTCTAGCCATCTACCATTTGTAAACACTCAAGCGGTGCAATAAAGAAGACGGCCAACCCTTGCTCAGCGTGTACGATCCCCGGCTACCCTCAATACCAAAAACGAACCACACAAAAACCTCGTAACACAGGCAAATGGGTTTCTGTGGTAGCAATCAAATGGGTTCCGGTGGTAGCTACCAAAAGGTTGCCCGTGCATGAGTTGTAATCACTCGGGTTCCCGTGGTAGAAACCTATACGTCCAATTGGTAGCAATGGAATAAGTTCCCATGGTAGCAATCAAATGGGTTCCCGTGGTAGCAATCAGATGTTTTCCGTGTTAGAAATCAAATGTGTTTCCTGTAGTAGCAACTAAAAGGTTTCCCATGCATGGTTGCAATCAAATAGGTTTCCGTGGTAGCAATTAAATGGGCTCCCGTGGTAGCAATCAAATGTGTTTCCGCGGGTAGTACTCAATAGGTTCCCTTGGTAATCAAATGGATTCCCGTAGGTAGCACTCAGTAGGTTCCCGTGGTAGCAATCAAATGAGTTCCCGAGGTATCAATAAAATGGGTCCCGGTGGTAGCAATCAGATGGGTCATCCTAGAAGCAATATAATGGGTTCCTGGGTAACAATCAAATGGGTTCCCGTGCTAGTAGGGTACGAGCGAGCTAAAGATAACGCGCGCGCCAAGAACATAATGAACACCACACCTAAGATCTAGTAAAAACTCTTTCACTTTCCGAGTTGTGAAAAAAAAAATCGAGGGACGCCGGCTCTCTGGGCGGTTCTTCGCAGACAAAAGCAATAAATAGCAACAAGTTTTTTTCATCGAATTCCTTATATATTTCATCTTTAATGACATTTCATCTTTAAGGGCAGTGCTGCAAATAAAACGTCTCGATCTGAAATACACGTCAAGAGGTTGAATTTTGCTTATTTTTTGGCGTGGTGTTCACGCCATACACCTATTTAGAACAAAAGTCAGTGGAAATGGCGAACAACAGAAAATGTGTTTACATTAATGACATTAATTTGATAATACTACGAATTATACATATTTTTGTCTGCATTTGGTAGAATAATAATCATATGGTTCCTTTCTTCGTAGAACTGCCATTTGCCAATCGACATTTGCTGTTTGCACTGACAATGTTTTTTGAAATAATTTCATTTTAGATCTCGACAGTTCTAAATTGGTGCTTTTCTGCCATGCAGTGCAACAAGACATCGACAGTGGACGACCGAAACTAAACTACATTTAATGCAAGAAAAAAACAAGAAGCAAACTCCCCATACACTAATTTTTTCTTACTTCAATTCTTCAATCGCTTTCTCACAAATACTTAAGAGGGCAATAGAGAACGTTCCATCACATACGCACACTCTCATGTGTTTCCTGTTCCATAACAATAAGAATTTGAACACTCAGAGCATAAAACGCTAAAAGGATATCGTTGCCACTGTCGCTGTCATTATTTTATTCGACCTCTATTTAATTACCTCATATACTAATTCAATTTATTCTAATATAATTAGAATTCTTTTTATCAAAGAGCCCTGAAGGCAGCAAAGGGGAAGGGAGACATGGAAATATTTAAAAAATGCAATTCTTCAGGGCTCCAATAACCTTTGCCACGATCAACTCTTTTTCATTATTAGATGTGATTCCTTTAATCTTTGTCTTATATTTCTAACTATCTACTTACATATTCTCTATGGTATATTCTTACCTACTAAGGATGTGATAAGCCAGACAGACTATCCCTAAAGCCCTTGGTACTCTTTTTCTATATAGTTAAACCATTTGTCGAGGGTGATTTCCACCAGCAACCAGTCCACCAAAATTCAAATGCGTTTGTTCCACCCTCACACACACACACACAAACACACTCTTTTTCTAGGGCCTACTCCAAAACGAAGCTCATAGTCAACATGGTGTATGGAAATAAGGCTTTCTACCGGATAAAGAAATCTAAAATAGCCTTTGTAGTTAGCTAGTGGAAATCAAATACTATATTTGTATTCAAATAAAATAGGTTTGGTGTGAAATTACGCTATACATTCTGTGACTGTATTAGGTCTACTTCTCACTATCGCACTTTTCTCGGAGCAAGAGGCGGAGGTTTTTCCCCAGGGGTCTGTTAAGGAAAGAAAATTAACAAAATAAGAATTTTGAATGTTTTATCAAATTCTCCTATCTAGCTGGCAGTTCATAATGTCTAAAAGCCGGTGCATAAGAGATCTGTCACATGTTTAATTGCCGAGTAAATAGGTCCGGGTAACTAGGCCAGAGAAAAAAAGTCATGGTAAATAGGACAGGGTAAACTGAGTTGAGTAAAGAGGTCTGGATAAATAGGTATGAGTAAGGAGGTCTGGTTAAATAGGTGTGAGTTACTAGGTTTGATTAAATAGGTCAAAGCAAATAGGTCTGGGTAAATAGGTCAGAGTAAGGAGGAAAATTTTAGGTTGTACTTATTAGGTCTGGTTAAAAAGGTCGGAGTAGATAGGGCTACTTAAAGACGTCAGAGCACAGAGGCATTGGTAAATAGCTCGGTGTAAGGAGTCTGGTTATATAGGTCTGGGTAACTAGATTAGAGTAAATTTTCTAAATAACTTTTGGGGTTCAAAATTAATGGTTTCAGTCAGTCTTACCGTTCCTGGTGGTTGGGGACCTATGTGGTCACCTGGTGGTCTGCAGGCAAACAAAAATAAAGGCTCAGAAATAGCATAATACTATAATAAACATGTAAGTATGACAACAACAATCATTTACTGATAAAATAAAATAAAAGTTTTTTTTAAGATGAGAGCCACTGAGAGAATGAGAGAATCTTTGCATTAAGCATGCACAATTGTTAGTATCAGGCGCGTAGCCAGGATTTCCTGAGGAGGGATAATGAGCCATAGTTATCTTAAAAAGCACAGTATTTGAGCATTCCTTAACAAGAAATGACCCACTCTGTGAACGCAGCTGAGTATGGGGATATTGGAAGGCAAATGTGTTACTTAGATGACATCTTTTACTCTCCATACACTACCTTGGTGGAGGGCCTTTACTCATAGATCCAACACCATATGTCAGTGGTAGTGGAGGTGGAGCATCAGGATTGGCAGTGGGGAGTTTCGGCAAGTTCCCATAAACAGCACCTTCAACCTGTCATTAAAAAGACTCTAATATAACCATGAGATACCAAATGGAGCCATTGTTACCAAAAAGGCTTCATATTATATATTATTAGATATTAAACAGAGACCTGTCATCACCAAGACTCCGTCAAAACCCAAATGGAGCCTTTTCAGCAAAAAGACAAGGTTGAGAAAGTATGCTGTAGAAGCCCTGCATCATCAGCAAAAAAGGGCTAACGCTCCAAATGTCAGTGCAACATACGTTCAACACACTCTTTTAACCTTGTGTTGATTTATGGTTTGTCTACCCTACACCTATTCAGACCATCTAGTTTTTCTACAGCTTGTCTGTTGTTTTTCGAGTCACACCAAACAAGCCGTCCTACAAGGAGGCTCAGGATCACAGACAGTCTGTACCAATCAATTACAGTGTGCCAAATTTACTGATTACTACTACAGCTAAATGAGCCTGCAATAATTGTTTCCTCACCCCTTCCTTGGATCCCCGTATCCTTGCCATCTCTGTGCTCATGTAATGTTGGATCGCTTTATAAATGAACTCATACTGAGCCTTTACATATAAAATAAACCAAAGGATATAATCATTAGATGACAATACTGTAGTTATTATATTGTATAATAAGTACCTCTGTTTGAACCATTCCTGATCGCTGTGCTCTGACATTTTGAATTGATTTTGATATGTCTATCTCGGTATCCAAACCTGGCAGTGAAAAACAAACACTTTATAAGACAGTAACATACTTGTCAATGACTTTTTGTTTTGTTATCAAAGTCTAAAAGTTTGCCTGTTGTAGTGTGCACAAGTAGTTACTTTGCTCGCAACCAAGGAACAAAATACAAAGAAAATATTTTTCTCTCTTCAATATGCCCTTTGCCTGCTGGCTTTTTATACCAATAAAAGTGCATAATATATTATTAAAGCCAACAAGAGCAAAAACTTCACCTTGTTCTTTTATCATATGGATGAGAACATCAATAACAATGAATGTTCCTGTTCTCCCAATACCAGCACTGAAGAAAACACAGTAAATTTCAATACAAAATTAGGGATTAATACTATACCACAAGCAAGAAGTAAAAAATCCAATATATTCAGCAACTCAATCAGTAATAACACTCGAGTATGGAATACCTGCAGTGAACCACAATAGGACCAGATCCAGGAACAGCTTTCTGCTTGATATCCACCTCTTGTAGAATGCTGAGGACAGGGCTGGGGTCTTTAGGGACTCCATGATCTGGCCAACCAGTGTAATGAAACTGGTAAACAGACCTTGGAATAGGCTATAAAACAAATAAGACCTTCATTTTCACTGCTTTTTCCATACTGTTTCAGTATGATACTTAAATATAAACAATAAATATCAGTTCATCAATTTATTCTAAATAAGCTCCCAAGCCCTGCTCTTCAATAAGCCATCCTTCTAAATTTTAAAATAAGCGCCCTCCCTGTATTAAGCACCCTTCCCTTCATCTAGGGAAGCAGAAAAAAATATAGTGTGTAATGTTCTCAAGAGTACTGATTTTTTACTTGAAATGTAATAAGGACAACAAATGCCATTATCATGAATATGGAGACTTGTAAGTGTAATATAGACTAGTTTATAGCATCTGAGACTTTTGCAGGGACTAAAATTATCTAGTGTAAAAATCATGAAAAATATTTTACTTAAATAAAGCCCTTCTATGATAAGCCCCAATGATCAATAATCATTTTTTATGCATCTTACATTGCTGTCTATCCAGATTTCAAACTCTCTCAAGATGTAGTGAGGGAGTTCGGTCTCTTGTATGTGCTTGATATGGTAGACTCCGATGTCTTTTGTAGTTTCAGCATCTGGCCAGTATCTTGTGCATTTATTCTATAAAAAGATGATACTTTCAATTGGTAACATGGAAGCCAAATAAATACAGCATCAAATGCTTTCATAGCTAGTTTATAACAAACAGGAGCTTTGTACAGGGGTGCAAAGAGATTGCATTGTCATGCAAAAAGTGTAGAATCTGGCAAAACTTAAAAAAGGAAACTCAGTTCTTAGTGGTTAAGGGAAGAAGGGATATACAGCTCCTGGGTTACACTCAAGTGTGTTCACCTCCAGCTTCAAGCCTGTATCTTTTGTAATCATACTATCACTAACCCTGCCTCTTTCGACTTCTTTTGTTGTCATGACAATAATTCTTGTATTCTCTTGATAAACCATAGCCCAAAAATCTTCCACAGTTACTGGTAAACACCCCTGGGCGGCAATGTATTGCTTCTCTGTACCACGAGATTCTCCCTACAAAGAGAAAACATGCATTATTTGATAAAGCCTTTACAATCTTGTCAACTTAAATCTTATCATCAGCATGATTTTCTCTTTTGATCCTCAATGACCCCAATTATAGAGAAGGGCGCAAAAGAGAGTTGACAAAATGGGCCAAACAAATGTTAAAAAAAGAAAATCTATCTGGCATAAAATAAATGTAAAAACTAAGGAGCACCTACACTGATATAATTGGCATTTATGTAATCTGAGCCAATGACATTTGGATCCCGTCCCCTTAAGATCACTCTGCTGTGGTCAACTGTAGAAGGAGCAAGCAGCAAAATTGAATACAATGTAGTTGAAATTGTAAAGCATTGAGTAGACAGATAAAAGGGAGAAAGAAGAAATGGTGACCCTTACATGGCAGAATATTCTTGTATCTGTTTTTAGCCTTGACTTCAGGCCGCTCTCCTTCCTTTCTGCTATAAAGATGCTTGCATTCTTGTTTTTGTAGGACCTGAAGTAAAAGTACAATTCCAATTTTATGTGAAAAAAAACACAGCAATTAAACAATATGTTATGCCATAAAGAATTGTTATAATTACTGGCAACAAGGCACAGGGGCTTATTTCCTAGCTATCTCATCCAAGCATACATCTTTCTGCTTTATACATCTAGGTTAAAAAGTAGTTCATATAAGGGTCTTACCTCAAATTCTTCATAAAATCCTGCTTTTCCTGTGACATTTTTATTTTCCTTTTGAAGCTCTTTGACTCTGTCTTCAATACTGGCAGCATTTATCCTTGTGGCATTAAATGGCTATAACAAACATTTCAGTCAATTGAAAACATATCTTTTTGCAATATGCACTGACAATGTATGGATGGAAAAAAGTATGCTCACATTTCGCAGGTGAACTACAGTTCCTGATTTCTCCACCATAGGGTTCTTTTTATAATGTTCCACCAGATCTGTAAGATCTTCAAACATTTCTCCACCGCCAACATCGTACTTGCCATTGGGGTGATTTCTTATCATCACATGTGTGATCCTATCATCACAACTAAAGTAGGAAAACATGGGTGAGACTATTGGTAAAGTGACATACTTTTGTGCAAGTTTTAAAAGGCTTCTTTTATAGCGTGGTTGACTAACTTTGATTGTAGTTTAGATAATATTGATCTGCAATCATTCCCTTGGGCATAAAATCATGTGGGGCAGCCATGGTAAAGGAGAAAATGCAAGAATTAAATGATCAAACATTTGATACATGTTGCATTAAACTTGTTCAAATGTTGTTCAGCCTTTTATGCAGTACTATTGCAATGAAAAGAGGCTTACCGTGCAGTAAGGACATAATCCCCAGGTTTACTCTGGCTTTCTCGCACCAGGAAGCTACCATTCTTGCCTTTGTCCAGAAGAACTGTCTCACCTTCTTTACTAGACATGTGACCATGAAACCATCTAAAGGAAAATGAAATATTCATGTCTATCTGTGAAAATATAATGATTGAGTTTAAAAATTATTAATCTGGGGCCGGTTGCACAAAGCCTGGATAAGTTATCCACCGGATAGGCTCTAACCGCAGGATAAAATCCTATCCAGCGAATAGTTATCGGGCGGATAAAGTAGCGTTGCACAAAGCCTGGATAGAAGGCTGCATAACTATCCGCTGAATAGCCATCATTACCACTAAATGGCTTCCCGTTTCCATGGTAAATATGCAGAGCACGCGCTGTTTTTCCTTCAAACATAATGGCGACCGTTGAAAGAGCTACTAAAGGTAAGAGAAAACAAACAGTTTATCGAGGCAAAGTGCATGTAAATCACGGAATGATCACAGGGGATAGTGTTTAGCCTCTTCCTGTCTTTGGGAGTCACATTTCTTGACAGAACGGACAATATAGTTTGATTTAAGTCCTGCCAAAGCTGCATGTAAGTTCGTAGTTCAATGTAAATTTACCAACAGTAAAATTCGTCGTTTGCATGTGTTTCAACTTTCACTGCGTCTAAAAATAATCTTAATTCTGACAAAAATTTTGAAAGCAAGATGCCATTTTGTTTTTTCTTCAGATTTATTCGGTGGATAAGATTTTATCCGACCTTTATCATCCGGATAACTTTAACTCCTGGATAACTTTTATCCAGGCTTTGTGCAACCAAATCACGCCACTTGCATAACTTTTATCCGCTGGATTAGGATTTAACTGGTGGATAAGACTTATCCAGGCTTTGTGCAACCAGCCCCTGAGTTTTAAGGTACTTATATGTACAGTGAGAGTTTTACAGATTTAGGTCATATGTGGAAGGGAGTTTTTATTGGATTTAGGTCAAAATTTTAGACAATTTTCAGCTGATAGAACAAAAAATTATATATAGGTTTGCAGGAGAAACTAAGCCAGTGCAACTGAACCATAATGCCACAATGCCACTTTCTAAGAAATTAATTCAATTTGACTAAGACTTGCAGAAAATTTGGTCTTACCTCTCTGTTGTAGGGTCCATAGAATTTAAAGGGAATTTCATCTCTATGACTTGGCCATTTTTCTCTCTCAGTTGCCCAGGGTTCTCCGTGTAGTACTGGATTAACTCAGAGAGAGTCGCAAACTTCTCCCCCCCGTAAAGATCATAGTAGTCTCCTGTGTTCTGGATCTTAATGTGGGTGACATCCCCATTTCTCCTAAATAAGAAAATAAAAGGACTCTCAGACCAAATCATAATACAGGTTTTCAGGCCTGGTGATTATGGCAAAGTGCCATGGTTCAGACACCTCTTAGAAAAAGTCTGATTTGGTCCAGGTTCCTGCTCCTTTTTCTTGAAAGAAGTACTGTACTGCTGAGCTATTGTAAAGTGCCCACTCTTCATAGCGGCATATTCTTCTAAAATCTCATGTATCTTCTGCACTAGTAAAACTATGTAATAAGTCACCCACATTAGGCGGGTGTCACAAGATTTTAGATCTCATCACAAGTCTAATTTTTGTGAGAAGTTCATACGTTCTCTGTATTTACCCACATTGGCTCTCTTTTATATATTTACTGTATTTTACCCAAGTTCACAATACTTCTTTCCAAGTTGGGTTGATAGCTATGACAACTTAAAAAGATTCTAATAAGAATAATGGTGTGATAATTAAGTAACATAAAAGTCACAGGAGTAAAAAGAGAAAAACAAAAGGGGGATTGGCCTATTTTGTAAAATCAATGGTTAAAAAACTTTAGGAATAGGTTATGAAATTAGAAGGAGGCACCAATGACAGACAACACAATCATACATAACTTGAACCTAAGACTGACATTTCGAATCTGAAAATTTGAATGTGTCAAAATAAAACAAATATTTTTTTCCCTGTGCAAAAGATCTGGGTGCAGCATATAGGACATAAAATCGAGAAAAAAGCAACACAACTAACTGAATCAATTTTAGTCTGAGGAATCAGCTACTGCTTCTAACCAGGGTGAAACCAATTCAAAGAGTTATGATAAAAAAGGACAATGATGCCTAATTATAATACCCTTTCTCACTTTATTAAAAACAGCTTGTTTTAAATGCAACAGTCACAAAACACCCACTACTAAAAGATGCTGTTCTAGATAATGTACAATTTCATAATATCACATATTTAACACTAGGATAAGTATAAGCAAGCCAAAACGTTAAAATATTTAAATTACTCTAACTTCTATTTTGGCTCAAAGGCAGCTGCCATTTAAAGTTTACTACTATTCGAAAAGTTATCATGGGCTTATTATAAACAATACGGATCAAAATACCGTATGATCAATAGTATAGTTACCTCACAGACAGAGTGAAATCTCCAGGATTGCTTTTGCTTGGACGGACAAGGTAACTGCCATGCAGCCCTCGTTCTATCAACAGCCTCTCTGCATCATGGCCGCTCACATTCGAGTGAAACCACCTGGTACAGACGATCACAAACAGCGATTAAACGGGTACCGATGTAGGAGAGGCACAAATGATAATCATTATTCGCTTTTAAACGCAATCGTACCTTCGGGAAGGCATTTTCGGGACGGAATCCCCAGATTAGCGAAAGAGTTCTGCAGTGTCCTAGTTCTGCATCTACAAGGAAGGAAATGCACAACAGGAAACGGGAGTGGAAACGAGGCAACTAGCCGCGTAAGACTGGGCTTCAGCGCTTCGAGAAAAATAATGACAGGACTTTCGTCCTTTTCGCTATATAGCAACACATAAGACAAAAGAACATGCGTTAAACGCAAATCATGCTGCTTGCACGCAGATTCTTCCTTTCATTTATATGGTGTTTTAGCGAGCCTTTTTTCTTCGAAGCAGAATAAATATCCTGGGTACCAGAGGCTCCTAGCTTCGCGGCGACAATGAAAAAAAGAAACGTTTTCGCCTCGATGCTTGGAGCCTCTGGTACAGAATGAATAAAATGAAAGAAGACTACGAAAAGACAACATTTTGTAGTGGCCACAATTTGGCATTAAAGCCACAATTAATAGTTTCTTTCATGTCCTCGAAAAAATGTTTACGGAGTGAGGGCGAGAGTTGAGGGTTCGGTAGCAAGCCACCTCGCACACCTTTCCACTCCAGGCGACTGTCCATATGGGGGCGAACCCAACCCTGCTTATGTGACGAGATCGACTCCAGTTGACTCCTTCGTTTGGTGGTTATAAAGTATTTGGGTAGACAGTGTGTATTTGGATTTCGATTTGAACTTATTGATCCGTGAATTAATATTTTGGATTCCATCCCGACGTGCCCCTGCACTCCCTCGAACCACGAACAAGCCAAACTAAGCCGCAATCAGACGAGGAGCCTTGCATTGACAAGCTTGTCATGACCTCGGGACTTTCATGCCTTGCCTGATTGGTAACCCCCTTTTCAAGGCCCCCCATATGTAGACATAGAAGCTCTGAAAAGTCTAGGTCGTTGAGCAACCCCTTTGAATACCACAGATTCACTGCAGCTCAAGATTTTGCCCCCTCCCAAAGACGGCGGGGCTTAGCTCCCGAGGTGATCCTCGGCATAAATAGAAGCATACACCAATCAGGAAGTGAAGCAAGCCATCCCGCACGCCTGGTGATTAATCAGGGTAGGGTAGGGAAGAAAATGAGGGGGGGGGGGGGGGCTCTACAAAAAAGGTAACAAATATGAGGAAACAATGAGTAGGTAGATGATAAATTTACTTTCCAATAAGGAGGTTGTTTATAAATATAACAAGTAGATTGAACTATTCTGTTCGGTAACGACAATCAATCTAGGGTTAATAAATTTTATCATACGTTATATTCATAGAACGATAGCAGGATAAAATTATTATAATGTACTTTGCCCAGTGGTTTGATACGTGGGCGGTTGTGATTTGAGAAGCGATAAGATAATGAAGTCAAATGTACTCTACTAATCTAGACAAATAATGTCAGGAGACTTCTCGCCGCCTTCAGTCGGCTTCTGACCAGGTTCCAAGGTAGCGGTCGCAGCTGAGGGTGAGGACGCTGGTGACACCCCGGAGTCTCCAGGGGACTGTAGGGAGGGGCTCGTAGATGGGCGAATCAGCCCCATCGCCGACGCCTTGTTACGTATAATAGAGGATAACTGGTTGTCCACAAGCGCGCTGGCTTTCTTACTTAGTGTAGGCTTGGCTAAGGATGTAGTCCCTGAGGGGGGAGTCCCGCTCCGAGGAGTGGAAGAAGGACTTCCGGCGGGGCTAAGGCTGAACACGCTGTTGATGACAGGAGTCGCTGATGTCTGTGCAGCGGACTGAGAGGCCGGTGGGCGCGAGCTCTGTGGTGATGGCTGTGTCGCGGCCGAGGCAGGAACCCCAGGTCGCGTGATCAAAGTTGACACGTAAGGCGTCGGTGTCGGAGACAGAACAGAGGGCGTGGCCTTGGGTAAAATCTGTGGGGTGGGGTTCACAGGGCGCATTGCAGTGTTGGAAAAGCTCGGAAGCATCAACGTTGTAGGTACAGGGGGCTTGACTGAGATGGTTGCGCCGCCGGCAGCAGGCGGGTAAGTGGGCTTGGGCTGGATGTTGGGACGTACAGTTGCAGCTCCTGCAGGCACCGGAAGAGTAGCGACGTCATGTTTACCGTCACCCTTAGTGAGCTGGCTCAGAATGCTCCGCTCGGACATCCCCAAGCGGTTGGCTACCGTTTGCATTCGTACTAGGGTCGAGGGTAGACGGTTGACGTCACCTTTCATGTCCGCCAGCAGCTCCTCCAGCTGGTTCAAAACTATGGAAATAAATGAACGATCAGTCCTGATTCTCTTCGCACACAGTCTTCCAAACAGACACATACACGGTACCTTTGTGAAGGACAGCGTTCGCCGGCTTGTTTCCGCTCAGGGATTCCTTGGATAAGTGCTGGTGACTTTCTGCTAGACACTCAAGCTCTGCAAACCTTAAACAACAAAAGGGAATTATCTAAGAATATGCACTTTTCTTCTTTGGTGCAAAGGGTGCATAGTTATTCAGAGGAAATGCGCTCAGAAGGAGTAGAAGTGCTGAGGCAATGACCTCTTACTGTTGGTTTTCCCAAGAAATAGTTTCCTAGTATTTTCTGAAACATGCTCTCTGCAATTCATGGAAACAGAAATCAAAAATTATTTCCTGATTATTTTGACTAGTCGTTCGGTCTTCTGTGTAAATCAAATCACATGACTTTTACCCGATTCAAAACACGTTGTTTACAGAGCTGGGTAATAAGTTCATGTTAAGTGGTGTTTACCTAGCGTTAAGTGCCATGGCCGGGTGCTGGGCGTCCTGCTTCAAGTTTAGTTTATCCGCTCGCTTGAGTTGCTCTTCAATGATTAACGCCTGCTCGAGTAACTTTGAAACCACATACGAATAGAGTGTTAGGTCAAAAGACAAACGTACTACGCGCAATCATATGCCAACATAGGGCGTAGGAAAAGCGCGTTCAATTTTGCTTGAGCCGTTGGTAAAGTGAAAAAAAAAAACATTTTGCTAAGACAGGGAAACATGAAAAAAAAAAAAAAGGATGCAGAGCAATAACAAATGCGCATTACCTGTGACACAAAGTCTAAGTTAATATAAAAACACACCAAATTGGTAATAACTTTGGGTACTTACCTTAAAACGCCTGGCGATGAACCTGTTCTTGTATTCTAATGACACTGTGTGTAGTAGAATGCGTGTAACCAATTAGAAAAAGACTTTACCAAAACACCTTAAACTCCCACTCTATAACCCCCTCGGACCGACAGATGGACAGGCTACCCGAAAGATAGGTTGTATTACATTTGACTAGAGTAAGCTGGTACGTACCATTCTTAAAGGGCTCGTTGATAACAGCGAACATGTGATGGTTGGCGATATCCTGCCATCTCGCATAGCCATGGCTGTGTATTCCAGTCAAGGAGCTGTACATAAGTCGACTAGCAACAGACAATTCCTCTCCCCTAACTTAATATTGCTTGTTTAACCTGCATTGTCAGAGCCAGATTTGCTATAGGGATTTGGAACGCAGACAAAAGGGGTTTAAAAAAGGACGAGGGGACGTTCAAATGATCTTATACTTCCCGACAGTAACTGTGTTTTGGTTCAAAACTAAAGATTCTTAGGCTTTATATAGAAACGGAATGTTTAAATTATCGTTTCTAATGTAAAACGGAGGAAAAAAGTTAACTCGCAGATAAAAAGACATGTAAACCTGAGGTTTCCATACTCACATGAGATGGGGATAGGGGGTAGGGAGATTGGGAAACAGTCAAGGATACTAAGCAACTCCAGCTAGGAGCCAGTAGTCGTGCTTGCGCCACCAGATATCATCACACTTGCGTTTCTCTTCCACCTCCCACAACGTGTGCAATTCCGTGAAGCCGCCATCAGCAATATTGAACATGAACTTCTTCTCGGGCTTGCGAAGAGCCTCGGCCTTTGGCGATTTCTCCTCGGCTTTGGGCGTGGTGACAGGATCAGATTTATCCCCTTTTAATCCCTCTTTAGTCTCTTTGGTATCATCTGTTTTCTCGTCTTTTGCCTCGGCGGTTGGCTTAGTGGAGTCTACGGTGGCGTTACCAGTCTCCTCTTGTTTCGATTCGGCATCCGTCTCCATCTCCTCTGTTTTACTTTCTTCTTTTTTTGCATCTTCCGCTTGATCTCTGCTCTCGTCTGTTCATACAAAATCGAAGCACAAAAAAAGGTTTGACTATGCCGGAGAAAAAGTACAGGGAGAGGGGGGGGGGGGGGGGGGTAAAGAACATAATAATAATAATAATACATAATGCAAAAACAAACATCTAAACACATTTTTCTTCAAATTTGATATATATAACAACAACATCAAAAAAGTCAAATTGTACATCCATCCGAACTCCACATGGAAATGTTTGGAGTCGCAGACGTTTTCTGATAAAGGGCATACCGACCTTTCTTCCCAATGTCTTCGTTTGAATCGTCTGCTTTCTTTTCATCATCTTCCACATCAGTCCTCTCGTGGCCTTCAGTTTTATCCACACTTTCTGGTGATTTCTCCACCTTCTGCTCTTCGCCATCGACCTCCATTTTCTCCTCAGAGCTTTCTTTTTTCTCACTAGCGGTATCGTCCTTTTTCTCCTCTATTTTCTCTTCAGGATTTTCATCTTTACTCTCCTCGACCTTCTTTTCTGACTCACACTTTTCCTTCTCTGACTCACACTTTTCCTTCTCTGACTCACACTTTTCCTTCTCTGACTGACACTTTTCCTTCTCTGATTCGCCTTTGTCCTTCTCTGATTCGCCTTTGTCCTTCTCTGATTCGCCTTTGTCCTTCTCTGATTCGCCTTTGTCCTTCTCTGATTCACCTTTGTCCTTCTCTGATTCGCCTTTCCCTTTTTCTGATTCGCTTTTATTTGCTGTCTTGGGGGATGGACTTGGTTTCTCCTACATGACAAAAACAAAACCCTGTTCTCTGACTTGATTTGTGAAATAGGGAGAGGATTGATGGGTTACCTCTAGACCTAACATACGTCAGCCGTCCGGCTGACAGTAATACAACACAAACGGGATTTTCCATCATATTCTAATATGTGTGAAGATTTTAAAGGAATTATGAGAAGACTCAGAGGTCAGTCCTGTATATGAGAGTGTCCCTTTTATATGACTCCCGTTTAGGGCAAGTTTACTGTAGCTTTTTCAAAACGCCCTACGAGAGCGTTGTAACAATTACAGTGGAACCTGGATTTTACGATACCTCAATTTTACGATGGTGTTCCTTTCTCCCGGCGAAAATACAGTAAGTACATAAATTAAAAAAATACATAAGAAATTACCTCGATCTAACGATATTGGATACAACGATATTCTTGATTTTACGATACAAATCTGTTCTCCCAAGAGTAATTTTGACCTCGATACAACAATATTACTAATTCTGTCTATCAACAAAAAGAGAAAAACTCAAGACACCATACATGTACAGTATCGATTTTTTTGACTTGACAGATCTTCTTAAATCAGATTACAATCTTACAGAGAGTACTGTTACAATAATATTATCATACAACGATATTTTCAATGGATTTTCCTTTATATCGTAAAATCGAGGACCTCTTTGCAACGATACCTCGATTTTACGATACATATTCTTTCTCCCGAGGCATATCGTAAAATCGAGGTTCCACAGTAGAACCAAAAGTAGACAGGGTACAGCACATAACCGGTTTCGGTCGGTAAAGGAGTGATTGGGTTAAGCGAAAGGAAAAAAGGTGCGTACCTCAGGTTCCTCTTTCTTGGGTTCAGGAGTAGCGACTGGAGTAGACACGCCTGATGACGCCCTGCTGGGTCCGCGTGGTTCAAGGGGAGTGCTCTCTAGCTTGCTACAGTCCCATCCATTGATGGGGGCAAACTCTTCCACCTGAATACGAAATAGACGTAATGGTCTCAACATTATACTTTGATAAATATGCTGTTAATACTAAAATTCATTAAGAAGAACAATTATAATCACAAATAATAATAGAAAATAAACTAATAGACGGGCGCAACTATCACAAACATGTAAGGACTGGCAAATTGTTTCTCTTCCCATTAATGTTTATTATCGTCCTAAAGGAAAATGAGGGTGAAAAGTGCTCGCCCCTGCAATACGTGACAAGCTGGCATATGCTTTACCTTTTTTCTGATGAGGCTCATTACGCCTATACGCGTGAGCACCTGTTGGCGGTGGAGTCCTTCACGTGGTACTCCATCACTGAACTGGCTGCCGCCATCATAGCCAGGCTCACACAAGTGGCGCAAGAACATGGACGAGTAAGCCCTGGTGGAAAACAGTATGCGTTAATCTAGAGACTAGAATGGCTAATTTAAACTAATAGATGATGATAGAGTATAAGCCCAAACTTATCCTAGGGGGAATGTCGGCTAAATCACGGAAAGATAAAGTTGCAATCGTGGATATACTTACTGCACAGCCTTTTCTCCCTTGCCACGCAAGTCACGGACAAACCTAGAAAACGAATAGCACTTCAAAGAGCATTCTTTAAAGGGTACTTATGAGGAAATTGCCTATAAACAAAGCAGACTGGCAGCTTGCAGGAGTGGGCGTGTTCTACTTCACTTCCTTTAGTACAGAATTAAGAATGCTCGGACAAGTCTATAACAAGGTGTACTGGTGCATACCACTGTGACTTGGTGATGTCTTTTTGAGGTGGCAGCCCATAGCGCATTACTGCATTCAAGAATGCCTTCCGCTGGCGCAGACTGAAGCCATACACCTGCAAGGACCAGTACAATATGTATTACGGTATGAAGTAAAGCCTATCCACTTTTCTGTGAATGCGAAATTACTGTAAAATGGTCGTGTCTAAAATGATTTGCGAAGGCTGGCTGAGTGTCGCATATATACCTCTAAATTCCCCTGTACTCTTGCCAGCATGGGGGGCATTGTGTCTTCCCTTGGAGGACGTCTACCTCGTCTCTGTCCTGCAACGAAGAGAGAACGACGCCATGCATTTAAACCTCCAGAAACTGTACAGTCCTATATAAGTGCATGAGAATACCTTCAGTTTTCTGGTTGAACTCTTCATCTGACTCATCTTCATCTTCAAGGCCGCTGAGGTCGTCCCCTTCAAAGTCAGACAAGTCTTTACTCCAGATCGCTGTAAAGTAAAATGTAAGTGATGCGGTACTATCAATACTCCAGATCGCTGTAAAGTTGATATGTATAATGTAAGTGATGCGGTATTATCAATACTCCAGATCGCTGGAAAGATCAGAATAGTGTAAATACAGTAATAACTGCAGATGGCTGAAATGATCGTGGTTATCGTGCTTTGTTACTATCACCAGGGGTTTGTAGACACAATAAAAGCTTTCCAGGGGGAAGAAATGACATGCTCACCAGAGTCGTCTTGATCCTCAATGCCAGTATCCACATAGTTAACCTAATAAAAAGCGTGCAAGATAGGTAAGACAAAGTTATGTGTCGCAAGTAAATAAGGACCCTCTTATGGATGATTTACCGAGTCGTAGGGTGATTTACACTGTACGACTCGAGTTGAGGTGTTGCGATAAAAACGCATACCACTAAATCATACTGTAAACCAGCCTTAAAACAAACAAATATGTCAATGCAAGGTATGATAATATACATAGCAAAGAGTACGAAAAAACAAGCCAGGATAAAGAGTGACAAGGTACAGAACTAAATGCAACAGGTCAAGGTCCCGGAAGATTGGTAAACATAAGGTTAACCGTAGTTTGTGACGCACCTGCTTGCGGATTCTCTTCCCTTTGCCAAGTTCACGGGCTTCATCCTCTCGGAACTGTTCGTAGTGATGGCGCAACAGCTTCTCCCAGTAGTCCTGGTCTGTGGTCTCTGGGGCTTGCTAGAGAGACACGAATGCATCGTACATATCAGCTGACAAATAGGACGGCAAATACGAATTGAATTAATCGTGTTAACAATACACAAAAAGGCTTTGCTTACCTTCAGGACTTCCACGTCTTCCTCCTTCTGTTTGACAATGTAACTAGCAACCTAAAGAAGAGCAACACAGAATAAACATAGAGGGTACGAAAAGCAACTATAACAGCGTAAGTAACCGGAACTTCAGATAATAAAGCATGGCAATGAGAAAAAAAAGATTTATGTAATACTGTATATATTGGGGTTGAGTGACACAGTGGTCTAATATACAAGCTATATACTACCGAGGAAACCTAATGCTAAGGTTCCTGGCCCTGATATCTCGTTATTACTCTAGCACAGATATCACAGCAGAGAGTGTCATGGAGCCACACAAGGTGGACACCTCGCTTGTTCTTAACTATGGATAATCCATGCCATTGAACAATAACAGTTATGACCCTAAAGCCGCATTGTCACCAGTTTACTTACGGTCGATTACGTAAAAATATCCGATGATTTTAAACGGAAAACGCGAAAAATATGTCAAAATATTAAAAGCAGTGTGTCTTTTGGAATTTTGCTTGAAGATGTGATTGATAATGTAGAGCGGTTGGCCTGTTAAATATCTCGGATTCTAATAGATTCTTTTGTTTTTTAACGAATGAGGTTTCCGTCGGACCTCCGGAAGTAAACTGGTGACAATACGGCTTTAAGTGAAGTAGGATGTAATTCGTGGGATGGAAAAACTAAACTACTGACAAGCTGCAGAATAACTGGGTGCTCTACGTGGAAAAATGGAAACAATTCCAACCAAAGGCTAACTGAGAGTAAATTATTTTAATTTCCTTTAACACATTAGGCGCAGTAGGTGAGCTCACTGCAATTTTGCATAGCTATGTCCAGCATTAATAATGTTAATGTTTTGCACTATAGAAAGCCTTTTTGTAGCGTGCATGCAATGAATATAGTTGAACAATGTTCAGCACTTTTTGTCAAGGAGAAAGAAGTATGACAGTACCTTAAATGATGCAAGATACTCGTTGGCCAGCATAGGCTCGTCCTTGACTTCATCCTCCATGACTTGCTGATCCCGGTCCAACAAGCTGGTAATCGCCTTGTCATCATAGTGGAACACTACACTATCACCTGATTCTATACCAAGCAAGACATAGGGTTAGTCAGGAGAATACTGGAGACATATCAACAGGGCTTCTGGAATTACGCGCTTCCGCACAAGCGCGTAATTTGGCTTTTTCCGCGTAATCCGCGTAATCCACAAATTTCCGCGTAATCCCGCGTAATTTGGCTAAATTTTGAAAGACAAAACATTTAATTGCACAGCTGATGTGGTCTTTTAGGCTTCTTACCTCTGTTACTCGTAAAAAAAAAAAAGAGAGATATTCTTCGTAAGAGTGCGATGTTTCGAACTGAATTTCGGAAACAAATAAAATGACTAGGCGTTCTTTGCTACACCGCGAAGGCCTAGGACTAATAATAAAATACCTTTTTTAATTGGCTGGTGTCTAGGAGCCAATGAAAACTTGCGTAAGATATTTTTACGCAAAAAATAACCTTTTCAAGTTATTTCGTGCTTTCCTTCGGTACAAAATGTAGTTTGGGGGTAACAGTTGATATTCCGTGTAATTTAGCTCGTAATTCAGTAAAGAATCCCGCAAAATTTTGATTTTTAAAGAAAAATGTATTGCAAAATCCCGCGTAATTTAGCGCGTAATGATTGATTTTCCGCGTAATTTAGCAAAGAATCCCGCGTAATTTTGAGTTTTTTTTTTCGCGTAATCCCAGAAGCCCTGTATCAACAGCATTTCTTAGTTAACGACAGACATAATATTATCAAAGGAATTCCTAATTTACCATGCAGACATAGGGAAAGGAGAGATGGGCACTTTTTAGAGCATGGGAAACTAGTTTCATCTTTTAGAAAGCTTTAAATGCTTCACTTTACTTCAAGGATATGTCGCAAAATTTTAATCATGACCATAAAGATCGGCTGGTCTTCCCATCAAGGTCTTTCCAAACTATGATCAGTTAGTCAAAATAAACCATCATGGATTTGACCGTACATCAGGAAAAAGCAGGGAATTTTGTTAACATGGAAATGGTGGGCACCATACCTCCATCCTTGGTGTCGTCATCCTTGAAGAGCTCTGAAGTACCAAACTTGAGGATGTCATCCAGTTCACTCTTGGACATGATAGTGGCCTTGTTGGAGCCCAAGCCTGGCCGCACCACAAGATGGGTAAGCATCATCTTCTTCTTTGCCACCTTAAGCCACAAGTGATCATGTTAGCATCACATAAGCAAACAACAATAATAGGTGTTATAAAAAGGAATCACAACATACCTGGGTGATGCGCTCTTCAACTGATGATCTTGTGACAAAACGGTAAATCATAACCTATGACATGATGGTTACACAAAAATTAGTATTATCAAGGAAAGGAACTTGTTAGTTTGACAAGGTCAATAGACTTGCTTGATTGATGTGGTGCACAGGAAAGTGTGTGAAAAGTTGTAAAATTTAATGTACAAGGTTAGTTACTGTCTTATGTGTTAACGTCTCATTGTTTAAGCCTATCGTGCTTGTACAGCATAACTGGAGATAATTTTGACTTTGTAACGTTGATCAAACATGTTTGAATGTCTACATTGTTGTTTCGGCCTGTTCTATAAGCATGGCCAAATGACTATGTGAGCACTTCTGAATGCCTACCTTGTTGATTCGGCCTATTCTATAAGCATGGCCAAATTACTACCTTGTTGATTTTACCTACAATGTGAGCACTGCTGAATGCCTACCTTGTTGATTCGGCCTATTCTATAAGCATGGCCAAATGACTACCTTGTTGATTTTACCTACAATATGTGAGCACTGCTGAATGCCTACCTTGTTGATTCGGCCTATTCTATGAGCATGACCAGATGACTACCTTGTTGATTTTACCTACAATATGTGAGCACTGCTGAATGCCTACCTTGTTGATTCGGCCTATTCTATGAGCATGACCAAGTGACTACCTTGTTGATTTTACCTACAATGTGAGCACTGCTGAATGCCTACCTTGTTGTTTTGGCCTATCCTGTGAGCACGGCTGAATGCTTGGATGTCATTGTGTGGGTTCCAGTCGGAGTCATAGATGAAAACCGTGTCTGCGGTTGCAAGATTAATGCCTAGACCACCAGCACGAGTAGACAAAAGGAAACAGAAAGCCTGAGATGTGGGGGCTGTGGAAGAAAAAAACAACAAATAATTAGTCCTATCTTTAATCAGGGAAGCATATTCCTAGCCTCTTATTTAATATTATAACCAATAATATTTTCTTGTGGGGGTTCAAGATCGAAGAAGAGATTCAGTTTTAACAAGATGCTTGTCTGGCCAACTTGCTGGCTTCAAGCGACAAACAAGTGATGCAAAAAAGGATTGTAAATAAAATAATGCAGACACATGAACTTCTAATAAACAGCATGGATGACTTACCATTGAAGCGATCAATGGCTTCTTGTCTGGCTGCTCCATTGACTGACCCATCAATCCGCTCATATTTGTACCCATGACCCTCCAGGAAGTCTTCCAGCAAGTCTAACATACGTGTCATCTGGGAGAAGATCAGCACACGATGTCCCTGCTCTCGCAGCTTCTTTAACATTTTCACAAGCAGCATTAGCTTGCCGCTTGCTTCGGTCAAGCTGTTAGGCTCGTAGCCACCACTTTGTGTGCGTTTTGCTTCCTGTAGAGAGTATTAATGAGTATTAGGTTCAGATAACAGTCTGAATTTTTTTTCAGGGACACAACTTATGAGTTATGGGAATAAAGGGTCTGAAGGTTACAAAACAAGTTTCTTTCGTCAAATACTCTAGATAGATAGTGGTCCTCGATGCATAAAGAATTAACATTTCCAAAGCACTATACAGCACTATCTTCTAATGAATAGGTTTTCTTACCAATGCAGCAGCATGGAAAAGATATGGGTGATTACAACATTTTTTCAACTCCATCATGACGTTCAGCAGTGAAACCTGTTGAGCTCCTTTGGTATTCAGTGCTTCAAAGTTGCGAGTAAGAATCCACTTGTAGTACTTCCTAAAGAACAAAAATCACAAGCACATACCAGTGTCATGTAAAATGTCCATCAACTAGAATTGGGAGCAAAACTGCCATTATTTATTCCAAACACTTATATTTATACATCCTCATATGCAGTTCTAATAACGGATAGCTTTTTATTTGGCCAGCTAACAAAAAAGCTACTACCTATACACCTTTTTCAAAAAATGTTGCACTGGAGAATCCATGCATTGTAACCGGCATTCAGCCTTGGGCATCATACAAATGGCCAAAGTCCAGGTCATGTGAATGTTAATTTTCTAAAATGGATTTGGGTTATGAACCAAGTTTGAAATAGGTGTATTAAATACCATTAACATAACCAAATGCAAGTTTGATAAAACATTTGATACTAACTTTTGCATTGGACTGAGCTCTACTCTGACGATGAGTTCACTCTTGGATGGAATCCCCTTGAGGACATCAGCTTTCAGTCTTCGCAACATGTGTGGGCCAAGGATGTCATGGAGCTTTTTGATCTGGTCTTCTTTGGCAACATTATCAAACTCAGTAAGAAAGTTATTCTTGTTGCTGAAACAAAATGTGACACATTCTGTCATTAATACAGAACACTATTCTTCAAGGGTCTTAAACAAGTAAGGGAAGTTAAGGGAGTCTATGTAACAGGAAAAAAAATGAAACAGATTTTGGCTGATTCTAAGATAAAAAAATACATCTTTTTAGCATACCTTGAATGTTTGTTAATTTAGAGGGGGTTGAACGATTTATTTTTCAAGATATCAGAAGTGATGTTGATTGATATTTGAAGTGAAACCATTTTCCGGCTATTTTATTTTGCTGCAGGTTATAGCTTTAGTTCTGGCTAAGCACATTTGTTCTTTTAACAACTTTGGCCCTCCTCTTGTTACACTGTAAAATAAGCTACTACTTACTTGAACTCAACTGGGTCAAGGAAAAACAATAGATTCCATAGCTCCTCCAAGTTGTTCTGTAGTGGGGTTCCTGTTAGCAATAGTTTGTAGCCTATGTTGTAGTCACTAAGTGTGCGGAAAAACTAGAAAGGATAAAAGTCAATATTTCGATTAAACAGGGTTGTGCTAAAATCTGATTACACAATGGTGTTTAACTTAAGAAAATGCTAATCATTCCATTTATATCCTTTGTTTCAGTTTTTTTTACAACGATGTGCCAATGGTGAAGTTGACATATAGAATATGAAGTGACACATCTAATAAAAATTTTACCTTTGATTGATTATTCTTCAGTCTGTGAGCTTCATCCACTACCAGCATCGCCCAGTCAATGGACTGAAGACTGGCAGAGTCGATACTCACAAGCTCATAGGAAGTGAGCAGGACATGGAACTTGACTGGGCTGTCTTTCTGTTGAGATTAGAAAAAGAAAACGTGATTACCAGACCTGTCAAGCTATTTTATAGCTTAGCCCATTTACTCCTATACTGCCCAAACCGTCCTTAGTGCTTAATAATATATCAAGGCATTTTATGCTATGTATACTGAACATTGTGAGAAGTTACAAAATATTCAATGAATAATGGTCCATGGTAGCTCTAGGCTGGCCATGGGCAACTTGAAATAAGGGAGGGGAGATACCTTTTTACTATTGTGCTTATCAGTACAAATAAAGGAATAAATATCCAATAAAATTAACATACCTTCAGTTTATAAGCCTTCAGGCCACTTTTGAAAGCATCTTCGTCAAATGAGAAGTCAAAGTTTCTAAAGAGTCAAAAAGCTCAACTTTAGTTGGTGTTCTCTTGACCATTAATTAGTTAGATTGCTCTCGCTATACCTAATGGTAGCTCGACTTTCTTTGTCGCCAGCATAGGTAACCACATACATGTCTGGAGCCCAGAACTCAAACTCACGCTCCCAGTTGACAAGGGTTGAGAGTGGAGCACTCACTAAAAACGGCCCTTGGGAATGACCCTGGAAGAGACAAAAGAGATGTTTATAAATATCATTGTCATTCCATTAGCCGGGTTGGGAAAAATTAATAGCTGGCTGGATTATAACTGGTATACTTGTTACTTCCCTTGTGCCATATTTAGACAGCTCAATCACCTAGCAAACTAGGAAAAAGTTCAAGAGAGAATATAAGGGAAAAGAGAGGTACCTCTTTCATGAGAGAGTACAGGAAGCTGATTGTTTGGATGGTCTTGCCAAGACCCATCTCATCAGCCAAGATGGTGTTTGTCCCTTGGGCCCAAGAGAAGCGCAGCCAATTCAAGCCCTCCCTCTGATATTCATGAAGTTTCCCACCTGTCTCGTCAAGATAGGCAGGTTGTTTCTCGTACCTCTCCTTGCACTGTTGACAAAATGACCTTTTAGCAGCCTATTATAAAACCAGTTAAACACGAAACACCATTTGTCCATTGAGAAAGTACATGTTTTAAAGTCCTTGACAAGAGGATCTAGGGTTTTTGTATAGTGGGGAAAATGTCAGCATGAGGTCAGCGGTTGCAACATGAAAGTTGAGAAGGTAATTCTCTTATTCATAGCATTTTTTGTCTCATAGAGAAGGGTGGGGGGGGGGGGGGGGGTGAAACCCTTTAAGAACCTCCCCTAGATCGCAAACCACATAATGAACTATATAATGAACTACCTTAATCTACATAAACCATTTTACCCATGCTATAGACAGTCCACTGAATCAGCTTATAAAGATACCGGAAGATGACAAATGATCATCATACCACAACTTGTCCACAACAAATGCAGATTGTTATACTGACAGTTAGGTAAATTGTTAGTAATTACTTTATTTTAATCATTTTCAATTACAAATAAGGTTACAAGTTAACCATATTTTATCTTGTTTATCTAATAATTTATCTGATATAAAGCTTCTAAAATAAAGTTGTTTTTGTTATTGCCATTTATGGTTTGTTTGTTTTATAATTACACTGCAATACCAGAAATCCATGCGATAACTGTTACAGTTCTTTGAAATTTAGTAAACATGCATATTTCTAAGTTATTGAGATTTGACAATTGCTATCACGATAATGATAACATGTTAGGCATTGGGAAGTTACTGCTGGGCAATGGTTAATGTTGAGCATAAAAAAACTAAAAAAAAAATCATCCAAAATAAATTCGATGCAGCACGAGATCTCACAAAAATATTTTAATAATTAAAATTGTTTAAAAGTTTAAGTGCTGCTTACATTGACTTGAGGAGTAGGGATCGGTTGAGCAGGTTCAATATCTGGTTTAGATTCTTCCTCAGGTGTCTGTAGTTAACATCCAACATTAGTGGTATCATGCGATTGATGCATGGAAATAATGGAATAGAACCTTTGACTCCAAAACTCTCAATAATTACATAGATACACACAGTATTAACAAGACTGTTAAATTGAGAGTGAGTTGCATACTATTACCATGGTTTTAAAAGGTTAGTAACAAACCACACACTCAAAAATAACACCATTACAGACAAAATTTTAATGTTTATTCATATTTCTGTAGTACTAAACTATTTATAGAGACCAGTGCCAGTTAGACAGGTTTTATGAGTTAAACACAAAACGAAGTCATCAAGATAATCAAACTTTCTTTGTAAGTTTATGTACATATATAAAAAAAGAAAAGAAATAAACTACAGCTTTAATAGAATTAAAAAAACTGGAACAAATTCTTGATATGATGTTGAACTTTCACACTGTAGCTGGAGCAGACAGCACAAGCATATATAAAAAACTTAGAGGTTAATTGATGGTACTCACATCTCCAGTGGGAAGAGTCTTTTTTGATTTTTTGTTCTTTCCTTTCTTTGCTTTAATCTTCTTGTCATATCCTTCCCTACACAATGCACATAAAATAAATTAAGGACAGCAGGAAAAGGAAAAGATCATACATCATGCAAATTATAAAAAGGAGAACAAAGTACTTAAAACATTGCTTTAAACTTTGTTTTGTCTGTAGATCCATGCACAGGTTTTAAAGAACTTAAGCGTTTGTTCACTTACCTATGAGCGTAATATTTCTTGATATACTCTTTAAAGTCACTGAAATGAAAGTAAAACATGATTAACTGATATCATTTTTCAAATAAAATACAAATATGCAATATCTGCTTATACTTGTCAAAACTGTAGAAATTGCTCAAAATATGTCACATCTGCTTAAACTTCTTAACTATGTAGAAAATGCAGCCTCCTCTCCATACAAATATGTAATATCTGCTTATACTTGTCAAAACTGTAGAAATTGCTCAAAATATGTCACATCTGCTTAAACTTCTTAACTATGTAGAAAATGCAGCCTCCTCTCCATACAAATATGTAATATCTGCTTATACTTGTCAAAACTGTAGAAATTGCTCAAAATATGTCACATCTGCTTAAACTTCTTAACTACATATGTAGAAAATGCAGCTTCCTCCCCAGGCGTCCCGAGTGATTTGGGAAAAAGACTCTTTTTCAATTTTGGGCTTCCTGTGGTGCGTTCAAGCAGGGGCCTGGGTTAAAGGAAAAAAGTGATTTTGACCCAAAAAAACTGACGAAAAAACCCGACCTTTTGACATGTAATGGTAGCCTGTGGACTTGTAATAGTACCCAGGTTCCCTCGAGAGTTTTAACATGTGCAAAAAATATAAGGGATGGGAGCCAAGGGTAAATGTGAAGTTGAGAAAACATGGCGTCTTAAAAATCAACACCAAAGAGCAAGAGCTACGCAAAAAAAATCCAATTGAAGGATCAGAATAAAAAAGCCTGTTAGCAAGCGTGAAGGCACAAGGAGTGAGCGGAAGTTTTAAAGGATCAACATCAGCTTCTTCACCGAACATTTCCCCGCCTGTTTCTTGTCTAGGTTTCCTTGTTGAACTTTGGAGGATAGGCCTAGGTAATTCATCTTCTAAATCGGCTATGTAATTTCAAATAGAGCCATTATTCGAGCATGTAAAGCCATCGAGCATGTAAAGCCATCTCCATGATGAGATTCGTGTAGACCGAGATTCAATACCACCAAAAGTCGCTTTCAGAGCTTATAAAAAGCTTGTTGCCAAACGTTTACTTCTAGACCAAAATTCCAATTAAAATATAGAATAAAAAGGCGTTTTAGTAAGTGTAAAGGCACAGAGAGTGAGTATAGAAGGGAAGGAGACAGAAGTTTTACAATATCAACATTAGCATCTTCACTGCTTCACCGAGACTCGATAACATCAAACTTTCGGAGGTGATAAGAAGCTTGTTGTTGCTCTAACTTTTACTTCTCAACTGCATCTGGAAACTTTGTAATCAATTATTCTCCTGGATTCAACAGGATGTCTTCTTGGAATTTTTCTGATGCTGAGATCTATATAATTCTTCAGAAACTTTCAAACTCACGTATTGCCATACAAAAACGCTCCCTCCACTACTTAATTTGATGTGCGCCATGCACGGAGAAAATGCGCAGAAAGCTACAAGTGTGTCGAGTTTTGGCAGGCGTCTCATTTCTGTCCTCCCCCTCCCTCTGGCTTAAAATTGTTTAAAACTGCTTTTGGCTATGTGTACAATGTTGACACTCAAACGCGCCGCAGCGCATTGCCGACTAAAATCTCCGAAAAGCTAGACATCCATTCAAAAACAGCCACTCAAACTCAATTATTTATTGAACATTAACCTAAACCTTAATTATAGTTTATATTTTAGCAGTAAAAATGGAAACAGCAATCGAAAAAGTTGAGAATTCAAGGCGAAAATTGCTAATTAGCGTTACATCTTGTCTAATCGGCTATACAAAAATCGTTGTAAAAATGCTTAGAGACACGCTATTGATATAAAAATTGCACTTTCTTAATGTACTTACATTTGAGATTACCTTAAGCTTATTTTTTTTCTTGTAAAATAGCTTCAAGTGGATAATTTCGCAGTAACTACTTTTCACATAAAAACGTCATGTGAATTGTTGATGAAGAGAAAACATGTATTATGACGGCCTTTGTTAGACAATATCATAATTTTTAAGTGATAGATGTTGTGTACATTAGTTGCAGTTCAATAAATTGTGATTGTAAGAAACCTTGAACGCTTCCCTTGGAGTAGTTCTGGATTCAGTATCTCACTAACTTTTGTCATGCTGCTTCTATGTGACTAACTAATCTGCTTATTAAACACGCTATGTAGCGTGCGTTAAGATATCTGATAACGCAAAAGGTGTCGTGTCAAGAACATGCTATTAGCAGTGCCGCCGCACCCTGTAAATCGAATGTATAACACGCCGAGTCGTTATCACGCTAGCGTGTCACTAGATGGAGTGTGTACTCGCAGAGTTTTGTTAAGTAACACAGCATAGCTCTACCTATGGACACGGATAGTTCAGTCACCGGAGCGGAAAGAATTCGTCTTTGGTGAGAAAAGAAGCGACAGATAAGGGCCAAATATCAGAAGGACTATTACAGCAACAATCGCGAGAAAATCAATAGAAAAATTTGGGAAAAGGCCAAGCTCAAGAGAGAGGAAAAACGGGCTAATCTTCCTGACGAAGTCGCAAATGGATGACTAAAATGGCGGCAGAGTAAAGCTATCAAAAAGGAACATCTACATGGATATACGCAGCTAGCTTAGAGATTTCTATCTCTAGAACCGCGAAGGCCTAGTACTAATAATAAAATACCTTTTTTAATTGGCTGGTGGCTAGGAGCCAATGAAAACTCACCTAAGATATTTTCGCGCAATAAAATAAACCTTTTCAAGTTATTTTGTGCTTTCCTTAGGTACAAAATGTAGTTTGGCCGTAACATTTGATATTCCGTGTAATTTAGCGCATAATTCAGTAAAGAATCCTGCAAAATTTTGATTTTTTAAAGAAACACGTATAGCAAAATCCCGCGTAATGATTGATTTTCCTCGTAATTTAGTGTGTAATTTAGCAAAGAATCCCGCGTAATTTTGAGTTTTTTTCAGCGTAATTCCAGAAGCCCTGTCTAGAACAGGAACACGAATAGCTTTGAGAGATTAAGGAATGTGCTCGGTTTTTACATTTATTTGAGTAGTATTGCACATACGGGTTTCATTCCTTCTCATTAAGATCGACAACGATCGTGATTTGGGGAAAGCCCCGCAAAAGATGTTGTAAAGCCATCTAAAAAAATAGAAGTACATTAACAAATTGCTGAATATTTTTCTTTTCTTTTATCATACACCGTTTCGTTTCTGGTTTAAAAAAAAAAAAAAACAATTCACTACGCTCATAGGGAAATGATTAGCAATATCTTCCTCCATAGCAATGTGTTATGGCAAGAAATTAGCAAGTTGTTCTTGAATAAAAAATGTGCGTGCAGTGACGTCTCGTGCGTGTTAATGACATGCTCTGCGAATTCGCATATCTACTTACCAGCGTGCATGGCAAACACAGTTCTGACCGTGTCCAAAAAAGATTCTGCGTGCATTGACACAACGTAAAGTAATAGGATTAGGCTTAGGCACGCTGAACCGTGCAAATTACACACTGATACAAGCCATGGCACGGTCCGGCGTGCATGTAACACAATTGGGTACCAACATTGAGCACATAGCCTTTTCCTACCTGATCTGGTGGTTGATGGGGTCGTCAGGGCTCTCCCATGTACTCTGACTGTAAGGAACATCTCGCCACTTGACAAAGAATTCCTCAAAGCCATCCTTCAATACTCTGATAACAAATTAGGGAATGGTTAACAAGTCTGTCAAAAAGAGCAACAGGTCAGCTCTGTGATGTTTTTTAGAGTCTGTGCCAGTTGGCCATGAGGGGCCACGATCACAGTGGAAAGCATGCAGTGTCCATTTTGGATGAAAGTTTAAAAATTGTCTTAGTTAAATCTCGCTCAATCTTGGTTCAATCTGCAGATTATACACAGTGATTAATCAAAAGCAACATGCCCCTGAGTGCATGCAGGCTAAAAGGGGAAAAGTGTTACTACTGTAGTGAGACTGTGCAGATTTTTACAGGTAATATAGTGACCAAATAATTGAAATGCTGTTAATCTGATGAAAAACCAATGGCAAATGAATAAGTGCTGGAATCTTCTTAATCTATACCGTAAAACAACTCACAAGTCTCACATTCTCACCTGTGGTTCATGATTCTGTTAATTTGTAGCCACTCAGGATTGACCCCATATCGGTAGAACCTTGCCTCCAAATTATTCTCATCCTGCTCTTTTGCTTTAGACTTGGCAGTTGGGCTGGGGTGCTGGCCGTCTTCAATGCTGTCTTCATCATCATCATCACTTAGTGGTGGGGGTTCATCCATGTCATTTTTACGTGAGAATGCCCTGAACATTTCTGGATGTTGGATCTCAATCTGCAGTATCAAAAAAAGAAAAAAAATTAAACACCTGGCGTCTGATTTATTGGGGTGTGGCCAGATGTCATGCTGAAGGTGGTGAGAATTGCTGGTAGTGGGTGGAACAGGTGTTGGCTGCAAGGCCAGCAGCCGGTGCACATGGCATAGAGCATGTACTTCATCTTAAGGATAGTGGAAAGGGTTGTCGACCGGCTCTCGTAGAATGCGTCTTGACGGGCTAATATTTAACGAAATATTGCGAATAATATATCGTTTTAAAGCTGAATAAATGTAGAATACTACCATATATCTAAATTTAGTGATTTGTTTATACAGTATGAAGCGCACCCCAAAAACTGACAAAACAAGTGGTGTATAAAAATATCGAGTTATAGGACCACAGGGTTACCACGTGAAACCGGCTCAAACACGGAATATCAATCAGCACATAACAAACACCAAAATCGTGTCTGTGAATTTTGATTGGTTGTTTTGTTCAAAAGGAAGTGGTTTTCAAAGTCGTAAGACATTCTGATACCTGATCTTCGTTACATAACAGTTTATAATTTGGCAAAAGAAAGGACTATCGAAAATCGCAGACACGATATTAATCGCAAATTATCCACTAAAACAATGTTTTAAACATGAACTCTTTACGATAAATTGTGTTGTGCCAATAGCTTCTTAAAGCACGCACATTGGAGCAAAACTCATAGAGTTATTTGCCGCTAAAGCTAAGTAAACATAAGAGGATTAAGAGGCAATCTGTCACTACCCTCTTCACCATTAACACAAGCGCCGACAAGCTCCCTGCTGGTGGGATACGGTACTGAGAACTCTTTGTGCCTGCATTGTAGCTCATCACAAATCGCAACCAGTAAGAAGCCATGGCAAAGACATGAAATGCGTCAAAGAGAGTAAGCAAAAAAGAAAGCGTGAAACCTCGAGTTAATAAGGGAAGGCAAGCCACTATGGCTAAGGCCACTAAACAAACGTGGTGCTGCAACTCCCCAAGTTATCGAAAATGCTCTTGCTTCTTTGGATCCACGAGATAAATGATATCATCCTGGCTTCCAGAGGCTGAATACCCGCTTTTCCCAGTATGCTAGGGGGCGCTTCGTTTGAAAAACTCTCCGAGCCTCTGGTTTTCAGGGTAAAATGATATTTGCTTCATTTAAAAATCTTTCAACGATCCATTTTTGTCCAGATATGATGGTTGATAGCCACGGATTTCGGTTAGATTTCGCTTTAGGTTTTACCACATTGAAGTTCGGAAAAGCCGATGGAGTCACAGTATAATAATAATGCTTATAGGAATTATAGTTTAAGAAGTATGTGAGAGTGGCGCCATAATTATAATAACGCTGTGTTGCGTCAACTCCCGGATAACGAGCACCAAATTAGTTGTGGGATCCTGTGTCTTAAAAGGATTAAAGGATTTGTGATACCTTTCGTGTTATGTCTATATTCGACGGAAAACGAACTTTCCTTGTAACTCGCGATTCTTTTGAGATGAAAAGAAAATTCTTTTTGGAAATTGTAGTTTATTTGTTTCGAAATTTAAAAAAAAAATTGAGCCAGAGTGCTTCTGACCCTTTTCACTATCCTTTATTGGGCAAAGGCAGAGCTCTGGGCATGAAATCTAATGTTTTTGTTGGCTGACTTTCATTTTCAAGAAAAAGAAGTACAAGGGAGTGTTATATAGGGCTTAATCCAATTTGTTTTTTAGGGTTAGAATAAGAGTCATCTGATTCAGACACAGGATCTTTATCCTACACTGTCCACACAATACTGACAAACAATCAACATATGAACTTATAAGAACTTATGGTACCTGAAGCTCAGTGATCCATGAGCAGTGCCAGTAGGATTTTTCTCTCCACTTCACAAAGAACTCCCGGGTGGTGTAAGTCTATAATAAATGTCAAATGATCACCATTATTAAAAGTTCAACAACTATAACACTGCAAAAAAAAAAAAGTTGTCTATCAGCATATAAGCAGTGCTGTTTTCATCAGACTTACATCTACAGTTTTGTCCTTTTGTTCTTCCCCTTCTGGAGTAAGAGCTTGGTAATCTGATGGAAAATACATTCACAATGGGCATTGGTAAGAAGCCTTTTTACTCTCAAGGTTGTGCACTGTATATAAAGTGCTAATGATATCAATGTCTTTCATCACCAACCTGGTGGGATGGGAAGAGTGACCCATCTCCAGTGCAATATCCTCTCAACTTTGCCCTTTAATGGTTCACTCTGAAATAAAAAAAATCCCAAGTATATTTAAAAAAGAACTTGGAAAGCAATCTAAGGCCCATATTAGGAAGCCACCACAGTTTTTGTGTGTTGTTTTTAATGTGTAAATAAATGAAGCCAGGTTGATTATACTGTGCAATGGGTCTATTACCTGACACCTTGGGCATTTCCATTCCCCAGTGGGTACTCTCATCATGGGTGGAATAAGGCACTTGAGATGATACGCCATGGGACACTTGTCACAGCACAAGAGCTGACCACCATCCTTACACACACGGCAGTAGTCGCTGTGGATGTCTTCACTTGAGCTGCTTGTCATCTCCACCTCCTGATATGGACATAAAATGTACAAACATGGATTCTTAATTAAAACACAGTAAACAGTTGTTTCATTAGGCCCTGGCAGCCGGTGGAACCGCCAGGTTGTTTTCCACCGGCCTATTTTTTTTAATTGATTGAAGTTTTATTTGAACCAATGAAATAAAATAACTTCCGCCCCTTCCTTATCAAACTCCAACACCTACTCTAAAACTTAATGAAACCCCTGGTGAAAAAAACACACAACATTTTACAAAAGAACACAACAAATGCCAGTGTTTATAAGGATTTTTCAGAAGCAAACAGACAAGAAAATCACATAATAAAGGCACTCACACAAACAGGACAGCTCCAGCGTCCCTCAGGTGGCTCATCCAAGGCAGGATTCAAGCATCCCAGATGGTATGAAAGGGTACAGGTGTCACAGAGCAAGAGGTCTCCCCCCTCATCACATGCCTCACAGTAGTCTTGGTGCTCATCCTATTTTGAATTGAAAGAGAAGTAAGGGTTACCAGAATGATTGCACTAAGTCAACACAAAGTCAAAAGGGTTTGTTTTACGCCTCAGAGTATTTCACAAAGGCATAAAACTTACCATTTCAACCTTGATTCATTCCCCTTATTCCACTATGCCTATGCAGACCACCTGGTTAATCTACAGCTTGTTTGTAGTCTCATTAGTCATACCAGTGTACAGGGTTTAGTATGACTTGTTGCTACAGTACTGCCCACAAATTAAAACAACTGTTGTGCCCCAACCAGCATGGAAAATATTAAATGCGCTAAGTTTAGAAACAAGAAAACACCAAACATTATTATTATTCTCCTTTTCCTAGTTTACAAAACCCTTGGTATCTTTAAATTAATTAGCTTACCACTCCCATCACTTCATCATCATCACCTATAAAAAACAGTGAATGTAAATATTTCAAAGAATAAGAGAACTAAATAAAAAGAATAAATCAAGTGAAATATCTCAGCAAGCAAGAAGTACTCACATGTCCTGTGTCGCCTCTTACTGTGCTTGTCTTTCTTTATCGTAGTATCCTTGATCTTGATTGAAGGCTTCCGTACAACCTTCTTACGGGACTTGCTGACTCGTATTTCTCTGATGCTATTATCACTCTCATCATTATCTCTGTCATCATTCTTTCTCTTGCCTCTGGTCTTGACTTTGGTCTTTTTGCTTCGGCTACTTGTGGTACTTGCCTCACTGCCTTTATCACTATCATCATCACCTTTGCTTTTCTTATCTAAATCACGAAGAATTGATCTACAATTATCAAGGGCATGTGTGCATTTCATAAAAAGTTTCAAGATTCATAGAACATGCTCCACTAAGGCTGGAAGCTTCCAATACCAAAAAGAGCAGAACAAACAAGACTTTATGCCATCAATTGCTCACCTCGCATTTTTCCCTTCAACCTGCTGAGGAAGGGAAGCTTGATTTTAGGCCGAGATTTTGTAGTAACAGGGCCACTATCATCACTTTCAATGTCAAACTCATCAAAATCAGAGTATGCAGGAGATAGGTAGCCATCTGACTGCAAAATGAACAAATTATAATATACATAAACATAGAAAAACTGAAAATATTTTATAGTTCATACCTTAATATCATGCAATCCATTCATGAAATTAAAGTGACATGAAAATAAAGTGCAACAAGGTGTCAGAAGTCTAAACAAATCACCGAAATCTCAATCCACTTACGTCAGCTTTCTTGTTCTTGCTCTGGGCTTTCTTTTTCTTGGCTGATGATTTCTTAGAACTGGATCGTGATGCGGGGCTACTAGGTCCCTGGGCAGTCTTGAAGTCCTGCCACATGGCTCCTAGAAGAGCATTGATCCTGGTGTGTGCAACACCTGGGTTTGCACTTGCAACTGCTGGTCTCATGGCCTTGGTGAACTTTACATAAGTAACACCTTCCTCATCTTCCTTACTCAATTGTTGATCCGGTAGCTCTAGATTCATTTCCATAGCAACAGCCTGTGCTTTGGTCTGAGAAGGCTAAATCACAGCAATAATGTGTTACTTTTCACATTTCGTAATGATAAGCATTTGAAGAATACATTATAACCTTCGCAGGACTTAATATCAAAGTTTTTTACCAGGTTCCTGGAGGAAAATCTGTCTAGGAATTTTGCCCTTTTCAACATGATAGTATCACAAGGCACATTAATGGCACTCTGCCACTTATGATGTAATCTTTAGGGAAAACTTAAGGAAGTTCAAGGTGCAGCAGTTTTGGCTTACCCCCTCCTGGTCTACTATTGGTTTATCCTCTGCAGGTTCTTGGTCTCTATTGTCTGCCTTTGCTATCTTAGAAGGCTGTTCATCTTCTGAAAGACAAGCACTGCCGCCCACTGTGGTGTCTTCATCCTATACAAAGGAAAGCATATGTCACACACCTAGCTGCCAAATTCTTATCACTTTCTTCACCTCATATCACTATATCAATGCTGATGAAAGTTTATGTCACCAAGCATGCATTGACCTAGGGAAGGAGAATAGTGTTGTTTTGCTTTGTTTGTTTCTTTTTTTGCACAGAAAAAGTAAGCCCTCTAATGGCCCAAAGCAAAACCAGCTATTCTCTTGCTGCTTGTAGTACTCTCACATATATATTTTACCTCTTTGTCATTTTCACGCTTTCTTTTCTTGTTTCCATTTGACTTCTTTGAAGACCCTGTAGCCAAAGCTTCAGAGTTTTCTAGTGCCTTCTTTTTCTTGGTCTGCTTCTCACTGGAATCATCCCCTATCATAAAAAGACAATTTGCTACAATGTGAGTCCAGAGCTTACATAAATGCAGCCTGCAAAATTCTTAGGCTATATAACACTAAGCTTATTCTCAACACCACCCTGCAGCTTTACTTGGGTGTAAGAAACGTGACAGCTTTATATCCAGCTCTGTTTTCATCATTTTCATCGACCAAACAAAAAAGCTTTTGTGATGCAATTCACAGGTTCTTACACTGGGATACAACCCACCCTAACTTTACTGGGTCCAATTGATTGTCTTTGAATTCCTTATTATTTTCTGAGATAAGAGCTTTTAGACCTGAGATCAAGGTTAATCTAATTTTCACATCAAAAATCGAGAAATTAAATATTCCAGGAAAAAGACCCTTATCTCAGAATTTTCTAGAGAGAACATTGATCCATTAAATCTATTAACTGTTTAAGTTAGTCTTACATACAGACAGCTCTAAGGCAAAAATTCAAGATTTTTAATCTAAGAACTACCCATTTATATGTTCAACTACAGATGAAAAAAACACAAATGATTTAAAATTTCCATTTAAACTCACGTTTTCTTATAACAATGTAAATATAAATATTATATAAATGAATTTATACATTGCACTCGTTGCAGTTTTAAGTGAAAGATAGAGACAAACAAACAAAGTGTGATATTTTAGATCAATGACGTCAAATCAAAAGCATAACTTTTCAATGTAAGTATAAAACATAGGAAGGAAAACACTTGTTTGCCAAGTATTCTTATATTTGCGAAGCATGAAAAGGCTGTTAAAACTGATTATTTGACTCAATAACTGATGTTAGAAGCTGGAGTTATTCGATGTATGAGTTGCCTATCATTTTGCGATGCGCTGCGCAACCCTCTTCCCATATCCCTCGCGCGCAGAAAGACAGCAAACCCGGGCCTTTTAAAAATAATATTCACACAGACAAACCACATTCAAAAATGCACAACACAACATTGAGACAGACAAAAAACGAATTCTTTTGCGAGTATCAGGCCTCCAGTACTTATACGCCGGCAAAATAAGACTCTGACGGAGGTACGACAGAAAAGATTTGAAAACCCATGTGTTGTCAACAATGGCGCCAACTTCGGCGCTGTTTTTATTATCTTGGCTGGGTACACAAGAAAAACCCTGGGTAAAACAAAAAAATTGTACCGCTAGCTCAATGGAAAGTGATTCTCTGACAGTAAAAATTTTGGAGATAATGTTTGACGGACGATTTTGAACGCCGGGAAATGAGATGGACAAAGAGTGTTCACGGCTAAGCGCGCGGTGCTAGCATTCTACTCACCGATGTTACTGTCATTCGCTGCCTGTGTTTCTTTCTTTTTTGAAGAAGAGGCCATTCTAGCACATATCGAATAAAATATCTGACTATGCTAGAGACAGAGATATGGGAAATTATGGGCAAAAACGACACATTTGCCTTCCGAAGTCTAGTCGTCGAAATTCACGACCAAACGCCGCTCGGACTGCTGCTTGGGGTGCTGGGGAGAGGGAGACAAGTAAAGAGAACTGGACAAAATTAAACTTAGAATAGAAACAAGAGACGCCTATTTTAAAGTAAATAAATACTTTGAAAGTGACAATGAATAAAATAAAATAACAAAAAATATATATTCTAATGTTTTTATTTTCAACTCTGTATTTGTTAATTCTAACTTATAAAATGTGTGAGGTCGGGACAAATTCTCCTAACTAGTAGTTTCCTAAATTTCAAAAATTCTACTTCCGGAGAATGTGGCTCGCTGTGTTACAGAGCTGGAATTCTGTGAATAACTTTGAAAACCTTGTATGAAGGAATACCACCAAATCTTAGATCTAGTACAAGATTAATAACCAAACACACTTTTTTGCCCATTAATTCGTATAAGTACACGTAATGAAAGGCTGGTTGATGAAGCTTGAAATTACACAATCAATGATCAATATAGAAATTCTCCTATAACGCAGCTGGGGTCAGAAAAGAGCCAAGCCCATCAAAAAGCATATCCCATAATTTTCATTACTGCTATATCATTGGTTGATAAGCCCTACTTGATTGGCAGGTCATGCAACCAATGGGAGGCACCTTTTACACCCCCCTTGTATGTGTGTAGATATCATTTGTTGGTTGGATACCCTGGAAAGTAATGGCTAAGTTCCTTGATGTGAACTATTTCACATAAGATGGTATTTCAGCATGCTCCAGGAAAACTAAATTTGGTTAGGAATAAGGGGGAAAGATTTTTAAATGAGTCATTCCAGTTTCCACTTGTTCATGTAAATTTTTTTTTACTAACACTCAGAACACTTTACATATTGTTGTAGCAATAGAGTAGTTTTCAATTACTCCATTTCATTTTTATTAATGAAACAGTTTAGGTTAATGAAAATCCCGCTATCACTATGGTCAAAGGGCAATATCTCTGAAATTAAGGGTCAATCCCTTAAAAAGTCAAGTATATCAATTTTTTTTCTGACTTTTGACTGAATCAAGTAAAAAAATACAACGAGCTTCCTTTCAGGAGGGAAGCATAACCACTAAAGCAGTTTTCTAACTTATGGCCTCAGTTTGTCTGATAGTTAGTTTAATATATATATTTTTTATTTTCCTGGAAGAAGCCACTGTGTTTATGGACAAATGGAAGGTGATATGAATGCTAAGGTATCATCCAAGTTCAAGAAATAAGATGTTCCATTGAATTTAAGCAATTTTATCAATCAACAAATACACCACACCATCAACAAATAAATGAAGTTTAATATGGACTTTATTAAAATCCTTTACAATACAAGTTAACAAACATTGCTATTTCAAATTGTTGTCATGGTTGTTCAGGACTGTGCAGCTGATCCTGTAGACAGTAGCGCAAGGATTCCACCAGCAACAGATGTAGAGAGCAAGTAGTTACTATAAAGTCAAGGGCATAACAGATTGAATACAAAGGTGTAACTAACAAATGATCATCATCTCAGATTATCTTGGTCAGTGAATTATATAGACTGTGTATACCAACTGACAAAAAGTTGACCAATCATTAAACTGACCCTACATACATAACTTATGAGCAAACATGTTTTTACCAATATAATATTTATGTTGTTATAGTATCAATGACCATAAAGTTTATACCAAAAAAGAGAAAGAAAGACTTCAAAAAGTGAAAACTTTTTATAACTAAAAAACAATTTTTCAATGTCTCCGACACCTGCTGCAAATAAGTTAGATCATGTCAATTGTGATCGCAAATTCAATAAAGGATACGCAGATGGATGCAGGGACCTCAGGGCATAGAACGATGCAAACAGGACAAGGAAGAGGTACAAGGCATTGTTGTAGAAGATGGAGAAGGTCATTGCTTCCATGTCAGCAACCTTGTTCTTCTTCCATAGGATCCTGAAGAATAAAAATAACTAAAAATTACTAACATTTCAACATTTAGCACAAATTAACAATAACAATAGTAGCATTGCATTTTTATTGGTAAACAAAATTTTAGGAAAAGAAAGCCAACTATGCGCGTTCATATAAGCCATTTTACGATATGACATAACATGACAAATTTCAGGACACAAAGCCTAATGTTAGGTATTACGATTGATTACTTAAAAGAGAGAAAGATAAGGGAAATTATTGATTTTCAAAATGTGTCCATGCTAATTTACAAAATATAAACAATAAGTTAACAGGGATTTCAAAAAGCGTCCATAAGTAGAAGTATCTGCTTATGAGAGCAACCATTAGAAGAGAATTCTACATTAGTAGACGAGTCTTCCCTGCTAGCAGAGGCCTCTTTTCTCTGTATTTCGCTGGGCTGGCATTCGCGAGGAAAGAGACCTCTGCCATGGGTCGTTTGATCAAACCGCCGTCCACGATCGTGGATGGGAGATCCAGAGCGCATGCTCTGTTCATCAATTGCTGGCCACTATTTGAGCCTACAATGACTAGCGCATGCGTGAAGCGTATATCCGCTGTGGGATAATAATACCGCATTTGAAACGGCGTCCTCCGTAGAAATATCACGCGACGAATAATAAAAGAAGCCATTCAATACCTTGTCTTCATTAAGAATTTTCTCTCTTTTGACTAACGGGTCAATCTACCGTTTACAGCTTTTGCATATTCTTCTTGAATTAGCTGATCTAAGTTTACCAAAAGGTTTTGTAACATTTTCTTCAAGTCCAACTGTGGGTGATGCTTACATTGAAGAAACTCGCCTGTGCAGAAGTCTTGAAATTTATCCCACAAACAAGACAAAACTCTTCTTTGCTGCCTTTGCTGTTCAATCTTTTTGACGTTTAGGTGATTGAAATTGAACAGTTGTTTTCTTTTTTCGGAGAGGAGAACTAACCGCTTGATTCTTAATTTGCGACAAAAATTAGCATATTGATAGCTTTCGCGCGATAGTACGGGTTTTGCCACGTCATGCAGTCGCTTAGAAACGCTCACGCATGCGCAACGGAAACAGTTTCGACCCATGGCAGAGGCCTCTTTTCCTCGTGAACGCCAGCCCAGCAAAATATAGGGAAAAGAGGCCTCTGCTAGCAGGGAAAGAAGAGTCCACCTTTCATCCTTTTCTTGGCGTGTAAGCTTCTTGTTGGGGTCCAGCTCCTGGTTGACTTCCTTAGTGATAGCAGCATCTCTCCTCTGGGCAATTCTATAAGCAAGGGTAAAGCAAAGTTTTGGTTAGAATTGAAGCTTTTCTTTTATTTATCCACTTTCATACAGCCATACCAAGCTACTGAAAGTTTCAATCAAATTACCCTATACAATGTTAAAAGTGTGCCATTTTGCTTTTTTTTTGTGCCATTCTGCTTTTTTCAGCCAGATTTTGGAAAAGCAACATACTTTTTTTTATAAATCATTTTTTTAGGGTGAGGTATATTATTGTTTTGATTAAGATGTGAGACATTTTTTTGAGGGCAACATGGGTGGCATATAGTATCCTAACAGAAGTTTCAGAAGTAGGAATACAGTAGTCAGGCCAAAAGGTCTGTTAGAGAGACATGGAAAATTATAAAGATAGAGGGAATGAACCTGTTTAAAGTATGTCAAAGCTAGATTTCTAAACTATCAGTTAATTAAAACTTGAACTAGAAGAAACGTAGTACCAGACATTATATCAATGCAAATTCTATGAATATATTAGCACCACAAAACAAGGCAACCTGTATTCAGGGAACAAAGCACAAACTGGAAGGCGAAGAAGAACTAGGCACTACGCTAAGATAAATGTGGGATCGTTTTTAAGTTATTGAAAACGCGTTAGCCAAAAAAAAGTTGCGTAACGTAGATCAGCCAATAGAGAAATGGAACGTATAGTATAGGATGGATTAGGTTACTATACTTACTTGTGCTTCAATTGGAATTTGACGTTCTTGTAAGCGAAAGCCACCAGCCATGTGCTAACTAGCGTCATCACGGCGAAAAGAATCCCTGAGGAGTAAGGATCCATTTGGTGTATTCTCCAAAAGAGCCCTAAAACAACCCAAAAATTGTTAGCGAAGAAGAGATCAAGAAATTCGAATAATGCAACGTGTACAAAAGTAGTAGGACAACAAGTCTTCTTTTGAAGGAATTTCGTTGGTTTTCTTACATAGAGGGATGGCGGAGACGATGAGAGCGTTAGCGTAGAACAAAATGCTGGATTTTGTGGAAACTGATCGGCTGAAGTTTTGGAGCAAAAGCTCGTCTTCTTTTGATAGCTTCTTGCCGTTCGCCATGATGACTGAAATAAAGAAGAGAAAGAAGGCACGCGATAGCCTGGACACTAACTTACTAATAGCCTCGATTTGATAGTCGACCGGTAGGGGCTGGCACTAACGTCCAGTTTTGGCGGATACATAAAAATGTGCGCGGGTCATGTAATATGTACTTTTTTCTCTTTTTCTTTTATTAACGGAAAGGTATGTATAATTAATACAGCTTGGTCAAAAATTCTCTAAAGGTGCGTTCACAAAAATATATACAGTTGTTTTGGGCAAAACCTAGCAGGAGAATGGGAAAATATGATTTTTTCTCGCACAAACTAGGTCCACACCTGATATTTAGTAAAAGGTTTTAACACCTGATGTTTAGTAAAAGGTTTTACTAAAGGTCATAAATGTCATCAATTGTGCCACTCTGACTGACGCGTCTATTATATCACAGGGAGCTCACCTCTACATTTTGAATAAAGTTAGAGTTGTTTCCTTAGCTTTGCGCTGTTGATTATTTTTGGTGCGTGTGTGCTTTTGTATCTTTTGTCTACTTTTTCGGCGCCCGGTGCTTTCTGGCGCTCTCTCATTGGTTAGCGGTCTAACGGCCGTCTCGTCCGTGAAATGGCTTCCATGTCACGACATACCTAGTGAAAAGAGACAAGAGATGGAACTCTTTTTACCCGCCCTAGAAAACACGGCAGAAAAATGTCTTTAGCTCGAATTCATAGGCCCAAAATTCGTACAGCTATAGAAGAAAGATACCTTTTTAGCTAGTGATGTTAAAAAAATGAATAAACACGTTCTCATGTCCACAATAATGCATCTCGCAAACCTTTCATTCTCTGGCTCTATTCTGCCGTTTCATCCGAGGCAGAGGTGGACGGAAGTAGATGCATCAAGGCACCTTTTACTTCCGTTTGCATATTAATAAGCGAATCGCGCCAGCCCATGCTTGTTTCCCTCGCACGAGACAAGCGGGGAGAACTCTTCGAAGAAAAATATGTCAGTCTTTCACTTCTTTTTGTTTCTACGAGTTGTTTGTTTTTCGAATTTTTCTATGTAATCTATTTTGTTCCTATTTTTAAACCTATTCCTGTGCCTATGCCCTGAATCCGTATGAGGAATCCGCGTATGAGGAAAATGTGAAGAAATAATATTTTCAACAGTCAAAACTGTTATTTACCAGCTGACGATGTCGAATGCCGAAGCCATTTTCAAAGATTTTTTTCGGTTCTATTGCCTTTGAGTTTTTGAAAGGTGACGTCACTCTTTAAAACCACTTCCGCTCATCTCACTTTCGTCCACCTCTGCTCAAGACGCTAGCGGCAGAAACTTTAGCGAGAGTTTCATCCCTTGTCTCTTTTTACTAGGTATGCCGTGACACGGAAGCCATTTCGCAGTCGAGACGGCCGTTAAACTTCTAACCAATGAGAGAGCGCGCCAGAAAGCACCGGGCGCCGAAAGAGACACGAGATATAAACGTACACACGCACCAAAAATAATCAACAGCGCAAAGCTAAGGAAACAACTCAACAAATAACTTTATTCAAACTGTAGAGGTGAGCTCCCTGTGATTATATGGAGGGGGATTTATAAGGTTACTGAAGAACCTTCAATAAGAAATGACCGTTATGGCGGGCACCCTACCTGCAAGCCCCCTATGTATGCACCTACACATAGGCTTGGATGTCTTATCTTGCAAAAATGCTTGGATGTCAAAACGGGAGTTGTTTTTATTTTGGGATTAGAGACCAACCATTTGATTCCTCAAGCAACCATTTCATATCGACACACCCCAAAAAACAAAACTTGTGGCTGGCTTACAGCTGAAAATAGCCTGGGGATGCCCCTGTTTTGATAGGTCGGCAGCAAAATTCAGAGATTCCCTTAGTGTGCTGTAATTTATTTTGCATTCACTTGTCAATTGCATTTAACAAAATCAAATCAGCAAAATATATATTTATTCTACATAATAAGACAGAATCACTCACAGAAAAGACAGGCACTTTTATGTTACAATATTTACATAAATAAATATCTCACTGACTATAAATCCTTTTACATACTGCTAATTGTCATTAGGAATGAAAAAAGTGGTTTCACTTTTATTAATTATGGGAATGCTAGCAATTTCTACAGGGTGTACTGTGGAGCAACACATTATATGTTGATGCACACCACAGTTATGCCACAGAATTGGCCAAAGAAACCTATGATGATTTTCTTCTGTGTTGCCTACATTTCCTACCAAGAGCATATAGCAACTTCAAGTCAATACTTCCACTGTATTGAACTGAATGATTATAATTATCATATCTTTATTAGCCCTAGTTTCCCCAAGAAGAGAATCATTTCTAAAATGGTAGTATGGGGATAATAATATCAAGTATTATTTATCTGAGTACCCTAAAGGACAAAAATATATTAAATATTCTACTGCTTGGTTTGAATTTTCTTCAGTTGTCCCCATCAACATTTAATAAAATGCAACAGAATGTAGTATATTTCTTTTATATTTGTCTTCAAATTTTGCGACAACATCATTAATCTCATCTTCCACATCAGTAAGCTTTTCAATCTGCAAAAAAATGGTAAAAATATGTTAGCTGTGTTATAGCTGTGATTGGGCTATATTCATTTTTACATTAGCTAGTATCTGGGGAGGGTGAAGTATTGGACATTGGGCTGATAAGGGAGTGTAGAAATTATATAATTATATAATACCTTGAATATCAATATACCCTTTTTAGTATCAAGTGGGATGGTTTGCATCACATGCATGAGAAGTTATCATAGGAAAAATGATCATTTTTGATGGTGTCCATCAATAAGAAACGACACACATTTTGGTTGTCAACGAGGCTGTGCACCCACCCTGTGTAATGGGGTGTGCTCTTCTTATTTCGTCCTACAGAAAAACAGATACTCACTGCTTCGCAAATCTCACAAATCAGAAATGCACCAAGGGTAGCTTCTTCATGGTTATCCAGAATATCGATGTTAACAACATGTACTGGTTTATAAGACTGTGCATCCAGGCCTTCTAAATCTGTGAAAAAAAGTGAATAACAGTTACCTTTTTTATAATAAAAAAATTGCAGCATATGATGAAGCATGTCCTATAAAAACGGCATAGGATATGGGAGGGGAAATTTTATTTTTACTTTAGCATCCGATTGGCCTCAAAAACTGAAAAAGAACAGGGACATAGCCAGGATTTTAACAGGAGGGAGCCCAAACGGCCCTTTCAAGGCATTTTCTCCTGTATTTTAGATAATGGCTCATACATTTACAATATTTTTGGCTGCTAGAAGGCGGGGGAGCGGGTCCTCTGGGCCACCCCCTGGCTACACCCCTGAAGAAAGGGGATTCAGGGTTCCTCTGCTCACAATAGATTTTTTAACTTCATATTAGCTTACGTTCTATTACTTGGTCGTAAACTCTTTCCTCTGCTGTTATAATTAAGTCAAAGTGTTCAACAGCTTCTTGAAACCTCTCTGGAAGAGCCTTTATTCTTCTGTTTCTGTCCAGCATGTGGAGAATTCCATTCTGTGTATATCTGAATTTTTAGGTCAAGGGTTTATCTGATAGGGTATGGACAATTTCAACAATTACAAATTTTATAAACACAGGTAATATAAAGGGTTCCATTATGGGGAGGGTTGGAAGGAAGGAGTATATTATCTAAGTCATGGTTATCCCCACCCCAAACCACTCTGTCTTAAGGGGCTGATACCTAGATCACTCTGTTTATAGCCTCTCTACTCTAAGTCTGGACTGCACACAAATGGTGTCAAATAGTGCTGAGAATAACAGTAGATGACTTCGACCAAATACTGGGTTGCACAATAAAAAAAATAGTAGTGTGAGAATTTGGGTGAGGAAATAGCAGAAAGCAGGCCACTGCAGCTGCAAGATTGGTTCTGCACGGGTGGTAGAAAGAGATGAGTGCAGGCAGGCAAAGCTCAGCCATTCAAATGCATCTTTTATTGTATCTAAGGCTTTGTTCTCTTAGGATGTTTGCACATGGCTAACCTATGATAGTGACTACAGGCATAGCTACAGAGGGTCAGTTTCTTTCAGATTAAGTTTTCTACTTTCTTGCCTATATTTTGGAAGTGTGTAATAAAGATCTGTAGGTCGAATATGTTCTTCATTTTTTGACAATTAGGGCACAGGTATATATGGTAATCCAAGTGGAGGGCTCCTGACATGTAATCCGACATCTTAGGTAAATAGAGACTGGTATTGGCAATGAAAGGTCTGCTTGATGTGTACCACTCCCAGTCATCACAGACATAACTACCCTTGCAGATTAGGGAGCACCATGGCAACGACAGTGGTAGTCTTCAAACAGCTAGCATTCTTGTTCCACGACTGGTAGTACTGGAAATTATCTTACTTAGTCTTCTTTCACAGGAATAAGGGCTTATCCCATCTAATAAGTTTAAATGGCATCCTTTAAAAGCTTATGCTGTTGGCTCTGTCACCTATCTTCTTTCTGCCTAGTAGTAGCACATAAGTCATTCAAAGAATGCTCCCAGTGTGTTCTGCTGGTGGCAGCATCCCTTGCCTCATCCCATGTCTTCCATCCCGCACTGTTGCTTTCTCTCTACTCTTCTTCGCCAGGGTGTCTTGGGCCTTCCTCTCTTCTTTTTTCCTTCAGGTGACCACAATAGGGCTAGGTTGGCGTGCAATGTGCTATATATGTTGGCTCTGCAATGGCCTAAAAATTGTTCTTTTTTTTTTATAGAGGAACCCAGATTGAAAGGTCACTTTTTTTTTCAAATCTCCCTACAGCTCATGCCCAGCACATAGCAGTTTGTAAGAGAAAACACTCTAATAAACATTATCTTTAACTACAGAGAATTACAGTTTTATACTATATGAGATTTTGCCAAATAGGATATTACCAGAAGACACTGACCCATACTGAACCAACATGAATTACCAGTATCTGCACCCCTTTCCAGTAAGCCTGGAAAATCAATTGTATAAGTCAAGTTGCAGATAAGGCAGCACAAACTTATGGCATTGGTTTGGATGGTTCAAGGACTAGAGTGGCTACGGAGATGCCAAGTCCCCCAAATTTGGGTCAAACTTACAAATTTTAGACCTTATTTCACAGCTAATAAATCTTGGAAAACTGGACTTCTAATGCTTTCAGTTCTTTAAACGGGCACACTGAAGGACCAAACGCAATGATTGGTTGCATATTCATTACTTTTTTTTTTACTTTTTTCAATGCCAGCCACACCTGGATTTTTTGGGTGGGGATAGAGAACCAGCACAGGTTGAATGCACACATCCCTTGAGCTGCAAAAAAGCAGGTCATTTCTTATTGAAAAATATGATCCTTATGGCTGTGCAGTCCCTTAGCAAGCCCTGGGTATTTGCCTATAACCAGATATGTTGATGATCAAAGTATGGTGCTCATTTCTGCATGACAAGCTGATGTAATGAAGATATCATTCTGGATTAATTTATTGGACAATTGCAGCTCCTTCAAACACCACCACCATGTCATCTTCAAACACCACATCAGTGTCATCTTACAATCTCATCAGTGCTGTCTTTTACCGTCCCCATGACTCATAGCATAACCAAAGCATTTAGAATGTCACATAGAAAGATCCCTATAGTCCAAGAAAATGTCAGCTTGTACAACATGCCAAGTTCCGAAGAAAAGGTGCAAAATTGTCTGGGTACATTAGAAATGTGAGCATTTGTTGCCTCAAATTCATAGCATAAGGTGAAATGACCAGTCAATATTCTCGACTCAGCAGGGTAGGTTAATTTATGCTGTGAAGTGTGGCCATGTCATCTGTAAATGCTACACTGTTTTATCACAGTCAAAGGAGTTAGCCCAGATAGAGTTGGTTGATAGCAGCTCTTGATTGTTGTTCAATAAATTTATATTGTTCCAACAAATACCAATACCATAAATCCATCACCCAGTTATCAAACAATCACTTCAAGCATCTGGCAGTCATAGACGATGCTTTACTGTCTGGAAAAAAAACCCTGCATTTCTTTTGTAGTCAGCTTTTGGAATGACTGAGTCCTCTGTGCCCTACTGGAGCTAGCAGGGTAAAATCCATGGTTGAACAATGGGTCTTGGTGGAGTATATGGTGTTCTTTAATTCTTCTCATATTCCCACAGGTGTCAGAGGCAGGTCCAAATCTCAACAGTTCTTGGTTGACAAGGGATGACCTTTGATGAAACTAGTCTTTCAGTTGTCTTTTTTAAGTGTCAAATAATTGCCTTTAGAGTTTCTCAAAGAGAATTCACTCTTACATCATTTATGTGTGGAGAAACACCAATAACTTTCTGATGAAGTCTTCTTTTAAGAATGCCAATATGTTGAGGAGCTTCATGAATAATTACACTTGCTGAATGAAAGATTTATATCACTTCTTGCTGATAATCACTATCTTACCAATAAATGTCTTTCATTAATTATGCCCAACATCCAAAAATCAAACAATTAGTATCCTCACCAAAGCTACAGCACAAAGAGATAAGGTTGGACCACCTATCAATAACTTGGATGCATAATTTAGAAAGCAAAAAAAAAAAAAAAAAAAAGGATGGTTAAACTAGTTGCATCAATATAAAACCAGGTTTGTCTTTTATATGTCCTATCTTTCCATCATTGATTTATAATACATTATACTTAAGTCATTCTGACATGTTGGGAGGAACAGCAAAAAAAATAAAGTTCAGTGGTTAACACTGTAAACACTATTGCTACTGCAATTTTTAGTTCTGCAAACACTTGGCAACATTAAACCCAGTTAAGCAGACATCTAATTCTTGAAGGTTTACACTTTGGGGCCTCTGATTTTGGAAAACCCAGCTGCAAAATTGAATTATCAAAAGCAATCAAAATGTTGAACAATTGCTGCAATTTGGAGTTTGTTCACGACAGGCCCTAGATAGCTAGTAGATTGACAGGGCTACAACAATAAAGTGGCTTTAGACTTGACATATAAGTAGTTTGTAGTAAAAGGAAAGGATAAGGGTAGGATAGGGATAATAAACATAAAAAATAAGAGATAATTAAATAAATAGAACTCGCATTTAAATAAGCATTTGCGGGTCCCAGTCTTCACACTGGAAACATATCTTTCACTTGTTACTGTGTAAAATGGATATGGCATGTAAATTCCATATGGAATTTCCTGTTACCTTATATTACAAAGTTGTCACTTTTAGAGAGAACTTATCACTTGATCAAAGCTGTTATGACCAAATCAACTTTACCAGGATGCATTGCTTTGTGGTTGCTTTCATGAGACAATTTTAGGACTTTCCCGACTAACTGCACAAGGAATCAAATACTATGGCTACCTGAGAATTTGACAAATGCTTGGACTTTTATAGCAGGAGAAAGTAATGCATCAAATATGGTGAACTGACAGCTTAAAGGGACACTTGCACATTAAGAGTGGTTTTTCGTGTTATTTTGGCAATCTCAAAGGCAGTTAAAATCATGCAAAATAATTAAAATAACTATCCAGGTTTGTTGAATATGATGGATCTTTCAGATAAACACAATATTGTGGCTTGAATTCCACACATCAAGAAGATGGATATGGGTTGAACAAAGTACTTATAGGTTTTGGAACAAGGCTCAAACCTTGAAATTGCATAAATAAACCAAATAGATATTTTGCATAAAATCCCTTTTATGGTGAATTGGCTCATTTCTCTTTTTATGCATAGGCAAAGTAATAAGAAATATTTTACATTGTTTTGCTCCACTCTTTTATACTTTATCAAACTTTCTCAGAACAAGCATGCAAGTGCAACTTTAAATAGGAGATTAGTTTTAAATAATTCAGCACATTTAATTTAGGCAGGAATAAAAATTTGTAGGCTGAGTTTATACAGTTAAGATTTTTTTTTTCAAAATTTAGACATTTTATCCTTTTTAATTCACAAAAATGTGATATGTACTTTTAATAATGCATGATCTTCTAGCTTTTGTCTAACAAAACAAACATGAGTTACATAGAGGGGTGATCCACCTCGCAACACCCCAAAATTGAAAAAAGGCAAACTGAGGAACTAAAACTTTTTCATTTCAATTTTGAGCTTTTCATTTTGTCCTTCTCATGTCTAAAACAGGGTTTTATGAGACCCCCAACTTGCTTTGAAGCAGTTACCTTGGCAAGAACTATAGTGATATTTATCAATTATTTGATACCTCTAGTTGGCCAGCTCCATCAAGAACAGGCTACATCCAAACTATGGGCAATAAAATCCTTAACTTTTCTTTCCAGCAAGGCCACCCAATTGTTTTTTGGTGTTGTTGTTGTTGCAAATATACTATCTAAAACACAACTTGTTATTAAAAAGACTGGGAAGTATCAGCTAAGACAAGCTGCTGGACACAGGATATTTCTATATACTCCTATTTTCCTTGATTTCACTTTTTACAGTACAGGGAAAAAAACTTGTGTGAATTTATAGGATTCATTTGAGACTAAAAATAAATTAGAGATGTTTATTACTCCACCACAACTTTGTCAAGCACTACCACCTGAGAACTCAGGCCTGGGCTTAAGTGTTGGGCATCATTCCAAGGGAGTTGATTTAAGAGGTTTATTTTTGTTTTTTTATCTATCTAGAGGTTCAGTAATCTGCTTGCAAGGCTTTACTCAGTGTTTTCATGCTTTGAGTCTAGGTTCTGTGACCCAGGCTGTGCCGATTTGAAGTGGGATAAGATGTTTAGTAAAGATGGGTAATCAATGTCACACACCAGATGTCAGGTGGCACTAGATATATTTATTTTGTGCCACAAAACCAATTTAAGTAAATATAGCAGACAGTTTGGTATACTTTTACCTTGATACACTAGATCCTGTGAACTTGTTCCATCTGATATAAATGGTGGCTTGGTTCTTTTAGTTATTTTATAAACTATACTCTCTAGGACCTTAATTTACTTGAGTATTTATAAATACTCAATTCTAATCAAGGTTCACCCAAAGTAGTCTTCTCCTTGAAAGCTGAAATAAGTGCTTGTGTCATCTAAACACTCTAGAAAGTGTATGCAGGTAAAACAGAGGAAGTTGGAATAAGAAGTGAAGAAAGCACCCTCCAAACCCAATACACAAGCAAAATAGAAACCTAATAAAAATGGGATCTAATGCTACCCCGAACCCTAAAAAAATCATCACCCTGAATTTTTTTTTCCTGATAAACCTGTTTACCACCAAACATCAAAGCAATGACGCCATCGAGCCTTTCCGGTAGAAAACCATATCGAGAACTATTTTCGATGATTGTGGCGGGATACAAAGCAGAGTCTTTTCTCAGTAAATCTTTGTACATTTCGTCATAAGGGGTATCAAACGTATAAATGTTGGGTTTGTCTGGCGCTGGGCCTGGGAGCTTGACGTGAGTTCCCGATCCGTATGACTTCACGTTAAAACCACGCTTGCTGCAAAGAAAGGAAGAAAACATTAAATCTCTTACACTCAAATGGACGATCCACTTCCTTTTCTATTTTCTGTCATCGTTTTATAACGTTAACCCCCTTATCCATCTTTTTACCTCAGGAAATTATGAGCTTCCATACTTCGGTTTTGGTTACTGGAACAGACAACTGCAATTTTCAACTTGTGCACCATAATTGACAAGTTAAAAGGCATCTAAACGCACCGAAAATGGCTTAATATTATTTCTCAAGATATAGAAGCTATAAATTTTAAAATAACCTAACAAATATACTATTTAAACGTGCGATGGAAACAGATTTTTCCAACAAACTAAACCACCGACTTTTCAAAATGGACTCCGTGAAACGACTAGCGCAGCTTCTGTGACGTCACATACGGGACCTGTCATTTCCAGTCTACTTTGCGATAGGCTAACGCGGGTGGGATTGAGTATTATTTAGTAAAAAAAGATGGCGGATGAAATAGGTGAATTTGACAGTTTTGGGTTAGATGCGAAAAATGAGGTGAGCTCTTTTCGTTGTTTCATGTATCTTGCCTGGGAAACCTTACATGTCTTGTTTTACATGTGTAGGATGATGCTGATAATAGAGAAAGCATGACTGAGGGGAATGCGAATAGTAATGGAGTTACCACGCACAACAGTTTAGATGATGTGGTCTGTACACAGGCTCCCCACCCTATGCGCATAAACGCTCATGGAGATCGGCAATGCATACGCAAAGAGTGAAGAAAAACTTTATTTCTAATATGATTTTAGAGAATGAAGTGAAAGGAAAAATATGTATTTTTTTCCTTTGTTCAAGTATTTTTCTCACTTTCAGATGTACAAAAAAGGCGCACGCATGCATTGCCGATCTCCATGAGCGTTCATGCGCATTGGGTTGGGAGCATGTGGTCTGTATTAACTTAAAGAATATGGCTATTGGTAGTCCATTTTATATAACAAAACCCTAAAATTTAACCCTATTCGATTATTATCAGTGCTTATAATCATGACATATTTGAATGATTCCTACCAAAGTAAGAATCCAAACCCACACCTCTAACCCCAAAAAGATGGTGACCCCAAAAAAAATTCAGAAAAGAAGACACAAATGTGATATGTCAAGCTCTGGTGTTTTATTTTTTATGATAATTTTTCTCATCAGCGTCAAAATACCCCATTCATTCCTTTATACTGATAACAGTAGTCCTGGGCTGCCTGTGATATTTCTCCCCCCTCCCCCTCCCCACACACATTGTGATGCTAAGAAATGGATATAATATGTTTTCTTAACACATTGACCCCTGAACCGGCCTGTACCGGCTTTGGGAAGTACCCACAACCCAAAAAATTCATAAATTCAAAATAAACACAACAAGATGAAGATACTCAGGCATCAGTCTAAGGGATAAATGGTCTTGCAGATATGCATCCAACCAAGGTGTTGGCATCTACTCTTAAGCCAAATAATAGCACAGGTTCTTTGACAAATCTCAAATCGAACAAGGAGAGAAAAGCAGAATCACCCCTCTCAATAAAACGCTCAAAATACCACACAAGGGAGAGAGATCAGCAAACACAGCTCAAGACACAAATAGATACCTTTATTCTGATCCTCCAGGTACATTTCCTTGGCCTCAAAACACAATGCCCATTCCTTGAAGGATTGTACAACCACGAAAATATGTTTACGTATTGCAAAGCATTCTGGGAGATACAGGGGAAAATTCACGAGGGGAGGGCCAGTCAACACTCCTCTCCCCAAAGTCAGATGGTTTTTTATAAGTCTTTTCACCCCGAAGCCAAACGAATCAATTCCAGGCCATACAGACCCAGAATAGCAGTGTAAACAATTTTGGAATCAATTTGGTTTCAGAAAAGACAGCATTTAGGAGAGCTGTGGTGATTCATTAGAAAATTATTTTCTCATCCGGGCAAAGCCAAACAAAAAAAAAAATCATCATGAATCCACCTTTGCTTGCAAATATCCATAAGCAAAGCACTCAATTATGCCCCAAAAGACTTCATGATGTCCTGAGACACTCCCCTAATATGCTCATAGCTGTATTTTTGATGAAAAATACAAGCAACCATCAACTTGTGCTGGCTTCAGCACATCGACGAGGGATTAAAAGTGGGGACCGCAAAGCACTGTTGGAAAGCTTGGATACCGCTGACTAGGTGCAGCTGTGTTTGACTTTGACGGGCTGTATAAAACTCAGAATAGGGGGGGAGATATCTGTTTTCAGTCTGTTTTTTGTAAATTCAGCTCCAAAAAAGCCAGGAGTCAATGGGTTAACTCAACTTCTGTTTCATTGGTAATCAGAATTTTTAAGCAAAATCAGGATAATCCTGTCAAAAAAGGGATGGCTGGGCAATAAATCTGGGCTATGGAATCTGAGCATTTGGTAAAATCAGCTGTAAATTCCTCTGCAGCCATCTGTTATTGAAAATGAGAAGAGTGAACAAAGAAAGGAGCTTGAAAGCTGGCTAAATAAGCTTATGAGGGTGAAGATCTCAGATGGCCGCACACTGATTGGCTCCTTTCTTTGTACTGATAAAGATAGGAACATCATCCTAGGCTCCTGCCAGGAGTTTGTGGGCACTCCAGGTACGACACATTCTGAAACACTCTTTCACAATTCCTTCTACTTGCACGAAATATCAAAGTAATGAGATTTGATTTGGAAAAAGGGTCCCTTCTTCTGACCCTTCTCTTAAGCGAACATGTGGCAGTAGGGGATATGTACACCCCTTCCCCCTCTGCCAGCAAAAAAATTATCTGCCTTTCCTCTCAAGCAAAATTTTCTCCCCTCCCCCGGCTCTATCCTGGTGTAAGAACCTGTAAAATTGTGCCCCAAAAGTTTTTTTGTTTGGTAGAACAAATCATTATGAAGACAAAGCTGGATGGAAAGGTGTGGCTTTCAAACTGGGGTAAAGCCCTTCCCCCTTAAGGCGCTAAAAAGTTGTTTTCTACCTCAAAGAGGCATACTGGCTGTAAACTGTCACATTCTGTGAACAAAAACAACAATTTTTGGTCATTGCTGTGACCATGATCAGACATGAGTTGTATGGTGGCTTCTGATGCACCCTAATGCATTTGACTTCACACAATCCTGAGGGTTATCGATTACCATTAATTCACCATCCCATCTGCAAGGAGGGTGGATGTCCTTTTCTATTTACTTATTTTGCCTTTAGCTTATAAACACAGTCTTTACTGTTGTCTTTAGGTGTTGACAAGGAAGACCCCAGGATATTAGGCCTAGCAATGGTTCCAGGTAGACATATCCAGTCAATAGAGGTAGACATGCACAGGCCACCTAAATATGGGGAGTTTGCATAGGTAAAATGTGTACACAGGCCACCTTAATATGGGGAGTTTGTATAGTTAAAATGTGTACACAGGCCACCTTAATATGGGGAGTTTGTATAGTTAATCATAACACTGTGACCACTCAATTTCAATGGTTTACGACAAGACAGTGAAAACCTGAAATCTATTGCTATTCCCAAAAACGACAAGGATCTTGAATTGGCAGAGGTAGCAAAACAACAAATTTGGCTATAAACATATAATTTATTTCATACCACTAAGATTGTAAGTTCTAACAGGCCATGTTTTTTTTCCATAAAATATAGCTTAAGTTAATGTGCATCACTTGGTAAAGTTATGTGACTGCAGTTAGAAAAGTGTGGCTGTCTAGGGTACTTAGGGATGTACCTACTATAGGGAAGCTTAGAGAGTACTTCACAATTTTTCAAGGTACAGTATTCCAGACACATATGTACATCATATACACAGTATACATATCATATGACGATTCATAATTGTTTTATTGCATAAGGTTTCATTTACAGCATTTTGATACCATTTGTAAATACAAAAGTGTAGAGTATAAAATGATTAATCAAAATTTTAAAAATCTGCAGATTAATGAGTACAACACTTGTATGCTACAAAATAAAATTAACATGCTTTGCCTATAAAATTGGTTTAGGATGTTTTTTGTCTGTCTGAGAGACTACTGCACTTGAAGCAAGTGTACAGGCTTGACCAGCCTGCTAGGAAAACACACATGTTGCCTAGCAATGATTGGACAGCACCACAATCTGTGATGTCTCATTAGAGTTCAGTTGTTAGTGGCCTTGGGGGCTTGTCCAGTTCAGCTGTGAGTTTCTGAATCTTTTTTGCATTGCAATCTTGACAGAGTAGATGGCCATCTAAAGGGTAACACCCACTGCCTCCTTTTTCTGATGATAACTGTTTGTTGCAATCCTATAAATAGAACATGGTATCATTTTCTTGATAACCAAGCTATAAGCCAAGCTATAATGTGATGTTTCAAGGTCTTTTGAATACATTCTAGCAAAAAATCAGTGTCGCACAACCAAACAAGGTTTTTGGATACTGGGAGTTTGTACAACAGCAATTTTGTCTATTAAAGGGAAAAAAATCGAAATTGTAATCACACACTGTAGCAAATATATATGAATAATAAAATTTACACATTAACATTACTAACCTCACACTTGTAACACCTGACATGGAAGTCCTTGTTCATTGAAACAATCCGCACAGTCTCATCCTGGCCCTGCGAACATGACATGCACTGGTCACGAAACAATTAAATTATACTTTGAAATATGGTCGAATGTGCTGTAATGTCTTTAAGCACCCACCCCCCCATTTTTATTATTAAATTATAAACCAGTAGGGGCATGGCAGTGCCCTTCAGTTTTAGCGCCCCTTGCATCATGCCATCCGCCCAGTTTTTCTAGTCCGTTTTGAACCTGCTTTAAAAAAGTGACAGTTTACTTACATCCTCAGGAAGGATCAGCTGATGGCATGATGCACAGCGTGGAGAGTACTTTCTGTAGTAGTCCTCTAGACAGTGCACTTTGTTGAAGTTGTCCAGGGTGAAAGGAACACCATCCAAATTCTTATGACATTCTTCACAGTTGAAGCAATGAGGGTGGAAACACTTTCCTGTTGCTCTAAGTATCTAAGGTCAAGAGGCATAAACAGTCTAAAATCCTAAATAATCCTTGGTAAATAATAATAAACATCAATGTTGCTATTGTTGATATATCCCCCTAATATAACTTGCATGGACCTGCCCTTTCTAATGACTATTTCATAGATATTCAAGAAATGAAATATTCCTTACATGCCTTAATAGCATTTTGGAAACCAAAGTGTTTTTGTTTGTGAGAATTTGAGAACCGATCAGTGGAGCACAAGATTGCTGGTGTTGATGTTCTTACAAAAAAAAGATTTTTTTAGATAAAATGCAAATGTTTATCCAAATTTTCAGGGTTTTTTTTACAGATGATCCACAAATTCTCCCCACACAAATGTTCTGCTGTCATTGCATGACCTTTATAGCGCTATGAAAGCACACAAATTGGACCAATAAGAGCATGCATTCTATCTCAATTATTTTATAAATCATATTAAAAGCCACTTATACAGTAGCATAAACACTTTCATGTTGCAAATCTCCTCACTTAATTAGGAGCTAAATGAACTTACCCTATCAGTGATGTGTTGATGACAGTACCAACATGTTTCCAATGAATCCTGGAAATCAGAGAGAAACCAATAAAATGCATAAAGTCTAATTTGGCTTAATCTTTATGCAATCCTTATAACCCCACAGTTCTCAAAGAAATTAATTTCTCACCAAATAATCTGCCTCACAGTAAGCATCGTTGTCAACTTTGTAAAAAACTTTACCAGTGAGTTGACATCCTAGTAAAGAAAAAAATCAAAACAATAAGTACGGATTGGTAGTTTTAAAAATAAGCTATGAATCAGCACAAGTTTGAAAAAGTATGCTGTACACCTCTGTGAAACAAAGTAGTTTCACAGCTGACATTTGAGCATTAGCCCTCAACTCGTCTTCACCACACCTACACAGACCACCTAGTTTTTTCTACAGCTTGTCTGTAGTATTTCTAGTTGTACCAGTTTTAAAAATAGGTTATGCCCCCTGGACATTGACCTTGCTTTAAACCATTGCAGCATTTAGTATATAAACCCCTATTTAGGAAGAAAGACCCTTACCACACTTGACACAGATGAAACACTTGATATGGAAAAGCTTATCCATAGCTGTACAGCCTGTGCCCTCGCCTGACACTTTTTGCCCACATTTACTGCACATCCCTAGAGAGATTAAAGAATGTTAACAATAATTCATTTTTATTATTTACATTGGAAAAGAAAATGGTCTATATACAAGAAAACTGCAAAATAGCAATCTGCAATTGTAGCCTGTTACTTTTGTTACTGAAATTCACTTTAAGACTACTTTTATGCGCTTACCACAGCTTTTTTGTTAACATAAAATTTCACTGATCATCAAAATGATGCTGTACTTGGAAGCACATGAATTCCATATTCTTTACAAATGAATTACACTGGTTAGATTGGATTGGCTAACAAAAGCAACAGTAATATTTGACCCATGTTTAGGAGCATAGAGGCCAAAATGGCCCCCTCCTTATGCCTTTATCTGGATAAAACTCTATCCCCCTCCCCCATTCTCTGTAATCTCTATTGTATATTATCCCTTCAGAATTCAAAGAGATATAAGGATATCCCTCTGAATAATTGGAAGGCGTCCTTTCCTTCCTGTCCTCCTTCCTGTTCATTGTAGCTAGAATCCTGTTCACAGTAACCTGAATCTATTTCCCAGCAAAAAATAAAGGAGAGTCCTAGTTCCATTTTATCCCTTCAGAACCTTGTTTACTTAACAGTATACTCTAGTAAATTTTAAAGTGAAAGCAAAAAGCCTTTTCATTTAGACAATTCATAGAATGATGAATGCTATTGTTGTAAAATCGCTTCATTTTATCAGATATTTTCAATATAAACTGGAATATTGGGCTTCATTGCACTATTGCACTTTGTTATCAAGTGGTGGAATGGATCAGTTGTCTCTATAAAAGTTTGATATATGTACAGACCTTTTTTATCTATTTCTGTCAACGAGACATGTCGCTCATGTCCCTAACTAAATCAAAATACCTATCACTGGTAAACTATTTCTGATTTCTATCGAAATAGCTCATATTAATTGTAGCAGAATGTCTGAAGATGTACGCTATCAAAATAAGTGGTCTAAGTGATCTTATCTCAAAACAATAGACATGAAATTGGAATAATTGTTCTTTTACTGTTTTAAGGTTATATTAATAGAGAACGGAAAAAAATGATCTGTAATGCATTTCAAATCATTTCGTCAGGAGATTTTTTTAGTAAATAGGGTTCAGTGGTAAACCACAATGCTATGATTGTAATCGCACTCGGCTCGGAGACAAGTGGGGACTTGTAATAACGCGCCAGACAACAGCACGTAAAATCACGAAAACTAACTTAATTTCTGTAACAAAATCCGAGACTTTACTTTAAACTGGTGCATTCTTAGCTCGTCATGGCCTGAAACAAAATACTTAGGAGCTGTTTTAGAAGAAAAAAAGGTTGCTAAAATTGAACACATAAAACAGATGTTTGTGCACACATTAGATTTCCACATACACAATCCAGCATAACTCACAGCAAATTATTTGAGTTAGCGAATAAGCTCACTTACCAAAGAAATCAGGATCGGAGGAATGCTCCAAATTTTTCATGAGTAAGTCAGTTAGTGCATCAAGTTCCTCCTCGGCGGATCGAGCGGAGTTTTGGTTCATGGTTGAGTTTGGAGCTGTGCTTTTGCTTAGCCGTGTAGCTGTCATACGCTGAGGTTTAGGGGAGACCGGTGGTGGGGCTTTTTTGCTCTGTGAGCCGGCGATTAGCGTGTGAGAAGACGCCATCGTTCCACTGAACTCTAGGCTGTCAGCCTCACCTCTTGAATTAAAACTTCTGTGCGAATTTACACAGTATCCTCAGCAATTTGGTACTCTACATTAGCCGTTTACGCCTTCCGTAGGCATCCAAGCAAGGAATCTCAAGAATGCCGCCATTGTTTATTATCGATTTGTCTGTTTGGGTACCACGTGAGACCCGTCAGTCGCGGGAAACCCGAGGGATCAACGTCACTTTTGACGTCATTCCGTGGAGCAAGAAGCCATGATCGAAATTTTGTTGTTTTCAATCTGACAATTTGCTGTTTCTGCAAAAACCGAAGCACAAAGATGCTGATTTATGTAGAAAGCAAAGCTTTCCCGGTAAGTGTAGTAGTCTTAAGCTTAATTTTGGAGCATAATTTCCGTACCCTGTTTTTGTTGTTTATTATCGTTGACAACGAGGGTATGCAGTCGGCTAAAAGCTTAGATTGCATGTTCTTCCTTGCTTTATTTTAATTTTCCTTGATTAAGATTGTAATAATCTTTCACAATATGGGGCGCTCTTGAATATTTAGAATTTAACCTCAATGTCCGGCTGCTGTGGCAGTCATCAAAAGCACCAATGGCTCCAAATATTTCGTCCTTATCAGCCAAACTTTGTTACAACTACATCCTGGTCGTAGTTCCCTTTTGCTACCTTATTTCTATCAAAAGATTGTAATCCTACAGTGTAAACAAAATTTACTCGGGTGTAACAGGGTTAGTTCATACTGGAGGGTAAAGTATTTAAATGTAAACCTAGCCCTGTAGCCTGGGGGGGGGGGGGGGGGGGGGGGGGAGTATACTCTATTGTAGCCTCCTGATGTATGTGTTACAGGCCTAATATGACTGGTAGGTTCTTTGGTGTAAATATACTGGGGGGGGGGATAATTGAGTGTTCATATACTGGTAAGTGGAGGGCTCATGGATGGAAATATATTGTGTGTACTTGGGTAGAAATATACTAGGAGTATATACTTGAGTGTAAAATGTGATGGGTACTTGGATTTAAATATACTGGGGGTTATTGGGGGTAAATATACTGGGGGATATGGGTATACAGGGAGTAGGCTACAGGCCTGTAGACAGAATCCAAATTTGATCAAGGCAAAGCTAGCCACCGGATGATAAATACAACAAAAGCAGGTGTTTTACCTCATACTTTTTAATTGTGAAACACTAATTTTACAGAGGCGAGTGCCTCACTTGCCTCATGCTGTCTACGACCCTGGGCTATAATGTCCAGATTTCAATTGTCTGTTCTCTTGAGTCTCCTGTGAAGTATTAGTTGTGCCATTCTTTGATCACCATGCTTAACAACTCAAACATTCTCTCCCTCACAGAACAAGACCTTTACCTTAATATGCAATCCACATGACACCATCGCAAGAGCACGGGCACAGATGCTCCACATATTGTATGAGCTTGGCAGAGAAGAGCACCAGTTCCGCTTCAGATTTAAGGGGGAATACCTGCGAGATGCCTATACTCTAGATGTAAGAAAAAAAACAAGTTGCTTTAGTTGCTCTAGTTTTTTTTCCACATATTTTACAATGCTAGCCATAGCATTTACCCTTATAGTCTTGTAACCCCATCAATTGGAAATTATAATAACCCATGTTTGGATTGGATTGCAGGATTACAAGATACTTGACAATTCTGTCATAAAGATGGTTCCCATGAGTAAAAGGAAACGAGGAGTAAGTATACATGTCTTATGTCAATTACTAAATAAAATTGATGTGTATTTTCTTGTATGTTACCACTGTAACTGCATTCTAGACAAATATAATTCTAAATTTATTTGCCTTTCAGTCCTATGCAAATCTTCATGGATCAAGGAATAGTGGAATTGATGACGAGCATGACTTCTCTTCCAAGGCTAATCTCCCCGCAGGTCACCATGAGCTTGATGATGTCCAGAAAGCACTTTATAAAGAGATAGCCATTTTCACCAAGAGGGAAAAGTTGCTGACAGATTTCAAGGTACCATGTTCTTGGACCACAGATATGAATATTATATACGAAAAACTTGGTTGTACTGCTGTGGTCAACTGTACAACTAATCACCTTACTACTAGTATCACTTGCTGCTTAATCACTTTGAGATATTGTTTCACCACTGCTAGTATCACTTGATGCTTAATCACTTTGAGATATTGTTTCACCAGTGCTAGTTTTAAATGTGACCAGCATATCTTTTACTAAAGTTATTTTCAAATTGCTGTCGTCCACACCCAAATGGCTTTCTATTCCTGAGTAGGATATGTTTTTTCAGTTGCTGTGATGGAGGAGTTTGGAGATGGCACTAGAAAAAATTATATATCCTCAGAGATAAATCCTTTAACCCTTGCCATGAGATTTGCTACTGGGATTCTCTAGTAGAGTGCACAACAAGAAAAAAGTATAGGCTTTGCAAGATAGCTTTTTAATTTTTTTTTCATTTTGTTTTCCAGGTACTTCTTTGGATTCATTTCCTGGCCGCTGTTCTGTCTTTGACCACCACATACCGCTATGCTGCCAGCTGGTCTGGTAAGACTATTTTATTTAGTGTTAAAAATTAATTTACATTACACATGTTGAATTTTTTTAATGGTATTCCCTCTAGATATTAATTTTTAGTGTTTCTTCAGGTTTGTTGATGATATTTGGTTTTGCATACTGTCCTAATTACACAAGACTTGGAGGTTTTGTTGGAAAATATGGGATGAAGTAAGTTAACCTTTTACTCATCTCTCATATATGCTGCCATGCTGCACATTAAAAATTATAGTAGAAATATCTGAATACGGTAGAACCCCGCTTAATACAGACACCCTGCTTTTCTGGACAGTAAGCAAAGTCCTAACAAAAGTCTCATATATTACCTTAAAATTTAACCCGCTTTATACGGACACCCGTTAATACTAACAACAGACACTTTTATGTGGCCCGAAAAACATTTTTCATGCAAAATTAACCCAGGTTTACAGACAAAAGAAATTCGAGTCTCGCACTTTCAGGAGATTTTTTAATAAAGGCATTTTCTTGAGTTTTAATCTGATATTAATCAAGCTTTTCTAATCTAATGCTCCTTAGCAAATAGAAACATCAAAACACACAGAACACAATAAATAGTGCTGTGTAGAACACTCACAAAGCAAAGTTAGCGTACCAGACTATAGACTAGCAAATCCAGAGTGTACAAAATACCTTCTGAGCAGAGTTTTCACAACCTAGTTGAATTACAGATAACGGATTCAGTTAGAATAATTGAGTTGATATTGTCAATCGCAAGGACGATTGAGGAAAGGAGTAGTTATCCTGTTTTGTTGTTGTTTTTTATAAAAATATTGCCATGAATTTGAGTAACAAAGAAATAACCAGAACATATCACTAGTTTGCAGAAGTACTTTAGCCAAATGAGTTTTTTTTTTTGTTGTTGAGTGGAGAAGGTAGTTAGTAAATATGGTGCTGTACAACGCACTTCGAGTATTGTAGATGGGATTTAGACGATGATTTTCTAATAGCTCAGGGACGTCTGATTAGCGCTATTGTTTAAGGTTTTTGGGAAAATCGACCTGTGAATATGGCTTTTTCTTGTGCGAGCATGGTATGTTGGTAAAATCTGAGAGATCTCATATATCGCATCAACGCACCATGTTTGACGCTTTACCACGCACTTCGAATTTTGTAGATGGGACCCAGACTATACTTTTCTAATAGCCTAGAGAGGCGTGAATAGCAATTTTATTTTAGTTTTGGGAAAATGGATCTATCAATTTGCCTTGAGTTCTGAGTGTTTAAAATGCATTTTTGACGTCTTTTAGGGCAGCCCGCTTAATACAGACTCCCCAATAATACGGTCACTTATGAAAGTCCCTAGGGTGTCTGTATTAACAGGGTTCCACTGTGTGATATTCCTTGGAGGGTTATACACCCCTAAATGTGTAGTAATTCAAAATAGTCACACACAATTGGAGTTTAATACCTTAGTAACACCATTTTATTGAAAGCACATCAGTCACTTGCTAGAAGAGAACAGATGGAAATTGATTTGGTATTGTGCAGGACCGTAAAATGGCAAACATGATTGGCCTTCTTTAGAAGGGAGGGGGGTGTCTATTTCACTAAGAGCTTACCAAAGTTGTTGTTCTTTTGACTGACCTTTTTTTATTCAGCTTAAATCTAGCATTGTCATTTCCTTCACATTTCAGCAAAAAGCATTTCATGATTTTCTTCTCTGTGGGTGCAATCATGAACCTAACTGCCTCATTGTTGATGGGGATCTACCTTATTTTTGAGTTGCTGGTAAGTGCAGACTGACTAATAATCATTTTAATGTGTTTTTTTTACAATGTGGTTTCACATTCCAGGTGTCTGACACAACCTCTGTCAACTTTGAATTTTGTTTACTTACATCTGTTTGTCAGGCATTTGTTTGTGACAATCAAGATCCCAGCTGCTTACGACAGAAAGAACTGATGTGGTGGTCAAGTAAGTGTGATGCAGTTTACTGTCCTTGCAACCTAGAATGGGACTGCTTTTTTTAGTTTGCATTGAGTTTGTACATGCCAACATTGTTCAAAATAATGACAAAAAAAATATTTAGCTCCCCCCCCCTCTGCACCCTCCTCTCCCTTTAGGCATCGTAGGTTTCTTTTTTTATAAACCACTAGTTTGACTTGTCATGAAAAAGCTGTAAATTTTCCCTCTTTTGATATCTTGTTGAATTGGAATGTGCTTTTGTATAGAGAAGTGACAATGTTTTCTTGCCAATGCAGTTATTCTCTATCTGACCCAAGCTGTTGCACTAGCTGCCAGCATCTTCATCTCCATCATGCTCATCTTCAACTTCAATTATGAGGTTAGTGAGCTATCTGTCAGTAAAAAAGGTGGGAAATCCATATTTAATATCTTTGTCTGCACATAGTCTACAAATCATAAGACAGAGTTACACAGTGGTACCAGTAGTGGGACAAAAGATCTCCACTATGTCCGCATACCCCATCATCAAATCCTAGATACTTTGACCATTGTCAGTCTTTTCTTATTATGTATTTGGTTGGCAACAGTATTGAGACATTTCTCATTCAAACTATTCGTATTTGTTATGTATTAGGTTGGTAACAGTATTAAGGGGTGCCTGATTCAAAAGATTCTTGTATTACGGCCAAATTCGTTGCTACGTGACCTCGATGAATCCAAAATCCATGTCTCATTTGGAAATAGCGCGTAGTCAGACACAAGCTTTGGGGGCCGTTTGTCTGGTTTTGATTGTTTGGTTTGATTGACTATGCGCTATTCCCAAACAAAGAAAGGAATTTTGGATTCTGGCAGGTTGCACAACAACGAATTTGGCTATAAAACATTATTGTATTAAGTGAGTAAGTACGCAGCTGCTTTGTCTCCTATTATCTTTGTTCTACAAAGGAGTTCTTTTGTCTCTATTCATCTCGTTCTTTGTGTCGAGGTGCAGATATTGTTCATTTGCCCAATCAAATTGCAGCTTGTAAGAGCTGCGTACTGCCTCTATTAAGTTGGCAACATTACAACTGAGAAGTATCTGATTCAAAGCATTCATATTTGTTATGTATTAAGTTGACAAGAATATGAGAAATTCCTGATTCAAAGCATTTTTTATGTATTAGGTTGGCAACATTATTGAGAAGTTTCTGATTCAAACCCGTGACATTGACAAAGTAATGAATAGTGCTAAACTGGGGAATACTAAGGAGAGGCGCCACGCAGCGTTTGAGCTTGCCAGCCTTGCTGCCCTTGGGGACGAGACTAAGTTCAGGATTGTAGGTGAAGGAGGGTGAGTGCCTAAATGTGAACTTTTCCATTGTCTCTTTGTTAACAAATTATTACCAGTAGTGTTGTAGCAGAGTGATGGCAGTGATGTTCACTTGTCTTAGTAGTAGTAGTATTAAAGTATTAAGACGTGTTAGATTATTTAATAATAGAGTTGTACTATTCTGTTTAAGGTTGGAGTCTCTGATGAATCTTTGCCTCTCTGATGATATTGTGAGTTTAAAATATTATTTGTTTCATAAAAGAATGATAAATGCACTGCTGCCACTCCTTCTACCTGCAAATTTTTAGTTTTTAGAAACGTTCACTCACAGGAATTTTAACATTTTTCAAATTACAGTTTGTTCTTTTTGATGTTTAATTTATAGGGTTTCAACCTCTAGAGGTTTGTTTCTTTTATTAGCTCTATACTTTATATTTTTACCCAGGCAACACAAGAATATGCTGCCGAAGCTGTATCCGAGCTGCTTACGATCCCTGCTATACAGGTACTAGTCTGTGGAGAGTTCTTTACATACCCCAGTCTGTGGAGTATTTCTTTACCTTAAATCAAACTTACATACACCTAGTCTGAAGAACGTTCTTCCCATTTCTTGAATTTAAATCTTGTGATGCCTAGGATCAGTTTGTTGAGCTTGGTGGAGTGCGGACATTGTGTGCCTTGCTGCATAGTAAAGACAAGCGAGTGGTGAATGAGGCTGTGACAGCTCTGAGTTACATTGTGGCAGACAGTGAGGCTAACCGACAAACTCTTCTAAACGAGAATGGGTAAGCATGGGCCTTCAGCAACCCTTTTAACCCATTAACACCTCAACCGGCCTGTGCCGGCCGTGAGAAGTACCCACAACCCAAACAATTCATAAATTAAAGATAAACACAACAAGATCAAGATACTAAAGGCAACAGTCTAAGGGATAAATTGTCTTGAAGGTGTGCATCCACTCAAGGAGCAACTACTCTTCAGCCAAATAATAGCTCAGGAACTTAGACAAATCTCAAATCAAACAAGGAAAACCAGCAGAATTCTCCCTCTCAACATAACGCTCAAAATACCACACAAGGGAATTTTTTTATGAAAATACAAGCAATAATCAACTTGTTGCATTTGGTACATTATTAAACTGTTCGTTTTTGTGGTTTCCCTGGTAATCAACCCTGCAAATGAAAATACAAGCAATAATCAACTTGTTGCATTTGGTACATTATTAAACTGTTCGTTTTTGTGGTTTCCCTGGTAATCAACCCTGCAAAGAACACCTCAAAGAATATTTGATTTTTCTTTGAAAAAAAAAAGAGATTTATTAGTTGATTCATTGTGCTCTGATTACCACCACAGAACTCATTGCAAAGAAGTTTCAGTCATTTTTAATTTCATTGTGAGCAGTTTTCATTTTTTACATCTTATATCATTAAACGTCTAATCCAACCATTTTTTATGTAATTTTTTTGCAGAATGGATGACCTATTCTATATTGCAGAACGAGGTAGGAAGCTGATTTTAGTTACAGAAAAATAGCTGCTAGCGGTTTGTTGCTCATGGTGTATGTATGTTTATAGTGCATGTTCCTGCTTCTCGGATTGTGTCCGCCATCTTCTTGGAGCTGGCCTTCAGTGCAGAAATCCGAATTATGATGAGTGCCCAACAGGCGTCAGGTAAAAAGAAAGCAAGTTGTCATTTTGAAGGACTGTTTTGCATTGTACAAGGTTGTATTCTTTATTTATCTAGTGTCTGGCTTGTGGAGGTTAAGGACTATTTTTGATTTGTTTATATTTATGTTTATTTTCATTCTTTATCTAGTGTATGGTTTGGGGAGGGTATGGACTGTTTCTGTTTTGTTTTTATTTATGTTTATTTTCATTATCAGTCTGGCTTGGGGAGGTTATGAGCTGTTTTTGTTTTGTTCTTATTTGTGTTTATTTTCATTATTTATCTAGTTTATACTTTGAGGTTAAAGGTCGTTTGTTATTCTTTATGTTAGCCTTTTTCTGATTTCCCTAGTTTCTGCCCTGGAGAAGTTATGCCGGTCCAGAGATGATGAGACGCAGCGCCTTTCACTGCAGACTCTTGAGCTTCTTGCAATCGAGAACTCAGACACCATAATCGGCCATGTAAGTATATAACATTTGGTGAGAAGTAGGGCCCTTTGCATGTGAAGAGCAGATAAAACATTGGCGGATCTAGTAGGGGGCCGAGCCCCCCCCCCCCCCCCCCCCCCCCCGCTATTTTCAGACATTTCGCTGAAAAATAACAAGAAATATACGGAAGAATAACAAGTACGCCGCCCCCCTTTCTTGAAACTTTTGCTTGGGCCCCCCCTTTTTTAATTTTCTGGATCCGCCCCTGGTCATGTGGTCACAACATGTTGCTAGAACAAGAAAAGCCTGTTTGTGAGTATTTGCATGCCAAAAGGAGACACGGTTTAACACATCTCTCTTTGTGCCACTGTAAGTATAACATTTGAAACGCAAGTTTTTTTTACTTGAAAATAGACATAAGTTGCTAATTTAAGAACAATTTTGGATCGCAAGAACACTAGAGACAAGTATATTTTTATGATAGTATAGCACTAAGTAGGTTTGCATACATCTCTATGTTAATACAAGACGTGTATGGCGAGAACACTATTCTGTGTGTGAAAGTCAAAGACATGTGCGTCTCGGTTATAGGACGGTTTGCTGGATTACTTACTCTTCCTGCCCAGTACAAGTGATGACGAACAACTCTACCTACTCGCAAGCAAAATACTGCTTTACTACGCCGAAAATGAGTCTGTAAGTTCATCTGCATGGCTATGTTAGAAAAACAGTATTTCACAGAATAAAAAGCGCTGGCTTGAATTTTTTCCAAATTATTAGGACAATATGGACAGCCTGCCATTGTAAATTCACATTGCAGAGTTTCGTTACTTCATAATTTTCTCGCCTTTTTCCTGATCATAGGCGTGTCAAAAGCTGGTAGATTTTCCCGACCTGAAGAATTGCTTGACAGACTTTGCCGTCTCCAACGATCCACTGCTGCAGAACATCGTGGCTAAAATAATCCTAGCCATGCTGGACTCACACGAGAACAAGTGAGGACTTTGCACTCTAACCCACAAAAAACCCTCCCGTACACCCCCCAACCCATTTCTTTTGGTACCTCCAGCACCACCACCACCTCCAACAACCCCCCCCCCCCCCCCTCAACACAATCAGGAACAGTCTCCTGTCTCGTGACCCAGCTAGATCACGTGATATCAGTTGGAGACACTCCTGTTGGGCATAGAACCCTCAATATAATATGTTTCTTTGCGCAATTGAAATAACGATACCAAGTGAGCGATACCAAGCACCCACGATCCCAAGCACCCACGATCCCAAGCACCCACGATCCCAAGCACCCACGATACCAAGCACCCACTATCCCAAGCACCCACGATACCAAGCACCCTCGATACCAAGCACCCACTATCTTTATTCCAAGCATTCCTCCGGTATCAGTATTAGCCCATTCAACACTCCTCACCCTTGTTTCTGCAGAGATGCCATTGCCTCTCTCGGTCTGGACGAAGTGCTGATGTTTATAAAGAGTGACGCAACAGACCGTGATGCGTGGGAGATGTCTGATCACGGCCTGACTATCCTACATAACATTAGACCAAAGCTACACAAAGACGACTCTAATACATCTGTTGAGTCGATCACAGGGAAGAAAGATGTGTAAATCACAGCCCGAATATCCCGCAACATTATGACCAGAGCTTCACAAAGCCGACTGTAATGCATTCTGTTGTGTCGATCACGTGAAGGAAAGATGCGTAAATCACAGCCCGAATATCCCGCAACATATCTGACCAGAGCTTCACAAAGCCGACTGTAACGCACTCTGTTGAGTCTATCACAGGGAAGAAAGATGTGTAAATCACAGCCCGAATATCCCGCAACATATATGACCAGAGCTTCACAAAGCCGACTGTAACGCATTCTGTTGAGTCGATCACGTGAACGAAAGATGTGTAAATCACAGCCCGAATATCCCGCAATATATCTGACCAGAGCTTCACAAAGCCGACTGTAATGCATCTGTTGAGTCGATCATGGGAAAGAAAGATTTGTAAATTACAGCCCGAATACCCCGCATAGTATTTGAACAAAGATGTGTAGAAAGCTAATTAGTGTAGGTCATATCAGTCTTTTTCTTCTTGGGTGATAGGGGTATAGCACCCTGATGCATCCCTAAAGAGTTGGACCTCAGCCTAGTTACTGGTATTGACTGGAGACTGACTGAGAGGTTGGTAAGCCTGTGTCAGAAGCTTTCCATAAGAGTTTGACCTCAGCCTAGTACCTCTATGAGGCAAGAGGGACTGGTGAGAGCCAATCCAGTTTGAGGTGAGGTGTTCGGGTGACTTCATTTCATTACCACAGGAAACCCGATCAGACCTCCAGGCACTAAGCTGGTGAGAGTCCACTTTGTGCATTGACCTTATCTGCAAATATGCCTATAAGAAAAGCTCAGAGGTAGTTGTGAATGGTGGAAAACATTTAAGGTCGAAGTATGATAATATAATAATAGTGAACTGTACATATTCCTGGTAGATATATTGAGTGCTTTTGCTTGTACCTTCCTGGGAGCATTTGTATTTTTCTTTTTTCCGCAGCACGCTACCAATTGTATCCATTCCTGTAAACTTTTATCATGTATTCCCCAATATTTTTGCTCCATATCGCACAAGTGTAGAATTTATAGTTGTACAGTGTATAGTTGTATAGTTTACAGATATTGTGTCAGCACCATTCAATAAATTATTGGGACACAATTACTGCAGAATTACTGTTGGGTGTTTCGTGACATGAACGAGAACACTTCCTCTTACACACTCCTAGCCATTTGTTACACCTCTTTGAGGACTTATGAAGCGACATGGGAATCATAAGAACGGTATCTCTCGCTCACCCCATCCCTTCCCCCACCACTAGCCACCTTCGTCACCCCTATTCAAATTTACAAGTTGACAAGTGAATAATCGCACACTAGACCCAACCTCTCTCCTTTCAGAAATCCGTTAACACCTGCGAAGCCGCTATTCAGATTTACGAGGCGACAAGGAAATTCCAAGTGGCGTATTACTCACTCGACTCAACAGTCGTTTCATTTGTCATTTACATCTAGCCTTAAGGTAGACAACATGTAATTTGTCTCAAAATCCTCGGCTTCGCTTTGCCTAGTTGCATATCCTAAGCTAATGCAGTCGCTGTAGACCGTGGGTAGGCCTGCCGGTCAGTAGCCTACCTGAGACACCTCCCTCAGCAAAGATCTGTACCAAACGTGAAAAAAAAAAACGATAGATCATTTAGTCGAATAGGGTTCAAAAATATAATAATGTAACCTAATGATTGCGGGCTGTCAATTCTCAACGTAATTCTCATTCTCTCAATTCCCTTTATGTATAGTTTAGTTTACTGTCATTTTGCCTTTGCCAAATTTTACCGCCCAGCTAGATTCCATTGTGACCAATTTCTCCCACGGTGAATGGAATGTAAAAGGTCAATCTTCGACGGCCCCAAAATGATTTGATGGCTTAAGGGAAGAACTCTAATAAACTGTACAAACAGCCTTGATGGAAGAAACACGATCATTATGACCAAAAACCACGGATCTATTTTATATTCAGCTAATTGATATAAAAACATGCAGCAGTTTATCGTCTTTTGCCGCACCTTCAGAATCACAACAATTTTGGTTCTTTGCCACTCAGGCCGCACTAAGAAAAATGTGTCCGTTGCGCGTTCCGTTATTTTTTTAAATTTATTATTACTTTTTTTGCACACAGAGCCAACACAAAATAAATCCCCAAAAATTACCTGCTTTGTGAAAAGTTCTAGATATTTTTAGAAAGGCCAAGCAAAGGCACAGGACTGAGGGCTAATGCTCGAAAAGGTAAGCGCGACTACTTTATTTTCACGAGGTGTATATGCATACCGCTTCAACCTTGTATTGATTTATTTCACAGTTCATATTTCTTTGCAGGTTTTGTGGTGCGACACATGGATTCATAATGACACTAGGTTTCTTTATTCTAGTAATTTTTTTTTTAAATAAATATATATTGCCTACTTTTATAAATTTGATGTTAAGAACTAATTGATACTAGAGCGATGAGATCTACCGGTGGTTTAATTAATTGCCCCATGTATTAAACAGCAGCAAATGATAAAAAAAAACCAGCAAGACTCATGCAACCACTTTCCTGATGCAACAAAACAAATACCCAAATTCCGAGATATTCTGGGTCTCCCCAAGGGTCACTCCAGAAACCAAAGAAAGAAAAAGATATTTCTAATACGCAGTTCATAAACAATCTAACAATGCGCAATTACCTTACGTGGATTATTGGAGCCGTAGTGGAACTGGGAGCAAATTCATATCAAGCGAGTAATTATTCACTTGAGGCATTAAACGGGAAATGAAAAAGCACTGAATCGTGGAGAGTGGAAGCGTTGTTTGGACTTTAAATCTACTGCTTTTATCAACGCTCGCAGTCTTTCAAATGGCCTCAGACTTTCCTTGATACGAGGATCTCTATTTGTTTAACGGTCCCTTGTATTTGTTTTATGGTTTATTAGCTAGTAGAGGAATATTTTGGATATTATCACAAGATTACCAATGGACCGAATGGTGCTGCCTCTGCTGGCTTTCGTGATTCTATGTTTCTCACAAGGGGCCTTTCTAAAGGCCTTGGATACTGAAATTTACAAAGAACTAAGAGGTAAGACTTACTTTGAAACTGGTATATAGTTTATTCTGCTCACCACAAGCAAGTTAGCAGTTTAATAAAGTTTCGCGACCTTTCTTAAAAAACAAAAAGGAATGATGCGAAAAACTTAATGTCTTTAAAACTTTTAACTTGAGGTTCATTTACTTTTGTGCTTTTAGTTTAAGGCCATCAAAAAGGTACTTGAATAATTATTAATATTTTCTATTTGGCTTTAATACTGAGTGGACATAGAAACCTTAAATATTTATATTTCAAAACCTTTTTCATAAAGTGATAAGAGGCAGAACGACGGCTAAGAACATTCTCGATTTTTGAGGTTTGATATTTTTAATGTCAATGAAAACCTTTCAATTCATGCTCTATATTAGTTCTTTGCCTCAATTGTGTGGTCACTTATTTACTCGTCGTTTTTCAATGTGACTTTTTAGTATAGTTTCGATGTTATAAATAAATTTTTTTGTTCGATTCGGAGCGTAGCATATCAAGAGAGGAAATATCGCAAACACGCAACAAGAATTATCAGAATACCTTTAAAGTGTGTGAATAATTATGTTAAAAAAATAACCCAAAGCTTTGCCAAGAAACGTGTCTTATATAGAAGACACATTGATTTCTAAACTGCTTTCCACGAATTCAATATCATCATGTAACTCATAATAAATTCGATATGGCTTTATTGCCATTAACAAGAGACTCCGATTTCATATCGCTGTATTTCTAGCATTGTGATGACGTCATGCTATTGGAAAATTAACACTTCTCCCCAACCAAATCTTTCTCTCGAACAGCATACTGGGATTTTAGGGAACGCAATTCAACATGTTCATGTGATGCTGAATAAAAGCTATATAACTTCTTCGTTAGTTATATTCACAGCATCAACATCGGCATCGTTCGATGCCATGTTGAATCAGTCCCCTAAAAACGTCCAAGCATGCTGTTCGCGTATCAACTCGACCCAATCCCCCGCGTTACTTAAGAATGGCGAATAGACAATAGCAGAATAATAACAGCCTCTCTGTTGAATCGAGGGATTCCTTGCAGGGTAGGTCTCTTGAACTTTTTAAAAATAATAAAACCAAAAAGAACTATAGTAATTTCACGGCAACAATAGTATAATTTGTCAATTGATTTTAATATTTGTCTATTTTATTGGCAGAAGAAATTCTTAAAGAAGATCATACAAAAAGTGAACAAGAATCAGGCATGTATAAATTTTCAATTATAAATAAGTAATTTCAAAATAATCAAAGCTCTCAGCTGTCTCAAGTCCCATCTTTTTGTGCGTCTAGGTCTATTTGAGGGGGATATTGAAATTGACGCGAGCACTCGGCATGCACTGACTCATGGGGGAAGCATTGACGTACGAGACGCATTGCGTAGACCAATCTACCGCTGGCCAAATGGAAAACTTTATTACAAGTTCGACGAGCTCTTGGGTAAGCAGAATTGATGATGCTAGTAATATTCCTTATTTTCACTGCTTCTTTTTACGTCGTCATTATCATCAATATCTTTTTTTCTTTTCTCGTCGTTTTTTTTTGCCTTCATTATCATAATTTGCAGTGTGAAATCATCATCAACAGTTTCCTTTTTTTTCTTTTTCGTCTTCATTTTCTTCCTTTTGTCATTGGCTTTTATAATCGATAATGATTATCACGACTAATTGTTACTGTCAAAACAGTCTTTATCATGCCTTTTTTCAGTCATCATCAATTTTTCCGTTTACCTTCATTTTTGAAGCTATTTGCGCATGCGCTAAATAGCTTCTAAGTCAAATGAACTTTGAACCCTTCTTTTAGGTTCAGGTACTACCCCTCCCCTAGTGTCAAATTGTTTCTTGTGAATCCCATACCACCCCTCCCCTTTTCAGAGGAGGTGTCATTATGTGCTTATTTGCTAGCGTGGCTATCCTGTCTTCTTATCAACTACACGTTACTTGCGAGCGGAATCAAAAAGCCCAAACTGTCGCGATCTCGTTCCAGAACAATGGATACAATACAGTCGATTTCCAGTTTTTGGTGTATTGTATTACTTGCGAGCGAATATTTATACCCTAGATAATTGTTGTAGAGATAACCATGTGGGAAGCTAATTTGATGGAAACGCGCAAACTCGTATAATCAGGATAATCGCGACGTCACAATGTTTCAATTCTCAACCCTTATCAATTTCACACTTTTATAAATGAGTTCGTAACTAATGGCTTTATTTTTTTAATTGTATAACTCGATAAACGATATAACTCTGACTACGCATGCGCAGTAAAACATAACTACCTCATTGTATATAATTTTTACTCCGGGGATTTTATACTTAAATTAACGAAACTCATAAAGGTATAAAACTTGTATAAAACTCATTTCCCGGTATAATTTGAACTTTTCATGCTCGACCGAGTCTTTTCTTTTATCCATGCGACAACTGCAAACCCAACCTCAACATCGTCCACGGCGTTCCCATTTCCACAGGTAGACCACACTAGAGTATTTACCGAATCTAATATGGCCGACAGATTGGTGAAATGAGGCATGGGATCTGACAGTGAACGGCCGTTATTATCACTCCCATTCGCAAGTTTGAGCGTATAACGCCACTCCCGACTGAAAAGTTTATGGTAATTTTGAGGATATTTGTTAAAAATATTTTTGATGCATGGTTGTGAAAATAACAACACATCTCATGGCACAAAGTTTTGTTGGGGGCACAATATAAATAATCGGTATGGCTCAAACAAGCAATCAGTAACTGATGCAATATTGCAAATAGCTTCCATACACACTGCGTACCTATATTTTTTCTTTTGTTTCCTCTTCATCTTTCGAAAAAACATGCCCTTGGTGTGGTTGCGTTCTTGCGTGATTCTATGATATCACTTACCATGTCGTGTTCTCGTGTGCCGTGATTCTATGATATCACTTACCGTGTCGTGTTCTCGTGTGCCGTGATTCTATGATATCCCTTACCATGTCGTGTTCTCGTGTGCCGTGATTCTATGATATCACTTACCGTGTCGTGTTCTCGTGTGCCGTGATTCTATGATATCACTTACCGTGTCGTGTTCTCGTGCTGTAGGTAGGAGAGTCCGCCGCCAGATCCACCAGGCTATAGAACACATCAAGCTGCATACTTGCATTCGCTTCCAGGAAGTAGACGATTCATACAAAAACAACTATGTCAAGTTCTACCAGGGAAGTGGGTACGTATACAGTATAAATCATAGTGATTACATACATTATGTGATTGATGATTATTGATTGGTGATTGATGATTATTGATGAATCAATGCTGATGTTGTTAGATGTGGATATCAACGACAGCATGTCGAATGCTGGTAGTAGAATATCAGGGGCGGATCTAGGGGCCTCCCCCTACTTTTATATATTTGGCTTCAAAAACACAAGAAATTTATAGAAAAACACGAAAGAACAATGAATCTCCCCACCCCCCCCCCCCCCCCCCTCCTTCCCTCTTTCTGATCCGCCACTGGATATGGAACTATCCTCTTTTCTTTGCGTAGCTGTTCCTCCAGAGTTGGCCGAGACTGGGTGCACAAGGAGCAGAAGATATCTATTGGGCGTGGCTGTACACGACTTGGGACCATCGCCCATGAGATCATGCACTCGCTCGGATTCTTTCACGAGCAGTCAAGACAAGACCGGGACAAATTCATCAAAATCTTGTGGAGTAACATTGGTAGAAGTAAGAAGCGGAGCTAAGCCTTTTTTTAGTGTGGATCCTTGTTTAAGAAGTCTTTAGTGGTAAATTTCATACGACGCATGCTACAGTGCCTTTCCTTTTTTTTGTAAAGTAATCCAATGAGAATGCGAGAAGCTTTTTGATTGCTTCACTAGCCAACCAGAGAGCCGAAAAGTGTTTTGATGCGCATCATAGCACGACGGGATCCTCCGATATAAAGTTCGTGTCAATCAATGAGATTCTGGCATGCTAATTGGTGGTCACGGTAGCGCGCGTGGCAATGTAAACTTATTGTATTTTGTGGCCACGTTAGCGCGCGTTGCATGGTTAACTTTGTATTGGTGGTCACGGTAGCGCGCGTCGCAATGCATAAGGCTTCAAAGACCTCAAATGTTTGCCTCTAAGGACAAGCATCATTTTTCTTTAAAATAATGGTTCTACTGAGGCCATGAAACCAGTACTGGAGCTACTACTGGCCTTTGGTGCCTCTAAGTACTTTTTGGGAACTTAATATCAGCATTGATAATTTTGTTTCACTTTGCAGATCATCGCCACAACTTCAACAAGTACCCAGCCAATCTCGGTACAACCCTGGGCAAGCCGTACGACTACCATAGCGTCATGCACTACTCTCGATACGCATTCTCAAATGACGATGAACCCACCATCGTGACGAAGAAAAGGAGAGTGCTGATCGGTCAACGCATTGGACTCAGCAAATGGGACGTCTACCAGATCAACAAGCTCTATGGATGCAAAGGTAAGTTGTATAGAGTTGCTTACAAAGGGAAGCTGTATAGAGTTGCTTACCCTTAAAGGGGCAGTAAAGGTAAGTCGTATAAGGTTGCTTACCATAAAAGGCATACTTCTAAATCAGCAAACCTTATGGATATTAAAAAAGGTCTTATAGAGTTGCTTTAAAGGAACACTTACCAAATCAACAACCTTTTTCAGATTTAAATTTAAAAGTAAGTCCTATAGAGTTGCTATGCTTAAAGGGACACTTATCAAATCAATAAGCTCTAAAGATGCTAGTAAGTCGTAGAAGGTTGCTTACCTTAAGAAGGATACCTATCAAAACAACAAGCTGAGATATCTAAAGATCTAAAATTAAAAGGTAGAAACAGTTCATAATACACATAAGACAAATAATTTTGTTCTTTATAGAGCATAAATCAGACGAAGTAGAACCATTTCTGTGTCTTGCCTTACTGCACAAACGTGGAAGGTGCACAGAGAAGATGAATAGGCTGTGTTCTAGGACATGTAGTAAGAGTGGTGAGTATATCATCGTGATCGTGAAAATCATCATGGTCATCATCATCATATACGTTTCCCTAATTTGATTATTCTGCATTTAATTGCGGTATGCGCAACGATAGAACGCCAAAGTTACCGTGATACTGCTTGAGGTAGTTTATGAGGGCTTGCTCTATTCGCGTTTGAGGTTTATTTTGATTGAGCTACACACGAGACGTTTTAAAATTCGAAAACAGTTCCGCGTGTTTTTTGTTGTGTTCCTATATTGATGCAATTAGGAACAACAGTTCCTTTATTGACGCGTTCCCAATTGAGGACCACCACTCAAAAAGAACAAAAGTTCCTGTTTGCTACGGATAATAGACTTAAAAGGGAACACCTGTTCCTAAGTGGTTAAAAGTATAGGAACAGTGGGACCGATTTGGCCTAAATGGTGCCGTTTCTTTGCGAAAAGGAACAACAAAAGGGCCACAATGGACCGAAGTGGGGTGTTCCCTTTTTCGAAAACATGAACAAAAGTTCCGCATCTATGGTTTTGTTTCTCAATCTCAAAAGATATGATCTTTCAAAGCGATGCCTAGACTCGCACAAGCTGTGCAAAAGCAAGGGCATGCCGAGGCTTGCTTGGGCATGCCATTTTGGTTTATCGTGCCCAACCAATAGACTGCTGCCACTATTTCGAGGCTGTCGCGTGGCAGTGATTGATTGGCTCTTTTCACTTATTTGATAGCATTTAACATGCGGTACGCCGCATACGTTTCTCATTCTCGCATTAACCGTTGGTGACAAGAGATAGTAAAGCAGGGTAATGTGATAAACTGGTCGCTTCTTCCAAATGCTGCGAAGAAACCAAAAAGAATGCACTTAGAAGAAGACGAAAATGACGGGCTGTTTCACTGCCCTGTACCAGACTGCCATAACGATGGGTTTGGAACTCAAAGAGGGTGTAGAAAACACGTCAAGAAAAAGCACCCATGGTTTTATTACTTTGATGAGAAACCCAGCGACTCAGACATCGAAGCTTCTCGAAGCCAAATGGAAAAGGAGAAGGGGCAACGACGTTCAAGTAATGGCGTCCCATCGTTTGACATTCTTGCACGTTTGCTGAACAATTCACCGCGTGGCTCAAGGGCAGTGGTGGGGGCTGCAAAAGTGATCGACAAGCGCAGCAACTGGTTAGCAAATGCTTGAAGTTTCTGAAATTTTGCAGCGAGGACGAAGATCATCTCACATTAGATATTGTGGACTTTTGCTTGTGTTCGCCTAATCTATTTTTCAAATTTGCCGATTCAATGCAGAGCGAGTGGCAGTTGGGTCATGCCGGTCGAATCGGATACCTGGACGCCATTGCAGAACTAGTGACCTACAGGAAAGTAAACGGAGCATCGGAAGCGGTGCTTAGAGGGCTGTCTACGACGGACACATACTTGAAAAAGGTGCGTAAGACCGTCTCAAAAATGAAGCGACTACAGTGGACTAGCGATTTAGACATCGATGTGCTAGAGGCCAAAGGGCACTGGGCAACCATGGACGAGCTCCTTGGTGTGGTGTCTCGCTACTTGCACGCTACGAGGCCGTGCTGAGAACGTGCAAGGACACGCCCGACAGGGCGTCTCCGTTTGATCTGTCGTTTGCCACTAAATTTCTCGCCGTTTATCTGTTTATCCAAGTCAAGGGCTCGCGGCCAATGACGTATCAGTATCTGACTGTGGACATGGTGCGCACTGCCAAGACTAACGGAGGTTTTGTCGACCAGAAAATGTTCAAAACAGCGGGCAAGTACGGCTTCGACTCGCTCCTTCTTACCGACACAAACATGAGTGTGCTCGAGGGATAAATAACTTACATTCGCCCGCTACTCAAACCCAAGTGTGAGTACGTCCTAGTTACGAGAAACGGGGGTCAGCACAACAAGCTCGGTGAGCTGATGAGCAAACTTGTGTTTGAAGCGACTGGCAAGTATGTTCACCCCACACGATACCGACAAATCGTCGAGACGTCTAGCTGCAAAGTGCTAAAAAGTGCCGATCGAAGCGCCATCTCTGAAGATCAGAAGCACAGCTCGAACGTCGCCAAAGTGCACTATCGCAAGCAGCGTTCACGCGAAGTCGCCACAAAGGCGCGCGAATGCCTCGAAAAACTACATGGCGACAGTGGCACCAAGCTGGACAAAGAGGTTCTAACGAGGCTCTCCGACCTTTCAAACTCTTCAGGGGATCAAGACGACTGCACGAAGTCGTGCTCTTCAACGGACGAAGTTCAAGAAATCTCCACACCGCCAGCAGCGAGAATAAAGCCTTCAGCCCGCAAACTACCGGCAAAGCAGAAGCGCGAAGACGCTTTTGGGATGACAGAACTATGCCCGGCTCGCAGAAAATCGCTCCTATTTACGCCCGAAGAGGACAAGTATCTTAAAGTTGGTCTCAAAAGATACGGGTTCGGGCAGTGGACTTCGATCTTAAGAGACCCCGATTTCCAGCAAAAAGGTAACAAAAACACATGTTTACCTCTGGCATATCGTCACTTGAGCCTTGGCGAGAAGGGGTGTGTGTCTGGGATGGGCATCCGCTGTCTCGAAACAAAGAATCTTGGTCACTGTCTGCCTCATCGTCGCAGCTTGGTAGCGGATCCCATAAGTTTAGCAACAAGTGCGCACATCGTTGGTCGAGGAGCCCCTAGCTGATGCACGCCTTCCGTCTTTCCTCAATAGCGGTCTCGCAAGCCAGAGTTCCAGTGTTGGTATGGTGACTTTTGATGACAAGTTGCACCAACGCTTTAGCGCTTTTCAACGCCTCGTTCTCCGAGATTGATTGCAATCTCGACGAACATCGGTGCAGCTCAGTCTCAGTCGCTCGCACCCAATGGCTCTCGAATGCCGCTCTTGCCATGACTTTCCTTTTCTCAGCCTCAGACTTCTGGTAATCCTCTCTAATCCGGCCTAGGTCCACGATTATTTCCTCGGGCATTGCATCTTCGGGGTCTTCCGGTAATAATTCCAGCAAGTTGTGTGGAACTCCCAGATCCACCAGCCTTTACTTCGGCTTTTCAGCATTTTAGATTTACGGGCCTTGTTTAGTTGCTGGCGCAGACTCCTCTCTCCTTTCATCTTCTTTAGTAAAATGTTGAGCTGTCGCTTTCGCATGCTGAAAGGCTGGCAGTTGCGATACTCAGCTTCCATTTTGTTGAACGTCTCTGCGTCACTGCCAGAATAGTTATCCTCGTCTCCATCTAAAAAGGTAATCTGGCATGCAACCCAGTAGGAAATCGCAGGATATATTTGCTTCCCCGGCGTAGAAACTTGAGATGCAGCGACCGTCTCCTCGTCATCTCGTCCTGACTCTTCGTTTGCTGCCTGCAAAAAAAACCCAAAAGTATATTTAAAGAAAGTAAATAGCGAAAAAAATATCTTTATATAGTTTTCACAATCTTACCTCTTCAGACATTTTAGCTTGCTTCAGCTTAGACGTGCTTATGGCAGAGAAGAAAAATGAGACTTCTTTAAGTTTCGCCAGCGCTGTATCGCATTCTTCTCTTTTTGAACAAATCCACGACCACGCGTTTTCTATTTCATCTACCCTCCAGATGCATTTAAATTATGACAGAACAGAGGTTCTGTATTGGTCCGATGAGGTGGCATTCGGCCGCATCCCTTATGAGCTTGCTGTTGAGCTGAGAGCACGGCTTACTCATAGTGAATGAACTGATTCTTGCCTTTTCTGTCTCTTTATATAGAGTAGCCACATTGCGTTATCATTGGGTAGTTTCAGTAATGCCATTGTAAGACGGTTGTTTGTTCATTTTCAATAGGGAACACAAAGATGATTACGTAACAAAAGTATGCATTTCTCACAACAACATGCGTGAAACAACACCCGCTATGATTCTACTTACAAAATAACACAAGAGTAATAAATTCGATCAGTTCCCGCTATACCCGTCAAACCCGGAATACCCGGTGTATTCAGAACAAAGTTGAACGATTTCTAAATCGTAAGAAACTTACAGTTACTACTAATGTCATAGTATTGTTGAATGGAATAGATTAAGCATGAGGTCGAGACTGAATTCATTATCAAAGAACGTTCAAGTTTGTTTAGAATATGGCGGGTATAGCGGTTATGGCATGGATTCATCAACTAAACACATCAACTTAGCTTAGAATACACCGTGTATTCCGGGTAAGGCGGATATAGCGGGTATTGCTTACTACTACTACTGTTAATATTATTATTATTATTATTATTATTATTATTATTATTATTATTATTATTATTATTATTATTATTATTATTATATATATATATATATATATATATATATATATATATATATATATAATAAAAGGAATGGCGGGTATTGCAGGAATTCATTATCTCATTGATTGTTTGTTCCATTGATTGATTGATCGATCGATCGATTGATTGATTGATTGATTGATTGATTGATTGATTGATTGATTGATTGATTGATTGATTGATTGATTGATTGATTGATTGATTGATTGAGTCGCAACCCCATGCGTAATGCATTCCCTTCAATATTGATCCCAGTTGTACTGTAAGTTTCTTACGATTTAAAAATCGTTCAACTTTGTTCTGACTACACCGTGTACTCCGGGTTTGGCGGGGACAGCGGGTATTGATGGGATTTATCTCTCTGACTTGTTGTTTTTGTTTTTAGTTGATTATTTACTTTTAATTTAATACGAATTCTCAGTCTTGGAACCTGTCTTCCTGTTCATATTTGGCAATAGTTCAGCCTTTTGCTGTTGCCACAGGTCTTCGGTTGATGCTTGTCATTCGTTACTATTTGTTTACCACTGCCATACTGTACTGCATTCATTCAAATTGGTTTGATTTCTGACAAGGAAAAGTGTTTTTCTCCTATTTGAATAAATAGGCGGTGTTCCGATACGTACAGTTCCTTATTTTTTGAGACGCGCGTTCACAATTATCGTTTCATTTTAATGAAAATATCCTTTTGAGTTTAGTTTTTGGATGCAAATCGAAAGAGCAATGCCTCACAAACATTTAGAGTGCTAAAAATCCCAAGTGCGACTGACCGTTAAAATCTGCCAGCGAGACGAAAGGCAGAGGAACAAAAATTTGGGAAACGATCATCATCATCACTATCATTTCTATCACCATCATTGTCATCATTATCATTACCACTACCTTTACCGCCATCATTATCATTATCATCATCACCATTACCAACACCATCATTTCCATCTTCACCACCGCTACCATCGCCACAGAACCAACACTATCGCCATTATCATCATTACCACTACCATCACCACTCTCACCAAAATTATCATCATCATCATAATCATCTTCATCACGACTATATCACTATCATCTTTATCACCACCATCACCATCACCATCATCCTCCATCACCATCACCATCAACCTTTACCACCATCGCCATCGCCATCGCCATCGCCATCGCCATCGCCATCGCCATCACCATCGCCATCACCATAATCAACACCATCACCATGACCACCATCGTAACTTTTCAATTACGGTTTTAGAAGATACTCATTCTTTTTGCAAATACATCACCATCACATATCTTTGCTTAACTCTCGTATCATTCAGATCTGGTCACCCGAGCAAGCCTGAGTGCCGATGTGCCTGATGATGTCGTGTTCAAGGACTTCAGTTCTGCTAATACACAAGACTAAGCACCCCACAGAGGGAAATCAGCAATTTGACACCAGATAAATGACACGCGAGGAATAAAGTCAGATTACTTCGGGAGAGGGATTTATTATTAGGGTGTCTTAAATAAATTCTAGAAATAAAAAATCTGACCTTGCATTGGTAAAAATATTGTCATGTTCTTTTTTTTTCTTGAGAGTAAAAAAATCATAGAGTCATTTGTACGAAAAAATATTGTTACCATTCTACTAATATTTTTTATTACACTTGGGCAATAGGTGAAAACACCTGTATGATTTTTATCAGAAAAAATAGTAGATTTGTACGAGAGATAAACGATTGGTACATTTTGGCCTTTCAAAGTTTAAAGTATCTATTCGAATTCATGTGCAAAGTGAATTGCAAATTAGGCCGAATATCTATCTTAGCGTCACCCTTGAATAACATTACTGACTAATGAATTTGTTTGTACGAATCAACGGGTATAGAAAAGCCTACAGAGGGAAATCAGCAATTTGACACCAGATAAATGACACGCGAGGAATAAAGTCAGATTACTTCGGGAGAGGGATTTATTATTAGGGTGTCTTAAATAAATTCTAGAAATAATAAATCTGACCTTGCATTGGTAAAAATATTGTCATGTTCTTTTTTTTTTCTTGAGAGTAAAAAAGTTATGAGTCATTTGTACGAAAAAATGTTGTTACCATTCTACTCATATTTTTTATTACACTTGGGCAATAGGTGAAAACACTTGTATGATTTTTATAAGAAAAAATGGTAGATTTGTACGAGATATAAACGATTGGTACATTTTGGCTTTTCAAAGTTTAAAGTATCTATTCGAATTCATGTGCAAAGTGAATTGCAAATTAGGCCGAATATATATCTTAGCGTCACCCTTGAATAGCATTACTGACTAATGAATTTGTTTGTACGAATCAACGGGTATAGAAAAGCCTATGGACATCTGGCGAAAAGCGGGCCTCTGTAATATTTTAGGGAATAAAATAACTAACTTTAAAGAATATAGCTGTAGCAAAAGATCGAGACCGATCGAGTAGGAGGAAAGAAGGAGGAAAGGTTTTGTTAATAGACGGCGCATGTGGAGGCGTTACCCAGCCATTACTAGGAAAAAAACATATACATTTATAGCCAAAAGGAGTATGTTAAGAACTCACTGTTGATGCTCAGAAGCCAAGGCAAAGCAGACCGCTTCGTGCCTTTAAGTTAAAGGGAAGTTCTTTTAGAGACGCACGTGGTGGACGTACTCAGACATTACCGGGAAATTATTATCCCTTAAGGGTTTACAGAAAATTTAACAAGATTTTCCGATTATGAAACCTTCTCAGGCACGTTAAGTGTCTCATAAGAAAAAAGGTTCATTGGGTGACTACTTATAATGGCTGAGCATCAAATCCAATGAAGTCACCGCCGGAGAGCTTCCTCTGTTCAGCTATTTCCTATAATAACTCACATCTGATTAATTCCCTTCCACCTTAACACAATTCCTAAATAGCCCATGGCCGGAGGAGTAATTGAAATCACAAGTCGATTATGAGATCATATATGGGAACCTCTCGTGTGGGGGGAGGGGGGGCACCTAAAATTATCCCGAAACTTGACTTTTCCTCCATACGAGGACTTCCATAAGTTATAGTACTATTCGTATGGCTTGTAACGTTCACGCTTACCAGAATTCTGTCATTGGTTAATCATATCCTTGATTGACGGTTTTGGCTAATGGCGATCTCCTATTGGCCGAAAAGGAATTGTGACGTCAAGCCATCTACGCGCGCCATTTCCCTTAATCGTTCTACCATTAACACACATCAAAGGAACCTAATATAAAAATTTATTCTCTTCCCGCATTTAATATTAAATACACGTTTTACGTTAAGACGTCATCTCTGGCATGAACTGAAACCAAAATGAGGGATTTTTGATCCAGACAATTTAGATCCAAAAATGAAGTCGTATTCGTTCATTTAGTGAGAGATATTTTTGTGAAATAGAATGAATAGAGGATAAGAAACAAATTTCCGTTGGCCCACATGAAATTATGTTCCAAAAACAACGCGCCCCTGTCCGTGAATTTAGAGGTTTCGTTAAAAGACTTGATTTTCCTTAAACCATATTCGATGGAGCCAATGTTTGTTACATTCAGAGCAGGGGCAAGTTTTCTGTAGCAAAGTATTCTTGGCAGTTTTAAATAGTCCTTGAAGCAAAATTTATCCCACTTGCTTCAGCTTTCGCCAAGAGTGGGGTAATAAATCATCAGACAAAGCAATAATCTTCCATTTTAAGCATAGAATACTAAAAAATAATACGCCGCAAGCGAAACGTAAACTACATCTGTAAAAGCTCACAAATTTCCTTTTCATATGAAGGGATATAGGGCGTGATACATCTATTGCTCGCGAGAACGTCGCACCTTAAAGGTTTGATGCATTCTATTAACTCAGATAAGCTACATAGACACAATCCTTTAATTAGATGAAAGGCCATCTGTACCAATAAAGACAAGTTGTCTACGTATGGGGGTATTTGTGCTTTATTCCGGGGAAATTGGCGGTGTTTTTTTTGTGTGTGCCCTTTACGGGGAGTAGGTACTATATCTGGTTAAAGAGCCTTCATGTCTTGTATTCTTAAATTCTGGTTGTACTTTGGGAAAAATCGATATTTTAGCTAGCTCAAGCCAATCTTTACAAATTACCAATTTATTATATTACAAATAACATTACATTCTAGCGCTTTTTTTTTGTGTTCTCCCAACACTTACGGCTATTTATTCTATATTTCTGACTCCTGGTGAAACGCTATTCAAACTTTAGCATCGAAAGAGAGAAGTGCTATTATCATTTCACACTTAAAAAAGTATATATGTTATGATTATTGGTACAAGCCTTTTTATTCCTTTATGAAAAATATAATTCCTGATCTGAATGTTACAAAAACCCCAACAGGGCTTTTTTGACAAGTTTCTTATTTCTGTTCTAGTATAATCCGCCTCTAAAAGATGGTAATATTTGTTTTAAATGTTTGAATGTTATTATTACAACCCTTCTTGTTTTTTTCTTTTATTAAAGAAAGTGACCAAGGAAAGGCTATTCACCGACTTGCAAGTCTATCGTAAGCAGATGGCGGGAAGTTCGTCCATCAGGCAGTCAAGAGTAGATGGCGCGGATACGCCATTTCGCGCGGGAAACGCAACTGCTGCCAAATATACCACCCGATCTTCGCGACGAAAGCATAAAATGGCAAACAATCGCCAGTCAATGAATGCCTTAAATTGAGCTATTTCCCGCCGTCAACTGACATTCTTAGTTTGACTGATTTGGGTTTTAAAAACATGTTTGGAGTCGTTTAGTTTGCGAATCGATAAAGAACCGGTAAAAAGTTGCTGGGTTCATGATTGTAGACCACCTGAAGAGGGAATTCTTTTGAGCTCGGAAACACGATAGTTGGCAATCTCTATAGTTTGACGGAAAACGGACCATCAAAACTGTCGCTTGGGACAAAACAATGTCAACAAGGTTATAATACGTTGATTTATATCAGTATGCTTTCGTAATCGCCTTTAATTGGGTCATTAACCATTGAAGGGCAGCCCGCGTGCAGCATTGATTAGACTTCCTGACTGGTCAGAGCGGAGTTGATAAAATCAACACAATTACCTTCGTCACAAGTCGATTTAAATAGAATTCTTGAAGCTCGAAATATAAGTGGCTATTTGTCATAATAGAACGACCTATACGTAGGCCGACGAGTAAACCTTACTCATTGAGTTCCTACGGGGTTCCTTAAAAGAACAGCACTGCTCTTCGTTAGATGCAGTTCGTCGCGATGTCTGTCTCTGTAAAGTGCGTATTCGTGCTTTTTGCATTTGTTTTATTTCGAAATGTCGTGGCTTCACAAGAAGACCCAGTTTGGGATCAAGGCAATGAAGGATACGGTGTCGATTCAGAGAACGCTATGATAGAACAAAAGACAAAAGTAATAGCAAAGAAGAGCCCATTTCGTGAAGTCTGTCTGATGGCAAGATGTACAAGACGACGCCGAAGGTCTTCAGAGAGAAAAAGAGTCGAAAAAAAGGTGATTTTTTTTCGCTCTAGGCCCATACTTTACCGAATATGTTTTGGATTGGGTAGTAAAAGTTGCAAAAAAACAAAACTCGAAGTTTCCATAACTCGCGGTTTTTTTCTAAACCCGACAATTAGCTATTTAACTTCGCTAGATTGTGAGCTTATTTTACTTGATAATAGCCCATAATTAAAATCATAACCGAAACACACTGTCAAACGAGTGCTTTACATCACATGGCTATCCTTAGAGTTCGTCACTGAGGAATTCTTTAACCAAGCGCCGAAATTCTACCATGATTATTTTTTACTATTATTTTAGTACTACCAGCAAGATATCCATCCGTTACATATATACAATAAATAATGCATTATGCCGTGATGAAATAATGTAGGGAATAGAGTGGCCATACTGTGTTAGTTGAGAGCAGGAAAGCGTGTTGTAGGAGTTAAGAGTTTGACGCAGCCGTAGGTCTCAGGTCTAGCGGTTTCTATAAGAAAGAGAAGTGTTTAACGGAGGAAGTCATTGCCTTGTAAGTAATATATAGACTTCTCGAATTGAAATGGTTTATCTACCTATATCATTAACCTACCATATCACTTTTGACGATACAAGTAGCGGTAACTTTGGAGAATTCCCGCTTAACGTATTCTTTCACCTGATACCTGTCTAAATACGCTAGCTTACTAAAAGCTGTCCATGATATCCATTGTCAATCCAGTACTATAAAACTACCTCTATTTAACACTGGAACAATTACTAAAAAAAAGCTTTTAGCCCTAATACGTGAGGCAAGTTCTTTTTTCATACACATTAGTATATCTACATAAAAAATGCTTTACTCATTTATTCTTAACCAGGCATAAACTACTGACCACTGAAGTTAATAAGCTCTCTCCCGCCAACGATATCACCGAAACTAATAGCAACTTGGCTTGAGGCTTAGCTTGTAATAAGTCGTCTTATCGCTCAGATTGCCCGCATATAATTTGATCACCCCATAAAACGACTTCTTAAAGACCACTTAAATAGCCGTAAGTAGAAACGAGAAAAGGATGCGGCAAAAAAGAAAAAAAAACATGGCAAAAATAAAACTAGGGAATCGAATACGTAGAAACCAAAGCATTTGTTTATACGCCCTATCAATGCGTGTTTTTGCGGGTAGTATTATTGTGTGCGTTTGTATTTTTGCTCATATTTTCAGCTAACAGCTTCCATAACAATCGTCAATATGTTTTTATTATATTTCTCAATACAAAACCCACCAGTTCGATTAAGATTAAACAATGTTCAGGTATCAGAGATGAAAATACTGATATATCTAATCTATCTACTTGGAAATGCGTGAGATATGACCCTAGAGGTGAGGGTTGTTAAAGCAGGTTATATATCATGTGTGGTTTGAAATTTGTTTTTCCCATTCGTTCTCTTCATGTGTGGCGATAGTGCATCCATAAACATTGCCGCTGGTATCTATTTTCTAGTCGCTTATCCCTCGCATCCTTTTCCTTTCTGTCCTACCCTTTCGCACCTAATGCACCTTAACCATAACCACCACCAACCCCTCCACACACACCAATCCCCACTCCCCCCCCCCAACCTCCACACACACCAATCCCCAACCCCTACCCCCTCAAAACACACATCCCAACCCACCCCCTCAAAACAGACCCACCCCCACCCCCTCCACTCGCATCCCGTCCCCACCCCCACCCCCACCCTACATATCCCCCCACCCCCACCCCTCAACACACATCCCGTCCTACACACACATTAACACCCCAACTCCCCTTCCCACGCCTAATCCACTACAAAACAACAAGATCACGCGGAAAAGCAGTTTGTATTTGCGACAATAGTTTCAGGAAATTATCTAGAATGAAAGCATAACAGGGAGTGTGACGCTGTGGTAGACTCAATCATCGATTGATGGCTGAGAAGAAAAACTATTGCCTTAAGGGAGATTGTTCACAGGAAAGAAACTCCAATACATCTCTAGAAGAGTTGGAATATATTAGTAATAGCATTCTTTTTTATAGGTGCAATTTACAGAGGATCTACTAGACGATAACAACGATTTTTTTACTTCTGATGTTGGCAGCACTCAAAGGGATAAAAGCTCAACTCAAGAAATAACAACGATAACAGACATCTCCGATTAACGTTAATCACCCACATCGTAAAAACCACTTGTGTGATAGATCGCTTCCAGTTTCTATCACTGTGACATAAATAAAAAAGATTTTTTCAAAGGACAAGTTATGGATGTGAATAGGCCTAAAAGCACGGAATCTCGTGGAGTCGTTTAATCCGTTCCCTGCAACAAGACCTAATGCATGCAAACTCATAGAACACAATCTATTTACAATCTACTTAAGAGAACCAAGAACCATCACATCACCTGTTGGCGCACAAAATAAAGTTGGACCTCGTTATAATGATATGCGATACAAAAATAATCTCAATTTTATAATACTCGATATGACGTTAGTTTCGGCATAACGATCAATGATCATGTTTTCGTGTCCGAAAAACGGTAAAATAGAGTATATATGGGAAATAATCTCGAGTGTAATATTTCTAGATGTAAACGACGCGGTTTTTAGGCCAATTGTCAGTATCGTCATACGAGGTTCCACTTTATAAAGCAGGTCATAAACACCTCAGGACATGATAAAATAAAAATGTTTTTACAGAAGAATTTACTTGAAATATCTGTGAACCTTTGGATCCATTCTGCGTCAGACTGCCGCGATTTGGAGTTTCTGACAACAACTTTTGACGCCAATCAAGGACATCTCACAACAAACTGTATTTTTTAGTACGAAAGCTAAAGTAGAAAAGCATAACAACAATTACGGAAATCACGGCCGTTTTGGGTTTTGGCGAGTATAGCTCGTGTAACAGCCTTTTTATTTAAACATTTTGACAAACATGGCATTACTTGGTTGGCTAAGAGGGCAACACCAATTAATCAGATTCTTTATTAATAGCTTTTTTTTTCTGGAGGGAAAGTCACAAGCGATAATCCTGTTCCTTCATTGCCTGTGCTTGTTTTGATTTTGGTCTCATGCGCTCCACTCGTTGTTTTAAAAATCGATTCTGATTGGCTAGAGTCAGTACAGCACTATTTCTGCCTCAAAACTCGCTTTGATCACAATTTCGACTAAATGGCTGGTTTTGATAAAGTTTTTAACTAGGAAAAGCTATCCGGGTGAAGAAACAATTATTATATGACCCCTCAACCCCCTACCCTCGGGAGTGGTAAATTCCTTAACCTCCAACAAAGATCGACGCCAAAAAAATATATAATTGATTTAATATTACAATTGTAAGAAAAGAGACGCGATAGTTTTTTCGTCCTCTCTGTTGGAACTCATAAAAGACGTCTAAAGAGCAGAGGCGAGGGGCATTAACTAAATCGCCATCTATCACCTGCCCATTCGTGAGTGCTTTTATAGAAAAATATTCATTACTTCTCTGTGGTTAAAATGATCTTAAGTTCAATGTTCTAATGAGCAGCAAATGCGGGCGGATTTGTATATAAAATTTTTACCCGGTTATCGAATACCGTATAGAACAGATAAACATCCCGGGTCGATTCAGACATTTTTCTTCATTCATTTTAAATTTTGATTATGATTTTTCTTAAAACAAAAATGAGTTGAAATGTATAGATCGGTGACGAGATTTCCATGGACATTTTTTATTTATAATGAATAAGATTGAGTGTTCGTTTTCTTACATTCACAAATAATAAATAAAACTAAATGCACGTTTTCGTGGGTATTTATAGGATAGTTAGCACACTACTGAAGTTTTTGTGAGAGATTTTTCTTTTAAAGACTAGCCTAAATTCGAAATGAGTATGGCTTTTAAAGACTAGTCTAAATTCGAAATGAGTATGGCGTAGACGACATAATAGTTGAAATTTTTAATTTTTAAAGACTTATCCTGAGCTATGACTCTCGACTATCCTGACTAATTTTTACTAGGAGTCTAAATTCGAAATGGGTATGGCGTCGACGACATAATAGTTGAAATTCTATTTTCCCTGAGCACCTGAAAAATGTCCTCGTTTGCCGTCACGGGGTCGGCCCAATTGAAAGTTCTGCATGACTATTACAATAAACCTTTTCAACATGTGAACAGCAAAACCTCAAAACAATACCGCCCAACATCACAAGCATCCATAGGTGGCGCTTTCCGGTAATGACTTGAGTAGTAGGAGTCTGTTTTCTTGCTAAAGAAGGAGGCAATAGGGAATGGTTTAAGGTATATACCGCAGCAAAGCATACGCTTTTGGACTCACATTTAGCAGTACAGAGGACATTGTTTCTTCCTTATTTTTTGGGCATGGCATTTGTTCCATTTCCTCTTCCAGATAAAAAAATATAATTAAAAAAGTTAAGAGAAATGGCTATTCTTTCTAAAAACGATTGAAAATGGGTTAAGCGGTAAGAAGCGTTTTGAGATCAGAAAATGCCCCACTCGGAGCTTGCTATTAGGTACGCCTTACAGCGACGTTTTGAAAATTTTGAATTTCTCTTCTGAAGATTACCGTTTAACAAACAAAGTGTGCCTTGATTTTCCCTTCTCGACGCAACCACCTCGTAAAAGTTTAAGAAATAACTACTGTGGAGGAAGACAGACTTTCTCTGCGCATGGCATCTCATCTCGTCGCAACTAGAATATAAAAAGATCACGCTTTGCGACTTTTAGGCGGAAATGGCGAAGAACTTTTTTAAAGAGGCAAGAGAAAATTCGCTACAGAGCTCTAGAAAACAATTTATGTTAATCTTGCCAGGTAAAAGTACGCCGATGATGATAAGTATGACAATCATAAGTAGATACGATTTATATATGGTGTGATACGTATAGAATAAAAAAGCCCAAACTGTCGTGATCTCGTACCAGAACAACGAATACAATACACCAAAAACTGGAATTCGACAAATTTTCGTGTTTAATAAGACTTCTTCAGGGCAGACTGAAGAAGTCTTATTAAAGACGAAAATTTGGCAGAGTCGAATTCCAGTTTTTGGTGTATGGTGTGATACGTACACACTGTACAACTGTACTGTAAAACGTTTGATGATATTAAGGGTATAAGGAGTGAATCGTAATTCTAGCTATTTTCGCCAGGTTTCCTCAAGAATGCTGGCGCCATATACACGATTGTTGTTGCTAATATAATATTAGGTTTAGGATCCACGACGCCGGGAAGAGAATGCCGGCTCGCGCAAGTCCTATTGCGCGCGCACAACTGTCGAGCCGAGAGTGTGAATCTTTTTTATGCGCGCGCTCAAGAGAAAATGAATCGGGAAAAAAACATTAATTCTTTCAGAAGTCCATTATAACGATCAATAAATAATTCATAATTGTTTAGCTCTCTCGCTAAGTTCAACAGGTGGACTTTCTCTAACCCTTTTTGAACTCCTGTTCTATAATAAAAAAGCGGTGTCAAAATATTTATGAGACTAAATTGTTATGTAACATATTAAACCTTGTTTGTTCTAAATTATACATAAACATAGAAACGTGTTCAAGGGAATTTAAAACTCCATTCAAGTAAATATCACTTTAATCTTAAAAAGTTTTATGTTTTGAGAAGCTTTTTGGGTTAAGGAATTTATAACAAGGGACAATTTGAGTTTAATCTCGATTACTACACAGTTTAAATTTATAGGATAGTTAGCACACTACTGAAGTTTTCAAGAGAGATTTTTCTTTTAAAGATTAGCCTAAATTCGAAATGAGTATGGCTTTTAAAGATTAGTCTAAATTCGAAATGAGTATGGCGTCGACGACATAATAGTTGAAATTCTTAATTTTTAAAGACAAGCCTTATCCTGAGCTTCTATTTTAGCTCATTCTTTAACTTGGCCTCATTTACTCCAAACTAAACTGGCGCTAAGGCCTAAGGCCTTTTAAAATGCCTTCTTGAAAATTCTAAAGCAACAATTACCCTTAGCCATTACTTCGATCACTATCCAAGCACCCATGTCCGGTATTTACGATACAAAAATTCAACGCAGGAAAAGTAATTACCGCACGTGGTGTTGCACTTCTAAATGGACAGCGAGCATTTTAATTTAGACTTAATCACTTGATTAATTGGGAAGTGTTTAAGAGAAGAAGGCAAAACGAACCAAAAGGAAAAGTCTATGGGTGCACCTGTGCAGAATGGGCTAACAGAGCAGGGTTTAAAACGTGGCCTATGCGTAATGCTACCATTATGAGTGTAACCCATTATTGATACTGTTTTTTTCCGGGTAAGTGTTTTGGGGGCTCTAGTAGGAGTTTCTGACGACAAAACTGCGTAAACGGTACGGCGTTAATGTACTTTAATAGTTTGGCTATTCAGTAAATAGCAGACGTTAGAAATACAATTTTACCCACTTCTTTGAATAACCGCTAAAGACCTCGTGTTTAACTGAGATGACGCGTGTCTAACAAGGTTTGATTGGTATATATACAAAAGGCAAAGTAGAGAAAAGTAGATAGACTCAAAGTGGAGTGTTGAGTGTTCATCTTTGAACAAGCATAACTCATAACTGAAAACAAACATGAAACCAGAGGTACTGGCGTTTTTAGCCTCAGTGTTCATAGTTTTGGCGGTATTTTACCCAGTTTCTAGTGCTAATTGGGGATTTCGAGAAACAGACAAAACAGAAGATCTAGATAACATGAGAAACGAAGGGGAGGAAACGCAGCATTTACCTGTCAAAGGCCGCTCTCCATGCTTGTATTACCGGTGTGTCAGGAGACGAAGTTCAAACAGGTCTTTCAAAAAGTCAAGAAAACAGGTAATGTTTTAGTATAAATAATTATAAAAACATGACAAAAATAAGAAGTTGAGAAGAAGTATTTACTGGAGAAATAAGAGCGATGCTTGAGGTCTGACTATATACTTAAGAAGGCTATAAATAGTTATTTTGATGTGAAGACAATGTCAATTGGCTTCTTTCAATGGTAAACCATGTACCTTTCACTATAAAACAACACTTCAATTTCTTAGATCGAGGTACGATGTATAATTCATTTTTGAGGGGTAAAAGATATCACCATAGCATCGCAGGATACCGTTATAATTGATAAATTCTAATATTGAAAGTGATGATATGACCATTCTTCTGATAGAAATAAAGACTGACTGGACGTTTTCGCCTGTTTTTTTTTTTCCCTGTGAAAATGCACAGGTGACCTGTATTGACCAATGAGCGCGCATGAAAATTCATCAATGGGATATACAGATATAACATCTGATGACATATTAGTCTACCTGTGAACTTGTTTCTATCAAGTATAAAAAGCAGAATTTTTGTATGTCATAGCTTTTTCGATTTTTCATATACTCTTGTGTGTGCAACTTTTTGCGCGATGTATTTCGTCAACTAATATGATTATGGGAATTTTTTACCGCATCAAAAATGATGAAGAAGCTAAATTATTAACGAAAATATTATTTTCTCAACAGAGACCCCCCTATACAGCTGTCAACAGATATGACGTCATGACCCAACAAACAGCAAATACCAAATATGGCGAAACTTTTGCAGATATGACAAATACCGGATATGACGTCATTACCGAAGATGTATGAGAAAAGATGCTTGAGGTGTCTAGCTATGGAAGTAAAACTGCAAAATCATCCGTTGAGATAAAGGAATGAATCCAGTACATTATAGGAGACCCAATATGTAACCAAAAACGATTAATGAGGGAGAGGTATCGAAAATATATATTTTTGAATTCAGATGTAGTTTAATTTATTATGACAGATACAACGAATTAGAATACCGTTACGTATATATTACTTATTACCAAAATATACTGAACTTATTTATATCATGTTTGGCTGTTTCTTCTCTGTCCGGCGCACAAATCGTTATCTACACCTCTTGCACCTCTTGCTTCTGCCCCACCCTTCCCCAGTGCATAAACACTCCAACAGGAGCGTATCTAGGGGTGCCTCAGAGGGCACTATAGAATCGCCAAATCGTAGAGTTCATCACCATAAAATCCAAAAGTTCATCAAGCTTCGTGTTACCGGATATTCGAGTTGGCGAGAGTCTCCTGCTTGCGCGTATCTAAGAGGGTGTTGGAGGTAGGTACCAATCCCCAATAAGAGGGTGTTGGGGGTAGGTACCAATCCCCTTTGGCCACCAAAGAGTGGGCCATTTCTTCTGGACTCGATGACGGTTTTATAACCAGGCAGAGACTCCAAGATATTGAGCTCCAGAAATGAAATCCATACACCAAAAACAGTTTTTGGTGTATTGTATTCATTCTTCTGGTTCACGAACACGACTATTTTGGTTTTTTGTATTTATGAGTTCCAGAAATGGATATCAGAGGTGAACTCCAGGAACGTACCAGGGGTGCGCAGGGTGCCTGCGCACCCCCCCCCCCCCCCCCCCCTCCCACCTTGGATGCCAAACGTGGGTTATTTCTTATTAAGGAATATGAAATACTCTGCTTTTTCCATAGAGACCTATGACTGCCCACCACCCTTCGACCAATCCTGGTAACGCACAAGAACTCTGATGTAAAACAGAACTCCATTCAAAAATGAAATTTAAGGAAATTTATTAAGAACTTTAAGACAATCTTTGCCATGGGGGACTATCTCCGCCAAGTCACCAATAATAAACATAGAATTGCACTAACAAAATTAAGGCCGAGCAATCACCAGCTCGAGGAAGAAACAGAGCGCTATAAGAGACCCTACATTCACCCAGATCAGAAAAAGCGACGGCGTGAATTATGCAAAGCAGAGATCGAGGATGGACAGTATTTTTTACTATAAGTCCGACATTTCAGAGGAAAAAAGGAACAAATAGAGTGTATAGAGCGAAACGAAAAGGTCGAATTTAGTATGGCAACAATAGAGGTCTTTCACTACTTCATAAATTACCCTTAAAAAACAGCAACACAAAAAGTTATTGCTACACAAATCCACGAAGGCTTCTGCATAAAAAATAACTTAATTTAATACTTATTAGAAATTTATTGGGATCTGGTCCATGTTCTATTATATATAATTCCCCAATAAGCGATGTGTGTCCATCTGTCCTCCCCCCCACCCCCCACCCCCCATCCAAACACACACTCACCTCAGCCAATCTTGCTCTCGTTTCCAGGCGACCTCTAACTTCCAAGAAGAAGAAAAACAAAGGGATCCCACTTTCATAACGTTAAACCACCAGCAGCTTTGTGGACATTTTAATACAGTAGAAACACGGCAAAATCCACAGCAATTACCAAACAGATTTCTCTATTAAAGCTTCAGTACAATTGGATAAATTCCAGCAGGATTACTTGCCGATTGCTTTACTTTGCCACAAAGGATTTATGGCGGTACGTATCCTGTTTGAATCCTTATTAAGGGTCCTTTTACGATATCTTGATAAAAGCTAAATTCCAGCTAAATTCACTTTTATTGTTTATTACAATTTTAAAACCCAATACTGTTTTTCTATTGTGTTTTGTAAATTTGAAAGGGAGTTTGATTGCCTTGAATATTCATTTTTGTTATGTCATTATAAGATGATAAGCATATTCTATCCTTGGGTACTAGAGGCTAAAAAAAGCGTTATTGTCAATTTTGTTGTTCTGATCTGAACATTAGCTGCTAAATGTGTAACTGTTCAAAAAGAAGTCAGGATAACACGATGCGTTATATCTTGGATTGTGGTTATGTTAGCTGGTTTACTCAGCCGTGAGGGTTTATGCAAATCTATGAATAGAGATGCTAATATTCGTCTAGTGTTTTGGGAGTGAAAAAAGAGCACATAGAAGAAAAGAAAAGGAGTCGTGAAGGGAAAGAACTCTAAAAACAGTAAGGATATTATGTCCTTGTTTCCTAATGTTAGTGAAGGGGGGGGGGGGGGGGGGGTACAGAGGAACCCTAAGGGCGAAGAAGTAATGGTGTATAATACCTGTTTAAATTTATGTAAAAGTAAAAAAGTAACAAGTGGATCATTTCAAGAAGAAAACCCGTCGCTTTGTTCATGATACCAGATAGCATAGTGCAGCTCGGTTGACGGGCACACTCAGTACTGATAACTGTTTCTATTATGAAGGTGCCCGCTTAATGGAGGCTTTATTTATATAGTTTGCCTGAGAAATCTTCAAACCGGAACTGTGGAAATGCCCGTTATGAGGGATAACCACTTAATGAAGGTCCGTTATATACCGTACCATAGGTTCTACTGTATAGATCTTTTCAGTCAAATCTCGTCTTATGGACATTCCGCTATCACGGAATCCTCGTCATCTTATAGACACCTCCACATTACGTAAACCACGTTACTAACAACTTAATAACGTTGCTTTAATAACTGAAAGTAACTCGCTCCCTACTGCTAAACCCGCTATTACCAACGGACACATCGTTGTTATCAAAAGTAACTGACTAAATGTTAACCCCCGTTATAACGGACGAACACTAAAGTTAACGATCTTATAGCAAGACTTACCTGTACAAAATAAATATCTTGAGAATCGTTTGTGGAGTGTACAGCTGTAGAGATAAAAAAAATAAAGAAGGAGAAATAAGTAGTTTCGATTATACTTTCTAGCACCTTTTTCAGTTTTTATTTTATTTTTTATTTTCTAGCGTTACCCACGAAGAAAGCTAAAAGAACCTGACGCTTTTGTTCAAATGATTCCTGTGTTGTTTTCCCAGATGTCAGAGATACAAAGCTTTCATTTTGATTCCTCACTTCCCCTAAGTGTGTTCGCGCCACGCTACGCGCAATTCAGTGTGGTCGTCTTGTTTGGTCTCGGATGTTTCATTCTCAGCGTGTTTGCATTGCGAGATGCGACGTCCAGACCAGTTGCGAGCACCGTTCATACCAGTGGGCGAACCATCAGTTACTCACTCCGTCCAAATGTAAGTCCTGTTGCTCAGAGTTGAAGTTGTTGGTTAAAAACGGGTATTCGTACCAGGGCACCTAGGGTGAAAGAGGGCATAAAAAGGGGATAGTGGGTGTGGTATGAGTAGAGGCTGGTGGCAGGGGTGAAAACGGGAGGGGAATCACGGGACATTGCTAAGTATCAGAGTAGAACTTGGTGCTGGCTCAGGGATGGTGCAGCACTACAAGGCCAAAATCCACTTAAGAAATAGCCCTGAAGTGATTTATTGTAATATTGCCCACACATCTCACCTAATTGTCGCTGATTTAGTTTATGCATTTATTGATGTACAGGACACGTGGTGACCACGGTTTATTTTTTCATGCAAATCAGAAAATGTTAGCTATATACCAGATGGCTCTGCTTTGTTCACTTATGCTTCCCAGTCTCTATAACCTTTCCCTTTTCCTTTTTCTCCACCTTTTCCTTTTGCCTCCAGTAGAACTTTTCGTGCAAGTGCCAACGCCTTTGGCCATGTAGTGCACATGAGGGAGGTGTTTTTTTGACGGGATAAGTATGTAATGTGTTCATAGCCATCCCTAAACAAACATTTGCACAACACTAGCCTACAGAGGAGGCATTTCTGTGGATTCAGGGGAAACTAGGTTAGGTTTCCAGCCGTGGTTACGTCGCGCACTGCTCTACCACAGGGATGGGAGAAGATCGTGTAGGCGCACCGAAATCGCCACGGCTTGAAACCAAGCCTAGAGGAAGACTGGACGAATGAAGTGTCACTATCGTGACTACTTGACTACAACCATGGACAGTCACTATCGTGACTAGCGTGGTACAGAACGCTTTTTTTGCAATCAAAAGAATTCAAGGATTGCTCACAATATTATTCTATTATCAAGTCAACAGCATGGGCACGCTGCCAATCTCTAATTCACGGATCAACGCGCCCCTCAGATGGTGGATATCGCCTCCAAAACTCACAATCAGACGGCGACATCTTCGACAAATACAGGGACGAATCCTGCCATCAAATACGTGCATTTTACCCCCACCCCACCCCAACACGTACTGAACTGGATTTTCCGATAGCTTACGGCATATTAATTTACAAAGGGCTTCCCTTGTTTGAGCGCTTACTCCAAGCTCTTTACATGCCTCAGAACTATTACTGCATCCATATCGACAAAAAGACAAACTCATATTTTGTTGATGCAGCCCAGCGAATGGTTGCGTGCCTGCCGAACGTGTTCATCGCGAAAACTCGCGTGAACGTGAAATGGGGCGAGATTTCCCTTGTGAAGGCTGAACTAAGCTGTATGACAGAGCTTCAAACTTTCAAATGGAAATACTATATCAACTTAGTGGGGCAGGATTTTCCACTCTATAACAACATGGAGATAGTCAGGGTTCTCAAGAGTCTCCACGGACTCAACAACATCGAGAGCATTGAGATGCCAGCTTATAACGTGCATCGGGTCGAGTTTGTCCGCCATGGACAAAAATTGCTTAGAAAATCCCCTCCACCTCATGGTTTGATCATCAGAAAGGGCTCCGTACATGGAATACTCACTAGAAAGTTCACGGAGTTCGTCTTACGCGACAAAGTTGCCAGGGATTTGCTAAAGTGGCTGGAAGACGTGTTTGCCGCTGACGAAATTTTCTTCGCGACCCTGCAGTATGACCAGGCCACCCCGGGCGGTATTCACGGCCAACAACCAGAATGCATTGCGCGGGTAAAGCGCTGGAGGCCTGGTTATTGTGCTGGTCGCTACGTCAGAAATATCTGCTGGATCGACATACGGGACCTTACGTGGGTGTTAAGCGAGGGGAACAACCGGAAGTTGTTTGTGAACAAAATACCGTTCGAGTTCAGTAGTGATCTGTTGAAATGTATGCTCGAGTCACTGCTAAGGCGCCGATATCCAATGGGGACAAGGGGCAGACCGAGTTAGACCGAGCCGCGTATGAGACTTCAGGAACTGAAATAATGTTTGCTAAGCAACCAAGCAAGATCTACCAGTTAGGAATCTGCCCATACAAGATCTCCTCTTATTTTAGGAGTGACCTTTGAACGCACACTGGCATACACGTATTGGCAGCAGTCGCTAGCACAGTCTATTACCCGTGCAGTTCGGCAACCATGGACAGCTGTTTCGTCCTTATTAGGACTTATCAGCATGGCATAACGTCCCTTTTTGACCAGACAGGTGCCATTGTGTGTATGTTAGTGCTAGGGCACACTGGGAAACCCTGCGTACATACTAGCTTATATTACATAATATAATATAAGTAATATAAGCTAGTATGTACGCAGTGTGTTCTCGTGTGTCATGTATGTAAAAGCTAGTGTGTGCGCAGTGTGTTCTCGTGTGTCATGTAATATAAGCTAGTATGTACGCAGTGTGTTCTCGTGTGTCATGTAATATAAGCTAGTATGTACGCAGTGTGTTCTCGTGTGTCATGTAATATAAGCTAGTATGTACGCAGTGTGTTCTCGTGTGTCATGTAATATAAGCTAGTATGTACGCAGTGTGTTCTCATGTGTCATGTAATATAAGCTAGTGTGTACGCAGTGTGTTCTCGTGTGTCATGTAAGTATAAGCTAGTATGTACGCAGTGTGTTCTCGTGTGTCATGTAATATAAGCTAGTATGTACGCAGTGTGTTCTCGTGTGTCATGTAATATAAGCTAGTATGTACGCAGTGTGTTCTCGTGTGTCATGTAATATAAGCTAGTATGTACACAGAGCGTTCTCGTGTGTCATGTAAGTATAAGCTAGTATGTACGCAGAGTGTTCTCGTGTGTCATGTAATATAAGCTAGTATGTACGCAGTGTTTTCTTGTGTGTCATGTAATATAAGCTAGTATGTACGCAGTGTGTTTCGTGTGTTATGTAATATAAGCTAGTATGTACGCAGTGTGTTCTCGTGTGTCATGTAATATAAGCTAGTATGTACGTAGTGTGTTCTCGTGTGTCATGTAATATCAGCTAGTATGTACGCAGTATGTTCTTGTGTGTCATGTAAGTATAAGCTAGTGTGTACGCATTGTGTTCTCGTGTGAAAGTATAAGCTAGTATGTACGCAGTGTGTTATAGTGTGTCATGTAATATAAGCTAGTATGTACGCAGTGTGTTCTCGTGTTTCGTGTAATATAAGCTAGTGTGTACGCAGTGTGTTCTCGTGTGTCATGTAATATAAGCTAGTATGTGCGCAGAGTGTTATAGTGTGTCGTGTAATATAAGCTAGTATGTACGCAGTGTATTCTTGTATACTAGCTTATGTTACATGACACACGAGAACACACTGCGTACATACTAGCTTATAATACATGACACACTATAACACTCTGCGCACACACTAGCTTATATTACATGACAAACGAGAACACACTGCGTACACACTAGCTTATATTACATGACACACGAGAACACACTGTGTACATACTAGCTTATATTACATGACACACGAGAACACACTGCGTACATACTAGCTTATCTTACATGACACACGAGAACACACTGCGTACATACTAGCTTATATTACATGACACACGAGAACACACTGCGTACATACTAGCTTATATTACATGACACACAGGAACACACTGCGTACACACTAGCTTATATTACATGACACACGAGAACACACTGCGTACATATTAGCTTATAATACATGACACACTATAACACTCTGCGCACACACTAGCTTATATTACATGACACACGAGAACACACTGCGTACACACTAGCTTATATTACATGACACACGAGAACACACTGCGTACATACTAGCTTATATTACATGACACACGAGAACACTCTGCGTACATACTAGCTTATATTACATGACACACGAGAACACACTGCGTACATACTAGCTTATATTACATGACACACGAGAACACTCTGCGTACATACTAGCTTATATTACATGACACACGAGAACACTCTGCGTACATAGTAGCTTATATTACATGACACACGAGAACACACTGCGTACATACTAGCTTATATTACATGACACACGAGAAAACACTGCCTACATACTAGCTTATATTACATGACACACGAGAACACACTGCCTACATACTAGCTTATATTACATGACACACGAGAACACACTGCGTACATACTAGCTTATATTACATGACACACGGGAACACACTGCGTACATACTAGCTTATATTACATGACACACGAGAAAACACTGCCTACATACTAGCTTATATTACATGACACACGAGAACACACTGCCTACATACTAGCTTATATTACATGACACACGAGAACACACTGCGTACATACTAGCTTATATTTACATGACACACGAGAAAACAATGCGCACACACTAGCTTATATTACATGACACACGAGAACACATTGCGTACACACTAGCTTATATTACATGACACACGAGAAAACACTGCGTACATACTTGCTTACATTACATGACACACTATAACACACTGCGCACACACTAGCTTATATTACATGACACACGAGAACACACTGCGCACACACTAGCTTATATTACATGACACACGAGAACACTCTGCGTACATACTAGCTTATATTACATGACACACGAGAACACACTGCGCACACACTAGCTTATATTACATGGCACACGAGAACACACTGCGTACATACTAGCTTATATTACATGACACACGAGAACACTCTGCGTACATACTAGCTTATATTACATGACACACGAGAACACACTTCGTACATACTAGCTTATATTACATGACACACGAGAACACACTGCGTACATACTAGCTTATATTACATGACACAGGAGAACACTCTGCGTACATACTAGCTTATATTACATGACACACGAGAACACACTGCGTACATACTAGCTTATATTACATGACACACGAGAACACACTGCGTACATACTAGCTTATATTACATGACACAACAACAACAACAACAACAACAACAACAATATAACTTTATTTATACCACACACAGAAATTACAGTAAGAAAATAAATAATAATTACAGATTTTGGGTATTGGCTGCCTAGAAGTAACTAAAAAGCTAATCTGGCTAGGCAGCACAAAATAGTTCAATTAAATGGAGCGTATAGCAAGGACGTACAAGGCACGAATACAAAATACATGAAAGCAGCAGCAAAATAAAATGCAATAAAACAAAAAAACTAGATAGAAGCTAATAATTTTCAAGGATTGAGGTCTTTATTGCAGCCTTGAAGCTAGGCAAACGCATGGTTTTGGTAGGTTCTTTGATGTTATTCCAAATTGAGGCACCTTTAAAACGAATATTAAACTTTCCATAATTAGTTCGAGGTAAAGGGAGGCAGTACGATGATTTAGAAGCCAGTCTTGTATTATATTTGTGCCTTGAAGCAACCGTAGTAAAAAAAGAATCAAAAGGAGTTGGAAGTAGATTCAAATGAAATTTGTACATAAATATTGTGTTTAAGTAATAGATTAGATCAGGAGATTTCAAGATATTTAGTTTTCTAAAGATAGGAGAAGTATGTTCAATGTAAGATGAGAAAGTTATGATTCTAACAGCTTTCTTCTGTAAAATAAAAAGAGGCTTGATTGTTGATTCATATGTGTTGCCCCAAATAATAGCACCATAAGTAAGAAATGGATAAATTAGAGAATAATATAGCTGAGTGAGAATTGTTGGTGATACATAGTAACGCAGCTTTGCTATTATTCCGACCCCTCTGGAGATTTTCTTACTTAACTGGTTAATGTGCTCCTTCCAGTTAAGAAAGGAGTCAATAACTACACCAAGATATTTGATATTATTTTTTTGTTTAATGGTATTATTATTGATTGATAAAGAAATAGAACTAGCCAGCCTCTTTTGTGCTGGTCGAAAAATGACAAAATTAGTTTTACTGATGTTCACAAAAAAAATTCCCTGACTTTTCCCTGACTTTTCCCCGACCATAACCCATTTTTCAATGACCATGCAGCATGTCTTATGAATACTTTTAATGAATAATCTATAATTTCAATAACAGCAACAAAGCAATAGTGTCTCAAGATTGTGAGATTTTGACTTAACGTCTTTTCAAAAGGATTTCAGCTTCTTCTGTAGAAGATCAATATTTTGTTCTTCCTTCTCTATTTCCTTCCTCTTTTCTTTTGATTTTACCCGCAAGGCGTTCGACTTTGCAAGAATGCTAAAGTCTCCCTTCATTTCTGCATTAGTAGCAAGGTCATCGGCTTCTTTCAGAAGAGCAGTAGCTGTAGTTTCAAGCTTTTGTTTTTTCTTTTTTGCTTGCTTGATGTCTTCTTCGACTTTTCTTTTCAAGCTTTCTTTATGGGTTTTTGCCTCAATTGATTTCTTCTCTGCTAAAGATTGTCTGTATCTGTTACTAGCATATTTACAAGATGTAAGCAGCTCAGTTGTGATAGAATCTTCAATTGGACATTCCAGACTTTTGACACCACTGTGAGCTCTGCGAAATCCAACAAGCGTGTCTTGGTGCATATTGTTGCTCACGATATCCTTGTTATCAGAGAATCCTCTTTCAACACAGGATTGACCATGGGACAAGATAAGCAGCATCTTTACTGTTTGCCAAAGGTCTGCATACTGTGGTTTCTGGTGAAAGTACTCTGCTAGGAAGACATCAAGTGCTTTGTCTGATGACTGGTAGGACTTGAAGTCCTCCTTACTGTATCTCTCCACATCAGCAAGGAATGCCTTGTACTGCTGTAGAGCAATATCACAACAATGGGTAGATTTCATTTTATGCGATATCAGTTGCTGAAGGACATTGGAGAATCTGGTTGTTGCTGCTTCAGGGTTTGATGCCATGTAAATAGGATTTAAAGACACCAGATTCCTAGCCATCTTGTACTTTAGAGGAGATCTGTCCATTACCTTGCTAGATAATTGTTTCAGAAATTCAAGGCAATTATTCTGGAATTCCAGGATTTGTAGAGGTGTGGCTTGCTTAGTACTTTCCATCTTATGCACTGACATCTTCGCAGCAAAACCTACATCTACCTTCCTTGGTGGTAGAAGATTGTCAGACTTGCTAACATCAATGTTAGCAAGCTTAGCACATGTTGTTGCCTCTTGAAGCACAGACTTCTTAACAAACTTGGAAAGGATTGCTTCAAGTATGGTTTGTACATCTTGTGTAAGAAAGGGGACCATGGGCTGATCGGTTTGGAATTTCTTCAAAAAAGGCCCAAGAATGCGTGCGATACTAATAAAGAACTCAAGTTTGGCAACAATGAGTGGATCTTGTACAAATGCCTGTAGATTTTTGAAAGATTGGCTTGTAGGAATTTTGCTCTTTGGTAGCTTTGACACCTCGTCAACATATTTCTTGATATTTGGCCAGATAGCCACTGCTCGTTCTGCCACTGGCAAATCTTCCAGCCACCTTGTCCCACAAAATCGTAGTGGCCACATGGAACTTCCAGAAATGGCTTCATAATCTTCTCTTTTTGCTGGTGAGTCTGAAAAAGTGTACCAGAGAGACCTCAGAAGTTTATCAAGACGCCAGCCTGTGGCTGTAGCTCCATATTTAAAAGCCCCATGTACCACATGTAACCCACAGGCACCAATATTAATGAGCTTTGGAAGATCTGGATCAGTTTGTTCTCTATCTTCTAATAGGTCTTCAAGAAATTTCCAGTTAACATTAGGACCATCCATCGATACCTGCACAAGGTTTGCAGGATTCAGCTTTTGTAGACCTAGCTTGAAACTTTGAAGTAAATCTGCAGCTCTTGTGTGACCAAGAAACTGGGAATCAATGTATCTTGATACAACTTTATTCTTCTGAACATCCCAAAAGCGCACAATCAAATCCATCTGTTCTTTCTGGATCACTTTATTCAGCGATTCATCAAATGAGATAACATACATTGTTCCTTGCTCTTGAAGTCTTTTCATTAATTCATCATGAAAAAATGGGGCAATGCCAAAACAAATCAAGTATGAACACTTTGTTGCTCCACATTGGAACTGTTTGGCAATTACACTGTCTGGAAACATATTGGAAAATAGCTTGTCAGTGCCTGCACTACTATTACAGGAATAGTGAGACATGAGGACTTTTATAGCCCACAGCACCTCTGCTTTTAGAGTTTCATCTTTGGTAACATACTTTTTAATTGTGCCTTTAGATGAATCAGATGAACTGGCAACTTGAGAAAGATCGACGGGAGGAGGTGGTACAGTCATTGTCCTTTCTGCTGCTGAAGAATTTTGTTCGGATTCTTGCTTTTGCACAGTGACAAAAGAGTTCAAAGAAACTTGTTGTGTCGATGGAGCAACTCTCCTAAGGTGTTTTTTGCCTTTAGCATGACTTATCAGTGCTTGTTTTCCCATATTTCCAAGCTCAAATGTAACAGAGCACATTTTACACCTTGCTTTAGTTGATTCCTGAGCTTGTGCAACCCAAGGAAATAGTGGGTCTTGAAGCCATAGATTATTAAATACAGTTCGCTTACTCATCTACAAACCAATACAAAAGTTATAAAAAATAAGTGTTACGACTGTAAATAATTTTGTATAAAGTCATGCTGCAATTAAATGCAATGAGAATGGACAAAAAAAATGTATATCTAACTAAGTTCAGGCGTGGTTTCCTCTTTTTCAAAATGCAAATCAGGATAAACAAAAATAATTTTTAAAGCTTAAGACTAAGACTGAACAGTTACGAAAAAATTCGCTGCATACAAAAATATCTTGAATTAAATGTCGTTAGTTTACCGATTTTGTCATTAAATGATCAATAAATTGTTACATTATGCATCCCCCCACTCTATCACTGCTAAGGTTATGAAATAATGCCCTTAAAATAGCTAAAATACTTAATTCCAGCCCTACCTCCACGTGCTTTCCAATACTGCAACAAGATGGCCGACATAATTCAGACCCAGTCCTCCACTTCATTTTCCTCCACAGGAAAACCACATAGGATAATTCGTTTATACTGATGTATTGCGATTTTTGAAACTTTTAATTAACAGTGAGGTTGCTTGATTATCGCCAACACAATTCATAATAATGATTTTTGAAAAATAAGAATTATTCCCTGACTTTTCCCTGACTTTTTGAGAATTATCAAATTTCCCTGACTTAAATCATAATTCCCTGACAATTCCCTGACCTTGAAAAAAAATCGAATTTCACTGACTTTTCCCTGACTGTGGGAACCCTGTGCTAATCAATAACAGAGATCTAGCAGCCAGCTCATAAGACCTAACCTAATTGACTGGATTACCTTATTGTTCTATTCAAGTTTTACCGTTTTTTTTCTTTTTTTTTTTGTCTGTGGTGCATCAATCCAATAAGGTGAAATCTCCTCAGAGCTGATACACGACATAATAATTGTTCTCGTTTAATAGGGCGCTGGACAGAGGGGTCCATAGTCTCCTCTTCTCTTTATGCATGGAAGGATATGGTGATGCCAGCTTCTCTTTTTCCCCTTGCTTTGTAGGGCCGTGCGAATGGTAAATATTACAGATGAAGCATGGTATATCTACACTTTATTACTACACACATTTTACAAAGGACAGTGTCGTTTTTAACTAACATTATTCTATTAACCATCAAAGTCTAAAAATGTCCTTTTTTAAAGTTAAGTGCATTTCGTGCGCCCACAGTACATCTGGCCAGCAGGTAGTGCCCGTGCTCAGATATCAATCTCTATTCTATCACAGCTGGATACCAGTTAACTGGGTCTCCTTTATAAAGATGTGCTTAAAAATGTTTTACAGCTTGTTTTTACCCTATTTCTCTCAATTGGAAACATTTGTAAGTGTCATAAAAGGAATCTAGCACTATTTAAAAAATACAATCAATCCATTCACTAACATTGCCCGTAGCTTAAGCCTTATTCAAAATTTTAAATAGCATATTAAAAACCCGCTTAGTAGCATCACGTCCAGCATTGTACATAACACAGGCTACTAGCTATATATAATCATTTCACTCTCTTACCATTATATTATATATTTTGTCATTGTATTTAAAATAGAATTATTAGCAATTTTAAATAGCATATTAAAAACCCGCTTAGTAGCATCACGTCCAGCATTGTACATAACACAGGCTACTAGCTATATATAATCATTTCACTCTCTCACCATTATATTATATATTTTGTCATTGAATTTAAAATAGAATTATTAGCAATTTTAAATAGCATATTAAAAACCCGCTTAGTAGCAACACGTCCAGCATTTTAAATAACACAAGCCAATCAAACAAAGATGTAGCTCCATCTACTAAATATCCTAAAATATTACCTTTTTTTTTGGTATATTTTCCTCAAAGAGGATACACGCATATTTACGTGAATGGAAAATCCATTGAAAATTTGTATAATAAAACTTAATTAAAGCCTAGGACTGCCAATCGTGTAGGCACTTATACCTTACTTGTATAATTAAAAATACTTACTACAATATACGCTAAAATATATCGTAATTTCATTCAATCAAAACTTACATTTCACCGTGATCAATATATATACAGCATTGAAAGCGTTATATTAACAGCCAAAAAATATATATAATAAAAATGATGTGCACGGTTCGAAATTCATAATACTAATAACCTCGATTCATTCCCCAACTATACTAGAAATATTCATACAGTATGTACAAGACAGTGACGGCGACGCAGAAGAAACAGGAGACTCGCTCTTTGTAACGACCGTGGTGTCCTGGGTCCGAGAGGATAAGTAGAACAGTAACGTATCCGCAAAGAGGGACAACGGATCGGAAGACGCGACCGAGAAAATGCGCAACTCTTAACTAAATTCTATAAAGATAACTAGTGTTTATACTAAAAAAAATGATAAAAGAAACCTAAAACATGGTGTTTCTACGTTTATAGTTTGGGGGAAAAGGCTAAAATATACCAGACAGGGAACACATTCCAAAGTGCTGGTTTTCCATTGTTTTTATCGTCCCGTCTTCGTTGCCGTAGTTTTTACTAAAACTACTAATATAGCCGGGAAGGTACATGTGTACAAGAGTTCCTAGTATCCGTTACTGTTAAACACTTTTACTCCATCAGGAACGGGGACAGACCCATCCAGTGATGTAGCAGGCTGACCTTTGCAGGCCTCGCTGTTTGGCACTGGAAGACTCGCCTCTGCACTTGCACTGATACGTCAATTTCCCGTCAGGCCCAATATCCCTGATAAGGATGTTTTCGTCAGGACCATCCATGGAACACGAAGCGCCAATAACTACCTTGTTCTGAGGGAGAAAAAATAAAGCGATACAGTCAAATCAATGCACAGAAGAATTCACCTGATATGACGTAGTTTCACTATATTTTCCCAAGCGCTGGGAAATACTCCTCAGAGGCTTATCTCGACCCCCTGAGTCTTTGACTATACTCACTAGAGATGTGAGAGCCTTGCCAATTTGAACCTGCCAAAGCGGACGCTCGTATGTCACCAATGTAGAAAGATAAGATGTCTATAGCAGTTCCAAAAAAAAAATAATAATTCGTGCTCTCTCACCGTTTCCTCTTTAATAAACGCGCTCATTTCAAAGGTGTCCCCACTACTGCCCTTAGATAAATCTGTCTTGAACACACACTGGTCAAAACTTGTGCCAGGCCCACTCCCCGGTGTGGGCATCACGCCTGTTGGTGGCGGCTTGCTAGCGAGGTCGCTCAACTGTGGAAGGATAGAAAAACCTTAGAAATTCGTCGATAAAAACAGTCACTTAGGGCTCGCTGTCAATTGAATACCAGACTTACTCAGAGTCTATCTCGCAGAGTCACTTCAGCCGAGGGTCATAAGTGAGTCAAATTCAATTGAGAGAGCTGGACTATAAAAAAATATTCAATCAACAATCCCCCCCCATCTCTCCCTCTCGTCTCCCCTGTGTTTTACCTTTCTAGAGAGTGTCGTGTTCATTATGTCCAGCACGTTTTTCAAAGTCGCATCCGTGTCCTTCAGACTCTGTACAGCCTTCGTAAGATTACTTTCTGCCACCTTTAACTCAGAAACCTTAGCCGCTAGTCCTGCATTCTTTCCTCCAAGAGCCTTCACTTCTGAGGAAATTCTCAAATCTTCGTCAGCCACTGTTTGAAGCTTCAACTCCAAAGTGGTTTGGTTCTCTCTAAGGAACTGCACATCGACAGCAATGGCCTCGCTCTGAGTCTTTAGATTGCCGATGTTTTGTGATTGGCTCTTGTCGTTAGCCGTTAGTGACGTCAATACAGAGTTCACTTGAGTTTGTTTTTCTCGCAGTTCTTCCACTTCATCGGATACAGTCTTTCGCACTTTTGTTAAGTTTGTCATTACCTTGATAAAGAAACAAGTATCACATCAGCTTTGAGATCTATTTGACGGATATTTTGCCTTTTGGCATTTTACTTCATGATAATCAAGCTATCGGCTAATCAGTCTCTGTCAAGATGGGTGAGCCTAAGTATAAGGAGAATCGTCTTCAGCTCTGTTTTTCGACAAGTTGTCCGCGGTAAGTCACCAACTACCGCCCAGGTAGGATAAAAAATATAGATTTGTTTTTTTAAGACTCCACCCCTGCCCCCCCCACCCCCCCAAAAAGTTTATCACTCTTACATTTTCGGAAGTTTGCTTCAGTCTCATCTCCATCGCCTTTAATTTGATCTCGAGTTGTCGAATCTGCAACGGAAGTGTCAGAAACAGTATTCGTAAATAATGACAAAATGCACAAACAGGGCATTTTCTTTAGAGGCTTTTTTTCTATTTCATTCAAGCAACTTCTACCCACCCCTCCTCCGAACATAGACCCATCTTTATGTACCCCCTGACATAATTAACTCTACCCACCCCTCCCCAAACCTTGACTAATCTCCAATTACTCCCCTTCCTGGCATAGTTTACTCTACCCACCCCTCCCCAAACCTAGACCAATCTCCAAGTAACCCCTCTAGCTGACATAGTTAACTTAACCCACCCCTCCCCCAAACCTAAACCAATCCCAAAGTACCCCCCTCCCCCTCCACTAGCTGGCATAGTTAGCTCTACCTTTTCTTCTGCTTTATGAGACGCCTTGTTGTTGGTAACCGACCCCTAAAAAAGATAACAATTAATAATTAGCCTTGTAAAAAGAGGACAATAAAATCATAAAAATGATCGCAAATGGCAAAGCCAGGTATACATAGCGTCCTATTTTTGCTTATATTGACCCACACATTTGGTAGAGCGAATAAGGTCCTTCTCTCCCGTACGACACCCTTCACCCTAGACTAATATCTCGAGCTCATTTTGACCGAAGTGTCATATGATTGATTAAGTGTCATATGTATAGAATGTTTGGGAAGTCTGCGGTTTCCGGTTTAATGCACATACCAGTTTTGTCAGGTTGCGTTCTAATAGTTGTATCCTCGCGATCAAAGGTTCGATTGACATCGAAGACATCGGGGAGTTGACACCTGCTGTGGAAAATGAATGAAGAAAAAAAGATGAATGGTTAACTCACTAAAAAGTGTGATATATTGTATAGATGAAACATGTTATAAAGATGTTGAAAATACAACAGAAAAATATAAACAGAAAAGAGAAATATTGTTGAAAAAGGCGATCTAAGAACAACCCAGAACTACCGAGTAGGCAAAACAAAAAGAGTGATAACTAACTAGCAAGGTTTTCAATGGCTCCATCAATTTTTTCGAGGTCGCTCTAATTTACAATATCGTATACAATAGTGTTTTATCTGTTATCGACATTATCAGACGCAGGATGCGGGTACTAGCAGATAAAAAGTTTTAAAATCATTACAACTTCCTTGCGTTTTGTTGATATTTTGCAAAGACGGAAATCACAAGATCGAGGAACGCCATCCTCTAACGGAGGTCATCATTCATATCTCAGCCATGCACCTCGTAAGCCTCGTACCTCCCACACTTTGGGTTTGAGGTCCATAAATTAGGGCTCACGCACTACATGCAAATATTTATTAAAAGCAAAAAGGCCAGAAAGATCTTTGTGATTCGCTCGTAAAAAAAGGGAACAAGAAACATTAAACTCAAAAAACACTTAAACAACTTTCTCTTTAAAAAAACATGAGTGAATGACCTGGGGTATTTCAAGTAATTCTTGAAACTTTTGTTCATTTACAATATTTTGGTGAGTTGAGCTGAATTATGAAATACAGTCCTGGGAGGAGATTTGAGAATAAGAAGGCCGAGTAATCAACATCTCAGTACAGTACTGGAAAAAAAAATCGGGAATGGTCACAAAACAGGAAAAGCAATCTGTTGCAAAAGAAAAACAAAGAAACTCGTTTTGTTTTAACTGCTTTTACTTTCCAGTTAGACAGCCCAACAAGACAGGGGAGCTGATACGCACTTGAATTTATCGCTACTTAATGCGTCTTGAACTCGAGACTGCTCTTGAGAAAAGGTCAGAAGCGCTTGGGAAGCCAGCACGTACGAACTGTAATCTCGCACCTCATGACAAGAACATGACTCGAAAATCCCTCTATCTATTGGTTCTCGCATGGCATCATGGTTACAACAGATTTCTAAAATAAAAAACATTTGCCACAAAACTGGAAAAGCGTCAGGGTTTTTTTTATCAAGATTTAGAATTCGTATACTCTTAAAATTGACGCGCAAATTTTACTCTCTGAATTATGAAATACAGATAACTGAGCTTCCACAGCACATGACATTATAATCTATTATGTAATTATTTATTTGTAATGATGCGCGCTCAAAAAAGTGTATAAAAATGTTTGAAAACAAAACATTTATTGATAAATTTAGGCAATGAAATTCCTGCCTTTGCGTGTAGGCCCACGCATATGGTGCGATATGATGCGCTTTGAATTCCACACTGCTTTAAGCTCGATTTGTTCAGCAAGTTGATAAAAAGAGTCTCAAGCACAGTACCTGTTATTGTATGCAACGAAAACTGAAAATAATCTGAGGATAATTTTTAGTGTTTTTGCGTTGACGCTTGTCTGTATACTGTATTTCACTGAAAAGTATGGTATATTCGGATGGAAAATTGTGGCATTCAACAAGTCCAACCGTTTAGTCCAAGTTTAGGTCTTGTATAAATATTTAATATTTTGGCAATTATACGGAACTAACAGTGGTGAAACACACATTTTTGAGTAGTATTTTATAGTAGCTTTGAGTAGCATTTGATTTAAAGTTCTTCATTCAAACAGGGAATTCATAAACAAAAACAAACATAGGTGGTCTGAAGTCTTTGGTTCCTGAAAAAAGGGACCGCTAAGACTACAGTTCACAGTGGAAAAACAGCACGGAGCGAGATAGAAGAGGAACCGCCTGCCAAAGATCGCACGGTTCAAGAGCACACACACACAGAGCGAGACAGCTCTCATACCAGGCCATCAATTAAAGTGGCCTGTGGTTGCCCGCCACCACACGCAACGAGAGAATGCTTCTCACAGACAAGATACTAAAATAAGTAACACTCCGATGTTTGCGTTGCATTACATTTCCGCAGAACTTCCCTTTATGTAGCTTGCAATTCAAACAACATTAGCGGCTTTTCGTGTCCAATTCATTTGCTGTTCCATGACGTAGTATCGGCAAATGGATGAATGAAAAGGAACTCACTTAGAGTGTGTATCTTTGTATTAGAAAGTGCAAACAAAATATGTCTGTTCTAAACGAGGCTTTTCATGGCGGTATTTGTAGAAAAAAAAGCGGAAAAATTAAAATATGATTCACATTCTTGGAATTCTAAGCTTGAACAAACATTCAAAAACACACTAAAAAGTACATAAAGGCCATAAAGGCTCTCGGCGTATTCTTTGCTGTGAACTCACATTAAATTTGATGATGAATTAATAGATATCGCAGATCAACGGGACATGTCATTGGGTGTTTTCTTAGGTAAAGATTGACGACTGGTCGAAAAAGCATCTGACAAATTTTATAAGCAAAAATGCTACAAGCGTAATGATTCTACGTTAAAAAAAAGGAAACGGTTCTGAAAACAAAAATTTGAGATGCAAAACCGCGCGCGAAATTGCGCATGGGAAAGCAATTGTCGCTAAATGGGTTTTGGCGCGAAATAACAGAAGCGGATACGCTACGCAGGCCGGTGGAATTCCGGTTTCGATATACAATATCTCTGTCTCACGCCTTCAATAGACACATTCAGTCTATATTTCTTGAATTGGCGGCCTTGTTCAAAGGTATTCCTGTCCTTTCCCGTAGGACATATCCGGCCTTCCTGCGGTTAACTTAGTGCCGTATACAAGGAACACGTGGAGTGAAACTATTTGTTTACTTGCGAGCTACGCATGCTTGAGGGTCTATCGCTATAAAGGAATTTCATTCATCGATAGGACCAACTCCCACACTTATGAGTTAGATTAGTCAAGTCCGCGTAGTAAATAAACTACTTTCGCGACAGTTCTTTGATTAATATTCATTGTGACTTGCATGCTTTTTGGCAATAGAGACTTTGAGTGAAATAGGAGTTGCTTCTTACTGATAGCGCGCAGTTAACAGGCACGAAAGCGGGTCTGATTTTAAAAATACAATAAATAGTTCCACTAACCTCTAGAGACTGAAGAACATGTACAGCTCGAAGGAAAGACGCCAGCCGCCATTAAAGCCACTCCGGCGCAAGCTATCAGCGATAGCAAGCCAATAAAAGCTAGTAGAATGGTGTTACGCTTAGAATCCTTGGGGTAGGGGTTCCAGCTATCGGATGAAAGCGTAGACGCGTCAGATCTCTCTGTATCTTGTCTAATTCTTTTCACCGCCATATGAACTGGCGATTTGGTCGATTCGTATACCGGGTTAGCATGCTTTCTGGACCCGGTCGGCGGCACTTGTAGGTGCGAAATGTCCTCATAATCATGCCCCACTCCTGGGAACGACTCGTTGTGATGATCATACCCGCCGTTCGTGTAGTGATACCCTCGAGTTGAGGATACAGTCGATGCTTGCGATGGGGTCGGCGAGTCGGGGATTGGGAATTGAGCGCGCAGTTTTCCCTTCATTACCAATGGAATCGGTAACTCGTCAGCAGTTCTTCGCCCGTTCTGAGGGACTTGTCCAGCCATTGTGCACTAAATAATTATATTTGCGATAAATAAAAGTTTTCCGATAGGTAATTGCCGTGTTCTGTGCACGGCACCGTCGCACTTCTATATACTTCGCGTACTTCGAATCGAAACGTGTCGGTGTAGTGTATTCGTCGTGTGATTTGCGTAATAAAGCATGTCTCGTGTTTTATGTACGTGTGTAACGAAATGCCATTGAAATTTGACACCTAGTGCTTACGAAGACTCCAATTGGCTGAATTAACAGACTACGCCCCCATTCTGATTGGCTTCTAACGATGGAATATCAAATGTGCAGAAAAAAGTGCCTTTCTTCGAATCATATGCATCCATGTAGTCAAAGGTTTTTCTTTTTCTCTGATGAAACGAGGAAAAAACGAGGCGCTTTAAAACGGTAAAATTCTCTCTACTAACTATTCTTGCTAATTGCTTTAATCTGTCACTTGCGTCATCAAAAAACGGAGGAGGATGGATAAAGACAGACAGCATAGTTCAATACTCATGACATTACCTATTATAGGAAACGAAGGTAAATTTACAATAAATAATTTTGTCATATAAAAACTAATAAGTAAAAATACTGCATTTTCCATAAAAAGATATCATCAAATCGCGCACAAGTACTGCTGTAAAAGGTCAGACCCGCATTCGATGCAGCTAACAAGAAGATTTGAGTATTTGAGAACTTTGATGCGTGTTTCATCACATCGCGCGAGTTAAACGAGGAGATATTGATAGCAGTATACACTCGGGACGCTTTACACAGCCTTTCACCTATGGACTCCCAAACTTCAGTGCGCTAGCCTCAACATCTGCAAACGCTTTTCTAACAAATTCATAAAACTGGCGTAGGGGTTACTCGTAGCGGAAAAACGTAGATACCAAACAGGATGTTTATCTGGTGTAAAAAAGGTGTCATTTAGACATATCTGTTTTGTTTGCGCAAAAGAATTTGAATTCCGCAATGAAATATAGAAAATGCATTAAGCAAATGTTTTTACTGTTGGAATAATATTTTGTTATATATTTTCACATCCCTAGCCTAGTCTATCATCCAATCCCTAGCTCTGTTCGTAAATGTGAAACGTCATCCTGGTACGGTACAGCACGATAAAACCCCAGGGTGTGTTTCTACATACACAAGTAGCTGTGAAGGACACTAGGGATTTTTCTCTTCTCCTCACCCATACCTATTTCTAGAGCAATGATTCTTTTTCAAGATATGAATTGACAGACCCGGACAGATATAAAAATCTGCGAGATATTAGAAGCTAATAGAGGGATAAGGGTGTTAAGATTGTCATTTCGGTGAGAAATAAGGGTACATTTCAAATTTCACAAGGGGTACATTTCAGGGTACATTTCAAATTACCTTAAAACGGTTTTGCAAATATTGTAGATGCACACGCTCCAAGTCTGGGTTTAAAATGAATATAGATCAAACATTTGAACGTGAGCCCCTTGTGCTTAAAGAGGTGCACTACAGGAAGTCTATTGCGAACGTGTTGCAGTTAACTGGTTAAGGTCATTTCGTAAACCAGATATCAGAACATTTGATCATTGCACTTGACCATGTGTCTACTTGTAAGGGCCGAAGCACTGGTATTGGCGTGCACATGCGAGCATTATTATTATTATTATTATTTGCCTTTAAATCCAGTCCAAATCCAAGGTGAATCCAGGAACAGAAAGCGGCTCCAATAACATTATCTGGGTACAATACCTACATGTATTTGTGCAGTTCTGTAGCAGGGGCGGTTAGGGGAGTGGGGAGGGAAGATTCACCAAGGATAATTAAGGCGGGGGTCTACCTGAACTCATAGCAAATTGAGTGGTGTTGCAAAAAAAAATCACAACTGTCAAAGTTTTCATCATAACTATAGCAAACCATATATCATTGGAAAGGTTATGAGATGACGATTCTGATTTTATATTTTATTCCGTGAAATATGACAATGTAATTTGATACCAGGCTTTCAAAAAGACACATGCTGAGTAAGGAGAGTTTTTATTTAAGAAAAAATAACTCCTTGCAGATTGAATGGAATTTCGATTTTTCTTCATTGTACTATTGCTAGAACACTAATAATTAAAATGAGTTGAGGAAATTTTGGAATTCCAAAAAATAAGCCAATAGAAGTCATTTAAATTTGCATAATAGGCAAATTGACTTCATCAGTCCATAACTTTCTTTTAAAAAATTAAAGAGGAAATCCCTCAACTCATTTTAATCACCTCAGTTATATCTATCAATGCTGAAAGTTTGAGGTCAATTGAACAAATTCTTGAAGAGATATCTTTTCTTAAAGCCCGAAAAGCAAAAATTCGGGAAAATGCCTTTAAAGTTGACAATAATCACAAAAACGCTGTTTCTTATCATATAAGCAATGTTCTTGAAAATATTTTAGCTAAAAGGCTCCAGACTCGTAAGTAACACCCTCAGCACTCCTTAGAGCCTCCTCCCTGCGTACTCTGCGCATCTGGGTGGCCTGTCTTTTCTTCTTTGCCTTTTCAGACACTTGCCTGTCTGCTTTCTGCACCCGCTTTCTGTCCTTAAGAAGGGATCCCTGCTTTGTATGGCTGCCAGCAGGGATCAAAAGACTCTCCATCACTTTCTCCCTACTAGCAGCCCCCCCATGAAAATGGCAGACAGCAGATGCTGCTGCAAATCGCACCACCTTTGGGCCATGGTGCTTGTGTTTTGGGCATCGGGCCCAAACCAACGAATTAATACATTCGTTAGGGTTCTGTGTCTTTCCACGAACACATCTCTTCAGTAAATCAGTCTCACTCAAGCTCATGTATACTGGCCGCAGTACCTCTAGGAAAACCTCAGGTAAGCAGTCTGCTGAGTCGTAACTGGAGGTACCGGTGGCTCAAACTCCTTGCCATCATCTCCTATCAGCTTCTGACGCAGTCTTTTTGCGGCCGAACACATTTCACGTCTTCCCTCCTCTTCCTGAGCATTGACAATTATGTCCAATTGTTTGTAATATGCTGCTTTGCTAACGCATGGCATATTCATGACTCTGCAAAATGAAGCAAGTCCCTCATATCCATTTCCACTTTCCAGGGAGTGGTACACTACTCGCCGGTGACATCGAAAGACTTGCCTCTTCAGTGGATTTGACTTGATGTTGTCAGAGTTTCAGTTTCATGACAGGAACTGCACTTAACCTCGAAAGAGGATTTCAGCCCTGCCCTTGCTGAAGTAGTTTCTTTTATTTCAAGTTTACCTGCAATAAAACAAACACTTAGAATCGCTAGCTAATGAATCAGCCATTGATTCAAACAGAATAATTGTTACTTATAATATGAGTCTTACAGTCCCACTGAGTTCAAGAAATCATAAGGTCACGTATTCTGTGTATATAGTAATTTCCAAATCTGAGACCAATCATATAAACTAAATCACTACATTGAGCTTATCAGCGAAAACAATATGATGTTATTTTTCAAAATACTCACCTTCATGAACATCGGAAAGATATGAAGAGAGGCATCCCAAGTCCACGACTCGATATTCGCAGGCTTCAGCATCATCACCAGATTCATCCTCGTGGTCTGAGTCAAATTCTGAAAGGCTTTGATCGTCCGAAGAAAACTCTCCGTCAAAGCTTTCATTGTAGCCATGGTCGCTAAGCTTCTTTCTAGAAGCACTTGCTGGAGCTTGTTCACTGTGATCTGGAGTATAATCTGCCGATCGAGAGTGTGAGGGTCCTGGTTCTTCGTCGAGGCCACGAGTTGTTTGAGAGCTTTCATCTCTGTCTGAGCGGTTCAGCTCCTGTTTTTGCTTGCCGTAAAACACGCGTTTTCTTTTCTTTCGGTACGTCGATGAGTCTTTTTCCCCCACCATTATCTTTCAAGGTCTTTTAAAGAGTTGATATGAGTTGTATATAGCTTTGAGGATCGCGGTTCGATAAGTTTAGAAGTTTTGCTGGATTTTGCACATGTATATCCCATAATAGTTGTGTATTTTGCTGTCAACCGCTGGACAGTTGTTTCAAGAGAGATTTGAGGAGGTTTGTATGGCGATTGGGCCCCATTGGAGTAGAAAAAATGCGCCGAATTCAAAAGAAACAGTAATCGTTGCCATGGCAACGTGGTCTTCAAACTTGACACAACTTTTTAAAAGCGCTCGGGATTATCGAAAAAGAGTCAGGACAGTTGTAGGACAACATTGAATCGATAAAGGAATAGCTGAATATGATATTTATCGAAAATTTTTTTTTTTTGATGTCTGTAGTGAGTTTCAGGTAGACCCCCGCCTTAAAAGGCTCTATCCTAGTGCCAGAGACTCGCACGTTTCTAGGCCAAATCGAGTGTCTCCCTCTATTTAATGGCTTCCATTCTGAGATGTTTAAAAGTCACGCGAACATTGAGTACGGTATAGATTTTTCAGACTAAAACTATTTTTGTAAGGCTTGAACTCCAAGCCCATGAGAACCCTAGCTGGCTCAAGTGTCTTATGCGATATCATTATAAATTTCTAGGAACTTGAATTTTCTACACCCACCCCGTAGTGTCAAAGTCCATGATTGGGTTACGATCACATACTTACGCTACAAAAAATGATAAAAATGTTCTTGTTGTGCACCAGGACATATTTCTGGGTTCCAGGAAGCCAAGCCGCTGTTACATGTCAATCACCAGAGCCGGGTCAGGCGGGATGAGAAGTAGCACGATCTGTCCACGTGATCTGTCTAGCGTTGCCGCGGCGCAGAGGGTTGCATAGGGTGTGAGGATATCAACGATCCCGTCAACGGCGTCCCCATGCGATATCCTCATGGATATGGAAACTATAGAAAACATAAGAGAGATAAGGGGGGACAGAAGGACTTGCGAAAGCGTGTTCTATTACTGTTCTAACACCTCGCCTTACTCCTAAAAAAACCTGAAATGTGACGTTGGCACCACGGGGTCACAGTGGATAAACCTCACACCATCCACACGCCGTAAACTTACTGCAAAATAAACAAAGTCGATTGCTTAATTTGTATTCTATTTCCGTTTTGTTGAATAAAAATAGATCACTTTTTCAAATCTACAACTATCAAGGGAACGAATCACAGGTTTACGCTTGTTAATTATGATCACGTCGAGCGTACGGACCCACGTAGGAAGCCGAGCGCGCCGCCATGGCCCAAGCATGATTAGCTAAGTGTGTTATCAAATGTTTGAGGTTTTCTGGGATTGCACAAGTCAGCACACATTCACGTAATAGTACTCCTACGTGTATGTCCATTCAATACTATTTTTCTTACTCTGCGTAATTGTAATCTGCATGATAACCTCCTTGTCAAGTGCGAGTCGGTTGTCAACACCAAGCCTCGACAGGAAGGGATCATCCGCCGTACCAGCGAGAGATTTCCGGATAAGCGCCCCGCTGCCTCACAACTCTTCTCATGGGTCACTTGCGGGTCACTCGCGGGTCGTACAGTGTTGACGCCGCTAGAGCGTTTTAGCCCACCATAGTCAGATAGTAGCGAAATCTTCATTGAAGACGCTTGGTTTGAAAAAGGAAAAAGCACAAACACCCCAATAAACTATACTTAGCTTGGTTTGATTTTAGGAGGATAAAGCACAAATACGCAAGTTTGGTTGCGCGTTTGGTTGCGCGATCGATTTGATTCAATATTGCTTGAAAACAAACTGAAAATCAAATATTTGCTTAAATGTCGACCAAAGGAGTTCTTAGAGTAAAGAATATGTTTTGATTCCACCCCATAACATCTCTCGGGCTCAGAAACAGCTAGTGATCGCGAGTTCGAGCGAGTGATCGAGAGATTAGAGAGCTCAAGCAAGTCAACACGAACGGCATCAAAAACGGCGCGCGCGCTCACAAATTGCTTAAAAACGGCGTCGACGTCCGTGACCGCGCGCGTAAGAACGTAAAAATAGGGAAAATGCCGTTCGAGATTTCCTGTCGTTTCCGCCGCTAGAGCGTTTTAGCCCACCATAGTCAGATAGTAGCGAAATCTTCATTGAAGACGCTCGCTTTGAATTATAGGAGGAAAAAAGCACAAACACCCCTATAAACTATACTTAGCTTGGTTTGATTTTAGGAGGATAAAGCACAAATAAGCAAGTTAGGTTGCACAGCCACGCGAAGACCGCAGGCGCACCTCATCATTGGTGCTCCTAAACAGTGGCCTAAATAATGCCTCTATCCTGTCACTCGAAGATCTGAGGAAACCGTCTCGCGCCTTGCCCCGCACTCAACACTCTGAATTCTATACTATTCCTAACGCTAGAACTGACATATATAAACATAGTTTTTGCCCCGTGCACTGAGACTGTGGAACAACCTTCCACAGTCTGTAATTGACATGAGAGGCTGCCCAGAGGCCTTCCACGCTGGGCTTTAGACTCGGCACTGCGCTGCGCACTGACATATTGTACAATAGGTTGCGCAATTTATTAAAGTGAAGTGAAGGTTGCGCGATCGATTGAAAGGCGATTCAATATTGCTTGAAAATAGATCCCAAAATAACTGAAAATCATATATTTGCTTAAATGTCGACCAAGGAAGTTCTTAGAGTAAAGTATGTGTTTTGATTCCACCCCATAACATCTCTCGGGCTCACAAACAGCTAGTGATCGCGAGTTCGAGCGAGTGATTGCTTGCTTTGATATGCACTCACTCCATGCTTTGTAAATAAAAATGTTGTACTGTATAGCTTATCATATGTAATTTTTTCAGCAATGGCTAAGGAAATAAATGACTGCAAAAACCTATAAACTTCACATTATACTCAGAATCATATGTACTTAAGCTCATTTGCATAGGCAGGATATAACAACAGACACCAACAAAAAGTCTTTTGATCTTCATCTTTTCTTGTATGTTGTGTAAGGTTCATTAAATTCAAATGAATGCCTATTTGTTTTAGTGCCCATCTTCTAGCAGCACCATACAGGGAATTTCATCTGGTGGTCAGCTCATGGCAAGAAGAGGTGTTTCTTCCACCTGTAGAGGGATTTGTCCAAAAGTAGGAGTGTTTTGTCCACAAGTAGAGTTTTTTTTTCATCCACATATACTTTTTCCAAAATCTTGCCACTCAGCTTAAGTTCAGCTTCCTGTGACATGAGTTTCACACATAACTTTTGCGTTCATCCCTTAAAGCTACAAATTTCATAGTTATTACTGTGCAATTTCAGTTGTGCTTCACTAAGATTAGTTACTTACAGCTCAAGCTGACAATTAGCATTCTATATCAATTCTTATCAATCAATACAAAACTTTTTCTAGAGGAAACAACAATATTCTGTTTTATTAACAAGCAAAACCAGTTATGCTTTATCAGTAGAAATAGATTGAAATTGGCATATATTATACATATCTATAGATATATATATTTTTTATATTTATACAAACATTGATATTTATACAAAACTTCTGGATAAACTTCCATCTAGAGTAAACCTGGAAAATTCTCCTGCTCTAACAAAGCATCTTTGTCCAGATTATGGTGTGATGTAATAAACTAAAATCATATGTAGGTAACAATCTTTGTTATTGTTGGCAGTGCAACTACACACCCATTGTATATCTAACCTCTGCAGTATGAATAAAGTTGAAAAAATTCCAAGCATTGTTGTGTTGTTGATTTTAGTTTGTGTCTTGTGTCTGCATTCTCCTTGATTATAGAGTCAAACAGTTTTTCATCTTAATTGAGTCAACAACAATAATTACTACTACATTCAGAGACAAAACAATACAGAAACATACAAAACAGAGAAGTGAACTCAAAAGGGAACCCTTTTGGGCTGCCAGAAAGCCATATGTAACAAAAAATACCTACTGCCCCCTTTACCACTGAACCAAACCCCCCTTTAGCGAAAAGCTAGATCCACCCCTGGGATCAACAAACTTAACATGTATGTCAAATGTAGATGTTCAATGTCAAATGTAGTGGTGAGGTAGTTTTGAAATAAAAAGCTTAGGGAGTAGGAAAAGTGATTGAATCAGCTAGGTTACATATGTGATTCTTTAGGTTAACTATTCTATTAAGTAAGGGTTAAATACAAAGGATGGAAGCAGTTCGCCATATAACACCTTAGGAACTGGCTTATTACATAATCTGTACTAAGTAAAATACTATTTAAAGAAAATATCATACTTCAAAAGCTGGGTTAGTACGCAGATCTTACAAGCTGCAATTTGATTGGGCAAATGAACAATATTAGCACCTTGACACAAAGAACAAAAAGAATAGAGATAAAAGAACTCCTTTGTAGAACACAGATAATAGGAGACAAAGCAGCTGCGTACTTACTCCAAAAGCTTCAAAAGCTCAGAAGGTCAATACATAAACCACAATTATTTAGCAACCCTTGCATGCATCTGAGTCTTGGACAATATAGCCATGGAGAGCTCATTTGGGCATTGTTTTGCCTGGCTAGTAATGAAGTAATGAAGAAAGCTTTCTTCGTTACGAGATTACTTAAGTACATTTTGAATACATACGGGTAAAATCATCAACAAGAGAGTATTCGAAAGGTGCATTTTGCACTAGAGCAAATAAGTAAATGTACTTACAGTATATGTCAGAATGATTTTTAATTAAAACATATTTTCATACTAGTTTTCACATAATTTACATTCAATATTTTGTAGAACAATCGCTTACTTTTCTTCAGATGATCGAATACGAGCTTTGTGTGAGCTATCAATACCTTTTTATAGAGACACTTTGCTTGCAGCGTACAATAACAGCACGGAAATACAGATAATGCGCAGACAAAAATACCTCGCGAATCTCGACCTCTTCGTCAGATATAACTTGTGTCATCAATCCTTATTTAGAGAACAATCGGCAAGGCTATTTTGCTGTAAAAACTAGCAAAAGAAGCTGTGATAACATTTTCCCCTTTAGTGATGGCCATCTAGGAATGACATGCGCATTAGATAATTTGTTACCTTGGCAATATCCCCAACACTGGGGTACACCGCTGGTAGTTTTTGCGCCGACGTACCAAGCGGCGTTTTTCGGCACTTTTCTTGAATTTTCTGAATAAAGCGAATAACCGCGCGAAAACACCCGCAAACTTCTTTTTATCGCCGAACAACTAATATTTAGCATGCAGTGTCCCTTTAAGCTCTCTCTTTAAATTTTTGCTTAAGCGCTTAAGGTAATTCCCTTGAATTGCACTGCGCACCACTTCTGCGAATAGTGGCGCGCGCTGTTTGTTCGAATATTCCGGTATTAAGTGCGCGCGCGCCACAGTTGTACAAGAAAACAAAGCAAAAGGCATGCGTTTTTTTACTTAAAATCGCTTTGACAGGAAAACGAAGTTGGTTACCCACATTTTTTATTTGCTCAAATATTTAAATATATACGGAAAAATGATATACTGAAAGAAGAAAAAAAGTTGGTTTGTAGAAGTTTGTTTATTTTCTCTTAAAAGCCGTAAAATACTTCAAAATGGCGCTTCTTACCTCATAAATAATGGCGAATACAGTGTCTTTTAGTGCGATCTCTTAAATGTGATTTGTTTTGAACGTTAGCCTACTACGGGTTATTGTTTGGGAGATCGGATTTTGGTAGCTCGACAAACAGAACTTAATTTTCTAAAGACTATAGGCACTCTTTTTGAAAACTAAAAGTTAGGATTTTTACTCGCGCGATCAGTAAAAACGCGTCAACTTTACGCCCCTCTGTTGTGAAAACGAGGTCAGTACCCCAATTTTTTTATTACATTTTTTGAAAGCCCTCTTCAATATTGTTTATGCCAAGTTTTAAAAAAATCTGGGTTGTAGAACTATTTCAAAGGAAGTACCTTAATATTTAAGATATATTAAACGCAATAATGGAAAATAAATGGAAACAAGAATAATTGCTTGCATAATATTCCAAAAGAGACATCTTATTTAGAAAAAGAAACACACATTTTATGATATTTCATTTCAGAGATCATATCATATAGTGTTATGTACAGGACCCGAAATGATCCCAGGACCCGAAACGATCCCAGGACCCGAAACGATCCCCAAAAGTACCCCAACTGATCCCGGGACCCGAAACGATCCCCAAGAGTCCCCGAAATAAACCCCAAGGAATTACAGTAATGGACAACTAAAGGAATGTGTAAGGATTGGCTTTCAGTTTTAAAAACATATGAAACATTTAGCTTTGTTTGTGTTATTAAAAGGAAATTTACATTAACTAAAACTACAGTATTAAGATTTTGACATACGACTGCGGGGGAAATACAGTGGTTGAGTCAGAAATTGGGGTCAACTAACAATTCCTGTGATAGTAATTTGAAGAACCCGGCGTCGATAAATCATTTTTAAATAACAAGCCATAAAAGAAAGTCTTTACAGATAGGACATGCTGCTTTTCATAGGAAGCGAAATGTTTCAAAATTATTTTTTGGCATGTTTGTTTTCGGTGAATGAAAGACCTATCATATCATGAGATCATGCCGGGGTTCGCCCCATGACAGGTTCTCCAATAGGGTTCTGGATTCCGGATCCTAGTGTGTGGATTCCGGATTCCATGTGGGTTTTTTCTCGTGGATTCCGGATCCCAGCAGCATGGATTCCGGATTCCATATCTCATTTTTTCATGGATTCCGGATTCCATATCTCATTTTTTCATGGATTCCGGATTCCATATCTCATTTTTTCATGGATTCCGGATCCCATATCTCATTTTTTTATTGTTATTGAGCATTTTTGTAATTCTCTTAATGCATCATTGGGTATTATATTTTCCTATACATCGAGATTAGAACACTCATAAAGAACGGCCCAGCCTCAATTGAAAATTAGACGTTCTTATAAAAAGTGTACTGCTTATTTGATTTTTGCGTCGTCCACATAGAAAAATATATGTATTTAATCTCAGCTTTTGGGTAATGGCTAATTCTATACATATTTTATATATAGAAGCTGTGTTAAAAAACACAGCCTTACAGAGGGGGTGCGACTCTGGGTATTACTAGCCTTTCTCGTAATATAATTTCTAGCTTTTTCGTATAATGTGATTTTGTTTATCTTCCCTGTACGTTTTTAGCCATGAAAAAATGAAGACTCGTGCTTAGTCCTCTCATTGTAAAGTAAATAGCTCCTCTTGGCTTCTTTCTTTTTGTCTTAAATTTACAAAGGAAGTAAAACATAACAAAAGCGCGCGTCAGACAGCAGTTGGTGCTCTTTATTCCCATTTCCTTTTCGATGACAGAAACAGGTTGGTAGTAGTAGTAGTAGCTTTTATTTTACAACTCTATAACCCTGACAACAATAGCTGGTTTTCACAAGGGGCGTTGGCTATCTACTTTTATACATGATACAATAATTTACAATAATTTTACTAATTGTATATAAATATATATAGATATTTAATTTCTTTTTGTAAAAAAATAAATTCTTAAAATTGGTTTTTGTGAGAGGCTAATTTTGTTACAAAGGCATTAAATGTATCACATTCTCTTGTTTCAGGGGATAAGCTGATAAGTTTTGCTCCGCTATATAAAAAAGATTTTTTCATGTCTTCAGTTTTAGGGAGGGGTAGTTGCAGTGAGGAAGTTGAACCCCTGAGATCAATTTTAGTAACTTCGTTTTTGAACTTAAATAATTTGGTTAAACATTCTGGGGCTTGACCCTTCAACACTTTAAACATTGTTTTAGATTTGGATTTTGCCCATTGTTCTTCTAAAGTGTCCCATCCTAAGGCAGCAAGCGCCTCTAGATGGGGGGAGTCATTCCTCCAGTTTAGAATAACTCGGGCAGCCCTGTTTTGTAGGACTTGCAATCTTCTAACGTGGCCCTGGCCCAGAGTATCCCATACCTCACTGCAATACCCAAAGTGGGGTTTAATAAGGGCATTGTAGATAGAGATTAGAGTATTTCTGTCCACATAGTCCTTAACCCTCCTTATTGCACCTATACCACAGAAGACTTTTCGGGATACTTGCTTTATGTTGCTAGAATCGATTCTGATAGATGGCTGTTTATCTAAGTTGTTCTTATAACGAGATCCAATCAGCAAAAATTCGGTTTTAGCAACATTAAGGTTCAATTTATTTGCCCTGAGCCAAAGTTTAACCCTACTCAGGTCGTCATTCATGGCCCCCTCAACTTTCTCCATTGACACGCCAGATATTGTCAAATTAGTATCATCCGCAAACATGCGAGATGTAGAATTTTGCAAGCACGCTGGTAGATCATTAATATATAGGAGGAAGAACAGGGGGCCAAGAATTGATCTCTAGGGAACACCACACGTGATATGGCTTTCAGAGGATAGCGACTCATTAACCTGGCAAACTTGTTTTCGGCCAGATAGGTAGGACTTAATTAGAGACAGAGCATCATGAGAAATTCCAAGGATTTGCATCTTGCGAAGTAAGATCTCATGATCCACTGTATCGAAAGCTTTTTTTAGATCTAGCAAAACGACCAGATTAAACATTTTGCGGTCCATGTTAATTAACCATGAATTTGTGGGAATTTCATATGCCAAGGTTGTTTGCCTAAGTCCTCAATAAATCGCTGTTCATTAAATCTTTTCATGTTTCTAATTTCAATGATTTTAGGTTTAAATGGTGTTCTATAGTCGATTTTGCGAATGCCGAAAATCATTCTATGGTCACTCAATCCTGTTTGAATAACACTTGTTTTCACAATCTTTTCAGGCGAGTTGGTTGTTACATAATGGTCCAGTAAACTTTTAGATGACTTAGTTATTCTCGTGGGTTTTGTTATCAATTGAGATAGTTGATACGTTTGATAAATTCTTTTAAATATTTTAGCTTCATATGTTGGAACCTCAAAGAGCATATTCCCGTTGAGGTCTCCTAGGAGATGAAATTCAATAGCTAAGTCATCCAGATTCTTTATCAAGTTTTCAAAACTAACAAATAATTCACGTGAACTGGTAATAAATGGGCGATAAACGGTACAAACAATGAATGGTATGCCAAATAATGCGTGACTTGACTTGTTTTGACCATAATCGAATGCGCATAATGTATAAAAATCAGTAAAACTACAAGTGACTTGCCTCTGCTCATTGTCACATCGTGAGGCCATCAACAAAACTCAAAACTCTGCTCTCTCGCCACAGATAATTGCAGATAAGACCCATGGCTACCAATCTCGTATTACCCGCTTTGTTTCTCTTTTTTACTCTAACATATGCTCTGCCCGAGTATAAAAACTACACATCGATGGACGAAGAGAGGTTTCAAGTGTGGTGGACCTACGAGAATGAAACAGATACTTTCTATTTCAAGATAGATGTAGAAGCTAAAGGCTGGATTGGTTTTGGCTGGTCGCAACTCATCTGTTGTGGAGATTGGATGTTCAATGGAATGGATCAGTATGATGTTTTGGTTGGTGGTGTATACAGCAACAATGGATCGGTTTATGGCCTGGTAAGATTCTATGATGGTCTTGATTTTTTCGCAAACATATTATAGATGGGTTACTCAAGATAAAAGGCATAAAAGATACATTTACAACGATTGAGGTTACGATGGTGCTTTTTAGGTTTCGTTTATGTTTTCATCTGTAAAAAAAATCCCAAGGAAGCATAGGTTTGCCTTAACTTTCTGATTTGATTCTATATTTTTGGGTGGATTTAACAGGTCCGCAAGCCTTTCTTATCTTTTATAACTGAACTAGTCGGTTCTTCGGTTGTATGATTGTGTCTTGACTCTTTTGTCGCTAGCACGAAGCATTTTTCTCTTGCAATTCTCCCGAGTACTTGATGGCGTGATGCGTGACCTACCAATAAGCTTGTTTGATAGTAATTTGCATATTTTTATACGCTTTCAAACACTAAAACATATGTTGGTTTGATTTTTGGCGTAGAATTTTACGGTCTCAGGACTAGCAAATCAGGAAGTGGAGATTTTACAGATTTTCCTAGATATCCATGCGTTATTCATTGCTTGCTACTAAATGCGCAAGACTGCTTATAGTGAAAATGAATTAGTTATATGAGCATGGTTGATAACGAAAAACGTCCTATTCACTGCATTTTGAAAAAAAAAAACTGAAAATAATGGTTAGTTGATATCCTCCGAGAAGGATCCCCAAGGAAGGCATGGGTCATGTTTTTTCACAAACCATACATTTAGCAAACTATGTAAATTTAGTGTCCGATGTCCGGTCATCATTTCCATTTTCCTATCCACACCTCTATATTAGTATTCAGAATCTTTGTCCAAGCCAGCTCTTTCCGAATTTAAAATTCACGTCGGCGGAGAGACGACGACAGCGCCCACGTTGAATTTCACTAAAATCTTGCGTGTGCGCCGTCTAGAGTCTTTGCCGTCGCAAATCTTAAGGTTGCTTTAAGGTCCCTATTATCCTGTCCAGACCGGGCCACCTCTATCCAGTGCCTCGCTCCGGGCCACCTAGTATTTCTGCACGGACACGTCCATTAGCTGTTTCTCTCGCCTTTAGGACTACCTGACGGTAGGAAGAAACCGTACCCAGTACCCCGACCGCGTGGACGCCATCAATGATTGGGACATCACAAGCGGGCGGGAGGAAGGGAACAGGACCATACTCGAGTTTAACCGGAAGCGGAACACGTCCGAACCGGTCAACCTACACCGCGTCCCAAGAAAGGGTGATATTCCAGTGGTGGTAAGATGCCCCAACTAACAAAGTGTTATTTGCCATCTAGGAGGTCCGTATCGTGATATACCGCGACCGAGGTTATGAAAATACACCTTCTTTGCTGGTAGTGAAAGATAATTAGACTTAAGGCTAGAGTGCATTGACCTCAAACACAGACCTGGGTAAAGGATCACCTGGGTAAAGCACCATTCTAAAAAAAAAATTCTATACTTTTGGGAATTTCCATTTTACTCTTTACAGGAAAGAAGCCAAATTCACCTCCTCAAACCGGATACGTTTTAGAATTTTACACATGCTATCTGCTCTTATCTTTCAGCCGGGACTTCGCTACTTCGTGTGGGCGTACCATAAAACGGTGGACACCCCGTATCTAGACGATCTTGCGTATCGCCATGACAACAAGGGACTTCAAGAAGTAATGCTGCTGCCATTGCCTAAAAGAAAGGAACCAGACGTGAGAGCCAGAACAACGACCAACACAGGAACCAGTAGTCAAGCAGAAACGGTCGCCATAACAGGGCTTCTGATGACAGCTGTGATGATGTCACGTCTGACGTGACTTCTTGACTTCTTAGACTTATAAAATAAGATTTATCCCATCTATGGTGTGTTTTCTAATGATAAGAAAATAAGAATGTAGTGCAGCAAGTAGATTCCAAGAGTGACAAGACGATGACAATAAGAAAAAAACTTCCTAGAAATTGGACAGCAACAGGAAATCCCAATAAAACAAAAACTCAAGGAACTTGAGGGGGCTTGAGAAGGACTAATATAAGAAGGGAGAGGGCTAGGTGTGACAAAAGAGTAAAACTTTTACTTTGCGCTCTGCCTGCAGAAAATAAACAAAGTGAATACATAAAGAGCTGTGGAGCATTTAGGATTTGCAATGTATCCAATAACAAACGAATCAAAGAAATGCTTCGTGCTCGACAGAAATACACGACGAACTCACAGCTCTGCCCCCTCCCCTTACCCCCTGTAAGTAACCTTCCCTGTCCCCTTCACCTCCTTTAGAGGTAAAGGGGACACTTTCCCCAAAAAGTGTCCCTTACGTCTCTTTCGCTTTTTTGCCACCCCAAAAGAAATATCAGCCCGATCAACCATCGATGATGAAAAAGCGACAACAGTATAACGAAGGTTTATAGTTTAGTTTAAGAAATATCAATACATTTAATAATAATCTCTGCTTATATGTTAATGCTCTAATCTTTTCCAATTGAAGAGGGTAAATTAGTGACCTGAGATTAAGTAAAACAAAATTAGTGTACGAATTAGAAATGCCCATGTAAAAATCAATTATAGGAAGATTTTTGCGCCAAATTAGAACTAAACACTAGGCACTTCATCATCCGGGGACTTACCGAGGATCAGTGCGGTCAGAGTGACAGGATCGTAGCCGAAAATTACTCGGAGCTCTTTGATGCATATCTTGCAGCTCTTGGTGCTGATATACTATAAAAGCGTTTACACAGAGAATAGTATAAGTAAAAAAGAAGACATGATATATCAAGCTTTTGAAATCTTCGTACCTCTACCCATGGTGCAATGCTGTTGTGCTCAGGAATGGCTCTGCTGAGGCCAGATATATGGCTGGCGCTGACCAGTACCGTGGGTGCAGCAGTGAAATTCGAGTTAAAGTTAAGGACCTGAAACAACAATGGAAAAATTGCATAAAACTACAGGATACAGGGTTTTTCGGCGCTAATTGAAATGTTCACAAGCTCAGGTTTGATATCATTGTCTTTTAAACCACCTCTGCCGTGAATATCTAGCGCTTCATACCATCTTTGGCGTAAATGTTCAGCGCTTTTACAGAGCGGATCTAATGGTGGGCCGGGCGCCCCACCCCACCCCCTATTTTCAGATATTTTGCTTGATAAAATAACAAGAAATATAAGGAAATACAGGTAAAAAGAATGAATCCGCTTAACCCCCCTTTCTAGAAACACTTTCTTCGCCCCCACCCTTTTTGGAACTCTGGATCCGCCCCTTTTTTACTCGTGAATGCTTGCAAAGCATTTACGAGTTATTGTAGGGGCTTCTGTGTCACTCGATCGTCGGATCGTTGGATCGATCATCCGTACTCCGTGTGGTCTTTCTGTGCTTTCGCAACACAGCAATTTTTAGAACTTTCTGTAAACTTCCGGTGACCAACTTCCGGTTAAAGTTTAGTACTATAAAAGAGCCTTAGTAATCTAATTCATTGCTACCGTGGTCCGCAGTCCGCTGTGTAGCCGTCTGTGCATATTTTTAGACAGCGGACCGCGGACCAACCAATTTCGCATTAAGGATGAATTAGTAGTCTTTGACTGTGATTATAATTATTATATATCCGATTATAATTTAATTGTGCAATGATGGATATTTTATATTGAGTAGTATTATAAATTAATTTTGCAATGATGGGCACTTTACATTAAGTAGTTCTGGACCGCGGACCGATGAAATTTAGAGGCCTTAAAATGTGGACGGGTATTCTGAAGTTTAGCCGTTTAAGCTTACAGAGGGAATGTCGTAGATCCTTGGCTTGCTAAATGTGCAAGTAAAGTCCGTAAAACCATCTTGTTGTGATACATTTCTTCCAGTAATCGAGGAGGGTTGTTTTTCAAGCAAATGCGATCCGAATAGCTTGTGCCTTTTTTATTATCTGAGACTGTTTCCCCGCAAACGCGGCAATAATTCACGATTGCCTTTTCCAAATAGAGAAGGCTAACCCAGTAACGGTAAACTATATCGTCTGTCGCGACGGCTTTTTTTGCCAAGTTTGTTCCTTACTGTTCCCCAGGGGTTCTTTTTCTCGCGAGTGAAACGTTAGAGCAAAATACCCCTGGTCCAAGGATGTGAGCATGCTGGGAACATGTCGTGGCTGAGATGACAACAAAATATTGTTTTTAGTGTGAAGTATTCTAAAATGCAGAATCATATTCTCCAAAATTTTACAGCCTTAAATATCATTGTTATTGAGCATTTTTGTAATTCTCTTAATGCATCATTGGGTATTATATTTTCCTATACATCGAGATTTAAGAACACTCATAAAGAACGGCCCAGCCTCAACTGAAAATTAGACGTTCTTATAAAAAGTGTACTGCTTATTTGATTTTTGCGTCGTCCACATAGAAAAATATATGTATTTAGGATCTCAGCTTTTGGGTAATGGCTAATTCTATACATATTTTATATATAGAAGCTGTGTTAAAAAACACAGCCTTACAGAGGGGGTGCGACTCTGGGTATTACTAGCCTTTCTCGTAATATAATTTCTAGCTTTTTCGTATAATGTGATTTTGTTTATCTTCCCTGTACGTTTTTAGCCATGAAAAAATGAAGACTCGTGCTTAGTCCTCTCATTGTAAAGTAAATATCTCCTCTTGGCTTCTTTCTTTTTGTCTTAAATTTACAGAGGAAGTAAAACATAACAAAAACGCGCGTCAGACAGCAGTTGGTGCTCTTTATTCCTATTTTCTTTCCGATGACAGAAACAGGTTGGTATGCCGAATAATGCGTGACTTGACTTGTTTTGACCATAATCGAATGCGCATAATGTATAAAAATGAGTAAAACTACAAGTGACTTGCCTCTGCTCATTGTCACATCGCGAGGCCATCAACAAAACTCAAAACTCTGCTCTCTCTCGCCACAGATAATTGCAGATAAGACCCATGGCTACCAATATCGTATTTCCCGCTTCGTTTCTCTTTTTTACTCTAACATATGCTCTGCCCGAGTATAAAAACTACACATCGATGGACGAAGAGAGGTTTCAAGTGTGGTGGACCTACGAGAATGAAACAGATACTTTCTATTTTAAGATAGATGTAGAAGCTAAAGGCTGGATTGGTTTTGGCTGGTCGCAACTCATCTGTTGTGGAGATTGGATGTTCAATGGAATGGATCAGTATGATGTTTTGGTCGGTGGTGTATACAGCAACAATGGATCGGTTTATGGCCTGGTAAGATTCTATGATGGTCTTGATTTTTTCGCAAACATATTATAGATGGGGTTACTCAAGATAAAAGGCATAAAAGATACATTTACAACGATTGAGGTTACGATGGTGCTTTTTAGGTTTCGTTTATGTTTTCATCTGTAAAAAAATCCCAAGGAAGCATAGGTTTGCCTTAACTTTCTGATTTGATTCTATATTTTTGGGTGGATTTAACAGGTCCGCAAGCCTTTCTTATCTTTTATAACTGAACTAGTCGGTTCTTCGGTTGTATGATTGTGTCTTGACTCTTTTGTCGCTAGCACGAAGCATTTTTCTCTTGCAATTCTCCCGAGTACTTGATGGCGTGATGCGTGGCCTACCAATAAGCTTGTTTGATAGTAATTTGCACATTTTTATACGCTTTGAAACACTAAAACATATGTTGGTTTGATTTTTGGCGTAGAATTATACGGTCTCAGGACTAGCAAATCAGGAAGTGGAGATTTTACAGATTTTCCTAGATATCCATGCGTTATTCATTGCTTGCTACTAAATGCGCAAGACTGCTTATAGTGAAAATGAATTAGTTATATGAGCATGGTTGATAACGAAAAACGTCCTATTCACTGCATTTTGAAAAAAAAAAAACTGAAAATAATGGTTAGTTGATATCCTCCGAGAAGAATCCCCAAGGAAGGCATGGGTCATGTTTTTTCACAAACCATACATTTAGCAAACTATGTAAATTTAGTGTCCGATGTCCGGCCATCATTTCCATTTTCCTATCCACACCTCTATATTAGTATTCAGAATCTTTGTCCAAGCCAGCTCTTTCCGAATTTAAAATTCACGTCGGCGGAGAGACGACGACAGCGCCCACGTTGAATTTCACTAAAATCTTGCGTGTGCGCCGTCTAGAGTCTTTGCCGTCGCAAATCTTAAGGTTGCTTTAAGGTCCCTATTATCCTGTCCAGACCGGACCACCTCTATCCAGTGCCTCGCTCCGGGCCACCTAGTATTTCTGCACGGACACGTCCATTAGCTGTTTCTCTCGCCTTTAGGACTACCTGACGGTAGGAAGAAACCGTACCCAGTACCCCGACCGCGTGGACGCCATCAATGATTGGGACATCACAAGCGGGCGGGAGGAAGGGAACAGGACCATACTCGAGTTTAACCGGAAGCGGAACACGTCCGAACCGGTCAACCTACACCGCGTCCCAAGAAAGGGTGATATTCCAGTGGTGGTAAGATGCCCCAACTAACAAAGTGTTATTTGCCATCTAGGAGGTCCGTATCGTGATATACCGCGACCGAGGTTATGAAAATACACCTTCTTTGCTGGTAGTGAAAGATAATTAAACTTAAGGCTAGAGTGCATTGACCTCAAACACAGACCTGGGTAAAGCACCACCTTGGTAAAGCACCATTCTAAAAAAAAAAATTCTATACTTTTGGGAATTTCCATTTTACTCTTTACAGGAAAGTTCTTTACAGGAAAGAAGCCAAATTCACCTCCTCAAACCGGATACGTTTTAGAATTTTACACATGCTATCTGCTCTTATCTTTCAGCCGGGACTTCGCTACTTCGTATGGGCGTACCATAAAACGGTGGACACTCCGTATCTAGACGATCTTGCGTATCGCCATGACAACAAGGGGCTTCAAGAAGTAATGCTGCTGCCATTGCCTAAAAGAAAGGAACCAGACGTGAGAGCCAGAACAACGACCAACACAGGAACCAGTAGTCAAGCAGAAACGGTCGCCATAACAGGGCTTCTGATGACAGCTGTGATGATGTCACGTCTGACGTGACTTCTTGACTTCTTAGACTTATAAAATAAGATTTATCCCATCTATGGTGTGTTTTCTAATGATAAGAAAATAAGAATGTAGTGCAGCAAGTAGATTCCAAGAGTGACAAGACGATGACAATAAGAAAAAAAACTGCCTAGAAATTGGACAGCAACAGGAAATCCCAATAAAACAAAAACTCAAGGAACTTGGCTTGAGAAGGACTAATATAAGAAGGGAGAGGGCTAGGTGTGACAAAAGAGTAAAACTTTTACTTTGCGCACTACCTGCAGAAAATAAACAAAGTGAATAAATAAAGAGTTGTGGAGCATCTAGGATTTGCATTGTATCCAATAACAAGCGAATTTAAGAATTGCTTCGTGCTCGGCAGAAATACACGGCGAACTCACAGCTCTGCCCCCTCCCCTTACCCCCTGTAAGTAACCTTCCCTGTCCCCTTCACCTCCTTTAGAGGTAAAGGGGACATTTTCCCCCAAAAGTGTCCCTTACGTCTCTTTCGCTTTTTTGCCACCCCAAAAAAATATCAGCCCGATCAACCATCGATGATGAAAAAGCGACAACAGTATAACGAAGGTTTATAGTTAATTTTTAGAAATATCAATACATTTAATAATAATCTCTGCTTATATGTTGATGCTCTAATCTTTTCCAATTGAAGAGGGTAAATTAGTGACCTGAGATTAAGTAAAACAAAATTAGTGTACGAATTAGAAATGCCCATGTAAAAATCAATTATAGGAAGATTTTTGCGCCAAATTAGAACTAAACACTAGGCACTTCATCATCCGGGGACTTACCGAGGATCAGTGCGGTCAGAGTGACAGGATCGTAGCCGAAAATTACTCGGAGCTCTTTGATGCATATCTTGCAGCTCTTGGTGCTGATATACTATAAAAGCGTTTACACAGAGAATAGTATAAGTTAAAAACAAGACATGATATTTCAAGCTTTTGGAATCTTCGTACCTCTACCCATGGTGCAATGCTGTTGTGCTCAGGAATGGCTCTGCTGAGGGCAGATATATGACTGGCGCTGACCAGTACCGTGGGCGCAGCAGTGAAATTCGAGTTAAAGTTAAGGACCTGAAACAACAATGGAAAAATTGCATAAAACTACACTATACAGGGTTTTCCGGCGCTAATTGAAATGTTCACAAGCTCAGGTTTGATATCATTGTCTTTTAAACCACCTCTGCCGTGAATATCCAGCGCTTCATACCATCTTTGGCGTAAATGTTCAGCGCTTTTACAGAGCGGATCTAATGGTGGGCCGGGCGCCCCACCCCACCCCCTATTTTCAGATATTTTGCTTGATAAAATAACAAGAAATATAAGGAAATACAGGTAAAAAGAATGAATTAGCTTAACCCCCCTTTTTAGAAACACTTTCTTCGCCCCCACCCTTTTTGGAACTCTGGATCCGCCCCTTTTTTACTCGTGAATGCTTGCAAAGCATTTTTTTACAGAAACGTCTTCAATGTGGGTTGAGCGTGCGCATGTGCCTTTGTCACTGACGCCAATCGATCTTCTACGGTTCATTCAAATTCAAGTTGTTAGTTTACAAAACAAGTAAAATGCTAGCACAGCCATTTTTGTTCTCCCTCTTTTAGTACTTGAAGATTCGCATCTCTGGGTTTTCGCATTATTTGTTTGAATTTTTGCTGAAAGAGTGATTTTGTGCTGAAAGAGCGTATAGCCAAAGCTACGACGTTTAAAGTCAGAGAAACACAAGGAAAAAGCTTCTGTTAGCAAGGCCTTTCTTTGCAGGGTAATAAAAGAAAGCCTCTGTTTGCAGGTCAAGAAAAATAGTATGGACTTTCATAAGTTGGTTTTTTCCATAATCCTTTTTTATAAATTAAGTGCTAAATATCAAACAAAACTCGTTCAAACACGCTTATTCATCAAGAAACGATCAATAACGATTTTGCGAATTTCTATAATGTTGACATGCTTAAAATACCTATGATTGTAGCTTGATTTATTATTTCGGGTATTTAACTTCTGTTTCCGGAGAGAATAGGGCGAAATTTGACATACTAGCAAAAGCAGTTCGAGATACCAATTAGGATAAAAACTAATTTTACTCCGAGGTTAATTCGCCAATGTCTCGGTAGTATAGTGGTTCTGTCGCTTGTCTAAGACGCCAGAGATCGGGGGTTCGATTGTTATGTTTCCCGACATACACAGCGAGCGTTGGTGGGCGCGAAGGCCTGGCACATGGCGAAGAAGTTGCACTTGACGTGGATACACGGATGTAAGGCTGCACACCGATAAAAAATATAAACTCAAATGGCAACTTATCTAACGACCATAAAGTGGGTCATTTCTTATTAAGGATCTTCAAATACTATGCTTTTTCAATATAATACCACTGACTGCGCCCCACCCCCACAGCCAATCCTGTGAACGCGCGTGGTGCGTCTATCATTAGAACCGTTACCTCCGATCGCTAAATAGCTGATGGTGACGGGGTCATGGTGTTGTTCGTACGGCTGAATGTCTTTCATGCAGCCACGGAACCCGGTCGTGCTCAGATCTGACAAAATCGGAGACAAGGAAATCTTTCAGATGCAACAATATGCCATATGCTCAATCTATAGGGAACTACTTTCTCAGTAATAAATACAAAAAACAATACCTGCGCCATGTCAAATTGTTCTATTTGAAATTACGTTACTCAAACTACGTATTTCAATAAATAAAACTACGCCTTTGTACAGTGGGCAAAGACAACAACAGCGACAGCGGGAGAACAAAGTCTAATATTCTTACCTCGATCCACTGTGAGATGGCGTTCTGTTTTGGATAGACTGTCCGTGGGTTCTGGGGGTTCGACACGTGCGATGCTTCTGTGATTACTACAGGGGCCACGGTTTGTGAAGTTTTGATTCTAAAACACGAAAAATAATAATATAAATTATTAGCAGGGATGCCATTTTTTTTTAGTCTGGGGAAGGGGCAAGCTATCAGTCCGTCTTGTCCGAATGTCCGTTCTAATGTCCTTCTGTCACAGAAAAAGCCTCATACATTGTTGAGAAAATCTTACTCGAATTAAAAAGGAAATCTCTTTCGCCAATGTAGTAGGCTGCGTTTTACTCTCTGTTCCACAAACTATCTATTGAGTTTGGATGGTTTGAGTTAAAATCTATAAACCGTTCGATTATCATTTCGATACCACTAGTTCTATGGGTAGCCTGTGTGGCGCATTTGGCAGCGTCGCTATGTAACGCCTGCTGTCACTCACCACTGTACTCCCTCGATAAAAAAGTAACAATTTTAATATAGGGGTAGCGATGGGTAAATCCGAGACTTTCCGAGGCGCCGAGACCCGTGTTTCATTATCCGAGCTCGAGAATTTTGTCAAATTTCGAAATCCGAGCCCGAGCTTTTTTTTTTTCGAGCTTGTTTTCGGATAACTTGAGCAGAGATACAATATATACTGTTTGCTATATACGAAAAAGAAGTAGAAACCCGGACTCCGAGACCGTGGTATCGTGGTAAAAAAGCGAGGCTCCGGATCCCCTACACTTTAAAAAAAAACAAGACTTCGAGACTTGCGTAAAAAAACACCGAGAGACTTTCAAAATTTCGAGGTACCCATCGCTACCCCTTAATATGGCTGCATGAGTCGGCCTCTGTACCTTAGTATTCATGCATTTGTTTATTAACTTTATTTATCTTTCTTATTATTATGGATATACTAATCTGTCTTACATACACAATTTATTTATACACGGTTAAAACTTCAGTTAATACATAGATAAAAATATTGATTTAATATATAATACTGTTTTTCATGTTTGCCGTATGTGGAAATGATCTGGATAGCAAAAAGTCTTTCACTACAAAACTGGAAAGATATGGGATTGTCGACTATTCCACGGTCGTGGCCAAAGGAGCATTAAACAAAGTGGGGACAAGGTTGCAACAGCAACGGTTTTGGATTTCATGTGCTGTTTACATCCACTCACCACTGTAATATCCCTGTGGGTCCCGTCAAAGTTCTTTAACTCCCTCATACAGATCTTGAAATCAAATCTCGTTGGATCCTCGACGCAGGCGCTAGCGGCATCGTGCGGCCGGCGCTTGTGGAAGTGGACTGGAGTCAAGTAAATGTATGGCGTCTGTGCGAATGACTGTTAAGAACGAAAATAGGATAAGAATGAAATAGTTTCGATCACATCGACTAAATTGTTGTAATAGAAAAGAGGCAAATGATTAGGGCTGGTAGACGGGTAGTCTGCTCAGCATCCACTCATAGTTTCACGTACGCCTATCCCACAAGCTTCCCATAAGAAGGGAGAGCTATTAAACTTACACATTTTCTTAATAAGCAGGGGAACGAAAATCAAAGGAATAAATAAAACAATCAGGGCATTTGTTTGGATAAGAACCTCATTTTACCCTGGTTTAGAGTTAAACTACTTTCTAGGAGCTCGCACAGAGCTGTAAATAATAAAAGTACTGTTTTTTTTGGTTTCTTCAAGATTTAAAGTAATTCCCTTACGCCATAAAAAAAAAAACAACTTTGAACCGGGAACAAGGGACTAAGATTAGGTGGGTCGGAAAACCAATGATACTTTGCTTGGGGGAGGGGAAAGGAAGCCATTAATGCCCGGGGAGGATTAAAAGTGTGGAAGTAGGAGTGAAATGAATGGAAGGTAAAGGAAATATAGGAAGGGAGGGGAGGATGCATGATACTCACTCGTCCCAAGCAATAGCACAGTCACGCACTTCGTTCCCGTCGTCCATAGCGAAATAATATCAGTCCCTGACAATCCTCTGCTCAACACTTCATCATACGCAAGCCATTGAAGCGACACCACGCGGCGCGAGCTGATTGGTCCAGAGGTGGCAACACAACCGGTAAAACCTGTTTGCGTCACGTCCTCGACCCAGGTCACAGCGGCCTCGTAGGTTGGTCTGGTTGTCTCATATAACACGGAGACCTGGACGCCGACAGTAAGTTTGGGGAACGCGGAAGGAAAAGCAAAAGGCATGCAGTAATGCTCCATAATCGGCTGAACTTCAAGCGTTGCATGACCGTAGTGAATTACTGCATCTGCTAACAAAAAAATAACAAAAAAAGAATATAGTAAAAGATGTGGCAAAAAGTATAAGGTTATAAAAAAAAAGGGAGAAGTTAGCTGCCACTTCTCAAGAAAAGCAGTATTTTTATAAACGAGATTACCCCTCATTCCCAAACAAAACAGAGTATAGCTCTGGTCACACTAGCAAAACCACTGTAATCTAACCTGTGGTCCTGACTTGCAGCCAAAGTATGGAGATGAAAACTAACGTCTCTCCATCCATCGCACCTCAACCAGGAGCCTGCAGGCAGTGAGTAATCTTACTAAACTCTCGAGAGTAAAACAAAAACAATTACTAAAAACAATGAAAGAAATCGCCTTGAAGGACTGAATAAAAGTTCGAAACGTTGGCATATTTTGTGACTCTGTTTTGGTTCTCCATTTTCAACACAAGAAATATATGGGAATAACGTTTGAACTTACTTGAGGTCTGAACGGAACGCATACCTATTTCAATAAACTATGTCAGCAATTCATCATAGGCTATGGGCATTGGTTATTTGTCAGAATAGAGATGAGAAAACTAGTGGTTTGTTTTATTCACATTTTCATGTATTCAATAGAAATACGATGATACCTATGGTACTGACATGTGCCATTTTCCATCTGCACTGGCGTTTCCTTGTATGTGGTGGGAGTTTTTCTCTCGCGAGTACAGAATTGCGTCAAAACTACAGCACAATACTTGCCGCCCGTATGACGTTATTTAAACGGCACTCTTCAAACAAACAGGCAGGTAAAGAACAAAAGAAAACTACTACTCACCTCTTATTATTTTCTTTCTTTCTAGCTCAGATTTATTTGCCAAGTTGATGAGTACAGAAATATACAGCGGAGTTCATAAATTGCTTCACACCTCGATCTATAATCTCGTGTTTTCTTTTCCAATCAAATAATGCAGCCCGCCGCATTCTTGCGTGCTGTTAATTATTGCATGTATTCACTCCGTATCCTATTGTGCGTCTGTCCATTAATAGATGCACAGGTGAAGTCATATCGTGTCATGGACAAAAAGTATGCAACTAGACGCAGTCGAGTGATGCGTGACTATTGTTCATGACACAGTGCTTGCACCGTCCAACCCTACTAGCGCAGCCTCGGTTGACCATAACACAAATACAGCAAAATTGCTTGACCCGGTTTATTATTTTTTCAATAATGTTGGCGCTCACGTTTAACGCACATACTCTCTAACGCATACTACTCTACAACCTTTTTGAGCGGAGGACATTATTTTACCCGTACTTCCTGTATTTTAAACTGGGGGGGGAACAGAAGCATTTTACCCCCTCTATTTTTGGGATCGCTCCAACTCCCCTTTTATTTCCGGTAAAATCTAGGAAAAACTTCAAGTCATCTTTGTCTCCCCCAAACTCGTATCTTTGTATTTAAATGTCCTTTTACTTCCAAGGACCATGTCCGTATGAGTATCACTTCAACATTCACCATCTTGGGGAGCATAGGCAATCATAGAGTGATCCGACGGATAACACCCTAACAACATCATCTCTTCTCTGTAGGTTATCCATCACCACGCCCTGTGTTTGTACTCCTAGCACCATCTCTTCTCTGCATGTTATCCACCATGTCCGGTGCACTTACTCCTATCACCATCTCTTCTCTGTAGGTTATCCATCACCACGCCCTGTGTTTGTACTCCTAGCACCATCTCTTCTCTGCATTTTATCAACCATGTCCTGTGCACTTACTCGTAGCACCATCTCTTCTCTGCATTTTATCAACCATGTCCTGTGCACTTACTCCTATCACCATCTCTTCTCTGTAGGTTATCCATCACCACGCCCTGTGTTTGTACTCCTACCACCATCTCTTCTCTGCATGTTATCCATCATATCCTGTGCACTTACTCCTATCACCATCTCTTCTCTGTACGTTTTTCATCACCAAGCCCTGTGTTTGTACTCCTACCACCAGTTCTTCTCTGTAGGTTATCCATCACCACGCCCTGTGTTTGTACTCCTAGCACCATCTCTTCTCTGCATTTTATCAACCATGTCCTGTGCACTTACTCCTATCACCATCTCTTCTCTGTAGGTTATCCATCACCACGCCCTGTGTTTGTACTCCTACCACCATCTCTTCTCTGCATGTTATCCATCATGTACTGTTCACTTACTCCTATCACCATCTCTTCTCTGTACGTTTTTCATCACCAAGCCTTGTGTTTGTACTCCTACCACCATCTTTTCTCTGTAGATTATCCATCACCACGCCCTGTGTTTGTACTCCTACCACAAACTCTTCTCTGCATGTTATCCACCATGTCCTGTGCACTTACTCCTATCACCATCTCTTCTCTGTAGGTTATCCATCACCACGCCCTGTGCACTCACTCCCGCCCCACAATAGTAAACATCCCCTTCAACACTCGACAGGACAGCAATGGCTGGGAGTCCCCAGGGGGCAGAATGGGTCCATCACTTCCAACGTACACGTACGGGAACCGCAGGACGCACAGACTTGCGGGGGGCAAGGACACCCCTCCCTCCACCCCAGGGTAGAACACCGGGCAGGGTGGGGCTGCGGGCTGGACCCACGGGCTAAGGGATAGAGTTATGGGCGTGTCCGGGGTGCAGACGTAGACACGTATGAGTTGGGCGTGGAGGGGTTTGGATGAGCGGCAGGGGCAAGGGAAGTAGAGCGGCATATCCATGTTCACGAGCTTGTGCGCTGTTTCCTTCACGTGACCAGAGCTTGTGGCCTTCACCATCTTGTCTGGACCGGAGCATATAAATCTGATACACAGAAAAAAGAGTGTTTAGAATCTCAAACAAATACATAAACAAGTACACGCGCTTTACTTAGATGTGATTTGGATAAAAGGACTTCAAGCACTAAAAGGAAATTTGGATAGAAGGGCTTCATTACACTAATGTTATTTTTGATTCATGAGTACTATCACTGAATATCGAGTTATGAAGAAAGAAATGGCATTAAGTTCAGAGCCCGGTCCCGACCCTAAGTCACGCAGTGAGAGGCCATTGCGCTAGTATGCATCAGGCTTTAAGAGCCACTTGACAAGATTTTAATCTTAAAAGACAACACAATCCTCGAGTACAAAATAAGACTGACCTGTGTCCGCGTGGGCACTCGTACTCGTCGCCAATGTACGCCCTGACAGTGGGCGGGCCCGCATCTCGAATACTCCGGCCACGTGCTCTACTCGTGCCAGTTGGCCCGCCCTTCCCTGACGTCAGCTGGTGCCCAGGTCCCTTAGCATCAGCATACTGATGGCGTGCAAAGCTGAGGGCCTGGTGCAGAGGTAGCGTTGTGCTGCTTCCGGCTACTGTAGGGAGCTCATTCGGGGCCGGCCATGCCTCGTCTGCCGTCGACTTAACGCCAAAATGCTTGCTCTGACCGTCAAACTGGCTAGTCACGTCTGATTGGGAATCGTTTATCAGAGGGATGTCCCATGCAAGTAGGAAATTACTACTTGGGAAAAAGCCTGGCTGCTCTAAGCCTTTTGCCGGCTGGTACGAAGAAGAGCTCCCGAGGCGACACAAGGACCAGGAAGGGAAGGGTGGTAGCAGACCAGGCGGTGACTGGTCACTGATCATTGTAGGTAGCATGGTAGGTGTCTGATTGCCTTGTTGCACACTAGACTCTGTGCCATGTACATTGTGTGGCTCGACTGAGCTTAGCATGTCCTCTGACCCTACAGTACTAGCGTCTCCAACCAGCCCCCCAGACGTCACGCTCTTAAACTCAGTCCCTTCGTGAAACCCGGTCTCTAGCGCGGAATGGAAGCCACCAAGGCTATAAATAGAGCTCAAGCTTTGACCGTGGGCTCCCTGTCCATGACTTCCGGTTTGATCAGTACTTCCGGTTTGGCTTCCAGCTTTATCGCGAGTCGCCAGAGCAGACTTTGGGATTGGAATGATTCCCCCAACGGGCAATGATTCCTTTTCCTCCTTTGGCTGCTGTTCCTCTGCGACTCCCCCCGGATTATCCTCACTTGCAAGGAGAGATTTACTTTCGTCGGGCATGTCAAGGGGGGGCGGATCTTCGATCGGCTCGGCGTCCTTGAGGGATATCTCAGGGGGTTTGGACAGGGAGAAATTCGGATGACAAGGGAAGACGAGATGGACGAGGTATGCACAGCACTTGTCTTCCAGGACTTTGAAGAAATCGTAATTGGCAGTCTGTGGAGGAGAAACGGTGTGGGTCAAATAAGTATAGGAAACTATTTTGGTCACATGGCACTTAATCAAAACTTTTTACCGCGGAATTAACGCGCGATAGTTTTTCACTTTGCATTCTCAAATCTTAATTGAGTAATTTCTAGGAAAGTCAAAGAAAGACAAACGCATGCCCTTCTTTCTCGGTGATACATCTCAAGAAGATTCAATACCTATATTGACGAAGCTCTTTAAAATATTATTACTGGGATACCTGTGGTAGCCCAGTTATAAAATGCAACTGTTTTTTTTTTAATATTATAACAAAAGACTCCTCTTACTCTGATGTCGAACGGGTCTTCCCGGTGCTCCTGAGTTCTGCCGCAATTGCAAGCGCAAAGGCTGGTGATACGGCTAGAATGCGGTTTGCATGGAACATTGCTATCTTCTTTGGATTTCTCAGACAAGTACTCGCTCAGGTCTTCAGGAACTTTATGGAACTGTGCACATAACAACTCTATTAGACGGTGCAATGCAGATTACAGGTTAGAGATGAACAACAACGAAACTGACCTACCAAGTAAATACAGTGACCAAGTAAATACAGTGACCAAGCAAATACAGTGACCAAGTAAATACAGTGACCAAGTAAATTCAGTGACCAAGTAAATACAGTGACCAAGTAAATACAGTGACCAAGTAAATACAGTGACAAAGTAAATACAGTGACCAAGTAAATACAGTGACCAAGTAAATACAGTGACCAAGTAAATACAGTGACCAAGTAAATACAGTGACCAAGTAAATACAGTGACCAAGTAAATACAGTGTTTGTAACTTGCCGCTTAAACCCTATGTTTGTAACTTACCGGATAAACACAGTGTCTGCCTGTCAAGCTTCGTTCCTCGCACAGCTGTCGCCCATTCAGCCAAACCTAAGACATAATTACATGTTGAATGATGACAATCTCATTCCAGTAACTTTGTTGAACAATAATAATTTGAAATTACTGTCAGAATTCCTACTTTTTGGGTTGGTTTTGGATTGATTATATTTTGATCATATTTTATCCAAGGTTTCTTGGATTGCCAATGCCCGGCCGTGACATCTCTTCAATGCTGTCAGACCAAGTGCTAGTATTTGTAGTGACAAAGACATGCAATCACATACCTTATTGCAGTCGTCTTGCAGTTGAGCCGCGCAGTGCTCGAATGCAGGGCCTCGGGCGTGAAGAGCAAACACTCGCAGAGCCTGTGATAGCTAAGGGCGAAGAACTATCAGTTATTATGCCATAATGATTTCCCCGCACAATTCGACTTTGCACACCTGATTTAGATGCACGCTGTGCGTGTAATGGGAGGGGTCCCCCCACACAATTCGGCTTTGCACACCTGATTTAGATGCACGCTGTGCGTGTAATGGGAGGGGTCCCCCCCCTACACACAATTCGACTTTGCACATCTGATTTAGATGCACGCTGTGCGTGTAATGGGAGGGGTTCCCCCACACAATTCGACTTTGCAAACCTGATTTAGATGCACGCTGTGCGTGTAATGGGAAGGGGTTTTCCCCACATAATTCGACTTTGCAAAACCTGATTTAGATGCACGCTGTGCATGTAATGGGAGGGGGTTCCTTCCCCCACACAATTCGACTTTGCACATCTGATTTAGATGCACGCTGTGCGTGTAATGGGAGGGGGTTTTCCCCACACAATTCGACTTTGCAAACCTGATTTAGATGCATGCTGTGCGTGTAATGGGAGGGGGTTTTCCCCCGCACAATTCGACTTTGCAAACCTGATTTAGATGCACGCTGTGCGTGTAATGGGAGGGGATTTTCCCCCGCACAATTCGACTTTGCAAACCTGATTTAGATGCACGCTGTGCGTGTAATGGGAGGGGAGATTCTCCAGATATGCACTAGTTGCTAGAGGCAGGACTTTTAAGCATCGCCTGTGAACAGATGACAAAGGACGCGTGAGAGTAAAAAAAAAAACTAAACAAAAACAATAGATAACAGTACACTATCTCATATAGTGTACTGTCTACATGTTGTAGACATTTGAGCTTCGACGCAAATGAATAACAAAACAGTATACTTTTCGAGCACATTACACATTTATAATTTGATTTATTTGGACTGTGTTTTGGACTGTTTGTTTTCCTGTGTAATGTATATCCATTGTGAAAAGCGTGACAAAACGTGATGCGTGGCTTTACAAGTCAAGCACTGTTAGATATGGCAGTCTGTTACTCACCCTTCTGAGAACTTCATGTCTAAGTCTAGCTGGGATGCTAGACCCGTGAAGCGTGCAGGTGTGTCTGGCTTGGCTCCCAGGAAAAGTTCGAAGAGTGCAGCTGAGACACGCGCCCACTGGCGACATGAAGGTACCTAAGTAGTATAGTATGGACCAAACTGGCCTTAATTTAATGGTGCATTGAATTCATCATCAAGGTCTGTAATAACGGACGCAGTTTGAAATACAGGAAGCTGCCGCAAAATTTCATACAACTTTCCCTTGTGTCGTACCCCTATATCTGAGTACCACTATGCCTCCCTGCCACCCCTTTCCACTGTACCCCTCATGTCACCCACACCCTGTACTGTACTATAGTATCCATAGTCCCCTGGCAAATCAACATACCTCTACATGAAAACCTTCGTGCCCCTTGGCACCCTACCTCTGCATGAGTACCCTTGAGGCATCTTGGCCCCCCTTTGTACACACCTCTACATGAGTACCCTTGTGCCCCTTGGCATCCCTTTGTACACACCTCTACATGAGTACCCTTAAGGCATCTTGGCTCCCCTTTGTACACACCTCTACATGAGTACCCTTGAGGCATCTTGGCACCTCTTTGTACACACCTCTACAATGAGTACCCTTGAGGCATCTTGGCACCCCTTTATATAAATCTCTACATGAGTACCCTTGAGGCATCTTGGCACCCCTTTGTACACACCTCTACATGAGTACCCCTGAGGCATCTTGGCACCCCTTTGTACACACCTCTACATGAGTACCCTTGTGCCCCTTGGCACCCCTTTGTACACACCTCTACATGAGTACCCTTGAGGCATCTTGACACCCCTTTGTACACACCACTACATGAGTACCCTTGAGGCATCTTGGCACCCCTTTGTACACACTTCTACATGAGTACCCTTGAGGCATCTTGGCACCCCTTTGTACACACCTCTACATGGGTACCCTTGAGGCATCTTGGCACCCCTTTGTACACACCACTACATGAGTACCCTTGTGCCCCTTGGCACCCCTTTATATACATCTCTACATGAGTACCCTTGAGGCATCTTGGCACCACTTTGTGCACACTTTTACATGAGTACCCTTGAGGCATCTTAACACCCCTTTGTACACACCTCTACATGAGTACCCTTGAGGCATCTTGGCACCCCTTTGTACACACCTCTACATGAGTACCCTTGAGGCATCTTGGCACCCCTTTGTACACACCTCTACATGAGTACCCTTGAGGCATCTTGGCACCCCTTTGTACACACCTCTACATGAGTACCCTTGAGGCATCTTGGCACCTCTTTGTACACACCTCTACATGAGTACCCTTAAGGCATCTTGGCACCCCTTTGTACACACCACTACATGAGTACCCTTAAGGCATCTTGGCACCCCTTTGTACACACCTCTACATGAGTACCCTTGAGGCATCTTGGCACCCCTTTATATAAATCTCTACATGAGTACCCTTGAGGCATCTTGCCACCACTTTGTGCACACTTTTACATGAGTACCCTTAAGGCATCTTGGCACCCCTTTGTACACACCTCTACATGAGTACCCTTAAGGCATCTTGGCACCCCTTTGTACACACCTCTACATGAGTACCCCTTGAGGCATCTTGGCACCCCTTTATATAAATCTCTACATGAGTACCCTTGAGGCATCTTGGCACCACTTTGTGCACACTTTTACATGAGTACCCCTGAGGCATCTTAACACCCCTTTGTACACACCTCTACATGAGTACCCTTGAGGCATCTTGGCACCCCTTTGTACACACCTCTACATGAGTACCCTTGAGGCATCTTGGCACCTCTTTGTACACACCACTACATGAGTACCCTTGAGGCATCTTGGCACCCCTTTGTACACACCTCTACATGAGTCCCCTTGAGGCATCTTGGCTCCCCTTTGTACACACCTTTACATGAGTACCCTTGTCCCCCCTTTGTACACACCTCTACATGAGTACCCCTGCGGCCCTCTGCCACTCCGTCACGTCCTGCATCGCCAGTCATCAGATGGTCAATCTGTTGCTTAAGGTAGTCTTTAAAAAGGACATCTTCTCCCATCCATTCAATTGAACAGGGGTCTCTTGTGGAAGAATTAATCCTCCTCGTGAAACTTGTGCCTTTGAGCAAACTGCTATTTTCAGCTATAAATAAAATATTTTGTATCAAGAGGATTGTGATAGGTACTGAGTACTCCTAGTGGCTCAGACGACTACACTTGAGCCAGTCTGGCAACCCAACACACCTGGAAACACTATCCAGTACAGACTTTTACTGATAATGGATACTACATTACTCACCCCACTTTGTTTTGATAGCAGGCATGGCAAGCTTGTTCAGTAGAATATTGATTGGGTCAAAGGAAGCAGTGTTCGGCTGAACATGCACAAAGGCATGGTTTGAGCTGACTGTAAAAAGGGAGCTGGAGCTGAAAAATAACAAAAGAACCATAAAAAGAGAAGGGTTACGATTCAAAATGTATACAATAGTGAGTTATACAATCTTGTAAGGCCTTTTTACACTAGCAATTTTTGTGACAATCTGGGATTTCCCTGCAATGTTATTACATCCAAAATTTGTATGTACAGTATGTGTAAACAGCAAGCAACAAATAAAATTTCAAAAACTGGTAACACAAATGTGCTGATTAAAATGACAAACTTTGGACCTGGACAAAAAATTTGCATCACTAGAAAACATGGTTTGGTAACCAATAAGAGTGGATGTTTTACTAATGCTGTTGTATAATATTAGTTGTGTGTGAACTTGGTGGACAAACAAAATATCTACTGCACAATACCTTAAGCTTCCTAGAAGCCTAGCCTTTCTCAAGATAGAATAGATTTGATCTTCAAGGGAATGCTGGAGTTTCTTCAGTGGATTAGTGTTCTATAAACAACAGAGTATGTTTTTATGATGTGAATTATGTATGTACAGTACTTATGTTCATTCTAGTTTGCCCTAAAGAAGTCTTCAATTTTTCAGAGCCAATTACCAATTTTTAGTACAGTCATAACATTTTAGTTGTGGTACTGTGCAAACTGTAAGTTGCTGTGAATAGTGATATATTGACCCATGCTTACATTTACATGCAACAAACAGCTGGCCTAAAACTAGAAGGTTATGTGGGGAGGGTTCACCCTCTGTACCACCCAGGGGCTGTAAAGCAAATTATTTTTGGATTTTTTGATAAGCACTATTGTGTGAACTAATTTCAACTGCACCTGCGTCTTAACTTTAGCTCTACTTGCATAGGTATCTTTAGCTCCACTGCTCTGTGAATGGAAAACAAAAATTACAACAAGTGTCATTACCTGTAAAATACAGATACAGTAGTCAGGTGAGGCAAAGGGGAAAGTGCTGAGTATGCTTCAATGCTTAAGCCATGTTGAAAAGGTAGAAAAGGGGAGAACAGTTTCTTCTTATATGATGTTCCCTTTGAAAAAAAGTCCAATTTATCTGCAGTAGCAGCTTGACTTACAGTTGATGTGGGATCCATTGACGAGAACCCAACAATCTGTTAACATAAATTGCACAATCATAAACTCAGTTAGTATCTCAAAAGTCACACTAGTACAAGGAATTGAAGTAAAAAATGTCCCCTAGTGAGAGCATAACAATAGCATACAGTATCATACAACACATCCTCAAATAAGATTCATTTTTTAAAAAACATTCACACAATCATAATGATGTGCTCAGCAGTTTACTTGTTTGAACGAGCAGATGAGTCTTGGGATGCATGGCCTGCCAGTTTGTCTCCAGATATCAGGCAGGTCCTCCACTGTGTTCAAGCACTGAGCAATCTGGGGCAGCAGCTGATGTCTAAAAAACAAAATAATATACAAAAAGTATATACAGTGTATGATAAAGTGTCCTTGATTTTGATTCTTCAATGTTTGTTCACAAAATTTAGAGTTGAAACAAGACCTTATAAGAAATGTATGTTAGTTGTATTCACTTTGATGGCAAAGACAGTCAAATAAGGTATTTTGACACAGATACTGTATAATGGTAACAGACATTGTAGAGCAATGATATTTACCCTAAAAAGAAGCTTGAAATTTATTATAGTTTATCTGGATATGAGCACATGACAGTTCAATTTAGTGGAGTCAATGATAAGAGTTAAGACAATAAGAGAGTCTGTTTAGATAAAGTTAAGAAAAATAGTGCTCTTATCAGGCCTTGTTTTGCTTCTAAAATATGTGAATAAATATTATAGAGTAATAACTATTAAGTATCTATGTTCTGTACTTTAAAGAGAACAGAAAGGGTGGCCTTAGTCTGGCAATGTTGTACAGTAATGTACCTTGCGGTTGCTAATGCTCTGAAGAGACGGACATAATTCAGATCAAATGTGGCAGTTGGATGAACAAGCTGAAAAAAATCAAATCGATTCATTGAATAAAAAAATAAGGATTTGAGACAATTAACATCATGTGTCTATTTTGGTCAAGTAAAACATGTTGGGACAGCAGCTTCACATGCTGCCAAAAATGTGAAATTTTAGCAAAAACTCTGGATTTTTTTTGCCAAGCTTCAATATCTCTCTGCCAAAACCTTGCAGTTCTTTGGGGGAAGGGGATGGGTAAAAATAAGGAACAACACCAAAAAAAAAACAAAAAATAAAATAAAACAAAAACAAAAAAAAACAAACAAAATAAAATAAAAAGCACTTACCACCATGATATGACAGACTGAGAAGAGAAACACCATGGCACAAGCATGGTAATACTCATGGGTCTTCCAATAGCGATGAGATTCCTAGTGATGCAAATGTCATATGGTAGCATGTATTTTAGAAATTATAGAACCAGTGAGGTTTCAAGTGGCGAAAATGACTTAGCATCAGGTGACATAGTACAAGGGAAATAGAGATAGATGGAAGCTTAGAGGTACTCACAGAATTTGAGTACTCTTTGTGTGCTTGCTCAGCGAGGTTGGCAAGGTGTGAGGCATCATATAAAGACTGGAGGTGGAGATATATAATCCTCTGCTCCATGTCATGATAAACTTCTATTTTACACTGTGGGGAGAAGGGAACAAAGGGGTGAATAGAGCTTCCACCAATCTAAACTAATTAGTAAATACTTTGTGACAGTGTGCTTTTTGGGCACACAAAGGAGCTGCAAACTTTAGAGGCAGATCATATGGTCTAGCCCTCCCCCCTTAAAATTTACAAATTCATCTTCTGTCATATGTTCTTTATTCAAATGATGTATTGTTTGGAGGCATCCTTACTGAGAAATCTGATATCTGCCCTTTAGTTTGAGCAAATATCAAGGTTCTCACAGCTGTGAAGATGTGAGAAGTAATATATTTTGATTAGTAATCTCTTATGTCATATTAAAACTGTGATTGTAGAGGTTTTCCATGCTGACCTGCAAGTGCAACCCTTTTTAATCAAATACCACCTTTCTTGCAACCTGATTGGGTAACTAGAAATAGTCATGACGTTATACTGTCTCTTATACTGTAAATGATGCATATTTACATACAGGCATCACATCATGGACATTCTTCAAATATTTGTCAATAAACGCAAGCTGCAATAAAAGAATCAATACCCCAATTAGAACATCATTGACAGAATGTTTGTGGTAAAATCTCTAAACAAGTTTGACATTTAGACATTTGGCAAGCATTTAAAACACAGAGGCTTAGACATGATTGTATTTGACTATTTTATTATAATATTATTATCATATTTTATGAGATTGGTCTTAATAAACATCCCAGTACTGGTTGCGCAGTAAAACTTACGTCAAACAAGTTCTTTTCCACTGCTGAATTCACATGGAATGCCTTTGACTTGTGGCCAAAACTTCCTTTTCCAAAAATCCCAATCACACAAACCTTTTCATCGGCAAAGCTACAATGCGCAATAATGACAGTTATCAAGGATGTAGTACATGATAACGAGAATTACTTATGTCAGATAATGACGACGGTTAACCCTTTATCGCAATGGGCTTTTCATTCAACACATCACTACTAGTACGTTGTTTTTATTCTCTTTTGAGTAAAGGATATACTGAATTAGGGGTACAACGGATTCCAGAAAAAATCGATGCAAATACTCGATTTTTGACAATCCCTACCTTTCTGTGGAATTAACCAAAGTTTGGAAATATTTCCCACTCGCTTTTGGCACTTTTGCATCCGCCATTTTGAATTAGCCTTTGCTGATTTACCACAGGGAGACCAAAAAACAAACACGGCTGATAGATTTTTTTTCAAAATCTTAGGCACAGTAAAACTCCAATACTCCAATTATCGGAGTTATCGGATAATTCAGACACACAGTAAAATAAACTAGTTCTAAGACAAATAAACTAAAAAATAAACTAGTTCTAAGACAATATTTTCTAGTCATTCGGATAACTTCACGCTATGAAACAGTAAAATCGTACTGTTTTTCGTGGTTGTCCTGTGTATTATTTGACCGCTAGGGATTGGGGTCTGCGAGGGGAATACAAAAGCAACAAACGAAATGTAAGTAGTGTTTGAATGAAGCTGAATGTCGTCTAACATTTACGGAAAACTACCCGTCCTAGGCGTATGGGCGCTATGGGGTTCCTGTTTTTATCTTTTCGTGGCGTATAATATGATCGGGGAGCGAGGGACTAGAAATAGGGTAAGTCTTTAATACACAAGTCACGCGGTACCTTTCTCGCCTACTTTCATACTTTTTCATAAACTAACTTATATTCATCATGTCCCTAAGGCTTAAATTGCAAGATTCTTGGCCTCAATTTTACTACTTAATGTCAAGCTTAAATAAAGAATTGGGAAAACAACATTCTTTGGGCACTTCTTTGAACGCAGTGGCTAGGTGAGCGGTAGCCGCTCAGGGTCTTGAATGAGTTAAATAAACGGTAGCCTCTAAAGGAGGGCTGTCATTGCCTGGAACGTATTATAGAACAAGGTAAAACAATGGAAGGGAACAATGCCATGCATAAATTTGTCAGAGTATTGGATTGTAGAAAGAAAGGAGAAGTAAGGATGGAAGAAGGATTTTATGATTGAATTATTGTTTGCCTTGTTTCCATAGCAAAAAATTGGGGAAGTGCTTGGGCTGATTCCACCAGAAAGACATCTACCATCAACCGAATCGACACTAGAAGCCTCTACCTATGATCCAAGGGATGGTATTAAAGGCAAACCCCAGCAAGGAAACGGATAGAGACCTTGCATGCTACAAGGGTCCGCATGTTTGTGAAAGTAGGGTAATTCAATTTTATACAATTCAGAAATAGCTTTGGTGTATTTTTTCCCAAAGAAGATTTCCTCTCTGTTTAGTGTTACCTTTGTTTGCATTTCTGCATTGTGTTACTAAAACGCCTACACTGATGCTTTGATGCCAAGGTCTACCATTAGAGTACATAGAAAACAAGGATGGATAGCACATGACAAACAATGATTTATAAAAAAGACAACTCAGTTCAGAGAGAAAAAGTGAAATGACAGGAGAAAAAAAAAAGGACAAGCCCCAGTTGACAAACCAGGCATGAAAATTACAAGTACAAAAAGATGAAATGGAATACACTAAAGAAAAAAATAGTAGCAGCATGTCCATACCTAAGTTATCTGCATAATGTTTACAGATAATGTTCTTGACTTAAAAGAAATATTTTACAGAGTAGCAGAATAGAACAGATTTGACAGTCTTCTTTAAAAATTGCATTTATTCAATACAATTGTATACTGTAGTTGACAACATCACCATTTACTACAGTTTCTTTCTACTAAATGAGATCTGCATATAATACTCTGTTTTGATTGATAATTCTCTGTAATAAATAAATATTTCCCTAAATAATTATTTAAGTGTATCCTAATATTAATCTTTACATTCCAGAAGACACATGGATATTTAGGAAGCACACTCCTTCTTTCCCTTGAAATATTAGTATTCCCACTCTCAATTATGTCTTTTATAGCGCACTGTTACAGTATTCCTACTCGCAATTACATCTTTTATAGCACACTGTTACAGTAAATGTTTTGATCATAAAAAAGACAACATTTAAACTTATTTTTGAACATGTTCAGGAGCAAGAGCAACCAAGCTTCCTTGGAGAGGGAGATGGGACTCCAGATCTTTACTGATTTATTGAAACTTATATCGTGATTTTTCTAGGGGACAGCTCCTCCTATCACCACAGGTAAATTTGCATATTTATTTCTATAGAAGTCTTGAAGCTTATGAATTTTTTCACTTATTACCAAGTTTGTAATTGTTTTTCCATCTTGATAAAAGAAACAGAATCTTAGAAGAATATAAAATTGGTATGCAAAAGTGAGTGAATTCTCTTCTGTAAGACAAGAGACCTCCAAGATTTTGTTGCTTTATATTTACAAGTGGTTTAAAAAACCCATCTCTTTATTTGCAGGCAGTTTGAATTGCCCTTGTTTGAAGTTCACTTGCCAAAAGTTGTATATTTTTGACATGAGTCATGTCAAGCATAGCAATCTCCACATGAACTGTAAATATCTTTTCATAACATTTTCATAAAAATATAACTCTACATTTCCACCAAAAAGTCTACTTATGTCTCCTGGCTAAGTGTCTCTTGAATTTCCTTATTCTCTCAGCTAGCGCTCTCTTGTCTTGCCGTTTCTTCCTGAGTACGTGACCAATCACTTCCATTTCGCTTTCATCAAGTCCATTATCTGATTTATAGAATGTAGTGATGTGGCCTTGCTGTGGTATCTTCGACTTTGTGTTCTTTGGTTTAGGGATACTGTTACGTGCTATACCTAAAAGATAAAAGCCTTGTTAAATGACATTTTTTTCAATGTAGACTTTGTAGATTGGTAAACTAATGTCAACTATTGGGGGATAGAAAAGCGGCGCTTTCGATGTATAAGTTACACATGAATCGTCTAATATATATGATAAAGTATAATCTTGTGTAAGTGGCAAAAGAGTAGTGAAAACAGTTCCTCCCTTCGTAAAAATATTATTTCCTGTTCACCTTGAAGACCCTTGAAACAGGTGTTAAATAAAATGTCTCTAAACAGATCACAAATTATGGGCCATACCTGCTTGCTGGTTAGGCTTGGTACATCTAGCGGGCTCCACGTACAGGCGTTCATTTTTGGGCGTGCAGCCACCACACGATCCCCCACACTCTCCAAACACCTTCGTGCCGTCGTCTGACTTGCGGTAGCTCAGTAATCGATGTGGGATCTTAGGACTGCCCCATTGTTCCCATTCAATGTCACTACGCACGCGCAGACCGGTTCCTGTTAGATCGATATTGAATCTTCCCTTGTGACATTTGGACGCGGCAGAGAAGCAGTCCCCCGCGCGACCGTACTTGACCGGGTTACCCGTATGGAAGGAGAAGGTGAAATCATCACGATGGATAAGTCCGCTTGATGGGTCGATGCGGATCTTGTTGAACCTGCGGGAGTTAGAATTACAAATCAGCTTATGTGCTCCTGGATGCAGTTATTTATAAATTACAAATAGCGCCATGCCATCGATTTGTTCATGCGTGTAATTTAAGTACTTCAATTAATCGTTTTTTTTTCTTACAAAAATACTTTTTCCAGACAATAACAGAGCTGAAACAGGCCTCGACATATTGGGGGAAACTATACAGAGACATCAAGAAAATGGGCACCTTAATATTTTTTTAAAACATAGGAGCACCTGCCCCCAGTACCCCACCCTCCTGCTACAGCCTGGATAAGAAAAAAGTGCTTTTGATAGGAGATCACTTAAACACTCATTCAAAACAGCCCCCCTCTTATGAATATGTTTCTCTAAAAATTGCGTTTAAGGAGTTATGATTTTTCTCGTATGCCATGAAAGTTTGATATATTCTTATATAAGAGTTTTATATATTTTTAGAACAGTCTCCGGATTATAGACCTATTGCCTATGACATTTAACAACGGCATTTGAAAACTAGCAAATCGAAATCGAAGAGTATTGTCCCGAGAGTTCTGACACTATCACCGATCAGTGAGAGTAAATAACAGCAAAGCATTATGGGTACGCCCTGCAGGATCACTCAGCACAGCTCTCTAACCTTGATGTTCCCCAGTATTTCTCTGTCAGCTGTGGCGATGGGTTAGTCTTCCCTGAGCACGACTCATAGTTCAACAGACGCTCGCGATGGAAGCTGGCGTAGTTCTTATCCGGTCCCGAGTCCAGGGTAATGTATTCCTGGGGTTTGGCAGTACGCATGCCGTGACAGAATAACCGCACTGGTTCGCACTGTGGGCTCATCTGGATGGTGTACTCGTCGTCTTGATAACCAGACCACATCTTTTTTATCTCCGCACAGCTCCCTGGAAATTATTGAACGTACAGGTTAACTTCTTCAGTATTTTTAGTTCTAAGCTGTTTTGTTTGTAATAAAGTCTTCCCCACTTCTGAATCCCTGATAACGGGTAAAGATTGCCTTAGAAACACAGGCCTAGAGTCGCTGTATAGTTATAATTCTAATCTAACGTTAACTTACTTGGAATCTTGTATTGCAGACTGCTTGCGGGGATGCTAGCTCTACTAGTTAACTCAGCCAAGGTCGCAGGGCACTGAAGATTGTACCCGACCGTGAGGGCGTCGTGCGATTTGCCCTGTTTATGGAGGGCCTCCATCCAGTAGAATTTACCGGCTTCCAGGTTCACCTTAGAAGATGTCTGTTTGGCTGGTCTGTTGAGGAATGGCAAGGTTAGTAACGTTTTCCCCGAACTGTATCACGGTACTGTACGTAGGCCATACCCTAAAGTGCCACACGATGTTGAGTGATGTAGAAACAAAGCATTGTTTAACATTTTTTTTCTTGAAATGATATTAGCGCTCACGTGTTTACGCTTTTTAGAGTCTATTGACCCCTTACTTGTTTTCGTAATCCGGAACCTTGACTGCCGCTATCAGGTTTTTGCTTATGTGTGGTGCCCCATCACTAAGGAACAACTCCGCTTCATCGTCTGCGGTAAGGGTGAACGAATAAGTTCCAGTATAAGGTGCCACGAAGTAACCACTGATGCGACTCCCGTAATCGGTGCCGTCGTTCTCAGGCGCCGCGAAACTTGGCATGATCGTCATTTCGGTGGGATGTCTAGGATAGCTCTTGTCCACCGCCATGTCGCTGATGGTGGAACCCGGTACGTGACGCCACACCTCTCGCTTAGCGCCCGGGAACGCGCCAGGATGCTTAGCTGTGGTCGGAAAATTGTTATTAGTGAATTGTAAAAATGCGTCAGCTTAGCTGTGGTTAAAAAGCAATTGCTAGCAATTCACCCTGTAGAGGACTTTTAAAGCAGGTATATGAAAACATTCTATGCTGCCTAACTATGTTGAAAATCAGATAGCTAAATTGCACCGTAATGGGTTCTTGGAGTAGGACTTTCACGAATGTTAGGACCATCTTTCGCTCATACTTTACTGGACCCTAAAAACCACTTCTTCCATCCTTTAATGTCTTGTTGTCAGAAATAGCATCCGCTTTTCGGATCACGTGGCAGACTCAATACTTACGCATAGTTCGAGTGTCTTTTAGCTTCCTGATCTCTGCTGATGGCAGCGCGCACGGGAACATGTAGAATTCATCCATGGCTCCCTGGAACTGCCGTGTGGTCCTAGTCCCGTCCTGGTGGTTGCCAATTTGAGCCTCGTTATTCCAGTCCATGCTGAACGTGTCCGTTTGCTGGGACTCCGTGCTCTCGTACTCACGCACGGCTTCGCCATTCACGTACACCGTGGCGTCCCTGGTGACAGGGTCGTATGTGCCCGCGATATGTGTCCATCGGTTAGGCTGAATAATCGGCTTGGTTGTTTTACCGTAAACTACCTTATCCTCGTTTCGTTGGAAGAATCGAATCTGAAAGCGATGTTAAGAGTAAGCGTACATGACTTCTTGAAGGGAAAAACCTTTTCAGATCCATCGAGGACCACAGCATTCGGTTGCATTTTGTTAAAGCCTCTCCTTTAAGCCTGTTTTGCTTTCGTGCCTTCCAACGATCGCATTTTATCGCCCTTACTTTTCTGCAGCTACAGAATTTCGCAGGCTTCCTAACCATGGTCACCGGGATTAGCTATTTGCAAAGCACAAACGATTAACGAAGCGAAACTACATCTTAACACGAACCTTTCCTTGATCCAATATCTCAAAGTGGTACTGTCCCTTCTTATCAGCCTCTCCCGAGTTTTGTGTTGCGAAGATCTCTTTCACTCCAGACACGTCCTTCACGTTCACCCAAGTCGCCAAGGTTAGAGCATTTGTAGGTTTACCTTGGAAATTTTGGCCATCCAGCTGAATTGTGGCTGCATTAAAGAAAACTTGCATTACACTCAGTATCTCCCAACAATGCATCTCAAATGTGTATTGCAGGATTTTACCAACTCGCCGCCAAGTAATAACATTGCTATCACTCAAGTGTTTGCGAAGTTCAAGAGTTTTGTTTCAGACACTGAGTCGTCCTTTCATAAATAGAAGTTAGGCCAATATAATTATAAGGAAAAGGTCCTACCTTGAGACAGGTCGAGTCCTTGGTCGTCTAGTGCCCCAGCCCTGTGTTGGGCGTTACCAACTATCCTGCCGTTATTTCCCATGCCAGACTCATCATAGACGGTGCCAGAGCACAGTTTGTCGAAGCCGTAATGTAAGACAGGCTGGCACTGGAAACCGAATGCTGCAAAACAAGAAATAAGACAGAGTCAGACAGTTTTTTAAAATATTTCCTGTTCTATTAATTTCCGGGAATATTTATAAAGCAGGCACCTTTTCGTTCGACTGGATTAGGAAGTAGTCGTTGCGGCTGGTCGTGCATGACCTGGTTGGCAGCAGCTGCTGTCTGAGCTGCGTGTAATGCGGACTCAGTTGGTCCTTGTGGGTTCTGGAACTTGTGCAGTGCTCCAACTAGAATATGAAGATAACAAACTTTGAGTCACAAACAGTAACGGCAAACCCAAACTCCTGATTGCGTTGTAGGCTAAAAGGTTTTGAAAATACACGTTCTCTTAAACATTCCGGTAAACCCACAGGGTAAATTTCGTCTCTGTTGATCTCTCAGAAGTTGTCTGAATCTCAACACATTTTACTAACCATGGCATACAACTTTTGCGACTTTGGTCGGCTCGTCCTTGTCTTGCAGTGAGCTAACTCTGAGTGCGTAATCCGGCCTTGTTGCCATGTCGATGAGGTCGCTCTCTGGTACCTGGTCCGTACCCACAGCTACGACCTGGACACCACTGTACTGTAGCTGCTTGGAGAAGGACTGTAGGCTTTTTTCGGCATTGGTGTTATGGTCTTTCTGGGTTCCCAGTGTTGTGACCAGGAAGACCTTTGGTACGTTAGCGCGCATTCCTCCCGAGGCGGTAAACACTTCGAATTTAGCCATTTCTAGGAGGATGACCAGGTTTCTGTTACCCAAGTCTCGTGGAAGAACCTGAAGTAGATCAAAATGTATTATTCAAAACAAAATTATGAAATTAAGATTGCAGTTTTCGGCTCCCCCTCTCTTTCGGCCTATGCTATTATAGCCCAATAATTAACCTATCCATACAGGACATTACTTAGCAAAGATATAAAAATGGCTATTGATAGTAAGCTGACACTATGAAGATTAGGAAGAATACTATTAGCTTATGACGAAGAGCCTCGTCTAGTACCAGATTAGCGTTGCTGGTTTGCTATACAAATATAACTTAATATGTACAGCGATAGATGTAACGAAAGATAGATGCCTTACGTTCAGTGACTTTAGGACGTCATCATGCTCGTTGAGCTCATCCAGCTTACTCTGTATGGATGGGATGGTTGAGAAGGCCACTATACCCGTGTGCGTAGAGCTGTCTGAGAGCTTAAAGTGCCCAAGCACCTGACGGACTAAGTTTTTCTGATGTGCCCATTGTAAGGCTGTGACGTCACTTGAGGAGTCCAATGCAACCACAATATCGAGGTCATGTGGACAAACTGTGGAGATGAATTTCGATTAGTGACCGTTTACATTGCATTCCATAAAAATCAAGGTGTATGGATTGGAAAGGGAAAGATTTTGCTATCTGAGACAGAACGTTTATTTCGATTTAAAAAGTGTTGTATATAGTTTGCTTCTTTTCGAATGATCCGGCATTTTATAATGTTCATACGAACTCACCAAATTTCTGCTCGGCCGTGGCAGTAGCTGGCTGTGTCTGATTGGCCATTGTTTGCAACAACGCTTGTGTGGGTGATGGGGATGGCGCCGGAGGTTGCGCTTGTGTGGGTGCTGGGGATGGCACCGGAGGTTGCGCTTGTGTGGGTGCTGGGGTTGGCGCCGGATTTTGCGCTTGTGTGGGTGCTGGGGTTGGCGCCGGATTTTGCGCTTGTGTGGGTGCTGGGGTTGGCGCCGGATTTTGCGCTTGTGTGGGCTGTGCCGCTGTTGACAAGGTAGGGTAAGGCACTTCTGGCACGATAGACTGTGTAGGTCCAGCTGTTGTTGTTAAAGTACTCAACACTGCGTTGTTTTGTACTTGATAAGCCGCATTGGCTTGATTATACGCTTGAGTAGTCTGCCAGTAGTCATTTGTTGTGGCTTGCTCTGTGGTCTGCGGCGGGCCGGCGGTGTGGGTCGGCGCCTCAGTTTGCGCAGGCGCTGTGACGGTCTGTGCTAGTGGTGCTACTGTGGCTTGAGGTTCGGTTGCAGGAGCAGCCGTTGGAGCTGACTGAGTGGTGTACTGCTGTGCCGCTGTTGACGCGGTAGTACTGTCCTGCATCTGTTGACCGCCATAATAGCCCGCTTGGTATTGATTTCCCGTCTCGGGTTGAGTTGTTGGCTGTTGGTATGCACCTGTTGCAAGTGGCTGTACAGTCTGCGGCTCCGTTGCCACTTCTTGCTGTCCCGTAGCCTGTACCGTAGCCTGTACCGTAGGCTGTTGCGTCTGGTAGGCGCTTGGTGCTGCTGGCTGATACTGTAAGGTTTGACCTGTGGCCTGCTGCCATGCTGCGGCAGCCTTAAGCATCTGTTGTGCTGTCGTTTCCTGTGATGGCACGGTGGTCTGTGCTACTGGCGGCTGCTTTACCAAAGCTACGTTCTTGCCATTGTTCGAATTGTAATATTGAACACCAAACCGCGAGTACGAGCTGCGCCAGGTGAGTTCTTGAGGAAGCTTTTTCTTTAGCGGAGCTTCTGGAACTATTTGAATAGACAAAAGTTAGTTCTTCGTATCGTACATGCAATCTTTTTGCCATCATATATATCAAAAGCCTAAAGTCCCCATTTCAGCGTTTCCAGTTCAATGGGGGATATAAGCTATTTGACTTTGCGCTGTTTCCTTACCATAACAAGATATATTGACGACCTTCCCTGTGACCTTCACGAGGTCAGCAAAGGAGTTCACGTGCATTGCGTTTGCGGGCTCGTCCGCAATAGCGTCCGCCTGGACTCTGTCCGAATCATCCTGGGCGATGCTAACCACTAGTGTTTTAACATTGTTGTGCTTCAGACGCTCTTTGATCTCTTCCGTCTTCTGATGGCCGAACTCTCCATACGCTAATACAACAAGCGATTTTGCAACCTGCAGAAGTTAAAAACAATTTCCATAAGCCTCTTTGAAAGTGAGTCAACGTTTTTAAAGAAGCAAACATGAAATATGCTGTGTCAAACATATAACATGTTATACTACCATGTTGCATTGCATGCTTCTGTCGTATTCGTGTCTATGTTGTGTCTACGTTCTTGTAAAAAAAAAACTTGGTTCATCTTATTAATAATGGAGTGGTAATGGCCATAATTATTTAATGTTAGGTTCTTACTTCCAGTATTATTTTACTGGGTGTAATAAAGTACCGCGAATGGCAGTGTAAAATACCCGATAAAGGACAATTACTGAATTACACTTAGATCATCCGTGGAGCAAAGACTGAATTCCACTCACATTATCCCTGGAGCCACTTGAGGGGTTGAATAATTCGTAATTTGCTACTTGAAGGGCATCATCAAGTCGCGTGCCTTCTTCACTGTTTGCTTCTGGGTATATTTGATCAATCTTATTCATGATATCTTCTACGTAGAAGAACCGATTAAACCTCAGCTCCATAGTGGCAAGGGATGAGTAGGACAGGATTCCAATGTGTGTGCCGTCGTATGTGATGTTGAATGCGCCAATTGTCCCCTTGACGAAGTTTTGGATGTGATGCCAGTCTCTGTCCTTGATGTTACTCGATAAAGGGATGGCAAACGCAAGGTCCGTTGGCTGGCTGCAAGCTAAAAAGTTCAAACCAAATGTTAATCATATTGGATGACAAAATGTCTGATGTAAAAGGAGTAGCGTTAGAAGTTGATTGAGGAACGTTCGGCTTGGAAGAAAAACGCGAGATGCGTAAGGATAAACTTTGAAGGAAAAAGAAGAGCGTTTAATTAAGAAGAGAGAACGCTTGAAGTGGAAACGACAGGATTTAGCTAGAAAGGAAGATTATACGATTTCGAGAACATTCAAAAGGCTTACTTGGGCAGTTCTGGACCTTGCACTTCTTGGTATCCGTTCGTGGGCCCGGGCAGTTAGAGCCTGTAAAACAGTCACGTTGTCTCATCATAACTCCAGTACCGCATGTCTTCATGCAAGGACTCCAGGTGCTCCATTCGCCCCATTTCGCTAAAATACAAGCAAGAAATCAATACATCGCAATAAAATGCATTTAAGCAGGGAAGATTTAAGTAAAAAACTAAGATTGATTAGATAGCAATTCCATCTATTGATGTTACTTTCGCATTAAAAGTAAAAGATGATGAATTTTTTTCTTTTTAGAAAATATGACAGTGTTTTATATATAAAATGTGCAAACACAAAAATTTCAAAACCGTCTCAATGTCGAGAAGGCGGACATTGGTACTCACGTGGTGGCGGGGGAGGCTTGGCGGAACACACCGCATCCGAAGCGAGCTTTACGAACTGCATCAAATCATCGTAGTTGCTGACGAGGAACGCGTGATCAGGATCACTAGCGACCTGCCGCATCTCGAATTTGTCTACATTATCTCCTACACCCAAGACTGCAATAGTCGCGCCATCCATATCTTTCAACTCCCTCGCGCGTCTTTGCGTCGCAATCTTGGTCATAGCTTTTGAGCCACCGTCGGTGACAACGATGATCGCTTTTGGCACTGACTGACGCGCTACGTTCTCATCATTCATAAGCTGGTCCTTGGCCAGGTTCAGGGCGCGGTCCATTCTCGTGTCGCCTCGTGGTTGTGAGACGCTGTCCAGGAAAGCATCGAGCTCCTCCTTGTCGTTCTTTTCATCCAAAGCGACTTCCATATGGGGGTTGGTGGAGTAGGTGATAACCTGGCGAGATATAGCATGTTGGTAAGATTATCAAATATCACGGAAATCTTCAATCTTCACGTGTGTACCTACCGACACTCGAGTTCCATTGTCGGCCAGGTTGAATCCTCTGGTGACTGAACGGACAAAATCCTTGGTGATCTTCCACTGTGCGTCATCCACACTTCCAGAGGCGTCCAAAAGGAATGTCAGGTCCAAGTCATGTGAACAATCTGGACAAATAACTGCGGTCAATTCGGGTCTAAAGTGGTGTCCCCTTCTTATTGGAGCTCAGAAATTGTTTATTGATATTGTGATAATTCTGAGGTTTACACAGCGACCTTTGTAACAATGGTTACAAAGTCACGCTGCGTTCGTGCCCTTTTCTAGGGGTGATATAATCAACTTACGTGGGCAGCGTTGTACGTCGCACATCTCCACCTGGTTTGCTGAACCAGGGCAGTTGGATCCTCCTTGGCATGTACGAGATCGCTCGCGTTTCCCTCCAGCGCCACACGTCCGATCGCATGTCGTCCAGCCGGTCCAGTCGCTCCAATACCCTGCAGATAACACGAACTGCCTTATATATCCTATTCGTATCCTATTCGAACAACTTAAACCCTTAGTTTACAAAGGGTTATGTCACAAATATTGGTACTTTGTTTGGCTTTTTGTGGTAGGCTAATGATAGAGAAGTTTAAGGTAATATGGTTGAAAATAAAAACGTAGGTAATTGAAGTCGTGTTTAGCGTTTTCTGACTTTACCTGGACACTCATTCTCCTCGCAGTTCTGGAATTCCTTCTCCGGTCCGTCGCAAAACTTGCCATTATACATAGGGGTCGGAGCATTGCATTTCCTGGTACGAATCTGATGACCATTTCCGCATGTCACTGAGCATGCTCCCCAGGCGCTCCACGCTGAGAATTGACCATTGACTGCGGGCGCAAAGCAATTAAGTTAGCCACTAACGGAGATGTCCAATCTCGAAGCAGCCGTACGGTTTGTGTACATAGTTATTTCAAAATGGATGTTACATAATGTGTTTTGTATTGCTTTCTTTGCCTTATTTGTTTCTCTACTTTGTCCTTTGTTTTACGACCGTGTTACCCATGCTGTCAGTTTAAGTTTGGTTAAGTTATCCTATTCTGTTTATTAGCTTGCGCTTGAATAATAAGATTTGGTTGCTTTTCCAGTGGCTTTATTCATCTGGACAGGTTGCGAAATTTAGCCTCCATTGGGAAACGTACTCTATGGGTTTAGAATTCCGTGCGCACGCCATGTGCACACTGTGATCACTAAAAGATATTCCGTGAGCATGAAAAGAAACTCTGTGAGTACTCCATGAAATCCCGTGTGCTAGGTGTGTATTTTCGGCCGACTGTAAACCCATAGTGTTCGTTTTCCCATGGAGGGTCATAATTATGTATTGAGATGAGTCAGGAATGGTTAGCGTCGGTACCAACCCTATCTTTTTCCACTTCCGTATTAAATCAGGAGAAAATGCCGAGGATGGTGAGAAATACTGACGTATTGTTACCCACCTGGACAGGGTGTCATAACGCATTCGGCCGTCTCGTGGGCGAATCCAGCACATGGCTTGCCACCGTTAGACGGCAGGGGACTGTTACACACGCGAGAGCGCTTGACAAAGCCACGTCCGCACGAGGCAGTACAGTTACTCCATGTACCCCAGGTGCCCCAGTTTCCGTCAGCTAAAAAGTGAAATTGGAGTAACATCCATTAGAATAGCATCTCAATACGTAGAGGGTTTGAATGAAATGTATTTGCGTGGAAATTACGTCAAAAAAAGCAACAGTACACGATTTTGCTTTAGTATTTCCATCAATTTTAGTTAAGTCGTGTATTCACATTTTCCTGATCACAAATTAAGAATAGCATGTCCCGTATGTTTGTGACCACAGCAAAAATTTCAACTAAGAGCTCAAAATTCCGGCTCAACTTCTATTGGCTCACATTTGGTTGCTATCGGAATCCTTATCTCGAGATCTTTTGATGTGATCTATCTAACTAAGGTTCGAGGTATTCAAAGCTCTTACTTGGACACTCCCGGATTTTGCACTTCTCATCCTGGCGATCGTCGCCGATGTAGCGGCAGTCGAGTCCGCCCCATGCGGGAGGCGGGTTGGTGCAGTTCCTGGTGCGGTAACGCTCTCCTTCACCACAAGACTTTGAGCAGTCGCTCCATGCACTCCATTCAGTGTAATTTCCAGTCAGAGGCATCACTGAAGGGCAACAACGTTAATTAACTCCTAGAATTTCTTGTGCCGATCAGTCGTTCTCAGTTACGGGAAAGAATTTGTAATGGCTGTTATTAAGGAAGTTGAATCTAGTTTTGACTATACTTGAATAGGCTGATAAGTAGAATTCTACGTTAACTCACACTTTAATATACGAAAGGAAGTAGAATTTTGCAATCCCTCTTCGAGCAAATCCGAACAGTAGTTGTCCTTTATCCTTACCGTTATCTAGAGTGTACACATAGTTGGTCCTTTCCTGACCAACACACTCCAGATTATTTCCATGGCATTCCTTGTTTTCATTATCGACACAGCCTAGCCAGGGCTTAGGTTGCGTGCGTTTCATGAAGAGAAGCTGTTCGCCTTCTTGGAAATACGTCTCCGCTGCGCGAGTCCCTGAATAGCATTCCCCATTGTTCTGTATCCCAAAAGTGGTCATACCATTATTACGAGTTTCTCTGGCGCACCTGGTTAAAAGAGAAAGCGTCCTGATTGAAGATGTGTCCTGATTGAAGATGTTTATTGTTCGCACCCGCCCTCAGAATTCCTTGAAATTTTTACTTCAAAGGCGTATACGGTCGCAAGTATTTATCTTGGAGCACGAGGAACTCACACGATATCACGATATCAAGGATCATGGAGAATACCAAGTCATTCCATAATAGACGAATATTGTACAGAGGTTGCGGCCTGGTCATTGAGCAACTACCGCGCAAGAGATTTTAACCTTATTTTAACCTGCCTTACCTGCAAATGAGATCTGAAAGGTAGGACGGCCAGTCATCCCTGATGACCGCCGGGTTTTCATTGTCGTCAAAGAGCAGTTTTGGAAGAGGTCGGTATATATTATGGTCATCCCTGAAGCAGCCAAGGTCTCGGTATCGAATTTCGCCTATAAGACACCAGTATCAGACAGCAGGTCAGCACTGCGAAATCTTTATAGAATCTCTCTTTCTGTGAGAGGTTATCGAGTAAATTGAACTCGTTGGCCTTATCAACAAGGAGCCTATTATTTCATTAAAGATATTTACAATGTTGATGTCGTAAAAGCGCACAACTCACAGCAATCCTGGAGCTTGCAGGCCTTGATCTCTTCGGCGTCTCCAGGGCAATCGGCGCCACCGTAGGACGGGGCTGGGAAGTTACACGACCGTACCCGCTTCACGACTCCATTACCGCAAGATCGGGAGCATGAAGACCATAAGGACCAGCTAGACCAACCGCCGGGTCCTGATACCACGAGCAAGAAAAATTAGTAACATGGCGTAAGGCGTTCTTATCAAAAGAAGAGGCTTTTCAAAGATTTTGATCTACTACGGAAACTAGAAAAATAAGAATTAAAATTTTAAGTTTAATTTATATTAATCCTGATCCTAGAAGGAAGCTTACACCCCAGAATATCAAAATAGAACAGTGTCGTAACAAATGTAAAATGCCTCGAGATGTAAGTATTAAATACAGGTGAGACTTGATGGTGTCATAAACATCTCTGGGACACTTGTTAAGCCTTTTTGTTCATCCTGCCGTGACCAACCAGGGTGAATGTCTATGGGACATGAGCAACAATAACAATAACTACGAGACACATACGTGCACAAGGCCTGGTGTTGCAATCGTCTTCCTGGACATCGGGACCAAGATGGGTGCAGTTAAGACCCCCGAATTCAGGCGTGGGACTGGTACAGGCACGTGATCTCTGCCGCTTACCGCCTCCACACGTGACAGCACATTGGGTCCAGCCTCCCCACTCCGTGTACCCGCCATGCACTGCAAAAAAACAAGGTTTTCTTTTAAGATCTTAAAAGATTGAATAAAAAGTCACCCTCATTACCATCTGTCTTTGCCTGCGATTTGGTCTGGATTGGGCTGTGTCCCTAAATATTTTCTTAATGTTTCTGTATTGTCCCCCCCATATTTCGAGGCCTGCTGCTGCACTGCCTTATTCACTATATTTTTTTTATCTTCCCGACACTTTTTTTAAACATACCCATGCAAGGATTAAGATCGCAGTAGACCTCTTCCATTTCATCGCCTTCACAAGATTTGCCTCCATGTGCTGGTGGTGGATTGTCGCAGTTACGCGTCCTTGAGCGTTTAGCCGCGCCGCAAGTAGCTGAGCAGTGTGTAAATTCAGACCATTGCCCCCAATTGCCATCAACTGTGAATAATAAGGATAAGGAGTGGCGTCATTTAAATTCGTGAAAGCTTGATTAACAGCAATATGTGTTAGCTCTAGATACACATTTACGATATTTACACATTGCAAAAATTTCCAAAAGGGAATCCTATTTCTTCGTACACAAATACGATCTTAAAAAGGTAGGGTTTATATTTTATACAATACCTTACGATACATAAAATCCTAATTTCAAGAGGGCCACTATAAAAGGTTTAACCAGTGGCCCTCGGACGCGAGTAAACCGGACGTACCTGGACAGTCAGACAAGCTGCAAGGCATGATTTGACGGTCGGATCCCGGACAGCCGGCACCACCATATCTGGGCGCGGGGTTATCACATTTGCGGATGCGCTCGCGCTTGCCAGGCCCACACTTAGAGGAACAGAAACTCCACATCTTCCACGCACCCCAGTTACCGTGGACTGTGAAAATGAAAGGATGGTCAAAATGGGTAATCGTGATGCACGCCAAGAAAGACGTCTCACTAGCCGGAACTTGATCCGGAAAAGTGTTGCTGAGTTAATCCGTTCATCAGATCACACTCTCAGCTAAAGGAGACTATTGAGAGTGGACATTTCTACTTACGTCAATCAAGCACTATATTCGTAAAACACTGTGTTCTTTTACAATCCCGTTCACGAGACTGGAGTGGGCCTGTTAAACCTCCCGATAACGATGCTTGATATGATGCCAATGTGAAAACTGAGATCTTGCAACTATTAGACCTTACTAAGTACTATAGTATGCCGAGAAGTGAGTACCACTAGCTATGAGAATGTGGCTTGTGTGTCGGGTCATACTCACTTGGGCAGTTTTGCGGATTACAGTGCACCACCTCCCTGGCTGATCCAATGTGGCTGCAGTTCTTTCCGCCGAATCTCGGCGTCGGGTTGGAACAATCTCGATAGCGACTCATGATTCCCTTGCCGCAAGATCGACTACACTCTGTCCACGATGACCATGACGTGAAGTTGCCATTCACAGCTAGAGAAAGTCAAACAACCCCTTTAAGATCCAGCCATTAAAACCCCTCGAGTCGCCTACGTTTGTGATTTTATATTACCAACTTGAAGAAGGTCAGAGGGAAGCCGAAAGTGTTTATGTTTTGTGATGGATTTTTGGGGCAGCGCGCCTCAAGAATGCTTGCTCTCTAGAATACGATAGTCGAAAAAATGCTAGGATAACATTTCTTAAAGAATACCGTACGTGACCGTGCATTTTTTGCACTGGAACACCAATGGCGCACCCTAGGAAAGTTTCGTGAAGGATACTCACGGCATCTCTTAATTTTGCAGGGCTTCTGTTCAGTATCATCTCCCTCACACATGGAACCTGGTTTTGCATCCTGCGGGAAGTTGCACGTTCGGGTTCTGCTCTGGACACCATCACCACATGTGGCAGAGCACGACTGCCATCCCGTCCATGGCGACCAAGTACCATTTACTGTGGACAACGGGAACATATGTCATTAAGTACCATTTACCATGAATGAACGCAACAAATGTCAATATTTATGATTAGCTATAAATACGGAAGGCAGAAAGAAAAGTCACCAAAGACAATAAATTATGGACAGATGAATATTGGTTGTAGTTACCAAAGTTTTTTCGAAAAATGGACTGGCCCCTTTAACCGACAGTCTCTTGTGACACATAATCCTAACTTACCAGGACAATCTCCGTAGTCGCAGGCCATGGTTTGCTCGGTTGGTCCGACGCATGGTTTGCCTCCTAATTCTGGCGCTGGCGCTGTACATGAGCGGCTGCGTGAGCGGACGCCTTTACCGCAAGACGATGTACACTTGGTCCACTCAGTCCAGTCGCTGAACTCACCGTCAACTGTAAACAAATAATGTAAGGCTTAATTGAAGGAGTTTACATTAGTACTGATATGGAGTATATAAGAAGCAGTATTGAGCGTGTATTTATCTTTTTACTTCTTTTATAAGCTACTGTTGACCACGCTCTATTAGAGTTCACCCTTGTTACCAGCTCAAATTCAATCCACCTAAGGCAAACAGTCGTCGAAAGGGATCTAATCCTACTAATCAAAAATTAATTTGGCCTTCGAATCTAGATCTTGAATCATATCTATACTATTATAAGCGTTATGTCTGCCGGGAAAAAAGTATTTGTTTGGTCGAGCTATGACGTCATAAACCTGCACTAGCTTTTGGTTGAGCTTTAAACTTGGGCGCCATTACCGGTAAGACAGCAAAACATGATAAACACGAACGTCAGCATAAATAGTTTTTAGTTATATAAAGTTTATATTTTAGCACGTTTTATTATCAACACATTTTGACGGGGTCCTGATCTTTTTTTAAGTTATACAAACCTGGGCATTTGACACCAGAATCACATGACTGTGTCTCTACGTTGTCTCCAAGTCTAGAGCAGTCATTACCGCCGTAGTCAGGCACAGGGTTAGTACAGTTCCTTATACGAGACCTAAAACCAGTGCCACATGTCTTTGAGCATCCGGTCCACTCCGACCAGTCACTGTAGCCGCCATCCACGGGTGTGACTATTGAGATGAGATGCATGTCAATCATATGGTAGGCTCTCTTTTACCGAAACTCGCCAGTGTTGTGGCCCAATTTCTTTAAGTTCAAGATTTTCATAGTATTTTAAGCTATTGGAATTTTATTTTATACGATAATTTTGAAACACAAATATGGGTCATGTCATTTGAAGAGAGTGGAAATTTTTTTTGCGCAGCTAGGCTGAGTGCTAATATTGCGTTGTACAATAGTGAGCTTACTGTTGTAGAAAGTGTAGACAAAGTTCGAGCTCTCCTGTCCGACGCAGAATTTGTCTGAGTTGTCGCACTGCTGGTCATTCTTGTTGATACAGCCTAACCAGGGGTGTGGCGCGGGCTTCTGTATAAATGCCCCCTGTATACCGTCCTTGTCATAGGTCATCCCAGAACGGGACCCGGACCAACATGAACCGTAATCCTGGAGTCCGAAGTGAGAGTAACCTTTGAGGTTCGCCATCTTTGCACACCTGGAACAAAACAATTGAACCCCTTGATCTACTAACTGTACAGACGCTGTGTCAACGAACCATTCTTTATTTGCTATATAGAACATGATTGTGGCAATAGTTGATTGAGCTAGAGGTTAGGCTAGTTAAGGCTCAGGTCATTTTGCAAATCCTTTCACGAGGGTTAACTGGCCAAGGGGCACATTCTTATTAGTTAGTCTTAAAATAGAATTGACTGAATAGACTGCAACTTCTAAAAAGTGAACCCTACCCCCAGGTCGACCCCATAAGTATCGGGATTTATTTGGGAGATATCGTTTTAAGTTATTTTCGATTTGTATGCCAACTTATTCCAGACACAACCTAATTTCTTACCTGCAGACAAGATCTGGGAGGTACGTTGGAAGCTGTTGGTCATCCATCTGTACACCAGTGTACATATTGCTTGCCTTGTCAACATCCGTCAAGAGAAGTTCAGGCATGGGGCGTGGAGTCAGGTGAAGGTCGCGATAGCAACCGACTGACTTGTAACGAACGTCACCTGAATGCGAAAGGAATGGAGAGGTGAGGCACGTGGTAACAAGCGGTTTATTGTCCTTTACTTTGGAGAGTCTTGTCTTTTTTGAACGTTTATTACACGCTGTTATGTTAGAAATTTGCTCCGATATTTATCTCTAAAACTTATTTACGGTTTGTGATATGCTACTCACAGCAGTCCCTCTTTTTGCAGTATGTGTACTCTTCGCTTTTTCCCGCGCAGTCGCTGCCCCCTGCTGCTGGTGAAGGGTTATCGCAGTACCGAGACCTGGTACGGACGCCATCTCCACACTCCTGCGTACAGTCGCTCCACTCCGTCCACGAACTCCAGCTTCCGTCAGCTACGCGAGGAAGAGAAACAGGTAAGAATGGATAATTAGAAAAATAATGGCATTGCGTATTGCGTCATGAATATCTGTGGCACGAATTCAGCTCTTGTATTTTTACTTCGGTCCACTTAACCATCTTTCATGCATTGCTATCAATGATGTGAAATTTCTTTTTGGAGTCGTTCATATTCGGACTTGGCATGAGCCATTTGAAGGATTGGTATTTTTTAAGATGCAATGCGAGGCAGTTCAAGCAAAAAGTCGAGTACCCTGAGTTTAAACGTTTTAGTTAGGGAATATAATTTAAAAAAGTATATGAAGTAGAATAGTCCATTGCAATACAGCATATTTAAACTAGGTAGTATATAAAAGATTGTATATAATTATATTAATAGTACTTAAGTATAGTTTATAAATAAGTATTTCCTTCATTCATTCATTCATTCATTCATTCATTCATTCATTCATTCATTCATTCATTCATTTAGCTGCTCTTCAAACATCTTGACCAGCGCTTAAATAGCTATTATTTGCACAGTATTCTAAAAGTGAGCGTGAAAGACTCAGTGGCTTACTTTTACAAGGGCCAAAGGTGCACGCCTTCCTCTCCGTATCTGGTCCGATGTAGTCACATAGCTGACCGCCGTGCTGGGGTATGGGGTTCGCGCATGAGCGCCATCGCGTCATCATTCCTGTCCCACATGGCCGATCGCACTCGGTCCATTTACTCCACTCCGTGTAATTGCCATTAACTAAAAACATTACAGATTATAAACAATCCAAAATTTCTTGCTGGACTCAGGTAGGGAAATAAAAATTGAATAGCTTTGTTGATATAAAAGACCCCCTATCGAGATTGTTGATAGGAAGCTGAGCAAAAAAGCGCTTTAAATGGACAAATGTAATTTCCTTTTGGGGAACAGCCCGGCGAAATAAAGCTTTACTAAAACGTTATTCTTGGAATCTTTGCACCTGTTTCTTTGTTTACTCACTCGGACATGGGCTGAACTCGCAGTGGCCTGTTTGTTGCTTGGCTCCCTCGCACATTTTACCGCCACTCTTTGGCGCAGGGTCGTTACATTCTCGTGTTCGTATGCGCTTTCCGGGACCGCAGCTTGCCGAGCAGCTCCCCCAGTCAGACCACGTCCCCCATTTACCGTCACCTGCAAAGTCGTGCACGTCTTTTAAAAAATGTCATCAACAAAGCGGTAATTTTTGTACCTAGATACCTGAGTATCTGGTATCTTTTTGGTATACTTCATTGAGATGATTGCTTCCTTTTCGCTTTGCAGAATAAACCTACACCTTTCGTTCACATGAAAAAATGCTAGTTTTATTTATGTTTCAAATTCCTTATCAATATTCAATTTGCGGCGAGTGCTTATGGGAACATGAGCAGGCTTTAGTAACTAATACTTCTTGAGGACAGCGGCCCTCGACTTGTATGCTGTGTTTTGTATCTGTTAGTTAAGCCCCAATAACTCTTGCCTCATTCAATACTTACTTGGGCAATCCCGGGAAAGGCAGTCTAACACCTCGGTATTAGGTCCCATTTCCTGCTCGCTGCACGTCAGACCGCCGTACTCAGGCTCGGGATTGCTGCACGACCGCGTCCTCGTTTTGACGCCTTTGCCGCATGAGGACGAGCATGCACCGAAGCTGGACCAACTAGAGTAGTTACCGTGAACTAGGAGAAAAAAAGAGATTATGTTATGTTATGTTATGTTGGCCATATTACCACAGCTCACCCCAACCTATCAACAGAAAACCACCTTTCATTTTCTTCACACGTAAGCTCAATATGATCTCTTGATTTCGACGTTTATCTGTGATAACATGATAGCTACGGCGTAGAAGGGTAGTGGAAATCTCAACTTACTGGGACATGGTATGTTCTGACAGGGACGTGTTTGCTCAGGGTCTCCTTGATCCGTACAGTCTCGCCCCCCGTGCATTGGCTCCGGTTTGGAACATGTCCGCCATCTTGTCTCGATTCCAAATCCACATGTCTTGGTACAGGAAGACCATCCGGTCCAGGGTGTATATTTGCCGTGAACTGAAAGAAAACACGATAAACCATTTGGCTCTAAGCTCCATCGATGAACCAAGTACAAAACGTCTCTATCGGTACTTACCTGGGCACTCAGAGTTGAAACACTCGACAACCTCCAGTGGCTTGCCAAGCCTTTCACACCCTAGTCCTCCATACGCGGGCTCAGGGTTTGTGCAGTAACGCCTTCTCTTTTTCTTTCCGACCCCGCATGATTTAGAGCATTCAGACCAGTCGTCCCAGTCGGTGTAGCCGCCATTAACTAATAAAACAAAACACCATAAGAATACTATTGTAGATGTTTTGGAGCTGGTTTAAGGGCGCTATTTCGGACATATGGTGTTTCAGGCGACTTGGAGTTGTAGGGAAAAAACGATTTTCGTAAGAGCTTCACGAAGTTTCAATCCTGTTCCAAGTTTACATTCCGTTTGTTGACTGATTCAAAGGAACTCTGAATAGTTCTGGTTCGTCCGTTTACCTTGGCATGGCATCAGGTAGCAGTTTGACACTTCTAGCGCCGGTCCCAGGGCCTGCTCAGCGCACGTCTTACCGCCAAACATGGGTGGTGGCTGTGCGCAGTACCGAGTTCTGTTCTTGAGTCCAATGCCACAAGAGACAGAACAAGGCGTCCATGGAGACCATTCGGCGAACTTGCCATCGACTGGAAAGAAAAAATACGAAGGTGGTGGCGTTAAGATGTTGACCACTTAATGTATAAAGATTCTGATAATTTTTTCGATGTCTGACGGATTACAAATTGTTATATGCCTTCTTTTAGCAAACTACTGCAGACGTTTGACTTACTTGGGCATGGTTCGGGTCGACAGAGTCTTGTCTCCTTCAGCTCATCCTGACACGTCATCTTTCCGTGCTTGGGTGGTACACAGTCTCTTGTCCTCTCCTGGAAGCCTCCACCACACGTGGCCGTGCACGTGGACCATGGCGCCCAGGCCCCACACGTGCAGTGAGCTGTAGACATATAGATACTGTAAATTTGAAGGAGTGTCTTGATGTTTAAAGGACTGGATGAATATGTCACGCTGTGCTTTAAGCCTGTTTGACTCCACGGGACACAGAGAGTCGGAGAAGGGTCACACTAACAGCGCCTTTTGGAAAATAGCTTTATAGCTGAAATCTTAGAGGGCTTCTTATAACGCGCTTTTTTCTGCCAATTTATTCCCATGAATGCCAGGATGTTCTTTAATGAAATAAACCTATTAATACGACATTCGGTAACATGCTAAGCTAAGTATTCAAGAATTAGACTATTTTCAGCTTTCGAGGGATTTTGAGCGACCCATACTTTATGACTTTGGTGTCGTGTAACCTGGAAATCATTCAAGTCACTTACTTTGTAACCTCACTATAACTTTACACCGTCACATTACGCCGTAAACCTGCCAATAAAATATCTGCTGTTTTAGTTACTCACATGAGCATTCAACGAGCTCGCAGCTTTTCTTTTCCGTCTCCGGCCCCAGTTCACTGCAGTCACGGCCTCCAAGAGCCGGTGGCGGATTGGTGCAAAATCGGTTTCGCTCCATAATTCCAACGCCACACGTAACTGAGCATGGTGTCCACAATGACCAGTTGCTATAGTTACCATTCACTATTGGGAAATGTCAGAATGAGGTCAGACTTGTGTTTTAATTACGTAAGCCTCTAACGGGTGCAATGTACCGTATTACCAACCTGGGCAGGTATTGATCATACAACGCTCTGTCTGAGTTTCGGGACCAAGCACGCTGCAGTCTGAGCCGCCGAACTGAGGTGTGGGATTTGTGCATGAACGCATGCGCACTCGCTTGCCGCCTCCACAAGTCTTGTCGCACTCGCTCCAGGAGCTCCAGTAACCGTAGTTACCATTGACTTAAGGTAAAGTATTTTGTTAATATCTTAGAATGTTATTTTGCCGCTATGACCTGAATAGATTGATGGTATTGCTCGTAGCAATCTTTTTTAAACATGAGGACAAAATAAGGGGTAAGCTAAGGAATCAGAATTCCGTTTGCTCGCCAGGGCCTCGACCGCCATGGAAGATAAGGAAGGAAAAGACGAAGGCAACGCTAGGGAGTGCAAGTTCTGATTACTCACCAGGACAGGGCTCATCTTGGCAGCTTGAGCTCATAGTAGATGGACCAAAAGCAGAGCAGTCCTTGCCCCCATGCATTGGCAGAGGACTGGTGCAGTTCCGGTGCCTGAACATAACTCCACCGCCGCATGACACAGAGCAAGTCGACCAAGCCGACCACGGATTGTACGCCCCATCCACTGAAAGGGAAATGAATGCAGGGTTCATAAACATGCCAATGGAAAAGTTTTTTTGGGGGGGACTACTGTTTTCCGTATTTAATACAAGATTTAAGATTTTGTTCTTATAAGTTTTACAGCGGGTAATATATTTTTTAATCCTGTCTCGTTTGGGAAAAGCGCGTAGTCAATCAACCGTCTAAACCAATTGATGGGTTTCATTTTTCCACTGTCGCATCAGAAACCATTCGCATGCACAAAACAAGGGAATTGGTCACATTGGTATGACATAGCGCTATTCCAAGACGAGAATATGATTTGAAATTGTAAACGGTAGCGCAACAACTAATTCGGCTGTAAACGATAGAATGCCATATATGAATTAATCTGTCCAATATATATTCTCCATACTATAGTTACTCACAAGGACAGGGCCGGTCGAAGCAGTGTCCTATTTCTTCGCTGTCTCCCAGTCCTAGCTCGGAGCAGTTCTTCCCACCATGCATCGGTGGGGGGTTGTTGCAGACACGTGTTCTTTTTCTGAAGCCTCGACCGCATGACTTGCTGCATGTGCTCCATCCAGACCACATTCCGTACGCGCCATTTACTGCACACAAAAGTCATAAGAGAGTTATCACGTTCATCACTAAGTAACACATTTTTCATAGTGCACATTATATCGACCATATTTTGGCGACGAGAAGAGGGCAGTCCGCTTTCCAGTGATCTTTTTAAAGCAATATTCAAGAGTATTAACTGGACCTACCATCACACTCCTTCATCCTACAGACTTTAGCCTCGAGTCGCGGTCCAAGCATTGAGCAGTCTTTGCCGCCGTGTAAGGGCTCCGGGTTGTCGCAAAGTCTCGATCTGGTCATGGTACCTTCACCGCATGTCGCCGAGCACGAAGTCCAGTTAGACCAGGCGGAATAGTTTCCATTGACTGGAATGCAAAAAAAAAATATTCATAATTAAGTTATTTTTGTTATTTTGGTGTTCAGTGGATATTATGGACGGATTTGTAAGCGTTTTGTCGCTTGGTGCGTTTAAATTTTCCAGTTATTATTACAATGAAGTGGGTGGCTTTTTTGTACTCACTCGGGCAGTCAGCCACATAACACTGAACACTCTGTGCATAATTGCCAAATCGCAGGCAGTCGAGACCACCACTGGAGGGGGGAGGGTTAGTACAGGTTCGCTCACGGGTTCTTATACCAGGACCACATGACTTTGAACACTCAGTCCAGGGCGTCCAGGGGGTGTAATTACCATGAACTGTGAAACAAAAGGAAGAGATACAACAATAATTAGATCTGAATATTTCTTTTTTGATTTAGAAGTATATGAATTTTATGCATTATGGCTTATGCCCTAAGTCTTTTGAGAAAACTAGAATTGATTCTATACTATGGTACGTTGGTTGTCCATGAGGTATATTGTATATGACATAAAAGCACTCGTATCCATTTCAATGTGACAAGCCTTTGGTTTAACTTGCTATTGTAAAACATTTTTTTTCGGGATACTTGTTTGTTTATGTTAATGTGATGAACTTTCTTGGATGAACTTGTGATAAACTTTCTTGAATGAACTTGTGATGAACTTGTGATGAACTTTCTTGGTCACATTCGGTTACTTGAAAACTTACTTGGGCACATTCGCCTGTAGCAATGAGAGTGCTCAACCTCTAGCCCCATGCCTTGTTCCTGGCAGGATTTGCCACCAAACTGAGGTGCAGGATTGGTACAACTCCTCTTTCTTGTCTTGATACCCACACCACATGTGGTAGAACATGGTGTCCATTCAGAAAACTCCGTGTAGTTTCCATTTACTAGAATTTATAGATGAAAACTCATTAGAATGTTAATAATTGTTTCCTTTCCTAGTTATCTGTTTTCTACCTCATAATTTTTATTGTTTAGAATTCCAAATAACAACAACAACAAAAAACATGGCATATCTAATCTGTTGCTGGCATTTCAAAAACTGCGCACGAGTTGAGAATATATATTTCTTTATCTTTCATGCAATCTTGTACATACATGGATGGATAGAAAGAATGAGTTCTGCTAGTGAAATTCCTGCAGGACCACTAGATTCAAATCTGCCATTCTGTCTGTTCTTTTATAAGGGCATACCTGGGCAATACCAGGGCATACCTGGGCAATGTTGACTCTGGCATAGCCTTGACTGCACGCGCTCTCCAGTACAATACGTCGCATCATCTTGGAAGCAGTCTCGACTTCTAAACTGCACACCACCTCCACACGATCTCGTACATTCAGTCCAATCAGACCATCTTGACCAGTTACCCGTGGCAGGGCAGTCAGCATCCCGAAAGCATGGCATTTGTTCGAATCCTTGTCCGAGATTAGAGCAGTCCTTTCCTCCAGAGGAAGGAGCGGGACTGTTGCATATGCGGTGACGCGACACGACACCTGCCTGACATGACCTGCTGCACGGTGTCCATGGGGACCACTGCGAGTATCCACCGTCAACTGTACAAAAAAACGAGCTTTTAGTACGGCGACAATTTGCTTTTGATTATTCGTGGAGTACCCACCGTCATCTGTACAAAAAACGAACTTTTAGTACGGCGACAAGTTGCTATTGATAATACGTGGAGTATCCACCGTCAACTGTACAAAAAACGAACTTTTAGTACGGCGACAAGTTGCTATTGATGATACGTGGAGTATCCACCGTAAACTGTACAAAAAACGAACTTTTAGTACGGCGACAAGTTGCTATTGATGATACGTGGAGTATCCACCGTCAACTGTGCAAAAAACGAACTTTTAGTACGGCGACAAGTTGCTTTGGATGATACGTGGAGTATCCACCGTCAACTGTAAAAAAAAAACTTTTAACACTGATGCGATAAGTTGCTATTGATGATACGTGGAGTATCCACCGTCAACTGTACTTGCTATTGATGATTATTAGTGGCTATTGAGAGTATCCACCTTAAATTTTGAATATGAGGTTTTCCTCAAACCTTTAACATCTCTACGATGTCAAAGAAAAGGCTGTCGTAGCAACAGTAAGTAGGGAGTATAACAATGTAATAAGTATAATAATGGCAAGATGATGAAGTCAAAGTTGTGCTTCCTGATCAATTGAGATATCAAACAGCTCATAATTTGTGTACCTTTCAGAATGACTAATAGGCGCGCCATTAGGACCTGTTTCGTTTACCTTCGCAAGGCTTGTCGTTACACCATTCCTCTTCCTCTGCTGGCCCGTACCATGAGCAGTCATGACCGCCAGGCCCTGGGGGAGGGTTTGTGCAATACCGGAACCTTTTTCTCTTGCCCTTATCACAAGACTTGTCACATGTGCTCCAACCCGTCCAGTCTGTGTACATTCCGTGTGCTGCAATTCCACAATTTACGAGGTTAGATATTGGCGTCATTACTTCCTTTTCCTTTTCAATTCAACTTGTATGTCCAATAACAGTGAGTCATGTCTAAGTACATTCTGCGTGGTGCGATCATAATGGTTTCGCTATCACGTGACTGACTGACTAATAGCGTGAACAAGTCTATTTGTTGAAGTACGAATCCGTTTTCAGAGTCGTAAAAAAAGAATACAAATACGTCTCGAATATTTAAAAACCAAATTAGAAAAATGAAATGCTATTTGGCTACAAAAGAGTTTTACCATTCGTCAGCTACGCTGTGCTTTATCTTTACATTTAGTAAGACTCACTTGGACATTGTACATCGTTACAAGTTCGTGTAACGACAGCTGGACCCAGTCCCGTTTTGACGCAGTCGCGGCCACCTAAGGACGGCGAGGGACTGGTGCAATCTCTGTAGCGCTGTTGTACTCCGCCACCGCAAGTGACGTCACATATGGACCACTCGCTCCAGTCATTATAGGCTCCATCGACTGCAATAGAGATTTACGTCACTATCCGAAAATACTTTGTCTCATCCACGGGGACCCAGGGCGACGCGGAGAACGGAAGCGGGAGTGGCGTTGTATTGATATTATGATTAGACCCAGTCGCCATCATACCATCCTCATTCGCACTTATTATTTACCCACAAGCACCAAAAAGTGATAAAATTGGCATCATGAGTTCAATAGCCAGTGCTGAAAAACGCAAGACTAGTTCCAGTACCGCGCGGTTAAACCAGCCTTTTTGTTTTAGATGGTGGCTTTTTACCGGCGAACTGTCACATTTTGCGAATGCTAAGAAAACTAGACCAAACATAAGGCTATAATTTTCTTTATGATTCCCTCATTATCACACAAATCTGTCATCTTTTGTACACAGTATGGTTTTAAAGCTGTACAGTTTGTCAAAACAGCAACTGAAGTCGGCCTTTCGTACCTTTACTCGAACGATTCAACACTACGATTGTGCTTGTTTTCGCCAGAGCACGCGCATGCGCATACGTTATTCAGCACTGTCAGTTCAATATACTTACTGGGGCAGGCTCTAGCGTTGCACTCCCTTGTCTCCAGAGCGGGTCCCAAAGCCGAGCAGTCTGCCCCGCTTACGGCATGCGTGGGATTCTGACACAGTCGCCGGCGCTCTTGAGTTCCACCTCCGCAGCTTGTAGAACACGTGTTCCACTCTGTCCATGAGGAGTACAGGCCCGGGACCACACCTATGGCGACAAATCCGATGTTAAGCCACGTAAAAACGGCACACCATCGTCAACTGTTGACACCACATTGCTAATCAAACTCTCCCCAAATTTCATTAGAAGCCTGATATATTTGGCATAGTGTTACATGCTGAGCAAACAACGATTTAGTTTAAATGTTGGCGTTGACAACACGAGGCTTCATTCCAACATTCAGTTGACAGATGACAGGCCCCTTTCGAATGGTAACAACTATCACAAAACTTTTATTTTGCCGTATCTTTGGGTTATTTAAGAAGTTTATTAAAGTATTTTTACCTTCAGCTAGGAAGTGGTGTTTGGAGATCGGTTCATCGTGGAATCCGTTCGACATGAAACTGACCCTGATAGTCTTTTCCGCGTTGGGCTGGTTCGACTTCTTGGCTGTGCATCAAGGAAAATTTTGAAAACAGACTTGTTAATCAGAAATCATTCCCTTCAGGATAAACGTGGTTGTGAATGCTCTTTCGACGATTATGATGATGGTAATGCGATGATGATGATGATGACGTCAATGATTATGATAATTGTGATGATGATGATGGTCATATTGATGATGATGATGATAATTAACATGGATGTGCGAATTATCTTACCTCCACACGCTCCCCACATCCCGTCGACGTCAAAGTTCGCCGTGAGAGCGCACCAAGGCTCTAAGGAGTCTTCAGTCGTGCACTCAGTGTAAGATTTGTCTTTGTAAATGAATGGAAACACGCAGCATCCGCCCCTCGATGTTTCCGTGCAGTGCGAGTTTAGACCTGTATGAAATCAGTAAACGTTTGTCTTAATGTTGTACAGGGGTATAAGTACTGTAGCTTGACACTATCATACGTAAAAGGAATGTTCTTGGCTCATCATTCAACACTTTTAAGTTCCCATTGATTGTCTTGGTTCTTTCTCAGTGGTCGGCAAACAGTGCCGTAGCAGACCTCCAAATAATGGGTGTGGGGGAGGGGGGGGGGCACAATACAGAGACATTAAGAAAATATTTAGGGGCAAGACCACGCCCCTTCAGGTCATTCCCATATAATTTTTGAAAATATTGGGCCCCCAGTGCCCCACCTTCTGCTACGGCCCTGGCAAAGTAAAAGTTTATTGGTTTGATTGCAGTCTCTCGTTCTTACTGACACCGTGTCTTGCATCTTGTTGCTATCAGGTGCTATTTGATGCACTGGAAAACACCCAAAGCCTCGATATTCGGCAAAATTTCAAGGTTTCAATTAAGGAACACTTAATAAATATATTTAGGACATAAGCATTGGCCACTCCAAAAGTTTGAATATTGGTCGATTTTAGGCGACTATTGTGTATTGTTTTATTTATTTTTTTCAAAAACGTAGAAAACGTTTCGCAAAAATGTTTCTAGCAGCATTAATGCAATCCATTCTCTATAGCTATATAGTCAAATCACACTAATTGTCTATCCTAAATACTCCATTTTGATAGGTTGATCTTTTAGTAGCCTTTCAGTAGCCAAAAATGGCAAGACCAGATTGGAGAACGTTTTTGGTTATATGACTTGACCTACTAGTTTATTTTGGTCTATTTGGTCCACATAGCCCACATGGTCCATACCTGACTCAGGCGGGCACTCCGAGCAGCACTTCCATCTCTTCTTGACAGCATTCTTGCATTTCAGCTTTGGGCACTCAATCACCGTACAGTGGATCTTCCCATTATCACACTCGCACTGTGGCGTGCAGGGGCCTGGGGACCAGCGCTCAAGGTGCGCATGCTCCATACCGTCGTAGTAACAACCTAACGCCGTCAGCATTATTATGTAAGTTTTCAAGTTTTACTTTTTCTTAACCTATTGGTATTTAAATCAGGGGAATTTACTGCGGTGTTCTAGTCCTATTCCACCGTCATCTGTTAGATAAATATGGTAACTTGAAGGCTTTTGATTTACTGAAGCCGTGTTGCAGTTTTTCGATTGGGATTCCTCGATGTGAGTTCGCAAAAACACAAAAAAAAATTATCACTGTGTATTTGTTTCAATTTTAGAGTGACTGCGTAGCCTCTGAACGTCGGAGAGCCTAGTTCTCTTTAGGCCTTCCTTACACTTTTTTAAATTTACCAGTACCATCAACTCATGACCAAGCAATTTAGCCCACATTCTGTACAGAGTTCTATCATTATAATTAAGAGCATCAACAGACATGTGGATAACTCACGTGCATTTTCGGGAGGTTCAACGGTAACGTTTCCTGTCAACGAGGAAGGTACATGTCAGAATCATGGTTTTTTTTATAAAAGATAAATTCATTTGTTTCCCTACCCGTGCCGACTTGCGCCGAGATCGCCACGTTGTCTGTTGTAGGATGCACTAGTGAAAGTGAAGTGAAAGAAACGAGCTATAAATTAAATTGATGAAATCCATGCAACATTTATAAAAAAAATCAGTCTCGTTTTGAATGGTTAGACAACTCATATCTACTCATGACTCAGGTCACCCCTCCAGTATTAGCCTCACCAAAGATGCTCCTGTTCATTTTATTATTTCTTTTTTATATTTCCTCATAAAATAACAATGAATTCATAATATTTAAATTACGATTATTTGATTCAATTAGCTTAGTTTTATTTTGATTAATAATATCTTTGAAGGTATTTATTGACTTTAGCCTGATTAATTTTGTTTTAAGTTTTATATCAGTTTACCTTTAATGTACTTTATTTACTTAAGTTCACTTATATATACTTTTTCTTAAGTTCACTTTTCTTTACGTACTTTTATGTTATTACTTTACTTTTATTATATATTTAACCCTTATCAGCTTTAGTAATTTTCACACGTCCGTTCAAATCAATTTTAAAACGTGACTCACATTTACTTGTATCTTCTTGTTGATAATCAACTCCTAAAATTACAAGTTATTTGGATCAGATTCAAAGAAGTATTACAACATTGGGTCAGCGAACATTTCATTTTTTTCGTATTCTTTATATTATATGTCTTGTCTTTCTCGTTTTGTCATTTTTTTATTTTTCTGCTTTCTTCGTTTTTTCTTTTACTTAAACGAAAATTTCAATGAAGCTGACGTTGTCCACCTAAAGTTGTGTAAAGATAAAAAGTTTGATCTTTCCGTGTCATCAACATTCTCCAGACGTTTTGGCTCGTATAAATCAATTGGATGTCTCAATATTGAGAATAATTTTCAATCTTTTCTAAGAAATAGTCACAAGTACTGCTAAAACGTATGCTTGGGGTTACAGTTTGTTTTTGTCTTCATGTGGTGTCATTTATATTTATTAAGTTACTTATAAGTTATTCTGTGAGCGTTCTACGTAAAAAGTTACGGTCATTTTTGTCGTTGTGTCTAAGCCTTATTTCAATTCTTGTCAACATCATCTTTGTGTAATTTGTCTTCTTCATCAATAGGTTCGTGATGTCATATATTAGATGTCATCCGTATCATACTGCTTCGTCATATTAGTGATCCCGAGTCCCTGCTATCGGCGTGATTTCGCTTGCGTCTTGTCAAAGTCCCCTGTCCTTCGGCTGTTCCCAATTATGTTGTTTTAAGGAGACCAGTCGTCTTTCAAGGTGTGTCCATCCGATTTATACTCAGTTGTTGTTGTTGTTTTTCAGCGTCAGTCGTCGCTAAGTTGCACGTGCACTTCGTTCACTGAGCGTATTCTGTCGTGGTTTTGTTGGGTGTGGCCAGTATTATATCCCAAAGCAGTCTTCTGCCTACATGTCTATGGTTGGTAGATAAAGTCCGTCTTTGTTGGAAATTCGTTTTCATATTCACCTTCACATCTCGCGCACGACTTCTTGCAGTTCTCCTTCATCCAGTCGTTGTCGCAGTTTTCGATCGAGTAACGGTTGCAATCAGCGCTTGTATCTTCGCACACGGCTAATAGTAACAGTACGACCATATTAACGTACGCTAATACTGTATAGTGCTGCCTCGCGACTTTGGGATCACATTTTGGCTTAAGCCACTAAGACACTGCGAGCTAAAAAAACAGTCACTGTATGCTCTTTTAAAAAACCTGTTTAGAAGTATATCAAAAACATAAAAGCAAAGCTATTTGGAAGATAGAAAAGAGTTTTCATGGTAGCTATTGTCAGAGAAACATTTTTCTATTACGTCTGCGTTTACCTGCAATTTTATAGATGCAATTCTATTGTCTTAGTATATTTTGTATCATTTTGCAGCAATCAAGCGTGTACTTACGTCTGCAGTACTTGCACTTTTTGGGGCAGTTGATCTTGAGCCAATCCTCATTGCACTGAACTTGTGAGTACTGTGTGCACTCATCGTGATCGAAACAGGTTCTCGCTGAGAACAGAGATACACACGTTAGTATAGGTCGTTAGATACACGTTAGTCCAGGTCGTTAGATACACGTTAGTCTATGTCGTTAGATACACGTTAGTCTAGGTCGTTAGACACACGTTAGTCTAGGTCCTTAAAAACACGTTAGTCTAGATCATTAGATACACGTTAGTCTAGGTCGTTAGATACACGTTAGTCTAGGTCGTTAGACACACGTTAGTCTAGGTCGTAAGACACACGTTAGTCTAGGTCGTTAGATACACTTTGGTCTAGGTCGTTAGATACACGTTAGTCTAGGTCGTTAGATACACGTTAGTTTAGGTCGTTAGACAGACGTTAGTCTAGGTCGTTAAAAACACGTTAGTCTAGGTCATTTGATACACGTTAGTCTAGGTCGTTAGATACACTTTAGTCTAGGTCGTTAGATACACGTTAGTCTAGGTCGAAATGATTTCTTCGAATGGAGATCAATGCTATAGCACTCTTCGTACTTATGCACCGTACTTTATGCGTTCCACAACGTCGAGAGACCCAATAAATATGTATTTGATTGTCTTCTACGTTACATTGACATGTAAGTACATATATGATGCACATGGAAACTGGCCAACGGTATTAATAAAACAGGGATAAACTTTTTTGTCGTCTCGTCCGCTTGCAAACTTCTACTTACATTCTGGGATGTCAGTGCTGTTTGCTGCCGCACCGGAGTTGGTGTTGGTGTATCCTGCAATGCTTCCTGGGAGCTGAACCAATATCTTCTCCATGATTGGTCCATTCTGTCCTCTCGCGATCTCGGCAATGCCGCCTTCCGTGGCTATCTTCACTACTACGGGCTCACGGGAAGTCTCAAGTGATGACGTCAGCTCCGTTGGCACGGTAACGCTGAGTTGTTTAGGGTTGCTTCGGTTTGCTTGATCTACAAGAAGAGCCATCATGATCCACAATACAGGCACACAACGAGGAGGTCAGGATCTGGCTTGAAAGTGTAAGTTTGGATTGTTTCTCGAACCTCGGAATATTATAAAATAATTTTGCTTAACACTATCATCCAGGTTGCAACCATGTCCATTTATAACAATTGATCGTATTGAAGTAGAAAATACGGGTTACCTATATTTCATGTATCCCTACATTTTGTTTATATACAAGCGTTCTACGGCTCATTAAAGATAGTTTGGTTGACATCTTTGCTTGTAATTTGGCCGTCTCTTCTTTTCTTCTTTTCTTACATACTGAGTGAACTGAATTTTACTTACCGTTTCCGCACAGTCCGCATTTGGCCGGACAGTTGGACTGCATCCAGTCCTGAGCACAAGAGGTTGCTGGGTAATGACTGCATCCAGCGTGGTCCTCACACCAAGGCGGCCTGTAATCTAAGAGTTTAATTCAAGAATGTACTTTTAAGTCCTCCAGAAAACCTCTCATTTTACGCTTGAATTATCAACATACAGTATAAGTTTGAAGATTTTTTAACACACGATATTAACTTGAGAAAATGGCTTCTCGTGTGTGCTATATCCATAATCTATCAACACGGAAAGGTCTTCTAAATATTGATACCTTCTGTCGGAATGGCTGGACTCCAGTTTCCATCATTTCCAGCTAAAACACAAAGAAAAAACTTATCAGCCTTTTTTTTCATTAAGCACACATATACACTTCTATTTTCTATTTTTTTTTTAACAAGGCTTCAATGTTCCTGATTGTGCAATAGCTAATTATGGGATTGGTCATAGAGAATAGAGAGTTATTGTACTTTGACATAAAGCAATTGTATATTGTCGTTTGATTTTTACAGTGGGTGTAAACATGCTAATCCAAACAATAGAATACACTTATTAGTGTAATATTAGCTCGTGGCGAGTACGGCGAGTTTTGTTTAGAAACACTTTGCAACAATAAATTAGTTTTTCTGTTTGCTCATCGATAATATCAGTGTTCGTCGTGCAGGAGCTCAGCAGGCGAGTGAAATACTCTGCGTAAATAAGTCCACAAGAAGCTTCCAATGTTGAATTTCAATCACTATATCGTTCTAACATTTTGTCTTTTAAGCGAAGAATTAACATCTCATGTTAAAATACGGTCCATTGTCTCCATACGGTCCATTGAGTCAATTCTATTGATGCCTCGCTCCTTGCACACGATCTCTGGACCTCAAGGAAACATAGTTAGCTCTACACTGCTAGTTCTTACCATTCAAAGAACATCGAAGCGTCAATATCATGAAAACAATGAAGATTTTCGACATGCTCCTTCATTTCTAGGTCTTTAAGAGGACATCTTTTCCCTTCCACCCTCTCGATGCGGCATTGATTTAAAATTAATGTTTGCATAGAATAAAGTACCGCCACCCGTTTTGGAGGACAAAAAACCGAGACCGAAAAGTGAAACAACTTGGGCCGTGCACGCGTGCGCACTTCGTGTTTTTTTTTAAGTACATATCGGTAAATGAAAATCCAACTTGCATCGTTATTTATTATTGATTTAAGTTTTGAACCTCGCTTTATTTAATTAAAAACCATGTTATTGAATTTAAAGAGTAAAATGTTCCAAAGTATAAAAGAGATTGTGTTTGAATAGCTGTAAAGAACAACTTATTGGCCGTGGAAAACTTGGTAACGTGATTGTAAATCGCAGATTAATCTAGGAACAGTAAATGTATTTATATCCGGATTCAAATAAATCTCTTAAAATAATTGTAAATAGCATTTTAGTTTTCAAACGAAACAGAACTTGAGACAAAGGAGCAAATACTACTCAGGGTACCCGCTGACTACCTGTTCCGTGTTACGGGAACTTATTTGAATTTAGGAATCCAGAGTTTCAGTTATTCGATTTATTTTTATTAAAATCAAGATAAATTAAAATCTAAACTGTGCACTTACTGTTTTGTTGGACGATCACATAGTTATCCTTCGCGCGGAATGACACCGATACGTTCTCCTGTGGCTCGCGGCCACCCCACCCTCGTGTCGTGCTTTCTGGCACATTGAAGGTCTTCGCCTGCTGTTCCCTGTTAAAGTTCACTGAAATGTTCCTTATTGGTAGCGGAGCGCTCGTATTCCTCAGTGGCACGCTAACCGTCTCGTTTTCAAACCCCGTGAATAAAACAGTAACGTTCCTCTGTAATGGGGGCCCAGTAGGCTCCTGAGAGCCAGTCTGTTGCCCCGCGAAAGAAACTCGGATCGTCTGTTGAGTTGAATTCGAAGGAGGTAACGATACAAAACTCTGTGGCGCTGCTGTTGGCTTTTCATCAATAAATGAGATCCGCGTATTCTCCTTGCCGTCTTTAATGCTTGGCTCGAGCGTTACTTCGTTCTGACTAGGTTGACCAGTTGGGTGATTGTCGACCAAAGAGATCTTGATTGTTTCGTTACGATTCTGTTGAGCCTCCTCAGGCTTTGGCGGGATGTTCACGGTAAAGGGAGGGTTCCTGTGCACCTGCGCGTTATACGAGTTCTGCCCTGATGGCATGTAGGATGGCGCTGCTGCTGTCGGTGCAGCACCTGTTGGGTAGGCAGGAGCCTGCGTGGGATTGCCCTGAGACGGTGCGGCTGCCTGGTAGGTAGCAGCTTGTGCTGGTGCTGGGTAACCCGCTGTAGGAGCAGCACCTGTGGCTGCCAGATGAGCTTGTTCTTGGTTTGCAGCAAAGAAATTTCCCATCGGTTGCGCAGACTGAGTAGGGTTACTTTGAGCAGGCTGACCCGCTGTTTGGTATACCGGTGCCGCCGTGGGGTTAAATGGTGCCTGGGTGGGGTACGCTGTTCCCGCCGTGGGGTTAGCTGGCGCCTGGGCGGGGTAGGCTGTCGCCGGTGCCGCCGTGGGGTTAACTGGCGCCTGTGCAGGGTAGGCTGTCGCCGGTGCCGCCGTGGGGTTAACTGGCGCCTGTGCGGGGTAGGCTGTCGCCGGTGCCGCTGTGGGGTTAGCTGGCGCCTGTGTAGGGTATGCCGTGGCAGGTGCTGCTGACGGATACGCTTGCGCAGCTGGAGCAGGGGCGGGTGCCGCACTAGGGTAGGCCTGCCCTCCCTGTTGGTAGGCTGGATACCCCGTTTGATATGCAGCATCCTGTGATGGGTATGCTGAAGCTGGCGCTGGCGCGGCAGCGGACTGTGGTATATCTTGTTTTTCTGTACTTGATTTATCTAGGATATGAATAGCGTTTGTAAGGCGCATTGTACTTTTGATTTGAATTATATAGTTGTAGAGATAGGATTCGGGAGCTCTTCTTTCTACTTTACATTTTCAAGATTTGTAAGGCAATATCGTTGGATATAAAAAGATTCATCCATCATTGTGCAAATAAACAATGCACTTCTAGTGCGTCTAGATTCATTTGCCTTCGTGTTTATTGAAGCGTAATTTAGGGTGGTCCTGAAATTGCAGCTTTTTGTAAGCTGGGAGCGGATACCGGCCCCTGCATCTTTAGCAGGGCTCATCTTCAACGAGCTCAATGCAATTCCTGACGCGTAACCCGATAATTCGCATGCCCCGGGGCATCCTCGCGCGCTCGTGTTCACCTCTCACTGAGCGGCAATAGGGGACTTGCGCTAAAAACACGTGACCTTTTCAGTGGCAAATTCAAGCCAAAATAAACACAGAAATGTCTGCGCTTGTCTAAACAAAAAACGACGAAAAAATAAAATCTTTATATACAAATAAGCCCTTTCTGACAAAGAAACGTTCCCGCTGATTCTTAAGCGCTGAATTGGTTTTTGTTACTGTTATTTTGCCGCTAAAAGCCTGAGCGCGCGCTACTTTGCCACTCAAAAAGTCACGTGATCACTTATCGCAAGCTTCCTATTAGGGAAAGAGACCCTGGTGAGATTTCTCGTGTTACTCCTAGATTCTGGTTGCTAAACGAAATAGAAACGAAGAGACCAGCTCTCTCCAGGGCCTCTTTTTCTCCTTGCCCTTGAGGTATGAGAGTGGTGGATACTGGCGAGCGAGGATAGCGAACGATATCTCTAGCTCTCGCATGTGCAGTAGTGACGCTTTGCCTATGTGTGCTGGTCCCAAACGTGCGATTTTCCCCCATATGTTTTTATGCGTCCATGATAATATCATAGCACTAACTAACCCGCAAGGCTTACCTGTGCAGTAGTTACACATCTTAGGGCAGTTCAACTGAACCCACTCGTCTGCGTTACACTGATCTGCGCTGTATGCGTAACATCGCTCGTTATCTTTGCACCAGGACTCCTCTGATGGAACAATAAGTAAGCAATGATTAATTTGAGGGAGGTATCCGAATGAGTAATACTTTCTATGCAAGTAAAGCCAACTCCTCCGATAAGCGTTTATCTTCTGGGACCAGCCGCTCGCTTATGCCTAGTGCACACTAGTGACATAACGACATAACAACATAGGCGCGCACACACTCTTTTAAGCCCAACATAACGACATGGACATAATAACATAAAAGAAAAAACATGTTTTTTGTCTCATGTCATTATGTTTATGTCGTTATGTTGGGCTTATGTCAAAATGTCGAACCATTCACACTTGAACATATGAACATAAGGGTGCACGCGCCTATGTCATTATGTCGTTGTGTCACTAGTGTGTACCAGGCATTATAAGCATGCTCAAATATAAATTGTGTTTAACCAGGGAAGGAGGGTGGGGTTGACTGTCTAAGAAATAATGTGCTACGCCCTCGGTGATTTACACGCTTTTGTTAGAAGCCAATTTTGAACGATAAAGAACTGAGTAACTGCTACACCTGCTGCCTTTTTAAAGCAAATGAAAGCAGAGGGGAGATGTGGATCGTATAATTCGTACAATTATCCGTTAAAGGTCATTGTATGTTTCTTCTCTTGTCATTTGACAATTGACCCGTATAAAGTTGCCCCGGGGGGAGGGGGTGGGGGAGTCTGCATAAAACTAGACGGGGATCGTCTAATGATCGTCCTAACTTTTAGGGTATTTATCAAATTCTATTCACTGCACTTGCGTAGGAGGTGTTCAAAGTTTCTTTCTCTTCTGCTATCTTAAGGTTAGAAATTGCTTCGACCAGACCCAATGTGTTATCGTATAGGGGCTAGAATTGCTGCTGACCACTTTCAAAGTGCTCTCTTTTAGGGTTGAAATTAATTTTGCCGACGATCACCCCGCCTCTTTTGATGTGAGTCCCCCTCATCCCCTGTGAAAATCGCTAACAAAAAGTGTCAAGCTTGGCGTTGAGTGTAACGCTCGGCTAGTCAAGCATGTGGGCACATGCCCTACCATCCAGTCTCTGACATGTTATCTTAAACGGGACATTGATGACGCGCCCTGTCGACAAAACTAGTGGTGTCTCAATATTTTCTACGGGATAATAATATATAGTCTTTAAAACGATTATATGGTTCTTTTTCTTGGTTCTTTTTCTTGGGAATAAAGATAAAAAGTGTTTTGAAAGTTTGATATACATGGTGCTGCAAACGTTCTTTCAGATTATTTGTTTGTTCATTCAATGATTTATGAATTCATGAAATGAAATAGCGGCCATTTCAATAATCTTGATGACTTGGAACTAAGTTCTTTTTTTTTTTTTTTTTTTTAATATATATTTTTAAATATCGAAGATACCCTGAAATTGTAACCTTATTTATTTTAACACTTTTTTTTGCCGGCGAAAAAATAATACGAATGGCATAAGAGCACTTTTTGATACTTTTTTTTAAGATTCAAGGTTTTGAAATTTTCTCTTATAGCATTTTATAGATTTTTTGTTTATGCTTTTCGTTAATATTTGAAGGACACCAGAACATAAAGTAAATAAAATTTGATCTTTGACTCGGGTTAATCTTTAAGTGTCAGGTGTTTTGCTAAAAAAATTTTAACGTCGAGAAACTTTTATATTAACGGTTTGAATACAGCCAACAAATTGACCTTATACAGTTGATAAAGTTCTCTTTTTTGCAGTAAGTTATAATTTATTACGATATTTTATCGGCTTCTCAGTCGGGTGGCTGCTTTCAAGTTTTGTTCCGGACCTGCTACTCTTTGTTCTGACTTAAATGAAATATTAACTTAAATGTATTTTGTCAAAAATATTATGACAAAATGGCCGCTATTCTTGATATTTAAGATGCAAAATCTTAAAAATCGAGACGCCCCAAAGATCTTGCTACTTTTCTACCCCAGTTATCATAAAAAGAATTTGTTGTGCTATAATATCAGACGAAGGATTGATATGTATCGGGGCCCATTACATTGTTAGATTGTTGCATAATACAACTTGAGTTTCGTGTTAAATGGCTCACCTGAATTCGCCCATGATGTAAACAGTGCAATAACGCATAAGGTCGCTAACTGTAATGTTAACATTTTGCTAGTTGCTTTTCTCCCGTCTTCCCTTATTCCTTAATCGTTTTCTACTAGATGGTTTAGAAGGCTCCTCGGCCTCCAACCGCTGTTGGATTTTTCTACTGCAAATCTAAAAACAAAAAAAATATAATGTTAGAATTTTCATTTCATTTTCTTATGGGATAGAAATTGAGGATTGCTTACGGATCTTGCAGTTAATTTTGCTTATCATAAGCATTGGTATGTGTATGAGGAAAAAAAGAGATGGGTTTGATGTCTGTCGAACCGATAGAAATAAGATAAATAACGCTTCGAACCATGCCTAAACCCCGGTAAAACGAGTTATTTTGCATAACCCTTGAAGGTAAAAAAAAACTTTAATGCAATTAAACTAGTGCACCCAGGATGCTGCAACTAGTCGATATGACAGTTGCTATGACTTTGGTCAGGTTTACTCAAGAGTAGCTCCACGATACTTCCACAGCAAGATTATTTGTACAAGAGTTTCAGGTATAGGATTTGCCAAAGCGCTAAACCTACTTCTGTTTTCCCCTGAAGTCGTAGTTTGAGATACTAGAAGATGGAGTTACGAGAGTAATTGAACTTGCGGGTACAGGATGGTGGTGATTCCACCCTCTAGCAAAATATTGATCAATAATTTTTATTTGAACGCCGCTTTAATTTGTGTATCTATTGTCAGCGCATAGACCCCTTCACCCATTCCAGTAATCGTACGATAGAAAAGCCCACGACGACGACGATAACGACTTTTATATGAAAAATCAAAGTAATTAGACATTTTAGTAAAAAGATCAAACGACAGGCTAGTATGCAACCCCCTCTCTATAGTTAAAATAGTTAAGTTAAATTATGGTTATTGAGAAAGGTATCGCGTTATAGTCAGATGGTTTAGTCTGGTTCTATGGGAAATGGTGTGTGAGCAAGATCTGCCCAACCAGGAAAAATTCCAACGCTCAAATGCTTTTAGATTACTCTTGAGATTTCCCCCAAAAACCAACTTAATCTACTCTCAAATCACATCAATGTGGACGATATAAATTTACCTTATTTCTACAGTAGCACGCGGCGAAGTATTCAAAGAAAATCCAAAATACCCTATCACCGTAATTTCTTCATCCTGGCTCTAAGAACGATAAGTAAACTACTCTCGAGAACAAATCAGGAATTCTTTTGTTCGCGTATTTGGCGCGCGCATGCGCAGTGCTTGAGCCACGTATGTAATCAATCAAGGCACCATCAGTTTGCGCTAACACCGCAAGGTTGTTTTTGTGATCGGATAACTGGTCGCCAATTAGCTTATACTTGTACGTTCACGGAAACTATACTCACCCAAGGTCGCATACAAACGTCTTAGAACTCTCGTGGCCCGAACAATGTTTTACACGCTTTTTTTTCAATTTATTTATATCTCCTATGTTCTATGTCTCCTATATTCTCTTGTATCGTAGAATGTTTTATGTTGGTTGTATTGGGTGTACAAAGGTTTCACGCTTGAATGTTCTAGCTGGTTTCGAATCACAAAAGGATGCAGTTTTTCCTTGTGTGGCCATTTCTCTGTCAGTTAGAGCACACTGCATATCTACCACCAAAGGGGTATTTGTGATCCCTCATTCGTACGTCAAGGGTCGTGTTTGTCTTCCTGGTGTGGAAACACTAGAGATCAAAGATTACGAACTGGTCGTACATGCTACTGCAGGCTGCTTCTGGTGGCCTTGTATGCGAGACCGGTCTTTTCAGATTCTGAGTGTCTTGCAGAAATAAAACAAATTACGAAAATATACAAATCTGTTAGGAGTGATGCTTACGTAATTCATTTGGTTTGCCAAAAAATCCTTTTTGCATAGTTTGTAGGGGATGATGATTTAATGATAGTATTGTACGCTGTTGTTACTACTCTCTATCACTATAATCAAACAGTTTTATTGTAAAGGTCGATACGCTCCTTGACTCAGACCCTATCATCCAGAGATCATGGACAGTCTTTCAATATCTCGATGGTTTATGGATTATGTTACAAGCTTGATATCTGTTTCGTCCTAGTCTCCGCACGTCCTCATAGTCCATCTCCCAACACAGAAAACCCTGACTTGGATCTTCGAAGATAGACAAATTTAGATATGTCGGTTGAACACTCATTTTGCACGGCAACAAGGCCAGAGATATAGCAGCCCGCTCATAAGGCCTAACGTAACGTAGCTTGATTACCTCATTGTTCTATTGTATTCCCGTTTTACTGTTTTTTTTTTTTTCATTGTTTTGTCTGTGATGCATCAGTCCAATGTGGTGTAACCTTCTGAGAGCTGCTACACGACCCAACGAGGCTGTGTCTTACGGCAAATATAGGGACAGGACATCAGACATAGGGGAGGAATCAGTTCAGGCAACATAAATGATTTGAAAGTTTTTTTATTCTCTTAAATTTCTTAATCAGAAATATAATACATCCACCTTTATTCATATGTTAATCATCTTTCTAAGAGTTAGTTAAAAATAATTTGAATAAAATATGTTTGGTTGATTTGAATTAAGTCCTTTTGATTTGGATTCTTCTCTTCAATAATACAGTAGAAAAAAAGAGAACTCACAGCTTTGATGCATTTATAAACCCGTTTGCGGTCATGTTCCCCGAATATCTAGCGGTTAATCTCCTCACTGTCGCCATTTTGCTTTTCAGTGACCGTTCTCTACTCAAGCGACCAATTCAAGATAGCGGCTGGTTTCTGCGACTAAAACACCTTTTGTAACGCCTCCTAATCATCACTAGATGGATGCTTTTAGTTAAGAGTTCCCACATTTTTAAAAGCGAATAAACCTCCTAGTAAAAAGAAACTCTCGCAATCGCGCTCAGAGTACTAGAAACTTAGGTTTAATGAACATGCCTCAATAATATCGTATCTAGCAAAGTTCCTTTGAATTCAAAATGGTACTTTAGCTGAAAGATTGCGCCGACTCGGGCAAAATTTTCAATCGTGAAGGCCAAATTCAAAAGTTTGCAAATTGTGTCCTGGTTAAGACGTTAATAGAAATGATGGCTTGCTATAGCAAGTATATGTCGCTACATATAATCTAAAGGCTGATTTAGACAGAACGATTTAGTTGTATGCGACACCTCTTCAACTTGAGTCGTAGAGTGTAAATCAGCGTACGACTCCACTACGATGCTGGACTACGAAAGTCGTAATGTGTAATTCAGGGTTAAGACATGTCGTAAGCCGCATACGACTAAATCGTGCTGTCTTAATCCGCCTAAATGCAACGTTTCTATGGACTAATAGTCCAAAGTCTTTGAATTACTGCCTCTATCTAGCCTCTATAGCTTTTATAGAACTCTTCTAGGTACTTATTATAGTCCTCAGCCTGTTTTCTCGCCAGCTCGGCCGTTTTATACTGTTGTGCGTAGCGGCTATCATATTGGTAGCGCGAAGCCGTATTTGCGTCGTCAGCGTACGTAGCTTGATAGGGGTCTTGATAAGGTTCTGGGGCAGGAGCAGGTGCTGAAGATTGAGGGGGCTCAGGATAGGCAGGGGCGGGGTTTGGGTAGGCAGGTACCGGCTCAGGGCTGGAATATGCGGCAGGGGGCTCAGGGCTCGGGTAAACTGATGCAGGGCTGGGGTAAGCTGGTGCAGGGCTAGGGTAGGCTTGGGCAGGGCTGGGGTAGTCTTGTGCCGGTTCAGGGATTGGGTAGGCTGGAGCTGGTTCAGGGTAGACCGAAGAGCTTGCCGTATCTGCCTGTGTATTACTAGCCATGTCATTGACCTTCGTGTCGTTGCTCTGCGTAGCCTGTGTGCCGTTGTCAGTCTGTGTGCCCCCTTCAATGCGAGTATTATTTCCGTTGTTCTCTGGTTCATTGTAGCCTGTTGGTCCTTTAGCTGGAGCATACTGCGGTAGAAGACCAAGTGTTTGAGAGTTGTCTGGGTTTTTAGGGTCGGCAACCACCCCTGGACCAAGAATTGGTGCCTCGGTCGCGTTTTCCCATGCGAGAGGTGCTGGTGTAGGAGGCGGTGCTGTTGTGTTTGGCCACACTGGAGCTAATGTCGTCGTATCCGTTAAAGGAGCTTCCGTAGCGTTAAACCAAACATATGGCGGTGGTGTCATCGTTGTGTTGATGGAAGGCTTCGTAGGGACTGTGACGTTGCCACCTTCACCTCCACTAGTAGCGGTAGGGGCTGTCTCGTTCCCACTTCCACTGGGTATAGTAGCGGTAGGGACTGTCTCGTTCCCACCTCCACTGGGTGGAGTAGCGGTAGGGGCTGTCTCGTTCCCACCTCCACTGGGTGGAGTAGCGGTAGGGGCTGTCTCGTTCCCACCTCCACTGGGTGTAGTAGCGGTAGGTGCAGTCGCGTTCGGCCACACCCATGGGGTCGTTGTAGGGGCTGGGGTCGGGACATAGCAGCCAGGATTTGGCTGAGGGTTACCATTGCATGGGGCTGTAAGGTTGGGCCACACGATTGGCGCAGCAGTAGCGACAGGCCAATTTTGTACCTGGTCAAAAGTTTCTCCGGGCTTGTGGACAACAGGAACACCACTGGACCCCTTTACTTTAGCTACCTGGGCTGGAAAAGCAACTGGCTGTTTTCTCGAAGCAACTGGCTGTTCTCTCGAAGCAGGTGTCTGCTGTTGCTGCTGCTGCTGCTGCTGCTGCTGCTGCTGCTGCTGCTGTTGCTGCTGTTGCTCTTGCTGCTTCTGCTGTTGTGGTTTCAGCTCATTCATCTCATCTACTTTGTTCTGCTGAATCGCCTCCGTTATCTGTGGTGGGAGCGGTTTAAACCTCTCTAGAATTGGGAGATGGATTCCTGGGCGTCTAGGTGGTCCCTTATACTTAGGAGAACCTGGAGGTATTTGCTTCGTAAGTACAGGCTCATTAGGCTTTTGTCCGGGAATAAGTGTCCCGGCCTCGTCCGGTGGTGGTCCCCCTACGGCGTGTCCTGCGCCGATACTAGTAGGTGGGACGTTAAACCCGGCGTTAGGGAGAGGAACTGTCACCGTTTGAAGAACGTAAGTACTTGGCTGGAACGGCATCAGGGCAGGTTTTAAAACGTTATCATCTTGTCTTGCAAGAACCGGGGCATAAGCGAGAGGCTTCGTGTTTTGTACTGTGGTTATGTTTACGTTTATGGTTTGTGCTGCTGTTGTGGGAGTCGGGAAGACGCTGTTTAGTGCACTTTGGACGACTTTGGACAGATAAGGCATGGACGGCGCTGTGATCACACTAGATGGGGATACGAGTCCTATGTTATTTGCCGACGAGGGTGCGATAGATGCTTGTGTCGGATTCCCTACTGGTCTTGGTGCGACACTGCTAGCCTGCCCTTCAGCAGGCGGCAAATTATTTTGGTTTCCTTTTTGCTGCGGTAATGTCTCCAGCCTGGCTGTGCCTGGATTAAATGAGTTATTTGTCGCAGTGTTATCGGTTTGTTTTGTAGCTTTTGCATTCCCTGTTGTATTCTTGGACCACGCTGAGTTAATTACTTGGCTGGCTGTCTGGTTGGTGCTTGTCTGATTAGTGTGATCAGCAACTCTATTCAAGGATATCATTTTCTGTACCCACGTCGGAACTGGCCCTGTCTTCCCGCTTTTTTCATCGCTCTTGATTTTTTCACCAGACTTGCCCCCTTCGTCATCATCATCTGAGAGATAAAATATATGAAATAGCGTAAGCATTTTCTTATCCTTCAAAGGCTTTGTTAATTACGTCTTCTTCAGCTACCATAGTGAGTGCAAGGTTAAGCTTCACTCACCTACACACTCCCCCCAGACACCGTCCCGATCGAAGTCGGCGGTGACTGCACACCAAGGCTTGTTATTATGCATGTAAGTGCATGTGTAGTACAGGACGTCTTGGAACTTGAACGGGAAGTTGCAGCAGGTGGTGTTAGCGTTACCCCCAATGGTTCTTACTCCGCATGAGGCACCTAGAAAATAGGGGTAAAATACGTTAACATTCTACCATTGTCATCATCAGCAGGCAGGAGCAAAAAATGGCAAAATTAAAATTGTAAGGTTGTGTTAGGTTACATTTTGAGGTTCCTTGCATAATATAAAACAAAATAAGTTTTAATATTTTTGGTAGATGATCTTTTCTTGAGATATGATTGAGCAAAGTTGCCGTAAATCATAAAAACGTAGCAATTTCGCCCAAATTGGGCAATTCCAGACAAATCAAGAGTTTTACAGTTTGCAATATCTCAAGAACGGATTATCTAACAAAAAATACTAAATTTTATTTTGTTTTATATAACACAAGGAACATCTATGCAAATAATCAAGCGAATATAAGCTAACACGACCTTACAATTTGAACTTTGCCATTTTTTGCTCTTGTCTCATCAGCATCATAATTATCTTCATCATTACATGATCGTCATCAGCATCATTATCATCATCTTCATTATTGTCATCAGAATTATCAATACCATCATTATCAATTGAATAACTAACCGTGTACCAGCTTGTACAAAAATATGCCTCATCCATATCATTTTATCTTAATTAAACGAGTCAATTAAACGAGTTTAACTTTGGTCTACTTATTGTGCTTTCAAACTTTTTTTGATTGAAACAGCAATGTGATTTTTAGAAGCACACTAGCATACACACATTGGCACCAGTCGGGCCAAGACGGGACGCTAGCACAGTCTATTACCCGTGCAGTTCGGCAACCATGGACAGCTGTTTCGTCCTTATTAGGACTCGTCAGCATGGCATAGCCGGTTTGCCTCAGTTAAACTTCATCGGCAAAAAAATAACTGCATGGCGACTTCGACTCGAACGAAGTGCTTTAAACCACAGCTTAGATCCATGTGGGATCTAGAGCTGCGACCGGGCTAGCGTGATGCCAATTGTGCGGATCACGCATGCGACCTTTGCTAGTCTAAAACTCCGTCGGATAGCCAAACTATCCTTGCGAGTATGTATACATAAATGTGAACTTTAGAAGCACACTAGCATACACACATTGGCACCAGTCGGGCCAAGACGGGACGCTAGCACAGTCTATTACCCGTGCAGTTCGGCAACCATGGACAGCTGTTTCGTCCTTATTAGGACTCGTCAGCATGGCATAGCCGGTTTGCCTCAGTTAAACTTCATCGGCAAAAAAAAACTGCAGGGCGACTTCGACTCGAACGAAGTGCTTTAAACCACAGCTTAGATCCATGTGGGATCTAGAGCTGCGACCGGGCTAGCGTGATGCCAATTGTGCGGATCACGCATGCGACCTTTGCTAGTCTAAAACTCCGTCGGATAGCCAAACTATCCTTGCGAGTATGTATACATAAATGTGAACTTTAGAAGCACACTAGCATACACACATTGGCACCAGTCGGGCCAAGACGGGACGCTAGCACAGTCTATTACCCGTGCAGTTCGGCAACCATGGACAGCTGTTTCGTCCTTATTAGGACTCGTCAGCATGGCATAGCCGGTTTGCCTCAGTTAAACTTCATCGGCAAAAAAACTGCAGGGCGACTTCGACTCGAACGAAGTGCTTTAAACCACAGCTTAGATCCATGTGGGATCTAGAGCTGCGACCGGGCTAGCGTGATGCCAATTGTGCGGATCACGCAATGAAATTTAGCATGGTCATATAGCTACAACAATACCTAAACGACCGATTTGTGGCGTTGTAGGTGAATATTTTGACAACAAACGCGAGCCGTAAGATTCAGGCTTAAGATTTAATGTTCATCATCGTTATCATCATTGTTATCTTTACCGTTGTGGGCCTCTGGCGGGCATTCTGGACAGCACTTGTATTTCTTCTTGATGGATCTAGCGCAGTTTAAATCCGGGCATTCCAAATTCGCACATTTCACTTTACCATTCCAACAGTGGCATTCTGGGATACATGGGCCTGGTGACCAAGCATCACCGTGCATTCGGATCTCCCCTTCATAGACACAGCCTAATATTCATATAATATAATATTCATTTCAATTATACTATAAACATGTACTATACTATTTAATATATTATATTTGCAAGAAGCGTCTAGCAGCGTGGTGAAAAAGTGAGTTTTTTTTTATGGAGGCGACTTGGTTCCGAACTCTGACTGACAGCATGCGCGAAGGACTATGGGGCCGGTGCAAGAACAGGGAGTTTGAGTGAACGTATTGGCCATACGCTGCCCGGGGGCTTGGGCCGAGATTGATAAGCGAACAGCATGCTGGGACGACAGGGTTGCGTCCCCTAGAATCTTCCCAGCATGCTGTTCGCTTCCAACTCGACCTCGAATGGGAGGAACAGTTAGTTACATTTCGTGCTTTTATGACTTACTTTTCTTATTTGTCGTCACGTTGTTCGGTACGCTAAATCGCGTGACAAGAGAGCGAAGAGACGTCCCTTTCCTGTGATGGGCTGCTGTAGAAATAAATAAGATTGCCGTGCATATTAAAATGTAGATTTCTAGTATATTATCGAATAAATTTATCGGAATAGCCTAAAAGAGACTGGGGCGAGAGGGGTTGCCTAGGGAGCATAGCCTTTTTTGGGCAGCCCCTTTATAACTGACTAGGAAGGGGAACACGGAAACTCCAATAATATCTTTTGCTTTGCTCGCTCTGCAATTACTATTGTGTATATGTAATAAGTGTCCCATTGCTCTTTCGCATAAAACTTTATCATAGCTTTCGCCACAAAGATCTTTTAGGCAAAACATAAAAGGAAGATAGTAAGAAATTAGGTGAGACATATCTTTCCTTGTGATTATCTGATTGACGATTATCTGTTGTGAACACATCAGAAGAAGCAGAAGCAGTAGCTTTTACTTGTCTTAAAGTTACAAGGTTTTCAAAAAAGCTCATCTGAAAAGGTATTATATTATTATAGTACTAAGCTATATGATAGTACTATGAAATAATACCTTCCTATTTTTTAACTGATGTCTTGCGGTATTTTGTTCTTTGCGTGTAGCTTTATGCAATAATCGCGCTTGCTGTTTGGAATTTGCACTCAGTATTTGTACACAAATTTCTCTGGAGGCTTAGCTTGTGAGGAACCTTCGTGTCCTTTCTATTCTAATTCGAATAGAAAACCGAATAGAAAACACTTATTTTCTAAACAAAGAGACGAAAACGAGTTGAGAGGAGAGCCGGCCAGCATATCATTTATTAAAAGGCGGTTTAAACAATGACAATTACAACGTAATTTGATTAAAAGGTCAAGATACTAAATGCGAGCGAATGAAAAATTACTTAGCTAATTAATGGTGGGAATTTACTATCTTGCGAAGTACTGTTAATTTGCTGTAAGGCGTCAAGTGAAAAACGCAAACGGTATGGAGCGAATAAATAATGATACGTATTGATGATAAGGTAATGAGAGGGTACAACAATCTCGTGAATGCCGCAGATAAATACATATGCTCCTACGGTTAACACCTCCGTAAATGTACAAAAATAGATATGTGTTGAAAAGTAAAGTTTGTCACTTGCTCATCCTAAAATTAAAGTAGTCTTTGTGTTCGCTTTTTGTTGTTCACTTATTTGGCATCAGTTACCTCGGGGTAGATGGGGCTAATTTTCCCTACAGAGTATGAGTCTCAGACAGTCCAAAATATTAGGTAACCAATAAAATACAAGCTGGCAGATGCGGTTCACATATTTTGTTGGAAACGCACATAGTCAAAAAGAACAGAGGGAAAAAAAACAAATGAATGATGATAAAACAAAACTTTTGTTCGTGTATCCGTCGTTTAATGCCAGCAAAAGTTAAATATTTTGGCTTATATGGTTTTTATTTTGCTGTGGTTTTATTTACGTATTTTCAAGGTTTTTGTTTCTTTGCACTAGAGTTTTTAGGGCATTTAATGCTGAGGAAGGAGACAGGTCAGGTCTTTTTTACATGGTACGTGAAATGTTCGAACACGTTCGGATTCCATGGGACCTCCCCCAGCTGGATGAAAAAAAAAAAAAAAACGAAATGTGCGAGACCCGATCAGTGTCGGTACTGTGTATTGAGCGGTCGTGAATACGATCGGCACCATGTATAAGGGGTCTTAGAGAGAATTCAAAAGAACTGAACAGACACCGGTCGGTCTGCGGGTGGTTTTGGTGGCGGTTACGGCTCAAAGGGCGATTGGTGTGATCAACCTTGTTCTAACCTCTTTAATGACAAGTCAACTAGAAGTGCATCAACACTAATAAAATTGTTTTAGTTTTTAACTTTTTTTATTTTAGTTTTTTTTTTTCTAGATTAATGAGTAGAGCGTCAATCTTGATTTTTTTTGTCTTGTGTTTTCTGTTAGAGCGTTATTGGCGGAGAATTAGCTTTAAACGCAATAATTTATTTTGCAATTGCACAATTCTTAGTCAGTTTTTAAACAACTTCGTAGCGAGTTTCAGTACATTTTAGCATTTTCGTAGCGCAGAGTTAATCCATATCCATTCTATTACTTGATAAAATGGGAAAAACACTTTAGTAATAGAGTATTTTATCATAAATGAGCAAAGTAAAGAATAATACCAGGTAAATCTTTATCTTATTACTGAATTTCTATAATCAAATGTTTAGACTCTTTCGGACTCTAAATTTCGGACTCTAAATTTTGACAAAAACAAGTTCAAACACCGGTGTTTTAAAGTTAATCGAAATCTATTTTATTACTTGATAAAATGGGAAAAAGATAATGTAGTAATAGAGGATGTTATCATAAGCGAGCAAAGAAAAGAATAATACTAAGTTAATATTTGTCTTATTACTATATTTCCGTAATCAAATGTTTAGACTCTTTCGGGCTGTTTATAAAAACAGACTCTAAATTTGGACAAAAACAAGCTAAAGCACCGGTGTTCCGAACCTCAAAACACAATCTACATATGAAAACAGTGACCTTTCGATTAATCACCTACCTTTATGGTGCCTATGTCGGTGGGACAGAGCTTTTCCTTCCACATTTACAGCCAGAAATAACAATATTAATCCAAACCAGAGCATTTTTCTTTGAATCCTTAAACGGCCTTGTAACATAAATACGAAAGGCCGGCAAGAAACCGATGAATCACTCATGCGCGTGATCACGTGACATGAGATATTCCGATATCGACTTCACTGGCGCGAGGTCCTTTTATATTTAATAGAGGCGCGCAGCTTTAGAGAGTGGGCTACAGTTTTAAAATAAATTCATCCTAAAGAAAAAAAATCTCAGCTTGTGGTGTTAGTAATGGGTAGTCATGTCTGATTACATAAACAAAAAAAAGGCGATAATCTCAAAATTCATTTTTTTAGTATTTATATTGAGATCTTTATCTATATTCTTTATTTCTTTATATTATATTAAAAATATCTGCTTGTAACTTGAGAGAAATTATATATCTTTTTTTGCTTTGCTTTTTTTCTTCGGGAATATGGTTCCAAGGGTAATATAGAAAATAACAATTTGAAATGTTCAGGTTATATATATGTATCTTTATTACAATCATAATATGGCACAGCGAGAATAGCCCAGAAATATTTATTTAAAAAATAAAACTAGATATTTATTTTACCGAATTGATAAAGCAAGAAAATCAGCGTTTATTTAAGCGAACTCATAATAAAAGAAAGTATAAAGGCGGGTGTGGGCGAAGGGTACGGCGATAGCGACTTGTACTATGAAATCACAACCTATAGGTGTTGTTGAAAGTTGAATCTTTGATCGAGATTCCATATAGCCTTCCTGAACTATATCATATTACTTTCCCACGTGTCACGTTGCATCAGGAACCTCCACCGAAATTTTGTGCTTCGCATGACGTCATATCCTGTTGACAAATGACGGTATGGATCATTAGTTACGTCACATCTGCTGTGTTCGGTTTATTAATGTTTGCTCTTCCTGGCAGCCTCTAATTTTATGGAAAATCTCTTTACTTCGTAAAACGAGATGGTACACCAACTTAAAGAGACAGACAGACAGACAGACGGACGGACGGACGGACGGACGGACGGACGGACGGACGGACGGACGGACGGACGGACAGACAGACAGACAGACAGACAGACAGACAGCATACCTAACATAGTCCGCACATCTTCTTGCAGTTGGTCTGCAGCCAGGCCTCGCTACACATCCCTGTGTTGTAGGAGGAGCAACGCGTATCATCACCACACTGAGGCTCCGCAGGTGCGGCGTCTAGACGAATAATAGAGCGTGAGTACAGCAAGCAAGCTCTCCGAGAGAGAGCATTGAACAACAACAGACTCCTATTTATGCCCAGAGTAAAACAATGCAAAGGTTACATGCAAGCAACAGTATTTATATAATATACTATATATACTAAAATAGTTATTACCACCTATTTACATTTACAAATATTAAGATAAATGAATATTTTTTATTCCTTATTTTATTGTATATATCAATGCATTATGCTGGTATTTCTTTTCTTTTCTTTTTCTTTATTTTAACGTTAAATTTTTTTACGATGTGCTTGTTTTCCTTTTTTCTTTTGTTTTGTCATAGTTTCATGCTCTGCGCATAAATATGCTGATAAGTCCAGTGTCCTTACCGTTCTGTGAAGCATAAGTGTTGTACGCATTCTGTGACTCGCCTTGGGCCGGCTGCTGTGTCTGGTTGTCCTGTTGTGCAGCTTGGGTAGGCTGGGCTTCCTGTGGTTTTTGTGTCTGAGTATCCTGATATGCCTGTGTCTGATCGGCTGTTGGGGCCTGGTACTGTTGAGCTGCGGGCTGCTCTTGTGGTTGGGTAGCCTGTGTCTGCTGGCTTGGATAATCTTGGGAAGCCTGTGATTGCTGGCTGGCATAACTTTGAGTCTGCTGGGTTGCATCTGCTTGGGTAGCCTGTGTTTGTTCGCTTGCATAAGCTTGGGCAGCCTGTGCCTGCTGGCTTGCATCAACTTGGGTAGCCTGTGCTTGCTGGCTTGCATCACCTTGTATAGCCTGTGCTTGTTGGGTTGGTTCAGCTTGGGTAGCCTGTGTTTGTTGTGTAGCTTCAGACTGGGCTGCCTGTGGTCCCTGTATCATATCGGCCTGGTTTTGTTGAGCTGGTACCGCTTGGACTACCTGTGTATTTCCCGCCGCGGCTTCCTGGGCCTCAGAGGCCGCAGCTTTAGCCTCTAGTGCCTTTTCGGCACTGTTCAAGTCAGCCTGTCCTTGACTGACGCTAAGGATTTCTTTGTTGCTCCCCTCGATCACCTCGACCTTCGGCTCGCTGGTGTACTTTGTTCCCTTTCTAGGGACGTCAATCTCGATGTTCTCGATCATGTTTTTGGTCACGGTCTGTGTACAAGAGATATTCATTCACATAGTACAGGGTCTGTATTAACATAACGTGACCTTTTATCCTTACGACCAACCCATGGCCAATTTCTCTATACTCCACTGCTCACAAAATAGATAATGCGCTTGGAATTAACGTGCCTGCACTCACCTGCTTAAGTATAACCAGCGGCTTATCACTAGCGATACCAAGCGCGTCTGGGGGCATGATTGCGATCTCCTGAGGCTGTGGGACACCATTCACAAACTTGGGCTTTACGTGGATGGTATACTTGGCCTTTTGCGGCTTGTCGCCCGGAGCGGGAGCGATGAGTTTCGACATGAGACTGGAAGGGTCATCCAGATCTTTCACTTCGGTAGGGTAGAACTTGTTCTCTACCGGAGTCTCGACAGGCTTCGTAGCGGTTTCGGTGGATGTCGGCTGGGCATCGGCTTGTTTTGTTTTAGCGTCGGCTACTGCGTGCGTGTCGCTTAGCGTCTGTGACTCGTCGCCTGGAGACGAATGCAGCGATATCGCCAATGAGATTACTTACTGGACATCATTAACGATTAGTCGTGATGAGGCTGAAGAAGTTAAATCCGTCTCTCGCGGATTTGCGATTATTAACTTAACCGTTTGACGTTGGTGTGAAGGGCTTGAATGACTACGAAGATTTGATTAGCCTAACTGATACAAAGACATTTAAGCGGTTTGCGTATCACTACAGAGTTGGCTGAATACTCAAAACAGCTGTTAGCAGACTCCAAAACAAAGGTGACGAGGGTTATTGCGTTAGCGTTGCTAAAACTTACGTTTGCACAAGCCGCATTTTTTAGGACAGTAAATTTGCAGCCACGAGTCATTACATGCGGAATGAAGCACACCACACTGAGGGAACTTATCGTCGCAGTAAACCATGAATGGGTGGTTGACTAGAATGCAAGCCATTAACATGGTTAGATAATGATTTATAATATTATGCAGTTTATTTAAATGGACGGTTAGAAAGCAAGCCATTAATGATATATTTTTATACTTGATTGTCAGATACACGACAGAGCAACGCATAACTGACTGGAAAAACTAGGGGGCAGTTCCAATTCCACCTTGAAAATCTTTTAAGATTAAAAAAATCAGCAGTAGATACGGATAATAATGCCTTAGGGACAGACCAATAGAAAAGTTATGGGAGGGTTGGCGTTATTTTGTCTGCTTGAAGTTTTTTTTTCTGAAGCCTCAGGTTTACACGATTTTTTTTCTTGCTTCACAAAGCTCTGTGCGATGTTGTTGCTGTTTGCAAGGGGTGTCTCGGGAAGTTTCTAACCTTTGAATACATTTTCGTGCCCATTTGAGAGTAGCAAACAACACTTTTGAATAACAAGGTAACGTATTTCAAGTGTATACCTTCAGGTGCTTTGGGCGTGCCTTCAGGACAGTTGCCGTAGGGACACGGGATATGGCACGGCATATTTCCACACATGCCAAATCGCTTGGGCTCGTCGCTTGATTTCACTTGCTCTTCTCGGGCATGGTCATTCTGCGGCTGCGCTGTCATCTGATCAGCGGTCTTCTCACCGTTTTTGTTCATGACAGCAATGTACACATCTTTGCCTTGTCTTGCTAAATAAATCAGATTGACAATTAGCTTATCACATATTTTATTCAATTTTAATGTTTCTCTCTCGTGGTGTCAAGCTTTGTTTGTGACGCCACGGTGCGTTTTGGCAAGAAGTGCTATATCAGCAAAACTTTTCTGGTGGATTGCTTGAGGTGCTTGATGCTGCCAGATGCTGTGTAAAGTTTGATTAAAACTGTTGCCCAACACTTCGTCAAAACTCGTGGTCAACAAAGGGAGACACGACTGTCTTAGGTCTGCTAGTACACCAAGCAAAGCTGGGTTCGAGGCAGGATTATTCCGATTGACTCGGACGCCTTCATGCATCGGCAAACCCTAGTTGATTTAGAAAGCTGCCCCACTGAGAAATGTCCGTACTGTGGTTTACCTTGCTCATAAGCGCTAGCTGGGACCTTGACCCCCTTCAAGCTACCAGTACTATCACCCTGTGTGCTCCATCCCTCTAGTTTAGGCTGGGTCGACTCCGCTTTCTGGTCCTCCTGCTTCGCGCCCTGCTGGGCTGACGCATCCTTAGCATTCTCGTTCAGGAATGGGGGCCTGTTGTTATAGTCGTGCCACACGGCAGGTGTATTGGGAAAGAGAAAGTTGAAATGCTGGTAATGGCCGACATGATCGAAGAGCACTTGAGTCTGTGTTGGCTGGTAGGTGGGGTGAGGACTACGAGCCACTCGCTTCTTCGCTTGTTGTTTGTTTTTGTTGTAGTATACAACAGCAGGGGTGTGGATGACTTTCTTTTGTCCTGTAATTGGAAGTTAAGCTTAGCACACTATCACTATTAAAACATATACAGGGTGCGAATGTTGAGACGTCCAATCGGCAGATGGTAAGATAGGGAGCTTAATGGTTCGCGTGCGTCCAGTTACATTAACAGTCATGTTAAAGGGAGTAGTATAATACTCCATCTACCTTTATTCCCCAGTAACTCTGTCGTTCTCATTGTTGCGTGTTAATAATCATTCACTCACCACACAGCCCACACATCTTCATACAGTTGCTCTTGACGTACGTCTGTATGCAGTCGATACCCGAGTATTTGTAGCAGTAGGGGTGGTCCTCGCACACGCCCGTACTTCTAGTCAGGTCAGACCATCTCAAAACTGAGACAAAGGTCAAGTCATGTGATTTCACGTCATGTCATGTGACGTCGTTGTTTGTGTTGTAACGTAAGGTAACTTGCTTGTACGAAGCGCATACCATGGGGGAAGGGGGTATGCAGATGTGTTGAGGCCACATATGTAATAACCTGGCACATTTGTTATAACGGCCACATTTGTAATTAAGGTAGGCCACATTTGTAATAAACTATCTGATATCTCATGAAAGAAACATCGTACGACAACCAAACTTGGTAGGTGTCATTAAGGTGCCAAGGGGGGGCACCCAGATGGTCACGGGATATGCGACGTCATCGATGACGTCAGGTCTAGAAGGGCGTGCATTGTGATGCCTTGTGTATGTGTCTAAAAAATAACTTTTCGCCCGAGATAGATGGGCGCGTATGTAATGCCAGATGGACACTCGTATCATTGTAATCACCTGCTATCATTCTTATAACATGATAAGGCGTGCGTTTTATTATTATTGAGTTAAAATGATTGTTACTTTATTGAGAAATATTTGTAATTACTATTACTGTTGGGAGCACATTGATTGTGAGAATAATAGTTGGTTATCATTAATTAACAGAATTGCCCTTGTTTTTATCATGATGTGACTAAATAGGCATTTTGTTGTCAAGAGCATATTAGTCTTTCTTTCACGGGATAAGATATGATCCTCGATGTTTGCCTTATCGACTTAAGTTTGCATAATCGATGACGTCATTTTGATTAATTCTGTCGCTACGTCTTCCTTGTCTCTTAGAAAAATCAAATTCTTCTTGATTACCAGAAAACGTAAGGCACTGCCTAAAAGCTGAGCTCCAAACCAGAACTTTGATTATTTTTATCCGATAATTTTAATATGAAGCTTTATGACTGCTTGTGACGCTATCAATGAAGTCGCACACTACGTGATCTATCTGCTCTTCGATCTGCCTTAACACCTACCTAAGCTACTTGATATCTTCCGATTTTGGATGTCTGACGATGTTTCAACTTGAGATATGGATATTTCGATATCGTCGTCGATGACGTCGTCGATGACGTCATACATCACGTGACCATTCTGTCTCACCTTATTGACACTCGCATGGCATATTTTATGTTTGACAGCCTGACGATGTTTCTATCATGTAATATTGTTATGTTTATATTTATTTTTAATGACCTCCATGGATGACGTCACAAATCACATGACCACCTGGTTGCAACCCCTACATGACACCTACCAAGTTTGGATGTCATATAATGTTTCTTTCATGAGATATTGGGTAGTTTATTACAAATGTAGCCTACCATACTACAAATGTGGCCGTTATAACAAATGTGGCAGGTTATTCCAAATGTGACAGGTTATTACAAATATGACAGGTTATTACAAATGTGGCAGGTTATTACAAATGTGACAGGTTATTACAAATGTGACAGGTTATTACAAATGTGACAGGTTATTACAAATGTGGCAGGTTATTACAAATGTGGCAGGTTATTACAAATGTGGCAGGTTATTACAAATGTGGCAGGTTATTACAAATGTGGCAGGTTATTACAAATGTGACAGGTTATTACAAATGTGGCAGGTTATTACAAATGTGGCAGGTTATTACAAATGTGACAGGTTATTACAAATGTGACAGGTTATTACAAATGTGACAGGTTATTACAAATGTGGCAGGTTATTACAAATGTGACAGGTTATTACAAATGTGACAGGTTATTACAAATGTGGCAGGTTATTACAAATGTGGCAGGTTATTACAAATGTGGCAGGTTATTACAAATGTGACAGGTTATTACAAATGTGGCAGGTTATTACAAATGTGACAGGTTATTACAAATGTGGTAGGTTATTACAAATGTGACAGGTTATTACAAATGTGGCAGGTTATTACAAATGTGGCAGGTTATTACAAATGTGGCCCCAACAGGGTGCACGCCCCCCTCCCCCCCCCCTCCCCCCACACACTTCCACCACCACCACCTCTCTTAGCCCAGCCAAAAGCTGATTCATCTTCTATTGAAGGATCGTCAATTTGTTTTCCATATGATACCTATGACTGCGCCCCCCGGCCCCTCGGCATATTCTTGGTACACGCCTGGGTATACGCCTATCTTTCGACAAGGCAGACCAACTTAGGACGAAGGCAAGGGAGAAGTTAATACTTTGTGTGGCGTCAATTCATTTCATGTGAAGTCCTCCAATGTTTTGTAAGCTAACAAATTTTTAGTTTTGTGCAAGCGGATTATACAAAGTTCTCAAACGTCGTTTTTTTTTTAATTCGCTGTGCTGTAACATTTTACACGGAGAACAGTAAACTGCTACTATACACTCACCGTCTTTCTTTGATGCCTTTTGGATGTGGTTCCCTGTTGCTAAAGCAAACAAGAATTTTCCACGTCACAACCGTCCTCCAACATAATACTTTTTGTCATACACATGGGTGTAAAATAACATTAGAAACTTTTTAAAGATTATATTCTTAAAAAAATATTAAAATCGAGACTTTTTGCAACGTTGAAAATCGCAACATTTAACGTAAAATTCGACATTTATAGTTATTAAGTAGTAGGTCAGATCCGACATTTCATAAATAAGCGTTGACTACTATAAGCTAAGCTTTATAGCTAACTAAAAGTTAGTTTTCATAGCTTTTCTATATACGTTACATAATATAATTTGTTCACATTCCTCAGCTTTAGGATAGAACTATATAACTGATGGGTTTGTTTTGACAAAGTAATTTTACCGTTTTCAAAACAACCTGTTGATAATCGCTTGATAGCAATGAGATCAGAAGTCACACCTTGCAATAACACACAAGCCAATAGAATATTGAGAAATTTCCGAGACGATAAATTTTTATTTCTTTAACAATTTAATATTTGCATTAACTATTTTTGCAATGAAAAGACACTCTATTAAAAATTGACACCAAATATGCTTTAAATTATTGAACAAAAAATACCATCATCAAAAATGGCTACGCATTTTCTCTCTCAAGGATCAAATCATGGACTTAAAAAAAATCGTGTGCTGGCTAACTTTCAGTTTTATCGTATTTTTGTTCATTTTATCAGAAATTCCTCCGTTTTTCTTACCTCTAGCATCCGCTAGACACCCACAAACTGCCAATAGAACAGCTACACTCAGTAGTTTTCTCATGGTAACTTACTCTTCTGAAAGACGAACAAAACTTTAAACAAACCATGGCGACAACTGGTGTCCTCTGGCAGGTGACGGTCGTGTAAGAATGGCCGGTTTCCCTTTTCACATGTGTCTACCTCTTTCACCAGCCGTGAGAATCTATTTGCATTGAATTATCTGCTTTTTAAAATAATATTGCTGCTTCTAAAGCGTGTTGGATTGATGATTTACTTGTAGAAAGAACATAAATAAAGGCTAACTCAAACTCCTTTTTAAACTTAGGATACCCATTCCCAAAAACCTCCCATATCGTATTTTCCGATGCGTTTAATTTCTTTGTCTTGAAACACGTACCGTATCTTTTCAGATCAATTCATACTAGGAAGAAACGCGAAAGGAAAAAAACCTGTTACAAAATGTTGTATTATGTGAGAAATAAGCGACAGCACTGCTTTTTTTGTGACAGTCTTTCAAATTTCTCTACTAATGATATGAAAGAATATAGCGCCCTTCTATCTGTGATTAAGGAAATACTTTTAACTGAATTTCGCAGGACTAAAAACATAAGTAACATTACTTACCTTGAGTTATCGGTTTTGCGATCCGAGAATCAGAGAGTAACTGCGGAATTGTTTTGAATTTCAGAAAAATGATCAAATCACAAACAAAAAGACCAGGCCGTAAACAGCACTGTTACCCATCATGCCACTTGCGCCGCGCTGTGACGCGATCATTTGACAATAATAGTATGGTTGAGCGCATCACTGAACTGGCGCTTGCCTGTTGATATGATGTTACTGTACGTTGTTTGAAATAACCCATTTAATCTTAATATTCTTAAAGGGTCCAACTCACCCTGCCCACAGTGCATTGTGATGGTGGCAATTTTTGATGCCATCGAAATTCAAAACTTTTGAGAAAATGAGAAATTTACATGCTTTATTCATAAAAGATAAAAAAAAAAATTCACGTGCATTTTTTGGACATGTGCATGATTAAACAAAAACAAAGCAATGCGTTGTGGGCAGGGTGAAATGGACCCTTTATCATATAATTTTTGGATTGAATATTTTTGGATTGAATTTTATCATGGATTGGATTAGAGATTTTTCTATTTATGTTTTTATTGCAATTGTTAAAGTGAGATCGAAGGAAATAGCATTATTTTTTATGTTTACTCGAGAAAATGTGCAAAAAGTGCAACATATCAATCGAGATAAAGGTTATAAATGTTAATCTAATTCGTTATTTTGAACTTAATACTCTATAAAGATGTACTCGTGTTTTTATTTTATAATTATTGGTTATTGTTACATACTCGTCTAGTTACGCGTCTTTTCCCTGGAAGACTTTATTGTTTTTTTTTAAGGCTTTAATAGGCCTAACCATGGAACAGTAGCCAATGAATTGAATAATCATAGCATGTATGTATTCGGTAATTGTGTATCGTATAAAAGATGTACAGTGGAATCTCTATGTAACGGGCCTCCATAAAGTGGACACCCTTCTCGCGGGTAACTTAATGATATCTATACAGTCGAAGCTCTCTGAGCGACCGCTCTCGCAAGCGACAAGCCCCGATAACGACCACGATCACGAATCACCGATTGAATTGTCACACAAACTCTGTAATTCTAAGCTCTCGCTATGCGATCGTCGTAGACGCAGAAGATATTCTCATGACGAATGGCTTGAGTCGTCTACTTTGCGTAGAATTAATTGCTATTAAAAAAAACAACTCACCCTCATGATAAGTCAAATACCTAGTTTTAAAATCAAGCAATAAACCAAAATATCACAGCGTTGTTATTATTACGATAACTTTTAGATTCCATTTTAATTAAACTCCCGTAAGCGACCAACACCTATTGTTCAAGTTTTTAGCGCCCAGTTGTCGCTTATGAGAGCATGCTCCCGTAAAAGCTTCAACTGTATTTAACGGACACTTTTCACGTCCCGAAGGTTCCACTGTACTGGCTTGTTACTTTTGTGACAATGAATTAAATAATCATATAGCATGTATTCGGTAATTGCGTCTCGTATTATAGATGACTAGTTTCCCTCTATCTTATTTCATTTTTTAAGAGAAATATCTTTTAAGATTTAAGATTTAAAAATCTTATCCGGACCCCAAGCAGCGCACCGTTCGCAAAGGCGGCAGACAGGAAAGGGGGGGGGGGGGGTGCCAGCATTGTCACATTTGATAATCATATGAATTATCCATATTTCATTTTTTTTGGATAGATTCCTAAAATCTCCCCACCCAAAACATGCCAGGAATGTAGTAACCATTCGCACATACCAATTTCAAACAATTTTGCGGAATTCTGTAAATACATTCTGATCCTGTAAGTCGGCCATCTTGGGTGCTCTCGCCTATATTCTGATCTTAAGAAAAATATCGGCACCATTTCGGGCCAGTAAGGAACGCTAGCATATCACCCTTGCTTTTGTGTATGTTATTGCTCCGACTGGTGGCAAGGCGGGTATATCCATGTTCTTTAAAAGTTCAACAGGAGACAGGAGCACTAAAAAACAATGGTTTTTTGAGTTAAGGACTCATAACAAAATATACACCCAAGTGGCTGCGGCCGTCACACCGAATTGCGACGAAAAAAAAATAAAACATTTAAATTAAAATAATCCCTTTCTGGGTGATTTGTAAGCGCTTTTGTTGTTATTGTTTTGCCGCCAAAAGCACGCGCGAGTTTGCCAATGAAAAAGTCACGTGATTGCTTAGTTCAAGTCGCCTATAGATGCAGCGGTGTGCACTAATTGTTTAAGCATACTCAAAATACAGAGAAGTGGCAGGGTATATGGGGTTCGATTGGGTCACAAAAACACATATGAGTTCCATTTCTGCGATTTTTAGGTAATTTGGTCAGCCCAAATATCATGAAATGGAAGGCCTCAGTAGATAAATCTGTGGCGTAGATCGAAATGCCGGGGATGTATTTTGTGTGTGTGTGTGAAAACCAGGCTCTCTACATACATACCCGTAGCGAGCCTCGAATTATTGGGGGCACGATACAGAAACATTAAGAAAACAATGGGGGGGGGGGGCACAGCCACGCCCCTACTGGTCATTTCCTTATAATTTTTGAAAAGATTGGGGGGGGGGGGGGCAACGTGCCGCTAGTGCCCCGCCCGCTGCTACGGCCCTGACATAGGATATTGAATCCCTTGTTGTTCAGATGAATACGTTAGATGTTGGTCCCATCTTTTAAACCTTGCTGCTCAACATGGAATTGTAAGAAGTTAAAAAAAATAGCTTTCCACTGCTGTCCTTTGGCGCATAACCAGATGGGTAAAAACTTAATCCTCTCATTCGTGTAAACTGCCTGGTATGGTACGAATGCATTCAGGGCAACCTAACTAAGGCTACAATTTTGCATAAAGTCGGCCCTCATTCCTTTTCCAATTCCTTTTTTTCTCACCTGCTTCTTTAACCACACACACTTTTAAGTGTGATATTAAAATATCAGAGTGATATTGCTTTTGTTATATTATTTTTTATTGTAATTTTTTCACATTTATATTGAGACTAAAAAAAAGAATGCAAAGCATTGAATTTACCTTTACAGCGCAAATAATTTTTACTTACGTTTTCAACTGAAACATGGTTTCATGTAAAAATGCACTTTCTATTGTGTGAGAAATACCAGCATTTAAACACGAAATGATACAAAAGGCATAGCTAGGGAAAAAATCTAGTTCTTCTTGGCTTTGGTGGCCTTGACAACTTTGTTGACTGCTGGTTGAGCTCGGACAGCGTGGTCTGCTTTCTTGGCAACATCCTTGGCGGCCTTGGCAACGTTCTTAGCAACGGCCTTAGCAACAACAGGTTTTGGTTTTTCAGCGACAGGGTCGGCTTTCTTGAGAGCTTCCTTTAACTTTTCAGCAACAGCTTTTAATTTCTTGACAACAAGATCAGCTTTCTTTTTTACAACTTTAGCCACCTTAGTAGCAGTTGCCTTAGCAACCGATTTTACGGGGTTTGTAACAGGTTCAGCCAGTTTGCTAGTGGTCTCTTTCTTGGATGGTGTCTGAATGATGGGTTTTGCTTCCTTAGTCTCTTCATCGTCTTCTTCGTCTTCTTCAGGCTCATCTTCCTCATCCTTAGAATTAGAAAATATGGCGTTATTAATGTCTTGTTTTTAATTTTTTTCATTTTTAATTTACTTCGTACCACTGAAATTTTACTCTATTTATTGGTGCAAATGATTTTTTTCGCAGATCAATGGAAATTTGTATTTTGTAGAAAAAGACGTTCTCGAAGTCTTATAAAGTGGAAGAAAATGGACCAAAATCGGAATATTTACAAATCCTCCTATTCTTGCAATACGTTAAACTCGACTTAAACTCCTTTGATTGATACAATGCTATGAAATCGTTAAACACATCTACTTACTACCTCGGCACCGGAACCACTTCCAATTTTATTGTCATCAGCACTTCCGCTATCGTCACTGCCGCTGACCTCTGCGTCTTCTCCCTTGGGCTCAGGCTTAGCTCTTTTAGGAATGGCGTTCTCTTCTTTCTGTTGCTCTGACTGAAGCTAGAATGTCAAATTATTAGATGTAAATATCAACATGATTATGTATGTTGTTAGGGTAGGGAGGTTATATAACACTTTCCGCTAAATGCCTATGGTTTAGAAATGATTGTCACATAAAAAGGGTTTTTTTTTTCGACGAACCGTCGCAAAAGGTCTTAAGATTGGATGCAGGCTTTTGGAAAGGTGTAGCATAAACAGGGGGTATGCTAGCAGATTTTAACTGATATCAAACAGGATGGAACGTAATATATTTCATGCGTGGGATAATTAGCCATTACTTACTTCCACCCCCTACTCTCCCCCCCCCCCCCTCCACCCACTGCTGTCGTGTATCAATTACCTTGATTTGCGGAGCTTCTTTTGATGCAGACTTTGGCCGAGTCTCCTTTGTGAGCTTGTGTACAATAGATTTCTTCTTACCAACAAAGATGTTGGACACGCCGACTCGTGCTGAAATTATGTCATTATCATAAATCTAAGAAAACTAGATGTCTTATGATATCATAGAATCGTTGTCTAAGAAAACTACGTATCCAATAATATCATACAGTCGCTGTCTCAGAATACTAGATGTCTATGATATCATAGAATCGTTGTCTTAAAAACTACGCATCCTATAATATCATACAGTCGCTGTTTTAGAATACTAGATGTCTTATGATATCATAGAATCGTTGTCTAAAAATTTAAGAAGTCTTTTGTCCTCCTTTGTTTTGGACGATGCGAAAGTTCTTCTAATCTATAACTTTTTGTCAAGAGGTTTTATGCTTCCAAATTTACCCTTACATCCTGATTTGCACTCTACGTTAATATATATTTGTTCCATAAATAAACAGTGATCGGGTGTGTGAATCATCCCCACTTTCGCACCATACGGTTTTCTTTATTTTTGTTTGCCTGGTTGTTTTTCTCTCCTGTTGACGTGTATGTGTGCGTGTAATTGTTAACTCACAATATGCGTTGCCCCCACACTTGTTCTTGCATGTCTCTTTGACCCAGTCGTGGACGCATTGGTTCTTGGCCAGATGCGCGCAATGGTCCGTGTCTTGTCCGCCGAGGTAGACGCCCAGGGGTACTAAACACAAGAACAAACCACGCACCTGAACACTCCCAGTCATACAAATAGAGAGTGGCGATGCGACACGAGAGGTATATTTCGTTTGTATACAAGATGGCATTCAATAACCTCTACTGTGTAGGGATGTTGAAGGATGTTGGCTCAATTTTTGTTAAGGAACAAAAGTTTTGAGATGAACATTGCAATACTGATAAATATGTACTTTCTTTAATGCTTTTTCCAATAAACTAGTGACACCAACATAGCGTGAAACACTTAATGGAATAAAGATTATATTTTTATATGTGTCGTATGTCTCTTGATATTATGGAAAAGTTTGCATCTTTCTCATTTTTCATCTTTGTCATTTTCTTGTCATTGCTCTTTTTAGCCATGTGACATAGAGATTGTAAAGTCTACGGTTTTGCGTAGCGCCCCTTTATGTGACAAATATTTCATATCAGTTTTGTCAGGTGCACACTAGTGACATAACGACATAATGACATAGGCGCGTGCACCCTTATGTTCATATGTTCAAGTGTGAATGGTTCGACATTTTGACATAAGCCCAACTCAACGACATGAACATAACGACATCAGAGAAAAAAACGGCTGAAAAGAGTGCGCGCGCCTATGTTGTAATGTTATGTCGTTATGTCACCGTGTGCACTAGGCATTACTTTACCAAATGCTGCAGTTTTGCAGTTCTGATTATATGTAACCCTTACTGTGACAAAGGTTGCAAGTCTCCCTGCAGTTCTTCTGCATGTAGAAGTCTCTGCACTGAGGTGCCCGTCCCTCGGCGCTCATGGCAGATGGCATGAACGTAGCAGTATAGTGGTGACAAAATGGGCTGTAGTCTTCGCATGGATACAATTCTAAAACAACAGTAATAATCTCGATCTTAGTATATGATATACCAAAAGCTGGTAGTCGACACTAGTAGTTTTTATTTAGATTTCTTCAGTATATTCAATACTTTATATAAAGGTTGATTTATTGCTGCTCTTCCATGAGTGGGTCAGCGGCGTAGCCAGGCGATTTAACAGGGGGGGCCCAAGGGACTTTAGATAATGTCTCGTACATTTACTGTATTTTTGGCTGCTGAAATGGGGGAGGGGCTCCCTAGGCCACCCCCTTGGCTACGCCCCTGTGGGTGCTCCGAGTCCTGTCAAAATTGTATTCATCACTTCCATCTACAACAGAAAAAGGATATGGTATATATCTAAACGCGAAGTTTCGGTATAAAATTCCTGGTCAAGGGCAGGAGAAGCAGACTCTGCTCTAAATTCTAACAACGAAATTCCCTCAATTTTGCCCGAGCAGGCCCGGACTAATTTTAATTTTATTAGTAGGGCAGATTTCGGACAGTAGTAGTCCAGGGTAGTAGCTAAAGGAGTCGTCCACACAAGCACGGATTCAAAAGTATCCGGATTTGTTTCGCCGAAAGCGCATCACTTGATTCGTGTCCACACTATCGTTTTAGTGTGTACCGTGTTAGTGTGGACGGCCCCTCAGATAACGCAATAGCTGGAGCGTTTTTTTTTTATTTGAACATGGTTAGGAGCCGACCATTTGACTTTTTTGAAAAAAAGTTATCCTGTACGGCCCGAAGGTCCGAAAAAAATATCCTGCACCAATAGGTGGACGAAAAAATTTTCCTGCATCGCTCAAATGCAAAACCGTTTTCTTGTCTCGACTCTCTCAATTTTCTTCTGAAATGACTTTGCCAGGGGGCACTAAATTAATTTGTTGCTAAGATAGGGGGTCAACCACAACTTTTTCGCATAAGAGGGGGGAGTAAATGTTTGTTTTGTATCCAGATTTATCAAAATTTGAAGGTATCTCTAAAGTCAAAAACGAACCGCCGCGTATAACAATCTCAGGTCTATGGGTCTCTGTTAAGTTATTTTTAGTTAATTTATTTTTAGTTAAATATTGGTAAATCCATTTTAATCATTAGACCGAAAGAAGAAGATTCCAACGCTGCTCTGGACCTTTTAAAGAAACTTCTGAGATTTTCTGTTGAGCTTGTTGATCCTTAATTGTATATAAGCAATATATAAATTAAATTATTTTAACAACTTTTTCCCAGACATTTGGTGGTTTAGTCCAACTTAGCTAAATGTGGTACTGATGTTTATTTTAATTCCGAAGTAGAATGCATTGGGAAGCAATTTACTACACGTAGAATGTAGGAGGAAGGAGGGGGGGAAGGGGTCCTACGCAATTTCAATTCTAAGCTCATTTTACGGACACCTCTCCTGATAATTATTGCACAGTCCCTAAATATAAGCATTTAATCGCATTGCTTGTACGTGACATTTGGGATAAATACCACAAACCACGAGTGGATGTCGAAAATGTTTTGTAATTTCGAGTCGCTTCAGGGCTTGTCTTCTTTTTTAATTATCTCTAGCAGCTTCAGGTACGGTCACCCCTCCCCTTAAGAATCACTACCCTCCCCCCAAGCCCCCGACACACACACCTGATAAAATAGTTCACAGGAGTACAGATCTTTTTTCATTTTTGTTAAATATGCACAAATATATTGTTTGGCAATTTTGTAGCCTTAAAAACAACCTGTGAAAACGATTTGTATTTCCAAACGATTCCTATTTTTTTAGTTCAACTAATAAAGTCCATGCAACTCTTTCTAGGCAGAAAGATTTGTCTGTGTAAGTATACATCAGCCCCATACACGCATGCAAAAATTTCCCCCGGCTTTAGATTTACTGGAAAAAATATCCTGCAGGCCTATTACTCGATAAAGAAATTTTCTTGCACGCCAAATGCTTTAAAAACACTTGCGCACCCAAAAAAGCCCCTCCCCCTCCCCCCTCAAAAGTCAAATGGTCGGGCCCTTACAGCGTCGCAAAGGAATTTCGTGGTCTAAAATTCAGCCTAGCAAACTCAGCGACTATCCGTTCCTGCTGAACTCCTGGTGGTTGACTGCTCAAGAATTTTAATACCGTAAATGCATACTAAATTACTTTTATTTTTACTTACTCTTCTCCAGCTTTTTGTCCTCGAGTTTCTTTTTCTTTTCATCCTCAATTTTTTTTATGTCCTCATCTTTAATAGTAATTAAATCAGACATGTCAACCTTTTTGAAAAGAGGGTTAAAACAAATATACAGAGCTGAGAGTTGCACGCTCTTCTCCACCAAACTTTCCACGGGTTGGCATAGCAACACCACTAGACATAATGTCTTACTAGTTAGCACTTACCACTCAGCTTGACAAGTTTAAAGTGCATTGTCTTCTGGGGTTTGACTTCTACCACAGGTAGTCCATCTAAAAGCAAACGCAGAGATGAGTCGTCAAGAGTAGATTTTTACCCGAAGAATTATTTCCTCATTTAACCTTTAACGTATCACTGCTGCTGATGGCGTTTATTCTTTTACATCGGACGGAAAATGACCGGACGATAAACGATTATTTTATTTCGGAATAACATTAATAATGCTGCTTTCTCACCCGATACTGGTTTGGCGACATGCTGGGCAGGAGCCTGGTCTTGTTGGCTAGCCTCTGGGTATACGGCATTTGTCTGGCTGGCCTTGGGGTATGCGGCATTTGTCTGGTGTGCTGGAACTTCTATTGACAGAGAGGATTTCGGTAAGAGGGCAGAAGGAATTCAATAATCCTTCAAATAAGATAATGAAGGTAAAAAAGGAAGAAAATGAGGTTTGCTCAGGTAAAATTAGGAGCCAAAAGGTGTGGTTGGCCAATAAATGATGTGAAAGGTAAGAGAAAGAGCACACACAGTTTAGATAAGCCAAACCTCTAAATTGAATGAATTTGGCTGCTTATTGTATATGATCTTTCGTAAGAATAAGGATAAGAAATAAATTGATCTCATCCAAATTTTCATGTATTCTATAGAAATGAGATGAAATGTTCTGCAGTTTTCCATTTTCCATTCGACAATTGCACTGGCATATTTTTTGTAAAATAGATGTATACAACCCTTCTATTTCCATCTTTCTTATTCCTTCTTTTACTCCAAACATCTGTGCTCAGTCTAGGAAGTCTACAAAATAATTGTTCCAACAACTCATAGCATTTCTCACCAAGTTTGATAGCCTTTACTTTCTTGCCTCCGATATTTAGTACTACAACAGAGTAATCAACTATTAGTATTTACTTTCCTTTGTGCTATTCATTTTTGTTCGGTACCTGGGGCGCCTGGGGGGTCATTCTTGTCCTTAACAACTACTGCAACAACTGCAACAATAACAAACAAAAGTTTATTCATTCATTGGTTCGTTCGTTTGTTAGCCCCCAGCTACACGCCTCGGAATGGCTATATTAGGTATTATAAGCCACTTTATTAAGTTATCTGGACTTTAGTTTCTTTCAATAGAGGAACAACACCCGATTATTTACAAAGGAGAGGTTCCTATAAAACGTTTATTCACTTGCCCTTTTAAAAACAACATATTTCCGGAAACTGTACCCACAACCCCCACTCAAAACCTTACTTATCAACCATTGGCACGGTTCTAAAGTTATTGTCGTGTAGGCGCATGTCAAGAAAGGTGTGTTCTAGGGGCTCGGACCCCACCCTGCTCATGTGTCGAGGTGAGAACTGACATAGTTAACCGCTGAATCAACGAATTCGACTCCGGTCCCATACAAGCTCTTTTGGCAATCGAGTTAGGTGATTTAGCTGTGTATTTGGATAGAAAAGATAGTCAAGTGGATTATAGCTTATAATGCGAGAAAACGAATGCCATTTCAAATTCAACAGTTCTGAGGTCTGTTCTGACGGACCCCGCCCTTTCGCTGGACACGCCCCTGTTGTTGGGAAAGTAGGATCTCCGCCCTGACCTGTATGTTCCCCGGCTTGTACGATAGTAAGTACCCATGACACGAACACCAAGCAGCCTAGCACGGCTGTTACCCGCTTCGACGTCATCATGAGTCTGTGAAACGTCAATCAAATTATTGATATAGACGTAGCGGTTTTATGAATAATCTTAAAGAGCTCTTGTCAGCCATACATTTGTTGTTGTTTTTTTGCCATTATTGGAAGACAAAATGCAGAGAAATCTCGATATAGCCTTCTAGAAACAGGTCTATACTTCATTTACCAAATTTAATCCAAACATTACAACATTTTCCCCTTATCATCAAATGGGAAATTATGCATTCTGACAATAAGTAATTTGCAAGGGTGACAATATGGCGGCTGACAAAGGCTATCATCCAATATAGACGGTCTAGTCGTATTGCTTGCATCAGTTTTAGATGTATATTAACTTTGTACTTGACAGAATTGAACCATTAGGCATTTGTGATTAGGTATATCTGAAAAAACTAGGTCTCTTTTTAAAGATTTCATTACCCATAAATATGAGAAACTTTTAATTTTAAGAGTTTTTTTTAAATAGCTATGTTATAAGACACTTTTTATTGCCTCATCGCAATCGAACCCTATTTTAAGGTTACGGAGATTGCAATGTTCGCAATTGCTCTCTTGATAACTGACAGATATCAGAATGATAGATATTACTTCTTTGTAAGAGTAAACACACTAACAAGATCTCTATTCTCGCCTGGAAAATTTTCCTGAGATAATTACTATCACAATAAAGATGCAAACTTCAAACAATCTTTTCCTTCTATTATGTGGAAGAACAGCCAGATTTTCTTTCTCATAACTAAAGGTATCATCTTATTTGAACCCCTCTGTTGATATCCACTGACCTTACCTTACGTTGTTCAAGTCTTCGTCTCTTTTGCAAAAAGGACGAGTCGACCAGCTCTCACTAATAATAGATAAGACCTTTTCCGCTCTATCACTTTCTTGTTTACGATAAATGGAGAAACACTGGCAGGTTCCTGCTGTTTGTTTTGGTTTCCGCTCGAGTCTTATAGGCGAGGGCTGGGTTGTTTTGGAATAAGTATTCTTTAAATGCAGGTAGCAACAGCGGGTGAATTTGAAAAGGGATCAATGGAGCAAGAAATGCTTTTGTTTTCTTTGTTAGTTTGTGTGTCGTCCATTCAAAATCCTTTGTAGATTTTGAAATTCTCATAGTACCGCCGAATGACATGGGCTGCTAGTTACCAATAGTAGATCAAAGTGTTTGACGTCACACTCGCCATGACGTTCATTTTGGTCTGTAAGTTTAAAAGCCCACGTCTGGAGCAAAGAACAGTAGCAAATCTCCGAGAGGCGAGGGACTCCAGCATATGAATATGAAAAAAATTACAAATTGATTAAGGATAAAAGCATTAAATCGCGTTTAATACAAACAGATACATAACTATCTAATTGGTTGAAATTAACCCTGCGCACAAAGTAGAAAGGCAACAAAAAAAAAAAACGCAACGCTATGAAGGGAATAAATAATGATAAGTAATGATGATTATATAACGAGGACAAAAGTAGAAACAACAATCTCGTAAATACCGCAAATAAATACATTTATGTAGAGTCGAAGAATTGTACACCAATTCTATTCATTTAAACGCTTATTTAACATAGTAATGTATTCCACCCCTATAACTGTACGTACCAAGGGGGTTTGTCTCTTTTTTTTATTTTTCTGTAGTTTATGTTGTTAAGGGAGCGTCCATAATTACTGGGGGGGGGGGGGTTGGGCCGGCAATTTTGCAAAACCCTGGGCTAAAAAATTTTGGCCCCCCCTCAATTACAAGCCCAAAAATCCCCCCCAAACCGGGCGCCCAAAAATGTCGACGACATTAACAACGTAATTCTAGGTTTCGCAACATTTTGAATTATTCGTTTTGTTCAACTGATTAGAACGGGCAGCTTTCAGGCTTTGTCTTTTCGGCGCCCGAAAAATGTGACCCCCCCCCCCCCTCTAATGACAGCCCAAAAAAATGAGACCTAAATCGGCGCCCAAAAAAACATAGCCCCCCCCCCTACATATTTGCCCCTCCTCCCCAGTAATAAGTGACCGCTCCCTTATGGTGTTGCGTTCATCACTCGGTATATTTTTAGCTTGAAAAGTAACGGTTTAATTAAGGTATTAAGACAAATCAAATCCAACACCTCACAACTGTAAGTTGGGGGTAGGTTCAGTCTCTAGAGGCTTATTCACTGTTCCAAATTTCATTGATGTTTTACAAATTTGAACAATGTTCCACCATTTTCTTCCCACATTTGTCATGGCCTTTATCTGCCGAAAATCGAAACAGCACGGTTGTCTTTTCTTCGCAGGATGATCTTGCTCTCCCCCTATCATTTCTAGTCCCTTGGTTTCTGTTGACTGTCCAACACAACATATACCTCCCCAGCAGCTGTGTGCGATACGCAGTATCAAACGCAAACAGAACACAAGGGTTGATTGCACAATTGCTATGAGCAAGAAAATACATCCAAAATTTTATATCACATGAGAAAAAAAACAAACCAAATTTTGGAAGAATAAAGTAGGGACACCAGCAAGCCAAGAAGAAGACCAATATAACAAGCATCATGAGAAGGAGCTTCTTCCCTGCTTTTTCTCGGCGAGCGCGAGACTTGTCTTGACCAAGGGGGGAACTCTTGAATACAAGCCATAGAATGATAGTTATATAGAGAGCGACAGTGATGGCGAGGCAAGAAAAGTAGAGGAACAAGCCCACGTTCACATATACAGGGAAGTAATCTTGGAAGTTTTGTTGAAATTTCGATAAACAACGGAATTCCTTAAATTCCTTGTAGTACTGCAGTACGGGCGAAATTAGGTATGGAGAGCGAACGATGATCGCTAGCAGCCACATCAGTCCAACAGAAACCTTGATAACACGCGTACCTATTACCCTCCTAAAGGGAAACAGAATGGCACAGAATCTGTCTACTGCAATCCCAAGTACACAGAAGACGGAGACCAAGATGCTGAGGTGATGTATGAAAGGCGATCAGTCGACACGAGATTAGTCCAGGAGTCCCATGGATCAACCAGGCGCTTCCCTTAAAGACACGCGCGACCATGCGAGGCATATACCCAATGGTGACCAGCAGATCGGTGACCGCCATGTTAAACAAGAAGAAGTGATAGCCACGGCGCATAGCGCTGCAGCGAGCGATAACCCGTAATGTGCAGGAGTTACCTATAAGAGAGACCAACAGAATGACGGAATAAGAAAGGACCCTGGCTGCCTTGAGGGCCGTGCCCTCATGGATGTAACACTGAGAAGAAGTTCCACTAATGTTTGTGAAGTTAGATGAGCGTGCTGCAGACATTATGACACGTTCTTAGCCAGTACCTTCGCGATATTTATGTAGCTTGCCATATGTTATCGTAGGTTTTAAGCTGCGCCAATATGTTGCCAAGCAGGCAAACAGGTGTTCGTGAGTATAACAGCCCACCATGAGACTTATTCAACACCTCCCGTCGCTTGGTATTTCCATGACAAAACCGAGCATTAAAAATGTCGCCACCGTGTTTATTGGGTTTCATAATCTCCTTCACGTCTCAAAGACATAGTTTATGTTATTTCTTTGCTTGCTCTACAGTGATACATTTAAATGGAATGGTTGCTCAATGGAATGGGAGTCTAACTTTGCATTTCTACTGTCACATATTCCACTAAGGATATTTTGTTCTTTTCTAAAATAACGGTCAATTAAAATTTGCTAAACAACATACTCAAAAGTCAAAAGAAATGCTATTAGGGAACATCCAGAAAATTTTCTTTTGTCAGCCATCTGTGTCTTTATGAACTTTTGTGGGCTTTTATTCTGGACTTTTATTCGGAATGTTCCTTAGGATTCATGAAACGATTGTTAATACTGAGCTGATAAATGTAAGTGAATGGTTGACAGCCAATAAACTCTCTCTTAACTTAAAAAATCTAATTTTGTAATTTTTTATACCCATCAAAAGCGAGTAAATCATGAGATAAAATTACAGTTATTGAACGATCAAAGCAATAAACTTGTAAATTTAGAGCGTAAAGACTACATTTTAATGTAGTATTTAAAAATACTTAGGAATATTAATTGATAGTAACCTTACCTGGAAAAATCATATTAGTCATATTGCATCTAAAATTAGTACAAACATCGGGATTATATCCAGACTAAGACATTTCACCCCATTTTCAACGTTATCAAATATATATAGATCTTTAATTCAACCTTTGATTACATATGGTCTTGTAGCCTGGGGCCAGGCTGCACGTTCACATTTAGATAAAATTCTTGTTCTACAAAAAAGGGCAGTACGCCTCATGAATTTCGCTCCCTTTCGTTCTCATGCTGTTCCATATTTCATTCAATCTAATATCCTGCCAGTTAGTATGCTTTACTACAAATCTTTAGCTTCTCTAATGTTTGATGTCTATAATAATGCTGCTCCGTCTAACATTCTAAATCTTTTCACACCTCTTCATGAAATTAACCAATACAACACCCGTGGTTCGTCGGTCGGTAATTTTTCTATCAAACAATCGAGACTTAACCAACAAAAATACTCTTTCTCAAGAATCAAGTTTGGAATAGCCTGAACACCAACATCAGGAAATCGCCAAAATATAAATTTAAAAAAGAAGTCCAATCAATGCTTTTTCAAATGCTTGAGACTGAGGACAGTTATGCTGACATATATACGATACTCAATATTCAACAATAATCCTCCCAATTTTTCTTCTTTACTCTTTTCCTACTTTTCTCAATGTGCAAACAAAAAATATCTATAATTTAATACTTATTATGTATACTATAGTTCTTTTTACTATTTATGAAATCTAACGTCCTTCACACTGTCGGCCTAGACTAGCTAAGCTATTTGCCGACAGTGTGTTTATGTAAAATATTATTTGTAAAAGAAAATAAAAAACTGTTCTGTTCTGTTCTGTTCTGTTCTGTTCTGTTCTGTTCTGTTCTGTTCTGTTCTGTTCTGTTCTGTTCTGTTCTGTTCATGAGGCTTTCTATTATAGATTATAGTTTAGAAAATTCATTTCTGACTGAATGTACGTTTAACATCGACATATCTTCTTTTTGCTACGTTTTTGCGTCCGCAAAATTTTGAATCATCTGACTATTCATGAGTTTTCGGTTTTTTCTTACTTTCACACAACTCCCCCATTAACACAAAAGTGTAAAACTCTGGTACACGCAAGGGCTATTTTAATGCTGAATAAAGAATTTGAAATTTGAAATTTGAATTTGAAATTGCTAGAAATTTCTAGCAATTTATTCTATAAAACCCTTGGCCATCACTTTTGCTGTGAGTTTGAATATCGTGCGAACTCTCCTCAATTCCAACCGCTAAACTTCCCGCTTTATCCAAGAGGGAAGCTAAGAGCTATAATCAACCAAAGCCGTATTGAAGTTTCTCTGACTATTGGAATTCCTGAGCGTGAGAATGGAGCAAAATATTCAGCATAGCAGACAAATCATTCCTCGAAAACAGATGGCTGAAAACAAATCTTAACACGATACTCTGAAAAAAGTCCTAAGATTTACATCGTATATTTCAAAAAAATCAAAATAGTTTTCAGCTTTCTTCTGGCTCCTCTTCGATCGTGTACAGACCTTTATGCTTGAAAGATACAATAGTCCGGTAATGCACCCCGAATTCGTCAACGCAATACTCGTCACCAATCTCCACCTCCTCCTCGAACGTGCTATTCACGTGGCACCGAGGCTCAGGATTTAAGTGGTCACGTGGCGTAACTGTGGAGTGATCCCGCGAGTGAACTATTGAGTCACGCGACTGATTGCTCTGATCTCCTTTGACTGTGGCTGATCCGCATGAAGCATGTCTCAAATCACGTGAATGATCTTTTGAGTCCCGCAAATGATGTTTCGAATCCCGCAAACTATCTCTTGTGTTTTGCGCCATACCCCTTGAATGACGTTGCCGATCTCTCGATTCCTCTTCGTCAAAAATTGGATTAAAAGTGACGTTGTTATCACTAGCTGCGTGCAGCACTTCGCCATATCCAAGAAATCCACAGTGGCCATTCTCCATCCCTGCCGCCAGTTTGTTTTTTTCCTTTGATCTAAACTGGTAAAAGTTCGGATTTCTTCTCTTTACGTACGAAGCGAAAGAGATGCTCGTCTCAATACTGCTGACATGGTCCATTTGCATGCCTATATCCGTCGCTGCATTTCCGCTTCTCTCTTTCCGCCGTTTGATTTTGGTTTTCATTTTTATCTTAGAGCGAGTTTTTTCGTACATATACGCGTTCCCGTTTTTATCCACGTTGGAATGATGACCGTCTTTGCGGTGTCTTAGCCTCTCTAATAAGCCCAAATCCTTGTGCCTCGGTAATGGCGAATCAGGGGCTCTTTGTTCTCTGCGGTCTCCCGCCACTGGCTTCCTATTTCTTGAATCAGCCATCGCTTGCTTTACCAAATCCTGAGTGCTGACTGGCTGCCGGATGTATGAATGACGTGCTTTTGGCGATAGGGCAGTTTCGTCACGTGGTGAGATTTGAGGGCTGTCATTGGATGGTCCATGTGGTACTCGCGGCATTTCGAGATCAAAGCATTCTGGGATCGGTGAAAGGATGTCCGTTTGAACAAAGAACATGTCTCGGTTTCGTGCTGTCACGTGGTCTTTACCTGCAAAGTACACGGTTAGTCACGCTGTTAATTTGCTGTCACTTTAAACTTACCCGAAAATTCAGCATTAAAGCAAACATAGTCTATAATACCACAACTATTTCTTGGAAAAAATAAGGGGTCGCGCGCACTGCACGCGTGCGCTGATACGGTGATACGGGGGGGGGGGGGGGGGGGGGGTAACGTACCAATTAGCACTTGCGTGTGATATTCTAAGAAAGCAGTAAAAAAGAAGTGTAAAACATGCCTTTCTTAATATGGATTTGAAAAGCAAGCAATAAAAACAGTTGGTTGCATAATATAATTCATAGCTTTCTCATCGTCGAATCAATAATTCAATCTTGATCTTTTCGCCTTCATGGCTTGCCCTCGCCAAACGAGACGCAATTGTTCAAATTCGACGCCGCAAGTGGACGCAAGTGGACGCAAGTGGACGCAAGTCAATGCAAGTTGGTGGCCAAACGAAGTAAAACTTGCGACAACTTGCGCTGACTTTGGTCATCTGTGCGTCATCACGGCGAGAGCGGTTAATAGTAGACTTTGATGAATAGGTAGGGTCTTATCATCATGGATTCATTTCAAGAGTCATGTAGAAGTTTATGCTACTTTTATTTTGTAGTTTAATATCTATATACGGGGTGTTGTGAAACATACTAAGAAAAGGAATGCTTTTGGACATTTTTCAATTTATTTTTTTCCATTCAGATTTGTGTAAGCACAATTTTTAATTAGAGGTACTTTTAGGCAATCCTAAATATATCAAGCGTTATATTGAAGATAAGGGGTTGCATATGTATGAATCTTATTATTCTATGTATTTTCTTTCCGTGACCTATTTTACACTAATTGAATATTTCCCATAATCAGGTAATCCCCTTTATTGTCTTTTCTCAAGCGTTGCCCATGTCGCCATATAAAATTCATCTTTTCTAGCAGTTGGTATGAATATCATATACAGAGTATATCCTCTGTCATAATAACGATTTATTGCTTAGCTGAGGATAGGAAAAGATAAATTCTTGTCATGAGCCTCTTCATGGATCCACATGCTAATGGATGACGTCTGTTCTTTCCGGGGGTAAAAACAAAAGTTAGGGCAGTGCTTTTACAACACAAATGTTCTCGAATTAAAAACAAGTCTCTATCTGACGACAGACTCTATTTCTCACGTGTGTTATATGCCTTTACCTCGCATTTTGCTGTTTGTTTTCTGCGAAGAGCGGTGCAACTCCTTCCATTCCTTTTCAGTTATTTCTTCGTAGAAACTGCAAACGAGCATAAACGATTCAATTAATTGAGATATCCACAAAAGGGTATCATACCATAATTAAAGATACCTCTTGAAGAAACCAGTCTTTTTTTTAGAATCAAAAGTTTTTGATAATTTCAAATGTTCAGCAAAATATAAAAATAAATATAAAGAAATTATACAGGGAAATATATTGGAAATAATAAGTCACGTCAAGTATAAAAAGTTTGAATTAAAAAGGTTCGAGTTACTAGATATGAAAATGGAAGACCAAATCCAAATCCACGCGAAAAAAAAGTTTTGGTTTCGAGATTTACCGAGGGTTCAGGATTCTACCGTACTCCAGATCCAAAATTGTATTTGTTTTCGTAAAAATAAATTACTATATCATCGTGACACTATGCCCTCACAAAATGCTTAGAGATATATTTCTCATTGCTGACATAGTACTTATATATTATAAGTGTTTATATATTTCACGCCAAAGTGGTATTAAATCTCGCTGTAAGTTTCAGCTTTAACATTTCGCAGCTATCCAAAATAACCATCTCACTTTACCATAAACACGCAAGGCTATACAAACCTGTCTTTAAATAGAGCCATTTTCATCTCTAATCTTTTGCTCCTTCCTAGACGCACTTTCATAAGCCAAGAAACCAACATTTTCTAACCGGCAAGACTTGCTTTTCTCTCATGCAAAGCAAATTCGTACACAACCTTGCAGAACGAGTCCACATTTGACATCTGCCGTCTCGCAAGCTTAACAATTAATCGACTCACACTCAAACAGTCGGAATTCATTGATTCCGTTCTGCTTGTTTATTGACTCACACGGAAACCCTTACCCCACACGGTGGAGTGTAACGAGCACTCCAACTCTTTTTGTATTGGAGGCGCAAGAAATAGGGCCTTTATAATAATAGTCTCTAAAATCGGGGTATTCTCCCCATCCTTTTTATTACCATCAGTTTTCTCACACATGACTTTGCTCTTCGCTGTACGGGCTTGCTAGTTAGGCCTAGTTTTGTTTATTCTAGCAAACTCTTTCATTGAAAAATGAAACAAATATTTCTTTTTGTTTCCAAGCTGACGAAATTGATAAATATCTAGTTCAAACAATGCTTAATTAGTGGGTAAATTCTACTATATTTAGAAGTGTTTGTATTTGGATTACAATAACAGAAATAGCTGGGATAGAAATAAGGAAAAAAAGCAAACGACAATTTTAGTTAAAAAGTAAGGTATATCGAAGCTATATCGCTTATGGAAAATATCATCAACGCGGTTTTATAATTTTACGAAACGAAAGTTGCTGGCGTGTGACAAAATGATACGAAAATCTTTGTTTGCTATAATTCCAGTTACAAAATGCGTTTAGCAAGAATGTTCCCCGATTATTGTGTATTTCGAGAAGTATAAACTACAATAACTAACGATGAAAAATTGCGTGAACGATTCTTTTGTGATTTTTATACGTTAAGTATATATTATATAAGTTATGTTTTCCGTCACGGAAACTAAGCTTCGAATTCAAATTGAAACTTTTCTTGGCATTTGGGATAAAAAAAAAAACTACATTAAAGCGCTATTTATGGTTGAAATATTTACTTACTCTCTATCAACGCTAAATCCTTGATGGTAGAAAACACTTCGCCAACAGCAAAGGCAGCTTACTAGACTTGAATTCCCACAAAAAAGGCGACTGCAGCACATTTTCAAAAAGTTAGCTATTATTTCGCACAAAAGTTAAATATCTCTGTCAAGCTTTAGGGAAATATATTATCAGGAAACTAGTAAGGCTGATTTGAGCTGCTCAGCTTATTTCTTCTTATATTCATTTTGTTTTTAAATAGTTTAGGAAAATCCCATATTGCTTAGGCCGCGGGGTTTTAAATGATTAATAAGTTGTCATGGATGCTATATTATGATTGGATGGCAATTTGCATTATCTCGCTTTAACGATGTTTTAATGTGCTGATAGACCTTGGAATAAAACGAGATTCTCTAACTGGCGACAGGTAATCTAGAAAGCTCGACGATACTCTAGGTTTAAACAGGATGTAAAAAATTGCACATGCATAAGGTAATGTAGCACGTGCTTAATAGACCTGTACGTGTGTTACCTGGGGCACTTATCTGTTAGGGTTCATGTTTAATACAGCATGATCCAATAACATTGAGTAACATATCATAAGGTCTAACATCTCATGAAATGCGCCTGCAACGATTTCTTACAATTAGCTATGAGAGCCCACATATAATAGGCGAAACCATTGCATACAAAGAATACTAGATATCATTTCGAAACATCTAGAGTTTCCAAAGGTTGCCGGGCAGCTTGTGGTCATGCCAAGTAGAGGGGAGGGGTGCGTACCTCCTGTACAAGCCGCTGCTAGAGGCTTGAAGAAATGCAACGTAAAAGAGATACTCAAGAATAATTTCCAAAATTGCACATATAATTTCCAAAATTGCACATATAATTTTGGCTTAACTTATTGTTGAATTTCGGGGGTTACAAATACAAATTCTGCTTTCATGACAATTAAATCGATACATTGTTAATATTCCATCGTTCTTGTTATCACATTGTAAATCTGCGGAGAAAAAGTGGTTGTTTTGGTCATTTCTACTCAAGGTTTAATATGATGGTCCTTCATTAGTATTCACGGTTAAAATCTAGTTTTTAACTTACTCCTTCTCATTGGTATTCTAGTTATTTAACCTCATCCACATTTGATGAGTTCACATTAAACCTCACTTTTTCCCTGCTAATACACCAAGCCCTCCCCGTTCTTCAAGATTGTAAATTATTCATAGGTATTTTAAGGACTTTAAAGGACTTGCAAGAATATTGGAAAGGTGTCAATCATGTAAAAACGTAGTATAACAGACCTCTATAGCTATATGTGACTGCTTCACTATAACGTGGTATAGACCTCTATAGCTATATGACCGGTTCACGCTAACTTTGTATAACTTTGTATAACGTTGCCTTCACATTAGAGGCTTTAAAGAGAGTTTTGATATTGTATAATAATGTCAAAAAGATGCGAAAACAGAATTGTTCATTTGTTGCTTTTAAATTTCAAATTCTTATAGCCTGCAATTCAGTACACTGCGAAAGGCTTTAATTAACCATATTATTATTGTTATTATTATTTTCATCGAGATTATTATATTTTAATTCACAACCTGATTATGCTAATTACCATGATTATGATTGTGCCTAGCGGTGGTAATGGTGGTCTCTTACATTGAATGAAGGCCCATCATCCAATATGTGTTATGACTCATCAATTATGCGCTTTCAATAAACCCAAATGTACGTCGCTTTGTTTTTCTGCACTAATGGTAAAACGATATTGTTTAGCCGACATTTTTTTTAACAAAGATTAATTTATGGTAAAGGTCGTGTCCACCAACTCAATGCCAAATTCATTACGTCACAATTGATTGCCATTTCACGGTCTAATAGTTACGTTAATTGTTTTATTTATGCTTTATTTAACGCTAAAGCAGTTAGTTAAAACACATCAAGGTGCACGTTTGCGAAGATTCACTATTGTATTCGCGAGCTAGTGATGTGAGTCACTTACGCACTGCTACTCGGAAGCCATAGTTTCATCGAATAGTGCTAAGTTTACTTTCACACTCCATCTGTGCTTGTTTATGATTATCATTTTTAGACTTAACATCTCTGGAAGGAATCCTTAACCAAACAACACCTCCGAATCCGGTAGGTTTCACAAGTTTGATTTCTGATGTGTATCTGAAAGAAAAAAAAGGGGCCTTTCGTTTGACAGCAATGGAAACGTGTTGACGACAATTTGGAAGAAGGACATCAAAGCTATTTAAAAAGAGCGAGATTGATATTTAGTACTTTGATAGTTATTTGTCCTCATTTAAGCATGAAGAAGCTAGAAATTATGCAGAATAAAGGTTTAGTTCCTCGGGGAAGCGATACGGGAAAAGATATTGCGCTTAGAAATTCCGGCGAGAACAGACGACTGAAAGGTCAACTTCAAGAGTACGACTCTCAACTTTACCGCAATGTGGTCAGCTTGCAGGCCGAAATTATGGAGTTAAAAGCCTCCCCATATGGAAAATCAAAGGCCGCAAGACTGAGGTCGGCACAACAGCAAGCCTTGCTCAGGCAGGATCGAGAAAGGAGAGGTTTGATAAAACAGGACGCTTTAGAAGTTTCATCGACAATTGACAGTTTAGGATTGAGCCCTAGAATGCCGAGACGAAATAAACCTAAAAGTAAACAGATAAAATCTTCGAGCTCTGGTGAACTTATTTTGCCTGAGATCAACCCTTCATATACGGGGCTCGTTGCCAAGGGAGCTGGGGAAACCAGAAGATCACTTGTTCCAACACGGGAGTTGCTGGCGCCTGAACTACGGCAACACAGACACAAATCACTACCTGATATCACCGACTTGTCACCCCGGATGAGACGTCGAATGGACGAGAAAAAGTTGATTGACAGCTTTCAGAAGAAGGAGGAGTCAGCGTTGCCCACTGGGAGAAATGCAAAACAGCTATTGAATAATCGAGTAAAAGAATTTATCAATTCTCCACAAACCTCTCTGGATAAAATAATTATTACTCCTCCTTGTAATGAAGAGACCAAGGAAACAGAGGAATTAAGTACGAAGCCCGAGCAGGGAGAGGGGCTATCGGAGGACGAGCTGGCTTTGTTCCATAACTCACTTTTGCTAAAAACCAATAGTTATCTTAGTTTATCATCTTCCATGCCGGACCTCGCGAAAATCGGCTTTATGGATTTTAACGAGGTGATCGACAAGCGGTTAAAAATGTGCCAAGAGGAACCACCGTCCGAGGAAGAAATGCGGAAAATTCGTTACTTGAGACTTAGAGATGAGCCAAAGGAAGCTGACATTTTGAGTGTATTTGAAAAGGAGTCTTCCTCACAATAGGATACACCGCGTAATAGCAGCGAAGCCATCGCGTTTGGGTACCCTGTGTCTAATCTGCCAACCTGTTCAACACTTTTATTCGCTTATAAAATATAACCGTGTCCTAAAAAGCAAAATAAAGGCAATAAAGAAGCTAAAACAATTAGAAAAGAAAACAGTTTTGCAATAATATGTGTAATGAAATGCTAAATTTATAATAAAATCCCTTCAGTTTACACCTTTGTGTACGACTGTCTGTGCCGTGTGCTGACGACCTTGACAAAAGGACTAGTAAACAATTGCTTTTAATCCCCCACAGGAAACAGCAGCAACCAACATAACGACATACCATCTTTCACAAATTACCATGTATAATTAGTTAAGGTAAAACAAAACTTTATGAAGCAAAATATATAAACCTAGAAAGTTTGCTAAAGTGTTTGTAATTTGGTCCGGCGGCCGGGTATGGTCAACAAACAGAACACAGAGTGAATACCTTTTTATTTATTCGGAGCAAAGGGTCACAACTAAATGTGCAAAAGACATTAATGGACAAGACCGCGGTGGCCTTTGGTGTCTGAGGATGATATGAAGAGTAAAGAAAAAGTAAACTTTTAAGAAATATGAGTAATAGCTTTTCTGGATTCTGGGCAGGCGCGGATCCACACCTATTTACACCTGTCTTTGTAAACGGGTCAAAATGTTTAGAGTTAGTACGTTAAAAAGTGTAGTATGAGCTACATGTGTTCATAGGTGACAGTGTTCAGCATTTTGCCTGCTTGGATGTGTTGGGATCAGATGTTAGGTAAAAGATGTCAGGCCAATGATGCTTGGCAACTTATATGATTTAGGGCAATTTTTCACTTCACGGGCATCTTTTGTGTTGAACAACTTTTTTCGGGGTTTCAGGGATATATTAACCTCAAATTTGGACCTTTATTTTCTTGATCTTTTTATCAAGATATTCAGTCATTTTATGCTATTTTTAAAATTCCTAATTTATGAATCGGATGACCATGAATGGTCATCCTGTGGTTTGATGGACCATGCATTTTGGTCAGCGTTTCTACTTATGTTTATCCAAAATGGCGGATGGAGTCCCTGATGGCTGACAATACTGTGAATGACTTTAATTTGGTATATACAAAAGATTGTCCAACATAAAAAAATCCTTTAAAAAAATTTTACCAGCAGCAACTATATAAAACGTGATATATTAAGTTTATTTTACACTTCGGATATAACGTTTTTCGCAGCTTTTGCAACCTATGTGGCAGCTTTTGCAACCTATGTGGCAGCTTTTGCATTTTTGTGGCAGCTTTTAGAGATTTTTCGGGCAGCCTTCTTTTAGAAGAATTTGGAGCTTCTATCTAGTCTCCACATTTTTCTCATCAGTTTCAAACCCATTTAACAGATTGACCCCTCAACCGGCCTGTACCGGCTTTGGGAAGTACCCACAACCCAAAAAATTCATAAATTCAAAATAAACACAACAAGATGAAGATACTCAGGCATCAGTCTAAGGGATAAATGGTCTTGCAGATATGCATCCAACCAAGGTGTTGGCATCTACTCTTAAGCCAAATAATAGCACAGGTTCTTTGACAAATCTCAAATCGAACAAGGAGAGAAAAGCAGAATCACCCCTCTCAATAAAACGCTCAAAATACCACACAAGGGAGAGAGATCAGCAAACACAGCTCAAGACACAAATAGATACCTCTATTTTGATCCTCCAGGTACATTTCCTTGGCCTCAAAACACGTCCATTCATGTCCATTCCTTGAAGGATTGTACAACCACGAAAATATCTTTACGTATTGCAAAGCATTCTGGGAGATCCAGGGGAAAATTCACGAGGGGAGGGCCAGTCAACACTCCTCTCCCCAAAGTCAGATGGTTTTTTATAAGTCTTTTCACCCCGAAGCCAAACAAATCAATTCCAGGTCATACAGACCCAGAATAGCAGTGTAAACAATTTTGGAATCAATTTGGTTTCAGAAAAGACAGCATTTAGGAGAGCTGTGGTGATTCATTAAAAAATTATTTTCTCATCCGGGCAAAGCCAAACAAGAAAAAATCATCACGAATCCACCTTTGCTTGCAAATATCCATAAGCAAAGCACTCAATTATGCCCCAAAAGACTTCATGATGTCCTGAGACACTCTCCTAATGTGCTCATAGCTGTATTTTTGATGAAAAATACAAGCAACCATCAACTTGTGCTGGCTTCAGCACATCGACGAGGGATTAAAAGTGGGGACCGCAAAGCACTGTTGGAAAGCTTGGATACCGCTGACTAGGTGCAGCTGTGTTTGACTTTGACGGGCTGTATAAAACTTAGAATAGGGGGGGAGGTATCTGTTTTCAGTCTGTTTTTTGTAAATTCAGCTCCAAAAAAGCCAGGAGTCAATGGGTTAATCCTATACCAGCCGCTAGAAGTATCCACATTCAAAAATAATCTCAATAAGCTTTTAATACTCAGGCATTGTGTAATCCAAAAGACAGTTAGTCTCCGCAAATTGAACTTTTATTCGTTTTTTTTTTTCTAGTTCAGTCCATAGCCTCAAAACACATTCAATTGCAAGAATGCTCTCTATAATCGATACCACACCTAGGCCACCGTGTCGATTGAAACAAGCTTTATTATTCGCCAGAGAGGATGCTGAATGGTGTCTACCCCTCACTATCCACTATCAATGGCTACACGATACTCCGCTAGAAAGCCTCGCTACGGACCTGGGTCCTGGGAATATGGCCATCTCTTGTGCTTTTGTAACAATTCCCCTCTACCATCTCCAAAACCAGCAGACTTTTATCAAATCTGTTTTGTCGTTCTGCTCGCGCTAGGAAAAACGGTAAAATTGCGCGGAAGAATAAAAACACGCGCGCGCAGCCCGAAAAGGCCATTATTAATTTATTAATAGAAAAATAGCTGTCACGATTTTTCTGTTGAAGAATTAAATTAATTTAAAAAGAAAATTCCTTTTCTTTTAGATGATAACTTCTTCTATTAAGATAGAAAGATTGCGCGATCGTCATGTTGCATGTCAAGCGAACTGAGCGGGCTTTGATTAATGTGACGTCATAGTAGCTACCTTGATTAGATATAGATAACAATACGTTCTTCAATAAGAACCTGTCAAAATGATAAGATAAATACCAAAAGAGAGAAAAATATGTCGATACTCTAGAATAAGGCCTTTGAATGCAACTGCATGGATGGCTTACCGGACGTCGTGGTTTTGAAAGTATTTTCTTTCTTGTCAGTTGCAGACCTCGGCCAAGTTTCTAGAGTTTGCTATCAATGGCAGAGAATTGCTTATGACCATTCGCTATGGAAAGCTGTAAACCTGCGCAGGTTTGCCGGAAGCATAAACGAGGAAATACTCACGGCGCTGATACGAACAAGGTTTTCACCTCAACTCGTCACGCTTAATCTTGGAGGCTGTCGCATCTCGCACGAAGTTTTGATGGAGTTAACCAGAAAATGCAAGCACCTCAGATACCTAATTTTTGGGAGAGGTTCTAAGCTAAGAAGTCCGTTGCTCAAAAGATCCGTGGTATATGAGTTCCCACCCGAGTTAGAACTCCTAGAACTGAGACCAGTTAAGGGGGACTTCACTTTTATGCGTCGTATAAGTCGCCATTTCTGCTCAGTAAAGTATCTTGGCATTGGAGTGATGTCATCAAAGGGAGCTGTACCACATATTTTCACCAAGATGCAGCAATTAGTCATATTGGATTGCACAAACTGTGACACAATTACAGACGAAGTACTGGCAAAAGTCGGACAATCCTGTCCACTTTTGGAATCTGTGTGCCTAAATGGTTGTAAACTTGTGTACGGGACAACATTTTCCGAGTTCCTATCCTGTTGTAAACGCCTGAAAACGCTTCTACTGCGGTATACACCTGTCCGAGACGAGTGTTTCCAGTGCTATTCCTGGAAGAATATACGGCTAGAGGAAATTGATATCTCAGCATGTGCGCAGCTGACCCATGTTGGTCTCATCAGTCTAGTTAGCCGCATGCACAGTCTGCGTTATCTTAATCTGTCGTACTGTGGCGTCGGACGTGCTGTCACAGATGAAGTTCTTCTTGAGATGGCTACACAGCGAAGTTGTATGAACCTGGAGATGCTGGACGTCAGATGGAGTCTCACGTTGACCCCAGACGCTTTGTTCACCCTTGCACAAGCCGCGCCCTTCCTGAAATGCTTAGGTGTGTATCAGTCATCCAATATCAGTCCAGCAGCCATGGCAGAGGTCCTTGTCGCATTACCAAGACTGGAAGTACTGGAGTACGGAGCGTTTGGCAAGGCAGCATTGTCTGATACCATGTTGATTCCGAACCTGATCCGCCATTGCAAGTTGCTGCGGTCTCTTTCACTTATAAACTTTGCCTCCTTGGACTCCGGTAGTGATAGCATAGTGCTGAATGCGTTATCCGAAGGATGTCAGGTACTGAATAGAATTAATCTCTGTGAGCCGGACCCAAGCCTCCTAGCGCTCGTCCACAGGGCGCCTGAGTCAACGAAGTCTAAGATAACACAGCGATGGCAATGTGTTTTGCCGCCACCCGTACACACTTTAGACACAGTAATCGCCGGCCTACGATACAGCCATCCGCCTGAATAAACTCAAATAATATATCTGTAAAAACATAATTTCGTATGTTGTAGGCTTATATAGTATACTTTGCTTGAACAATTAAATATGAATTTTTCTTGTTCGCAAAATGTTTTTTAATGCTCGCAGACGACAAAAACTGCTTTTGTGCTCGCCCAGACCTTGTTTCCATTTATAAAATATCATGACTAGGTGCGGCACGCTACCAAAGTAACTCTGGCATAAAGCAACCTCAAGTATCACTTTAAAAGGAGAATTGATTGCTGGTAATTTTTGTGGCAAGCCATTTCAGTGTATTTGGGCTTTTCGAAGGGTTTGTGAGGTTTCCTTTTGAATCAAGATGAAATGACAAATATTTATGTTGTAATGATTAGTCGGGAGGACTGTTTTGACCGAGGATCGTACCTTTAATTTGGTAAGCTCAGTGGTACAGTTGAGATATGCGAGTGAGTTGAGGATTTACAATGTGGTCCTATTTGTAGTAAAACAGGTAGTACGTTTGATTGACAAGTACTGACCACGTGTGCAGTAATTGGACAGTACCTGACAATGCAAACAGTTACATCAGATATCATTAGCTGTCGGCAAAATTAGCGAGGCCAAAGGAAAGCTTTGAGAAGAGTAAAAGGATACAAAACGAATGTCCCTTGCCATGAAACTAGGGGAGAAGGTAGGAAAAGTAAAGAGGTAACTCGGAGAAACAAATATCAAACTTGTAATCGAAAGTTACTAAATGCGAGGGGAGAGAAGGAGTAACTCAAGTAGCGTGGGTGCGGTGTTTGCTGACTCAGATTAGCATAGATAATCAGTTTGCCATCGCAGCTAGCTTAAGCTTCTCCTTACGAGCGTGGGATGTCCTACGCGTACCATGCTAAGGTTTCCACCAGTTAATGTCAACAGCGAGTGAAGGTTGTGCAATCAATATGTTCCTGGCAGTTTCACTACTAAATGAAAAAGGCTGGAAAAGAGTTAAAACAGTAGGCATGCAGCCATGAGTAATCGGTACGAACCAATCAGAATCAAACAACAAATTAAGCGACCAACTCACTACTAAGGCTAACAGTGGCGAGTCTAGGATTTAGAAAGGGAGGGTGACTATTTTCACAGGCTGCCTCGATTTTTTTCCAGATTTTAAGAAATTATATTACATGTTACAAATTCTTCTACAAAGTTTCGAGAATACTTTTATTTTCCCTTTTTGTAAAAATCACGTTACTTATTGAAGTTTTGAATTATAGAGAACCAAAAGCATAACAGCTCCTCTTACTACGGAAACGTCATCCGCCATAAAACACCTACATACCTCCATCCTGTCGATCGACACTTTTTCGTATTCTATCGTGCGACCCAGCAAATTTTGCGAAACTCTTCAAGTTTGCGCTTTTTATTTTCGGGTGCAAGTGCATCAATCACAACACAATTTCAAAGGAATTCTGCCGGCGAGTTGTCTTGAAAAGCTCATGGTAAGAACCCAATGTTGCGTACTATATTCAGGCCCGTAGCCGGGGAGGGGGGGTTCGAGGGGTTCGGAAGAACCACCCCACTCGACTGGAAGGTCCGCTCTGATGAAGGAAATTGAGTACCACTGCGAGCTAGGACGAGCTTCCTAAGAGAAAATGGTCCGCTAAACGGGTAAACAAACCCCCCGCGCTCAAAATCCTGGCTACGGGCCTGTATATTGCAGGCGTGGCAAACGACTATATTTAGTGAATGAAGGTAGCATCCTTTATAATCGGCGTCCGGTGCTGACTTAGCTATTCCCACATAACGTGCTTTCTTATCCAAGCTCATTGATGAGCTCATATGCCTATGCCCGCGGCATTTGGTTAAAATCTCATTTTTTGCCAGGGTTTCTTATATCGCTGTTGCTAAAGCTTTGCCAGTGGAGCATGTTGATAAGTAAATAGCAGTTGCTTATCCAGCACTCTACTATGTGCGAGCATAAATTTGCCGGTTACTCTCCCGTCTAGCAAGTGGTAGGGGGGGGGGGCTCTCCATAAAAGTAGACGATAGGGTGATCGCCCTATCACTGGTCTCACAGTGATTCTAGAGCTTATGGTTATAAATTGCTTCGACCAAACCCAATGTGCTATATTTTAGGGTTAAAAAATGTTGTTGACAAGTGCTTTTCTGTTCTGCCAGTCTGAACATTCTGATTTAAAATGCATGTCTTGTTTCGCCTAGTGCAGTGGCCCACGAACATTGTCTGTTTTTTTGTCAAGTGAATAGCATCGCGATACATCCAATTCGGCTATAACAATTTGTAACGATTTATGTTTTTATGTTTAAACTCTTTTTGTTCGCCCAAGAGGGGGGTGACATGTCACCCCCGTCGCCACCCCTGGATCCGCCACTGAGCTAAATCAATAAAACTAAGAAAACGATTAGCAACATTTCCAACACGTGATTAAATGCCTAAACTAGCACAAATATCCAGAACTTGCGTATTTGCTAATTGTTACAGGTAGAATATTAAACTTTTATAACATTGCTTTCTATCTATACTAAATATCTAAACTTCTATATTCGTTAACTAAAATTACTAAAATCAGTATTATCCTACATAACCTATCATAACAATGTAAAGCTAGTCGCCAGCTAGACGCCAAGTCTTCGATGGTCATTTTACAAAATCCATTTATTACTTTTTTAACCGTTCGATGTGAGACTTTAAAACCATAAAAAGTATTTGTTTTATTTGACAGACCATTTAATATAGACATTATGGTCACTTCGCATGATTTTGACTGTTATCAAACTTTCAAAAAAATTCTCAACACCAAATTTTAAACAAACTCTCTTCTCCCAAGTACCCCTTTAACCCTAACCAAATGTAGGTTCATATTTCCATGAAGGTTATTGGCTCTTTTAATAACTTCTTGTCTTTCTTTTTCTCAGGTTGTTGATTTATGACAGATAATTATGGGGCACGTTATCTCGATACGAGTTTTGATGCGATGGTCTTGTCACCTCGACGACGCATATACGGTACACAGACTCAGGGATCTTTTATAAACCATTTGACGTTTTGACGTATTTTAAGGTCTTTAAAGAAAACAAAATAAATGTAACGTTTCCGAGCATTTTTTTTTAAAGGACAATCACCACCGTACTTTGCGTATATGGGGTCCGTCCCACTCGATGTCATATATGACAACACCGAATCGATTCCTTAGAATACTGAAAACAATCGAGTGTCAGTCTTCCTCTACTACTGTAACTTACTCTTCTATATTTCCAAGGAATCAACTCGGTGGTCCGCTTGTCATATACGACAACAATTGTGACTGAGCTGATATACGCAAAATAGAGTGGTTTGCAAATACATATTTTTTTTAGATTTTGTACTAAACCCCCAAAACTTCGACTTGATTTGCACGTGCGTCGCGCCTCGCCTATTATTAATATCTCATTTTTATTTCAAAATTTGCAAACTAGAAGCATTGGTGATTATGTTCGCCAAAGATCAGATCGAGCGCACACTTTGAAAGGACTACTAAACGGGTCTCAATTTGAACGTGTTTTCTAAAACAATTACCCGCGAGAGGCCTTGAAAGTCAATCAAAGAACGTAACATGGTCTTAATGCCTGGCTAAACATTCAAACATGTTTGTCAAACATGTTTGTCAAACATTGCGTTTGACGCAAATGTTTGTACGTTTAGCCACCCACAAAACATGGCACTAAATTGGCTTTTTCAACACGTTCAGATGTTTGAACCAGATCAAAACATTTTCATCAAACATTTGTGTTGAATGTACATGTTTTATCGTTTAGCCAGGCCTTTGAATAAAGTTAGAGTTGTTTTTTTAGCTTTGCGTTGTTGATTATTTTTAGTGCTTGTGTGCGTTTGTATCTCTTGTCTACTTTTTCGGCGCCCGGTGCTAAGCTAAAAAACAACTCCCTGTGAGCCTCTTAGGCACTTAAAGACATCCTAAGCGCGCAAGTAAACTATCAATTATAAATGCTCTCGAATGAGCTATACAAAACCAGCAGTTCCATTTCTAGCGGTTGCCCTGCTACACCTTTCCACTGACAAATATGTATCTCCCCTTTGCCTAGCAAATTTTCTAAAATAACCCATTAAACTTATTAGTTAGTGATGTTTAATTTCTGGGAAAGCGGAAAATGACCAATGATTTTGTCTTTCTATTTCCATCAAGAATGATATTTAAAAAAAAAACATTAATTGAAAAAAACTGATTATTCTTGTCGTATACAAGTACATACATGATAAATGTGCGTCATTGATTGGTGAGATTAAACATTTTTTGATCATGTATTTTACAGTTTTCGTCAATACCCCAAAACTTCTCTAAATCGTTGTAAACTTTTGGTTGTATCTGTAAGTTCAATGCCGCACACAGTAGGCATGTGTATGAACTCTCGAAATGTCTCGCGGAATATTTCTTTTTCCATGCAAAATACTCATTATAAGCCGTATCATTTTTGTCTAAGTAATTTAAATAATCGGCCAATGCCTTTAGGGATGGAAAATCCATGACATTTATATAAGATCCCGGTACAGCCACATTGCTATCGTAGTTGGATCCCCCAAGCACTATCGGTACAATGTCTTGTTCCAGAGGTCCCCAATACTTTTCCGTGATATAATCTTTACAGTTCCTGTTCTCAAAAGAAAGCCTGAATTTATATCTTCTCATAAGGTTGTCACATTCCTTCGTAAATCGTCTACAGCTAGTCCCCTCGCTGTGTTTAGGAAATCGCGATCTACACCCACCGAATACGTGAACAGGAATCAGCTTACTCAGTTTTAAAGCAAGTTTCTCGCGCGGGTAACCGCAGTTACTAACAGGCCATACAATCAGTTTGTCCTTCCCCATAGCGTAATTCCTGTTACTAGTTCGCTTATTTGAAGGATCTTCATAATACATACCATACGGCGCAAAAATATCGGAGTCGCGTCTGTAGGTCATCGTCCAATTAAACATTCCGTTCAATTTATCGAGAGGTTTCCAAGTGTGGTGGGGATTTTCCAGTATGAAAAATACCCATCGTTGGCTTGGAGGCTTTTGTTTTATGAGCTCTTTCATGTGTTTCACTGATGGGAGGTCTCTACCGTGGAAAACTACGGCATCACTAATGGTGAGCTCGCTTTTGTTATACGTTAGGCGACAATGAAACAGTGGACTCACTGCTTTGTCGACAAAAGAGTTGAGAATATCGCTTGTTTTAAGAAATAACCATGGGAGGTCACCAAAAAATGACGTATATACCAGAATGACCTTAGGTTTCTTACCCCACGCAAGGGAGTTAGAAAAACTTTTTGCCAGGTCTTCTAGGTTGTCTGGTTTAGCGTCTAGTCGGATGATCATTTTCTCAACAAGTTTTAGAACTGCTTGGCTTTGCGGGTTTTCGTTGAGCTCGAAGATCGATCTTAAGTCCATTCCGCGGTGAAATGGAGGGACAAGTGGCTCACTTTCTAAGCGATACAGAAAGAAAACGCCAACACTACAAGCTAGGATAAGCCCTAGCGCGCCGCCAATGGTCATACGACCAGACATTGCTTTGCCTTTTCTCTGTGTCGAGGGTCGTTTTCACTACATGCAAACCCAACGTGGCAAGAGATCGTCTCCCCTGCCAACCCCGTGTTCAAGACTGCTATTTTACTTAAAAACGGATATAGAACTCTAAAGCTGCATTAAAAGTGATGTTACTATGGCAGAAAAAGCAAACGCTTTACGGTAGCGCTATCGTAATATACTCTCCATATATTTGTGTGTACCTCCAACAAAAACCTCAGCTGGCGCCAGGCTCCCAGTCCTCACGACCACACGGTCGCGCATGCTCTATTACACCTCTGAGATGTAGGTCGCACATGCTCTATTACACCACTGAGATGTTGGGTTGCACATTGCACATTACACCACTGAGATATTGGGTCCCACATGCTCTATTACACCACTGAGATGTTGGTTTGCTTTGGAGCGAGGAAAAAAGCCGCGGGTTGGGCAAGATGCTAGTACAATATACAATTAGTTAGCCCCAAGACAAATCATTCAAGGTTAGAGTAGGGTATTCCTGGAACCCCGAAATAAACCAACGAAGATAATGTAGTAACGAAAGATGTATAAATAAATACAGTTTATAAATAAAGTTTATTTCTACAAAGTGGCATTACTTTCCTTTTGTTATACTTGCTCCATCTGTAGGTTTTTATTATATATAAGTTATGAATGAAATGTAGAGATAATTGAGGGGAGTCTCCGATTTTTTTTTACCGCTGTAAGGGGGTGGGGGTCCGAAAAAGGGTACCATTATGGGGAGGGGGGGAATTATTCACGAGCCCTACTTTTTAGCTTTATTTCCTGATATGACCAAGTTTGCAGCACACATAGATATTGAATATTGAGCAGGATCAATGTATTCAATACTTTCATCTTCAAATTTTGGAGCATTCCAGCAACAAATCAACAGCACAACTCAGATTTATATAGAGTATTTCATACGTCTGAGATGTTCCCTTCTAGATACAGAGTAGTATGTTCACCAATTAAAAGAATTAGCTGTGTAGGCCTATATGTACAAACTTTTCAACAGTTCAACAGTGATCGCTTTATAAACAGAGTCATATTTTTAGCGGAGCCCCTGCGAAACCCCATAGTCATAGGAATGAGGAAAGTGGCGTATAACTATACGATATAGTTTCCGTGGTCACGATGGGATACCTGTGGATTTTTTCCTGATGTGCCTCGCTCTCTGATTGCTCGAAAATTGAATGGCGCGGAAGGGGACGAGCGTAAAGTCACGGGTAAATTTTTCGCACACAGCTCACAACAACAACACCAAAAAAAAAACAACAACAAAAAAAAAACACGAAAACGAACATGGAAAACGGCGAAGATGGAGGTAAGATTTTTATTTTCATCGTTACTTTTTTTACCGCAGTCTCCATGTAACCAAGGGATATTTTTAATACCGTTACGACCACCGCGTTGTATTGAATGTTATTGGCACATATGAAACAACCCATGGCTTTGCGGGTTTTCGTTGAGCTCGAAGATCGATCTTAAGTCCATTCCGCGGTGAAATGGAGGGACAAGTGGCTCACTTTCTAAGCGATACAGAAAGAAAACGCCAACACTACAAGCTAGGATAAGCCCTAGCGCGCCGCCAATGGTCATACGACCAGACATTGCTTTGCCTTTTCTCTGTGTCGAGGGTCGTTTTCACTACATGCAAACCCAACGTGGCAAGAGATCGTCTCCCCTGCCAACCCTGTGTTCAAGACTGCTATTTTACTTAAAAACGGATATAGAACTCTAAAGCTGCTGTAAATCATTAAAAGTGATGTACCTATGGCAGAAAAAGCAAACGCTTTACGGTAGCGCTATCGTAATATACTCTCAAAGGGGTAAGATATTTGTTAGGATGGAATAAAATATATAGAGAGAAATTTTTCTCAATAAGTTTATTCACAAAATTCTTAGTCAAAGCACCAATGAAAAGAGTTCATTAACAGTTTTTTTTTTTTGCATTCATATACTTTTTCTACATCAATAGGTGATCGAACAAGTGAGCCTCACGTGACAGAGAAATATCTAGAAAGAGTGCAAAATAAAATTAATTTTTAACTGAAAACTTTAATAAATAAAATACTTAGCTGTTTGCGATATAAACAAACTGAACACTCTTATCTTATATACATAGTTAATTAACTGTGGTAGTTTCCACGCGATTCATGTAAAATTGGTAAAAAATGGTAAAATGCCATTTTTAAACACTCATGGACATTTGTATAATCGCCTAAAATCTTGTGATAAACCTTCTTTTAATTTTTGTGAGACAAAGAATCATATTTATAAAAACGAATATCATTTATCATTTTATGTGTTTTGCCGGAGTCTTTAATTAAGAATTCGAGCAAAGCCAGCGGCCATGGTCTTGCACGATTTATCAATTTTGAAAAAATCGCATAGATACTTGGCTAAAAGAACGAATTTTAGTGTAAAGATAAAGACACGCAGTTTTATTGTAAGTGCTACCACAAGAGGGCAAAGAACTAGGCCGAACGGCCTCAACTTTTGATTGGAAGGAAATCCCATAAAATTATTGATTGGTTGGAAGGAAATCCCATAAAATTATGTAAGCCTCTATTGGCCCACTTTTTACCGGGCAGTGGAATGGTTTTCTCTTGTTTTTGTGTGACGCGCAATACCATGGTCACTAAGTTTCTAGAAAGTCAGCTAATTTAATTGCCATAACTACAGGCTGAGCTTCATGTGAATCACAAACATATAATGAAATCTCGTAAAAAGGATATAGCATAAACGGATAAATTAATTTTGGTAGTTTCACCTCCCTCCTCGATATTTCTTTAAAAATACCTCGCATACTTAAAAGCGTGATTTTTGCCTATAATTGAAGGCAAATTAATAGTGGAGCCGGCGCCGCGGAGCTCCATTGGTATAGAAATTGGATAACTGGGCGACTGACTTTTAGTGGTCATGGCGTTTTATGTCACACACTGCACGTCCACGTGACTAGGCCATGAGAACAGGCTAACTGATTGACGTTTCTCGCTTGCCAAAAATAGCCCCAACATGTAAGGCTACGCCACGACAAAAAAAAAAAAAAAAAAAAAAAAAAAAAAACGATGGCCGCGCCAGATTTTTGATAATGATAATAGCAAACAAAATCATTTTCTCAGGATCATCACACAATTGACCATGTACTCGTGTTTTTTTTATTGTCATTTTTTCTGTTGAGTAAGGAGTCGAAATACGCAAAACTATTCTGCTGTCTTTAGCGAAAATTATCGAACCGAAATTAGCAAACTAAGTATTATTTCTATCAGCATATGTCGCTCTTCAAAAGGGTATCTTATTTTATCTACATCATGTTCGATTGAACAGCTATTTTATTTCAAAGATGCCATATTCAAACTTTGTCTAAAGTAGGGAGTTTTTTTTCTGGTACAGCAATGATATGCTCAATAGGGGCTTAGAGATCAAAAGCAAGATTATACAAACTAAGAACAAACTTACTTATGAACAAACAAACTTCTTCAAATAGAAGTCCGTAAAGAGAACAGTTTTATATCAAAGTAGCATGGTATGCACGGAATAAGCCCTTTTTTGAAAGGGAATTCTAAATTTAAAGTGGAACGAGAAATGCTTATTTTGCTTATAAATCTTAAGACCATTGTCTAAACAAGTTAATATCATTTCAAAGTTTGGAGTTGTTATGGGCAGTATTGTAAATATTTATAAAATTTACAGTATGTGGGTACCCTGAGTTTATATATAATTATCCTGTTCAAGAAAACCTTTTCAACAAAAACAACTATTTCTGGCTCAATTTCTTGATATGAGAAGCTCTGGGTAAGTTGCAAACTTGCTTTTTATGTTAATTGAGGTATAATAAACAAAAACTAAATTACTGGTTTGCTTACTCCACAAATCCTGACTACTTGAGAGCGGGCCTAACGCAAAACTTCTTTCTACCGAAATGCTGATGTATTAGCTGTGTGCAGAGAACGAAGAGGGTAAATAACAAGGCACATTAGAATGTGTAATTTGTCATTTTATTTTCATAGAAAATAAGCAATTTTTGGACTATGATATCCGAAAGTAGCGTTGTCTTACTGTACACAGGCAAGGATAAATTCCTTATTTAAAAAACATCAATACATCGATAAATGTTTTCTCTATCTAAATAAAGATAGAAGGTCATTTGTTTGTCAAGGTTGCATTTTCTCGCGTTATTAAAAATTAAAAGCTACCGCTCATTTAGCTCATGTAAGACCTTGAGCGGCTACCCCTCATTTAGCCACTGCGTAAATTATAATTTCCAAAGTCTATGAATAGATAGGCTAAATAGTTATTGAAATGCTAGTTTTATCGATGTCTGTAGTCAACTTGCACCCCAAACATGGCTGTGGCATAGGCATTTTTCGAACAGAAAAAGAACAAGTAAGTAAATAAAGTCTCGTTTTGCAGAAAAACTTCTAATTATTTCACAAAGCTGTTTATATTTTTTTTAGGTGCACTGTGACAGCTAAGTGTCAAATCATTTGACAGAGATGAAACCTGATTTGTTGGAAGGAAATCCCATAAAATTATGTTAGCTTTGATTGGCCCACTTTTTACCGGGCAGTGGAATGTTTTTCTCTGTTACTCTTTTGAGAAAAACCCAGGACCTCCTAAACCGAGACGTAGATTTTCTCTAAATTTTCATCAAATGTTTTTGTTAGGTGGCTACAAAACTGGCATAGTGAGAAACCCAGTGCAGCAGGGGTTTATCACCAGTTCGCCAACGAATTACGCGTCTTTTTCACTCATTTTCTTCAGTTTGTAGAAAGACACTAGGCGTGGTTAATGATTAACCAGGTTAATATCATTAGATATTCCCACACCACCATAGCTTCACTTTATTTTGAATATGTTTATATTTGCGTTTCTCTCAAAAGTGTTTGATTTCTCAACTGCATTCCAAAGTGGAACGGACTCTGTGGACTCAGTTACCTAGATAGGAGAATATGAGCGGGCAACTTTTGACGCTGGTATCTCCTAAACCGAGAGGTAGAATTTTTTTAAATTTTCATCAAATGTTCCTTATTAGGTGCCTAACAGAACTGGCATAGTGAGAAACCCAGTGCAGCAGGGGTTCATCACCAGTTCGCGAACGAATTACGCGTCTGTTTTACTTATTTTCGTGGTTAATCATTTACAAAGTTAATACAAGAGACCACGATATAAGAGAACGAATCCCCGTGGCCCATGATGCCGTCCATGAAAGTTATTTTTAGATTGCGCGAGCTTGTCAATCATAGCATGCATATATGGTTCATCGCGCCATATTTGGTTATTGGCACCTCACGAGCTAGTACATTTTCACAATATTTTTTCCCTCTGCACTTCTTGACTTCGTTCGCTACCTGTTTTTATCCTTTTAGCTGCTTTTCATAGCTCATGATTACAATGCTACCTGTAGGGTGGTGTCCTGGTATCTGTAAAGTTATCTAATGTTAAGTTATCTAAATGTTATATAAATAATTGAACGGGAAGACGTCGGGGAGACGGCGAATTTGGAGTTCATTCAAGATGCATCAGGCTGACTCTTAAAAGTTCTTTTTCTCTTCAATATGGTGAGATGGAAAACCTAGGCATTCTCAGTCTATGCTATGTATTTAAATACAAGAAGGCCTTTATTTTTCTTTGATTTACAATACTTTTAGATGAATGAATTCATGTCACTCAAGAAACCCTTGTCACCGGAATAAGATTTACTTCATTATGGAGACTTGAAATCTTTTATTTGTGAAATACCTGTCTTAATAACCACAATATCGATGTGAATATAATGGTATTAAGTTCTAGATGTATCTTTTTCATTAAAAGGGAATTGGAAGAGAATTGTGTGTTGTAAACACAGATTTATGATTGATTGTTGTTTTGTACTTGCGAATCAGCCGTGAAAACTTTTACTGGGGAAGTTGATCCCTGCGCCTAAAATCACCCATTCTATGCATTTCAATGTCCGAGAAACGGTTGATTGGATCCAGCGTACTCTATGGAAGATCATATTCACAGCGTTTGTAAAAAAGGATGGTTTTCGGTCAAAAAGATTTCCATAACATCCTTTGCCGGTTCACATCGCTCAAGATGTGATCGCGTGTTTGACTCATGTTGCTAGGAAACGTGAGCGCTAACCAATCAGAAGCGTATCTAAAAATAACTGCTTGTTCTAAAAATAGCTTTCACGGACGTCATCATTGGAACATACCCTATTACGGGGGATTCGTTCTCTTACATCATGGTCTCTTGGTTAATATGATGTCATAAGTGCTAGCTAGCTTGTCACTTCAATTTCTATTCCTTTGACCCCATTTTGCATGTTTAACAACAGGATAATTTGGCATAGAATTGTTCCATCGAATTTCGTGCGTTTATGGGGGCTTGCCAGAATATTACGCGCAAGTGCTCACGGGTAGGGTGTTTAATCCAGCAGTTCACTGGTGTATCTTATGCGCGCGCAGTTAAAAGCGCGCGGGGAATACAACAATCAAAAAATCCAATATGGCGCGCGGTGCCACAGATAAAGTGAGAAAACCGCGAGAAAAAACTCCGAGGACGAAGAAACTAGAAGCTTGGTCGTGGGTCGAGGAAACAGATCTTAAAGATATTACATTGGAGCATATAGAGACTGTCTATTGTACAAAGAAATCCGCGTGTCCCCTGGGTTCTTGCAGGTGCTGTATCTGGTGTTGTGTTTTTCAAAATAAAGATAAAAGTAGGAAAAGTGGAATAGCTTTTAACTTATATATTCTCATTAACTAAGTCATTGGTTTCGATCGAGTAATAAACTTTAATAACCTGAAAATCTGCATTAATGAATAGATGAATAGGGTTGTAAATAAAATGACGGTTGTATACTGAAGTACTAAAATGTAACTTATTTTACTTATTAAGTTTACTTTTCTCGAACGGAAGTGGTCTTTTTCCTACATAGGCAGTACTTCTTCAAATAATAGCTCCTTATATTCTCAAAGCAAGGCTACATGGTTACCAAGTGTATAATTGACAATAAATGTTCATAGTACCCATGAATAACTGCAAGCTAGGACAAAATTCTCGGGTGCAACCTTAATTTAAGTAGGTGTATGTGTAAATAATAGAGTATGTTTACCAATGCCAGTGAAATTTTTTGAGGTGCAAAATCCTTATATAAATGTATAATTATACCTTATTTTTACCTCAGAAATTTATTTCCGAAATTTCCAAATTAAAAATGTGTGAAACTTGTTTTACCTGGTTTCACATTAAAAAATAATAGTATTTAATGGCTTATTTTCAGGGTTAACTGTAAGTTCAATCCCAACTGCCTGAACAACCTTGGAGAAAAGATGTGGCTCAGTGAGATAAAAGGTAAAATTTTGGCTAGGGTTTGACTAAATTCCATTATCCTGAAAATAGCCCTCCAGACGCCTGACTAAAGAAGTGAACTATTTATAATATTTTGTTTCTATGCCTGGTCTTGGCTCCCATAAAGATAGACGGGGATGATTGTCAACAAAATAATTGTGACCCTAAGGATTAGCACTTTGGGTGTGGTCAACAGCAATATTCTTGCTCTTAAAAGATAGTACTGTACATTATGTAGGTGTGGTCAAAGCGAATTTCTAATCCTTAGAGCTTTTTGAGGGAAAGTGGGGATATGATATTCCATTCTAGACAGCATCCAGTGCTGTGTTCTTTGGCTAAAGGCACTTGCAAGCAAAATAAGATTTTACAGTGAGAACACAGAAAGCGGGCTCTGCTGAACAACTTTGACAAATCAGATTCTGCTTGAACACTGTAAATATTTTGAAAAAAGTTCATCCAATGAGAAACACTGGACGTTGTTTATTTGACCATGTACGTGTAGTCATTCGGGGAAACACGGGCCCATGCGGGCTTTATCAGATAGCTCCTTTGGGCAAAATTGCTTTAGAGTTTTGTCTATTTTTCATTCACTTTATACAGAAATATACCCTAGTTCTGTCGGATAATTAATAGCACAGCGTGTATATTGAAAGAACTTCCTCTCAGAATGTTTTTTCCTTTTTCTTTCACAAGATGACTATTGGCACACATGTGAGGACCCGGAAAATGAGAAGAGAGGAGAGGTAAACCAACCCTATAGTTTTGTATGGCCCAATGAATTTTCAAATGTAAAAAATAACAAATTAGTTGCTGATAGATGTCTAAAAGTCAATTTTACCATGAAAGTGTTTAAAATTCATGACTTATGAATGACACATTTCTTTCTAATCTAATTTTTATGATTTTTGCTAGATCTTCACATGTTGTCTTCTTTTCTTCAGTTAATGAAAAAAAAGAAAAAAATCTGTTTGTGTGAATTTTATGGTGGATAATGGTCATTAATTTGTGCCACAGCTTTTTTACTTCAAGACCACCTTTGATTTCTTTTATGTAAGCCTATACTAGAAGCTTGTGTTCCACAGCTCCAGGATGGGTCATTCCCAAATGCATATTGGGATTTCAAATGGGTGAAGTGATTAATGCTAATATACTGTACAGTGAAAACTATAGTTTTTGAATAATGAATTATTTGTTTCATTTATTTCATAGAAAGCGTTTGTAGGTTTGAAAAACCTTGGAGCCACATGCTATGTCAACACATTTTTACAGGTAATTTCTAAGCTCATCATGAACATGCATAACACCTGAATAACCTTTGAGTTCCTGGTCTAAGGTAGGATATACCACACTGCACTCTCGCTGTTTAAGAAACATGTAATTATAGTCTGCTGCTTTTAACTACACTGAAAGAGAACACATTGTAAATTAGCCAGGATATTAGAATTTGTACAAAACTCTACAGTGGTCGTGAATACCCCTATTTCAAAAAAGGTTGTCAGCACAAATGGCAATCCCCAAATTGAAACATCTTTATAGGTAGAATTTTTTTTTCGAATTGAAGATGTTAAAGCTATGTTAAAACCATATAATTTTTTTCTAAATTTGGAGCAAAATATTTTGGGATCCATATAGGCCCTTTCAGTCTCTGCCATGTGTCAATTGCCATTTGCCATTTGTAGTGACAATTTTATTTATAAATATGCCCATAATTAACTACTTTCTAACCGAGAGTGAGGTCATGCCTGGAAATATCAAACTGAGGCTTTGGTGTATCGGCCATGGCTTTGCGAGGTCGATGTGCTAAAGCCGAGGTTTGGTATTTCCCGGTATGACCGAATGGTCGAGGTTAGTAAGTTGTTTATTATATATGTCTTTTTTAAATAAAAATGACAAGAAAACAAATCGACTTCCGCTTTCGCACGAATATCGATTAGTTTATCGATCGATTTCAAAAAGGCGGGAAAACAAGAAACACTTGCGTGCTGCCAAATAAAAAATGTAAATGAGTGAAAAGATTCAACAACAAGTATTTAAATTTGATGACTTTTCGGGCTATTTTCTTTCTATTTGCACCTTTTGGAAGCTACAGGTTTTATCATAGGTGAAGTTGACCCAAACTAAAACAAAGAGAGCTCAGATTCAGGGCATGAATGGATTGTTTCAGTTAAAAAAAAAACTCCACGGTATGTAGAGAACAAACTTTTGAAGTAAAATGAAAAGGCCAATCGCTTTGTGCTGCTTTATAATTTGATGGAAATATTGCACACAAATAGCAGGTAGTACTTTTATCTTAAAGACACTTTTCTGGGTCTTTACACTCCTTGTTATTTATTCATTTGCCTTTGTTTATCCAATATAAATAACTAAAACGTCATAAATAACGTCATCTTATTGTTATTCTTTTTTCAAAATTTTCCTCTTCAATCTCATCAGGATAATAAAACTCTGACTCAGAAAAATTTCAAAAAACAGAAGATTGTGAAAAATTTTTCGTAGGGCAATATGGAATTCCGTAATGCCCTCAGAGCGGGCAATGCGGGAATGTCACGACTACCAATAAGCCAATCACAGTGCGCGTACTATCATAGCCATATAATAAATGCATTTATTTATGGGTTTTGCAAGTTTAAGATCTATGTGTAATTTATACTCATGACTGTGTATCGCTCTGGCAGCAAATATTGGCACCTGCAGGATATACAACAGCAAACTGAAATAGATGGCTTGTGCATTCTCTTCCATAAATATGAGTTCTGCTATGGTCTATAGTGATTGAGAGTTCGGTCTTTATACAGCTTTGGTTCCACAATCTGCAATTAAGGTCTGCTGTGTACCAGTGGGTTGCTGCAAATGATGATGCCAGCTCTACCCCAGTCAAGAGCCTTTCTGGTAAGGTTATAGAAATTACATTCCTTTCTTTTGAGGTTATCTATCCCTTCTGACAGAAATCTCATTCCTTCCTGGTATGATTATCTATGCCTTGTGATAGACATCTCTTTCTTCCTTGTATGATTATCTGTCTCACATAACAGACACCCATTGTCACACCACCATTGACTCACTTTTATTATTGTTATAATTGTTATAACAATAATATAATTGTTAAGTATTTTAAGAAAGCTTTATTCTGTTTAATTCTAAAGAAATAGCTGACCCTACTTTAAATACTGAAGACAAAACTGAGGTAGATCATTCCTCTCAACCCAAAGAGCAAACTGGCAGCAGTGATTCAAGAGGGCTTCCCCCTCTTCTTCCATCAAGTGCTCTGACCTGCTCTGGGAGCTCCATCTGTGCTCATCTACAAGTAATCTTTGCACAGTTACAATACAGTATCAGGAGGTTTGTTACACCCACATAACTGGCAGCACATACTGCTGGCAGCTTTATTAGCATGTGAAAGGACAGGATCAGTTCCCATACTGTAGCACCAATAGGTTATTTTGGATATTGCCCCCACCCTGAAATGAAAAAAAGCTATAGAGTGTTATGCAATGACAGAAAAAAATATTTGTCCTCAAATTATGATAAGCTCAAAACAGTCCTTTCCTTAAGTTTTTAACCCCATAAATCAAGCCCCTGGTCATTCAGAAGAGCAGTTGCTCACAAATCTTTGGATTGGTAAAGTTTGCAGAAGATGGCTGCCAAGATTGATAGGTTGCGGATCCCTATGATTTGGGAATTATTTAGGACAGTGAAGTCAATAAGCTACAATATCAATGACTGCAATATCAGGAGTTTCAAAAATATTTTTATAAGAGTAACATTTCCTTATTATAAATTAACCATTCATTTTCTTACAGGTATATCGACCCAATGCCATTGATTCATGCCTTAGGATTAGACACTGCACAACAGCAGGTATGTTACTGCACTTCTCATGAAGCTGGTTGAAGTATATTATGTCAATCTCATTTTTGTCAAACAAGGGTACACAGGATAAATGAGCAAATCCTGTAGTCCAAAGACTTGGCCTGACATTGTTTTCACCCTTCCCTTGTGAGCAAAGGGTGATTAAACAATTGTACAGTAGGTGTCCAGGATTTACAGTAACATATAAGCCTCTTTTGTTTTGTGAAGAAATATATTTACATTTCTTGGAAATGTTCTGGAGGACAAAGCAATAGCATAAAGAAAATAAATGTCAAGCTCATTGCTGAAGTCTACCACCAATTTTGAGAAGAGAGTTTTCTGTTTTCCAGGATGCTCAAGAGTTCAGCAAGCTTTTCATGTCACTTCTGGAGTCTACACTCTCGCATCAGGTACATATACTGTAATATGGATAAAAACCTGCACAAAAATCACCAAATATTTAATCAGGAGTGCACCCAGGACTTGCTAAAGGGGGTGTACTGTCATGAATATTATATAAAAAAACATATACATAGGATAGTATTTGATGATCCTTTTATAGGACTGACCCACATTTCGGTGGCCAAGGGGGGGTCATTTGCACCCTGTACACCCCCTAGATACATGCATGTTTATCTAATATCTTTTTCTGCTTCCACGATACTCATTTTTTTTTCAATCTGAACCCCTTTTTGTTTTGTTTTTCAAGTAGTTGTGGGAGTGGTGTAGCCAATAGAAACCTAGGGATTTAACATTTTCCAAAGAGCTGGCACACTCCTGTGTATTATACCCACTGAATATAATTGTCTCTTACTCATAGTCAAACCCAGAAGTTCAAGGTGTCATCCAAAAGCAGTTTGGTGGAGACTACATCTATGTTACTAAGTATGTGGCATACAGAATACGCTATAAAATTCTGCTTCATGTTCATCACAGCATAAATGGAAATGCGCCCTCCTATCTGAAGTCCCTTATCAACTGCAGTCGTTTGTCCTATAATCTCAGATCCAACTCAGCTAATCTCCTGGGAGTTCCAAAAACAAAATGCAAAACTCTAGGGGGCATGGCTGCTCATGCCTTTCCAGAACTGTGGAACCAATTACCAAGCTACATTAAATGGACAAAGGGACTGACTCCGTTTAAACATGCTATGAAGACATTTGTTCCTCCTAGCCTGTAATCTATAAAGTAGTTCTTAATTATTCATTTCTATATTGTAATTTTTTTATTCTCTGTTTTATTTTATTTAGCGCTTTAGAAAACAGTATGTACACAAAGTTTTAATGCTCTATAAATAAATATAATTATTATTATTATTATTATTATTATTATTATTATTATTATTATTATTATTATTATTATTATTATTATTATTATTATTATTATTGTATAATAATATGTCTTTTTTTACAGTTTATAGCACATAAAAGTATGATAAAATGTGATTAATATTTTACAGATGCGACAAGTGTGGAACTGAGTCCAAACGACCATCAAGGTTTTATGAGCTCGATCTGAACATTCAGGGCCACTCTTCATTGAATCAGTGTATCAAGGAATTTCTCAAGGTGCAAATACTTTCAAGCTCTGTATGAATAACATAGGAAAACTAGCTACATAATTAGCTGACTTTGAGTAATGCTCTTTGTCCTCAGGAAGAAAAACTGGATTGTGACAACCAATACTTTTGCACTCAGTGTCAGAGCAAACAAGATGCTCGACGATACATTGAACTAAAGCACCTTCCACCAGTACTCAACCTGCAATTACTGCGCTTTGTATTCGACAGGTAGTATTTAGTAATATAATCATTGCTCATCTACTATAGCTGATATTATTTTGAGAAACAAATAATTATCAAAGGGCAAGGCTCTTGCCAAATCTTACTATGGATTGAGTTTTATTTGTCTCCTGTGACATAATACCTGCAATTGATTTTCATTGCATCATAAGCTAAGTAAATTTCAAATGAACACACAAGATTGCTTGTGGAATATATCAAAGAAGTAAGGTCATTCTTCCATTATCTTCAAAAGGGTCCTTATAGTATTCTAAAAGCATAATTTTTTCCTCTTGTACACTGTAATTCTACTTTTAAAATGGTTGTCTGCTCAATAAAGTTATTAGAAATACTTTACTTATTTTGCCCAGGAAAACTGGCTATAAGAAGAAACTGCATAGTTTTGTGCAATTTCCTGATGAGCTGGACATGAGCAACATTTTAAGGGACAAATATCAAGGTACACTGTCTCACATCCCCACTATTGTAACACTAATGTCTACCAGCCTATTTACGCTTTTCATCCTACTGTATCTAAAGTACATGTGCTATGGACACTACCCATTCTATCTACACTACCCATGCTATCTACAATACCCATCCTACTGAATCTAAACTACCCATGCTATCTACACTACCAATCCTATCTACACAACAGTGCCATAGCAGGCCTCAAAATATGGAGGGGAGGGGCACAATACAGAAACATGACTAAATATTGGGGGCACAGCCATGCCTCTTCTGGGATTTCCTTATATTTGTAATATTGGGGGGGGTGGGGGAAACGCCCCCAATATCTCATCCTTTGCTATGTCCCTGCACAATCAATTCTATCTGAACTACCCATCCTATATATCTACACTGCCCCTTCTATGAATACCTGTGAATACAGTACTTCTGACAAAGTAATCCTGCCACTGCACTAAAATATCTAGTTGTCAATCCCTTAGTGATGCACCAAGTTGGCCTCTTTGCTCCTGTACTGTAGCTCTCCCAGCTTCTTTAGATGTTGATATTTTAGAGTGGAACAGCTAAGTGTTCTCATGAGTGTGACTTTATTCATCGAGTTTCTCTATGCAGGTGATTTAAGTACAGTGTATGAGCTGTCAGCAGTGCTGATGCATCATGGGAGCAGTGCATACTCAGGCCATTATGTTGCTCATATCCGTGATAACAAGGTACTGTAAAAAGTACAGATACAGTACCCCTTAACCTAATCCTCATCTTGCTCATTCCCCTTGCTCTCTTTAATATGGTAGGGCTAGGAGGGGATGGGATCCTGTTTTGACAGCATCCTTGCTCTCGAGGGTCCACCCCTCTCATGCATAGGAGCAAGATGGGGATGGGACCCTTGTCTGACAGCTTTTTTCCTCTCTCGGGTCCACCCCTGGGTGAAAGCTTGCTCCAAAAAGTTACTTGATTCTTGCCGTTGTTGATTAGAGAAGAATTTTTGACTGTATATATTTAAGAACAGAGACCAATCAAAACTTTTCATACACTGCTATGCACATGTAAGCATTAGGGGAGCAGTGTTACACATCCTATAGCCTTCAGAATAGTCCCACCCAGATGGCTATCTTTGCCTTCACATGCTGTATATCCCTGTGATCTATAGCTGTGCTTTCTATAACAAATTTCACTTAAGTTATGGAATTGCTTACTAGACCAAGTCATGGTATAAGTTCAATGATGAAGATACAGAGAAAATGCAAAGTAAGCTAAAGCTGACTGGAGATGATGAAAGCTCAGGTATGGTTATCACTTACTATTAGTCAATGTGTGTTAAGGGTGTACTGACATCTGTTGCTAAGGAAAAGTGAATATAGCATAAAAGCCTTGTAGAAAGTAATGGGTGACTGATATTTGCCAGGTTGACCATTACAAGTGTGCTGACTATTATGATGACGTTACCCCGTGACGTCATAGATACAGATAAAAGCAAATTTTCAAAGTAATTTTGCTCGAAAACAAATATTGAATACGTTTTATGAATCTTGAGGAGGGTGCATTAAGCCAAGCATGCGTTTTAGAAATGATTGAGTAATTGTTTTTTTATGATTTTTCAAAGGTCCTGAAATCCAGATTATTTGATATAACTTCGGTTTCTGTTGGAATATTGGTTTTGAAATAATTTGGTAACAAAAAAGCTTTTTTTTCAGAAAACGCAGAACCGGAAGTGAAATGAAGCCTATGTGTGCACATTCGGCCTGCTCAGACACACTGACATCTCACATGATGAAATTGAACTGAAGTTTAAAAACAAATTCCAGTAGTGTTTCGTGGTATTTACACTTCAAAGGAACGATATCCGTCATGTCATGAAAATTGAAAAAAAGTATTTTAAAATTCTGATACAGTGCGTGCTACTTTGAAATAAGATTTTCAGTGCATGCGCAAGCTTTTGCATCCGTTGTTTGCAGCCACGCAGGTAGTGAAAATTGAAAACTTTGGCTTCAAAATGGTTGGCTTGAATAAATCTCGGCTGAATCTTCGTTTTTACAAAATATGTGAAATATCATCACCCGAAAAGGCTGATATCAACTTAAAGTCAATTTTTTGGAAATTGAAACGCAAATTTTTGTTTCTTTTAATTCAGGAATGCTTGTGAATGACCAATTCCGTGTTATGTATAGCGCACGCTCAACACCACCAGCGTACAACATCGTTACTGAGCAACACTAATGTCAGTACACCCTAAAGTATCAATCATCTTTTCTGTGAGTTGGTGTGGAAAAGCAATAGGGAATGTGAGACTCATATCTGCACTGTGTGTTACCATTGTTTCAGAACCAGGAGAGAAACCCATATGGTTATTTTGATCACTTACTATTAGTTGATGTCTGTGTGAAGTATCAATCATTTTTTCTGTGAGTTTGTGTGGAAAAGCAATAGGGAATGTGAGACTCATATCTGCACTGTGTGTTACCATTGTTTCAGAACCAGGAGAGAAACCCATTAGGAAACCCAAGTGTGCTAAAGGCTTCCACACCTCAAGGAATGCTTACATGTTGGTTTATACTCGCCGAAATGAAGGTACTGTTTTTGTGTTTTCCCCCGTTACATTTGGCTCACATAGACACAAATTCCTGTTTCATCAACAAAACACACCACTGACACCAATTAGGGTGTTTGCATGCCCTGGAAGGGGATGTTGTGTTGTCTTATGCCCTCCCTGGGCTTCCAGCTCCTCCAGTCTCTCGGCACTTTAATGAAAAAACGAAGCAAAAGATGGTGCACCTTGGCAGCGCAGAGGGCGTTTTTTAGCCCCCTTAACCCTCCCCCTAGTTATGATCAAATGGAAATTGGTCTGTTCTAATTTAAGAATATCAGCTTACATGATGTTACTCTGCTAGCCTTTTTGTGATTGCATCCTGGCCTGATGCTGTCTACTACTAGAAATGTACTCATATACTATCGAGAATCCTGTGATCTCATTGGTTCACTACTCATTTTCTGTCCAGCGATAGCAGACAGTTGCTAACATTTTCATTTAATGAAAGCACTGAGTCAGAAAAAAAAACTAGGACGATTTGCTGTACCCATGCTCGGGAACGTGGAGGTCTTTTCAGGTGCTCTTAAATGTATTTTTATGGCCGAAAAAAGAAAGCTTGAGCAACTCTTTTTTTTTTGTTCCCTAACCCGAAAGCTCCTCGGCTTACAACATTGACAGCGGCTAACTGTCAAGTAGAGCATGCAGGGGTCTCAAGTTTCCGAGTAGGCAGTGGAGATTAATAAGTAGGGGGTGGAAGTTATTTTATTAGCTTAAATAAAACTTTTTTTTTAAAGTAGCCGGCGCTCGGTGGAAAATAGTTGGCGGTTCTACTGGCCGCCGGTGCCTAATGAAACCCCTGGTATGATATTGATACAGTCTATATAATAAGACAGTATGTTATTTTAAAATTTAATAAATTGATTTAATAGTATTTCACTTGGCTCTATGACTTTTTAATATATTCTTTATTCTTCAACCCCCCCCCCCCCCCTTCCACCCTTTATCGAGATATGCGCTGCATGGCCCTTGTATAGACGGACTTGTTTTAGCTACAATAGAATGAGCTAATAAGGTTTTTGTAACTTGTAGTTGAGCCTGAAGAGGAACATGTGCACGCACCCATACAACTCCAGGAACTAGTCGCCAAGGATAACTCCGTGTTTGAGGCATGGACCCGTGAGATGGATGCCATCAAGGTGAGGTCAGGGTGAACAACTGGTATTTACCGGCCAGTTTTTTTTAATGGACACGACAAACCTGAAGGATTTCCTTAGTTTATCCATCTTTTTGAAACATGGTGGTCATAGCTATTGTCATTGTTACTATCCTAAACCAGATAACATGACACAGAAACAGTCCCTAGACAGTTCTGCCGGGCCCCCGGGGCCTAATGGAACCCCTGCTAGATATATCATTCAAGGCCAAAAGTTCATATGTTTGGGTATGCTGTTAGAATGGACTCTTATTTTGTCCCTGTTCAAGATCTTAACCTGGTACCCCGTGTTTTTATACAGGAAAGTATGATAACAGAGGGTAAGATGAACCAGGCTGAGATCAGGTCAATTTACGAGATGCTCCCAGCTGCCACAACAGATTATGCCGAGTGGGTCTCCACTGATTGGCTTAGAAAATGGTTGAGTGACAAGTACAAAGCCACGCCCCCTATCGATAACTCTTCTCTACTCTGCTGTCACGGGCGGTGAGTGATTAAGAGTCTAGATCATGAAGGCTAGGGCACGCTTAGTTAATCTGTTTCCTTGCTGTTGTCAGATTGAGCCCTGAGAAATATCAATACTCAAAGAGGATAAGTTGTAAAGCTGTAAGTTATTACCTCCGACTCGTTTTCCAATTATATTTCGTTACTTTAAGTACTTATTAGTAAATAAGTATTTATCCTTCCATCCTAGGCAGATGTCCTGTACACGAAATACGGTGGCGTACCCAGACTTCAGAGGTATGGCGAAGGGATGTGCATAATGCCTTCACATTAAATGTTGTCAATGGATTATCGAATTCACTCCCATTCCTTCCTTGTGATATCCTCTTACTCCCCCCTCCTTCCCCCACGTTATTTTTGTGCACTCAAATTAGCAAATACATTTTGTCGTCTGTCGGCTTAGGGACTCGCATGTAGCAAATGTGATCAGCAATTGTACCAAGAACTCGCGTGTCGCGAATGTGATCAGTAATTGTACCAAGGACTCGCGTGTCGCTAATGTTATCAGTAATTGTACCAAGAACTCGCGTGTCGCGAATTGTTTTCAGTAACCGTCCCAGGGATTCGCGTCTCGGGAATGTGTTCAAGAATTTTCCTAGGGACTCGCGTGTCGCGAATGTGTTCCAGCAGTTGTCCCAGGAACTCGCATATCGCCAATGTGTTTAGAAATTTTCCAACGGACTAGCATGTGGTAAATGCGTTCCACAAGTCACTAAAGGATGTGTTTATTGTCTCAGGGACTCCATGTGTCGCGAATGTGTTCAACAATTGCCCTTGGGAATCGCATGCCGCAAACATGTTCCACAAGTCACTAAAGGCTGTGTTTATTGTCTCAGGGACTCCATGTGTCGCGAATGTGTCCAGCGCAAGTGTCGAAGCATACAGTTCCGGCTAAGACTGAATGAAGACGACAAAGTAATCAAGGCTCTTAACAAGCCCTCACACAAGATCTCCACGACCAGGTAAAGACGGCGCATTATAGCAAACTACAATGTGGAGTCACATAGGGTTGGAACCTGTTGATCAAGGTTGTCGAAATCATACGTTGCAGGCTTGTATTTTGCCATAGATTTGTTTTGAAAAAAAAAGGCCCCATCTCTTTACCAGCCTTTAATAGCTTTTATCGCCCTCCATATGCTCTTAGGTATTCCTTCCCCTTGGATATAGTAAGCATATAGAATATGATGTAACATTTCCAAGAGTATCAGGGACGCGTATAATGCTAACTAGCATACATACAAACTACCTGTAAGAACGACTCATGCACTAAACGTCAAGAAAAAAAAATGAGAAGTTTAACGGTCAGCGATGGTGGGCGAAAGTGCATCCGTGCCGAAAGATTTCCACAATATCACATGCCCGTGTCAATTCAAAAGAACTGCTTTCCCGAAGAATCACGCATTTTCAAACCGCTCCTATACAGTCATTACTTACTCGATTCCTCTAATTGTTTCAAATTCTTTTTAAAGAAACATCCTAGATTCGGAGTTTATTGCGATGCTAGGTGAAATCCAAACCGGTTGCGGAATAATTGGGGTTAATCGAAAGTCGAAGTTTGGAAAAAGCGACTATAGTACAAAAACAAAATTTTAGACTCCTCTAAAATATGCTGTAATAACTAAATCGAGTTCCAAGGATCACGGCTATAAAATATAACGATATTCCGTTGTGCCGATCTTGCTTTTAATCGACTATAACAATTTGAACATCTCGAGATAGACGTCTTGAAGAATGATGAACATACTGCCAATCAAATCGTTCACAAAACACAGTGTACCAAAAGCTAAAAGCGATCAAAATGGATGCATTTTAATTATAATTATGGCGGAAATGTGCTCCTTACTTCTCCAAGCGCAAAACTCGAAATCACATCTCACATCACATCTCCAAATGTTAATACATGTAATTTTTTTTATGAAGGGACATATCAATTCTTACTTTTAAATGGAAATATTCATTCTGTGAACGATTTATTCTCAGTGATGACCTATGGTACTGGGTTGGCAAGAGCTCATTACAAAGCTGGAAAAAGCTGGCTATTCTAGAGCAAGAAGCGCAGGAATCGGTGTGTGACGCCTCCGTGATCTCCATACCATCTGCGGCACCTCATACCACATCTAATGGCGAGTCGAATGAGGATAAAACGTGCAAGAACACCGCTAAACGAACCGCAGATAGTATGTCCGATGCTAAGACTAGCGCCGATAAAGAGGATACTGCTAATAATGGAAAGAGACTGCGTGTGAGTCAGTGCGGGCGCGAGATTGAGCGCATTCTCAAAGGGCAGAGTAGTGGTGAGGAACTTAGTGCGCCTGAAGTTCCAGGCAATGCTATTACTAGTGTGCAGGCAGTAGCTGGTGGCGGCGCTACTAGTCAGCTGAATGGGCACAGAAAGGAGGACGAGGAGGAGAGGGCTAGTTCTCAGGGGGACTCGATCACTGAAGACGACGACGATAGTGGCATCACCAAGTTCAATGAGGATTTACTATGTGAACACGGTAAGAACAATAACCAGGGAAGATATATCTACATACAGACAAAATTATTTTATTTTATTTTAATTGGTAATAGTTAGTATGCACTTTTTGCGTCGTTTGAATTGAAGTACTTCTATTGAATGTGAATACGTTATGTAGTTAAATTTGAGTGTTTTGTCGTTTTCCTTCGTATAAATAGACGGTTTGCTGTTTTTCTGTCCCAACTAAAATGTTATCTTACTTGAAATTGTCGCTCATTCTAGATAAAATGACAAATAAAATGCGGTTATGTTAAGCTTGATAGACTCGGGAGTAAAAAGAAAGGTTTGATGGCCATTTTACGAATTAACTTTGGAGATGGGTGGTCCGGTATCTTAAGGTCCGAATCGTAGAATATCGGACCTCACGAGAGCCAATTAGAGCGCGCAATTTGGTTCATACCGTACCCCCCTCCCCCCACGAATAAATAGTACTATTGTATTTGCTTGGAGTCCGGTCGGCATGTATGTACAATTTCTCTAGGCTCGGCTCCCTGGTTTTCTAAGAGTTGTTTAAAAAAAAAACTCGGCTTTTCCGTTGTTGTTTAGACTGTCTGTCGACAAGCGAGTCGTGCCGCCGTCTAGTGCCGGCCAGCATCTGGCGCAGATTACGATCATACTTCAGCTTCGCCCGCGAGTTCGACGCTACAAGCCCCACGTGCGCGCAGTGCCAAACTCGCAACGAGGATGAGCGAAAGACGGCAGCGCAATACAAGACGCAGGCAGCGCAGGAGAGAAGCGCCCTGGCCAATCTATATTATAACAGACAAAGACCAACATGTCCAAGTCAGGTAAAAAATTGTGAGCAATACAGTACATCGCTACCGAAAAGGGAACAGCAAGTATAAAAACTTGCTGATGAACTAACTATGCAAATTGTGATCGCCATTAATGTAGCCAGCAAAAATAAACCAAATATGGCCCTTTTAAGCAGTCCTTAAAAGCAGCTCAAATTTAGAAGTCTACATTCTCACAATTCAAAAGGCAAATCACGCCGTAATTTTAGGCTCCCGCGCAATGCCGACTCACTCAAATAATCCATTTCCATCAGTTAATTCAAGCAAGTGAAAGAGATGCCTTCAAAAATATATCGTTAAAAGGTATCAGAATTCAATCATGGATGATTGTTTTGACGTTTCCTTGCAAATAAACCGATGTATTTTCAATAATAAAGGAGTGGTTGATAGTTACAGTTACTTCTTTATCAAATTGGAATTTTCACGGTTATTTTTTTTTTCAGGATACACCCGACACTTTCTTCTATATAGTAGCGAATGAATTTCTGGACCCGTGGAGATCTTTTTTAAGGTGGATATTTCGTGATTTTTGTATCTGTTTTTTCATAGCTCATTCTCACGTGGCGCGAGGAATTGGGTCGAGTTGATAAGCGAACAGCATGCTGGTAACGATTTGGGGGGACGCAATTCAATGTCGCGTCGTAAGCCTTGTTGATATGATAGTGAATGACAGCTAGAAAAAGGGTAGGTTTTGGCAATTCTGCTCCCGGAATATCTTCGTTGGTTAGATTCACAACATCAACAGCATGCTGTTCGCTTATCAACCCGACCCAATCACCCGCGTTACGTAAGAATGGTGAATTGTGTGAGGCATTTACCTTTTACGCATTTACATCCTACCAGTTATCGCCTATGCCGTGTTCACCATCTATTAGAAGCATTGTAAAATAATTTGATCTTTTTCTTGTTATAAGCATTAACATTATTAAAATAATTTTATTATTTTCGTTGTCATAACCATCATTATAATAAATAATTTGATCATTTTCGTTGTTACATACATTATGATTATTAAAATAATATGATTATTATCGTTGTCATAACCATCATCATTATAATAATAATTTGATCATTTTCGTTTTTAATTTCCTTTTTCGTATTTATAGTTATCATTATCATCATCAACATCATCAACAGAACCTTTTCTTATCATTGTCATGTTCATCACTACATAAGTTTTGCTATGATTCTAGGAGTCCGATTCGATGTGGTCGTCCTCGTGGGATCACCAACGCCCCATTGCTGTGTCCACACGACCACCTCATGTTCAGCCCAGAAGCCATTGGTGTGGTACAGGATGAAGAGTATGTAACAGAAGAGTCATATGACGATAAATGTGCTTAGGGAGTGTTCATTAAATACAACGAGGGGGGGGGGGGGGGGGGGGGGAGGGAAGATATTGAGGGGGGCTCCGAAAATTTTTAACCACCTCAAGGGGGGGGGGGGGTGGGGGGGGGGCTCCGAAAGAAAAGGTCCTCTAAGGGAAAACAAATATTTGGGGGTTCTTTAAGGGAGGGGTGGGGTGGGGTGGGGGGCTCCGAAAGAGAAGGTATTCTAAGGGAAAAAAGAATATTTTGGGGTTCTTTAAGGGGGGGGTGGGGGGCTCCGAAAGAAAAGGTCCTCTAAGGGAAAAAAAGAATGTTTTTGGGTTCTTTAAGGGAGGGGGGGTGGGGGGTGGTGAGGGGCTCCGAAAAAAAAATGTTTACAACTCAAGGTGTCTTGAGTGAAAATCTTCCCTCCCTCCCCCCCCCCCCCCCCCCCCCCCCCCCATCCCCCTCGGTGTAATTAATGAACACTTCCTCAACATGACACACGTGACACAGCTTGAACACAAAACGCGACGTGTCACGTAATACTGAAAGTAGCATATCCTTGATAAAGAGGTGGTCTATTTCTCTCTTACAGACTCGCGTTCTTGTATCAACACGAGTGGGACACGCTTACCCAGTTTTACAGCTTCGATCACGTGATCAAGGTGACCAATGAGAAGGAAGAAAACGGAGGGTATAGACTGGGCACTAGTCCAGGTCAGTAAATTTATCCCTTGTGATTTTACGCATTGCTGCACATGTGTCTGTTAAGGGTGTCACTCGGCGAAGATGCGTGAGTGGAAGGATACTACTCACGCAGCCATTAGTTAACTATCATTGCTTTTGCTTTTGTCGAAACAGATGTCTGTCTAGAGTGCCAAGCAGCGCGTATAGAGGAAAAGGAGCGCGAATGCGAAAATTACCGCCATGCCACCATCTACGTGCGCAAGCTCACGCAAGACCATGACGCCGAGGCCGTACAGAATGAGTTTGACGAAGTACGTCCTCAAGTTGTCGCTATCACATCATTGCGAGGACAGTGAATATTATATGTTGCACTTGGTTATACTAAGCTGTAGAAAAAATGGATGGTCTGTGTAGGCATGGAGAAAACTAGCTAAAATCAAAAGAAAACTCCGACGAAGGGCTAACGTTCGAAACATCAGCGCAACTACTCTGTTTCGCAGAGGCGTACTACATACTTTTCAACCTTGTGTTGATTTATAGCTTGTTGTGGTTGTATTTTTGCGTCAATTGATTAACATGATTTCCCGCTTCAGAGCAAAGATTGCATCGACCTTGATAAGCCCCAAGACCCCGACTTTTCGGTAAGTATAATTTTTATTCTTAGCAGATTCAGCGAGAAGTCACATAGTCATATAGGCATGGCATTAAGCAAGCATTAGTCTTTGAAACAATCAAGAATTGATAATGTGAACAATGTACAGACGAATAAATCGCCTAAATTGACGATGATTGCCTTTACCTTTTGTTTTAGATGATTGGAGCGCACCTCGCCTTGTAATGCGCATTCATATTCGCGCATTTTGACGTGTTTTTTTTTTCATTTCACAGGTTTTATTTTTGTTTTCGCGGGGTTTCTTGCATTTCATAATTAGCAAATGGTGTAAAAATATATGATCGTATGATCGTATCCGTCGACATACTCCAGGTGCTTAAAGGGGCAGTGTCATGGTAAGAGCTTTGCAACAGCTCCTCGGCCCGGACACAATAAATTTCATTGAAATTCTAACATTGACTTATGAGCCTTTGGTGCATGTGGGAGACTTAAATTGAAAGGAAATGACAAACTGTCAATAAACATTGTTTTCAATAAAATATTGCATATATATTATTTTAACAAGCCATTGACAGCTTGAAGTTTAATTGTTTGTTGACAATTAAAAGCCTACAATAAACACTGACGACAGACACGCGCAGTACCATGACGCTGCCCCTTTAATTTACTTGCTCTTGCGATAAGCATTACATCATGTCCTCCTTTTACTGTTTTTGCTTTAGTCGAGCAGCTGTAAACGACCTCGTCTAAGTACGGACGGCTCTCGGAGAAGCTCAAGGTGAGAAGACGCATTTACATAGAAAACCTTTTCCAAGTAGCCTCTGTGCCTTACTACGAGTCTGTGCCCATCAGCTTTAATAAAGCATTAATAAAGCGCAACCCCGGCGTTTTGTCTATTGTACATTATTCTAGATCCTTCTCACATAGCCAGACGATAATAAATGAATGGGTATCGTCCAGCGTCAGGGAATACTAACTAAGAAACAATGAAAGTTATGTAGGAACCCCCAGCCCTAATACTTTGTTTGTTTGGTTGCAGACATCGGAAGCAGCGAGGGGAAATCTCCTTGGTAGTTCACTCGACCCAGTCACTTCGAGACGTCAAACTGGAGGTAATAGAATCTGACTGAATCACGGCATTTGATTCGTCACATCATAAACTTGGGCTCTCATTGGCTGAATCATGGCATTTGCTCGTCATGTCATAACCATGAGTACTCATTGGCTGAATGACAATTGCCTCGTTGTAGGCTTGAGCCCTTATTATTGGCTCAACAGATGTCATTAGTCACGTCACAGCCTCATTGTCAGAATCCAAGAGTCTCACTAGTTGAATCATGGCATGTGACCCGTCGTGTCCTAACCCAGAGTCCCCATTGGCTCATGATATAACACTTGTTACTTCATAACCTTGTGCCCTAGTCACATCATGGCCTAGACAGCCATAATCTGGTTGACTCGGGGTGTTTAATTTTTATTGTCTTTTTTGGTTATTTTTTTGGGACTGACTAATTAAGGTGCACCAAATATAACATTGCTTTAATATGGTCCATATAGTTGATGAAGGCGTTCTCCGTGATGCCGATGGACCAGCATCTGTCTTTGAAAGGCGTTCAACTTACTGATGACGAGGCTATGATAGGTCGGCTTGGCATCCGACCAGGCTGCTTATTATTACTCAAGGTAGTCAAAAATCAACAATAATAACAAAGAAAATATCAATTTAATTAACAATAACATAAAAGAAAAGACCACATTAATCAACAAAAACAGCAAAGAAAAGCCCAACTGTTTCCCATACAATGATAATTATAGCAACAGTAGAATTAAAGAATGTGAATGGTAAACCTATTCACAAAAACATCATTAACAACATTCATGATTACTGCATACATCCAAAGCTGGTTACACAGCAAGCTAAATGTCAACATTTGATAGGCTTTATCTGTTTACGTTTAGATTTTCAATTGTGTTGTACAATTGTATTTGCAGACTGACGAGCCGACGGAGGCCGCGCACGCAGACTCGTACTTACCCGTGGGCTCCGCTCCCGAAGAGGGGTTCAAAGGTACGGCCAGTCACGATGCCGCATCGATACCACGTGATATTTGAAAAAAAAAAATGATAAGTACAGTACCGCTCTCGAACATGTGGACATATGTTCGCGAAATTGTTCGCGAAATTCGCGAACACCGTTCGCGAAATTCGCGAAATTCGCGAACAATGTTCGCGAAATTCGCGAACACTGTTCGCGAAATTCGCGAACAACGTTCGCGAACAGCTGATGTTCGCGAACACAGTGTTCGCGAACAGGCCGGGACAAACCGTTTGACAAACGGGAACTCGTACCTCGTAACCGAAGACTTACAGTACTGATACTCACTTAAAATACATACAGAAGTTCTGCAAGCGATTCAAATAAATTGTTCGTGTAAAAGCCAGCTGAGAGCTATGGTTATCGTTAAAATCAGAAACAACAAATTCAGTTATAGTCTGATATGCCTTCAGTTCAGTTATTTGTAGACGATCAAGACAAGACACTTTCAAGTTTGAGAAATAAAGACGATAAAGATGGCGGATGAAAGCCAAAGCATGCGAAGGATTCGATCGTGGATTTACAAGGGCAGACACAGGCAAAAAAGTTAGTTAGTTTATTCTGAAAAGCTTGCCTCGAAGAGGGAAGGAATTTCGATCGCTTGATATGCTTTGAAGATTGTCGAATGTGACAACTGCTAGCGAATACTTTTGAACAGCGGGAAGCCATTTATTTAACAAATACTTGTATTACACACAGGATAATTAATTTGGGGAAGGAATGCCGATCGCTTGCTTGATATTCTTCGATGATTTTCGAATGTGTGAAAACTGCTAGCGAAGACTTTTGAAATTCTATTTGACAAATACTTTTAATAAACACGGGAGAAGGAATGCCGATCGCTTGATACCCTTCGATGATTTTCGAATGTGTGAAAACTGCTAGCGAAGAATTTTGAAATTCTATTTGACAAATACTTTTAATAAACACGGGAGAAGGAATGCCGATCGCTTGATACCCTTCGAAGATTTTCGAATGTGTGAAAACTGCTAGCGAAGAATTTTGAAATTCTATTTGACAAATACTTTTAATAAACACGGGAGAAGGAATGCCGATCGCTTGATACCCTTCGAAGATTTTCGAATGTGTGAAAACTGCTAGCGAAGAATTTTGAAATTCTATTTGACAAATACCTTTAATAAACACGGGAGAAGGAATGCCGATCGCTTGATATCCTTCGAAGATTTTCGAATGTGTGAAAACAGCTAGCGAAGAATTTTGAAATTCTATTTGACAAATACTTGTAATAAACACGGGAGAAGGAATGCCGATCGCTTGATATCCTTCGAAGATTTTCGAATGTGTGAAAACTGCTAGCGAAGAATTTTGACAATCGGAAAGTCATCTCTTTAACAAAGACTTGTATTAGACACGGGAGAATTTGTTTGGGGAAGTAATGCCGATCGCTTGATATTCTTCGATGATTTCTGAATGTGCGAAAACTGCTAGCGAAGAATTTTGAACCGCGGGAATCCATTTATTTGACAAAGCAAAGACTTGTTCTAAACACGGGAGAATAAGTTTGAGGTGGGAATGCCGATCGCTTGATATTCTACAAAACGCGAAAAGAAGACATTTATAGTAGAGCATGTTGTCGCTGACTCATGTATCCGAACACAAACGACTACTACTCACAGTTTTCACACATTCGAAAATCTTCGAAGAATATCAAGCGATCGACATTCCTTCCTCAAACTAATTCTCCCGTGTCTAATACAAGTTTTTGTCAAATAAATGGCTTTCCTAGTGTTCAAAAGGATTGGCTAGCAGTTTTCACACAATCGAAAATCTTCGAATAATATCAAGCGATCGGCATTCCCTCCTCAAACTAATTCTCCCGTGTTTAGTACAAGTCTTTGCTTTGTCAAATAATGGCTTCCCGCTGTTCAAAAGTCTTCGCTAGCAGTTTTCACACATTCGAAAATCTCCGAAGAATATCAAGCGATCGGCATTCCTTTCTCAAACTAATTCTCATGTGTTTATTACATGTCTTTGTCAAATAAATGGCTTCCCGCTGTTATTAAGTCTTCGCTAGCAGTTTTCACACATTTCGAAAATCTTCGAATAATATCAAGCGATCGATCGGCGTTCCTTCCTCAAACTAATTCTCCTGTGTTTATTGCATGTCTTTGTCAAATAATGGCTTCCCGCTGTTATTAAGTCTACGCTAGCAGTCTTCTGACACATTTCGAAAATCTTCGAAGAAAATCAAGCGATCGGCATTCCCTCCTCAAACTAATTCTCCCGTGTTTAGTACAAGTCTTTGCTTTGTCAAATAAATGGCTTCCCGCTTTTCAAAGTATTCGCTAGCAGTTAACACACATTCGACAATCTTCGAAGAATATCAAGCGATCGGCATTCCCTCCTCAAACTAATTCTCCCGTGTTTAGTACAAGTCTTTGCTTTGTCAAATAAATGGCTTCCCGCTGTTTAAAAGTATTCGCTAGCAGTTAACACACATTCGAAAATCTTCAAGGAATATCAAGCGATCGGCATTCATTCCCCAAACTTATATTCTGTCTAATACAAGTCTTTGTCAAATAAATGGCTTTTCGCTGTTCCAGCTGTTATTAAGCCCTGGATCACACGTTACCGTTCGTCAAACCGTTTATTTTGCATCTGTTCGCGAACAGCGTGTTCGCGAACAGTCTATATGTTCGCGAATTTCGCGAACACTGTTCGCGAATTTCGCGAACGCTGTTCGCGAATTTCGCGAACGCTGTTCGCGAATTTCGCGAACGTTGTTCGCGAAAGTTTCGCGAACAGTGTCCCTATGTTCGTGAGCGGTACTGTAGGCCAAAGGCACATTATTTTTGTTTATTGATTGAAAAGTTAAGAAAGCTTTTTCAACATTAAGTGTGTAGCCAACATGTTTGCCTAGTTTATCCGTTTATCCCCACGGCACACCTTTCTTTCTTTCTTTACTGTTACAGGCACGGGTCTACTTGGTCACTCTTAGCTGGACTCACCCTGTTACCAGGTCACGGACTGAAACCATTCCCAGATAATTTTGATTAATAATAATTATTATTATTATTATGACCATGACATGTAGAATTAGCAGCAGAAATGCTAAATAAAGTAATTCCCTATTTGTGTCAGGGAAGCTCATGTGAATCAGATACGAGCAAGGATGTTGATGACGTAATGAGCGCTGGCATTAAAACGTTTTGTTAATATCTTTTAAGATATTAACAAAAATACATAAGCTCTTTATAAATATCACATAGCGAAAACCATGAAAAAAAATGTATATAGGGTGTATACAGGTTTGCATTGCATAGATTTTAAAACACCTGGATTGTGCATGCCAACTGCCCCCAAACCGACACTCGTTGAACCAAGAAGTCTGATTTGACACTTAGTCAAATTATATATATGAGACATCACCCAAAGAATCAGTAGTGCCCCCCTTTTGAAATCCATACACTTTCGACTTCCACCCTTTAGGCATCGGAAATTTTTTCACCCCCCCCCCCCCCCCCTCTCCCCTTTCGGGATAAACAAACTTTACCTAAAATCAAAACAACTAATGATTCCAAGTTGTTGAAATTTGGATACGAGCGCGTAACCGAAACCTCGATTCAATCCCCTTTCGCGCGGTCAATAAAGTTAGCAATTCCAAACCTATGCAGAAAATTTCAAATCCCGTTTTAGAACCTGAAAGCTCAACTTTGTTTTTTTTTTGTTAGCTTGCCAGTGAAAGGTTGTAATCTTGTGTACAATACAAACACGGCACTACTAGTGATAGTATTTATTGTTTAACTTCTTTAACCCATATACTGATCGACACTGAACTGCACACCATTTTAACCACTGGCATTCAGAGGGATTCTCGTCATATAAATTGCCTTTTTAAACTGTCCATTAAATATATTAAAAATGTTCCATGAGGGCTAGGACCCCCTTGGTGCAGTAGGCTAGACAATTCCATCAGGGCAGTACGCTAGAAAACCCCGCCGGGACACTAGGGTAGATATACAGGAGGATTTGGCGCCAACACCAGTCCTTGAAAACTTCACTTGAGTTGTGGGTATCTCCACGAGCCCTGGGGCTCGTACGCTTCTTTGACGCTAAGGGGAGACACCCATCTTCCAAGGTACATCGGGCCACCCGCTTTGTCGTTCGTGCCTGGTAAATAGAAACAGGTACAGATACATAACTTGCACCTCATCTACTGAAGCCAACATTTTTGCGCTTTGCCCATTTTTTTCTTCTATTTGATACATTTATTAGGAATTTTATTTCATTTGGTCTTATATTGGTTAGTGTTACTTATTTGAATTTTCCCCCAAAAAATCCACTGATTTCGAAATTTTTATTTGAAAGCAAAAATATTGCTTGTAAAAAACAACTCGAGTCGTAGAGTGTAAATCAGCGAACGACTCCGCTAGATGCTCGACTACAAAAGGGTGTAATTAAGGGCTTGTAGGTAGGTCGCATACGACTAAATCGTGCTGTCTAGATCGCTAAAATTCAGAACTTAACTGTGCCCGCTGGACATAAGCACTTAATACGCCTCTCTCGTACGTACACTTTGAAGTTAGGGAGAGGATATCAATTTTGTGAGCCTAAACCATTCCCCTCTCGTGAGTTAGCAAGCGAATATAGCCTAGACTCTCCTAACCTGACATTCGGGCGCCACCAAACGGCTGCTGAGCGACCACGGAGCCGGTGCACTTGTCGTTAACATAGAAGTTACCACAAGACTCCCGCAACGCATCACGTGCTTCCTCGATGAACGTTCTAATGCCCATGTCAAAACAACAAAAGAATCGAGGAAAATGAAGAAAAAGAGTGATTGAGGCTGCAATACAGGTTTTACCGGTCTATCAAAGGGAATATTTAACTTACGGGTCTTCTCCAAATATTGCACCGGTCAGACTGAACTCGTTGGTGTTGTCAACCTGTACAAACAATCAAGATTACACAAGTAATGAATGAAGTAACTGCATGATACAAACAGCAAACAAGCTATCCGTATCTACTGTATGACAGCAAGGGGTATAGGACTGTAAACAGTCAGTGGGCGGATATAGCTTTTCGCTAAAGGGGGGGGGGGGGGGGGGTTTGCTCAGTGACAAAGGGAGGAGGGGGTATTTTTTTGTTACATATGGCTTTCTGGCAGAAGTTAACCCCCTAAACCCCCCCTAGATCCGCTACTGAACATTGCTGACTGGGTCGTTTAGAAAACAGTTCTGACAGGCTATGTTGGCGTCGTTTAGTAAACAGTAAACATCTGGGTAGAAGAACGGGAAAAAGTATACTTACAACATCCATCATTTCCTTGTATTTCTCGTCTGGGTAGACATACGCGCAAACCACAGGGCCAAAGATTTCCTGGAAAATAAATTCCTTAGATGGGAATCGAGTTCAATAGATAGATACGGTTTTTCATGTCCATTTCCTTGAATAAATTCTTTACATGCTAGCAAAGTTGTAGAGCGTTTGCCATGGGTGAAAGTCCAACAAGTGTTGTTTGTTGTTAATGCACTGGGAGATGTTGTTAATCCAATGGGAGATGTTGTTAATCCAATGGGAGATGTTGTTAATCCAATGGGAGATGTTGTTAATGCACTGGGAGATGTTTTTAATACACTGGGTGATTGGAGATAGCCCAACAGTGTTGGTTTGTTGTCCATGCACTAGGTGATGTTGTTCATGCACTGAGAGAGTTCAAGTCAAACTCACCTCTTTCATCATCTTGTTGTAAGGGTTGCTTGTCTCTACAATGGTTGGCTCAACAAAGTATCCCACACTGATAAAATAAAACATGATAAAGCCCAATATTACCATGACTTGTAAAGCGGTTATAAGCCATGATATAGAAAACTGGAAATCATTTGGAGACAATGAAAATGTAGCCCTTTAAAGTGCGATGCGTAGGTGGACCCCAGGACAGTGATTTTAAGAAAGTTTGCCGATTTACAAAAGAGACGTTCAGCATAAAAAATCCAAACCTGTTCTGATTTATTCCCCTAAATTCACAAAGCCTATGCAGGTGTCCAGGTTTTCTACAGGTTGCCAGTATAGTGCGGTAATACTTATTGATTTAAAATATATTCATAACTAGGATTCCGCTGTGCTCTATCCCATACTTGCACTGAAGCAATGTTTTTTTCTTTAATTTCTCGTGTTATTGCATTATTGATTCATTATATCGCTAGCTTACAAACAAAATCTTGGTAGATGGCCGAGGCAGCGTGCGTCGCACAATAAAAGTGACAAGATTGCCACGGTAACATGCGTCGCTACATAATAAGGATTCATGCGACAGCATTTTGTGAAAAAACACATGCACACAAACCAAAAATGAGCATTGGTGGGCCAGCAAAAATAAATATCTGTTTGCTTTGTAGTCAATCAAGCGAGATTATGCTAGCGATTAAATAAGCAAGTCACATATAGTCATGGCAACAATGTTGTAAATCTGACGTGAATGAAAATAACAAAATAAGAAAATCATCAAACTCCCACCTTTTGTCGCAGTTTCCACCGGCAAGCACTGTGATCTCATCACTGCTTTTGCAGAAGTCAAGGTAGGTTTTTATATTATCAAACGACTAGAAAGAAAATAGTCAGAAAATAGATATTATTTCTTGTTTACTTGTTGTCTTGTTCTCTTGTCATTCAAGGATAGCGTGTCATGAACAAGAAAGTATGCCACCAGATGGAGTAGAGTTTGTGTGACTGATGAACGAAAAAGTAGGAAACAAAAAGCCCAGTCCGGCTGCTGTCACAGCGTTCATGAACATCTCAGCTTCTATAGTATAGTCTCGTTCATCGATCACACAACTTGACTGTGTCCCTTCATCATCAACTGATAACATAAGTGTGTACTATAACTATTTAACTCTCCATTCAGTGCTCACCTTTCATTAGCAGTAACTATACAATGTGGTATAAAACACTACTTATAATGGAAGGTAAAGAAACGAGAAAAATAACACTCACCGCTTCATCAATCACAGCTGTCATAAATGTGTTATCAATGTCAACAGGCTGTTTTAAAAAGGCAGAGCATTAGCTTTGAATTCAATATGGAAGAAAAATGACTTTGTAGATCTACTCACTGATCCCATCTTCGCTGTTTTCAATTCTGCAAGTAGGGCTTCTTTAATCTGTTAAAGAAGTTAAAACACAACATTAAAAAAAAAACAGAATTAAATTGGAAGAGATTTGTACTCAATGGCAAGATATATCACCGCTGTATTAGGAAACTTTTTGTACATTTTCATAGTGCGGGTCGCCTGTGGGGGCCTGATTCACAGTTTGGCCTGCCCTGTAAAAAGTGTGCTAGGAGGTAAGAGACTAGCCTGAGTGTCAGGCAACTTTATTTTTCAAAGGTCTAAGGTTGCCTTACTATCTTAGCTTGCCTACCTCAGACCATCTTGACTTTGGCACATAGAATCTAAGGTTGCCTACCTCAGACGATCTTGAGTTTGGCACAGAGAGTCTAAGGCTTGCTTACCCTTTGTGCCAAAATCAAGATGGCCTGAGTTAAGCAAGCCGTAGACTCTATTTGCAAAAATCAAGATGGTCTGAAGTCTAAGGTTTGCCTACCTCAGGCCACCTTGATTTTGGCACAGAGTCTAAGGCTTGCTTACCTCAGGCTATCTTGACTTTTGCAAATAGAGTCTAAGATTGCCTACCTCAGACTATCTTGAGTTTGGCACAGAGAGTCTAAGGCTTGCTTACCCTTTGTGCCACAATCAAGATGGCCTGAGGTAAGCAAGCCTTAGACTCTATGTGCCAAAGTCAAGATGGCCTGAGGTAGGCAAGCCTTAGACTTCAGACCATCTTGACTTTTGCAAATAGAGTCTAAGGCTTGCTTACCTCAGACCATCTTGACTTTGGCACAGAGAGTCTAAGGTTGCCTACCTCAGGCCATCTTGACTTTAGCACATAGAGTCTAAGGCTTGCTTACCTCAGACCATCTTGGCTTTGGTACATTAAGTCTAAGGCTTGCCTACCTCAGGCCATCTTGACTTTGGCACAGAGACTAAGGCTTGCTTACCTCAGGCCATCTTGACTTTGGCACATAGAGTCTAAAGCTTGCTTACCTCAGGCCATCTTGATTTTGGCACAAAGGGTAAGCAAGCCTTAGACTCTATTTGCAAAAGTCAAGATGGTCTGAAGTCTAAGGTTTGCCTACCTCAGGCCATCTTGACTTTTGCAAATAGAGTCTACGGCTTGCTTAACTCAGGCCATCTTGACTTTGGCACATAGAGTCTAAGGCTTGATTACCTCAGGCCATCTTGACTTTGGCACATAAAGTCTAAGGTCACCATACTTCAGGCCATCTTGATTTTGTCACAGAGTCTAAGGCTTGCTTACCTCAGGCCATCTTGACTTTGGCACAGAGTGTAAGGTTGCCTACCTCAGGCCATCTTGACTTTGGCACAGAGTCTAAGGTTGCCTACCTCAGGCCATCTTGACTTTAGCACAGAGTCTAAGGTTGCCTACCTCAGGCCATCTTGACTTTAGCACAGAGTCTAAGGTTGCCTACCTCAGGCCATCTTGATTTTGGCACAGAGTCTAAGGCTTGCTTACCTCAGGCCATCTTGACTTTTGCAAATAGAGTCTACGGCTTGCTTACCTCAGGCCATCTTGACTTTGGCACATAAAGTCTAAGGTCACCATACTTCAGGCCATCTTGACTTTGGCACAGAGAGTCTAAGGCTTGCTTACCTCAGGCCATCTTGATATTGGCACAGAGTCTAAGGTTGCCTGCCTCAGGCCATCTTGACTTTAGCACAGAGTGTAAGGTTGCCTACCTCAGGCCATCTTGACTTTAGCACAGAGTCTAAGGTTGCCTACCTCAGGCCATCTTGACTTTGGCACAGAGTCTAAGGTTGCCTGCCTCAGGCCATCTTAACTTTAGCACAGAGTCTAAGGTTGCCTACCTCAGGCCATCTTGACTTTGGCACAGAGAGTCTAAGGCTTGCTTACCTCAGGCCATCTTGATATTGGCACAGAGTCTAAGGTTGCCTGCCTCAGGCCATCTTGACTTTAGCACAGAGTGTAAGGTTGCCTACCTCAGGCCATCTTGACTTTAGCACAGAGTCTAAGGTTGCCTACCTCAGGCCATCTTGACTTTGGCACAGAGTCTAAGGTTGCCTGCCTCAGGCCATCTTGACTTTAGCACAGAGTCTAAGGTTGCCTACCTCAGGCCATCTTGACTTTAGCACAGAGTGTAAGGTTGCCTACCTCAGGCCATCTTGACTTTAGCACAGAGTCTAAGGTTGCCTACCTCAGGCCATCTTGACTTTGGCACAGAGTCTAAGGTTGCCTGCCTCAGGCCATCTTGACCTTAGCACAGAGTCTAAGGTTGCCTACCTCAGGCCATCTTGACTTTAGCACAGAGTGTAAGGTTGCCTACCTCAGGCCATCTTGACTTTGGCACATAAAGTCTTGAGCATGCCGAGCACTTCTGTCCCTGGTAACCAAAGGCAGCACGTATTGTGCTGTTGACAACTACATCTGCAAATCACAGAGAGAATAGTGTAAGGTTTCAAGTGAATCACACACAGAAAACATAAAATCAATATGTGGTGAGCCCCACAAAAATTTGGCTGCCTTTTCTATCTATTCATTCAACTAAGTCTAATATTTTAAAACACTGCAAATAGCATGAATGAAATTTCTAAGCTTACCAAGGTCAGCAGACATGTGGACAAAGTGGTAGTTCTTTCCTCCACATTCTGCAGAAGAAAGGAGAGCTTTAATCTCATGTGGCACATTAAATAAAACCTGTAATACCCCTCACGTCAAATGCTTACCTCCTACAAGTTTGGGGTATGTTCTGCGATAGAAATAAAGTTAGTCACATAACACAATAGATTATTACAAACAACAAAAGTGATTTACCGGTATGTGTCAAGGTTATCAGTGACCATCCTCCATATTCTCTTGAAAGTGCTATTGATAATAAATAAGAATAAAATAAATATCAATCCTAAATAATCAATATTTTTGGGGTAATTACATTTAAGCAGCACTAAAAAACCCATTTTCCAACCAAATGATCACTATAGGAGGTGACATTGAACTCTGTATGTGGACTCATTGTACAGGCTGGCAGTACTGTACCTTTATTTTTTTATATTTTCATATTCTTTTTGGATTTACTGTGTTATAGTTACATGTATGTAGAAAAGTCAATAAAGTAGTCAGTAGAAAATAAAACTCACTCCACACTTCCTGTGAAGTTGACAGCAGCAAGGTGTGGAGATGTTGTCATGGCATTGCCAAAAGTTGATCCAGAGCTTGGTACAAAGTTGATAACACCTATTAAAAAACATTTAACAATAATAGAATGAGGTGTTATAGACAAGTGTAAATCAAAAGAAGGCAAACCATAAACAGGAGATACATTTAGGAATTTCTTCCCTCAAAATGTTAGCTTAGTAAAACTTCTACAAAGACATGAGAAAATCATGTAAAAGAATATTACCATCTGGAAGACCAGCTTCTTGGAACATCTCCATTACTCTGTACTGAGACAGAATAGCTGTTGAGGCTGGTTTCCACAGTACGACATTGCCCATCAGTGCTGGTGTTCCAGCCAAGTTCCCTCCAATAGCTGTGAAGTTGAATGGTGATACAGCAGCTACAAAGCCCTAGAGAACATAAGACAGATAACGGATATATTATTGTCTGCATATCTAATCAGTCAATTGACTAGTGATTTAAATTTTGTTGTACAAGGAAAATTTATTGAAGTGCTGTACATGATTAAAGAACAAGGGCTTTTACTACAATAGTTCATCACACCAGGGGTTTTGAGGAGGCTTATTTCAAAGTCATTTTTTGTGTGCAGGTTGGGACACTTGGTAATTTAGCCCTTATATTTGTGTCCTCATTCGTTTAAAGTAAGCAAGAATCGCTCATACTCTTGGAAACAAATTTACTTTTTCATGATTCCTTCTAATTGCTAATGTTAGCTCTAGAGGGGGGCTCTCATGTATGTACCTCAAGACCTCTGTACTGTAGTTTGTTGCTAACTCCCTTTGGCTGATGAAGCTCAGGTCCTTGTAGCATTTCCTGAGAAGAAAAATTATAGTAAGGATATTGATAGATCTGGTTCTGTCATACCATGGTAGTTAATGCACACAGTACTTTGAGACTTAACGTGCACAGTAACTATTAATTTTTCTGAGCAACTGAAATTTTAGTTAGATACTAAAGAATTTAAACTGGTTACATAAGTGTGCCAGGAACCTCTCTGTCATACCCTTGCATAGTGAACTGCAAATCTGTAGAAGTCTGCAAGCTCTGCTATTGCATCAATATCTGCTTCAAAAACTGTTTTTCCCTGGAAATTGAAATGAGATGTTGGTTTTACAAAACAAGAAACAACATAAAATAAATAAAAAACATTCAAGAGTCTATGCATGTGAACAGGCTTACCTGACCAACCATAGTGTTTGCAATAGTCTCAAATCGATATTTTCCACTGATCATGTCAGCAACTTTCAAAAGGATCTTGGCCCTGTTTAGAAAAAAAATGTTTAATCTTAAAAAAAGTATTCCCACTAGGTCATTCTGCAATAGTCGATGAGCAGGGACTGACATGGGAACAATAACAGGAAACAATAATATTGTTTTTACTCAAATAAGCACCCCAGCAATTTTTCAACTCTAAGATGGGGCGCTTATTCAGGGGATGTGCTTATTCAAGGTAGGCGTTTATTGAAGGGCAAAATTCGCACAAAAATTGTCAATACAAGTATCACAACCTGGAGCAGCTTTTTTCACTAAACATTCTTTCATTAAACATTTTTATAATACTCGTTTTACTCAGTTACATTAACCTCGGGGGGAAGGGGAGCTTATTTTAAGGGAGGCGCTTTTTCGAGTAAATATAATAATGATAGAAGAATTAACAAATGAAAAAACAAAGAGTAATGATAAAACCACTCAATATACTGTAGTTATTGCATCATTCTTCAAATGCTATACAGTATGTCTATAAAAAGAAAACTTACCTTTCTTCAAAAGGTGTTCTGTCCCATGCTTTTCTAGCAGCCACTGCCCGTTTGATGGTCTCCTTAACAAGTGCCTGTCAGGTGTGCAATATTCGTATTAATAATCAGCTTAAAGCTAGTTATCCACGCAGTCATTCTGACCTGTCACACGATTAGGCTCAGTAACAACTACTTACCTGAGCCAAACATTTCTTTCTCAATGTTAAACGGTTCATGTACGCCATCCAGTAAAAAAAGGAAAGTTTCTCTCTCTTTTAATTACATTTCTGACAGTATGACAGCTTTCTGAGGTTTTCTTATAATCACAATATTTTCATGTATTTTGAATGGAGGTGAGTTATTATACTAAAAGCCTCTGTTCCTTAGCTCCAGGGTGGGCCATTCTCAATGCATATTTTAGGATTTCGAACATGAAGCACAGGGAGGCAAAAGTGGAAGCAATTTGAAGCTCCTTGTCAACATGACTTGTCAGCACTAAGAACCCAATTCTCAGAACCCAATTTTCAAGCTTTTCTCAGTTTAATGGGATTTGCTGTGCTTTGTTTTTTTATGAATCATATTTCAGCCATAGGAAAAAATAAAACCAACTTTTCCTGGTCTATACTACCAACTACAATGCACTGGACATGTTTTTGAAAATACTACTGAAACTATAAATCACATGAATTTCAGATCTGGAAGTCAAATGCTGATTGGTTAATTGAGAGAGAGGAATGTTAAGCTAATAGGAAAGGAGTCATTATACTGAGCTCAAGTGCATAGCATGACAGAAAGAACAACTGTCTAACTTTACTGTATGCTAATATAAGACAAGAAAAAAATATATTTGAGAGTCCATTACTTTAGAAAAATATTATTGCAAATATAAAGTTGTACAAAAAAACAGGCATGGGGATGTCAAAGATACCCCACATAGTAGTGCACTGATAACATCAACACAACAAGATCATACTGCTAGACCCACCTCATCAGCAACATGATACTTGGCAATCTTGTTGGAATGATCAAATGGCTGTGGATAAGGAATTTTGAACTTGCTATAAGCACAAAATTGGCTTTCTTTGTATCAGCAATACAAAATGTACTCACTGAAACTTGGTATTTGACATTTCCTGTGTAAACCTTTTCACCGCCACACAGGACAGGTAATTCCACGGTCTCACTCTGGACCTTCTTAATTGCTGCATCAATCTTACTTCTGTTGGCCCCAACATCAGTCAGAGGCTCATTCGGAGGCAAACTCAGGGATCTAGTCCCTATTGCTCTAAAAGAAACACAATGTGTCTTTTTAACATTTCATTTTTTATTACACAGATTTGCATAATAAGACATGAATGAATGTGTATAGTATGTGGGCCGAAAAAAGAAACCCTCCCTCAGAGATTTTAATGGTGATTTCAAAAATACCCTTCAAAAAGCTTTAGGTTTTGTCATATGCAGCGGTTGTTAAAACTGCATTATCACCAGTTTACTTCTGGAGGGCTGGCAGAAACCTCATCTGCTCAGAAACAAAAGAATCTATTAGAATCTGCATAGGAGATTGTTATATAATCGACCCAAGTTAACTGGTAACAACACAGCTTAAATTCCAGATAAAAAAACAGACAAATTAAACCGAATGTTAAATTATTGCACATGTGTCCATTTAGGTCCATCTAATTTAGTTCAGCGAATCTGGTAATGGAAAAAAGTCTTGTATTCATCAGAAAACAACAACTAAATAGTCCACACATATTTTTAGCATTCATTGTTCGCAGTTTAAAACTCTTTACTTTTATATAAAATTCATGAGACTGTAAATAAGGCAGGGTTACAGGTGCCAATGCAGGGTGCAGCATACCTGCTAACTCTTCCGGTTTTCGTGGGAGACTCCTGGTTTTTGGCCTTCATCTCCCGGCCAAAAAATTGAAACTTCCTATACATTTAATGCAATCTCCAGGGAAAATTTATCGAGAATTTCTCATACAGTTCCTGTATTATAAGCACAATCTCCCGGTTTTTTAGCTTTCAAGGTTGGCAAGTATGGGTGCAGCCTAACAACAAACATGCCCCTGACAGCAAAACGCACAACACCCCAATTACAAATACTACAGGATCCAACAATGGTCATAATCTACAGACAATTTGCAGATTTCCATAAGTGTGTAAACTGACAGTTCCTATGTACTTTACGAATTTACGAATATTTAATTAAACAATTAATAATTCTGTGTATCAATCTGTATGTTGTAATACGAAGATTTATTGTGACTAAACAGTACCATCTTTATAAGCAGTTATTTTTTGCGTAAATACAGCTAAAGAGGTTCTACACTGCGGGTGAAACGAAACAGGCGAAACTTAAGCTTATATAATATGCACATCATAAAAATCACACTTATTTCAAACCTTTCGGGTAAGAATTGTTTTACGCTTTTGTGAAACAAAACACGGCAGCCCGAGTCAGAACTTTCAACATGTGTTCATAACAACAGGAACAATATGTAAACACAATCACGACGCAGTAAACCAATGAAGGCATATTGTCCCGAGAACATCTCAAGCAAATCGACAATGGGATACCCAAGCGGTCTGGATGAAAAGGATTACGCAAGCTAGGGGAAGTAGCGGGGTAATTGAAGCCAACAATATTCAGATACTTCTTAAAGCTTGACATAAAAAGTAGAAGGGCACAATCAGACATAAGCTAAACGATAAAAGTACAGAGAAGTTTAGTCGATAATAAAAGCTTGGGTTCCAAAGCTTGACTGTCCGCGTGGTAACAGGGTACATACCGGGTAATATGCCTGAATCCTTGGGTACGAAGTGCCAACATGGTTTATAGGGATCGATGGTAATTTGGAGCAACTATGATTTAAGAAAACAAGCGCAGAAATTCCAGCAAGACTTGTAACCCTGAGAAAGCGCTTAGGAAAAGAACGGGCTGACAGTGCTTTTACAGATCACGAGTGGTGCCTTATTTGGAAGTAAATGGGGGTGTCTCCTTAGCACAGGGAGCCCAGAAGAACAATATTCAGTTATCATTTGAAAAGATATATTTTTGCTGTGTTGATTTTTTTATAAGAGCTAGCTATTGCATATATTGCATTATAGCTCTTCGTTTTTAGGAGTTATTTTATGCAAAGAGCACATAGGTAGCTATCTGTACCTTGCCGCTGGCATAAATGTACGCGGGCTCAGGGAACAGCTCAAAAGCTATATGGAAAGTTACCCAGAAAACCCATGGAGGGTACATGGAGGGGAAGGAAGAAAGTTTACGAAAGAACCACAGGCGGCCCAAGGTCTGGGTCTGTCTAAATGAATTTTCTTCTGCATTTTGCCCACGGTAGATAATTCAGATCTCATGAACGAATGATCTTATGACTGCCAAACTTGGTAGACGAGATGATCACGTGATGTGTGACATCATCGATGACGTCACTAAAATGATTTATTCTGACGTCAGCAAAGGTAAAGGGGGGGGGGGGGGTTCTTTTTGCATCCTTTTGCGTTCGTCAGTAGCGAAAGTGCTCCAATCCCTGGAAAGAAATTACCCTAGACTACCCCTGCTGTTCATTAGTCCTTACATATTTTTAATTAAAGTTTTTGCTTCCATATCACCAAGTGTTTTCATTTTTTTACATAGTCGTATAGCGTGTGTAGATTCGCAATTTGTAATAAAATTACTTTTTTTTTTACAAATTCCTTACTCGGGAGTTTATGTGGTCTTTCATACTTTCATATTTTAATGACAGGGAAGCGAAAGGGCACTGAGAACGAGGTTGTTACGATATGATCGGTCTCCCTGTGGTAGCGGCCCGCAAGGAGTCAGCGGACTTGTACAGAGCGAAACACTCGCCTTGCAATGACCGAATAAAGACAAGTTCCAAACCCAGCTAGTACAGTAAATATGTACCGAAACATGGTGTCAGAAGTGGCTGCTTTCAGTAAAAGCCGTGGGGATTTCCGCTGAGAAATTCTGCTGCAACACGAACGCTGAAAGTACAGATATTTCGAAGTTTAGTTGTCCCGTGAGTCCGCCATCTTGGATTTTAGAAATCGCCGAAAACACTGGGGATCGATCACAACATGGCAACGTATCAGATACCCGCTCCCGAAGGAATGAATTGCAATGGAGACGTCTCTAGTAATTGGAAAATATTCAGAGAAGCATACGAGGACTATCTTATAGCGACAGGTCTTGACGAAAAAGCAAAGCGATTGCAAGTAGCAACCCTGAAGAGCTTGATGGGGACGGAATGTAAAAAGATCTTGAAGCGACTCCAGCTGTCAGTGGCCGAGATGGAGGACCCAGGAATCATTCTCAGAAAATTGGAAGAACACTTTGTCCCTGTCAGGAATATCTTATACGAAAGATACATATTTCACAACACCGAGCAATTGGCCCATGAGAGTATTGACCAATTCCTGATTAAGCTAAGACAGCTAGCAGAACCGTGCCTTTTTGGCACGCTAAAAGATGAAATGATTAGAGACAGGTTAGTCCTGGGGTGCAAAGATACTGCAGCAAGGACCCGGCTCTTCCGCGAGAAGGAATGCTGCCTGAAGAAAGCAGTCGAATCACTCAGGATAAGTGAAACCACCAGAGAACAACTGAAGAAAATTGAGCGAGAGGAACACCAGGAACCAATCAACTTCACGCAGAAAGTACAGAAGAAAGAATACAAGGGAGCCCCTCCAAAGACAGCTGAGAAGCGAAGAAAAGAGAGCGGAGCAAGATCCGGCGCTAAATGCAAATACTGTGGCGGAATGCATGAAAAGGCTAAGGAAAAAATGTCCAGCTTTCGGAAAAACCTGTCACAACTGTGGAAAATCAAACCACTTCCAGTCCGTCTGCATGCAAAAGCAAGATCTACATGTTCTAAATGAAGATTCTTCAGACGAGGAGTATGCCCTTCGCATCGAAACAGTTGGAGCTGTGAAGCACTCGGAAAGGAAACGCTACTTCGTGCCCCTGCAATTTATGGATAAGGACGGCGGAGAATGTAGCATTCAATGTCAGCTCGACACAGGGGCAACCTGCAATGTCATGTCGTACGAGACCCTGTGCGAAATAAAGCAGACCGGAAAACCAGCCATGCAGCTAACAAGTACCAAGCTTAAACTGTATGATGACAGTATTGTGCCAGCACTTGGAGAATGCGACTTGGTATGCTGTTACAATGGAGAGGAACGCAAGCTGAATTTCAAGATTGTAAGGGGAACGCAGAATCCTCTACTGTCTGGAGAGACATGCACCAACATGCAGCTGATCACAGTCCATGTAGTGAATAACATCTGCACACCTCAGAAAACGGCGCCACAAGACATATTCACTGAATATCAAGATGTTTTCCAATGCCTTGGATGTCTGCCAGGCGAATACCATCTCGAGGTTGATACAGATGTCCAGCCTGTAAAGCATACGCCACGACGAGTCGCAATACCCTTGAAAGCAGAGCTGAAAGCACACATTGCAGATCTCGAGAAGATGGAAGTCTTAAAGAAAGTCACAGAACCAACGGATTGGATAAGCAGTCAAGTTGTCGTACGGAAGGGTTCAAAGCTTCGACTTTGTATTGATCCCAAGGACTTAAACAAAGCTTTGAAGCGCTCACACTACCCGATGCCGACCATTGAAGATATCTTACCTGAATAAGCGAAGGCAAAAGTTTTCAGTGTTGCAGATGCTAAGAATGGTTTTTGGCAAGTAAAGCTGGACGAAGACAGCAGCTTCTTGACGACCTTCTGGACACCGTTCGGGAGATACAGATGGTTGAGAATGCCATTTGGAATCGCCACAGCACCGGAAGAATACCAGAGGTGCCAACACGAAGTACTTGAAGGCCTCCAGGGCATCTATGTTGTCGCAGATGACATCCTCATCACAGGACAAGGAGAGACAGAAGAAGAAGCACTTCGAGATCATGACAGTAATCTAGTTGCATTACTGGAGAGGGCAAGACAAGTAAACCTGAAGCTTAACCCAAAGAAGCTGAAACTCAGACTGCCAGAGGTCCCCTACATAGGTCACCTCCTCACCCCGGGAGGCGTAAAACCAGATCCCGAGAAGGTCCGTGCAGTACAGGAAATGCCGCGTCCAGATGGGAAAAGCAAAGCTGAGAAAATAAAGGCTGTCCAACGGTTCCTCGGTTTTGTAAACTACTTAGCAAAGTTTGTACCGCATCTCGCAGATGAGAGTGAGCAACTAAGACGTCTCACAGACAAAGAAGCAGAGTGGGCGTGGGAACAACACTACCAAGACGCGTTTGACACCACTATTCAGTGTGACAGCAGTGTGACATGATCAGCCGGTGGCATTCGCATCAAGAACACTGACCCCAACAGAGCGCGGCTATGCTCAGATCGAAAAAGAGTGCTTGGCGATAGTTTTCGCGTGTGAAAGGTTTAACCAGTACATCTATGGAAGAGAATCGGTGCATGTACAGAGTGACCACAAGCCTCTGGAAGCAATCTTCCCCAAGCCGTTGACTTCAGCTCCAAAGCGTTTACAGGGCATGCTGCTGCGTTTGCAGAAGTTCAACTTAGATGTACGTTATAAGAAAGGTGTAGAGATGTACCTAACAGACACACTATCTAGAGCACCATTGCCGGAGGTCGGTCCAGCCAAGAACAGTCTAAGACCAGAACACGAAGACGTCTGCCGGCTAGACAGAGCAAGTTAATCCAACCGAATTTCTCAGAGTATCAGACGACGGTCTCAAGAGGATTCAGAAGGAGACGGAGTGTGATGAGACGTTGCAACGTCTAAAAGAAACAGTGCTACAAGGCTGGCCTGAGACAAAACAAGAAGCAGATCCGAGAGTTGCTGAATATTGGACATACCGTGATGAAATAAGCGTCTATAATGGAGTGCTGTACAAGGGAGAGAGAGTTATTGTCCCGTCTTCCCTACGGAAAACACTCATGTCTCGCGTCCATGCAAGTCATCAAGGGGAGCAAGCATGTCTCCGAAGAGCGAGGGATGCTTTGTTTTGGCCTGGGATGAGCCAACAGATCAGAGATCTCGTAAGCAGCTGTAGCCTCTGCGCAGATCACGTGCCAGCTCAAACCAAGGAACCATTGATGACACCAGAGCTTCCCAAACGCCCCTGGAGTATCGTTGCGCAAGACCTCTACACTCTCAACGGGAAAGATTTCCTAATAACAGTGGATGCTTACAGTGGATTCTGGGAAGTTGATGAACTAACCCAAGCTACAGCTGCCAACGTCATAAACAAGACTAAACAGCACTTCGCGCGTTACGGAATACCAGACAGGGTCTACAGCGATAATGGTCCACAGTTTGCTAATGCAGAGTACACCACGTTTGCCTCCAGTTGGAAGTTCGAACACCAGACATCGTCACCGTACCACAGCCAGTCCAACGGGCTGATAGAAGCAGCTGTGAAATCCGCAAAAAACCTGCAGAAGAAGGCGAATAAATCGGGGCGAGACGTATGGATGAGTTTTCTGGACCATAGGAATACGCCAACCGAAGGTATGGACAGCAGCCCAGTCCAAAGATTGATGTCAAAGAGAACGAAGACAACTCTACCGCTAGCACAACATCTACTCGAACCAGAGCTTCAACAAGATGTAACAGAAAAGCTAACGCTGAAACGCAAAAAGGCGAAGAAACATTTTGACAGGGGCTCAAAGGAACTACCGGAGCTAAACATCGGAAAACCTGTCAGAATGACCAGCCTCCCAAAAGAAACCAAGAAATGAAAGAAAGGGGTTTGCATTGGCAAAGTGGCCCCCAGATCATACCTAGTCGACATTGATGGCTCTATATATCGTAGGAACAGGAAGTTTATACGCAGTACTAAGGATCATGCAGAGGAGTTAGTAAGGGAGAGCCTGCCGATGCAGCACCCACAACCAGTGTCTGTGGAACTAGATACTGGAAGCACGGCAGAAAATCATCTGCCAACACCACCAGAAGTCAACCCTGAAGTGACGCAGCCTCCGTTGAGAACGACAAGGAGCGGAAGGATCATTAAGCCTCCAGTCAGGCTAGACTTGTAGAACAGGGACCCTGTCCAGAAAGTTAAATACTTATTTAAAAAAAAAACAGTTTAGCCAGAGACTCCAGGCAATGTTATAATTTGGAACTTTACACTTGTCATCGTTAGCTACATTTATAATCATGTTTTGTTATATTTTTGTAAGAAAGGGGAGATGTTACGATATGATCGGTCTCCCTGTAGTAGCGCCCGCTAGGAGTAAGCGGACTTGTACAGAGCGAAACACTCGACTTGCAATGACCGAATAAAGACAAGTTCCAAACCCAGCTAGTACAGTAAATATGTACCGAAACAGAGGTTACTGCTAAACCCACTCCCTCACCCTAGATTCCCTACTGGTCTCATGATAAGAACATGGTCAGACAACCAAACTTGGAAGAGAAGTCATGAAAGTATCAATCTTTATTACTCTTTCACGAATGAAAAATCACAAGAATTTGAAAAGCAAGAGTTGTCCCCCTTCCCGGACGCTATTTGGATCGGCTTTGAGAAAACATTTGTCTGCTCTAACATATGATTGAAGTCTTAAAATAAGAAAAGCCAGATTTACAAAAACACCGACACTAATATAATACACATATATAATTGCCCCTACTTACAAGAACCTGTTTTAGCAAATTGTGGTTGTTTCGCGGTACTTCTGAAATATTATGCCAAATGTGTTTTTTAGCACGCTGTTTCTTACATGTATTCAAATAGTTTTACAATAGAATCAAAAAGCCCAAACTGTCGCGATCTCGTACCAGAACAATGAATACAATACTCCAAAAACTCCAGTTTTTGGAGTATCAAATAGTTTTACAATAGAATCAAAAAGCCCAAACTGTCGCGATCTCGTACCAGAACAATGAATACAATACTCCAAAAACTCCAGTTTTTGGAGTATCAAATAGTTTTACAGATGTTACATGTATACACCCTTCCCCCCTGCGAACAGCCCTCCCTGTGACTTTGATGTTAAGGAGATTTCTATACTGTATAATCTTAATCGGAAATTTCTATTACAACTATATGGGTTCGCTCAATTACATGCAAACTATTAATTTTACAATCGTTGTGAATTTTTGGATAGGCTGTTCGTTGTTTTTTATGTATGTGCAACATAGTTAAAATGCTGATGCAACGTTTAAAATGTTACCACAGATACTGACTAAGGGTGTTATGATGATAATCAACAACATAATTTTAGCGATTATTTCATTGAGAATTACTATGTATATGAATAAACATTTAAATGAATAGAAATGGGATAATTACCACTTTACTAAATTAATTATATTATATTTGGGTCATAACAATTAAGAGCCCATTTAAGAACCCAAACAGGCTAAATTTGCAATAAACTATTTGTATATTCGAACCTTTTTTTTCTAGAAAATAAAAATGAGAAAGTCTAGGTTATTCTCGCCGGGATTTACTGTATAATCTAAACGGGTATACATATTACATCGTTAGTGCTAAATGTATTTGTTTTTAACATCTTTTAATACTCCTTCGGCTTCAGGAATAGTATTGCCCGACTTTTCTTTTTGATGGTATGTTTTGAATAGAATTCCAAAGTTTTCAGAAGGGGGAGTTGAGTACAGCCCGACGCGGTTATTAGACGGTTTTGATAGCTCCGTATGATCTATTCGTGCGCGCGCCCTTTCTCCACATCTGATGGTTTATCTTCCGTGGTGGGTGAATAGTGATAGACAAAACAGACGCGAAGTACACATAGCTCATCAGCATCTGAAATTAATGAGTAGAATGATATAAAAAAGGTGTTATGTTATGTAAAGGATATCCTCCTTCTACCCTCTGCACTCGAACCCAAACACAGGGGAGATATGTCGGCTAAGGCCGCTGGAGACGCCGGCGGAGGAGGAGAATATGACGAAGCCATACATGAAAATGAACCAGGATTGGTTTATTTCATTATCAAATACATTGAAAAGTCACAAACCTGCAAGCCTGTTATCATTTGCGCGTACCAAGTAGCTGCAACTATGTGTCCCGCACCTGAAAAAAGAACGAATCTAGAATGATAATTTCCTCTTGCGCAGAGCTTTCTGAGTCGCTCGTTTCCTTTGCTCCAGCAGAGCTTTCTGAGCAACACAGAAAGCTCTGCGTAGGAGGGTATAATGATAAAGGATGACTTAAAAATCCTATCACTGAGCAAATGACATAAGCATCGTGTATGCGGGCATTACACATAAACCATTTACAAACTTTTATCATATATTATAATTCCCTCTCTTTCTTCTTCGTGTTTTCTTTTTCTATCATATTTCGCGGTGAGTTATATTAACGAAAATGAATCAAGTTGTTAGCTTGCAAGGCCGTGGTAATGAAGTTTACGCAACGGGGTTTGTTTGCTTGCACGTGTTTGTCTGTTTTTGTGTTTTATTTCTTTTTCTTACACATATGTTAGTAAGACATGGCATAAGATGAGTTTATAGAATTTCCAACTTTACCACATAGCTTACCACATAGTGTCCCAATAGATATGGAATAAAACAGCATTTTGATAAAGAGTATGACTGAGTATAAGACATCGCCTTGAAGTCCAAGTCCACCAAGGTCCTTGAAGGAACTTTTCTAGGAAAAAACATTTCTCATCATTAAACAATGCTGTACAACAAATTAGGGAAACACAACACATGACTCAAGTGGTGCCATCACGACATCCCTTTTCTCCAAACGCGTTAATTTTAATTTAATGTGTTATTCATTGTACTTACATCAATTCTATACAGTAATGTATACAGTCCAGCAAACAGCAATGTCATTGATAAGTAAGACTGGCCTAGAAATGATCTGGTAACTGTGTGATGCAGAAACTGTTTTGTCAGTTTTACTGAAAGAAAGAGCAAAAACACGAGGGTTAAATGATATTGGAATAATTTGCCAGTTGCAGTAGTAGTAAGATATGCCACCAAACATCTTTTAAGCCTGCATAGCTGGTTGTTATGTTGAGCATTTATCTGAGTTAACACCTTTATCTAAGTAACACCTTATCTGAGGTAACACCTTTATCTAACGTAACACCTTATCCAAGGTGACACCTTTTCTCATGTAACACCTTATCTGGGGTAACACCTTTATCTAAGGTAACACCTTATCTGAGGTAACACCTTATATGAGGTAATGCCTTACTTGAGGTAACACCTCATCTAAGGTAACACCTTATCTTAGGTAACTCCTTATCCGAGGTGACACCTTAATCTGAGGTAACACCTTATATGAGGTAACGCTTTATCTGAGGTAACACCTTATCTGAGGTAACACCTTATTTGAGTTAACACCTTACCCCAGGTAACTATACACTATCTTGTGGTGACACCTTATTTGAGGTAACACCTATCTGAGGCCACAACTGATCACACGCTCTGGGGGGGGGGGACATTTTGTCTGAGGTAACACCTCTTGTCTGAGGTTACCTCATTAGGTAACAATGATTAGGTAACATCTTATCTGAAGTAACACATAATCTGAGCTAACAGCTGTATGTGAGGTAACATCACCATTATCTGGATTTTACCTGATGTAATAAACACCAGCAGGAGATTGACAGCTTGAAAAAGAACCATAATTGTGATGGTCTATGGAAAGTAAAGAGAATGTTTAAGAGCTTACTTTAATCTAATTCATGCTTATAGCTAAATTTTAAGGAACATTATGTAAGGGTTAAATACAGAGGACGGAGGCAGTTCGCCATATAACAGCCTGAGGGTGCATGATCTATACCTAGTAAAAAACAATTTGCACTGGGGGAAAAGGGAAAACTCATCATAGTTGACTTTTTTGGGGAAAAAACAAGGTTCAGGTAATTATTGACCTGCAAGAAAACCCAGGAGAGTTGGTGGTTGATTGCACAAATATGAAAAGCTCATTAGATCAATACTGTACACAATCAAAATTAACATTTAGACAGAGCGGGGCTGCTCCATGCACGGACTCAATTCCCAAGGGTGGAGATGAATTGCAAAATTTTCGTAACTTGGAGTTTCAGTTACCCTGGGTACAAGAGGCTGAGATGACAATAAACAAGCAGAACGAGAGAGTAGACGCCTCAGATAGCCACACCACAGCCTAATTTATGGTGGAATAATTTTCCAAAATTGCACATAAAAAAACTGGCTGAACTTATTGTTGAATTTCGAGGGTTACAAATACAAATTTTGCATCATGACAATTAAATCGATGCATTGTTAATATTCGATCGTTCTTGTTATCAAATCTGTGGGGAAAAAGTGGTGGTTTTTGCCTATTTCTACTGAAGGTTTAATATGATGGTCCCTCATTAGTATTCACAGTTAAAATCTGGTTTTTAACCTACTCTCCCTCTTTAGTATTCTAGTTATTAACGTCATTCATATTTAATGAGTTCATATTAAACCCAACTTTTTCCCTGCTGATACACCAAGCCCTCCCCGTTCTTTAAGATTGTAAATTATTCATAGGTATTTTATGAAATACAGTAAAGGACTTGTAAGAACAATGGAAAAGGTGTCAATCATGTAATAATTAGCTTTACATGCTACTTTCGGGATTCCAACTGTTCATACAACAAATAGAACAAACATATAATACTTACCAAAACAAATGCAAGCTTCTCTTTACCCTTGAGTTTGTGAGTGAAAGTTTGAAGCACTGTGAGAGCCACTATGCACATGAACTGTTGATCACAAGTAACATAAATCCTGATGACTCTAGACTCCTACTCTGTCAGTAATCTGGCACAGCCTGGTGCATTTAAGGCAATGTTAACTCACTTTAGGGCAACTTTCCAAGTTTCAACTGTTTTACCTTATGTCCCAAGCCTTAATACACATGAGTAGACAAGGACCCTTATAAGATATTATTTTTCCAAAGTCCAAATATATTTACTGTGTGCTTGGCTAGAGGGGGGGGGGGGGCTGAGCTTCTTTGGCCCCTTCTCCTGGCTCTGTCCATGGTTGTGCGCTCTTAGGAAACTCAACTTACATTTCACCACTGTCTCAAGTTAGCTATTTGTTTGAAAAATGTGAGAAAGACAAGAAGGCATTTAAGAGATATATAGCCCATATGGATAATTATTTGAGTCAATTCATAATCCAAAAAAATTTTCAAGCTCAAAGTTTACCCATAGCATCAGCCAATCTATTTTCCATCTGATAATATTGCTTCCTTCCTAGGGGTGTTCACATTCTTGTACAATAATTCATAATTGCTTAGTCCATACCTGCCAAACAACAGTAATCACAAAAAGATGGTTGGTGATCCATACAGGGACCCTGGGTCTGCAATAGTAAACAAATAAAAAAGTCACAAAAAATATATACCAATAATACAGTATCTGGGGGGGGGGGGGGGGGGGGGGGGGGGGGGGGGACTCTCCAGAAAAGTAGACAGGGGTGTTTGACCTATCTTTTAGGGTATATAATCCTTACCAACTGCTATCTCTTAGGGTTTTTTTTCCGATTCTGCTATCTTTTAGGCTGGGCTTCTGGAATTCCCCGGAAAAAACTCCAAATTACGCGGGATTCTTTGCTAAATTACGCACTAAATTACACGGAAAATCTATCATTACGAGCTAAATTATGCGGGATTTTGCAATACATTTTTTTTAATCAAAATTTTGTGGGATTTTTTACTGAATTACGCGCTATATTACTTGGGATATCAACTGTTACGCCCAAACTACATTTTGTACCGAGGGAAAGCACGAAATAACTTTAAAAGGTTTTTTTTTGCGCGAAAATATCTTAGGCAAGTTTTCATTGGCTCCTAGCCACCAGCCAATTAAAAAAGGTATTTTATTATTAGTCCTAGGCCTTCGCTGTTTAGAAAAGAACGCCTAATCATTTTTTTTGTTTTCGAAGTTCAGTTCAAAATATCACACTTTTGCAAAGAATATGTCTCTTTTTTACGAGAAATAGAGGTAAGAACCCTAAAAGAACACATCAGTTGTGCAATTAAATGTTTTGTCTTTCAAAATTTAGCCAAATTACGCGGGGTTACGCGGAAAAAGCCAAATTACGTGCTTCCGCACAAGCGCGTAATTCCAGAAGCCCTGTTTAGGGGTTTTCACGGCCGGGGAGGAGGATTTTTTCCGGTTCTGCTATCTTTTAGGGTGTCTGATGCTAAATGGTGGTCCAATAACTCGATATTGGGGATATCTTACCATTTTTATGCCGATTGTTATTGTTTAAAAGAACATGTATTTCTGTTAAGGACAATAGATATCATACTATCCGATAACAATCGGGGTTGCAGATTAGAGGATGGCTCCCTAGTCAATAGAAAAGAGATGCTTGATAGCAGTATCTCAAGACTGCAATAAAATTAAGGAAAACTGAAGCAATCTTTATTTAATGCTTAGGGTTAAAAATTACTTCACCCACACCCAATGTACTATGTCTTAGGGGTAAGAATTGTTGTTGACCACACCCTTAGTGCTATCCCTTAGGGTTGACATTGATTTTGCTGTCGAGCATCCCCGTCTGTTTTTCTCGAGGTGCCCCACCCCAGGTACAGTATTGTAATAATTATATCCTTAAATATCTCAGAAAAATATTGAAATGCAGCTTCCATGTTTTGGCTTCTTTCTGATAAGACAATGCCTGCCAACCCCCAGACTTAAAAAAAGCGGAGATTTTTTAGGGGGAAGGGGAGGGGTACATAATATATTCAATCGATACAACGTCTGGGTAATCTCAGTTTATATATATTTGATAACATATGAAAAATGGGTACCCTGTGGTAAATGGCAAAAACTTTGATCAAAATTTTCGAGATACAACCTGTGAATCATGAAAAAACACCAAAGGCGCTTTAATACGACCAGAGAACACCAGACCAGAGTAAACATAAACACAACACTAGACTACACGTGTCTTTTCAACAAGTTTTTTTTTTTACTAAATTTGTTTTAGCCCTATGTTTACGGTAAATATCAATAGGGAAAAATATAGCTTGGGCTACCTGTGTCGATATCTGCAAGCATTTCAGTATTGCGGTACTCCTATGGTCTACAAGAAAAGCCTGCAAAAGGCTAATCTAAAAAATTGAAAACGTCATAACTTGAATACAAATTATACGAATTGCAGGTCTTTGTGGCTAAAATCCAACTTCTACTTCAAAAACAACTTGACTGATTAATTTATTTTGTCATAAACTGGGAGATTTAAGGTAAAACCGGGAGACTGGGAGATTTGATAAATAACTCTCCCGGCAAAACCGGGAGAGTTGGCAGGTATGGTAATATATGGCACAGGAGTATTTGGTTTAATCTACAAAAAGACCAAGTAGATGCGCCGAGTGCCCAAAAGTATTTGATGAAAATGTGATTTGATCAGATGAAAATCAATTTAAAATCTTGCCTCTAAATTAGTTGAAGTTATAATATACTATTAGACCGCTTGTAAGCCCATAGCTGAGTTCTACATGTATTTTATACAAAACAAAGATAGACATTACTCTTATCTTTTTTACCACCCATGTAACACCAGCCAAGCGAGGTACAAAGAAAAGAGGCCTTTCCTAGCAGGGAAGATTAGCTAGACCCTCTCATCCCATTAGCTTATCACTCTCACCCCTCCCCCCTACTCCCAAATCCTTGTTACACCTCTGTATTTTGCAACCCTCATAAAAAGGCTGTTTGTAGACACTGATTCAGAACAACATGAGACATCTAATTCACAACAATTAGATCTGATTTGAACAGGAAAGATGAGTATTATTTAGTGAATGTTAGCCTATTTAAATATGTGAGTGACCAAATAGTTAGTTAATACACACACTATGACGCTAAATCTGTATGTGAATCCATCTTTACAGGGGCCGACACAGGGTAGTGGATTGGATGGATATCCGCCCCTTTTTGAGCAAAAAAAATCAAAAAGTCACTTTGTTTGAAGAAACTACGGAGAAGGTACTGTTCATGTGCCTTCGCTTGCTTGACTTTTCTGACGCGACAAATTCAACTCAGCTTGAAGTATTGTAAGATCTATGTAGTGACCTACCAAGAACCACGGGATCAGTTATAAATCGTCTATCTGACCATTATCCATGCCCCCATTTTGAAATCCTGGATCTGCCTCTGCTTATTGGAATGAGCTGTTATGCTCATATGTGTAATTATCAAGTCAAGTGGATAGTTTTAGTGGTTCTATAACTATTTACTTTTTACATTATTTAAGTGTGAAATGGTATGCTTGCAACGAGATGCATAGAGACATACCTTCTTGGAGGTTTAAACTCGTTATGTCTAAGAGACAAGTGATTCAGCGCTTCCCGTGTTGTCTCTAAAGTGTCTATCAACTTGTCCACTTGTTCTTCAGTTAGCACGATGGTTGGGTGATTCTCGTGGCTTTTTGGAGTTTGGTGTGATCCCTGGCTCTTATTAGAATGACCGTCCGCTTCATTTATCCCCAGCTCCTCAGAAAAAGTAGAAAGTTGGAGATTTTCGTCATCATCTGATTTGGAACCGTGCTGTTCAGCTAAAAGAGGCATTCTAACTGCATTCACTGACATTTCGTGTTCCTGGTTATTGTTTGTCTTTCTTCCAGGTCTATAATATCGACGAGACGGCGAGTGTACGAAGGCAGAAACTTTTGTGCCAGCTGCTAACTGCTAACGGTCCAGGCAAGTAGGACGCCCATCCTGTGGATGCCGAAGACATCTAAGAATTGCATAATTATCCAGGTCACGTACTACCACTGCCTGGATACGACGCTCTTATAACCAGCTGGGTGTCCGAATGTACCAGATAGCATATCTAATCTAAATCAATATCAAAATAAGAATGCACACGCGATGCTTACCACGATTCAAGTGTCCTAGTAGAAATCTATAGATACCCGATAGATACCCAATATCTTCTCAGTGGAGTAGCGAAACTATTTTTTACCAAATTACTGAAAACGAAAGCCTTCTATGGCTCACGTGATATTTACTTCCAGTTGTAACCGTGAGGGAGTGAGTCCCAGTATGTCAAGCCCATCTCCCATGATGCACCGTGAGTGGTCATCCAAAATGGCTGACGCTAAAACCCCAAAATGAAAACTCGAATAACTATTATACTGTAGATTCTCGCAAAGGAATACGGCTCCTTTATCTTTATAATGAGTAAAGTCTTGAAGAAATCAATGCCAAGGATTCTATCTTAGGCTGTGGAGATGCTTCGGGTCGTAGGAGCATTGAAGTGAGTATTTGAGATCGTCACATTTCACCGGTGTCAAGTACTCTACACTAGTCTCTTTTTTCCTCTTATTAGCTGTTTGTATAGCTACCTGGTGTCCTTTTATCACGGTTCCTTTTCTAGTTTCTATTATTTTACACGCTCAAGGGCACGAAGATCATAGGAAAATAAGAAGAAATTCGTTACTATTCTAAAACTCGTTTGAAGATTGGTTTCCTAGATGATCGTTATTTCAAGCTAGGTACAATTTAAAAACAGGGGCGGCGAAAGTGTATTTTATTTTTACCTGAACGCGCGATTTTACAAATACCTCAATAGTTTTACAAGTGTTACATGTGTATATCGATTGCTTGATAAAAGATGATATATATATATCCCGCAAACGCAACAACATCCTATGGTACAACCCGCCCTTCAGCAAGAACACCAGCACCAACATCGGCCACAGATTCCTCACCCTGATAGACAAGCACTTCCCGAAAGACAACCACCTCCGTAAAATCTTCAACAGAAACACCATCAAAATCAGTTACAGCTGCATGAACAACACCAAACAGATCATCGACAACCACAACAAGCGCATCATCACCGCATCGTCGGCTACCAAATCGCCAGCTCCGCCCCTACCACTACCAACAACAAGACATGCAACTGCCGACAGAAAGACACCTGCCCTCTAGACGGAAACTGCCTACAGACATCTGTTATCTACCAAGCTACCGTAACTCGAAAAGACAACAACACCTCGGAAACATACGTCGGGCTCACTGAAAACAGCTTCAAGACCAGGTACAGAAACCACACCGCATCATTCCGACACGCCAAACGCAGAAACTCCACCGAACTCAGCAAACACGTCTGGACTCTCAAGGACAACATGATTGAGTACTTTATTTCATGGCGCATTCTTTCTTCCCACTCCGCCTACAACAGTACCACTAAGCGTTGCAACCTCTGCCTCAAGGAAAAGCTGACGATCATCTGCCAACCCAAACTATCAACTCTAAATAAACGCAATGAACTCGTGTCCTCGTGCCGCCACAGAAACAAAGCCCTGCTACGAAACAATTAGAACTGTTAATCCCGTCACCGTTAAATTTTCGCGCTATCAATTTTTCACACGTTCCGCACTGTTAGTTTTCGCCCCGCATATTTAATGTAACTCGCTATTGTTCCTCTTACCGCCTTAGCTAAAACTATCAGTCTATTATTATGTAAATTTCAATGTTAATAGTATATATACGATGGTAGGAATATTCTCATTAAATCCCCTGATGAGTGGGCAACCACGAAACAGACCTGTAGGGAAACCTATGTAGTTTGTATTTTTCTCAAACCAACACTATACACCGCTCTACTTTCGAGTATTGAGCACTTTCTATGAAAGCCTTCAACCATCATTTTATATATATATATTTATTTATTTAAACTGTCTGTTTTCGTTTTCACCTTTGTACTCTGTCAAACCCAGGTAACCCCTCCCCCCTTCTAAACACAATCCCTCCCTCGTTTTGCTATCCTTTGGTGGTTTAAACTACTGTTCACCACAGCCATTTTGATATCCTTTATGGTAAAATCTTTTTTCTCGACAGTATTTGTGACTTTTTAGGGGGACCAGGGGGAGTCCCCAATCCCCCTGGGGTTGGGTTATGATAACCCTGCAGATAATGGATATCTGGCATTATAACAACCTAAGATGGTTTCTCTTTCTAGAGTGGATGTTTGCTTGAAATGCTCTCAAAGAGCCTTGCAGCAACAGGTAAAGAAGCAGCTTATGTCAAGATATGGGTCAGGTAGACCCTATCATCGATACTACCTACACACCGTACTGCAGATGAACAAAAGAAATGTCATGCATCTAAGGACATTGCAGCCCAAGTCACAATTACTTATGACCAAGTTGCTGATAAACAAGAGTTTGTATGGGCAAAGGGCAATCACCACACACATTATAAAGACTGTGGTCCGGCTTGCAAGGGTCCGCTACCTGGTACTAGGAACGGCTGGAGCCGGAGCAGTGGCAGGAAAAATGGTACTGAGATAACAATTAGAAAGTATTAATACCTTCAGGAAACATAATGCATAAGCAGACCAGATGATGTTCCTAAAATTAACCAAATTTATATTTTGAACCGTATGTAGCTGTAGGTTATTGTTCACTGTGTACAGAACTTTGCACCATTTAGCCATTACAGCGCATGAAGCCCAGGTGTGAACACCTATTAATTAATTTGCTTACTGTACTTTGGGTCCCCTCGACCAATCACATATGGCCTAGCCGACACATGCTTGGCCCAGATAGAGCTGAAAAATCTACGTTAGCTGAAGTACAGGGCGGGCTTTACAAAGATCAAATTAGGAGGAATAAACAAAAAAACTAGCAAATTCCCATTAGAACTGCCTTAGTTTTCATATTTACTAGAGACAGCTACTATTTGTTTGTGGTAGGGGAACACAGAAATCGCTGAATCGGTAAAATATCAACTGAATTGGACTGAGATGTGAGCAATATCACTGAAATTGAAATGTAAACACTGAAGCTATAGTCTTTTCTATAAACGCACTGACCTTCAAAGTTTTTACTGATCCGGGCCTATTTTTCATATTTACTAGGGACTGCTATGATTTGATTGTGCTAGGAGAATGTGCAAATCGCTGAATGGCTAAAAGAAATATCAACTGAATGGGAACTGAGAGCAGTAAGATCGAAATGAAACAGCTCAAGTCTAATGCACTGGCTTTCAAAGTTTTTATGGATTAGGGCCGTATATTCAATGCTTTTGCATTGATAGAGTTCTCCGGCGCAGGGCAGGGAATGATGACCTTTTGACTGGGACAAAAGGAAATTCATGCAAAATTCCCACCTTCAAGAAAGAATAAAATAAATATGAATTGAACTTGTTGGACTGTTCTGAATACCGGGGAACATTAAACTTGAAGTATATAATTCCAAACCTCTCGTGTTCTTACACAGGAGATCAACTACTCTGACTCAATCAGATGGGTGAAATGTATGACAATGGCCGTTTGCACCCTCAAATGTTTCGCAAACACATTCTCGATCTACACCATGATCGTACGTGATTGGTCGAGGGGACTGAAAGTATGCGAATAAATTAATAGGTGGTCACACTTGGGCTTCTCACACTGTAATCTATATTTCCTAATATTCAAGTCTGGTATTTCACCTTACTTGGCCTTCCTGAATTATGCAACAATGTGAAAACACATAATTTCCCTCTTAGGACATAATTGTGAATGTCCAACTTTCCATGCTTATCTTTCTGAAAATTACCATTTCTTTGCCAAAAGACGAAGGAAAACGAAAACTTGGTTGAATTTCAAAAACTGCTAGATATTTCACACAGAAGTGATTCCAAACGGAACACTAGTGTAGTAAATACATGTAAAACTTGCACTTTGATTTGGTAATATGTCCCCAATGATATCTTTCTACAGAAATACTGCAATGCATTTTTATATTGTGTAACTCAGTTTTGTATTATCACAAGTGATGTAACCCAAAATTTGTAATGTTGAAACATGCATCAACAACTTGCATTAACTCAAGTTTCATTTAACCAGGGCTTTATACCTTCTGAAAGAAGCTTATCTGAAAGATTATATAACTCGCATGTTCTTGACTGACAGATTTGTAACTCAAGTGCTTTTTTCTAATAGACGTATAATTCATTGAGGGACAGATGGGAGCAATTCAGAGAGACTCTTCCTGATCTCACATGGATTACAGATGTGCTCCCTGGAGACCAATTTGGCTCCTCACTTTCTAATTACTGGGCGGAAGGTAAGCTCTTCTGTAGATGCTTTATCTGACTTTTTTTTTTAACATTTAGATCACAAAAGGTTCACAATGATTAACCTACAGTTTACCTAATTAATCAGCATTCTTAAGTATTTTAAAATGAGCACATGCCCTCTACTTGTAGGTAAAACATCACTGGGCAATATGACTGATGGTGCCAAAAACTCGCTGGATAATCTTCTTGCATCAGGTAATACTACATGCACACATTTAGGATATGCTACACAATTGTCTTGCATCATGTAACGCCTACTGTACAAGCACACAGTGTGCAATGTTATTCGATGTGCACAATTATCTTGCATCATGTAATGCTACATACACATCTGGTAATACTACATTCACATAGTGACCTTACATTTAGTAATGCTACTTACACACACCTTTTATCTGGATTACAGATTTCCTCCCTGGAGACCAATTTGGCTCCTCAATTTCTAATTACTGGGCGGAAGGTACAGTACCGCTCTCGAACATGTGGACATATGTTCGCGAACACCGGTCGCGAAATTCGCGAACACCGGTCGCGGAATTCGCGAACAACGTTCGCGAACAGCTGATGTTCGCGAACAGCTGATGTTTGCGAACAGACCGGGACAAACCGTTTGACAAACAGGAACTTGTACCTCGTAACCGAAGACTTACAGTACTGATACTCACTTAAAATACATACAGGAGTTCTGCAAGCGACTCAAATAAATTGTTCGTGTAAAAGAAGAATTTTGAAATTCTATTTGACAAATACTTATAATAAACACGGGAGAAGGAATGCCGATCGCTTGATATCCTTCGAAGATTTTCAAATGTGTGACAACTGCTAGCGAAGAATTTTGAACATCGGAAAGCCATCTCTTTAACAAAGACTTGTATTAGACACGGGAGAATTTGTTTGGGGAAGTAATGCCGATCGCTTGATATTCTTGGATGATTTTCGAATGTGCTAAAACTGCTAGCGAAGAATTTTGAACCACGGGAATCCATTTATTTGACAAAGCAAAGACTTGTACTAAACACGGGAGAATAAGTTTGAGGTGGGAATGCCGATCGCTTGATATTCTACAAAACCCGAAAAGAAGACATTTATAGTAGAGCATGTTGTCGCTGACTCATGTATTCGAACACAAACGACTACTACTCACAGTTTTCACACCTTCGAAAATCTTCAAAGAATATCAAGCGATTGGCATTCCTTCCTCAAACTAATTCTCCGGTGTTTAGTACAAGTCTTTGCTTTGTCAAATAATGGCTTCCCGCTGTTATTAAGTCTTCGCTAGCAGTTTTCACACATTCGAAAATCTTCGAAGAATATCAAGCGATCGGCATTCCTTTCTCAAACTAATTCTCATGTGTTTATTACATGTCTTTGTCAAATAAATGGCTTCCCGCTGTTATTAAGTCTTCGCTAGCAGTTTTCACACATTCCGAAAATCTTCAAATAATATCAAGCGATCGATCGGCGTTCCTTCCTCAAACTAATTCTCCTGTGTTTATTGCATGTCTTTGTCAAATAATGGCTTCCCACTGTTATTAAGTCTACGCTAGCAGTTTTCTGACACATTTCGAAAATCTTCGAAGAAAATCAAGCAATCGGCATTCCCTCCTCAAACTAATTCTCCCGTGTTTAGTACAAGTCTTTGCTTTGTCAAATAAATGGCTTCCCGCTTTTCAAAGTATTCGCTAGCAGTTAACACACATTCGACAATCTTCGAAGAATTTCAAGCGATCGGCATCCCTCCTCAAACTAATTCTCCCGTGTTTAGTACAAGTCTTTGCTTTGTCAAATAAATGGCTTCCCGCTGTTTAAAAGTATTCGCTAGCAGTTAACACACATTCGAAAATCTTCAAGGAATATCAAGCGATCGGCATTCATTCCCCAAACTTATATTCTGTCTAATACAAGTCTTTGTCAAATAAATGGCTTCTCGCTGTTCCAGCTGTTATTAAGCCCTGGATCACACGTTACCGTTCGTCAAACCGTTTATTTTGTCAGTCTATATGTTCGCGAATTTCGCGAACAGTGTCCCTATGTTCGTGAGCGGTACTGTAAGCTCTTCTAGATGCTTTATCTGACTTTGTTTTTTTTTTAACATTTAGATCACAAAAGGTTCACAATGATTAACCTACAGTTTACCTACTTTATCAGCATTCTTATGTATTTTAACATGAGCACATGCCCTCTACTTGTAGGTAAAACATCACTGGGCAATATGACTGATGGTGCCAAAAACTCGCTGGATAGTCTTCTTGCATCAGGTAATACTACATGCACACATTTAGGATATGCTACACAATTGTCTTGCATCATGTAACGCCTACTGTACAAGCACACAGTGTGCAATGTTATTCGATGTGCACAATTATCTTGCATCATGTAATGCTACATACACATCTGGTAATACTACATTCACATAGTGACCTTACATTTAGTAATGCTACTTACACATACCTTTTATCTGGTGATACTATATTGCCAGATCGAGAGAGCTGATCTCACATGGATCGCTTGTGTGCTTCATAGAGACCATTTTGCTCCTCACTTTCTAATAACTGAGGTTAGGCCTTCTAAAAATGATTTGTCTGACTTTTTTTTATTACAAAGAATTTGTTGATGATCATGGTCATGTTCAAAATGATGAACCTACATACCGTAAAATTCAGATAATACAGTAAGCCCCAGGGCTTATACAAAGGCCCTTTTTGGGGGGCTTTTATTCAGGAGGGGAGGGAGGCTTATTATTGGAGGAATTTTTGCGTCTGTATGAAACCTAAACCATTGTCTATGGCATTAAATATTACTGTGTTCATGCCCGTTTTTTTTTTTTTTTTTGTAAAAATGTTAGACAACAGACTTTATGAACAACCAACAGATTTTATTAAGAACACGACCATTAAGACTTTACACGATCGTTACATACATACATACATAAAATTTATTTAAGCACGGTTTTACATCAGTTATGTAAAATCTATAAGAAATACAACTGGTTTCCAAGTAAACCGTGTCACAATAAATGTACAATTCAATAAATAAAAACAATTGATAGATGTTAAGCGTGACTCGAGACATTTCTTTGAAGTAAAGATTTGAATGAGGCCAGAGAATTTGCCTGCCTTAATTTATGATCTAGACTGTTCCATTGTTTGGCCCCTTACATCGGAGGCTTCTCTTCAAGTAATTTGTTTTAGGCAAGGGAAGTGTCAATTTGTTACTAGTATTTCTCAAAGTGACATCAGTCGTATCTGACCATTGAACAAACAGCTTCCTTAGATACTCAGGCTGTAAACCATTCAAAATCATTAATGTGCACCTCGCTTCCCTCAGTTTATCAGCAACTGTCCTCCAACCCAGTTTCCAGAGCACCTCAGTACTAGAAGTGTCATAGGGAGAATAAGTTAGAATACGTGCTGCCCTGTTTTTTTTAATTTTTGTAATTTTTCCAACAAACCTTTGCTGCAATTGTCCCAAACGGGAGAACAGTAGTCAAAGTGTGGTTGGATAATTGATGAATAAATGGTTTCAAGAGTATTGGTGGGTACATAAGGTCTTATTCTCTTTAAAGCACTAATACCAGATGAAATTATCTTGGATATACTATTGATATGTGCTTCCCAAGAAAGCTTTTTATCAATAGTAACTCCAAGTACTTTAGTGTTATTGACCCTTTTTAGTACCTTCTCGTTAATTGTGATATTTATGAGGTGCTCGAGGTTGCTGAGTCTTCGTGCCGAGCCTAATATCATATATTCAGTCTTTGTAACGTTAAGGCTCAATTTATTGGCTATTAACCAGAGACTTATGCTATTTAGATCTGTATTTAATCTTGTTTCAACTAGTGTAGCATCAGCAGAACATACAGTAAGGTTGGTATCATCAGCATACATTCTAGCCTTTGAGAATGTTAGACAATTAGGCAAATCATTCACATATACGAGAAACAGTAGGGGACCTAAAATGCTCCCCTGCGGGACCCCGCATGAAATTGGCCTAGGTGATGATAGGTCACCATTGACAAAGCATTTTTGGCTACGCCCAGTAAGGTATGATCTAATCCAAATTAGACTTGATTCGCGTAGGCCATACTTTGCAAGTTTATGAATGAGAATGTCGTGATTTACTGTATCGAATGCCTTAGCCAGATCTACAAAAACAACAGCATTTATAAGTCCCTGGTCTATATTAAGAAACCATTCATTGGTAGCTTTGATGAAAGAGCTCAAAGTTGAATGTTGTGACCGAAAGCCTGACTGGCATTAATGTAAAATGTTATTATCTTTCAAATATTTATACAATTGGTCGAAAATAGTCCGTTCACAAATTTTGGACACTACTGGAATTATTGATATGGGTCTGTAATTATTCATATCAGACCTTTTTCCCTTCTTATAAACTGGAAGCACCTTAGAGCATTTCCATTCATCTGGATAAAGACCTATGTATTGACAAATTAAATTGACACAAAATATCTGCCGACTCTTTTAATAGCCGACAGGAAATACCATCTAGCCCAGTGGCTTTTGTTGGATCCAAGTTTTGCAATAACTCTAATACCCGTGTATATGATATTTTATGTAGCTGAAAGGTGCTGTCAGTTGCTTTGACATAGTCCAAATAGTTGCATTCGGGTGCAGGCAATGAAGATGCCAAATTCGACCCTATTTCTGTAAAGTGTTGATTGAAACTCTCACTTATTTCGTGGTCATTGGTTGTTCTAGAGCCATTGTGTTCAATTTCTGTTGATCAAACATCGGCTACGAAAAGGACAATAAGAAAAGACTTTGTAAGAAAGCTGACTTAAGAACAAATAACATTGATAAATAAAACAGCCATTACTTGTTCAAAGGATGTAAATTGCTTTTATACAGCCCTCTGAGTATAAACCCCTGGGGGCTAAATTCGGGGGGGGGGGGGGGGGGCTTATTATTGGAGGGATTTTTGTATTTCAAAGATGGGGGTGGGCTTATATACATAATTTAATAATATATGTGGGGGGCTTATTGACATAATTTTATGGCTTTTTATCAGTACAACTCAAGCAATCGCATGTCCTCTTCTTGTAGGTCAAACATCACTGGGCAATATTACCGATGGTGCCAAAGAATTCCTGGATAGTCTTCTTGCATCAGGTAATACTACATGCACACATTGATGCTATACTATGTATACACAATTACCTTCATAATGTCAGTATATTATACTGTAATCTGGAAATGCATCTAGAAATGCTTCATTTACATAGTGTCCTTACATCTGGTAATACTACATAAACATAGTGACATTACATCAGGATGTACTTGAAAACATAGGCATAATGCCTTTGCATCAAGTTCAGTACCACCACTTTTCAAGACTAACCTAGCTTTGCATGCCGGCACAGTCCCTGATCTCTGTGCTTTGCTCCCTTGTCCCAGAAGCTAGTCCACCGGTTCTCACTGCGGCCATGCCCCGTGGGGATCCCTCCACAGATTCAAGTACGGAGGAGTCATCCTCCAGCAGCACCTCAAAAGGTCCTACAAAGTCTTCAATGGACAAGGTATTGTCAAGGTCTCAGTACTTGCTGGATGTTCTCATTGTTTTTGTGACCATCATGCTTTTGATATCAGATGCATGAGAGGCTTGAAAAGTCACAAGATGAGCTGATAGATCTGCAGGTATGTTAGCAGCATTTCTGCCACATTTGCCAGCAACCTCCTTTGTGATTGATTGTAGGCTATTGTTCATTAGTGATTTATCATAGGACTCGTCCTCTGCACTTTCCGTGCAAGCATGTGCATGCTCTAGAAAAATACGCCATTTAGAAGAAATATGCACTGTTTTGATTTTTAAAACTATTTGTTCTGTTTGTGTTGTGAAAAACGAAGTCAACAAAATTCATAACTTTATGGCCAAGATTTACTTACTTTAATATTTTATTGAAAGCATCTCAGTCACTTGCTCGAATTAGCCGATGGAAATGGATTCTTTGAATGAGTCAGTATTATGCGAGAGTGTAAAAAGGTTGGCCTGCTTTAACAATGAAATAATACAGAACAAATTACATATTAATTCATGTTATTCTCATGGAATTAATGTTTTTGTACTCAGCAACGTTACCAGCGTGAAATTGAGAAACTGGAGAAAGATAACAGAGAATTGAGAAAGCAGCTGATAATACTGAAAGGAGACACCATACCCACCCAAAGAAAGATGAAGGTACCGTGCTGAGGCAGGACAGAGAAAGGAAATTGAAAAAAAAATTGTCCTTTTTTACTTGTTTTTTTTTTCAAGTACATACAATAAATGAGTTTTTGCTGTGTGCAATAATCTCTCACAAGATTGTTGGGTCACCAAATTGCTGTTGACTTTTGACATATAAACTACTGGTTCAAATTTAAAGTGTTAAAAAAGTTCCATATAGTATGTCAATTTATAAGGAGAGTAATGAATATGATAAACAATAAAAAAGTAAATAAAGTGGAACCTGTATTTTACAATATGCCTCAGGAGAAAAAATGTATTGTAAAATCGAGGTATTGTTGCAAAGAGGTCCTCGATTTTAAGATATAAAGGATAAATATGAACGTTGTGAAGTCAGGTTTATTTACAAAATAATAATATTGTAACTGTACTCTGTTAGAGTCTGTTCAGTTACTCTCTGTAAGACTATATAATCTGTGTTTAACAAGATCTGTCAAGTGAAAAAATAGGAAAAATGTACTATCGTGTCTGGTATCTTGAGTTTTCCCTCTGTGTAGATAGACAGTATCAGGAATATCATTGTATCAAGCTCGAAATTAGGCTTGGGAAAACAAATTTTATTAACGTAACATCAAGAATATCGTTGTATCCAATACCATTAGATCGAGGTGGTTTCTTATACGTTTTACTGTATTTCCACCCGGAGAAAGGAACGCCATTGTAAAATCGAGGTTATCGTAAATCTAGTATCGTAAAATCCAGGTTCCACTGTAAGCAGGTAAGTGAGAAAAAGGTGCCAGGTTTTCATCAATGATAATGTGCTTGATTGCAGAAATCTCTGATTGACATGTACTCTGATGTGCTTGATTGCAGAAATCTCTGATTGACATGTACTCTGATGTGCTTGATTGCAGAAATCTCTGATTGACATGTACTCTGATGTGCTGGATTTGCTTGCTGAGTATGATGTCAGTTACAACACCACAGATCACTTGCCACGGGTTAGTGTGTTCTACTCAAAAGATTTTCCAAGCAACTTATTTCCAACCAACTGTCTGTTCTCTTAGGTGTTATCTAGATGACACCGCACTTAATAAGTTAGTATTGTTCAACTAGACGAAGAAGGCATTTGACAGCGTTTGTTTTGTAGGTTGTAGTTGTGGGTGACCAAAGTGCTGGAAAAACAAGCGTATTGGAGATGATTGCACAAGCTCGAATCTTCCCAAGGTAAAGTAAATCTTAAAATCCTACCAAGGTAATACTTGAATTCTACCAAGGTAATACTAGAATCCTACCAAGGTAATACTAGAATCCTACCAAGGTAATACTAGAATTCTAACAAGGTAATACTAGAATCCTACCAAGGTAATATGTACTAGAATCCTTCCAAGGTAATACTAGAATCCTACCGAGGTAATACTAGAATCCTACCGAGGTAATACTAGAATCCTACCAAGGTAATACTAGAATTCTAACAAGGTAATACTAGAATCCTACCAAGGTAATATGTACTAGAATCCTTCCAAGGTAATACTAGAATCCTACCGATGTAATACTAGAATCCTACCAAGGTAATACTAGAATTCTAACAAGGTAATATGTACTAGAATCCTACCAAGGTAATATGTACTAGAATCCTTCCAAGGTAATACTAGAATCCTACCGAGGTAATACTAGAATCCTACCAAGGTAATACTAGAATCCTACCAAGGTAATACTAGAATCCTACCAAGGTAATACTAGAATTCTAACAAGGTAATACTAGAATCCTACCAAGGTAATATGTACTAGAATCCTTCCAAGGTAATACTAGAATCCTACCGAGGTAATACTAGAATCCTACCAAGGTAATACTAGAATCCTACCAAGGTAATACTAGAATCCTACCAAGGTTATACTAGAATCCTACCAAGGTAATACTAGAATCCTACCAAGGTAATATGTACTAGAATCCTACCAAGGTAATACTAGAATCCTACTGAGGTAATACTAGAATCCTACCGAGGTAATACTAGAATCCTACCGAGGTAATACTAGAATCCTACCGAGGTAATACTAGAATTCTACCAAGGTAATACTAGAATCCTACCAAGGTAATACTAGAATCCTACCAAGGTAATACTAGAATCCTACCAAGGTAATACTAGAATCCTACCAAGGTAATACTAGAATCCTACCGAGGTAATACTAGAATCCTACCAAGGTAATATGTACTAGAATCCTACCAAGGTAATACTAGAATCCTACCAAGGTAATACTAGAATCCTACTGAGGTAATACTAGAATCCTACCAAGGTAATACTGGAATCCTACCGAGGTTATAATACTAGAATCCTACTAATGTAATACTACAGTACTATATTACAGGTACAGTAATCTTAAATCTTTACAAAGTAATACAAAAATCCCATCTACAATAAATTATACTAAAATCTTTCCTAGAAAGTATATTCCACTGTATGTTGTGTGTCAGTAAAATGTAGTTTACCCCATATCAACAGCTACACTTTTATTAATACTCTTTATGTTTATTTTGACAGTGCTAATATTGTGTTGTGTTTACAGAGGCTCAGGCCAGATGATGACTAGATCACCAGTTATGGTAAATTTGTTTGGTCTCATTACTAGATGCAGTTATGTCTTCAGTGTTTATGGTAATCAGGTGTTATTTATATTACTGTAGGTTACCTTGAGCGAGGGTCCAAATCACATTGCACAATTCAAAGGAAACTCTCGTCAGTTTGACCTTACTCAGGAGAAAGAGGTGAGCCTGTTACTGATACTGTACCTTCTCTGCTGACCACTCCCTTGATCATATATTTTTAAAGCTGAGAGATCTGAACACACCCCTTCTCTTATGTCATATTTTCTAGCTGAAAGATCTTCGCCATGAAGTTGAGCTCCGCATGAAGAGAAGTGTCAAGCAAGGGCAGACAGTCAGCCCTGAGGTAAAGGTTCTGGTAGAGGAACCCTGATTTCTGCCCCACTGGGTACTTTAATGCATTTTTATTTAAATAGGTAATATCTATGACTGTTAAAGGCCCTGGTTTGCATCGGATGGTTCTTGTTGACTTGCCTGGTATAATTGGGGTAAGAAGAATTAAAAATAATTTTATTGCAAAACCACCTGGCAGAAATTCTAAGCATTCATTTTGTATCTCATATTTTTAGACCACAACCACAGGCATGGCAGAGAGCACTAAGAGTGATATACTTGATATCAGCAGGTAAGCCTTGTGATTACTTGTGATTCAAAAGGGCCTTTCTTCAGAAAACTTTTTAAGATTATAATGTACTTCAAATTAGCTTTTTCTAAACTTCTACACATAATTGTACTTCACATACATAGTAAATGCAAGTCAAGCACAAAGTAGGTCCCAAAACCACTAAAAACTTGATTAAACTCAAAGCTCAAAAAACAACTAGACGCTGCACCAGCGTTAACTGGGGCTACAAAAGGAATCACTGAAAAATGTAGTCTGTATTTTGTACCTGCTGGTGAGCTGTTTTCTCGGGGGCTCGTACACTCAAAAGCCCTGCGCAAACTGTGCCAGCATTGCTGGCGAATTTCTGCTCGACTGACTATAGGACAAAGGAAATGTCAAATGGGAAATTGACTTTCTGACATTTCCTTTGTCTTGTGGTCAGTCTAGCAAGAATTTGCCAGCAATGCTGGCTTGTTTTGGCGCAGTATGCACGGGGCTTTACGCCGTAATATGGTGCTAGACATATTGAAGAGTATGGGATTTAGCATAACGAGACCGGCATTCTTGTAATAAATTTGACTCTTTATTGGGATGACACACTCTCTACTGATAGCGAGCCATACAAAACAAAAAACACAAAACTTATCCAAACATATCTTCGCTGTTATTGATTCTCTTCTTCTTTCGTAATCACATGTGTCCTTCGAAATTGTTAGAACTGAGAAATATTTGCATTACGAGCTGCAGAGAAAAAAGGCTAAGGCGGAGCAAGTCTCTTTATAGCAAAACAATTTAAACTTCATCAAATATCTGGTTATAGAACATGCTAGACAGTCCTTGAAACAACACTGGCCAAAATTTGTGGTTATACAAATCTTTTAGTGTGGGTATTACAGAAGGCGTTTTCATTTGTGTGAGTAGTGAGCGTCCCTCACAAATGAAAAGAGTCTTCCACAAAAGCCGCCTCGCTTTCAGGCAGAGTATACCGCAGACCTCTGAGCATCTCAGGCTTACTGTACATGTTTTCGACATGGATAGTTTGATAGACTTGTAGGAAAGATAAACCTAGACTCGTGCTACCACAGGTAGCCCAAGTAAAAAGTGGAACCCCAAGACTCTAAGTTAATAAGCTCACTTTGTTATCAAGGCAGTACAATACAATACAATACAATTATGTTTCTAAAGAGGGTTACTGTATCATCTTTTTGTCATCAGGAGATACATGGAAAACCCAAATGCTATCATTCTCTGTATCCAAGGTATGTATTTTTTTTCTAGATAGAGTAATTATAGTGCCCATAGCTAAGCTGTATGAAGACACTGTCCTAACAGGATTATTAGGCTAGTCTTTTTGGCAGCTGCTGTGCACAGCTGCCATTCAGATTTAAGTTGCAGTAGGCTGCCTGTTATCTGAACAAGCCTTTGTTTTAGTGTCTTTCTACACAAAGAGTATGTAGAAGGCATTGCTTTATTTGCCTAGATATGTGCTTTAACTCATAAGAAGACCTAAAGCCCAAGAGCATTAGCTTTTTAACTGTTATGTTCTCTGGTTCTTCTTTGTACAGATGGTGCTATTGATGCAGAGAGGAGCAATGTAACAGACCTCGTCAGTAGCATGGACCCTCAAGGAAAGAGGACAATCTTTGTCTTGACCAAGGTTGACCTAGCGGAGCAGAATGAGACCAGTCCCAGTAGGGTGAGAGTATACTGTAAAACATCACTCCCCAAATTATACAAAGTTCTCACCCCACCGATTGGTGCAAAGTATTGACCACACCAAATGGTGTAATTTTCTCACCCCACTAAATGATACAATGGCTAGCTTGGAAAATGTGAAAACAACCATACTTGATCTTTTTCAGATCAAGCAAATTCTTGAGGGAAATCTGTTTCCAATGAAGGCACTTGGCTACTTTGCTGTTGTAACAGGAACAGGTACCAAATAATGAGACATAAAAAATGCTCATCGGCAAAAAAGAATTGCAGGCGAAAATTTTTAAATGGAAAGAAGCTTAAAAGTTTCTGTCACAGAATGAGATTCTGGAACTATCTACATTACAGCTTAATACTGGAAAATTTCAGTTGTAGAGACAGAAGTCAACATGACTGTCTACAAGCGAACAAAACTAGTTGTTTATGGAACAACTTTTTTTTCTAATTGATAGAAAATAATCAGCAACACTTGACAAACAATGGCGCAAACGATAAAAGCTTGATAAACGGCAAATTTAGCAAAGTATTTTACAAAGTAAAGCTTACTGATATCTTACTACTGTATTTGTGTGTATTTTTGAGGATTTGTGTAATTTAGAGGGGGAAAAATTAAACCCTGAAAACATTCTTAGCATGCTTCATTTGCTTGCCGTCTTCTCAAATTCTTATCAAACCTGTGTGTGCTAAACAGGAGTGCAACACAGGCATTCGACTTATCATAGCCCACTGTCTAATAAATATGTTATGATAAACTTTGGATCTTATGGAAAGGGGATGGTACTCAGTTATGGTACTCAACCATCATAAATTAGACTCAGGATCATAGGGGAGGCTGCCTTAAAATCTTAAAGTCTTTGTTCTTATTTCAAGGCAATACGAGTGAAAGCATTGAGACTATTAAAACAAGTGAAGAGGGTTTTTTCAGAACCTCAAAACTGTTCAAGTAAGTTTGAAGACTTTTAGAAATTAAATATAATAAAAACGAACAAGTCGAAAATCTTGCACGCCTTTAAGCCATTTGGATATTGTGTGCTATTGTTTTCAGATCATAAAATTTGTTTGATGATATTTTTTACACACATTTGTTTGATGATATTTTTTACGATAGGTCAGGCGTATTCAAGGCAAGTCAAATGACAACACAAAACCTTAGTTTCGCTGTCTCTCAGTGCTTTTGGAAAATGGTGAGAGAGTCCATAGAGCAGCAAGCTGATGCTTACAAAGGTACATCCAGTAATTAGAGGGCATATTTAATCCCTATTACAGAATGACCACTTGCTTGCAAAGATACATACAGTACTTAGAAGGCATGTCATCTCTATTGATCAGATGTCTATGATTATGAAATTGGAAGTCTGGAGCATAATTGGGTGTTGGGAAATTACTGTTAACATACTAGTAATAATCATTGCAGTGGTGCTTCTGTTATTTCTTTGTAGTTTGTTTCACTTTTTTATTTGAATTTGTCAGCTAAGCGATTCAATCTAGAGGCAGAATGGAAGAACCACTTCCCAAAACTTCGAGAGCTAGATAGGGTAAGAACAAGAAATTCTTGTTAATATGATAACTGATACATAATTATTGTCTTGGGGTTGTTCGAAAGCTGGTTAAATTTTAACCAATAGTTAAATATGGCAAATAGTTTAGATTTTACCAAGTGGTTAATTTGGGTATTTGAAAGCTTGATTACCATTAAGCAGTGTTACATGGTTACACCCAAACTATTGGTTAGAACTACAGAAACGAGCCTTTGAACAACCGACCCTTGGTCTTAAGGCGACAAATGTTGATGTTTTAAAATTAGCTGTTTTCACAAGGCCCTGGCGCATACCTTCAATAACTGAAGTCTGTTTTAGAGTGAGCTGTTTGACAAGGCCCGTAGTGAAATGCTTGACGAGGTCCTCAGTCTCAGTGACATCAGCCCTCAGCAGTGGGAGGAGATTATCTCAAAGCATCTATGGACTGCTGTGTCGACCCACTTCATTGAGAACATCTACCTACCCGCAGCACAGTCCAGCTCTGCCAGTAACTTCAATACTGCAGTTGACATCAAGCTGAAGCAGTGGGCGGACAGACTACTCCCTCAACTGTCTGTCCAGGTGAGTAAGGCGCTCTAAAAAGTAGATGCTACTAAAAGCAGGCAGTTACAAATAATTTTCACATTATGCCATTTGAAAAGATTATTTACCCCACAGCTTCAATGCCATTTAAGAACAACTGTTAGGATCTATTTAGCTGACACTATCCTGGTTTAAAAGATACAGACTAACATCAAACAGGCATAGTTCCTATCCCTGAGCTCTGCTTATCAACAGCATAGTTTGCTTCTCGGTTCTTTATCCACATTTCTGATTAGATTTGTAGGCTTTTTCCCTAAAAGTGTGCTGTTTTGTCTCCTCTCACAGGTTGCATATGATACGCTATTTGAGGAGTTCTACAAGGCCCAACAGGTACAGTTGGCCTTAATGCATTCGCTTGGTGTTTAGATTTAAAGTACCAATAACATCCACAATAACAGTTTTCATTTGATTTGATGGTTATCTATGAATTAATCAGGTGACCAAGGAGGCCAAGAGTGAGAAAGACAAGAACATTCACTTATTTGAAGAATTGAAGGACAAGGTGTCGACTGAGTGCAAGCGAAGTCATCACTGGCAACCCAAGGCTACTGACAGCCTGGTAATAATTATCCCATAGCTACTTTCACTATAGCAACCAAGGCTACTGACAGCCTGGTAATGTACCATACAGTAGCTACTATCACTATAGCAACCCAAGGCTACTAACAGCCTGGTAATAATTAGAACGTGAAATTTAATATATTAAAACTTGCTCACAAATCTTTATACAATAATAGCTTTCCTGAATATTTAAGACTAAGTGTTCGCAATGAAACTGGATATAACTTGAGGTCATCAGCTGCTCCTGTTTTCTCAATTCCTAGAGAATCTGGAACTTTCCAACACTCTGCTGCCACTCTTTTTAATAAACTTCCACCATCGCTTAGGAACACTTCGGACTACAATGCTTTTTGTAGGAACATTAAGAAGGACTTAAGACAGTCACTTTGATTACACGTTTAATCGACATTTTATATACATATTCTTAAATTGCATATAGATATTATAACTTAGAACTTACTATATTAGAATTTTTTTTATCAGTAGTGTATATTGTTAATTGTAAGTATAAGAAGAGCCTCTTAATTGTTGGAATCTGTAATAAACCATTATTATTATTATTATTATTATTATTATTATTATTATTATTATTATTATTATTATTATTATTATTATTATTATTATTATTATACCATAGCTACTATCACTATAGCAACCAAGGCTTCTGACAGCCTGGTAATGTAACATAACTACTATCACTATAGCAACACAGGGCTACTGACAGCCTGGTAATAATTATACCATAGCTACTCTCACTAAAGCAACCCAAGGCTACCGACAGCCTGGTAATGTACCAAAGCTACTATCACTATAGCAACCAAGGCTACTGATAACTTGGTTAGATATTGTAGTAACATTCATTAATTTACAGCGTAAAATCTATATCTTTATTAATGGTATTTGTCAGAGAGTGATTCAACTGACTGCCCTTGAGGACTGGTCCGTATCAGACAAACAACAGTGGGATTCAGCCATCAAGTTCATGGAAAACACCTTGCAGGAGAAGCTGGACCAAGGTAAGCTGAACTAAAGGTAATGCATGTATATCAAACACATTACTCAACTGATGTAACGGCTTTAAGTAATTTAATGTTCTGAATATTAAGAAAATACTGAGCTAGGCTTGTGCGTTTTGTGGTTTTGTTTTTTAGCTTCAGCACAGATCCATGAGTTGACAGGCCCTGGCGCATGGGAGCGGTGGGTTTACTGGAAATACACAACCCACACTCAGGTACTGTATTCAACACACATACAGTCAACCCTCGCCTTACGGACATCCCGCTATTATGGGCAGAATAGCTTTCCTGGCGAAACATAACATACAAAGAAATGACTATAAGTAACTCCCTCTTTTATGGACACCCCGCCCTTGTACACACGCCGCTATTATGGGCAGAATAGCTATCTCGGCGAAACATGCAAACAAATGACTGAAAGTTACTCCCTCTTTTATGGACACCCTGCCCTTGTACACACGCCGCTATTATGGGCAGAATAGCTATCTCGGCGAAACAAACAAACAAATTACTGAAAGTAACTCCCTCTTTTATGGACACCCCGCTATAATGGGCAGAATAGCTATCTCGGCGAAACAAGCAAACAAATTACTGAAAGTAACTCCCTCTTTTATGGACACCCCGCCCTTGTACACACGCCGCTATTATGGGTGGAAATGTTATCCCGGCGAGACTTACAAAGAAAAGAATGAAAGTAACTGGCGTTATTTACGGACTCTCGCTACTACAGAATCACGGACACCTTTGGTGGCCCCATTTGTGAGTTCCTTTTGTTAAGCTGAAGTTTTAATATCCTGGTATGTTTTCCCTGCAGAATAACTTAAAACTACTCGATTATGCCCAGGTTAATAATGCGAGTGCATGCCTCCAACTGGTACTAAAAAAACATTCTTTGCTAACAGCAAAACAGATCATTTATCAAGGAGGAACTCCAGCGCCTGCTACAGGCTAGAGAGGTGAGATGGTGACGTGTCCATCAAGGTGTTAGGGGCAACCCCGTTTCTGTTTGTGTGATCAAACATTCAATGTATCACACGTATTACTAACTTGTGTCATCCATGGTTTGCAGCATCACGAGCCTATCTTATCCGGGGACGAACTCACCACTGTTCGCAAGAACCTTGAGACAGTAAACATAGAAGTGGATAATGATTTGGTAATGCTGATAAAGTCACGGCTCATGAATAATGCGACGTTTGAACTTAGCCTAAGATTGATTTTAAAGGAACCTTTTCATCCAAACGTTTGTTATTGTTTTCATTCGCAATACCTTACTGATGAAAAAGGATGCTTTCTTGCACTTGTTTTTTTGTTAGTATGGCAAAATGGCGGCTGAAAGAGACACGTAAACAATTATAGATTTTTTTTCCAGATAAATGAGACATGGGACCAGTTGTACCGGGAGCACTTCCTAAGGCAGGCGCTGGCAGGGGCACAGGAATGCCGGGGTGCCTTCTACAGAAGAGATTCTGTCAAAAACGAGGTGCATAACAACCCTCGACGTTGTCATAGTTGGTAGAACTGTTATCGAATTGTCATAATTGATGGCCATATCACATAGTATTTGATGAGAAATAGATAATTATTTGGGATACCTGTGAAAGGAACGATGAGAGCTCGGTTACATCTCGTTTTCAGTTGTCCAACAAGAGTGCATCAGGGTACATGATTGACAACTATGAGTTTTGAACTAAGCTCCAATCAATTTTTTTACATCGGTTTTCTTTTTCAATTATCTCAAATTTAACGTCTCTCTTAACAATCCTAATCGGGGAAGGTTCTGCGGGGGAGTGGAAAGGAGGAACTACGAAAATCTGTGATGTGAATACCTTTTTCTCAGCTAAATTTTCCATGTTTGTAATCTTAGACCTTCCACGGGTATCCCAAGTTATTCTTAAAGAACAGTAAATAATTATTCTCAGGGACTAAGGCCCAGTTAAAATGCTGTTCTTCCCATGTGTAAATGCATGAAAATGAAGATGAAACTATCGGCTTAATTAATTTGCATTTTGAACGGTACATGATTCATGTGACCATCCTGTTCGGTTTTTTTTTCTTGATAGCTCGAGTGTAATGATGTTGTCCTGTTTTGGAGAGTTCAGAAGATGCTGCATACCACTAGCAATGCATTGCGACAGCAAATCATGAACCAGGAAGGTAATGCAACCCCTTCGGAGCTCTCTGTATAGACCTATTTCAAATAAGGTTACGAGAATCTCTGTTTTAACCCGCAGTGTTTTCTTGGGGGGCACCGCATAATAAATGACTGTGTCCTGGTCTCTGAATAACATTTAATTTGTGTGGCTATTGACTGCATATTGACTGGGATATTCGCCTTGTTCATTGGTAGTAAGTGATGTGGTATTGACGGTCATTGTCCTAATATTATTTTGAGTAATTGATTTTGTGAGGCTATTGACTTTATTTTTCGAGTTCCTATTGACTGGGATGTTTGCCTTCTTTTCACCTTGCCTTGTTGTTGATATTTAGTGATGTGCTATTGACGGTGATTGACATAATATTTTTTTGACTAATTGATTCAGTAAGTCTAGAGACTTAGTTTTATACCGAGTGACTGATGAGTCAGTTTTAGTAACCCAGGCATAACACTGTTGACAGGGGTATACATTGTTATTTTAATCGATGTACAATTATCGTCGATGTTTGTTTTATTAGCTCGGCGGCTTGAGAAAGAGGTCAAGCAGATTTTAGATGAGGTTGGCGGTGATGAGGGTGAGAAGGCCCGTCTTATCCGCGGCCGGCAGGTGGAGCTTGCTGAGGAACTGAGTGAGTGAACATCACTCACCTCCCCCCCCCCCCCCCCCCCCCATACAATGATCAATTACTGATATCAATTACTGATATAGCCCAGGCATCGCTGGAGTTCATTAATAAGCACTTTTTGGTCTTGGAACTTCCATACGCCATTCGCCATTTGCACTGACAACTGTTTAGTTTGAACCCTAATGCTTGGTCAGTAGAAAGGAATGGAATTTTTTAATGTATACAGCATAGGGGTGAACATGAAAAACATTGTTTGATTCTATTAACTCTTATTATTATCATCATCGTCACCGTCACCATCATCATCATTATTATTTTATCCTTGTTTTGTTTTTTTCATCTTATTTAGTCCAGACATTTTATGAAACAAAATAGCAAAACCCATCACTAGAGAAAGCTTTTGTCGCAATTATGCCTGGACTAATTACCCACAGTCCGCCGGGGCTGTGGAAGGTGTCCGTTTTATAGAGGTAGCCAGTTGTATATTGTTATACCATACAGTTAACCCTTAGACATACCTTCATTATAAATTTCAAGTTCATTTTTTTTTTTTTTTTTTCAGAGCGAGTTCGCCATATTCAGGACAGCTTGGAGCAGTTTATAGAAGCGCTTAACAGCTGAAGCTATCTAGCATTGTCGTCAGAATACGCCAAGAATAAGGACAACTCGCTTGTGAATTTACTCAGCTCAAGTCCTTAAGCGCTGATATTAAATTTTAATACTAGTTTTGTTGTAAACAATGAATGAACATGGAATGGCAATTCAAACTGAAAAGAAAAGTTGTGGGTGTAACCTAAATAAACAATATTAAAAACAAGGAGACATTTTGCGTCCATTGTTTTTCTCCCTTTATAAAGGGCAAATTATAGACCAGAGCTCTAGTCGTACATCACCTGTGATCCACTTATTTGCTCACTATTTCGGGCATTTCTCTCATCTAGTTTTCCATGTCTCTATGTCCTGTTTCGTCGGCGTCGCTTTTTCTACGCATTCGGTGTTTCCGGCTGTGGTGGTGTTTTTTCGTTCTCCCCTCAGTCGGTGGTTTGGGGATAAGTTCTCCGGTTAGAGTTTCCCCCGGTGAAGAACTTGGCGAGCCACTACTGAATGAATCAGGTGCTAAGCCACTTCGTTTGTAAATAATGTTCAGTTGTTTTGATTTCGCTGGAGGAAGTTTCACATCATTTGCGGTAAGCTTCGGTGAAAACTCGATTGGACTTCGTTTGAAGCCGTGTTTTTGGTATTCGTAATGTGTAAGAGCATGAAAGGAGCCATATTTGGCTCCGGTAAGATTGTGTTTAGAGGATTGCTCAATCTTTGGTAGGAAGGAGGCCTTCTTGTTGGTTCTCATTTCCTCGCTGGAAAATTGTGCTAGCGGTATCTGCTCGACTGCTGGCAACGATCCCGACAAGTCTACTTTACCACTTCTGTAAGTATCAGCAAGGTTGGAGAACTTCGATTCAGCTTTCGTTATTGGGTTCAACGGATTTAATTTTGTACTTGAATGCCTATGAACTGGATGACCATGTCTTGTTATTTGGGTATGACTTCTTGTTCCAGAAGTTGTCTTGTTTGGAACATAGACTGGAGCGAGCAAAGGATCCAATCTGCCATGGAAGGTTGATGGACTTGAGCCTGGCGTTGGTGTTGGCGGTCTTTCAGTCGTTGCTGCCTTTAGTATTGCTAAAATTGCCGGCTGAACACACTTATCTTGTCTCACCTGCTTTGCACTTTTACTCATTTTTTCGTGTGATTTCTTCCCGGAATGGGGCTTTTTGCTCATCTTTTAAAAATATTACCCTATCTATATTTCCGGCGCGCGTTCGTCTCCTCTCTGTGCTCACGCAATCACTGTGTAGTCATAACAACATGACGTCATTTAAATTATAATCAGGAAAGTCGACAGCTTTGTTCGAACGCTCGTAAAAAATCTTCGAGTGTTCTTATTTAGTCTCTTTTTTTTTTCTTTTTTAATTGGGTCATTTTTGCTTCTTCTTTAGTGTAAATGTATTTTGATCTGTCACGCGAAACGATACACAACAAAACCCATCTTTTATTTTGATCTGTCATTTTTGCGAGTGCAAAGGCGTGGAACGCGCTATCAAATGAGGCCCGCATCATAAACACCAGGTTCTTTCAAAAGAGAGAGTAAATGAGCTGTCCTAGACTTGGCAGGAGCCAGTCTGCCATCAATCAGCCAGTTCGTTAATTAAATAGTACGTTAGGTAATGGAGAAACGATAAGTTATTAGTCACTTTATTCTTAGTAAATGTATTAGGTAGGTAATCCGAAAGCTTAATTAAAGTTTAGATAAGTTATTACTTGACAAAATGCAAAAAAAGAAAACACCTATCTTGTTCAATCAAGACAAATTGTAATATTTGAGATGCGAGAATACGCCTAGGCAATGATACACAGCACAGACTCCTTGAAGTTGATTTTTACGCGGGATGTGTCATATTCTATTGGAAATGAACGAATCACAACATATAACGAGTAGGGTTGTCAGGCAAAGGCCCGTAGCCAGAAGGGGCCCAGGGATTCGAACTAGAACCCTTCCCCCCCCCCCCCCCCCCCCCACTCGACGGGAAGGTCTTTATTAATGAAGGAATATAAAGTACCCCTGCGAGCAAAGACACTGTCCCCACGTATCTGTTTTCGTTTGAAAATCGAAACCTTTTTGTTCCGTTTTCAAAAAAAACCCGCGTTTACACGAAGAGTTTCATTTTGATCATATCGAGAAAATTTAGCCAAAACTTGTCGTTTTTCCCAGACGCGGTCACTTCCATATAAGGAAACTAATATATTCCTTATTTGGAAAAACTGCATGATTCTTGTCATTTTCTAAGGCTGCCGTACCGCAGGTGCTTCGTAAACTTTATGAATTGTATTCAAAAGAGAAAAACAGTGACTGTGCTCATCTCTAGTCAATGGGGAAATCATCTGAACCTAAAACGACAACTTTTTCTTCATATGCGACCCATCCCCACGAAAACTCAGAAACGATACGAAAGTTCTACAGCGCATGCGTACTCGCACGCCAAGTGGACTGGACCTGAATTATAACGCCATCGTTTTCGAAAGGGTTCCGTTTTTGTCCGTCCCCACGAAAACAGATACGTGGGGACAGGGTCTAAGGAAAAATGGCCCGCTAATGCCTAGTGCACACTAGTGACATAACGACATGACAACATAGGCGCGCGCACTCTTTTAAAAGTCCGCCATAATTACATGGACATAATGACATAAATGAAAAAAAATGTTTTTTCTTTTATGTCTTTATGTTCATGTCGTTTTGTTGGGCTTCTGTCAAAATGTCGAACCATTCAAACTTGAACATATGAACTTAAAGGGTGCACGCGCCTATGTCATTATGTCGTTATTTCACTAGTGTGCACCAGGCATAACTGGGAAAAAAAACTCTACAACCTAGCCAAAATCCTGGCTGCGGGCCTGAGGAAGCTACACGTATAAATGTGATAACACAGGAGCTAGGATACTATGCCTGTGAATTCTAAATTATATCATAAGAAATTCATCCTACGTTTGTATTTCTAACCTTCTACAAATCAGCGAAATTCGTATAATACTATTGCAAACGAAGTTTCGAATCGAATCCTCGCCTCTGAGTGTTCGTGATAACGCTTTCGCCGATTTAGGTTTCATCTAAAAATCCTATTCAAGGAGGAGAGTCCTTTGGTGCATGTTTCCTCTATTAGGGCGAAAACTATTTACAGTATATGGTAGCAACTGACCTTCGTTTTGCAAGACTAACTTTACACCCCTGTGTTCATTATAACGCTACAGACCATAAAATATTCTCGATAACCATCGGTCTTCCTAACGGTGGCTGCTTGATGGGTTTGTGTGCTTGAAGTCTGTCAAGATCATCTAACCTTATCAAAGAGTGCTGTCTTTTTGGCATGAACCCCCGAAAGTGCGGTGTTAAAATGCTCTGGTACTCCACGTTAATGTCGCACACCAGCCGATAGCAAAAACAAAGACGGCAAAACTAGTGAACTAATGGCCACGTTCACTGCGTTATTACTGTCGGCGCCCGCAGCAGGGGAAACAGCTGTAGACAAACACGTCGAAGAAGGAGGCGTTTTTGAGGTTGTAGGTATATTTGACGAAGACTGCATTATTGAGGATGTAGGGGGTTCTGGAAGAGGAAAGAACACATAGATAAATTTACTCAATAGATGCTATAAGGGAATAATGCTCAAATGGGAATTATGTTCAAATGGGAATAACATAGATCCAATGGAAATAAGAAAATGTTCAAATTGGAATAAGATAAATTGTCAAATGGAAATAAGATAAACGTTCAAATGGGAATAAGATAAATGTTCAAATGGGAATAATATAAACGTTCAAATGGGAATAGATAGATGTTCAAATGGGAATAAGATAAATAAGCAAATGGGAAAAGGATAAATGTTCAAATGGGAATAAGATAAACGTTCAAATGGGAATAAGATAAATGTTCAAATGGGAATAAGATAACTATCCAATGGAAATAAGATAAATGTTCAAATGGGAATAAGATAAATAAGCAAATGGGAATAAGATTAATGTTCAAATGGGAATAAGATAATGTTCGAATGGGAATAAGACAACGTTCAAATGTTCGAATGGGAATAAAATAAATTTTCAAATGAAAAGATAAATGTTAAAATGGGAATATAATAAATGTCAAAATGGGAATAAGATGAATATGTAAATGGGAATAAGATAATTGTTTAAATGGGAATAAGATAAATGTTCAAATGGGGATAAGATAAATGTTCAAATGGGAATATGATAAATGTTCAGATGGGAATAAGATAAATGTTCAAATGGGAATAAGATAAATGTTCAAATGGGAATAAGATAACAATGCGGTACCTGTGGGTGTTTCTGACGCTGTGCAATTAATTTCTAGAAGAAGTAATATGACAACGATTTAAAAGAATTACTACTACCGTCTGCACCTTTACTATTTTAGCTTATTTTCAATATCATAACGACACCATCAGTAGCGTGAGCACATATCATAACGACACCACCGTTAGCGTGAGCAACACCGCTCACCTTGTCCAAACCAAACAAAGAACTACAACATCTGCACCATCAGCACAAATAAAATAATAAGTTGACACTGCTATCATTATCCCTAATAATATTACCAGCATCAACACTATATCACAACAATCATAAATCACCACCGCTATCATCATCACTAATATACTAGCGTGAACAGAAATCATCATAAACTTGCGGCTGAAAGGCACAGTGTGTAAAAATCTGGAAGAAACCATCTAAAAACAAAATTTAATTATTTTACCAATCTTATAATTTTCCATCGAAAATATCACGCATTGACTTCCCTTTTGATAAGACTTAACTACCACTTCTCACCTGGAGGGCATCGTTTGCATGACTTTTGACAGTTGGTGACCATCCAACTACTTGTGCAAGGATCCCCATCGTCAATAGAGGTCTGGCATGCAGCTGTGGGCTGCTTGTCTTCGCAAACAACCGCTGCAGGAAAATAAGAGATCGGTCGTTTGTTTACTTGCCTGTTAGGTGTGATCCGTGTTGTTTTTGTTATTGTGGTGGTGGTGGTGGTGGTGGTGGTGGTGGGGGTGGGTGGTGGTGGTGGTGGTGGTGGTGGTGGTGGTGGTGATGGTGATGATGGTGGTGGTGGTGGTGGTGGTGGTGGTGGTGGTGGTGGTATTTGGTCACGCACTGAAAATACCAGCGTTAATATACCTTGCTGAACAGATAAAGCGTAAGTTATAATCAAGATCCCCTGACTTGTAGTGCATGTTACATTCCCTTGTGCGCTTGTTGTTATATTATGAATAGCGAGTGTAGAGTACTGTTGTCTTTTCACAACTGCGGATGTCGGCCCCTGTATTGGGAAGCCTGTGGCATACCACATGACGTCCTGGTTTAATTGGTGATAACATGTAAGAGTCGCATTGCAACCTTCTCTTGTATGAAACTCCTTGAAAGAACCTGTTGGAATAAGAATATGTAAGAAAAATACACAAGTATTCACTTACTACATTAAATTTTCACCTTTTTGCTCTAAATTCATATTGCAACTTAAAAAATATACACCAATTTCAAAAATGGTTGCACTCGAGAATCTGTGTCGTAACCAGCGGTGGTTCATGGGTAGCGTATAAGCGACCGAATTATTGTATCTGAAAGCCATGTAAATGTTCATAAGAACATAAACAAGAATTCTATAGCTTTTGAAACTTGTATTTGTATTTTATTTACGCTCATTTGCTTATTTTCTTGATACCCATGTAGCACTGCGGGTTACGGTAAACAGATTCTCGGAGTGCATCCTTATTTGAAATAGATTATACACGGCATGTGCACGGGATTGAAAACGCACGGAAATCAACTACCTATAAGTTATAGCATGGCACGAGAGGCACGAGGGGAATTTACTGATTAAATTGATTAATGATTAGTCATCCCGAGGTTGCGGGGACATTTAATCACTAAATTCCCCGAGATACCATGCTAAAACTTAGTAAATGATCACCGAGGAAATAAACTCGCAACTACGAGTAATATTAGGTTGTATGAGCAAACACGGTTCAATGGATCAGGGCATTGCATAGTGCATTGTTCTTTTTATCTCTCTAGGACCACCACATTTTCACGAACAATTCTCACATCAAACATAGTTGATTTACATAGTTGCTCTACCTAACGCCAGCCCAGCGAAATACAGAGAAAAGAGGCCTCTGCTAGCAGGGAACATTAGCACGCACGCGTAAAGCAATCAAAATCATCCCACATGGATCTCGTCTAACGTTGTTTACGTATCACGAGATCAAGTACTCTGGTACCTTGGCGCAAGGGGGCGCAAGGTCTATTCCAGCGCCAATAATATACATGCACAAATTTCTCGATTCTGATTGGCTGAGAGTAGTTCAATTTTCATGTAACATCACTGGCAGCCCAAGCTCATTCACATTTTTTATAGTGGGGCAGTTAATAATAATAACTTTATTCTTATAAATACCAATACAGGTATATTAGGATAATATACAAAGTAGGTTGGCTTATATGCCTATCCTCTAGTCATAATATTTAATTACATCATCACAAAATTTCAGGACTAGGCTCGTAATGGAGTCATCTGTTAAGCTCATAATATACAAAAAAATGTCTTTTGGCCATAACAGTTTGAAAGAGTTATTGATTGCAAATAGATCATTAAAAAAATACTCGACGAATATCATTGACATAGTCGCATTCTATTGGTATGGTACTCATCCCAAACCTTATTTTTTTCACATTTTTCACAAATCCTGAATTCATAAGGTAAATTTTAATAGCGGCCTGTTTCAATTGCTAGTTTGTGTGTTATGACAAGAGCGCGCGCTGTTTTACAGTGTTTCAAACAAAAACTTGACTTTCCTAATTTGTACATGAATATTATTAATAAGTAATCATACAGTTTTCTCGTTTAATTCGGGATAAATTTGCATTTGTAAGTTTTTCAAAAAAGCTCAAATTGCTCGCCAAAGACGCCTCGTGCAATTATGATACTTTTTGAAAAACTCCCTCGTGCAAATTAATCCCGAATTGAACTCGAAACTGTATGATTACCTATACTAATCAGGAAGCTGCCTTATTTATTTCCCTGGTGGAAGTTAGAAGACAAGCATCTTCTCTCATGCACTGATGCAAGCAGAGGGAAATTTAGAAGACAAAAGATTATTTTGTCTTTTTCTTATTATTCCTCATTATGAATGCATTATTTATGCATGAGGGAAATTTAACTAAATCTCTCTCATCATGAATGTATGAGGGCAATTTAGAACCATTTCAACATCTGTTTTGAGGGAATTTCGCTAGTAATCGTCTCAGAAAACAAAAGAATTCGAGGTGATCATGGTATTACTTCAAATATGCACCCCGCTTCGAATGTGTGCCCCCCCCCCCCCAAAAAAAAAAAGTTCTGAAAAAGGCCTGGATTTTTTTTAAATGTCTAGATTTTCAAATTTGCGCTCCGAAATAGGCGCGAAAACAAGCATTTTACGGTGACCTTGCGTGGGGTGGTCCAAGTTGTATCCGTCCAGATGAAAGCACAGGTAGCCTGTACAGGACCCGAAACGACCCCCAGGAGTCCCCGAAATGAACCCCAAGGAATTGCGGTAATGGACAAACAAAAGGAATGTGGAAGGATTGGCTTTCAGTTTTAAAAACATTCTTAAGGTTACTTTTGTGCATCATGTTTGTTTGTACGGCCGACTACAGGGTTGTACGGCCGACTACATGAAGGAAATTAAAACTCACATAAATATTGCTTTCAACAAAAGCCACATCTTGCAACGGTAGTAAAAGGGTGGTTCGAGTGCATTACTCAGTGTGCTTTTGTCATTCCGCCAACTTCTCGGCCAAACCGGCTGCCTAAAATGTGTCGGTAAATATTTGCTAATGTGAACATGGATTTCGTGGTGAAATACACGTTTGGTTGTCAAATAAATATGGATTTTTACGGGTGATGTTTACCGGAAACGAGATTTATATTGTCAGAGTCATGTGTCGGAACTGCAAATGTTTAGAGTGTGATGGAAGGTTAACGGTTTGGTTGTTCTGAGCAAGGCTGTGCTATGTTAATTTTATATTCCTTTCAGTAGCAATTAAAAGTTGTGTATTTGTTTTGGACTCTGTTTATGGGTTTACCGCAGGGGCAAAACCCTTAATTATGCTTTAAGAGTTGCAAGTGATTTCTTCTGCTTTCCCTTTGTCCATTACCGCAATTCCTTGAGGTCGATTTCGGGGATTCCTCGATATGGTTTTGGGTCCGGGATCACTTGGGGTACTTTTTGGATCATTTCGGGTCCTGTACAAGCCCAAGCTCACAGTTTTTATTATTTTTTTTATTTTAATGAAATTCCCAATAAAAACATGTGACTCGCCGATCTGTTAGAAGTGATCATTTTAGTTACCCCGGTGAAGTATAGTAAAAATCAGCGACCTCTGCAATTTCGCACAAGATAAATGATGATAGAAGCCGAGTTTTGGCCCGGGTTAAACCCTGGGGTAAAACGATTTCATCAGAAGCCAAACAAAAGCCACACAAACGCAAAGTACAAGAAGCATCACATATACAGTATATATGTAAGTAAAATGCGAGTTACAAAATCGTACCACCCAAACATTATCAGCCCCCCCCCCCCCCCCCCCCCCCCACCTCACACACACAGACACACTCCCCTCTAAATAATGACTGCTCCCTGATTGAAGGCGGTCGAAATAGATGTACTGTGTAGTCTGGTGCTTTTTAACAAAATTCTCTGGAACTAAACCCTGACGTGCTATTTCAAGATCAGTTTGTTCGCCTGTTGGCATGAACTTAGGGTGATAGGGTTCACTGAAAGTATATAACACACAAGATCAAACTCTTGTATCACCCATGAAGGGCCAGCTTCTGCATCTAATAAAACTACTTATATGCGCGTTTAGATCGTTATATTCAGTTATCCTAGAGTCGATGGTAACCTATAGAGAGAACACAATAACTAGGGCAATAATACGTAGGCAGTAATCGTGAGGGGTGCTCGAGGGGTTATAAGAACACTGTACTTATCGAGTGTATCGTACCGGCAACCCACTGAATCACGAGCACGAAATACTCAGATGTACCGCGAGTTTGAAGACGCATTCTCTTCCCACAGCAACTCCAGGCAGAGGTTATCAGGGGACTTCCCTTACGAGATTGTGTTGATTCATAAGCGCCGCACAAACAAAAACAAAGGCTTTACATTTTGCCATTCAGCTTAATCCGTGACGTCATAAGCTTGTGAATAACTTGTGAGAAACCAAGTGCAGATGAAAAGGTGAGCGATTTGAGTTGCTTTGACCTTATCGACAGCTCCAACCATACGCTTTTACGGAAGGGCTCGCTAATAGAGCCGAGTCGTTGGTACCGCGCTGGCGGTCTTGTTGGGGCTTAGCAAAGACCACAAAATCCCCTTTATAGAATTTATTTAAAGTTCACTACTTTGTTTTTTTAGTTTAAGTCATAACAGTTGTCTCAGACATTTCATCTCTTGATCAATACAGCAAGATAAAAGGTTCAGAGATGAAAAGGATCCTACTCGATTGCTAAAGATTGTCAAAACAACAAGGAGCGCGGGCATTTGGCCACGATTTATTAAATTCTGATTTTACAAACTAAGGCCGTCAACGATATAAAAGTACAATCAAAGAGAAATATACAAAAATGATTCGAGAACATACATAAAAAAAGTCCGGAAAAGAAGATCGGATGTATTTGAAGTCAAATGACTCCCTGGTGAGAGTTTTGCTTTGACTAAACAGATCTCTTTAAAATATACGATCTTGCGTGAAAAATTAATCTGGAAAAACTTTATTTATTATTTGCCTCTATTGTAAAACAATTACAATTAGCAGGTCGAGTAATGACTGTGTAAACACAAAATGCGTTGTTAACAAACACCATCTGTTTGCAAAATCCACTTGAACGTTTGTTTACAAATCAGAACAAAATTGCGAAAGAACTATCTTCTATGTATGGTCTGGGTAAATTCTAATTAACTTAAGCTGCTGGACTGTCAAATTCATACGTAAAAAGTATCAAATTATATAGGACAGATTACAACATGATCAAATTTGCTTGAAAACAATTTCCCCGAAGTGCAGTCATTGCAGTCATACTGTTTTTACTTGGGTCCTCAAATCGCCAAGAGACGCCTTCTTTAGACTCTCTCATTCACCAAGTATCGTTGAGTGCACCTACCTTTAACAAGCGTTAACAAGCAGCAAAACCCGACGACTAGACGAGCCTTCATCATTGTTCGAAATTTCCGCGAGGATACCTTGAGACTAACCAGATTCCGTGGTGAGCCTGTCACTTGGCAACTCAAGAGGCACAAGTTGAAATCTTTTGTTTGTGCGAAAGCCGATAGAAAATACTTGACCTTTGTACCCTCTCTTTTATCTTGATAACTTATATTCAAATAGTCATTTTGATAAAATTGCAAACCTAGGTGTCTTTTGTTCTATCATGGCCCCCCTAGCGCACCTAGAGAATTATTCGCGCATGATCACGCATGCGCAATCGTGCGCAATGCCCGGGGGCTGGCTACAGTTGATACTATTGTCCTACGCGTTTATAATTTATTATTATTATCTCCATGTGAGCTATATATGTCAGCAACTAGACGGGAGGTCTTACGATCATGGATTATTACAGAGAAATAAGGGCAATCCCGGGGACCCAGGCAGTAGAGCGTGGACCGAATCAAAATGTTATACACTTATTTCTAAATACGTTGTCAGCGTAAACGGCAAATTCCAATTGACATGCGGTAGTTCTGCCATCAAAAAATACAATGGGAATCGTCATATTGTTACTAAATGTGAGAATAACTTATTATGCAAATAGTTAACTTGTCATTTTTATTCTTACAAAAAATTGCACCATAAGCGAGAAGTTGGTCTTGGAACTGCTATTTGTACAGCGTGTATTGAAATTTGGTACTACAATATTTTGTAAAAAAGGATAATGAGTATCACTTTCATAAAAGTTATATCACCTCACATTTTTTGCTGTGTTTTGTAAATTTCTGCATTAATACCCAGCAGGCGTGCTTAGAGGAAAGATCAAATAATAAGATCATATAAACTAAATTCCTTTGAATTAAATCTTGGTTAAGATATCTTCTAGCATGGATACGAGTAAGTCGAACCTTTCCTAATTTATCAAGGGCTGGACCCTCAAGCATTTTCTGATCCATCAAAGGCTAGATATGGATCATCCAGCATAGATATGAGTAAGTCAAGCCTTTTCTGGTCCAAAGAGCTTCAATGGTGCCAACCATAACCGTCAAAAACCCTCGTTTAGTAAAACGATACCCAAACATCTTTTCCAAAACGAAAACACAAAAGCACCGGTTACACGATTACATAACAATCTTTATGATTTTTAACGGAAAACACGAAAACTATTTAAAAATTGTGAAAGCAGAGTGTCTATTGGAAGTTTCCTTGAGGGTGTAATTGATAATTTAGAGCGGATGGCCTGTTAAATAGCGCGAATTCTAATAGATTCTATTATCTTTTAACGGTTGATGTTTCCGTCAGACCTCCGGAAGTAAACTAGTGATATGCGGATTGTGTTATCAATCGATATCAAACAGCCCAATATTATTGTCGATGTCGAATCCGTTGTATCGCGCCGCCGCATTTTCAAAACATCGATTTGTTTTTGTCTTTTGGGATTTTCTGTTCTGCCAGTCAAATTATTCTGAGCCAATCAGAATCTCGCTTTGTGCAGTTGCCTGGCTTTCTGTCGTGACACTGCCTGGTTTTCGTCCATAGGGAAGCCAGGGAAGTGCACAAAGCGAGATTCTGATTGGCTCAGAATGGTTTTACTGACGGAACATAAAACCAAAACAAATCGTGTTTTGAAAACGCGGGTCGCGATACAACGGATTCGACAGTAATGCTATCAATTTAGGCCACAAAACACTTGCATTGCAATTGAAAAGATGGGGGTATTTTTTTCTATAGGAAACCTACAAGAACCCAGCGAAAGTTTAATATTACAAACATTAAAAAACAATTCCTAACTAACTTATTACATACCTTAGCATTTTTACACCATGTCGGGTTTTATAAACACCGACCAATAATAATACAAAATATATTTAAAAAATCACACTATACAGAAACCAATAGGACACATTTGATGTATCAACCGTCAAGTCTATTTACAAATCTTCCAGCTGCAGGGCTCTTTTCTGTGACGTCGATTGATCTGCAAATGACGTATCACCAGCAAGGAGTGAGTTCTCCATGATTGCTTTGTAGGCAGATCACCAGTGGTCCAGGGTGCAAAGTATGGGACAGCGACAAATGCCGACTGATGGTCAACCTTTGCCTTCACCATTGTAAAGAAGCTGGAACCTGCCAAGGTTTTCCAGAGGGAAAATTGGCTTTTTCTTCATAGACTTCTCAAAAAGTTCAAGAGCAAGTTCTGCAAAAAAAAGTAGACAACAAAAATGACAATGTGGTTTTGAGCTATCTGCTTCGTTGAGCGCTTCCATTAGAAGGTAAATAAGATCTTACTTATCGTGGTTTGGGTAAGTGTTACTGATTGTGATGATGTTGGGTTAGTGTAACCGATTGTGATGTTGGGCTAGTGTTACTGATTGTGATGTTGGGTTAGTGTTACTGATTGTGATGTTAGGTTAGTGTAACTGATTGTGATGATGTTGGGTTAGTGTTACTGATTGTGATGTTGGTTGGGTTAGTGTTACCGATTGTGATGTTGGGTTAGTGTTACTGATCGTGATGTTGTTGGGTTAGTGTTAATGGTTGTTAATGGTGTTGGGTTAGTGTTACTGATTGTGATAGTGTTGGGTTAGTATTACTTATTGTGAAGATGAAGGTTTAGTGTTACTGGTTGTGATGATGTTGAGCTAGTGTTACTTATTTTGATGATTTTGGTGTTAGTGTTACTGGTTGTGGTGGTGATGATGTTGGGTTAGCATTACTGATTAGGCTGATGTTGAGTTAGTGTTACTGATTGTGGTGATGTTGGGCTAGTATTACTGATTGTGATAATAATAATGATGATCATAACCATCATCATCATCATAGAATCCCCTATAATAATAGTGACTTACTGATTGTGTTGTCTACCATGTTGGGCATCAGGTCTTTCAACACCTGGCAACTAGTACTAAGCGATGGATTAACGTTGATTTCAATAAGCCACACCTACAAGATATGCAACAAAACGTTCCAGTATAGCCATAAACATCATGTAATACAAAGTAAAAAAAATCACCTTGAAGTTTTCATCAATCATAAAGTCAAAGCCCAGCAGATCGAAGTAACCGTGGCGTCGGTGAAGCTTCTTGCGGACACTGTGAAAACACGTCAGCATAATCTGCTGCATTCGTTTCTGTTGAAAAAGTGTTTGATAGTTAAGGGCAATTAGCTACTTCGAAATCGCATGAATAGCCTAGAAAAGTAAACAGAATAAAATATTTTGTCTCTAGATTTAGCAATAAATAAGATGCGTGCCTTCTCACCGTAAATGTAGTAAACAACCAGTTTTCTGGTAGCTGTTTTTCTTTAGTATGGTGCTCATCGATGTACGCTTGTGCACGTTCAAACGACCATACCGTCTCTTCCTTCATACTCGAGAACAAGGGATGCTTCTTCTGAACATACTGCAAGAAACATTTTCGCAGCGGAATTAGAGTTCCCTCTACCCACAAAGGTTCAGGGTTTTTGGCGCACGATTATGCTTATATGGATTTGATTGGTCAGATGTACGTGCAGCTCCTCACCTGATTGGTCAGATGCGCGTGAAGCTCTGTGCTGCTCTCCGTAGAGTAGGGCGAGTAGGGCACACAGGATACCCGGATATAACCGGGATGGTATAGCACAATGTAAGGCCTGGTGCTAGCAATGAACATGTAGGTCCGTACATCGAACTTGAATCCATTTAATAAAAGGGGATTGGTGATGTACCTAGAATGAAAAACAATGACGTTAGATAGAATATGATTTTTAATCAAGTACGACAATTGCCAGTAGCGAGGTAATCCGAGGTAATTATAAACAATAATAAAAGAGTGGTTGATCGACATTCTTTAAGCTGCCTTACCGCTGTATGACACGTCCTTGGGGAGGTCTAACATGACTGATGCGCCTGCCATCTGTGTTCTGCTGCTGACCGTTCAACTTAAGCTTCTCGCGTAATTGTGCTGAGCTGTTAACAATATATATGCCTTTCCCTTGGTTCTGTCCAATAGGTTTGCAGATCCAGATCTCCCCCTCTGCAACCAAACATACAAGCAGAGACAGTTTACTATTTTCAACGTTGAACATTGTAAGAAATTGCCACATTTTATTCTCGCTATAAAATGGTAATAAAAACTACTCTGCACAGGCTACGGTGATACCTTGGTAGATGCTATTGGCGAATCGCTCCTTCTCCGTTTGGTTGGTCAGTGCATACGTCTCGGGAACAAAATCACTCAGTGTTATGCGTTGCCTGAAAAGGATATTAAAAGACGGCAATAAGTGCTGGACAATTATATACAAAAGAATCTGTTAAGGTATTGTACATACATACGTACATACGTACATTTTCGAGTCGCGCAACTGTTTTGCGCGTTTATTCTAGTAACATTAAGCTTGACCCGGAACAAACTCTCATATCATAATGTTGTTGAGCGCTTGGCTTTCTCATAAACCTCATCTTGCCATTTTTAAAGGCTCTGGGATCAGGGTAAAAATGTCACTGATTTAAAAAAAATACCTAGGATTATGGTGTGGACGTAACCAACACATTTCTGTTGTGTGTTGGTATTATCTGGGCAAACTACCAAGTTCCACACCTTGAGTGAACTGACCCTTCGTAAATGCGTGGATGGAGTGGAATACAGGGATAAGTCTAAATAAGTATAAATTTCACAACTCTTATAATAGACATACCTTGATCCAACCTTATCAAGAACTCTCACATATTCTTGAAGGCTACTCAGGAGTCCAATTTTGGTTGTTAAAAGGCCAATGTTGGAGATGTGATTTACGAGTTGCTCTCCTGAATAAGCATTAAGGTAAGCACATTCGGTAAATTCAATAAATCACATTCGGTAAATCTTTATTATCTCTTTTGAAATCCTGTATTCCTCCTTTCTTTTTTGTACATAACAACAGAATATAAATACCTTCTTTAAAGTTGTTGTAATCCAGTTGGCTCTTGCACTCGACCCATTTCATCTTGAACGAGGAATCATTCTTATCTTCCAGCCTTCTCCAACCCATTGACACTAAAGTTGCATCGACCCTGTACAAAAAATGACAGCTATAATTCTGGAGTATCTAAGATACTAAAACATCTTACATAGAATAGAAGAGCGCTTACTGAAAAAGGAAAAGGAGATACTAGAAATGCTTAATGACGGCCAATTAGGAAAATAACGGTCTAGAGATTCTTATTTCTCTTTAGTGAGGAGGAGGGGAGAGGAAAAATGAGCAGGGAAGCGTGAGAAATGTTATATAACTTTACAAACCACCTATTTATCTGATAAAGTAGAATACTTTCAAGATTTCTTTAATGTAGCGCTGAAGAATAGACTATTTTCTTCGAAGCCGTATTTGCTGATAAACGTAATGTTTACGTGTATATACTATATTAACTACTTACTAATAGAGAGTGAGGTCATGCCGGGAAATATCAAACTGAGGCTTTTAGCGTATCGTATGTTTTTTGAGGTCGATGCTTCTGGGCTCCCTGTCTTATAACGCGCGCTTTGCATTTTAGGATTTGAGATATTATAGGATATCAATCAAGTAGAATCATTTATCAACAACGGTCAAGTGCAGTTCAGTTTTATTCCAGGTTTAACTGTCCAAATTAAACATCTCTTTTGGACTTTCAAAACATGTACAGCAAAAACATTTGCAAGAGAATGTCAATGTTCAAAGTCATGTTCTACGAACGGGGGAAATGAAGGATATACAATCTGGAAACACGTGTCAACGAAATATTTAATCTTCCTCGTCACTTTCGATTATCACTCTTCGCCTTTTTTGACCTTGCACAATCTTGACAGGACCGTTAAAGATTTGGAAGCTACAGCCAGTAATGCTCCTGATATTGGCTCCTGCAAATACGGCTGGCAGGTTTTGCAATGCCGAGGGATTTGTCCTTACAGGACTTGCAAAGCTGGTTGATTGCACGGATTGCATCGACATGAGACGGCCATCTTGACATGTGACTGCACTTCTACTTTCCATAACTTGACCAGATACACCTGGCTGAGGGGCTGTTAGACTCTGGTTCGCAAGCTCCAGGTTTCGGCTCAAGATGTAGGACATTTGCCGCTGATGTTGATCGCTCGCAGATTTATACGGTGGAAAGCTTTGGGTGTTTTTTGTGGCCACTTAAATCCGCATTGTCACCAGTTTACTTCCGGTCGATTACGTATGAATCTCCGATTATTTTTAACGGAAAACACGAAAAATATTTCAAAATATAGAAAGCAGTGTGTCTATTGGAAGTTTCTTTGAGGATGTGACTGCTAATTTAGAGCGGATGGCCTGTTCAATATTTCGGATTCGAATAGATTCTTTTGTCTTCTAACGGTTTAGGTTTCCGTCGGACCTCCGGAAGTAAACTGGTGACAATGTGGCTTTAACTGGGCCACAAAGTTCTCTGGTGTGTTAGCATCCAGAAGCCTGCCAATGCTTGTTTTCCTGACGGAATGGTTGCTCACTTTTCCTCCCGTTTTCTGTGTTAAACCATGGATCTCGGCAGCTTTCTTTAGGAAGTTTCCTATCTCATTCTTACCAAGCGGACATTTATTATACCAGATGTTGTCGGAATTTCGGCGGTTGTCTTTACAGTAAGGAAAAATGGCGAGTCAGGTTTTTTCATTTCCTCTGGTGGAAATGGCTTTTGAAGATTTTATATCCAAGCACTGGACATTTATCACTACCCGTTGCGTATATCTTCGGCTGGAAAGCTCGTCGGTGGTCATTTTTTTGGCCGCTACCGGTCTTCGTCCCTCGCTCGTTGAGCCACACTAACATCTCTCTGCCGTCCTCGCTGAGTTGGGGTTGCACGTCTCCCCAGCACAGTTTTCGGCTCTCGTCCCTCTGAAGCCAAAATGTACAGATAAGAACCAACACATGGTTCTTTGTAGGGACTTAGGGGTCGAAAAACCGAATTCTCCGCTCTTAAAGTGCTTATCTTCATCTTGATCTGTCAGCGGACGTGTGGCGTTGGGCCGGTTTCCTTTCCCGTGCTTCACAACAAGGTGTTTTCGCTTCGCAGCAAGGTAACTACGGGAGGTTTCAAATTCACCATCCTTTAATATGTCGAACTTGGAAACGGTGGATACTGCGTTGAAAACTAGACACAGCGCGCGTACTGTCGTTGCCATATAATAACAGAGTAATATTATTTTATGAAGATTGATTGAGTTGTTATACTAAATCACTCGTAACATTGATAAGTTTTGAATGCTTAAAACATAATAATACCCACACGCTCAACCGCAAAACGCAAATGACCTATGAAGCCATTTGTTACACCCGCATGCTCACAGGGACATAAAATTATAGCATAGTCAGCCACAACTTGTTCTTTCGCAAAATTAGCATTCCACCAAAAAAAAAAAAAAAGGTAAGTCCGTCCCCCCTTTACTACTTACAATGAACTGCCGGTATCATCGTCTATCTATCATTCTACCGTATAACATTAGTATTACACCTAAAAAATAAATTCTTAATAAATAAATAAGGGCAAGTCTTTACTACTTACATTGAACTGCCGTTTCCATTGCTGACGTAGAAGGTTGGCTGCCGGGATGTGGGTGTCATGCGTGACTTTGTGCCCTCCTTACGAGAGCGCGGGGTGTTGTTTTTCTCCTTACTTATCTCGTCGCCTGGCGAAGACCCACCTGAATCTGAATACCATTCAAGTGAAATAGAATTAGATTTAATTGCTGGACAAACAAACGTTTAGACAGGGAGTTGATGTATTATTTTTCAGCCATGTAAAATTGACTTTGTTGTAAATTCAGACCCGTAGCCAGGATTTTGAGTGGGGATTGGGGGGGGGGGGGGGGGGGATGGATGGGTTGCGCAGCAGAGGTATTATAGGAAATATTTAGGTTCAATTAGAAATTACCCGCTTTTTCATTCCGCTGCAAAGGGGATTTCAAACGCACCAAGCTCGCCCTTCTATGTACGCCGCTGTTGTATGTTTCATTTGAAACATATTACAACAAAAACACATATACCTTGTTTCTGATAGGTTTAGGTGATAGAGATATGATTCTAAATTCTTTAAAAAGTTTGCAAAGACGTCTTGAGTTTTGTTATAGGATGAACGTAGGATGAATGTGAGCACGACATCTTACCTCGCCCAGACCCGCTGTCTTTTGAAGGTGACGTTGAGCCCGATGATCCACTTGTTTTCTTGCTTTTCTCGATTGGGCAAGAGACGATTGCATTATCAAGATCGTTGGCACATCCTACCGGGGATATGACATCAAAACACTCCAGAGATGACGACAAATGCGAGGAGAGCTCACACGCGCCATTTGCCTCTTCATCATCACCAACAACAAGGGTTGTATGAGGACAGTATTTCCGCGTAGGAACACACTCTGGGCATACACACTTTTTCAGTTGCATAACTTTCGTTTCTACAGTATTCAAGAGCATTTCCAGAACTTGGGATGCCTCCTCCTTGCATGTTGATATACGTGCATTATATACTTGTAAGTGTGCACTGTTTTCATTAAATTCAAGATTACTTTCTGAGTACTTGCAAGCGGTTTGCTTAAATTGTTTAGTTTGAGTCTTAACAAAGTTTTCTATTGTCCCAACTTCACTATTAGATCCCTCTGTATGCCCATTTTCGCCAGAATCCTTGCTATCCACCAAAACGAATACTCCTTCTGATTGGTCATGTCTCCTTGACATCTCATCATTTCCACAATCTTCTTTTCCAAGTTGCTGTACATCACTGGACGATTCCTCTTCCTCTGCAGCCGCTCCACATGCATCGTCATCTTGCTGATCAATGGCAAAGATGGATTTTCTCCCGGGGTTGTACTGGGATTTTCTCCACGAGTGTTCAGAGCAGTAGCTCTTGCAGATGCCCATGAGCCAAGTGTCAATAGACTTGAAGTGGTATTTCATACTATGGTAGCTTTTAGAAACAAATTTGTACGAGTCAAATACCTGAACCCTGAAAACAATAAAAGAGTACATGACGAAGGATTGAAAATCCCTTTGTTCTCTAGACAGGTAAATGAATAGAAGGGAGCACTGATGTATTATACGAAACAACTAAGTGAATAGTTCAGTGCACACAGCTATATTCATTCTCTCCCAAAACTGTTAAGGATACTGAACCTTTTACCACCAGAGGTAATAACAGGCGTCCCATTACTAGAGTCTTTAAAAAAACGGCCTTTACATAATTAGATCCTTGCAGATCTGGCCACATAAGACTCTGGTACATAAAATTCTAGATCTGGCTGCCAATACCTAATAACTAGCATACGCTAAAATAGGTTAATTCGTTTCAGTATCTAAAGTACTTACACTCCTTTCTGCCATCTTGCCCCTATTGTCTTCTCCCCGTCGCCAAGCCAAACTTCGACATGAACCATATCATGTCTCTGCTTTTTCCCTGTTAATGATTATTTCCAATAAGTCAAGATGTTAAACTACAATCATAAATCATAAATTAACTTACACTTCTTGCCATTGTTAACGTAGTATGTGGCGGTTATGAATACCAAATCACCTGGTTTCATGTCCTCTTCATTTTCTATGTCATTTGGCAGAGTATCAAACTGTTAAAGATATAAGAGAGATGGTTAGAATGGTAAACTTTGTCTGTATCCACTATGACTTGCAACGCCTTCAAGAACTGATAAAGTTGTTTATCAGTAAAGCAGTGCTAGTTGCAAGTTTTACTACTTGTGACAGCTTGATTTCATTTGGCATCATCCGAGTGTGTGTTTTTTTGACCGCGAGTTTGCCAACTTCATTTTACTTGAACCTTGTTTGGCCACTGAAACGCAACTGAATGCAAGTCCTTACAAGTGAATATAATTTTTTTTTTATCGAAAAATATTATCAATTTCTGCTGTTATCATAAAGTGTCTCTCGGACTATTTGGTTTATATTTCTTGGGGACAAAAAATTTGATCCTTTATCAATATTTTAGTTTTTCTTCTAGTTCTCTTGCATTGGCTAGTGATAGTTTCATCAGCATTAGATGCAGGGACTCAACATTAAACTTGCATTAAAACTTTTGTTTCATTTAGCCATATCATTAAAAGTTTAGCACAAGTTCTAGTTATGTCAAAACTTGCAAAAAGCCAAGATGTGTCAGATATGGCACCTTAGAGCTGGATGCTTTCAGCACAATATGTTCTACAACGGTAACCCATACTCTATACTCTAACATACTCTCTAACTGCAGAAACATGCATAACATTACAAGACCATACCATGTATGCTTGGTTTCCACCACCAACCACAAACCCAAAGTCTTCCTTCAAGTCAAGCAGGACACGTCTTATCAAACCACAGCAGTCCAGGAACAAAGGGGAGTCGTAATGAGGTGCTATGACACAAATATTCCACTTCAAAATATGCCTTTTACAGTAAGTCTTTGTTTGTGGTTAAAATGATGAACATGGGGAGGGTGCTCCCCTGTAATAGAAACAAATTTCAAGGATAATAGATAAAAATGTGTTGCAGGGTAGAGAAATAGGGTTGCCATAAATTTAATTATTACTGGGCTCCCTGTGCTTCTGTGTTTTTCTTCTTATAAAATTATAAGGAAATGACCAGTTAGGCGTGACTATGTCCCCTATCTTCTCATTTTTTTCATGCCCCTGTGTATTGTGCCGCCCCTACTACATAGATTTACAATGTCTGTTCTGACCTTGATGTAATGTTCATAACATGTTACAATGACAGATGATCTGACCCTACACTAATTTGAGAGGGTTCTTGATTTTAATAATGTTTTTAATAATTATTATGATTGTAATAATGATTTTAATAAGTTTTTGGTTTTAATAATGTAGGAAGAAGAAATTTTTTTATATGTTTTTATTTACAGAACAGACACCTAATACTAGTTCGACAGTGGGACCTTGATGAATCAAACTGACCAATTGAGCTTCCAGCTACAGTTACTCAAACGGGGGGGGGGGGGGGGGGGGTTAGGCATTATATACCATATTTGTGAGCCCGTTTCCCATCATTTTTTTTTTGCTTTTTTATCACTCTAGAACTTTGTAAATCGGGATATTTCCACATAAGCTTGCAGGAATGCGTGTTTACTACGATTTTGCTGGCAGCCATCTTGGAAAGGGAGCCTAAGCCCCAACGTTTTAGAATATCACAGGTCTCCTGCATGCAAGTAATTACCTGTAATTCAGTTTCTAACTGCGAGGGGTATTTAATAAACAAATCTATCTTTGCTCACCCCTGGCTCTTTTGGACCATTTAGAAAAAAGACAGCCATTCTTTGATATTGAACTTCTAAATAACACTTCTAAACATAACACTTCGAAAATTTGTCATTAAAGACTTTGTTATACAATGGGACACTTAAATCTGCGTTTTGGTATTTTAAGGAATAATTGTTGTATTTTTATTTTCTGACGAGCATCCCTATCACTTTTCACTCTTACCCTGAAGAACCCTCATCCCCCAAAACTCGAACTGTTTTTCTTTTCCTTGAGTGTTAAAGTCAACAGGGCTCCACTAAATCTGCTGTATGTTTAATAATGAGTACACTTACAGTCTGGACTATGATACCGCTTCGCATATGGAACTCCAAAGTATTTTTTCACCCCTTCCAAAAACTTGAAACGAAGTGAATTCATTCTTTCTGGGTCTTGCCTGGATATCTTAGCTTTCTCTTCCATTGTTTTTGCTATTTTGAACTCTTTCTGTAAAAACAACCACATTGTATATGATACTGAGTGACTGAGGGGTGATCAAAGACATAGTACACCCCAGCGGGGGTGATTGTCGACAAAATCAATTTTAACATTAAGGGATAGCACTTTGGGTGTGGTCAACAGAAATTCTTACTCCTCAGAGATAGCAAATTGGGAGTGATAGTAAGAATTTTGTTACCCCAAAGAGATAGCAGAATTGAAAAAACTCCTTCAACACCCCCTAAAGGGATAGCAGTTTGGAGGCTTTATTAAGTTTCAAAGTAGGCTGTTGAAATTGATAAGTAGGGAGTGGAAATTATTATTAGCAGGTGCTTGTAAAATAGTAGCTGGTGGTTCCGTCAGCCGTCAGGCCTAAATGAAACCTGTGCAGTCTGTCGAAATATTATATCCTAAAAGATAGGTTGATCACCCCAGTCTATATGGAGTGAGTCCCCCCCTCCCCCGGATGCACAAATAACAAAACACATAACATAGATTGCTAGTGGTGCACATAAACAGTCTGCTTTCAATAAGCTTAAATACAAGATTTTATTTTATTGGGAAGTCGAGAATAGCCTTTGTAGCTGTTTTTTTTTATACTGTATATAGTAGATTTGCAAAGCATGTAGTCACTGCAAATTAAGTATGAAGAGGATATCATGTTTGGCCATATAACGAAGCATTAAGCTTATATTCCATTGTTTTACACACGACTGATGTAAGAGAAATCGTACGTAAGTAACTTAAGTTAATTCCCTTGAAATAGTTCTACAACCCAGAATTTTTTTAAACTTGGCATAAACAATATTGAAGTTAAGGGCTTTCAAAAAATGTAATAAAAAAAATGGGGGTACCGACCTCATTTTCACAACAGAGGGGCGTAGAGTTGACGCGTTTTTACTGATCGCGCAAGAAAAAATTCCAACTCTTAGTTTTCAAAAAGAGTGCCTATAGTCTTTAGAAAATTAAGTTCTGTTTGTCGAGCTGCCAAAATCCGATCTCCTAAACAATAACCCGTAGTAGCTAATGTTCAAAACAAATCACATTTTAAAAGATCGCACTAAAAGACATTGTCGTCGCCACTATTCATATGGTAAAAGCGCCATTTTGAAGTGATTTTACAGCTTTTCAGAGAAATAACAAAACTTCTACAACCCAACTTTTTTTCTTCTTTCAGTATATCATTTTTCCGTATATTTTTAACTATCTGAGCAAATAAAAAATGGGGGTAACCGACTTCGTTTTTCTGTCAAAGCAATTTAAAAAAACGCGCGACTTTTGCTGTGTTTTCTTGTACAACTGTGGCGCGCGCGCGCACTCACACAATTCAAGGGAATTACCTTAGTTAAATTGTACGACTCTTTATGCACGTAGAGATGCTTTATTCGATGATGATCGATTGAACTGCGGTAGGTTACTTTGCTTCAACAATAACACAAGAAAATATATACATGGAAGTTCTTTTCTTATTACTTATAACTTATAATTAAGCTTAATAAGTAACTTAAGGTAACGTTATCAACAACAGTAGGGTTCTTTCTATGGCCTCATTCCCGACGACCGAAGACCGTTTTTAGAAGAGTAAAATTCGACAGCGTTAAATAGATAAAGGCTATACGTGTACCTGTCGGCTTTTACGGAACTTCTCGAATGCTTCTTGTAGATTCGAGTTCTTGTTTCCATCGCCAGGAATGTCCATAACTATCGGTTTGCATCTGTTGGCCATGTTTTCCTTCAAAGGAGATCGACTGTTGAGCACCAAACATGCCATTAAAATGTAGAGAAAACACCTCGTTGTAAAATAAAAGCTCTATCAAAAAGCCGATTGGTGTAACTGTCCAAGGCTCAAGAAGTCTTTGCTATTCAACGGTTGGGGACCCGAACATAAACATCCTTGGTAAGCTAGCAACAAGGACCGTGCAATCAGAAACCAGCATTCTCCCGCAGGGAAATACAATCACTTCCGGTTAAATTGCTTGTACCGTTTCCGGTTCTGAAAAAGACGCTTGTGATTGTCTAGGAAATTTTGATTATTTTGAAGTGAATATCTGAAACCTTCATAACGTTTCTTCTTATCTGTCGAGTTAAGATAAGCAAATTTACCTCAACAACACATGTTGTCCCCCACGCACGCGGGCTGCTACAGGCTGAAATAGCGTTCTCTGATTGGTTACCAAGATGCAACAGAGGGATATTTAAATTTGAAACCTCTAACGACTTCACAGTTTGATTATTCGTTCCATCCAAGACAGTGGTCGTCTGAAATTTGCTTGCTAGGATTTAACTCGCTTCACAAGATTCTCCTAAATATGGGAGCTCAAGAAAGCAAGAAATGGCATGAAATGGTGCCTGAAACGCCAGAGATGAACAGGGAAGTTTCTGATGTAAAAGACTTCGATGATCCTCGGTCACCGACAGTGTACTTCGATCGCACACCGATTCATCTACAAGATTACGAAAACTCACCTCAAAACATTGAGCTTCACACTCAGCAAGACCCAAGATCACCGACTGTTTGTGTAGCAAGAACACCTCTCCCACAAACCAAACAAAAAGATGAGCTCGATGGGAAAGACGAAGTCTTCATAACACGCACTCGTAGCAACTCTGAACCAACATCACCGACGACAGCAGACAAAGAGGACGTTTCCCTCTCTCCTGAAGCACCACTCACCAGAAAAGATCGTAAATGCCTACTGAAGCAGACCAAAAGTCCTTCGGATGTCAAACGCAAAAGTAAAGCTTCTAGAAGACAGTCTGTTCCTCAGAAACTATTCAACGATTCCCGGGTCGCTCCTGTGACCAGGTCTCCGCTAGTCGCTCGAAACTTCTCTGAAGGAAGTGACCTCGGATACAATGCTAAGTCCAAGAAGTTCACATTTGTTCCAAAGAAAGGCGGTTTCGTTTATGAGGACCTCTGTTCTGGCAAAGAGAATGCCACATCGTACTCCAACCCCGCGCTCAGTGCCACACCAGCTATAAACCCTTTGGCGGTTGTTTGAAGACGAGAAATCTACGCTCGACCCTTAACTAAAGTGTATATTTGGGAGGCATAAAGAGAACTTATTCAAGCCGAAAAGATAAGAAATTATAGCAGCGGCTAATTTCTATAAAGAAACATTTTACTTAAAGTAAAGACGTCTACGTAAAACTGTTAACATGAAAACTATCAAAAACGAAAAAGCTGAAAGATATTAATAAACTGTCTTAGCCCAATTTATAATAATTTGGTAGACCAAGAGTGGTTTTCATGAACTGACGAAATATGTGAAAGCGTGTCTGAACAAGGTAAATAAAAGCGACTTCATTTCTGCAACAAAATTAGGTGGGTATATAAGGGGTGTAACATTAAAATATAGTGTATATAGTATGCATTTTGTTCTATTTTATTGAGTTTGATGTAAATACATATTCCTTTTGAAAATAAAATTATATAAGGGTTATTTTTTGTTCGGTTATTCATACCCAGAGGCAAATAGCCTGATAGTCAGGCCATTTGAAGTAAATACCAGGAAGCAATTTTATTTTTCTTGTCCAACTTTTGAAAAATAAAATCGCTGTACCCAGGCTGAGGCAAGCATCCACACTCATGTGACTGTAATTTCTTATTTCCACCTGCACAGGTGAATCTCCAAAAAAGTAAAATATTTTACAACATGTTTTTATGGACCACAACCTTAAAAATAGTTCTTGCTGCCAGCTTGTTACAATAATGCAAGATATACTGCAAATTGTATGTGAACATTCAGGATTTGACTACAGCCTAAGGTTCCTGTGGATTGTGACTCCAAAACAAGCATTAAAATTGTAGCACCAGAGTTTAGACCTTTGTACAATAATAAAAAACTACAACATTACTCTGGCAAATTAAAGTTAAATTTAAAGCTGTCTGTTCCTGATGCATTAAAATTCCATGATGTAGATGATACTTCAGATGAAAACTGTAACAAACAAATAAGACCATGACTAAGCTTAGTGAGATTGGGCTAAAAAAAATTGTTTTTCTTTATGGCTTTTGCAATTAGGCAAAAGGTTTGCTACTGACAACTGATTAGTATTCAGTGGGGCATCAGCCACAACCAAAAGATGTCTTGGAATCTGGTCCTGGGAATGAAATACTTACTTTAACATCAGATACAGGTCCGGGCTGATCTTTGTTTTTAATAACCTTGATCACAACACTTTTCTGTTCTGCTTTTGGTACAGCATATGCTTTGACTGATTTTCTTTCTAATAAAAGAAGTCAAGTTGAGGATACAAATTAATAAACACCAATTTCCTAGGACATAGATAAAATTTCAGCTGTGTAGTGTTTTGATGATTCTTGAAGTAGGGATGTGATTAACAAGAAAGAATCATGATGTTTTCCCAGAGGAAAAGACAATCTGTCCTTCTGGAGGCAGCCCAACCATATGCTTTTATGGGGCATTATATAAATACTGTAATAAGCAGTCAACTGTACTTTGTTCTTTTTACAACCTTATTAATAAGGAATAATCTTACCTTTTCCAGAATAAGTCTTTAGATCATCAGCCATTTTCTTCCTGTAGTCTCCAAACACAGAAAACATGATCTGTCTTTTTTTGGGCTGAAAAGGGTAAATTCAGAGTTTAGTAAAGTTAAAGCCACATTGTCCAGTTTACTTCCAGTCGATTACCTAACAATATCCAATGGTTTTTAACGGAAAACGTGAAAAATATTTCAAAATATTGAAAGCAGTGTGTCTATTGGAAGTTTCTTTGTCCAGTTTACTTCCGGTCGATTACCTAACAATATCCGATGATTTTTAACGGAAAACGTGAAAAATATTTCAAAATATTGAAAGCAGTGTGTCTATTGGAAGTTTCTTTGAGGATGTGATTGATAATTTAGAGCGGATGGTCTGTTTAATATCTCGGATTTTAATAGATTCTTTTAGCGGCTGAGGTTTCCGTCGGACCTCCGGAAGTAAACTGGTGACAATGCGGCTTTAAGGTTACGGGGTGCTTTCAGCCTGCGGGACGCCGAAAAACCCAAAGTGTCAAGGAAAAATGCTGATATGCGCATCAGATTAAATCGAATATGCTCATGTTATATGTCGTTGTAAAGCTTAATAAATGGGAAATACGATGATAATCCTTTTTGTTTTTAGGTTTGATGAAATGCTTTATTTTTAATGGGTTTAATCATGCGCTTGTTTTCAGCCAATCACATCCCTTTAAAACCCTAATGTGTCTAAACTATCTGGAAAGATCTTTAAGTTTTATGGCTTATGTCAATCACCATGTACACACCTACCAAACTGTGTTCAGCTTTTGAGATATTTTTCTTTGTTCCTATGCAAATTTGAGTCAAATTCATAGGACTAAATAATTTCCAGGTGACACGACACTGGAGGACATAAAATATGATCCGCTCAAAATCTCTCAAAAGCCGAACACAGTATCACTCTTGAATAAATAATGTAGCCTGTTGTTAAATTTTGCGGTCATAGCTCTTATACTTTACGCACATTAGGGTTTTGGAGTTTAGAAATGCAAGCGAATCCAAAGCCCAGAAAATCGCTGTTGTAAGTTCTTGGAGAGTGCGACACCTACTTGAGTTATCTGTCAACGAGGTGATCATTTCATCAGCTCTAGATAAACAGACTGGTCAATAAGGGGCAAAAACACAGTCATTACAGGGAGTTTCGAATTTCGCCAAGAGAAAAACAAGTGACAAGCAAGAATTCCTGCACAAACAGGGAAGACAAGGAAAAGCTGTGGTCATGCGAAACCAGGAAAGCACGGCTGAGACCGGTAGCAAATAGGTCAGGTTTTTCGCAATTTTGTGAAATGTACTAGACAAATCGTAACTAAAGATTTCATCTCAATGTTATGATTTTGGAAACAATGAGGCATTCTTCGCCGATGACCTTGAAGCAGGTTGTAGGGACAAACCAATACAAGAGAAGCCAACAAGAAGATTGTCCTTTTAGGGAGATCTTTCATATAGAAGTCTTCACCCTCGTTTTACTTCAGACTTCCGCCTTTTTCGTTTATCCATCGGTATTTATTTCGGAACAGTAGTAGAACTTTCAGCAAGACGAAGGAAATGAATTTGAGATTTTTGAAGTCACGATTTACGGGTAAAAACAGTATGCTAATTAACTATAACCGAAGGTCCCGGATGTAGGGCACACAGTGTTCTAGTAAGTGATAAGAGGATTAAAGGATTAAAACACCTTGATGCTTACACAAAGTCTTCAAGCAAAATTTATATCAAGAAGATAATAAAAATCCAAACATTTGTCTTTGCCATAATAAAGGTAATGTAGTAGGGAATTTAAAGATGCCAAAATATTTTTTTAGATAGAATTTTCACTTCAAGGCACCCTGTAACCTTAACCCAGAGACTAAATGACAAAGCAGATATAGTGATGCATCAACCATAGCTTGTACATTTGCCTAAGGCATGACTGTAGAACAGTTATACAAAAAGATTTTAAAAACCAAATGCATGCAGACTAAAAGGCACTTACCATTGGTGTTTTTGATGATTTCAAGTTGTTTACCATGTGCTGAGTATGCAAAGCTGCAAAAAAAATCAGCTTATTCCCATAATTTTTTTTGATAAACCTTTCAGCAGGAGCATAGGCCAACATAATTAAAAAAATAATAATTTCTAAAAAATATAATAGTTTGTCAAGAATTTTCCTCATCAACACAACTCACTTTTCACACAGGTGTTGTGCCTGCCACGTGTCTCACAGATTAAATTACCACATAACTCCTATGGAAGATATTCACCTGTTTTTTTGTCAGTTTTCTGGCATAATAGTCCAAGCTCCATCTGCTCTATGCACCATGCTAACTCATCCTCTAACAATTCTTGGGGACTCTAAAAAGTCGACACATTCAAAATTTCAAAGAGATCATACAAAACCTTAAAGATCTTTAAGTCTTTCATTACTATTATGCCCTGAGACGCCTGTAAAATATAGGCCCAACTCCAAAACGTCAAAAATGCAAACTATTTTGCATGCCTGCACTGCATCATGGGAGTCTTTGAAACACCTTGACAGACAGGCGGGCAATCTCCTCCCCAAGAAACAGTTTTTTTATAAGTCTCTTTGCCCCGAAGCCAAACAAAACATTTTCAGGTCCAAGGAACCCGGAATAAGCCTGAAAACAATTTTTGAATAAGGTTGGGTAGCAAAGATGGCCAACATTGGAGAGTATGAGGCCATTCACTAGAAAATTCCTTTCTAACTTGGTGAAGCCCAGACAAGGAATTATCCCATTGAATCAACCTCAGCATGCAAACATCCATAAGCACAGCATTAATTATGCCCAAATAGACTTTATGATGTCCTAAGGCACTCTCCAGCTGTAATTTTTAAGCAAATTACAAGCAAAACTGTTGTAAGCAACAGGCTGAAGCAGTGCCGTCGCTAGAAAGAAAAGACACCGCAGTGCATTGTTGGAAACTTCAAGGCATACCGTCTTGGGTAAGCGGTAGCTTAGCTTAACTGGTAGTGTTGGACTTGAAATAGGTGGGGAGGTTTCTGTTTTCAGTCTGTTTTTCTTACAATTTTGCTCAAAAGTATCCAGGAGTGAAACAGTTAAAAACCTAAATCCTATAAGAATATTTTGTTATCATTTACAACATGATGATAATTTATCCAAACTTATTTTGACTAAAATATCAGGAAGGAGGAATAAATTACAAGAATGTTAGACCAAAAACCTCCAGTTTGGTTTGTTGCTTTGGCTAGGAGCTTTTAATTTAAAAAAAATGCTAATAAATTTATGTTGAGCCAATCCATTTTTTAGTTCTGAAGGTTGACTTTTATGTGCATAGTTGTCTTTGCTTGTTAAAGTTAAAGCTTGCATTCACACAAAGTACCTTATTCACTTCCTCTTGTACTGTATTTTCAGGCTTGGTGTCCTGTTTTAGAAGAAAACTCATTTTGGGTTACAATAATAACTATCATTTAGGGTAGCAAATAATAGTTTTAGAAGAAAAACAAATTTTGGTCATAAAAATAGCTATCATTAGCGGTAGCAAATAAATTTCCAAAAGTGCAGCACTGGAATTATGACACCAATGATGTTTGAAGCAACTCTTTGCTATTCATGGTAGCCTTATTTGTTCGGTTTTTTTAACACAGATGCAGGGCATTTAGAGCAAATTGTGAATCCTGTAGCTTAGACTTGATATAAAATCAATCTTACTAAGATTTACCACTAGCAGAAAGTACTTATTGATCCATAGGGGGGGGGGGGGGCGCGTTGTAAACAGCACGTTCTTTTATTGCAAAATTCCTTCTACTGACTTACGTCTTGTCGTTGTTCTTGTTTTTTCCTCTTAGCTGCTTCTTTCTTCTTTTTGTTCCTTCTCTGTTTAGCGGTCAGTTCTTGGCTACTATCATTTTGTTTTTCGCCCGTAGTAGTTTCGTCCGCCATCTTGAAATTTAGACGAAAGAGACTAGTGACTAAAAATATTTAAAAACCAATCAAAATGCTCCGTACTTTAACCAATCACAGCTCGTCTAAAAGACAGCTGAGTGATGTAAGACAAAAATATCGTTTTGTTATTGTTTTGATCATAGACTCGCGCGCCAAATAGCTCAACTCCATCAGAAGAAAATGACCCACTTTTTTGATATTTCTCAGCAAACAGACAATTTTACGTTTGAATGGAATGAGTCTTATGGTGAGTGCGAGGATTGTAACAGAATAACTGCCGAATGGCAGCTGAATCAGTGTCAATTCGGGTTCTGTGGCCGGTTTTTCTGTAGCGATTGTGGCTATCGCTGAGAAAGATGCAAGGACTCAAACCCCCGCTCTGTGCAGCTTTGTGATTCACACGCCAGGATTGCGTATCCTCGATGTACAAGATGTGAGAGCCGATTCTGTGACGATTGTACCAACGTTGTGGTGAAAAAGGTAGTCTAATTCTCTTTGTTCGCAGACACATACTTACGACTTTTGTTTTGTTTTTATTGTGCGCGTAGAAACTCGCCAAAAAGGAAGATTTGCTCACCATCACCCTTTTCATGAAATTTATTTTGGTGTTGATAAAAAAAATAAAAATGAAAATTTGGTTTATGAAATGAAATGTAGTTTTTTTTATATAAATTATTCAGATGACGTGGTCAGATTGTAACGATCTGCCGAACTAAACCAAAATACATGTCGCGCCACCATACGTTAACGTTTACCCGCCCCCTCCCCGAAAAAAATTATGCCTTGAGATAAAGTAAATGTATTAGAATTGACGTATACTATCGATTTTGGCTTTACAGAGGATCAAAATTCTCAAAACGTTTTCGGGGAACATGCATCCCCTTGGTTTGCGCCAAAAAAAAAAAAAAAAAAAAAAACTTGCCGCCGCAGCTTATTCTGTACCCCCGTTTTCTTGCTCCCCTCTAGTACCCCTCGGCTCCCAGTTTTTATCATTTCATATCGCATTTGACTAGTACCTGGTCTTGATTTAAACAAACAACATGCTCTATTACCTATACACAATCTAAACATGTTCTTTTGATGCAGTGTCTGTCCTGCCTTGACAACATTTGCTCCCTTTGCATTAACAAAGAGGAACAGCACTTTTCCAACACTTGTGGAAACTGCAGTAACAAGACAATGAGACCTTTGCAGGACATGTGTCGCACATCAATCAGGAGGGCAATAAGGGCGTCGCTTGCTACACCACAAGAGGAGCTTCACCCAAAACAAATAGACATGAACATCAAACACCTTCCCATACCTTCAGTAGTGAAAAGCTTTATGCGATTTGAATGACATAATTCAAACAATTATTTAAATGTAAAGATATTTATTTCAATTTAGAACATATTATGTTGATGTTATGTTGTACAAAATTAAAAATCTAGTGAAATATATTTATTTCTATAAACTCCTCTAATATAAAGTATAAGATAAGGATCTGTAATCCCTCATAAAATCTATTACATACAATCAGGATCATACTCATGGGCAGATCTAGGGGTGGTCCGAGGGGGCTTCTATCCCCCTTATTTTCAGATATTTGCTCTAATACCATCTATTAATTATAGAAATCATTGTAGATGTAGTTTTTAATGGTTACTAAGAACAGTCTCAACTCAAACTGTGAGGGCACTTGCTCTATGTGTCATAGGCTACTCAAATGGTGAAGACAGTGCTCCATGTGTTCATGTGTCAGGTTAGCTCTCGTGATGATTCCAACAAGCTGCAACAAGTAAGAAAAGGTTCAAATTGACATGTTTTGACAGGTTTTCTTAGCTGTCCCTTAATTATTCACCCAATAAAAAGACTACATAGAATACTTGTATTTATTCAAAGGGGCCTTGTTGACAGTCACCCATATTTCCCTCTAGGAATCCCCAGGGTAAAATATTTAATAATAATCATAATAATAATAATAAAACTTTTATTTGTAAAGCGCTTAAACTATGGATACATATTCTAAAACGCTAAAGAATCAAAGGAAACAAAAATAAACAAAAAAGAAATATTAAACATTGCAGGCTCAGTAGTGGACCTAGGGGGAGGGGTTAGGGGGTTTAACCCCCACCCCCCTTGGGCTGCCAGAAAGCTATATGTAACCAAAAAATTACCCCCTCCCCCCTTTGTCACTGAGCAAACCCCCCCCCCCCCCCTCTCTTAGTGAAAAGCTAGATCCGCCCCTGGCCTAGGCAGAACAGATACTTCTTGAGCGCTGGTTTAAAAGAGGTTAGTCCTCTTATCCACCTGATTATAATAGGCAAATTGTTCCATAGTTCTGGGTTTTGCATCTAGTCTTTGGGACTACTAGGAGATTTGCGGTGTTTGATCTGAGGTTATAGGAAGAGCGACTGCAGTTGATAAAGTTATCAAACTTAGGTACTAGTTGTACAACACGCGCAGCAGCATTGAGGATCCACTGGAGACGACTGAGTTGGTATTTAGGGATCTTGAAAAGGAGTGTTGCAGTAGTCTAGATGTGTGGTAACAAAGGCATGGATCAAAATTGTACAGGCAATTCAAGTACTTCTGTATTTGTTGAATAGGGTATAAGCCACGGAAAGCCTTGCTGCACACCATGCTGACATGTACATCCATGCTCATCATGTTCCTGTCAAACCAAGCACTGAGGTTCCTCACTTCTGATGCTGGTTTGATTTCCGACGCACCGAATAAAACCGAGTTGACATCAACCTTCTCAGCTGTTGATGTGAGCCAATTACCAAGAAATCTGTCTTGGAGTCGTTTATTTTTAGGCGATGACTAATCATCCAAGCAGGTACTTCAGATATGCTTAAGATTGCCCTCTTCTTGACCTGATGGATGTGACGGCTTGAAGGAGAGGTAAACGGTAAATCTGTGTGTCATCGGCATACCCTGTGCGTTGGGGAGGTGTTGGTTGGTGATGTTAAAAATGCAACTCGCATAGACGTTGAAGAGACTAGGACCAAGACAACTACCTAAGGAACACCACAATCAAGACTGAAGCTTTTAGATGACGTGTTGTTTATGACAATTTGCTGCTGTCTTCTAGTACAGTACGATAACCAGTTTCGTATCACTTCATATTAAAATTGCTCTATCTTTTTTGCGGAGGGCCCAATGCTCATGATTTTTTCTAAGACGACTACAAATTTACTTATGCATATAATATGCACAGAAAAGACTACACATTTTCGAATTTTATTGATTTATATGGTATTTTCTGTTTGCATATATTGTGAGTAGTTCCGTAGCAGTGGGTATAGTTCCGTATCACTAAAAAAATTCTGTCGTCTGGTACGAGTTATTTTTCATTTTAGAATCATTAAAACATATTAACTGAAAAACATATCACATCCTTTCCTTTTTGCTCTTTATTAATGTATAAAAATGGTTTTAACTTCGCAATGCAGCAGGTTAACAAACCAACAATCGCCAATGGGCTTTCGCTCGCGTGTCGCTAACAAATCCATATTGTTAGTTCCAGAAAATATCCATACCTCCCCACATTGAGGGGATTGGGAATTCCGAGGGGGGAGTGTTAAAACGCCCAGGAATTTCCAGAGGGGAGGGGGGGTCATACCTCCGACCCCCTCAATGGGGGGTATGGATATTTTCTGGAACTACACATTGCAACAATCAAAACGGTCTGATATAATTCTTCAAAAATAAATGCCACAACCCACACATACTAAAATGGCAAAATAAAAATGTAGAGGATAACAGGATAAGGTGTGACCTAGAATTTGGTGATTCTTTTTGTTAGTTTTCGTGCACGGGAGCTCAACCAAAAAGCCGTTTTTATTTACAAGGACAAAATGTGAATGCTACGGTCGCCAATGCGTTGTTGTTGTACTTTTATGAGTTCTTGAATAACAATCCCATATACCTTTTTAAGTTAGCCAGCTAATGATTTAACTATGGTTAATCTTTGCCGTTTTATTTTATCACACTAGGATATTGATATATCAATCATAGTTTCAGTAATTATTTTAATATAGAATAATTTATCGAGTGCTAAATAATATCAAGGAGGTTGTCTTTAAAATGAAGTTCTTTATTTAGATCCAGTAGGACTAACAGCATGAACCCATGATATGTCGTTGTGGACTTTAAGGAGTGCCTTCTCCGTCGAGTGGTCTTGACGAAAGGATGACTGGTAATCTGGAAGAGGTGCATGCACTTCGCAATGTGAGAGCAATTGATCAATGAACACCCTCTCAGCCATCTTCGCAATGAATGGTAGATTGCTGACAGGACTAAATTTCTTAAAGATAAGGTCCAGGCCGAGTTTCTTTAGCTAGCTATTTAGTTATGTAACGATATGTGACACCAAAATCATGATTCATGGTCCAAATTTTTTTCTTTTTATGGATCAAAATTTCAGACAGTTTCATTAATGATTATGAATTAGCTGTCGCCGGATGAGTCACCTGGGAATGCTAAGGGGGTTTGCACAGTTATTGTATCATATGTAAACATAGTCGTTATAGGAAAAGCGTGTGTCTTCTTACCTGTCCCTTACTATTAGTGACACCAAGATGTCGCAGACCCATGGTACGGAAAAGGTTGAATACAAGAGGTACGGGCGTCCACGGAAACACCACATATGGACATGGATTCATGTATGGGGTTACATCCTGTAAGTAAATAACAAACCTGTTACATGGAGTTGTTATGCAACTATGTAGTCAAGGCGTTTAACGCAAATATGTAGTCAAGCAGACAACAGATTCTGTTTGTGAAAAAAGCGAGGAAGTAAATATGGCTCGCTTATCAGGCCGAGTTTCTGTACTATATCACTCAAATAAACATCATAGATAACGAGACTATAGAAAGAAGCTAAAATGATGCTCTATCTTTATAGGTTTACATGGGCATGTTCATTTGTGTGTATAATGTTTTCCATAAAGTATGCAAAGTATTGCTTGTTTGCAAAACAAAAAAATAACCAGCAAATTCGAAAAGTGCTTTCTCTTTACTTGACTTTGTCAAATTATTGAAAAAACTCTTCTTATAAGGAAAGTCATTAGGCGGCAATTGTTCTACAGCTAGTTAGTAGTGGACAGTTGCGACTAAGGTTTCACACCCGCCAGGATTGCATATCTTTCATGTTCAACACAGAGCGCCGTTTTTGTGGTGGAGTTTTTTTTAATCATTTTTATTTGGCCAAAAGACCAACTAAAATACTGTGTAGCAAATTTAAGGGTTTTCACCTAGTTTTTAGCTGTTTTTCAACAAGTATTCTCTAAACATGCCAAAAAAAATCTCACCATGATCATTTCCTGTTGATCCTCCTCGATGTGTATACTGTGAATGTCAGGGAATCTGGGGTACTCCTCTGTCATACCAGAAAAATCAACAACTTGCTGAGTTTCTTTCTAGAGGAAACAACAAAAATACTCAGAAAAATAAAGTAAAACGTGTGATTAAGATCAATGAGAAAGCTTTAAAGAGCAGTAGAAGTGGTGGATTTACAAGTTAGAGCATACGAAAGAAAAAATATAGAAATATTAGAGATCAACAAGTGCATCGGATAAAGTATTACCCCGTTCTTTTCATCGTAGTAGACTCCTTTTTTGATCAAAGTGACAAGCTGGGATCTGAGTATAAATCCATGTAAAGTCAGCATTTGGCCTGAATTAAGCCAGGCTTGCATCTCGCCAATGATATTTGATGGGCCATCAACTTGTGACGGTTGTAGTTCTTGCGAATCTATAAAAAAATATACTTACAACTTATTTTATAATGTATACAGCGTAAATGGTCGTTCAAGCGAGTTCGAGGCGGAGCAATTATTTCAAAATTCCAGCTTCAGCTCTAAAAAAATCGAACTAAATAATCGATAAATAAGAAGTTAAACAGGAAGAACCCCAACAAATAAATCAGTAATGACAATAATAATAAAAGAGTAACTAGTGGATTTTAAAAAACTTGCATTCGATCATCCCTACATTTTTTGGGGGGCTGGGGGCGCTTATTTAAGCGGGTTGCTTATTGGAAGCTGGTCACCAAAACAAGCCTTTATGATTTATTTCATTGTCTCAAGAAGTCGATGATAGGGATGCAATCGATTTAACTGCGATTTAATCTTAAAGTATAGCCTTCATCTGAAATTAAGAAATCACCAAAGCGCTTTCCAAATTATCCGTTTGATCAGGACCTCGACAGATTTATCATGATTGTTCTACGAACTCATGATTGCTGCTCTCTGATTGCTGCTGACCATATGGAAACTAGATCAAATGCCGTATATTCAAACCACACAAACCTAAAAGTGGCTACTGAATCGCAAATTTTGCAGCTAGTATATTGTTTCGACAGACTTTTGAAAAGGTATACTCGCATAGGAATCATTTGTCTTCTCAAGATGTTTAACAGTTTGTCATGTTATTTTAGAAAGAAAATATCAGTTACCAAATAAAAGCTTTAGGTATTATCAACCGAATGAAACCGTTCACTACAAATTTGTAAGGCATACACTGCTGAATGTCTTCAGATATTTCATTTTAAAAGATAAACACATTACCACTGAACTGTATTTCCTCTTCTAACCCATGGCTTTCAACAACCAAATCGTTGTCAGCAGCATTTCCTATATATGACTGTGGCGGTGCAGATGTAGAGAGAATAGCTGCACTGGCCCCTAACATCCCACTTCCATCAGGTATTCCCTGGCCGCTTAGACTTCTTCCTCTTGACCTCACAGTCGCCCCCAAGGAATCCTCGGATGTAGCTCGCCTTAGCTGTTGCTCACTCACGACGAACGACCTCGTAGTGGATTTGGCATATTGCTCGTTGCTCGTCAGAGGGTTGTCAGGGTAGTCCGAGACGTCGCCAGGGATAGCTGATGCTTTATCCACCGTCACCACTGGGAATGCGTTATGTGCAGTTGTCTTGAGGATTCCAATGATGGAGTGCAGTCGAGTGTGGGGATATATGTATGAGAGGCACGATTCCATGATGTTCCATGCCTTGAGCCTTTGAACGATAGAAACAAAGAAACTTCATGCTTCATGCATAGTTAGTTCATGCTAATTTCTTCTGGAAAACTTTGAGGTTGTAAAAACCAATTACTCGAATTCAAAACGATGTATTCACTTGCACTAGGAAACTCTGTAACTATTTGTCGAACAACTGGGAAAAATCTCAGTATGGTGGATCATGTGAAATGGTGTGTAAACAGTATGATGGATCATGTGACATGGTGTGTAAACAGTATGATGGATCATGTGACATGGTGTGTAAACAGTATGGTGGATCATGTGACATGGTGTGTAAACAGTATGATGGCTCATGTGACATGGTGTGTAAACAGTATGGTGGATCATGTGACATGGTGTGTAAACAGTATGATGGATCATGTGACATGGTGTGTAAACAGTATGGTGGATCATGTGACATGGTGTGTAAACAGTATGATGGATCATGTGACATGGTGTGTAAACAGTATGATGGATCATGTGGCATGGTGTGTAAACAGTATGATGGATCATGTGACATGGTGTGTAAACAGTATGATGGATCATGTGACATGGTGTGTAAACAGTATGATGGATCATGTGACATGGTGTGTAAACAGTATGATGGATCATGTGAAACGGTGTGCAAACTGTATAATAGACCATGTGATATGGCAAAATTGCACTAGTTGCAAGTGATGCTTTCATACCTGTACATCTCTGAAGGTGCTGACCACTCTAGTAGAGGGATGCTCTTCAGCTTGATGTGGATGTCATAAAGACCTTCATTAAAAAGGTCGCCTGACCACTTAGCAACCTAAAGGAAAAAAAAACATGCTTCTTGAGAAATTGTCTAAGATGGACTTGAGCATCACTTAAATGCTACAGCGTTCATAGAAAGCCCATAGAGGGGGTCTCATCATTAGTGTGATCATGATATACAACCCCAAGAGGGAGGTCTTCACCATTAGCATGATCATGATATACAGCCCCTAGAGGGGGGTCTCACCATTAGTGTGATCATGATAGGCAGCCCGTAGCTAATCTCATTGGTTGACTCTATGAGAATAACAGTGAGACTGATAGTCATCCTAACAACTCCACCCAGGAATGATGCGGCACCAATCAGCGCAAATGTACCGTGATACGTATGATCGTACCCTACAAACCTAGAAAAATAAGCATTTTCACATCAATCACAAAAACATGAAGGAGATCTAGGAATGGTTACAAATACAGTATACATTTTGTTGTGGTTGTTATTTTAAAGGGTTATAGCCGAATTCGTTTTTGCACGGCTGCCGAGAATTCAAATCCATTTATCGTCTGGGAATAGCGCATAGTCAATCATATCACCGTGACCAATCAGTTCACTTGCTGTGTGGAGTCAAATTGTTAATGATGCGAATATGAAAACATGAAAGTCATCAATTGGTTTATGATACATAAATTTAGCATTTTATTAGACAACCCTCTTAATGTCATGCTGGTCCAATACTCTGGGAATATCCAATGTTACATATAGTTACAGTCATTGCTTTTGAGCTAAACATCAATACCAAAAGTATAACAAAGTAAGTTAAGTGTTAACCTACTGACTTCTAACCTACCGTCTGAGTAACTCGCCAATGAACCTGCCATATGCAGCACCACACAGCAAACAAGGAACAAACAATCCACTGGGAACACTTGCACCATACGTCCAGCAGGCCAGGAAGTAGAAACATATGAAGAAGATTGCGAGAGATGGTAGACTGAATGCTCCTAACGAAACAAACACACTGTTCTTTGTCAAATGGTTATCTATGTGCAAAGATGATACCAATATTACATGTGCAGACCACAGTTACAAAATACCAATACATAATTGCGCAGAATGTTAGATAATACCACTAGTTATGGGCAAGCAATGTCAGATGATACCTATACTTATGCCCAAACAATGTTAGATTATACCTATACTTGATGTGCAAACAATGTTGGATGGTGTTTGTAACAACTACAATCTTGTTTTAGTACACTAACATAACACACTAAAAGGTTATAAGGACCATGATCTGGTTAACTGCGTACCATCCAAATGAAACAACTGCTTTATGGCGCCTTCTTGGGAGTTGAAGAATAACGTCGCCATATCATTGTATTCGCCTTTGCTACAAAAATATGACTTAACTTCTTTTGTTGTCAGGTTGATGTTTTGCTAAAAGATTCAAGAAGAATGCACGAAGTTAAAGAGCGTTAGAGCGCGAGAGTCAAGGGTGGAAGATTAAAAGTACAGTATTTGCCCGAACAGCCGCGGGTCTTATCTAATTCTTTATGGCCCAGAGAGGAGGCGCTTTTTTGTCTACCCATGATAACTCATGAAGTAAAGCTCACCGATGGTAAATCTCTGGACAAACAGCTTCCCAAGTAAACAGGACAAAAGAAAGCAATAGATGTTGTCACGAGAGCAACAAGAATTGCCTCGAGTATTCTAAAATAAAGACAAGAATTAAACACACTGTTATCAATGAGTAGATAATAGCGAATGTATCATAAATTAATGCATCAAACTTTCAAAGTTTTTTTATATGATCATTTATTTGACAGCTACAATGATTATGTTATATTTGCAATCTAAGAGACAAAGGGCAGTAAATTTTAAAAATGGAGTTGTGGTTTTACAGTCTATAATCAATAAGCATAAATTAATTTATCCAATTAATTCAAATTTTCAGCAACCAACCATATTTCTTTTTGACATTTGCATTAAGCTTACTTGACGAATTTCCGCCGAGAGTTTACATAAAGAATTCTGTGAATTGTGAGATTCCTATTTAGACTGTTGAACCAGGCGCCCAGCAAACCTCCTACAAATCCCATTATGATGAAGATTAGCAGGTCTTGGATATTCCACAAGTCACACTTCTTTCCTGGCGCCTTGTTGCACTGGAGACCAATAAAACGGCACAGAAGCTGTTTTGTTTGAATTTAAAAGTACACACATAACAAAAACTTTAACTAACCCAAGGATCTACAGTATCTGACAACACTATCTCCTAAATACCATAAGAAAATTTGTTAGTATATCGCTACCTTTGCTGTCAATATGGCAAAACTAAGTGTACAGTAAATTGAAATGAATGTTACATTAGTGCTATTGTATTTAGATTCCTACACTCCATTTTGCCTTCGTCAACATTCGCGTAAATGAATGCTTATTGCCCAATGATGCCACTGATTGCCAAAATGTGCACTTGAATGCCCACATAATGGAAAATTCCCAATTAATCGCTTCATGCAAACGATTCCCGGTTCATGAAAACGAAGTATATCTTTTTTTATTGATCGACAATATTCACTTGCGAGTGCATGTTTTGCCATAACGAACGGCAAAAGGTGTACCTAATAATAAAAATGTATTCTACCTTACCTGGAAAACACCAAAGTTGATAAGACCAGGCTGGTAAAAAGATCCCCAACCAAAGTTATTGATTCCAGACAAGAACATGTTGAGAGTGAAGGATGCAGACATCGAACAGAAAAACTAAAATCAACACAGATAGAAAAGTGAGTTTGTGATGTAAATCACTGGTTGGTGTTCCACAGTGGATGAAGTGATCATTTAGGGCTATCTAGGAATCAGACTAGGGCTAGGCTATATAGGCATCAACAAACATGACCCATACTTGAGTTTGCCTGAAAAATCAAACTTGGGTTCGGTAACATCCTGCAACTGCAAGTTCTGTTCAGAAATTCATTCCTAACCATTTGAACAAAAATGCAAAAGTGCTCAGTAGTGCTTCCATAACTACATTAGTGTTTTAGATAATGTTCAATAAATTCTTACAGTTCTCCAAGTAAGGTCCTGATTCCAGAAGGAACTGCCTTCCTCAAGACTGAAGAGAACCCCTCCAATTGGGGCACCAAAGGCAGCTGAGAAAATTCAAATGCAGTAGTTAAACTTAACATTGAACCAATAGGAATATATAAATATAGTATACAGTATATACTATAAACGTATACACCTATTTCAATAAACAATTGGCAAATGGCAATTCTAAGACCAATCAAGAGTAACAGATGACGTGGTCTCAGCAAGAACATGTTGTCCGCAATCTAATAAAATAAGAAATAAGCGATGATGAATTCTCATAATGAGGACTAATCCTTCTTCTTTTTTTCCTTCCTTCTGCAAATACCTTTTTGGGCATGATTTCGCGCTCAGCAAGACGACTTTGACAATGTCTGTACTATGTAGCTCCGCGGAGCCACAATAAGCTTATTTGCATTCCAATTTGAAATTTTAATCAACCAGGTAAGGAATTATCACGTCAAGAAAAGGAATACCCTTGAAAATAAAACGGCATCTATTGATAACGAAACATTGAAATTTGATGGCTTTCGAATAGGCACTTTAGATTTTCACACTTCTCAGATATCGACACGGGATATACACTTGGGAAGTAAGTGACAGGGCCCTGTTCTAATACCTGCGACACCTGCAGCAGCTCCTCCTGACACAAAGTCTCGCTTATCCCTATTAACAGACAAAGGCATCCTTTAGGGCATTACATAATATCAACTAAGGATAAAATAATAACAAAACAAGGTCTACAATACTGCTTGAGTGGGCACGGAGAGGATAGTGCTTGGACGAAACTCCCAAGCTTTTCTGCTTTGTTTTGGTACACTATAGTATATTACTATGGTGGTTTTGCTTGCTTTTCTTTAGTTTGGGAGAGTGCATCCAACCTCGTTTGGAGGTAGAATGGATTACCATTTCTCAAACGTATAGCAAGGAATAAAAATATTTATATTTTGGCTTACAACGAACATGCACAGAGGCGAATGAAGTACCTACTGCTAGTCCCAAGGCGTCAATCCTCAAGCATCTGCTCTTACATACGTAACAAAGATCGGGTAGCATTTTCTTTTGAACAAAGCAACCAATCAAAATCCGCCGACACGATTTTGATGCTAGTCATCGAACGAGCTTCGCTTCGAGGGAAGGCCAACAACGTTTTCCTCTATCCATTTAAAATGGAATATGTTCATAAGCAGTCAACATGTTAAAAATTTAAGTAATTTTGCTGAAAAAAAAAACACACTGGGGACTAGTTCTTATCTTTACCGCGGACAGTGGGCCGAACCTGCTGGCCTTTAAGAAAAGTGTACTTATTCGTGTATGAATTTGAAATCCAGCTTCAAATAATCAGCCGCCTGCTGATCAGTCCTCCATATGAACAACGACAAAAATAAACACTCACCTGTCCGTCCTAAAATATGGAAAGTTGAAATTGATTTTGCTAAATGCCAGACTCTGGAACTGCAGAGCAATTCAGTGCATTAGAGAATGTCTCCAAATGCTTTTGTGTTGTATAGAGTAGTAAGAGCAGTTTTGAGTTTTTTACCGTTATTTTAGAAATTAGGGGATGCCAGAAAGAACTATCGAGTTTAATTGAATAGCCTATCAGATGAATAACATCAATGAATACAATATTGTGGTCTGTTTATTTTGCAACAAGAATTAATTGAATAAAAATTGTACAGCCCTAGTACATGCACTGCATATTTGTACATGTAACGACTGGAATGACCATGTGGTGCAAGAGTTTAGCATTGCACATGACATGAGTGAGGAGGAGCTTGTGCGGAATGGACGAATTAAGATAATTTTATGAAAATTTTAAAGGAACAATTTCATAAGTGTTAACATTGATTTTGGATAAAACAAGTCTATCATTGTTTGATTTATGCATTGCATACCTGAGGCACACCAGCTCCAATAATTGCTCCGCTATGAATCATAGGCCCTTCCTTACCAACAAATAGCCCTGGAAACAGATATAAAACAACAACAAAAATGGGTCACTAATACAAAATAGAAATACAGATACTAGGCCTGTGATAAATACCGTACCTATGTATATAAAAGTAATGGTCTTCATCCCTAATCCCCCCAACTCCTCTTAACCTGCCTTCACCCCTTCCTCACACCCTGTCTTCACTTCCCACCCCCTCACACCCTGTCTTCACTTCCCACCCCCTCGTATCCTGTCTTCACTTCCCACCCCCTCGTACCCTGTCTTCACTTCCCACCCCCTCGTACCCTGTCTTCACTTTCCACCCCCTCGTACCCTGTCTTCACTTCCCACCCTCTCATACCCTGTCTTCACTTCCCACCCCCTCGTACCCTGTCTTCACTTCCCACCCCCTCATACCCTGTCTTCACTTCCCACCCCCTCGTATCCTGTCTTCACTTCCCACCCCCTCGTACCCTGTCTTCACTTCCCACCCCCTCGTACCCTGTCTTCACTTACCACCCCCTCATACCCTGTCTTCACTTCCCACCCTCTCATACCCTGTCTTCACTTCCCACCCCCTCATACCCTGTCTTCACTTCCCACCCCCTCATACCCTGTCTTCACTTCCCACCCTCTCATACCCTGTCTTCACTTCCCACCCTCTCATACCCTGTCTTCACTTCCCACCCTCTCATACCCTGTCTTCACTTCCCACCCTCTCGTACCCTGTCTTCACTTCCCACCCTCTCATACCCTGTCTTCACTTCCCACCCCCTCATACCCTGTCTTCACTTCCCACCCTCTCACACCCTGTCTTCACTTCCCACCCCCTCGTACCCTGTCTTCACTTCCCACCCCCTCATACCCTGTCTTCACTTCCCACCCCCTCATACCCTGTCTTCACTTCCCACCCTCTCATACCCTGTCTTCACTTCCCACCCCCTCACACCCTGTCTTCACTTCCCACCCTCTCATACCCTGTCTTCACTTCCCACCCTCTCATACCCTGTCTTTACTTCCCACCCCCTCACACCCTGTCTTCACTTCCCACCCTCTCGTACCCTGTCTTCACTTCCCACCCTCTCATACCCTGTCTTCACTTCCCACCCTCTCATACCCTGTCTTCACTTCCCACCCCCTCGTACCCTGTCTTCACTTCCCACCCCCTCATACCCTGTCTTCACTTTCCACCCCCTCATACCCTGTCTTCACTTCCCACCCCCTCATACCCTGTCTTCACTTCCCACCCTCTCATACCCTGTCTTCACTTCCCACCCTCTCACACCCTATCTACACTTCCCACCCCCTCATACCCTGTCTTCACTTCCCACCCTCTCATACCCTGTCTTCACTTCTCACCCCCTCATACCCTGTCTTCACTTCCCACCTTCTCATACCCTGTCTTCACTTCCCACCCCCTCGTACCCTGTCTTCACTTCCCACCCCCTCACACCCTGTCTTCACTTCCCACCCTCTCACACCCTGTCTTCACTTCCCACCCCCTCGTACCCTGTCTTTACTTCTCACCCTCTCATACCCTGTCTTCACTTCCCACCCTCTCATACCCTGTCTTCACTTCCCACCCCCTCGTACCCTGTCTTCACTTCCCACCCCCTCATACCCTGTCTTCACTTCCCACCCTCTCACACCCTATCTACACTTCCCACCCCCTCATACCCTGTCTTCACTTCCCACCCTCTCATACCCTGTCTTCACTTCCCACCCCCTCGTACCCTGTCTTCACTTCCCACCCCCTCGTACCCTGTCTTCACTTCCCACCCTCTCATACCCTGTCTTCACTTCCCACCCCCTCGTACCCTATCTACACTTCCCACCCCCTCGTACCCTGTCTTCACTTCCCACCCCCTCGTACCCTGTCTTCACTTCCCACCCTCTCATACCCTGTCTTCACTTTCCACCCTCTCACACCCTGTCTTCACTTCCCACCCCCTCACACCCTGTCTTCACTTCCCACCCTCTCATACCCTGTCTTCACTTCCCACCCCCTCGTACCCTGTCTTCACTTCCCACCCTCTCACACCCTGTCTTTACTTCCCACCCCCTCACACCCTGTCTTCACTTCCCACCCCCTCGTACCCTGTCTTCACTTCCCACCCCCTCGTACCCTGTCTTCACTTCCCACCCTCTCATACCGTCTTCACTTCCCACCCCCTCGTACCCTGTCTTCACTTCCCACCCCCTCGTACCCTGTCTTCACTTCCCACCCCCTCGTACCCTGTCTTTACTTCTCACCCTCTCATACCCTGTCTTCACTTCCCACCCTCTCATACCCTGTCTTCACTTCCCACCCTCTCATACCCTGTCTTCACTTCCCACCCCCTCATACCCTGTCTTCACTTCCCACCCCCTATTACCCTGTCTTCACTTCCCACCCCCTCATACCCTGTCTTCACTTCCCACCCTCTCATACCCTGTCTTCACTTCCCACCCTCTCGTACCCTGTCTTCACTTCCCACCCTCTCATACCCTGTCTTCACTTCCCACCCCCTCATACCCTGTCTTCACTACCCACCCCCTCATACCCTGTCTTCACTTCCCACCCCCTCATACCCTGTCTTCACTTCCCACCCTCTCATACCCTGTCTTCACTTCCCACCCTCTCATACCCTGTCTTCACTTCCCACCCCCTCATACCCTGTCTTCACTTCCCACCCCCTCATACCCTGTCTTCACTTCCCACCCCCTCACACCCTGTCTTCACTTCCCACCCCCTCATACCCTGTCTTCACTTCCCACCCTCTCATACCCTGTCTTCACTTCCCACCCTCTCATACCCTGTCTTCACTTCCCACCCCCTCATACCCTGTCTTCACTTCCCACCCCCTCATACCCTGTCTTCACTTCCCACCCCCTCACACCCTGTCTTCACTTCCCACCCCCTCATACCCTGTCTTCACTTCCCACCCTCTCGTACCCTGTCTTCACTTCCCACCCTCTCACACCCTGTCTTCACTTCCCACCCCCTCATACCCTGTCTTCACTTCCCACCCTCTCATACCCTGTCTTCACTTCCCACCCCCTCGTACCCTGTCTTCACTTCCTCCCCTTTATTAACCTGTCTTCGACCCCCACCCCCTCATACCCTGTCTTCACTTCCCACCCCCTCATACCCTGTCTTCACTTCCCACCCCCTCGTACCCTGTCTTCACTTCCTCCCCTTTATTAACCTGTCTTCGACCCCCACCCCCTCATACCCTGTCTTCACTTCCCACCCTCTCGTACCCTGTCTTCACTTCCTCCCCTTTATTAACCTGTCTTCGACCCCCACCCCCTCATACCCTGTCTTCACTTCCCACCCCCTCGTACCCTGTCTTCACTTCCTCCCCTTTATTAACCTGTCTTCGACCCCCACCCCCTCATACCCTGTCTTCACTTCCCACCCCCTCGTACCCTGTCTTCACTTCCTCCCCTTTATTAACCTGTCTTCGACCCCCACCCCCTCACACCCTGTCTTCACTTCCCACCCTCTCACACCCTGTCTTCACTTCCCACCCCCTCTTAACCCATCTTCAACCTCTTGCCCCAACCGCTCTCACCTCCAGCAACACTAAACAGAACTCCAACAGCTTTACTGACAAGCGTCTTCAGCCTCACAACATGTGGAACCTGAACAAAAACAAAGAAATACAATGGTATATTGATAGTAGAGGTTGTCCACTAGCTGGAGGTTCAAAACAAATGAATGAAACTGAAGACACGGAATACGTTATTTCGGTGTCAAATTTCTGTTGCTCTAAAAAGAAATTCATTCGTTTTCATAACTTTTTTTATAATTTTTGTTACCAGTGTTCTTAGACCCAACAATTTTTCTCAATCACATTTAGAAGAAAAAAAGCAAATGCAGCCAAAAAGATAACTTGGAGCCAAGAAAAAAATATATATATTAGTTAATGGCAGATACAATTAATTACATATTTAGGAGAATATTGAGCATTTTGCAGACTAGAGTATATTACCTTTATCCCATTCAAGTAACACTTGATTTCAGGGATCCCACTACCAGCAGCAACAGGCTAAAAATCATAGAAACATCAAACAGTGAGGATACTAGAAGGCATAGTGAGAACGGTAATAGAATGTAGTAATGCTGGCAACAATGCATTGAGGGGGTAATGGAAAGTGGTAACAATGATAAAATATGTCCATACCTCCATAGCTGTAAGGCAGCCAGCAATAAGTGTAAAACCTCCATTGAAAAGCATCATAATTACTAATGTAATGACCAGACATCCCTCAGGAGTGCAAAGGTTTAACGCTGACATAATGTTAAGAGCAATAAAGACTGTTCATGTAAGACTCTTCTTACACAAAATTAATGCCTAAAATCTCTATAGTAGTCAAGTTAAAGAGACCTTGTAAACCACACCTTTGTTATTGCGACATTTAATATTTTAAGGCACATAATGTGATATACTCTAGCAATAATTATCTAAAAACAAAGATTAATACTTTATTTGCCAAATTCAAAAATATAAAAATATGGCGTTGGCTTCCTCAAATCAGCCGATGGAAATGGACAATTCTTCACACTCGGTACTTTTCTAGGATGACAAACTGGTGGCTGACAGAGGCTGTTTAAATTGTCTTTCTACTGATAGATCACTCTAAACGAAAACCATTAATGATACAGACGTTTTGATGCAGATGCATTTTATTCTGATCTCAGCCCATGGCAGCTGGTTAGTTATGAAGCCAATCCTTAAAGTGCTGGGAACCAACCATCAACTACCCACCACTGAAGAAAACGCCTATCAAATAGCCACCGTTGAAAGAAATGCAGATGGCCATTAACTAGCCACCCTTGAAGGACATTCAAACAACTATCAACTTCCTGCCCTTGAAGGACATTCAAACAACTATCAACTATCTGCCCTGTAAGGGCTGTACCATCACAATTGAGTCCTAGGCCAGTCGCAGCCATGCATCTTCCCTTTTGAAAGCCTATTGGTAGAATACCTCAACATTGACAACGTTGTCAGCACAACATTTATGGACAATGTCAACAACTAACAATGACACAACATAACAGAAATTAGGCACTTAATCACACCTGTACTCTGACCTAAACAAAACTTGTGCCAGAGACGGGTAGTAGCTCACTTGTAGCTTGCATTGGTGGTAATTGCATCTCAGGAAATTCAGGATCACATCTTACTGTATAAAAGAAATCAGCTGGATACCATGTTCCTTCTGATATTTCCCAGAAGAACCTTAACCAACAACTTAAATTGAATGAAGAAGATAGTATACTAGCAACAGAATGAATAAATTTTTGCCACTACTCGAACCCCGCTGACAATGAGCCACCCTTCTCAAGTACTAATGCCCTACCAAACTCTTGGGGGGAAAAACGATGAAGCTCACTTTTATGATCACCACATAAGTGATGGGTCATTTCTTCATATTGTAAAGGATACATTTTTCTACAACTTGAAATTTCAAGTCTGTAAGCATCTTTATGAAGTAATCTATAAAAACAGCGACCTGTAGGCATGGTATACACAATGGCTATTACACATTCATTCATCACTTTCAAAAATACTTTTAAGGAGGCAAATTGTCCAGTCAGTTTTAGCAAGACTGAACTGCAAAGGAAACTCTTTATTGAATTTACCAATAGAGGGTTTCATGATCATATGATTTCTTAGCAACTCTTGCTATGACTCCATAACAGGGATCATACTTGCACAACGTTCATATTGTCAAAATTGGCAGAAGGGACAGAAATAGGGGAGGGATTGCTGGTTTCTTTACGTTTGAGTAAGACCCGGAAACATTGCACAAGTTTGACCCCTGTCATGGCGTTGTAGCTACTGTGATGTTCCTAAGAAGACATGTGATCGTGCAAGCACTCTATCACCAGCTGTCTGGAATGGGGTTCAAGTTATTAGCAAGAGGTGTGACATCACAGACATTTCCCAGCCTCTTTTACACAGGAATCCCAACCAGAATTTAAGACACTACATAGGTTGATAGGAGGATATTCTAAGACATTTGGAACTTTCAAGCAGGCTAGGATATAGCTAGGGTGTGTCCAGGTGGCACATCAACCCTCCTTGCGGCCAAAAACAGATTATCTGTTTAGATAGTAACTTACCAGGCCTGTCAATACTCCAATAACAAATGTCACGACCCATCTGATCAAATTCTGCTTTTTCAAGGACTGAAAGGTAAACGCAGTAACAAGTAATTGCAATTAGAGCTGTTGAACTTCATCTTATCTACAGAACAATACAGTTAATGCTGGAATGCACTCACCATATTTTCCTTGGACTGAAGCATCGCTGAGAAGGGCTTATTATAACAAACATCATAGTCGAGACTCTAAGAAAAATAGGATCAAAATCATCTCTGTCAGATATGCTTATCTAACGTTCATTGTGATGACGCAAAACAAAACATACAGTTTTACAAAGCTAGTGGTGACATAAACCATTTAAATGGTCAATTCATATTTTGTAATGATTAAGGGTAATTAAAAGTTCATTGGAATTAAAAACTGTTTTTAGGCCAGCCCTGCTGCCCCTTTGTGTGGAGAGGTATGTTAACTGGTCAGGTCATATCCAAATTTTGCAGGGATATCCAACAACATACTTTGCAATTTTTAATGGCCACAAGAAGTGTTATTGACACTAGACGCCTTCACGGAATGGACACGGGTATTATGATACACGGAAATGAACCCTGAGGGTCAGCTAAATGTATCTCTTTATGACTTGAGTTAGTTTTGTTTGATGATTTCTTTCTCGTGTGTGATTTCTGCTGTTTTTTCTTGTTAGATCCGAAATTAGTTTAATAAACCATACTATAATTTGGTGGAGCAGTTTTTGCTATCATATTGGTTGGATGCATATCTTCAAGACAGCGCCGTAGCAAGAAGTGAGGCACTGGGGGCACGCCCCCCCCCCATTATTTTTTAAAATTATAAGGAAAAAACAGTATGGGTGTGGCTGTGCCCCCCAATATTTTCTTAATGTTTATTTACTGTGCCCCTTAAATATTTGAGGCCTGCTATGGCACTGTTAAGACCATATTGATAATGTTTATTAAAATGAAATGGTTGATTATATTGATATGGTTAATTTGGTTGTTAATGTGTTAACACTAAGAGCTTAATTATTCATACAGATTCTTATTCTTATTCATACAAATTCTAAATAATTGTAATTAATTATAAATAATTCTAAATAATAATTCTAAATAATTATAATTAATTATAATTATAAGAATCATAGTTAAAACAATGCTCACAGATAACTGTTGTTACTGTTAAATTACCTCACAAAGTCAGGGCTTATTATATTGGGGCTCGGTGCAACCCCATCTTTTTAGGTGGCAAAACTTGGGAAGGGGGGTACTGGTTCCACAACAATTCGCTGGCTTTGGATTAGGGAAGGCTTTGTCAACAAAAATTATACAGTACCTCATAATCCTTTCTTGGTAGTTCTTTTCTCTTATGAAACACATCACTGGAAGTATCCTCTAGTTCCTAAATGGAAAAAGAATCACCTTACCTATTACCATTGTTGTTTAATTTGGCAGAGATGTAAAACTATACCCTTGCTTCAAAAGGGATTCTCATTTTTTGAGTATTGCTTTTAAAGCAAAAGTGATTCTCGTCAAAAAGCCAAAATAGCCGAAATTTACATACAGCAACTTTAAAACAAAATAGATGTTCAACGGAATATGATATGGATGAAATGAAATACCCCTTTGAAGACTAAAGTGCTGATGGCAATGACGTGCTGCATTAATCTAAACACTTGGGTATTGTACTAACATTTTCACTAAGGACAACAGCATAGTTCTCTATATTTCGGCCCCTAGCTAAACAAAATTCCATATATATAACAAGTCTCAGTTTTGTTAGTCTCTTCGCAGCCCCCAGAGGTTAGAGTGGGAGTGCTGTGTGACTCCGACCATGGGGGGCTGCAAAGGAGACTAAGTTTTGTGCAGTTTTTTTTTTGTTATTAACCCATTGACTCCTGGCTATTTTTGAGCTGAATTTACAAAAAACAGACTGAAAACAGATACCTCCCCCCTATTCTGAGTTTTATACAGCCCGTCAAAGTCAAACACAGCTGCACCTAGTCAGCGGTATTCAAGCTTCTCAACAGTGCTTTGCAGTCCCCACTTTTAATCCCTCGTCGTTGTGCTGAAGCCAGCACAAGTTGATGGTTGCTTGTATTTTTCATCAAAAATACAGCTATGAGCATATTAGGAGAGTGTCTCAGGACATCATGAAGTTTTTTGGGGCATAATTGAGTGCTTTGCTTATGGATATTTGTAAGCAAAGGTGGATTCATGATGATTTTTTCTTGTTTGGCTTTGCCTGGATGAGAAAATAATTTTTCTAATGAATCACCACAGCTCTCCTAAATGCTGTCTTTTCTTAAACCAAATTGATTCCAAAATTGTTTACACTGCTATTCTGGGTCTGTATGACCTGGAATTGATTCGTTTGGCTTCAGGGTGAAAAGACTTTTAAAAAACCATCTGACTTTGGGGAGAGGGGTGTTGACTGGCCCTCCCCTCGTGAATTTTTCCCTGGATCTCCCAGAATGCTTTTCAATCCGTAAAGGCATCTTCATGGTTTTACAAGCCTTCGAGGAGTGGACATTGTGTTTTGAGGCCATGGAAATGAATCTGGAGGATCAGAATAAAGGTATCTATTTGTGTCTTGAGCTGTGTTTGCTGATCTCTCTCCCTTATGTTGTATTTTGAGCATTTTATTGAGAGGGGTGATTCTGCTTTTCTTTCCTCGTTCGATTTGAAATTTGTCAAAGAACCTGTGCTATAATTTGGCTTAAGAGTAGTTGCCAACACCTTGGTTGGATGCATATCTTCAAGACCATTTATCCCTTAGACTGATGCCTGAGTATCTTCATCTTGTTGTGTTTAGTTTGCATTTATGAATTTTTTGGGTTGTGGGTACTTCCCAAAGCCGGTACAGGCCGGTTTAGGGGTCAATGTGTTAAGAAAAATCTGGAGTGAATTTTATTTTTAGTGCAACACGGTTGTGAGGGAAAACTTAAAGCTTAAATGGGAACAAAAAGGGTGCCATCATGTCCATTCAAGTAATGATTTGACTGATAAATGATTGGCATGGCCCCTCCCCCGGTCCCAGTTCATAGCACTATGGCATTCTTTTTGTTTTGCTTAAACAAGTGCTCGGCTCAGGACACGAAAAAATTCAAAGAGGTTTATGCCTCACCAGTTCCTGGTAGTCCATACTTGCTTTTGACCGTCAGTTCTAAAAGGTAAAAGAAACCACAAACTTTACTTTCATGTCAATGATGAATGAAACTATGAAATTAAAAACACTCGATTCCAATTCAACAATAACACAATACTTACGATCTTAATTACCGGCATAATAAAGATCATAGAAATATCAACAAAAAACCCACCAGAAAGTCCTCACTACGTTCCTTTATACCCTAGTTTATTTTAGAATCAGCCAAGAACTTTCCCAAATAGCCATCATAGCCGCACTTTCGGTGCCATTTTGATTCTGAAGATCCTCAGCTTTAGCCAGGCGTCACTTCCTTTTTGCGCAGGAGACTGAGCTCTAGGTTCCGGAGAAGGAGGAAGACAACAGAAAAATAGAAAAGATCTGTTTTGTTTTCTTGCCTTTCGTCGATCATTCATCGAAAAAGAAAAACGTTTGAATCAACACACGGAAGCCTTTTATCGTATCCCAAAACACTTATGTATCGAAACGCGTACGATATTTAGAGGTAAGTTCGGAAAAATATCTAACCTTTGAAGCGATTTATTGCGAGGATCAATCGGCCATTGAAGTGATGCTGTGGTTTTATTTGTACAAGAGAGAAGGAAAACACGACACAAAAGCTTCTTTCCTAAGTCTCCCCAAAGCCATCCACTACTCTCTGTATTTTTCCCTGATCAAATGGAATACTTTTCGCTTATATTTCGTGCAATGATTCCAGCCGACAGTTTTCCGTGCGAAAACAGTGGATTAAGCTTTAAGTAATTTTTATCAGGATAGTGTTCGCGTTTAACTGTTCAAACGGTGAACATGAATGGTTTCTAGTCACTCATGCAACTTTAAAGTAACTTTTTCGCTCGAAACAAGCGGGTTTTACTTTGTTCCGAGCAATTAAAGTCTGAAATTGTTCAATATATTGTGTTGTACTTAAATGTTGCTTTTGAATCGTTTGCTCTCGCCATCTTTTTTATGGTTTTATTTATGTGTTTGGGTCATATTTCAGGCCCGGTTGATTTTCAAAGTTGGCGATTTCACCCATCACATCTGTTTTGTTTTGTTATATTTGGTGCTATGCAACTTCAAATAGTGCCATGATAATATTATGTCTCTTATCTTATTTAGAATTTACACACCATTTTTTATTGATTCTCTGCATTTCCCTTTTTTCCATTTTTAACACCGGTTTCTCCATAAATCATCTATTTTCATCTAACCAATCTAAATAGTGTGAGGGCTCTGCTGCACCCAAACAAAATAAATAGGTTATTTACTGGATTTTAGGTTGCGCTGTATTGGGTAGAATGACTGAGATCTGGAAATTACTTATACAATGTAGTTAGTACGAGCTTTACTGGTAAATCTATAAATGGGGTACAGACTGGAAAATGATTATAAATTAGGGTGGGTGATACAAAACAATGTAGCAGAAATTCATCAAAATGGCAGGTGAATTGCCACCCAATTAAACTCCTTTATCCACCACATGGCTCTCCATGTACTGTTTCCTGCATTTATATTCATTTGTTGTTTACTATAGGATTTATATGCTTAGTAAGACTCTGTAGGTTCAGTTATTTGTTAAAGTTATAGCCTTCCAGAATTGATAGATTTAGTTAATTCTTTATATTTTCTCCTTTTACCAGGCCTGCAATTATGCACTGATTCAATGGATAAATTTTGATAGCTGATGAGGAAGCTAGATAATAGTCTGCAATAAAAAAAATTGCTTTTTAAATGGCACTTGAGTAGTTTATATTGCACAATCTTTATAATTGCTGCATAGTTTACCTGACATCATTCTGAAAAGCCTGTTTAATATCATACTTAACTCATATGTATGGATACCAAAAGATGCTCATTTGTGCAAGTACAGTATGTGGATATACATAGAATCTGCAATAGAATAGAATCTATAAGTGGGATCTGCATTTAGAAAAAAGGCTGTGAAATGAATGGCCAGGGTTGAGTCATGTGATGTAGATCCATATGTTAATCAAAATATATTTGAGATATTCTATATGCTTTACTAGACCCTGTGTTAACATCTTTTTATTTGTTGCTGAAGATCATAGTTTTCCGGTTATCTTTATGTCTCAACCTGATAATAAAGTAATAATTCCTTCTTTATTAGCAAAATTTATTTTTAAATCATTTCTATATGATTCTGACCATACAAATACTTCTTAAGCACCTTTGAATAAATATAACAGTTAAGCATTCTGTATGCTGAGTTTTGACTGTAAGCTTCTGTAGAGTTACTGCATTGAAAATGTTTTGTGCTATGTGTATCTCATGTTTTCTGCGGAAGAGTTGAAATATTGGCTGTTGGCACATCACATATCGATATCGTAAAACAGTATTGTGATAGGCAAATTAGTCTTATGTCATGAAGAAAAGGTGAAATTTGGAATGTTTTTTATATCAAACATTACAAAGGGGCATATGTCATTTTCAAATTAGTTTTAGTGGAACATAGATTCACATTAAGCATTGTAGTATAGTGGTTTCGTGATTTGATTTGAAGCAAGAAGTTTGTAGGTTCGAATCTCAGGGATTACCATTTTTTCTTCTCTTTTTGTTCTTGTTTTTACTCCTATTTTTCTCTCTTTTTTAAGACATTTTTAGATATGTTTTCTTTAAATAATGTCCTTTTTTCATAGGCTATAGCCATAATGATCCAAAAAATATAATATTCTTTGTGTGCTTTCATTGAGTTTTAAAAACTGAGGTGTTTTTTGTTTGGGAGAATTCAAGAGCAGATCAGTGGAGCTCGAGACAGTGTGCACTCCAGCTCGCATGCAGAAAACAGTTTAAAAAACTGAAAAACTGGCTACAAATTCCAAGCAATGACATTGTTTGGTTGTTAATCTATTTGGACTTATTTTGCAATTTCCTATCTACCTGGGACACATTTTTCTCCTGAAGAATAATATTTTTTAGTGTTAAAAGGTAAAAGTTCGGTGGAATTCACAGGGTTGTTGTGTGATGCACGAATTCTTCTTACACGATTTTATGCTTTGTCATCGCATGACCTTCATCATGTAATGAAAGTGACCAATCCCACTCAATTATTTTATAAAAAGAAGTAATTTATTTAGAACTATTTTAAATGGGTGACAGGTTAACCAAAACTAAATCAAACTAAGAATTTGCACATGCTAAAACCTATAGAAAAAAAAAAGATAGGCAATCATAAAAAAAAGGCAATCATTGAAATATGTTACCTCCCCATAAGATATCATAAATGATTTATAGATATTTTTATGTTATATTTATATATATTATGAACATTCAATTGAACAATTCAACTTTAGAACTCCAGTCACTGACTTTCACAGTATAATACAAACATTTAGATTTTATTATGAACTATCTTTTGTATAGACACATGTCAGTGTAAATGTGATTACAAAGTAATGTCAATTCTTTGTCCAAAAGCTTTTTCAGGGTATTAATTATTAGCAAGGATTAAGGTAATAAACTTCGGCAACACCAGAGAGTCATACATTGATGACCTCTAATAATTAATCATGTGATTTGTAACATTTGTTCTCTACATGATTAGATAGAAATTTTTTTTTGTAATCCACGCTTCCTTTCATGCGTAGGAATGCCATCTGCTGTTTGGGCTGACAAATTTTTTTAATTACTTAACATTTCTAAAACTGATGTAATGATTGTTGCAATAGTTAGGTCACAGGTACTAGGCCACAAATATTTTCAGTTAACTGTTTCCTCCTTTTCCAGATAGTGATATTTCATATTGTTATGTTTCAGGTAAATGTTTGGAAGTTAATATGTCTGACAGTCCAGGAAAAGAGGAGGCAACCATGGTTGGCCATAAACCCTCTACAAGTGCCCCCACAACACACAAGGTACATGTTGTTTCCAGCAACTCCATCCAGCCATCACCTGATTCCAGTGAAGAGGTAAGTCACCAGACGATCACCTTTACTGTTTAATAATCACCCTACAGCGATCTCCCTATAACATTCACCCTATAACAATTTCCCTATGACAGTCACCCTATAATAATCACCCTATAACAGTCACCCTCTAACAATCACTGAATGCTATCTCCCTATAACAATCACCTCAAAGCTTTGTATCACCCTATAACAATCACCTTAAAGCTATCACCCTATAACTGTCACACTATAAGAATCACCCTATAAGAATTATCACCCTAAAGCAATTGGACAGCCGAAGAAAATGTGTTTCCTTTTAAAATTTGGTGTGCAAGTGGTTCATTCCTTTTTCAAGGTTCCAGAACAGACCTCGGTGGTGGAACTTAATGCAGCTAATGCCACAAATATCAAGCAGAATCGCCAGCAGAGAGTGTTTGACATGATGAAATTACTACAACAAAAGCACCTCCAGGACGTCATGCAGACGGAAATGAGTGACCGTGGTAGCTGGGAAGTAGCTGAGACGCAGAACATTTGCAGAATCTGCCATTCAGCTGGGGAGGAGCCCCTTGTAACACCGTGCCATTGTTCTGGCTCTGCCAAATTTGTTCACGCTACTTGCCTGTTGACATGGTTCAAAAAGGCTGTCAAAAACACATGTGAACTTTGTCGGTGTAAAGTCGCAATCAAGAAAAAGGGGAAGCCATTCGCAGAGGTAAAAATACACCTCAAGGCGCTGTTCTTTGCAATTACACATTTACAGCTGTTCTCCGATCACGTTTATAGTTAGAAAGTTTATGTGGAAATTTGACTTTCTTAACTACAATCTTGCAATCTGCTTTGTATTTGTTATAACGTTTCTTGTTATTTTTCAGTGGAGAAAGCCTGAAGATAAGCCGATCCCCCTTATCTGGTTCATTGTCTTTCTTGTTGGACTGTTTCTCAATGTGTTCTCTATATCCGTCAACGCATCAGAAGTATGTACCACGACAGCCTGTATTATCTTCTACGTTGTCAATGGTTTTGGTGTCGTCCTTGATGCTGCATTCTTATACTTTTGGTGGACTCGTTGTCTGTTTTATTGGAAAAAGTGGTGCGCCCTTAATCAGGATTGGTCCATTCTGTCTTGCCCTGCGTCTGCTATTACGCAAAGGCCAGCAGAAGAACGCAGTCTACGGGCTTTACAGATCTCTCAAATAGTGTAGTATTAAAGTGAAGTTGGTTGTGAATAACAGGTAAACTGCCCTGGAAGTCCCTGAGCATTCCATGTGGTTACATGCCATCCTCAGGGACATACTCTGCATAAATTTTACGAGGAAAAAAACATTCGGCGTGCCCAACAAAAAAGGGGTTTCAGGGCCTTCATCCCTTTATCAGTAAGAGGTACACAGGCGTCACTCTGCCATGTTCCCGGGATCATATGATGTTCATCAATGTGTTATTGTCCCTGTACACCCAAGCACAATAAGCAGATAACGGTTCGCGCTATTGTCGGTATAATCGGCTCATACGTTCTAGGAAGTCAGAATGAAGTCACTGTGACGCAAAAGTAGCCATCCTTTATTAAGTTTTCAAGTTAAAATGAACTGCATTATCTTGACTTTGTTGTGGATGTAAAGAAGCTGTAGAAAAGGAAGTTTGTAAATAAATAAGTGTATTGTTTGATCTGAAATGCGTATTCTTTTTTTTTTTGTCACATGCTTGCCCCACTTGCGTACAAAAGTGTGATCTGATCTGATCAAAAACATGGATAAAGTTCTTATTTGCATAATTTGTGTCGGAAAACTTTATGGTCAATCAAGTGGAAGCCGTTCTTGAAGTCAGCAGAGGAGGGCCTCTAGCAACAAGGCCGTGTTTTGTGGATTTCCCTGCCAACGCAACTACTTCGAATCCAGCTGTTTGTAAATGCTCTACACAGACTCTTTAGAAACCTTACATAATCTCGGAAGCTTGATTAGTAAAGAAGAGGTCTGATATCGCTTTCCACGGCTCTTGCCTTCGGGGGCCGGACTTTTGGGTGACTGCGGCGCAAAAGTTCGCGCTGTAGTGTACAAACACAGGGTTTTAAAAGCGCAAATTGCTAAAGCCTGCAAGCAGGCGTTTGGTGGTGTTTTTATTGCGAAAAACCAGCCTCATGCGATCGTAGGCCGCCATTTTGGATTTGGGGTTTCTGGTGGTTTCTGGCTATGCTGAATTGGGTGGCCTGCTTAAATATTGCTAATAAAGAAATAAATATATGTTGTTCCAAATCCAAGATGGCCGCTGGATTTATACGATAAAAATATCGCGAAATAATATAATGATAATAATATAAAATGGAACACCCCTTAATGGAGTGTTGGTTCAAGTGTGTGGACCTTCTCTTTTGCGTCTCTATCAACACTCACTGCCTATCCAGCACAGCCTCGAACTCCAAGCACCGATGCAAGCTGCACGCTACCGATAGGTTAGAGTCGCTGGCGATAAAAAAGAGTCGAAAAATCAATTTCATGACACTTCATCGCAACACTTAAGTATTGCAAGTAAATTTTTTGAGAGGCTTTTTTTACGTAAACTGTGTTGTAATCTAAAGCTTGGGAATTCATCTTTCGGTCACAATTCTTTGAAGGAAAAGTTATGAAAATGACCGTTTCTTTCTCGCGCCGCGCTCCCTGTGTGCCCGATCTCCGCGACGCCCTGGGTCCCCATTTCTGTGATTATCGTTTTTATCTAGTATAGTATCCTTGTTATCACAGTGATAGACATTTATTAAGGAAATAAGCACAGTAAAAAAAACTGTCAATGTGACAAAGATGCACTAAACTATTTTAAATATTTCCGAAGAATTATAATAAAAAATATGGAATAACTCGACCTTTACTGGAAAACAGTTTTTTATAAACAAGCCAAAATCGCTTACACAATTCGCTGTAGGCTGACACAATAAAAAAGAGAGTTCTATTTGAGGTACTTTGACCGGTTTCGCAGAATGAAAATTACCAAGACCACCCCCGTAGCAAGAGGTGGGGCACGTCCCCCCCCCAATATTTTCAGAAAATTTCAGAAAAAATGCTCAGTAAATGCGTGGCTGTACCCCTTCAATATTTTCTTAATTCTGTATTGTGACGCCCCCCCCCCCCCCCCCCCCCCCTCCAATTATAGGTGAGTGTGGAGAAAGCGAATGCAATGCGAACTTTGCGGACAACACCGCCAGCTGCGCCTGCCTGCTAGGATACAATGGAAGCAGCTGTAGTGAGAAAGGTAGCTATGGTCAGGCGGGTTTACATCCCTTATTCATGATGGAAAGAGAAGACAAGTTGGGTTGGGCTTTACTCTCCTTCGTTGAGGGTAGGAAGTCGTGTTTAAAATAAACAAGGGTGAAGGGGCTCTTCCGAAACCCCCGAACCCCCCTTGGCTTACGGACTTAAAGACGTAAGCTGATTGGTCCGCGAAAATCGTGACGAACAAGCAAAATGGCGGCTGGCTTGAACAGAAAGCGCGCCACGAATTGCCATGTGTTTTCTAATGTTTTGAACAAGCAAGAGCATCGTCTTGAAAAAAGCAACGAGTAAAATAAATGAATGGTTCCAAAGACGCGAAGAGCGTCAGTTCAAGTTCCAATGTCCCTACGGTTTCTAGCCTCGTAAACTAAACGGGGTAAGAGTTTTCGTTCAGTGGATCGTCATTCCTCTGTTCGTCAAGTTTTCATTCAGGAGATCGCCGAGACGTGTCTGGCTGTTCACCACATCTTTAGCCTGAATATCTCTTCAGATGAATGGGCTGCCAAAGAACATTATAACGAGCGCTGCAAACTCTTGAATGGGATTTGTTCCATTGACGGAAAAATAGTGCTTATTCAACAGCCTGGAAACCCCGGATAATATCTACGACAATTCAATTACAATTGGATGATTGTATATGAACCAATAATAGCTTAATGTTAGTGCATAGTGCAGATTCAGATTCGAGTATTATTGTATATTATTCTGTTGTCGTCTTTAATAACAACAACAAAAAATAATAACAACAATAGCAACAATAAAAACAATAATAATAAGTAATGGAAAAATAATAACCATAACGAAAACTCAGCATTAATGATTATAATAATACTAACATCCATGAACTAATATTAAAACACAGGCTTACCAACCTCTCAGTCAGTCTCCAGTCAATCCCAGTAACTAACTAGCTAACTAACTAACAAGTAACTCGGAATCCCTCAACTGCTCAAACGTTAGAAATACCGCTTATTCTGAATAAATACACATCACAAAGCAATGAGAGTTTATTGTGACCTATATTCTAGGATATAAGACAATTATAGGACAATTACAGGAGGTGATCAATCGTGAAAATATTCGAGCTAGTTACTGTGATTGACTGGAGACTGACTGAGAGGTTGGTAAGCCTGTGATTAAAAAAACATTTAAGCTTTTACACAACAGCTCGTAAATTAAACGCTGCATTAGCAATACGCTCTCGTTTTCTATAATTACAAAGGCAGCAATAGTATCAGGGTTCAAAATAATTTTTTTAGATCTGCTAGATTTTGCCGGCTTTGTGGATTTTGGTGGGAAATAAAGCCTGCATACTCAAAATATGATAGGGAAATACTGATAAAAAGAGCTGACAAAGACCAGAAAACAGCGAGCTATCACCAGCAGCCTATACCCTGAGTATCATCTTGCTTGCTTGCCATTTGATCCAGATACATGCATTTGGGCAAATGTTGGGCTATCAGTGCTTGTGTATTATGCTGCTCTATTTATTTGGAAAAATTCACAGATATCAGGTAGAAGCTCAGCTAAGACAACCCGATGGGCTTACCAGCATCAAAACCACTGGCTGAGGGAAGCAAGGCAGTGCCACATCTGATGCCTCCTCCCTGACCTAACTGGCCTAACTGATCGCCAAAGAGTTAATGAATTACCTGGTTGTCTCACATGAGAAAAATCTCTGACAATGACTTTGGGATCCTGGCAAACAGGCTCCTTAAGAAATCTGGAGTACCGGTCCAGGATCTTGTTGCCATCTATTGTGTACTCATTAGATCTGTTGTGGAGTACGCAGGTCCAGTATGGGCTAACATAACAGGGTTCCTTGTCGACATTGTTGAGGGCATCCAAAAGAGGGCCCTCCGTATCGTTTTACCCCATCCACGATACAAGGAGGCCTTGGAAGCCAGCGGGCTCCAAAGTCTTGCTGACCGCAGGCGCGAGCTTTGTATCAGTCTCATGACCTCCGCTAAGGAGCTAGAACCCCTTCGATCTGTAATTACTGGAGGCGTAATTAATAATGTGCATGGATACTCACTAAGATCCGGCAGTATGAATACCTACAAACATATTTCTGTAACTAAACGCTTTGGTGACTTTGTTACTTATCGATTTCTGTAATAGTATAACGCTATATGTGCTGGCCCTTTGCCTTAATTCAGTCTGTAATACTGCCATGGCAATTGAAGTATTATATATATATACAGTTATACCAGTTATATATCATATATCAGTTATAGCTGTATGAGCAACACCAAGCAGGTAATTGACAGCCACAACAAACGCATAATCGCCTCATCAATAACAACCGAAGACGCCCCCACCTCCCTCGCCACCGCCAATAACAAAACATGCAACTGCAGACAAAAGAACGCGTGCCCCCTTGACGGAAACTGCCTCCAATCATCTGTTATCTACCAAGCCACTGTAACAAGAAAGGACAACAACACCTCCGAAACCTACGTAGGACTAACCGAGAACGAATTCAAGACAAGATATAGAAACCACACCGCCTCATTCCGACACGCTAAACACAGAATAACTCGACCGAACTAAGCAAGTACATATGGAGCCTTAAAGACAACAACATAGAACACTTTATTTCATGGAAAATCCTGTCATCTCACTCCACCTACAACAGCTCTAGCAAAAGATGTAATCTCTGCCTCAAAGAAAAGCTTATCATTATCTGCCAACCCAAGCTATCAACTTTAAAACTTTAAACAAGCGTAACGAGCTAGTGTCTTTTTGCCGCCACATATATATATATATATAGATATAGATATAGATATAGATATAGATATAGATATAGATATACACACACACACCCACATATATATATATATATATATATATATATATATATATATGTGCGTATTACAAATTGCGACAGCTTTTTTATTACAAATTGCGACAACTCTATTAAAAATTGCGACAGGTATTACAAATTGCGACAAATTTGTTACAAATTGCGACAGTACAGCCCCGCTGCAATCGACGTTGTCGGTGCAAATAGCAAATGGCAAATGGCAGTTGTTAAGACAAATCGCGGCTTGAGTAATAAGTAAGCAAACAATAGACCTTGTTGTACACGTTACTAAGTGATTTTGGTGTGAATGCAGCACAAGTCCGAAGTTTTGCAGTGGCTAATACATGCAGCTAGGCGCTTCAGTGGTTTTTACCCATGCTTACATGCGGGCTTGTCGCGTAGTCGCAAAGCCGGTTGACGACAACCTTTTGTCAAACGTCAGTATTCGCACACCGTCGCACATCTGTGTTTATAGACTTACTATGACTACTCTCCTATAGTCATAACAGATACGATAAGAGTGTTAGTTTGTTAATATCGCGAACAGCTGAGTATTTTATTTATTTAAGTTTTCAGTTTCAAATTAATTTTATTTTGAACTCTTTTTTAGATATTTCTATAGGCTTATCTTAGATATTTTTATAGGCTCACTTGTTCGATTATCTATTGATGAAGAAAAAGTATATGAATGCGAAAAACAACTGTTAATGAACTCTTTTCATTGGTGCGTTGACTAAGAAATTTGTGAACAAACTAATTAATTAAAATTTATTTTTATATATTTTATTCCATCCTAACAAATATCTTACCCCGTGGGTTGTTTAATATGTGCCAATAACATTCAATACAACGCGGTGGTCGTAACGGTATTAAAAATATCCCTGTGGTTGCTTGGAGACTGCGGTTAATAAAGTTACGATAAAAAGTCAAGCGGCCTTTAACTAGTGTATCAACATATTGACTTGTATCCTACCGATTAGGAAATTCACCTTTTCATAGTATCGCCACAAAACCTTCGAGACAAAATACGGTGCAAGGCCTTGGAAACTCGTGAAAGAAAACAACGTAGTTGGTTGTTACATTTAAGGTAAGGCAATAGCTTTCTCTCTCTTCGTAATTTTTTTATATTTACGAATAGTTCTTTCGACCGACAAGTCGTGTTGTATAATCATGAAAACATTTGATTGAATTAGGAAAGAGTTAAAAAGCGTCTTTTTAAATAACGACCCTGAAGTATATACTTGTTATTTAATAATTGCGTATGGAATAAAGGGCGAAAAACTGAAAAAAGAATTACCAAAGTTATCATTTAAAAATAAATTGCGAGACATAGACTTGTTAAATTGGTCGAGCTTTACTCTGTTGATAGAGGCGTTTCTTCTATATATCAATTTAGTCCTCTGGCGTAATTTCCTTATAAGAAAGACCATCTCAAGAATATCATAAGGGCGATACATACAAGACTTATGGGATGGGAAATGGATAAGAAAATGTTTGTGCTATATCAGCCGTCATACACCCTGGTGTTTATTGCGATATTTTAATATCTTAAAGTTCTAATCTTTCGGTATGTCGCAGTTCGTCTCATTACATTTGTATCAAGGTCGCGTTAATTTAATTTTTAATTTTACATTGTAAACAAGGTAACATTTTTCGGTTGAAACGAACATTTGATTCAAAATAAATAAACCTATATTTATCTTATCGATTCCTTTTTTTTTTTTCAATAAACTATTGAATGCTTTCTATGTGCCAATATTATGTCGAATTATAATATAAAGCCAGAAAGGCTAATAAAGTTTTCAAATGTATTTCGCTTAAATTGAGTTATTTTTTATTAATTTTTATATCTATAAAACTTGGTAATCATGAAGTAAGAAGCTTATGGCTTTAGCTAAAATGTGTTGTTTGAACGTGTATGAGAAATGTTAAAGGTCGAGTAATTCAAGCATGTAGTGTGTAACCTGCCTCCCTTATCTGGTATTCCAGCTTTGGTTGCACTACCTATGATACCTCTTTCTTAATACTGAATTATTTGGATGTTTTATCTCTTGGAATCTTTGCACAAACTTAAGGTTCAATGTTCCACAAGAGGAGAAAGAGTTAATCATTCGACCTTGTCGGATGAGCCTTTTACAACATCTTCGCTTTCTTGTGGAATTTGCTTGTGAAGAACCACATGACACTGAAGACATGTTGACCGCCAAGGACTTTCATCTTCAGATCTTTTGTAACGATAACTGGCTTCATCCAGCTGATTGGAATTATTATACACTATTCTTGTTTCCTCTTCGTTAATGAAACGATGAGAACGCGATACTTATCAAATAACAAATAGCATTGAACGGGAATGGGGTGGTGTACAAACAATGATACAATTGAGTGTTTTACAATTTAGTTTCTATGGAGAAAAGTCAATTAGGTGGGGAGGGAATAGGGGTATGTAAATCCGCCGATCCGTACTATTTTTGGAGCAAATCCGTGGATCCGCAGAATTTTTTTAGATCCGCATGGTTTGACAGATAAACAATAGCATCGATTGAAATTTATTTAAAATCCGGAATTCGACCGTCAAAGCAGTCAAAATCCGAAATCCGCGCCCGAATTATCAACAAATCCGTGATCCGCCGTACTTCCAAAATCCGCCAATCCGCTTAAATAATCTTCAAAATCCGTAATCCGTGAGCATTTCGGGGCTGAATCCGCCGATCCGCAAACCTATTCACCCCCCCCCCCCCCCCCCTTCCCAATTAGCTTACAGCATAGCTTGGACTAGCCTCCACGAGATCGGGCTTCCTGTTGCTAAGGTGGGAGGGGAAAAACCAAACACCGACTTCGTTATCGTTCCCAGTTCCTCGCGCTGGGCGCTGCTCGCCTCGACACATCATTCTTTAAATAGTGTTTTTTATGCTGCTTTCTGGTCAAAAGCGTTGCCTGCGGGGGAGGCTTAGCTTAAACGTGTTTTTGTTTACAAAGAACTAATGTAACATAGTTCCATAACACAGGAAATGGCTTCTACATGAATTTATTATTTACGTATTCAAATGCACCACTTTAAAACGATTTATTGGTTCCTAAGAAAGATTATAGATCGGCAGAGTTAAACATCTGAGCAGAATAAGCTAAATAGCCCCCACTGGATTTGTATGGACTAAAAAGATCATAATTGTTGCTATGTGTTGTTTATTGAATAGCTTCACTATCGCTTAGCCAAGTATTACCATATCATATCCTACACAACAAAGTGGAATTTGGCATGGTTAATACATTGATACCTCGCGATGATAGGGCACCGGCTGGGGAACAAGCCTTAGCCCCTTAAGTGGTGTATACCAGGACTTTATTTAGCTACATGTAAAGGTGAGTTTCTCTTGAGCCCATTATGAAATAAGTGTTAAAGCTTAATTTTATTCTTGAGTCTATTTTCTTTCTTTTTTTATGTACCTCGTACTCGTTTGAGTACTTTACTGCTTGACCAAAGTAGTGCTTTTCATAGAAGCAAAGTCCTTTTACCTATAGGGCACAGATAAGGATGGCTTGCATTACTCTGGTGCTCGCTTCAATATTCGTTTTTCCGCTCTGATGTTTTTCATTTATGACAGAGTTAATAAAATATGAGGAAATGTGAGGAAAGAAATCGAGGATTCTCGTAAAATCTTTTCCAAGTGTCTCGGTCTTCAATGGTACTGTGACATTAAGACGCATGATTACTTCCTCGTTCCGTATTTTTAGTTGTCCCTTCGTCCTTAACATGAATATGGGGGGGGGGGGGGGGGGGGGCATGCTGCCGACGTTCAAAAGTATCTGCTTTTTTAGGAAGTAGAGCCGACGCGCTACCGTACGGCCTAAAAGTCAAAGTTTTAAGAAAATTGACCATATGACATTAAATGTTTCAGGTTTGTTTGACACGTATTTTAGGAGGATTCCGTTGTGTTCTTAAGCGCATTAGCCTCGCTTTTTGGCTGATATAACATTCTTTTAAATCGTCGATAATACGTTCCTCGCATTCTTATTGGTTTACTTCAAAAACCATCAAGGTGCCACGGTAGCACGAGTCTCACTACAACTTATAGTGTGTCACAGAGTGTGTAACAGTTTGTATAATTCCTTCCAATTTCTTCATATTTTGGGATGACCGCCCGCTTTATACGGCCATATTTTTGTTGCATGCCTGCCCTATTCCACCAGCCCCCTTCCTCCTCCCTGTTAAAAGATGACATGCCCTGATCTAGAAACTACTAGATGACCTGCCCTAATCTAGAAACTACTCCGCAGGGATTGCATTAAAGGAAAGTATTTTAGAAGCAAGAATCAAAACTCAAAACAAATTATCTAAGAGCACTCAGTCTACGTAGCCGCTTGACATTTGTTCAAAGCTGTTTTTGTGGCAATGCCCTAGCATGCAAACGTTGAAATATATGCTGTTCTCTCTGCTTGGTGAAAACTACGATTTAATTCTTGATCGTTAAGAACTTAAAACAAATTAGTATAAAAATAAATTAGGACAACCTTTAATCTAGACGAGATTAAATTCGGTTTGGTTTGGTTCGAATTATATCTGCGTCAGGGCTTTGACTGAATAAGATGGTGAACTGTGGGGTTAGTGCTAAGAGAACTGATTATGTTAAGTGCTTGGCATCGTTAAAGTGTATTGCATGAAGGGGGGATTAGAGATTATGAAAGTCAAGATGAAGTGTTGGGATTAGAAACGTGTAGGGTTAGGGTAAGGTTTAACCTGAGATCAAGCGGATAATTACTTTTTTATGCCCGGGTGTTTATGTCTTTGGATGTGATAACATATCATACAAGTTTTATGTTGGAATATTCGATGTTAGTGTGTCAAACATGGAGTTAGGTAAATAGATTGTTGATGGAGGTGATCAGTGAAAAAATAGAAATGTGTAGGTTGGGGAGAGGTAGAAAGTTATGGCAGATATGATAATTATATGTGTTTGTGTTTGTTTTTAAGTAAAAGCTGTGAGCGACTTTAATCCTGTGCGAACGTTATTTTTTAAAAAATGATAATTAAACGCGGATTCTAGCTGCATTTACCTGATTATAGGAAATTGACGTTGGTAGATAATAACGTCTATTTTAATAGACGTTTAATAGACGTACATTTAAAAATGTACGCGTATCAAATTAACACAAATTGTCAAAACAAGTGAAATTAACGCGGATTTGAGCATAAATATTCAGATAAACTAAATAATCGCAGATCCAAAAAGATGGCAGAATTTATTTCTCGGTTTGCTGCCCGGAAATACCTTTCTGATGCCGAATAATGATGACGAGCCAGGCCAAGAAAACAATTAAACACTATATGTGAAGCTCCTTATTAATAAACAGTATTGTATTAAAAGTCGTTGAATTTTGTTTTCGATCTTTCATAACATTCAGTATTAATCAATATTTACGAAATTGACGTTGAACTTGATTTAAAGTTATTTCACATTAACACTAAACTTAATTAAATAAGGTATATTTAATTAACGCGGATTTTTCAAATTCGCGTTAATTGAGTGAAGCGTTAATTTCCTATAATAAGGTAACAGTCCTCAGGGCGTTACCAGTCTTCTCTGATCGCTTTTCGGCAAGATTCAAAGGAATGTGGTGATGCTAATGGTCGGGCATAATACATCCGATGTTTGGTAGGCTGAAATAGTAGACGGTATGAAATAGAGGCAAGCTTTACGTCTGAATTGAAGTGTTCGTCCTGTGTTTGTGTGCTTGCTTGCTGTTTGTACTCTAAAGATATATTATACATATTAATGACTTTAACTCTGATCTCTAGTTTAACTTTTGGGGAAGTCCATATTTAATTAGCCCCAGGCTTCTTTTGGGCTTCCCTACCAGGAATGCCGCCTTATGTTTTGTATTTATATAGTATATTAATGTAACTTGTTATTATTTTCTTTTTATATGGAAAATGTATTTTCTTTTCTGGTTAAACTAATAAACTGAAACTGAAACTGAATTTAGTGCCGTTATTAAGCGCTTCCGTCTGAGCCACTGTGTTAGCTTTGCAGACTCGTCTCATAGGTCTGTCCTTGTGTCATATTAAGCTAGAAGATACGCTCGTACTTTTCTCTTAAAAGAAAGATCTAAGTATACTATGTAGGATGGCGTTTAAAGCCGCATTGTCACCAGTTTACTTCCGGTCGATTACTTACCATTCTCCGATGATTTTTAACGAAAAATGCGAAAAATATTTCGAAATATTGAGAGCAGTGTGTCTATTGGAAGTTTCTTTGAGGTTGTGATTGATAATTTAGAACGGATGGCCTGTTATATATCTCGGATTATAATAGATTCTTTTGTCTTTTAACGGTTGAGGTTTTCGTCGGACCTCCGGAAGTAAATTGGTGACAATGCGGCTTTAACTATTTGTCGAATGAATACGTCTGTGACAATAACAATGATGAAAATTATGATAAAAACAATATATAATAATATTTATTATCTATATTGTGCAAAACCTATGTGGATTATCATAATAGCATGGCGATCATTATTATTATTTATATTATTATTATTATTATAAATCATCATCAGCATCATTATTTTTATTGTGACTGTTATTTTTATTTTCCCATCTTGCAAACTTTTTTTATATATATTTTTTTAAATTCTCTTTAAATTCTCAATTTTTGTTTTCTTTTTTGAATCGTTTTTTTTTTTATATTATTCCCGCATTAAAAACGCATCTCAAATTATTCAGTCTTAGAAGCTCTCTATTACCTCTGTATTGAACCTGTCATCAAATATTTGTAACTACTTTTCGTTTCCTATAAAATGGTAGAAGGACGGCGAAAACTGAAGGCAACATTTTTTTTATTAAAGACATTAATCGACAGTGGCTTGATAGGCCCTCGAGCAATGCCGCGAAAAATAAAGGCGCACAAGCTTTCAGATGTTCATTTTCTTGCGTCTCCCGCTATGTTCTATGACCCAAGTTTATAGTGTGCCATTATGGACAAGTGAATAGCTCCTGTTGGCATCATTCTTAAAATTCTGGTCAAACATCACCCCTTGTTGAGTCACATCAAAGATCAAACATGCTGTACCAGGTACATCTTTTAAGTTTCGACATTCACACTGTTATAAGCTGGGCTTTATTCCTGCTTTATTTCGCTATATAAGGACGTCTTTAAAAAAATCAAACAACACACAATTCTGCGTATGTGGAGCAACATAGTTGCGAAATTCTGAGTGATCGCTTGAACTAACTACCCTGAGATTTGTGTGCGATGATAAAATACTTTTGTGGAGGCGATAAACTCTACTATTTAAATCTTTCATTCTGAGGTTTGGAATATTCATTCCTGATATAATACATGCCTATAATACATTGAAATAATAAGACTATCTGGGAATATATTTGTTGATGTTTTGTTTTTGTACCTATCATTTTATTCAATTCGTTTCTATGACTTCCTTTTACACTTTCATCTATTTATATTCTATGACATTACTTTTGTGAATTTCTTGGAAATGCTTGAACTCTGTCGTTGTGCTTATTTTCGCTGTGCGGACAATGACCAGATTCACGACGGTAGTCCAGACACGCTTACAAGAAGACTGCAAAGTGCAAAGAAACATATTTAACCAACAAGAGGGACAGATAAGGTTGTAGAGACGCTTAAAAGCTAATAAAAAAGACTTTGATTTACACCTGTAATCTTTGATCAATTGTTTCCTTTTTTGCTAGCATGTTTTGCGCATGCTTAATTACTACTTTAATTACTACATCATAAAATGAATCTATTTCTCAACCCTCAAGATGCAGATGATAATGAGGCGTTTTAATTGCTTTCGTAGAGTTCTGTGACGATATTTTTACAAATATAATGAAAGTTCGACAATAAAAACAGTGGGATATGTTTGAAAACAAAAACGCTTTATAGCAAAAGATATGTAGATATGAATTTATAATGCCATTGAAGCAAAAATGCGTTTTCTGATTTTCTGATTGGAATGGAGGTTGCTGTTGTATCAGGAAACAAAATATAACCCACCGGTAATTCTCGATATATTGTTTTCATTGATGGTTTGTCGGAAATGGGAATTACTAAATGGTAGTGTACACGAATAAGCAAGACAAACACCGAGCAGCTTGGGAACACTAAATTCTGTGAGTGCATTCTATTTTGTCTATCTTTTTACACGTTGTTATGTCTATGTTCCAGATTTTATTTATGAAAACATTCATTCCTTGAATTGATCGTGTCAGATTTTAAAATGCTTGCCTTGGGAAAAATCCTTTGGAAACTACACTAAAGAAAAGAATGTTGCTTTGCTTTTCGTAGCTATCACCCCACGTTGTTAAATAAACCGATCATTTTGCCAAACTGCAATAATGATAAGTGAGCGTTACATACCGGATAACAAATGTTTTATTACTACTATTTCTATCACCATACGTTACTTAATTTCTTGTTCTTAATGTTAATATGCAGTTGTTGCGTTTCTCGACAAAATTATTGAGATTTTTTGGTACACTTTTTGTTAATTGCTCCATTTCTCATAGAAAGGCCTTTTGATTTATAACAAAGGAACAATTAAAACCACTGTAAGCTGTGATCGACCGAGTGAGGGGTTTCTCTTGATAATAGATCGGCGGTGATTGCTTTTTACCTATTATTTTATTCGCAGTGGCTTGAGTTGGTCTTTATACCACACGGACTGTCAAAAACACTCGACGGTTTCCTGGATTATGATTAGCCTTTTCGTCGCTTTTTTACTCTCATGTCAATACAATTTTTAGCCAAAATAATCAAGGATTATTTGCACTGCAAGAATAGAAAGCTTTAGATACTCAATAATTTCTAATTTGATTGTTATAAGTTATTGTTAGTATGCTGGTCAGGGGCTCATAAGTAGGGGCAATCATCTGTATTATATAGGTGTGGGTTACTGGGTTTCCTAGGATCAGACTATTTTTAGACGCGCGTATTAGCCAATCAGATGTCAGAGAGGACAACTTGACTTGAATCCAAAATGTCGGCCGAGAAGGGGGGAAACGACGCTTGCTTTTTTATCGTCATATGTCTTCTAATTTCCGAATCCTTTTAGTCACACAGAAAGAAGTATTTTCTTGCTAGCCTAGGATTATTTATTTCTCCATAAGTGGACTCAAATGTTGTTACGAGGACATTTTTTCTTGCTCTTGCAAAGCATATTCGGAAATAAGTGATCATTTGTTTCGATCTCGAAATTCTCTCGCTGAGAGGCCATATTATCAATAACAAGGTATTTGATACTGCTAGTTAACTAACAATATTGTAAGAAGTAACGAATAGTTTTGCTTTTAGTGGCGTGATTGATGACTTCACACACCACGTGAACACTCGTTGCTCCATCTTGACATCTACACGGAACCTACCAAGATTGATTGTCATACAATTTTTCTTTCATGAGACATGAATATGTTTTTGCTTTTGATGGGACGGAAGGACGGAAAGGACGGACGTCGCGTCACGAAAACTCAATGGGTTACCATTATTTACCACCATATTGTCCTTGTATTTTCATATGTATACCATATCCTTTGTAACTATGCTGATACTTTTTTTCAGGTTTGACATACGATGTACGGTTTGCTCTTAGAAAGCATCCGTCACTTTATCGTTGGTAAATACGGAGAGGAGCTTTGGTCGGAGATCGTCAACATTGCCGGGACGTCGTCACACGAGTTCGTCACTCATCGCTTGTACGACGAGAACTGGATCTTCAAGATCGCTAACGCTGCCACCACTGTCCTCGGTGACCTGGACGAGCACATCACCGTAGATGACTGCATGCGACTGTTCGGTGTTTGTTTCGTTAAGTTCTTTTCGTTTTATGGTTACGACCCGATTATTCGCGTCAGTGGTCGTCACTTTCGAGACTTTCTTATCGGCATAGACAGTCTGCACGAGCATATGCGGTTCGGCTACCCAAAGATGAAGTCGCCGACGTTTTACTGCGACGAAGAGACATCTACTGGGATCAATCTTCATTATGAGTCCAGGCGCAAGGGGTTCATGTTCTACGTTGTCGGTCAAGTGGAGGAAATTGCCAGAAAGTTCTACGGCATTTCCAATATCAATGTCAAGATATTGAAGAATGAAAGTTCCCAGAGCTCTCGTGAACAGTGTCACATAGTGTACAGACTGGAGTTCAATAATGAAGGATACAAGCCCCCACCTCCCGATTTCCTAACCGTCGGCACCAAGAAGGCTGTCAGCACCGAGGTGTTCTTCTCCATCTTCCCTTTTAGCCTGGTGATATCACCTGATATGACCCTGAGCATGTTTGGCAATGGGTTGCAGTCACTGCTCGGGAAGCTCGTGCTTGGTCGTGACATCAGGGAAGTGTTCATCTTGAGGAGGCCAAAGACCGATTTCACATGGCACACGGTACTTCAGTAGACAAGTTAACTTATTTTACCAGGCTAAAATGAATCTGATGATATAATTGTTATTGAAATAGTTATTGTATATTGCACTAGATTCTCTTTGTCTTAAAGCGCGCGAGTGACGTGATTATTACGATAGATTCGAAACATTTATTGGATGGTACCCAAAATAATCTAGACCCGATTTTTAAAGTTCCAGATAAATGATATTTGATTGCTTATTTCCCCTTTTTGGAAAAATAAACTCTGCCATAAATGTAAAATATAAAACTGAATATATTTTTGGCTACCCATTGATGAGTCTCATTTTGACTCATAAAATAATAAACACACACGCTATTAAGGCGAAACATGACTGTCCATCCCCTTTTGACGAGCTGTTTTTATTTTTCAGCTTCTGACTCGTAAAGTTGTCTTCGAGCTTCTTTCCAAAGTTCCTTTAATACGCCGACCACAGCCCAAACACCAAGGCTCAACCATGAGTTTGTTCAAAACTGATACGTCATCGAGTAAGGCAGGAAATCAGACCCCCAAACCAGGCAAAGTTGGCGACTCAACCTTTTCTCTTCTCAATGGAAATACACCACCACCAGCACTGCACTTGCGCGGCCAGATGAAGTTCATGCACGACTGGGACAAGTTCCTCTTCATCTGTTCCCCCTTGTAAGTAAACGATCAAGCAAAGGATCCCCTACCTGAAACAGCCTGGTACATATTGCGAGAAACTGTTGAGCATATAATTTTGGGCTTTGGCCAATTTATGTTATATTATAACAAACTAAAAATTTAATACACTTTTCTGTTTAAAAGAGGCCGGCACCAGAAATTTTAAAGCTGTTTCTTATCGTGCCAACGTAAGTAACGTAGCGTAAGAACTACCAAATATAAAAACACTAAATCCGAACAAATGAAATAAATACTTTTTGTCTTTTTTGTTTACTTTTTCAGAGTTATAAATTAGCCCGCGACCAAATTAAACTATATAACATTTCCCCAATGGACATTTCAAGCGTTGTTGTACATGATATCTTTATGGCAAAAATAAAATGCAGGAAACTAATACCGGGCATCGTGTATAAAGTTGCTAACTGATGGTTGCTACTTGCCATGATATCTCTCTTGCTTTCTAGAATTGCAAACCTGGACACAATGCTGCAATCTGGTCTTTACATGAACGACTTGAGCATGCACGACACATCACAAGAGATGGCACTGTCGGGAATCAAACCCCTTCCTCAGCTAGAGTATGCCAGGGATCAGGTAGGTTAAACTTTCCTGCACATTTAGCTTTAATTTAGCGATCGCAGAGAAAAATAGTGTTTAGAGGGGATTTGATTTCGCGAATTAGAAGTTCCATTGACTTGATTTTCTCGTTTTTATTAACGTTAACTAGCAACTGAAATAAGATCAATATATTGATCTTGCAGCTAAATTGCCTGAAAAGTCATTCTTAATGAAAAGTGTTCTTATTCCTCGAGCCCTTACCGATAGTATCGTTCTAACTAGGAGTTTCAATAGAAACTTCGTAATCTGTTTTAAAATTATAAGGTCCGCGGTATTAATTTTTGCTAGTTTAAAAATTCGCGATTTTTTTTACTTAGAAGTACGATTAATCAGAATAAGGTATATGGATGTATTATCATGTAAACGCAGCTTCCTGATGTTTTATGCTATCTGCTGGACGTTTAAGAAACATTGGCGATTTTGGTATAAGGTCTTATTTCCCGTCTCCCCATATTATACCTAGCAATTTGAACAAGGGATAGAGCTGGAAGAGAACATGAGGAAATTGGAAGAAGAGAGACAGCGGAGTGAAGACCTTTTGTACCGTATGGTGCCCAAACCTATCGCGGAGAGACTCAAGAGAGGAGGGAATCCTATCGACACCTGCGAGGTAAAGGATTTATGAATATACATATTATATGGATTTCTATATAGATAGAAATATCAAAGGCCTTATAGATATTCGCATGATAGATATTTGTATTGTATTTACTATTTTATTTAATAGAAAAATCATTCTAGAGTAAGGATGATTGATCGATCGTTTTGTGTAAAAAAAACTCGCATATTTTGAATAATAGAGGTGTGGCGATAATGTTAAATTTTCTATATAACGGCTCATATAAGTTCAGCACCCTTAGTTCGCAGCGGATACCTTTTCCAGCCCTAATTGCTCTACTAGACCCCTTTTTTAACAGTAAAAATCGCTACTTCAACGGTTTACCCCGTCTCCGGCGACTTAAGGTGTACGTTGTAACAGGATTTTCTATTTTGGAATGGCAGGAGTTCGATGCTGCGACAGTACTGTTCAGCTACATGGACGGGTTCACTTCCATCTGTACACGCCTCAACGCCATGCAAGCTGTCACCCTCATCAATAACCTGTTTATCAAGTTTGACTTGCTTACTGAAAAACACAACGTCTACAAGGTATCTATTAAAAGTATAGCTGGACTTAATAATATAACTATGTCTATCAAGTCATCCCGCACTGCATATTACACATTGTAATACATATCCAGCATTGAATACAATATTAGCTACTAACAAGTTACAAGCGAATCGAGGGGAAAACTAAAGAAATCACTTAGCTAAAAGCGAATGCGCGTCCGTGCTCTTTTGATCTTTGTAAGGTATAGAGGATGAATTCTATGCCCCAGCCAAGGCTTGTTCGATTCCTGATACAAGATTCATTTCGCTGTCAGTTTGAGACCCTAGGAGACGCGTTGTACATGGCTGTGTCCGGCGTCCCAGTCCGCACCGAGCACCACGCCGAGCCCATGGCAGCCATGGCTCTGGACATGCTCAAAGCCGTCCAACTTGTCAAAGATCCCATCACCAAAAAGCCGATGACAATCACCGTAGGTAGGTTGTAGTCTATTATACTTTAAGGTTTTTTTTACGGATTTTTCTGTAGCCCCAAAAGTTGCAGACGAACTTATTACATCATTGCTGCCTAAAAGCCTCAACAAACTTTTCAAATTAAATTCAAATCTAAATTCCAATGTTATCTTTCTAAGTCATGTTTACCTCATTGGCTTTCAAAAGGTATCCACTCTGGTCCGGTAGCTGCCGGACTTGTTGGAGAGAGGACGCTGCAGTATTGTCTGTTTGGAGACACAGTTAACATTGCGTCTCGGCTCAGGACAACTGCCTTGGTGAGTTTTGCTGTTAGAAGGGAACAAAATAACAAACGGTTGCTTTGTTAAGACTCGGTTGACCTCCTATTTAAAGTCGTCCAAAGGTGCAATGGCCTTTCAAACTTTTGACAAGTGCGCCAGCAAATGTCATGCTGTTCCTAAACAGCTAGTACCTGCTGTAATATACACCTTTTTCAAAAAAGGTTGTACTCAAGAAGGGCTAACGCTCGAAACGTCAGCGCAACCACTCTGTGTCACAGAGGCGTTTAACATACCTTTTCAACCTTGTGTTGATTCATACCTTCGTCGGAGCAAAAGACGAAGGGCTAACGCTTGAAACGTCAGCGCAACCACTCTGTGTCACAGAGGCGTTTAACATACCTTTTCAAACTTGTGTTGATTCATACCTTGTCTACACCACGCCTACGCAGACCATCTAGTTTTTCTACAGCTTGCATGTAGTCTTTCTAGTTATACCATGGCTCATAGTTAACCTCACGTAAATCGCATTAAAAATGAATTTTGATTTACGCTTATAAATTTCATGTCCATATTCAATGCGGGCTACGAAACATGAATTCTCGAATGAAACCCTTTCTAAAATGGTATATAGTTAAGGATGAATTGATAAATTTTTGCAGTTTTTTAAACAGTACCTTTATATAACCGGATATCCTCTGCGCATTAAACACATGTCTATATTATTTCCAGCCAATGAGGATACATATCAGTGAAAACTGCAGAGAATGTCTTGAAGAGAGTGACTTTATCACCGAGTTTCGCGGAGAAATAGAACTAAAGGCGAGTCTTCAACAATGCATACATTTTAGAAAAACTTCCTTCCGCTTCTATTAACATTGTGTGTTGTTGCATTTGTAGGGGAAAGGGAAAATGCGAACTTTCTGGTTGACTGGGAAAACGTTACAAAAAGGAAAGTAAAAAAGTCATTCAAATTGACTATTTACAATTCTTTATTATGTAAAGATGTACATTGTGGATAATTTACACGTATTAATTCCACTCATGAATATTTCACAAATGACGAAAAATTGTCAGGGGAGTAGATTTGATGCAGCTAACTCAGACCCACTGTTTGCAGTTCCTCAAACCAAAACCCTAATGCCCCCTAGAGATAGATGGATTCTTTTCTCAGAACCATCTATTGTTTTCGAGGGAATTTCGTTTAGTAAGCTTCCTTAAAAAAACAATGAACACAAGCACGTAGTTTCTTCATCTAACGAGATAGCAGCAGAACACAAGACTAAAACAGTGTAAATTTAATTGAGATGTTTCAGCTCAATGGCTTGAAAAATGAGAAATTTGCATCACTTCTTTAAAAAATGTAAATACATTCAATAGAAATCAAGCGGGTATCGAATGTCACATCTCTCCAGTGCCATGCATTTTGTACGTTGAAGCTGATGTTTTGCACTTCAAACGTGACACTCGAACCATGTCCGACACTCGTTTTGCAACAGCTACGAGGCCGTGGCTAGGAAATTGTGTTCAGGAGGGCAAAGCTCAGAAATTTGTTGTATTTGCTTCGTGGACAGACGCTATTTTTTTAACGTCTTTTGTAAATTCCTAGTCTACTAAGTGGGTACCTGCTTCTGGCCCTGAACTAGCAAATTGTATTTACAAGAGTAGACTAATACACAATAAGGTTATAAGGTTATAGCTCCGAGTAATTGTTCTTCGCAGCCACATTGGTGTGATAATCTTTCTCTTTCTCTTACCAAGCACGTGTTTTATTACTCTGCGTAAACTAGCTTACTGCCCACGTTAAGAAACACAGATATTTCATCTCTAGTGTAAACAACACATTTGATACTGTTGCCGAGATAAATAAATTACTCCTCGGACATAGGGCGAGTGGGATATGAATAAAAAACGTACTGAGAGATGTATCTAGAAAGATATGTTTTAAAAACATTGAATCTAAGTTGAATTGTGGTCCATGAATAAATAGGATATATATTAGATGTACAAATATCTTGAGCCTTCTACTACAAATAATAAAAACTTAATTGACATGTATGTCCTTCTGTTGTGAACGTCGGTCTATACATCTGTAGTTTTTGGTTCATTGGTCGTAGTAGCCTGGTGTGTCAGATTCTTTCTCTCTCGTCCTATTAACCAGTATGTTTTCATCTCCCCCTGTATCCCCTAGTAAGCAAACAAATAACTAAAGTTAGGACAACGCGTACTAAAAACACTTTTTCAGAGCCCTTATAACTATGATGAGATGTTTTGAAAGGCTTAGCTTTCTAGACAAGCCTTTCCCTTTTTATTTCATATAAATACACAATAGAATCAGGTATTTCTATTATCAGGTCATCCTAAACCCTAATGAGAGGTTCCTATAGAATACCTTAAGTAGAATTGTTCCGCGAAATTCTGTATGGAACTCTGTGTTGAGGAGGCATTCATTGCAGCTGTTGCTAATGTGGATCCGCATGGGCTGAAATACAAAACAATAATAACCGTTCGATTAACCACTCCTTTAATTATTGTTAACAATTTGTTTATTTGCCATAACACTTCAAAGTTACCACCCACGATTGAAGTTTAATACCTTATTAATGTTTATTGAAAGCATCTTTTCAGTCACTTTTGCCGCCATTTTGTCATCCTAGCAAAGTACCAAGTATCGAAAAGCATCCATTTTCATCGACTTATTTGGGAAAGCCAATGCAATATTTTCGATTGAATTTTGTAAATAAAGTAGATAACTTTACAAGGTCTCCTAATTGAGTTATCAAAATTATTCGCTCATTTATTCGATACCAGTTACTGATAACAATCGACGTTATTTGAATATGATGAGTAAATTGTGTCCTTGGTTTTTGTTTATACTTCACAAAGTGAATAAAGTATCCTGCAAAATTTAGGTATTCCTTTCACCACTCGCTGGTACTCTCGACCAATCAGCGCGCGAGAGCTGGTGGTGTCTTTTCATTATAAGTATTACAAGCTCTTACAAGTGCTGTAGTGCGCAGACGAGATGCGATGTTCACGGTGTGTCCGAAAAGACAATACTGTGGCGTCCTTTTCCCCACCACGCCAGCCACAACGGCCCCAGAATGCATTCCTGAAGTACACAATACGTGGCCAGGTTTATTTAACTTAAAGTGACACTGTGGTACACAATACACCTCTATGATAATACATTACACCCTGACTTCTGGTACACAATACACCTCCATGATAATACATTACACACTGACTTATGGTACACAATACACCTCTATGATAATACATTACACACTGACTTGTAATACACAATACACCTCCATGATTACACATTACACACTGACTTCTGGTACACAATACACCTCCATGATTACACATTACACACTGACTTCTGGTACACAATACACCTCCATGCTTACACATTACACACTGACTTGTGGTACACAATACAACTCCATGAATACACGTTACACACTGACTTGTGGTACACAATACACCTCTATGATAATACATTACACGCTGACTTGTGGTACACAATACACCTCCATGATTACACATTACACACTGACTTCTGGTACACAATACACCTCTATGATAATACATTACACACCGACTTGTGGTACACAATACACCTCTATGAATACTTATTACACACTGACTTGTGGTACACAATACACCTCCATGAAAATACATTACACACTGACTTCTGGTACACAATACACCTTCATGAATACTTATTACACACTGACTTGTGGTACACAATACACCTCTATGATAATACATTACACGCTGACTTGTGTTACACAATACACCTCCATGATTACACATTACACACTGACTTCTGGTACACAATACACCTCCATGATTACACATTACACACTGACTTGTGGTACACAATACACCTCTATGATAATACATTACACGCTGACTTGTGGTACACAATACACCTCCATGATTACACATTACACACTGACTTCTGGTACACAATACACCTCCATGCTTACACATTACACACTGACTTGTGGTACACAATACAACTCCATGAATACACGTTACACACTGACTTGTGGTACACAATACACCTCTATGATAATACATTACACGCTGACTTGTGGTACACAATACACCTCCATGATTACACATTACACACTGACTTCTGGTACACAATACACCTCTATGATAATACATTACACACTGACTTGTGGTACACAATACACCTCTATGATAATACATTACACACTGACTTCTGGTACACAATACACCTCTATGATAATACATTACACACTGACTTGTGGTACACAATACACCTCTATGAATACTTATTACACACTGACTTGTGGTACACAATACACCTCCATGAAAATACATTACACACTGACTTCTGGTACACAATACACCTCCATGAATACTTATTACACACTGACTTGTGGTACACAATACACCTCTATGATAATACATTACACCCTGACTTGTGGTACACAATACACCTCCATGATTACACATTACACACTGACTTGTGGTACACAATACACCTCTATGATAATACATTACACACTGACTTGTGGTACACAATACACCTCCATGATAATACATTACACACTGACTTCTGGTACACAATACACCTCTATGATAATACATTACACCCTGACTTGTGGTACACAATACACCTCTATGATAATACATTACACACTGACTTGTAATACACAATACACCTCTATGATAATACATTACACACTGACTTGTGGTACACAATACACCTCTATGATAATACATTACACACTGACTTGTGGTACACAATACACCTCTATGAAAATACATTACACCCTGACTTCTGGTACACAATACACCTCCATGATAATACATTACACCCTGACTTGTGGTACACAATACACCTCTATGATAATACATTACACACTGACTTGTAATACACAATACACCTCTATGATAATACATTACACACTGACTTCTGGTACACAATACACCTCTATGATAATACATTACACCCTGACTTGTGGTACACAATACACCTCTATGATAATACATTACACACTGACTTGTAATACACAATACACCTCTATGATAATACATTACACACTGACTTGTGGTACACAATACACCTCTATGATAATACATTACACACTGACTTGTGGTACACAATACACCTCTGTGATAATACATTACACCCTGACTTCTGGTACACAATACACCTCCATGATTACACGTTACACACTGACTTGTGGTACACAATACACCTCTATGATAATACATTACACGCTGACTTGTGGTACACAATACACCTCCATGATTACACATTACACACTAACTTCTGGTACACAATACACCTCCATGATTACACATTACACACTGACTTGTGGTACACAATACACCTCTATGATAATACATTACACGCTGACTTGTGGTACACAATACACCTCCATGATTACACATTACACACTGACTTCTGGTACACAATACACCTCCATGATAATACATTACACGCTGACTTGTGGTACACAATACACCTCCATGATTACACATTACACACTGACTTCTGGTACACAATACACCTCCATGATTACACATTACACACTGACTTGTGGTACACAATACACCTCTATGATAATACATTACACGCTGACTTGTGGTACACAATACACCTCCATGATTACACATTACACACTGACTTCTGGTACACAATACACCTCCATGATAATACATTACACGCTGACTTGTGGTACACAATACACCTCCATGATTACACATTACACACTGACTTGTGGTACACAATACACCTCCATGATTACACATTACACACTGACTTGTGGTACACAATACACCTCTATGATAATACATTACACACTGATATCTGGTACACAATACACCTCCATGATTACACATTACACACTGACTTGTGGTACACAATACACCTCTATGATAATACATTACACGCTGACTTGTGGTACACAATACACCTCCATGATTACACATTACACACTGACTTCTGGTACACAATACACCTCTATGATAATACATTACACCCTGACTTGTGGTACACAATACACCTCCATGATTACACATTACACACTGACTTGTGGTACACAATACACCTCCATGAATACTTATTACACACTGACTTGTGGTACACAATACACCTCTATGATAATACATTACACCCTGACTTCTGGTACACAATACACCTCCATGATTACACATTACACACTGACTTGTGGTACACAATACACCTCTATGATAATACATTACACACTGACTTCTGGTACACAATACACCTCCATGAATACTTATTACACACTGACTTGTGGTACACAATACACCTCTATGATAATACATTACACCCTGACTTCTGGTACACAATACACCTCCATGATTATACATTACACACTGACTTGTGGTACACAATACACCTCTATGATAATACATTACACATTGACTTGTGGTACACAATACACCTCTATGATAATACATTACACACTGACTTGTGGTACACAATACACCTCTATGATAATACATTACACACTGACTTGTGGTACACAATACACCTCTATGATAATACATTACACACTGACTTGTAATACACAATAACACCTCCATGATTACACATTACACACTGACTTCTGGTACACAATACACCTCCGTGATTACACATTACACACTGACTTGTGGTACACAATACACCTCTATGATAATACATTACACATTGACTTGTGGTACACAATACACCTCTATGATAATACATTACACACTGACTTGTGGTACACAATACACCTCTATGATAATACATTACACACTGACTTGTGGTACACAATACACCTCTATGATAATACATTACACACTGACTTGTAATACACAATAACACCTCCATGATTACACATTACACACTGACTTCTGGTACACAATACACCTCCGTGATTACACATTACACACTGACTTGTGGTACACAATACACCTCCATGATTACACATTACACACTGACTTGTGGTACACAATACACCTCCATGAATACTTATTACACACTGACTTCTGGTACACAATACACCTCCATGAATACTTATTACACACTGACTTGTGGTACACAATACACCTCTATGATAATACATTACACACTGACTTGTGGTACACAATACACCTCCATGATTACACATTACACGCTGACTTGTGGTACACAATACACCTCTATGATAATACATTACACGCTGACTTGTAATACACAATACACCTTTTTGATTACACATTACACCCTGACTTTTGGTACACAATACACCTCCGTGATTACACATTACACACTGACTTGTGGTACACAATACACCTCCATGATTACACATTACTTACTGAGCCTGTGGTACACAAAACGCCTACATGATTACACATTACTTACTGAGCCTGTGGTATACAATACTACTCCATGATTACACATTACTTACTGATCCTGTGGTACACAAAACGCCTCCATGATTATACATTACTTACTGACTTGGGTACACAATACACCGCAGATTAAACATTACTTAATGACTTGTGGTATACACAATACACCTCCAAGTCTACGTATTGCTTTTTTTCCCAACATGATGGGAAAATGTATGTAATATTTTTGTACTTTTATGATTGTCTAAAAGTGTAGGGTCCTCTCTTATTGATTAAGCAGACTAACCAATAGTAATGGTGAGTAAGGCATTAGAGCAGAATTTCTTGATCTCATCCATTGCGTCGATCATATCAAGGGCCATTGCCGCCATAGGCTCCGCATGACGCGCCTTCGGCACAGGTGCTCCGCTAACCGCCATGTAAATCGCGTCGCCAAGGGTCTCAAACTGAAAAAAAATTCAGGAAGCTTCATCGTTATTAGCTTTTTTTATCCAAATGTTTGCATCAATTTTGCGGTAGTGCGATTACCTTTAGTATACTACAATGTAAATCAAAAGCCTGAGATCACAAAAATCAACATCGCTCTTCAACAATAAAAAAAAACAATTTAGGGAGCTAGTATCAAATCGTGCGCGCATATTTCCACGACCCTTTTCCAGAATGTTGGCAAGAATATCTCAATATTGCAAACCTGGTTCATTCGCGCGAGTGTTTTTTTTGGTATTTATGTAAATCGCATGTCATCGGGTAGACTATATCTATCAATTCAAAAAGGTTTTGTGGCCCTTTATCAAGCATCACTCCCTAATTCTCCGTACTTCTTTTTGCACTAGGAAGTAATGTTTTAGTGTCAATGTACCTTATAGACGTCATGCTTCTCACTGAGCTTGTCGAAGACCGTGAACATGGTGTTGACCACGCTCACCACCTCCATGGCCGACACGTGCGAACAGAGCTGCACAAACCCGTCCAGGTAGCTGAACAGTATGGTTACGCAGTCAAAATGCTGGGAAAGTGATATACGACTGGTTATAGCTCTTTGCAACTGCCCCACAAATACAACTAATAAAGATTGTCAACACTTTCTCGTCGTATTATATGTTGTCTAGAAGAAACTGCTTTCGGGCAAAAGACGAGTTTATCTCCCGCCTAATTCTGTGGAACTTAGGCCACCGCCCCGTCAGGTCTCGCAAGCTGTTGTGGGAGACATCTCGGCCGTATGATGATGATTATATATTAAGTGACGCCTATTGAGTTATTTGGATTCTGGTGTCACTCACTTGGCAAGTGTCGATGGCGTCCTGTCCCTCTTTTAGTCGATCCGCGATCTGCTTGGGGATCATTTGGTAAAGCAGTTGATTACTGCGCATACGCTCACGCTCAACTCGCTTCATGTTTTTTTCAAGTTCCCTGCTTTTTTCTAAAAGCTGATAAACAAATTTGGTTTGGAGTGAGTGAGTGAGTGAGTGAGTGAGTGAGTGAGTGAGTGAGTGAGTGAGTGAGTGAGTGAGTGAGTGAGTGAGTGAGTGAGTGAGTGAGTGAGTGGGTGGGTAATTTTTTTTAAATGAATTAAGTTAGTGGGGTTGTAAGGGATGTATTTGCAGGGGCATATCTAGTGAAAACGAAGGGAGGGGTCCAGGGTAGTAATTTACTGACCACAGATCAATTAAGTTCAAACCGGACATCCTTTGCTCTGGTAATAGGTCACTAGATCCATCTAGAAATTTTTATATACAAATACAGACATAAAATTAACCGTCTTCTTAACTACCAGCGAAGGGGTCAACCGGAGCCGAACTCATCTCGTCACATGAGCAGGGTGGGGTCCTGACCGCTCAGACCCCCTCTGGACACGTGCCTGATTAATTACTTGGTGTGTTTTTGTTTACCACAGGTACCTGGTCTCTTGCATATTCTAGCTGTTGCAAAGGCTGGATTCCTGAGAGCACCATCTCCTGTGATCGATCGTGCATTCCAAGGTCACTCATGTACACGCCACAGCGCATCATCTCATTAAAACCTCCTATACTGAAAGAAAGATACCACGGTTCACAAACAAGCGCAATTTTTATGTAAAGGAGCAATTTGTACGCCAGGAGTACTGTCTGTCCTCTAAGGCTAGTATTTTTTATCAAAACTATAAATTAAATCAGAAAAGGGAAAATTGAGGGAAAATTTGGTTCTTGAGAGGAATCACAGGTCCCAAGCGCATGAGGCATCTCGCCTTTGCTTAGGGGCTCGATTCCCGGTCAAGACAGTATCTTTCTGTTTCTCGGCCCTGTTTGACTTGTTGAACGTATGTAATTTACTAGAAACAACAACTATGCTTTCTGGAGCTTTTTGGACGCCTTTGTTTGTTGTATAGATACGTTGTATGTATACAAGTTGTATTAATGTTTTTTCAGGGCAACTATTTTTTTCTACCAACGTGGATCATTCAAATCTTGAAACGACAAACCTTGGGTCACGGAGGCGAGAGGACCATTTATAGAAGTTCGTCAGTTAACAGGCAAAAATAATTTTGGATGACAAGGTTCGTTATATTGTCATGAATGTATATTTTGGCAAAGATACTTACACAGGAGAACAGACAAACAACACTTTGTTGTTCTGTTTGATATACTTCATCTCTCCCTTTAGATGTATCCTTGGCTGCTTCTTAACATTATCCTGAGGACTGTCGCTGTAAATACTGTCTCTTCGCTTACTCGGTGATGGTAGCGACACTGTAACTCCATCTGATTCCTCTTCACTCAAGCTATCGCATACCTCTTTATCTGACTTTTCTTGATTCTGAATGTAGGTTCTTGCGTTGGAGTTTTTGTGGCGACATAAACGTTCAGTGCGTTCAACTGGATGCGTTCCTGGCGATTTGTAATATTTCCTGGCATTGCTCGGTCTAATGTGAGGAGTTTGTTTGACCCATACGACATCTTTGTTTATCGTGTCTATGTACATGTCATTCCCGTCACAATCATCTCTTACAAAAGTCGTGGAACCATTTCTCAACATGACACCATCTTCCGTGGTAATAACTGTGTCACAAGCAGACATGATAAAGCCCGATTTGTTCTCGCGTTTGCCGTTTTTACTTGCAACATCTTTAACCTCCTCGCCATCTTCGTCAATCAGCATCGGAATGCACCTCAGATTATCAACTACTCTGGAGAGTATCCCGACTTTTTCACTTTTCTTTGCCTGGCGAACCTCTTCGGGTGGATTCTTTGCTGTTTCTTGACGTTTTGTTGTCCGGGATTCCTTCGCATCGGCAATAGGAAGACCATGCGCCCCAAATCCAGATGATCGATGGTCAACCTTTATCCAGCTCAATTCTTTTGCTCTACCAGGGATTCTATTCTCATAGCCAAAGTTATTCTCTTTGTTTTGTACTCCGTTGAAATTACTATCCAGTCGCTTCTTCCTCTTGAAGTCCGTTCGCGCTTGGTGATAGGATGCTTGTAGTTTTTCTATGTTTCGCACAGCACCCGTCTCAACAATGGATGGCAAATTAGACACTAACTCAAACGCAGCTCGCCAAACTTGTAGCTAAAAATGATACATATTAGAGTTACAGATACTAGGGTAACAAACATTGCAACAAGGTCGTTTTACGGAATATTTCGGAGAAAATTCGTATGAAATTAGAAAATTCTCCCCAGCAGACATTAAAACACGAAGGCGCGGTATAAAAGGGTGCTTCCATTGAAAGCATCGGCTCATTTGTCAATCAACCGCTTTGATACCTAGTCATTTATGTGAGATTGTGGCTCTGACTTAAAAGTCTATAAGCGGTTTCTCTTTCTATAAGAGACTATAGGTTCATTAAAGATTCTAGCCGTATGAGGCTGCGATCCGTGATAAGTTGCCAGTTTTTTATAAGAATCTTTAGAAGATTATGTTTAGCCGGGTGGAACCTCATGACAAAATATTTAGATTCGTTTATTAGATGCCATGTTTGCCTCAAAACGCATTTTGCCTGTCCGTGAATTCAACACTCGCCGTTATGTATGTTGTGAAATCGCGTAACCGTATCTAGAATAAGTTGCGGATTTCGGCTTAGAAGGTGGCAAGTGAGGAATTTGTTCTCAACGAACGTAGGCCATCTCCCTAGACACAAACCCTTCTTATAACTAAGAGGGTGGCAAGAGGAGAGAATGCGTGTACTGAAAAGTTTCAGGAAGCTATGGACATCAAGGATATTTAAATACATTAATCCTTAAAACCTTAGGTGACATATTATATGTCTTTGTGGTGGAATTTGTCGTTCTTTAATGTTTCACGTCTATGGGAGCGTTGCTCGACCCGACATAAGCGCTTTCTTTGTGCATGTTAAGTTTCTTTGAGTTATTTAGGACATATCTGCAGTACAGCTCACTCCTGTTTTAATAGATTTCTTAAAATCAAACAGGAAGATTTGAGGCTGCCGAGAATCGCCACTGTAACTCGCAGAATTCAAAGTGCACTTTGGATAAATCTGGCTTTTTCTGAGAGAGGGCTCGCTCATCTCGTCTAAGGTGCCTTCCGATGTCATCGTTTGATGAAAAATCGGCGGGCGGTTATAGCGTTTACAAGACCGGTTTCGGACTCTTAATGAAGAGACCTTCGTCAGTTGTTTTTCGCTAGGTTGCTAATGAGGACTTCGAAAAGTATGCTCGATTAGCGGATTGTGACAGGAAGTCACGGGCCCGTGTCTGCTATAGGTATGGTGCACCACCCTCCCCCTTACTTTTCACCATATCCACCATTTGCCACATAGCCCTGTGCCTTGGCCATGGTACTTGCAGTGTTGACTGTCTGCTATAGGTATGGTTAACCACCCCTCCCCCTTACTTTTCACCATATCCACCATATCCATCATTTGCCACATAGCCCTATGCCATGGCCATGGTACTTCCAGTGCTATGTGTCTGCTATACCTTGGTACTTGTAATTCTGAATAGCTCCTATATATGCTAAGTATGGGTCTATAGGACCATCCCTCCCCTTAAGTTCTATGCTACAGTGTTATATTACACTGCCAATGTGAGACAGTGTTGGACAACCCCTCGCTTTGTTGTGTGCTATTTTAGTACAGAACTTACAAAAAACAGATTATTTTCTGCAATGCCTTTTCTTCCTGTCTTCTTTTCCTTTTCTCCCCATTTTAGGTGCTTCTTTTCAGAGTACAATGCTCTTAATATTTCACCGTATGTTTGATTGAAATACGAATGCTACCGGCCAAGAAAAGTTCGAAGAAATGAGGCAAAATCGCTCCACTAAATATGTTTTCTAAACACGCTAAGATTGGCAAAGTTAAGCTCTGCTTGCACCCATAATCCCCTAGGATAGACTGCTAAGCAATAACTTTGGTCATTGCAAGCCCAAGCTCACCAAATCCTTCCCTAGGAGGGTCGGGAAGGTAAGCATACCAAAAATGGCGTCGAAGGGAAAGGCGGGAGATTTGACTTTCCTGCTAAATTTGTGATGTTTAAAGGGACTATGCCATCAGTTACACATCTCGTTTATGAAATGATATAATATTTTCTAATATTGCAATGCTAGTTTCCGTCTCTGGTCTAAATGGCGAGTTACAAACTATGACATAGCCCTTCTAATTTCATGATAACTTACATTTTCCCAGGTGAATTCCGTCTTTGGTCGCCTCAGCGTGAAGGCATCTGTCACTTTCGCGCCCAGTAATTCCTTCCCTAGTATACTCAACAAGCTATGACCCGCCATGCTGATCCTCATGTTGGCAGAAATCACGAAGCTGAACGGGAAAATGTTAAAGAAATTCTCCAAAGGCATCGACTTTAAGTTGGGTGCTTCATGTATCACCGGGAGACTCAGTAAGTCTGGCGCCAAGGGCTTCGAGGCGTGGTTATCGAAGGTAAGTCTGTAGGCAACATGACACTGGTTCGTGGTCTCTGTAATTGCCAAGATGTCTATCTGTATGGACATATCATAGAACTGTTTCACGACTTCGTGCATTTGACCGATGACATAATGCTTGAATCCTTTTCTCTTTGATCTGTAATGCAGCGTCAAGCCAGTACTTGTTTCTTCCGTGCAATGGAAAGTGGGAGACTCCATCTTGGGGTAGCCGAACCTCATCTGCTCGTGAATGGTATCGATCCCATTCAGGAAGTCCCTCAGGTGACGACCAAACACTTTGATGACTTTATCATAGCCGTAATTACTGAAAAACTTCACGAAGCACTTTCCGAAGAACTGCATAAAGTCATCTTTCCCCCACCCCATTTCTTTGCCGAGCACCTTCGCTGATCCCTCAGCAAGCTTCTGGAATATCGCATCGCTATACCGCTGGTGAGTGACGAACACGTGGTGCTCCACTCCTGCTAAAAATCTGATTTGGTCCCAGACCCCCTCGCCATGCAGCTCCTTGATGTAGTGCTGGATGCTCTCTAGAAGCATGCCATACATAGTGGTGCTCCGCTGACCAGTATAGTCACATCAAACCTGAACAAACGATAGAAAGTAGTAAAGAATATATATGAAAAAAAGATTTGAAATCACTGAGTGACAATTCTGCCTTCATCAGGGAGCTGCTATTGCCATATAACTTACTTAAGATTACGCTTCAAAATAATTATATTTTTGCAGATGGCGACATAACTATAGGCGAAGTTTGCGATAGTTGTGAAGCCTGAGGCGTCTATTATGTTTACTAGAAATGCACTTTCATGCCATCAAAAGTATCCATTTAAGTACGCGTCGCGGCTTGACACAAAAACACGTGACAGCTCTTTCACGTGCGGCGTTCTTGAACGCTGAACGGTTTATCAAAAACGGTTTATCAAAAACATTAAAAAAAAACTACCATCTGGATTATATTCGTAAACGAAAAAATAAACCTAGTAATCGAAAGACGACGACTTTGCTCGAGAGTTTATTCATGTTAACGTTTAATTCACTGTTGCACTCTACCATTTTTGTGTACATCTATTTCTGCCTTATCTAGGGAAGTCTCATTGATTTGTGCACTTCTTTGTTCTTGGAATGCGAAAGGAAAATTATAACTGTTGAATTATTATGCATTCTGAGATCATTGCTTTGATTTCTAGTTTTTATTCAGTATACACCTATATCAAAAAACGTCAGTGGAAACGGCAAATGGCGATTGGCAAATCTTATTTGTCTTTTTTGTCCATCTAGAAATAGCAATAATAGTTCTGATAGATGAGACATGACTTATAAAAAACATAGTGTTTTTATTTATTTTAGAACCTCACAACGAACAACTAAAAAACAGACTTGTGTTTTCAGGCCGATTTCTACACATCGCCATCATCTTATCTTTTATATTGAACATTTTGCAATGAGTCTTGTTTTTTTTTACTCAAAAGATTTTACGGTATAATCAAAGAAAAAAAATATGAAAAAAAATCAGATGAAAAAAAAAATGAAAGGCACTGATAAAAAGCAAACCATTCCGACAACACGTTCGAGTAATAGTACAAGACATACAGCTGTTTTTCTAATCCCTTACATTCTTAGTCCACGGAAAAAAATGTCAAAGCATTAGTATCGGGGACGGCTATATTTCGTTTTCAATAGTCACGCTTAAAAGCATAGAAGCAAGCAAGAATATGGTTCAGAAAGAAAGTTCAAATATAGACATTACTGTGGTTCTTGTTAGGCCTTAGTTTTACCTGAGTTTTCAGGCGCCTCGTCCAATACTTCACAACAAGCTGTAACGAGAGCGATTGTAACAATAGATGTCCCCATTTGTGACACCGAAACGTTTTTTAAAGGTTTCTGATATTTAGAGCTAATCACGGTAGTTTATTAGCCTCTTTAAACAATACTGCCGGTGCAATAAATCCATATTTTCAATAAGGCTTTTTAAACGAAAGTGATGATGGCGAGATATGTCCCGTGTGACCGGGCGCCTTTTATAATGACCCTTTATCATAAATTGAGAACCTTAATGAAATGATTAGAAATAAAGGCATTGCTGGAAGGCACATTCGTAAGCGTAGTTCTCATATTAGGAATAATAATGGCCCAGTCTTTCACGGACGCAGTCGTCAAGAGAAATATTAATGACTATTAAGTCAGCGTTTGGTGTAAGTTCAGTGGTCAACTTCAAAATCATATTGGCTAAGCGATTTGTCCGCGGGGAAAATAAAATCGTGCAGTGCAATTTTATATCATTAATGTCAAAAGTTTTCATTATCGGCTGTTGAAAACATTAGTGAAGCATTGTATAGCTGTAGACAAAAAAATTGAAAAGCAATACCCAATATTTTAAATAGAGAACCACGTCCAATTTCCAGTCGCAAAGCGTTTCCTTGTTAATAGTATGCTTGAGGCGTGTGTTTTTCTGGTGTGCGCCGAGATGTAGCCGCCATCTTGTATTATTCTGGCCGCGGACGAACTGGGGAGGAGAGCAAAACAACATGGCGGCCGCGACTTGGCGCAGAGCGAAAAACACTGGATAAACATATCAAAGAAACCCCGGTTAAACGCCTCCAAGCGCTTCCTTATTAACAGTGATGTTTCGTGTAAAACGTTTATAAGAACCTTAAATTTAAGAACCTTCTAGCCTAAAATTATCAAATTAGAACCCTTTTATAATTGTGATACATTATTTATCTATGTATCTTACATATCAGTTAAACATAATAATGAAAATTGAAATAATTACTTTAAGGGATAGGAGGTCTGTTTTTTTTTTACAAATTAATTTATCAATAACTCTTCCATTCATTGTTATCTCTATATCAAACCAAATAAATTAATCTGGAATTGTAAAGAAATACATATAAAAATTAGAACCTATCTAAGAAATGTCACAAAGCACCCATATAAGAACCTGCTTAAGGTTACATCCAAAAAAAAAAAAACTAAGTTCTTACATACGCGGGTGTTTACCTAAAAAAAAGTAAGCAACAAAGGGGTTCTTCTTAGTAAGTTTAGATCAAATAATCAATTTTATTTATTTATTAGCATATATTCAATGTATTTATTCCTTTTATTTATTTTCTATCATTTATTCAGTTAGAATTTATGCATATGGTTTTCGAGCTTAAAATTTCGAAAAACTAATGCCGTGATTCTAACATTGCACGATACCTCTGTTTATGAATAGTTTTAGCTCTACGAGTCGCTTAGCAATTCTGTAATCCTAGAATGTAATCAGCGGGAATTTTAGAGAATTTTAGGAATCACTAAAACCAAACTAACAAAAACATCTGCGTTTTGTTGAATTTTCGAGTGTGCGAAACAATATCACGATTGGGCACGAAAAAAGAAACAGCTATCTTTCTTTATGTAATAAGCAAAACAAAACAAGATAAATGTGCGTTATATAAAGGTAAAATCATGAAACTTACTAAATATTTCAAAGGAATTTGATCAAGCTACTCATAAAGTATTCCTAAGCAAAAATCCTTGTTGCCACTCACTTTTTAAAATCCTTGTTTTTTTTCGTCACTTGCATACGGCGATACTTGACTGGAATAGAATGGTAAATAAAAACTATAGGTCGGCGTCGAAGCTTTTTGTTTTTAAAAGCAATGTCAAATGGTAGCGGTTTTGCGGCGTTTTTAAAGCAGTATAGTAAAAGGCCTTCGTCTTTTTAATCATTAGTGGGCTATCGAGTTTAACTAAATCAACTTACCCTGCTAATCTTGCAGACGGAATGAATAAATAGTGATTAAATCTTTGGCGTGAGCAATTTTGAAAGTGTTTGCGGATTCTCGTGTCAAGTGACGGATTGCCAAAGCTGAACAAATACTGATGAAACGTATTTTTACGATACAGGCTTATTCTCCTTAACTGAACCTCGAATAGAGGTATCTTACACAAAAACCCTAAGGACTCCTTATAAGCACTACATAATTACACATTAGCAAAGCAAATCTGATTGGCTGAACTGTAATCCATATGTGAAACTTTTTCTCATTCTTCATTTAGTTGGAAATTCTCAAAATGACCTTCTCAGTTGCTTAGTAACTGAAGATAGAGAATGACTAGAATGGCTAGTAAATGTTTTAACCAGCTATGGACATAAAAATCTGGTTGTTTATGCTGTATTTTCTATGTATTTGTATTTATCATATTTATTGCCATTCAAATGTCAAATATTACATGTCACATAAAATATTTTACTTTGCATTATTTCACTCGCTTGCGTTGTTCGCTTGTGTGGCCCACTGCCCAGTAAAACGTTAGGGCTATAAGCAATATATATTAAAGGGAATTCAAGGCAATCAAATATATTTTCTTCAAGCCTCGAAATTAAAAAAAAAAAACGTGTGACTTCGCTGTTATTCTTTTGTAATTTACCTATGCATATTATCGATAGTTGACAATACATATTGTTGGACATGCATCGATATTAGATACATACTGTCTTAACAAAAATGTGACAATATCAGGGGAAATATGTAAATTTAAAGAAAATTTATTTCCCCCCCACAAATGTCATAAAAAAGAAACCGGCAACTCAAAGGATGCCTTCGTAAAACCCAGCGGAAAAATAATGTGGTTATTTCCATTTACTTAAATCAAATTAATGCTTTCACGGTGCTACTATGATATTACAAAAATTCGGCTGCCTTTCAGTCGTCTCAATTCGCCCAATCTCGGCCGATCTGTTAGCCCTTAGCTACTCCGTGTGTGGCTAACAGGTCCGTATACGGCTAGCTCAGTCAATCTAATGTTTGGCCTTCGACAAATCATTAGTTTTGATAAAAAAAAATGTTTTGGTCTTAAATGTCAGAATAGCGTCCCAAAAAAATTATCTGAGGATCTCGACATTTAGCCATTATTACCACCGTGTTTTAGTACGCCATCTTATTTTTTAGCCTTTCCAATAATAAAAGCTTAATTCATAAACCAGATTCAACGATGTTTTGAATAGGAATTTTTTTTTAATTGTTAAACTGTTAAACTGTCAGTGAAATTAATTATGTAACAATTGGAGGTTCGCCTTTAAATTGCTTGAAGATGTATAATGCAACTTTGAGAAGGGGGCATGGGGGAGATGTGGGAAACGCTAACAAAATGCACATCCGTTTCCTTAGGGGACGTCGATTTAAACCTAAGATGGGAGTATGGAGCGAAGGCTTTTACTTCAAGCATTAAACAGCCCAATTATAAATAAAAATAAGCTGTGTTATTATATAGCTAAGATAATGCGGGCGTTGTGATTTGTTCATTCAGCGATACGAGATTTTCTTACAGCCAATAAGATGTATAAATAATTTTTTTAGAAAATCTCGGAATTTGTTTCGATTTTTAGAATTTTAGATAGGAAAAAAACAGTTGTGTTGCATGTGTCTTGCTTAGATGTTACACTGACTCCAGAATTAGCAATCCAGAATATGTAATAAATCAACAGATTGGGTGTTGTTTGTACTTATGGGCAGCGGAGCACACATGTGTCGACTGTGCAACTAATCAGCTGTGTTACTCTTTGCGTTTTCTTTTTTAATCCGTCTAGGCCTATCGTAGAATCTTTTAAGCTCCCTCTTTATACCTTCCCCGTTATAATGTAAAAAAAGATCATATTTCATCAGTTCCACTTAGTTTTGCAGCTGTAAGTATGCAAACGACTCTTGACATTAATTGCTATTACATAATACTTTTTATGGTGTAAACAGCCCTTGATCTACGCGTGCCTTGAAACCTACTTTTTTTTCATAATTATTATTATTATTATTTAAGCTTTAACGGAATTCACCGGATTGTTTAGCAGGTGGCGGGAGAAAACATTCGGTACTTCATTTCTTGCATAATGTGTGATACTGTAAAGAAAACTCGATTTCGAAAGAAATTCATAATGAATTAAGAAAGAAAAGAAATTTGCCCTTGCTATCATTTTTTAAATATGAGTTTTGACGAATTTAGCGTTCCTCTCATAAAAAAAACATTCTATCTTATATGGATTTTAATAGTGTTGCAAATAATTATAGTATTCATCGATCTTTCCATCGGAGACATGTATTATTAAAAGTAAACAATTACCTATTGTGAATATATAACTTGCAAGAGGTAATGTTATTGAATGTCGAAAATGTCTTATTGGGATGTTAACAAAAAACGTCACTAGTAGTTGCGCTTAGATATTACTCATAATGGCGAAAAACTCTTGATTTCTAAGTGAAGGGGTAACCACAGGTAGCCCAGGCAATGGTTGCTTGTTCGTAGTTCGGAATTCGGCTGTTCTGAGAGGGGACGAGTAAAGCGTTTTTTTTTTTTTTTTTTTAATGTTGTCAAAAAAATTGCCTTAGAACTTAAAACATGCCTTGTGGTTGTCAAATTCACGTGTAATACACGATTTTGGGGGGGGTTTCTTAACGGGATTTATGACTTATCTCCCCCTACTAAGGAAAGAAACAAGGTTGGAGGCGCCATTTTCGGTAGCGCTCAAATGTCGTCGAAATTCGAGAGGAAAAAACAACAAACAAAATATTTTTATCCCGCAGACCTATGCCAGGGTACACTTACATTCGATATGTGGCAAAACATCCGAGCTAAACTATTTTCCCTGGCCGCTAGCCGTATTTCAAAACGAAAAAGTAGCCACTAACATCCTTGACCGACGCCGTTGTACGATTAGTTACGCTTGACCGCGCTGGGAAGGAGCACAGGTAGCCCAGGCAATGGTTGCTTGTTTGTAGCTCGGAACTCGGCTGATCTAAGAGGGGACGAGTAAAGCGTTTTTTGTAGAATGTTGTCGATAAAATTAAGGCATGTTCTAAGTTTTAAGGCAATTGTATTGACAAAATTCTACAAAAAACGCTTTACTCGTCCCCTCTCAGATCAGCCGAGTTCCGAGCTACGAACAAGCAACCATTGCCTGGGCTACCTGTGCTCCTTCCCAGCGCGGTCAAGCGTAACTAATCGTACAACGGCGTCGGTCAAGGATGTTAGTGGCTACTTTCTCGTTTTAAAATACGGCTAGCGGCCAGGGAAAATAGTTTAGCTCGGATGTTTTGCCACATATGGAATGTAAGTGTACCCTGGCATAGGTCTGCGAGATAAAAATATTTTGTTTGTTGTTTTTTCCTCTCGAATTTCGGCGGTATTTGAGTGCTACCGAAAATGGCGCCTCCAACCTTGTTTCTTTCCTTAGTAGGGGGAGAGAAGTCATAAATTCCGTTAAGAAACCCCCCCCCCAAATCGTGTATTACACGTGAATTTGACAACAACAAGGCATCCTCTTAGTTTTAAGGCAAATTTTTTGACAACATTTCACACAAAAAACGCTTTACTCGTCCCCTCTCAGCAGAACAGCCGAATTCCGAGCTACGAACAAGCAACCTTGCCTGTGGGGTAAGCAAAGAACCCCCTTTTAACTGAAAAATGTTTATTTAGGCTATAAGCAAGCTATGTGACTTCAAAATGACTTCAAAGTTATTAGGATACGTATCCTAGTGTAATAAGGACGGTTACTGACATTTGAATAGTTAAGAACTTGCCTTTGCTGGCTATTCTGATCGATGTGCCTTGATTATTGTACTTAACTATGGACGTTTCAGCTCTTGAGTGACCTGGCTTGCCCACTTCTTACTTATTCTTATATGGACGTGACGATTAGTCCAGTTGAAGGCCGAGACTCTGTCAAAGGCCTCGTGACTCGGTGATTGCTAAACAGGTGGTTTTCATCGCCGCTGTTTGCCAATCTCTTCTTCAAAGACGCCAAATTAGTACTTCCACCTTTGCCGATTATCGTCATTTTCAATTTCCATCGAGACGAACTCGCTTAGTTACCATCGAAGTTTATTTCTAAATGTACGGTCCAACCTATCCAAATAACCTCCCTTTGAACCTTACACATAATTGTCTTGCTTTTTTGATCAACTTTAGCTACACGATCAACTGACTTTACGTTTAGTCTGTATGTTAATAGTGTGGCTAATTGGATGCGAAGAAAAAGAATAGTAGAAAAATCGACATATATAAAATAAAAAAAAAATTGGGGGTGAATTGCAAACATTTAATGAAATGACTATAAGTAATGGATATTTAGCAATAATATAGTATTTGGAGAGAAAAGGTGCTACAAACTGCAATATTAATGATGTTGAGAAAGCTGTGATGGGAAAGAGGTGATGTCGCAATGATAATATACCCACCGAGAGTTATTTTAGCGATCTGATATGTAACAGAGTCATACTTGAATTACTCTCAAGTGGTTTCGAAGCGACGTAGTATCACATGGATTGGTAGCTGGCTTTATAGTCACATTAGGAACTATGCTTTTGAAATTTAAGTGATCTGAAAATATTTAAAGAATATTTTATTTCCGCTTTCGCAATTTTCACTTTCTATCTGAGCCTTAAACAATAACGCCTAAATATGTTTTCATTTTGCCATATAGAATCTGGTAGAAGGGCTGTGAAGGAGCAGGATTCTACAGTCAAAGGTCCTTATGAATGTTGAGCATTGATCACAAGTAGAATACTAAAACAAGCCCTGTCCTTGTCTGGGTCTAATTTTGAACGAAGATTGATGACATTTGCCACAGCTATTAGTGAATACTTAAGATGCATTTTATCTTGTTAAACCCAGTGCTAAATAATATAGGTATTCCTACCTTTCGTTTTCCATAAAAACTACTATCCATAAATTTTTAAATAAGAAATGAAAAACATGAATCGTGAAATGAATTGCCAAATTGTATGAGCATCGATCAAAAGTATACAGCAGCTGAAAAAATATTAATAAAGACTGTAATTGAATTTGGAAAAAGACAAGATGAAAAAGACTAACTTATGGCCCAGCCCCCCCCCCCCCTTCTAGCAGCCAAAAATACAGTAAATGGATGAGAAATTATCTAAAATACAGGAGAAAATGCCTTGAAAGGGCATTTTGGGACCCCCCCCCTCTTAAAAATCCTGGCTACGCCGCTGCTTATGCCAATTTACTGTCAATTCTCTGCTCGCTCACGCTAAACACTGCTCACGGACAAAAAAGGCCGGTTTGCTTTTAAACAATATATATTCCGTTTAAATAAATAATATAATCCTTGGAGTTTTAATTCTCTATCACACACAGTACAATGCTAGTAATAAACCACTAAATTAACGAGAATCTCCCACAGTTATTGATAAACAGAAACAAAACTATGAATTGAAGGCTTTGTGTAAACATGATCAAATAAAACGCTCAAAATATTATTGTTACCTTATTATTATTATTGTTACCTTAATATTGTTTTACATAGATCAACCCAAAAAAATACACTTTCAACTTCTGAATGTATTCGTTGTTGTTGTCAGAGATTTTTTATCTCGCTCAAATACATCTAAATTTCCGAATTCCGAATTTCCGGAATTTCCGAATAAACCCAAATAAGAGCCGGCAAGCGGCGCGCTCCAAGGATTGGCTGATGGGATATGGGGGGGAAGGAGGTAGATTTGCGCAGTCATAGGTATCATAAAAAGCATAATTTTTGAAGATTCATTCCTTAATAAGAAATGACCCACTTTTTGGCTGCCAATGGGGGTGCGCGCGCGCCCTGCGAACCCCCCTGTGTTAGCTTGTGCGGGTAATGCAAAGGAGACTACTGTACCCAATATGAAAATTTAGCCTACACCTATTTTAAAATATATATTTTAGCGCAAATGACAAATGGCAGCGGTGTCATCGAATAATGCCAAGGGACTCGTCATATTAGTATTATATGCAAGCTCATGCGCTTAGTTTACTTATAATATTTATTCTACAAATATATATACTTACAGTGTATGTAGAGACTCATCTTTACCCTATTCGCCATTTGCAATGAAAACGTCTTTTGAAAAATAGGTTTATATCAAATTATTTTTATTTTAGTTAACGACACCAAAAGCATTCTTTATTTTCTGCTATATCTTGTTGTTCACTTATAAGTTGAAGCTGTATCTTGCATTCATATCATTTCAAAACAAAGTGTGTTCCAGTCTCTACTTCCCTATGTGTGCTTATAATAGTGAGAAGGAAACACATAAGAAACTGGTATAAAATTGATGCAAATTTCTAAAAAAATTCACTCTTTTTGGCTGTTTCTCCTTAGATCCCGCTCTCTTTTAGTGTTATTTTTCTTTCATTGTCCACTTCCTTAGATACGTCTACCTGCGTCACAGAACATAATCAGTTCCTACTTCAGGATTCAAAAAGAAAATTAGTCTAAATCGCTTAAAAATAATGTTACCAGCCGTATACTCCACAATTCTTTATAGAAAAATATTTTATTGTTCTATTGCCGGCGCGATAGAAACATAGGAGGGCCTGATACTCAGGTTAAAAAAATATAAGTAACTTTGGTGTATCTTGAGCACTAATTGCTCCCCCCCCCCCCCTCCCCTTGCCATTAGGAACCGACCAGGAACTGACTGGACCAAGAGGAGTCAAGATCACCGACGAAAAGAAGAGATCGATATGAAATCATATCAAATAGTGAATATGAAATCATACCAAATAGTGTTTTTAGAAGTAATAATTGGAAATCATTTTAACGATTGAAATATTCTTACGAATGCAACAGTGAAATTGTGTTATAGAAAATTGGAAAAATTAAAGGTCGAAAAAAAAATACAGTGTATTCTGCTAATATAAATTTTTATTCCCTGATGGTTTAATCATGAAACATGGAAATCACTGTTTATAAGTTAAATTGTGGACCATTGTTATCTCTTATTTTAAGACGTAAAATGATACATTGCTTGGTGAATGGCTATCAATAAAAGTGGATTTTTAAAGTAGTCTTTCTATTCATGATAATACGCTTAAAAGCGTACTAGGTTTAGCAGTACTAGTGGGCTTAAGAAAATAATAATGTTTTTCCTGAATATTTTAAGTAAAAACTCCATTGCTATCGTTGTTGACCTTTGAAGATTGATTTATTTTACCCTCATAAGAGACGTTGTATATTGTTTTATGTAACCCTTATGAGAAGACGTTACCGATCGGTTATCGCCTTATAAATCCTGTTGTGGAGCAGTATTGTGCAGATATTACAAAATTGCAGCCTTGACTTCAATGTATCTTCTACTAAAATATTTTTAACTGTCATGCAAAATATAGCGGTTGGGGCAAGCATATCGGAAAGTGCACGTATTTATCCCATGTTAGTTACGATTGATCTCGTTCTCTTAGTCTTAGTCTTCCTTTTTACCAGCAGACGACCATACTTGACGACCATCGTCTCAACTGTCAGTTGTTGATAGCTCATTTTATTTAATTTTTTTAACCTTTTCTTTTGGCTTCTTGAGATCGGTTATGGCAAATCAGTAGACCCGGTGCAGGGTTAAAAAATGATCATAAATCCATATCTACATGGATGATCGCAAGGTATTTAATATATCTTGGAAATTATACGTTTCCGAGGTAAAGGGCCCGTACACAAACATAAAGCTTAAATTACATTTTTCTGTTCTGACCCATTTATTGGTTTTCCCTTTTTAGTGCAAATTGATAGAAGTACTTCATGTCTGACCGCAATTGAACATCCACTTACCTTACATTTAATGCATGCGGTCAATGATGAGAGGATTTGTCTTTTTACCTGCTAAAATCTATTCGAGATTTAACCCTAATCATTCAGGAAGGATCTGACGAGATTAATCAACCAGAAAGATCGAAGCTATTCTCTTTCACTGGCTTAGCTATAGACGAAAACAAAGCAAAGACCTAGTGTTTACAACAAGGTGGGTTCCATTTGACTAAATTTAGCTGACGGAGCTGTCAGTTATCCAGCAGGTCACAGCGGGCTGGCTTCCGCCGCTAGGATGAGACGAAAGTTGACGCCTAACAGATGTTCAAAGCAATAAATAACGCACTTCTTTAACAGAATAAAAGTTAATCATTCCGATTCAAATTGCTCAAGGCAATGTTTTGCTGCTATTTGCAAACCAAAAGTTTATTAGTTTACGTTGCATAGGAGATATAATTTCGCTAGGTCTTTGCCACCACTTTAATAAAAAGGTCTAGTAAAAGCATGAAAAGGAAGTCCGAAAAATTCATTCTTAAATTGCGCTTATGGGAAGATCGATAAAGTCTATTGTGTGATTGTAGCGGCTTGCGGCGGATGAAAGAGGAACGAGTAATTATCTCGGCTTCCAACTTTCATATAAAATCCAAATTGATCTTTTGAGCTTATTGATTCAAACTGCGTTTGTCGCGGTAAAACGTCCGAATGATGCAAATCCTCTTCTTTTTTTTTTCAAAAAATATGAAAAGATCTGGAATAATAATGGGGCCCCGATAATTCGAAATCGGATAGCTCGAACTCGATTACCCCAACTCGGATAACTCCAACTCGATTAACTCCAACTCGGATATCTCGAACTCGGTTACCCCAACTCGGATAACTCGAACTCGATTAACTCCAACTCGGATAGCTCGAACTCGATTACCCCAACTCGGATAACTCGAATTCGATTGACTCCAACTCGGATAACCCGAACTCGGTTACCCCAACTCGGATAACTCGAAATCGGTTGGCTTGAACTCGGATAACTTGAACTCGATTAACTACAACTCGGATAACGCAAACTCGGTTTTCCTGAACTCGGTTAACCCGAACACAGATAACTATAACTCGGATAACTCGAACTTGGTTTTCTTGAACTCGGATAACTCGAACTCGATTAACTCCAACTCGGATAACTCGAACTCGATTACCCCAACTCGGATAACACGAAATCGGTTGGCTTGAAATCGGATAACTTGAACTCAATTAACTCCAACTCGGATAACGCGATCTTGGTTTTTTTGAACTCGAATAACTTGAACACGGATAACTCGAACTCGTATAACTCGAACTTGGTTTTCTTGAATTCGGATAACTCGAACTCGGTTTTCTTGAACTCTGATAACTCGAACAGGGATAACTCGAACTCGAATAACTTAAACTCGATTAACTCCAACCCGGATAATGCGAACTCGATTAACTCCAACTCGGATAACCCGAACTCGGTTTTATTGAACTCGGATAACTCGAACACGGATAACTCGAACTCGGATACCTCGAACTGTTTTTGTTCCTGCGCCAGTAAAACAATGTGCTATGCTAAATTTCTAAGCAAGCCCATATACTATATACAAGTCAACGTCGCCTTCTTTAAAATTGCTTTTTTTATTAACGTCATGACCATTTATTTAACTTTTTATTTGAACTTTTTTTCATCTTCCATAATTGAAGTGACTCTCTACCGCTTTGATAGAGAGAAAATTGGGAAGCACAAATACTATGATCGAGTCTTTTGCGTTTATTTTGTGTAAATTTTATGTAAGACCAGCATGGCTTCTTTCTTAAAACGTCGAGACCTACGTTTTTAAAAACAACTCGCCATAATCACTTTAAATGGTACGCTAATTCCTGAAAAAGAAGTTTGTAGAAAAAAAATGGAAAAGAAGCTTAAAGCGAGACGAGACATGTCAAAATGCACATAGAATAGGGTAGAAAAAGACAAACATCGGAAGACAAACATCTCAAATTCATTCGTAGGTCAACCAGAAAAACAAAGAAAGGGCATTGATTATTCTAAGGTAATATTATTTTGTGAGGCATAAAACAGTTGATTTTTCAACTGGCATTTCTTAGTTTGTTATATTGTAAATAATATCTATTCTCCTAGTGCATTCAACTTTTTTTTTAGTTTGAAAGTCTTTAACTGTTTCTTTATTTTTGCTGTTTTCTCGATCGATTTCTGCGACCGCAATGATTTCTGGGTATCCAGGCTAAGATTCAAAGTCCTGTCTACTTAATATAAATTGGTTATCATTATCATTTTCAAGACGACATCCCAATTACCACTCTCAGCGTTGTATACATGAAAATAATCTCTGCGCGATTTCATGTTCAACTACTACTACCAAATGATAGTTTCTCACTTTGATAGACTATGAATAATCCAGTGAACAACCCATATCCCCGATCTCGAAGGAAGAGATTTAGAACTCAATAGAACCTTACCTTAAATTTTACTCCCTGATATAGTCCCAATTGATGCTACCCTACCCTAACTTATGGATGAATAAAAACACTCTGTGGTATTTGAAGCAATATGCTAGCTCTAGAGTTTGCAGACAGTAATAGTTCAAGCTAGACGACCTGGCGTATGAAAAAGACAGCACAGATGAGCTTGTCATTACGATGTCAAAAAAGTAGTGGTCTATGGCCTTACGTGTTGCCCTAATGGGATGATGCCTGCTAAAAGTAGTGGTCAAAAAGGCCTAGCAAAGTGCTGCACTAGCGATGGTGTCACCTTAAAGTAATAGTCTTTTGCTTGATTTTTCAGGCCTTTCAAAGTGTAGCACTAACAGTTATGTCACCTAAAAGTGAACGAATAGATCGGTAATCCAGACCATCACCTAATTTGCTTACATTTGGATTTTAACATAATATGCAAAAATTACTCAATATTTCTTACCTGCATCCAGTCTTTTATTTGTTGTGTTTGTACCGAGAGCTTTCTCTAAGACTATTTAAAGCGACTTAAAAGCAGACCTTCTGAAACAAGGAAAGCCATTAGCGGTACTAGGCAGGTGCCCGAATTAATGGATTGAATGCATTATGTGGGGGGTTGAACTACGAACAAACCAGTATGGGTAATCGTCTTATCACTTATAATGGCGAAACTTATTTGTTGATCTATAATATCATTGCATGGGACCACATACCAAGTCCTTTTATTGCCAAACATGTTATTGCAAGAGCTAAACGTTCATAAGAATATCCCAGGTGCGTGCATGATCGCTATTGGTCATTCTGTGACTTTGGTACACCTAATAAGGTTGCTATCGGAGTGCCCGTGTACCCTGATTGACGGGTATCAAATTAATAAAAAAAAGCGTAAATTAAAATAAACCCAGGTTTGCAAAGATGTTTTTGTTTATGTCTTTTCAGAGACCGGGATTCCGCCATTTATGTTTTACCAATGGACAACAGCGGGTTACAACACATGGATTCCCGAGAACAACCCAATTTGAAATAGGTCTTAAAGGGTATGCGACCTCAAGAAACAACATTTTTGTATTCACCAGACTGGTATTATTATTGTGTATAAGGCAATGATACGGTATACATCATATCAGCACGCAGTAAATATGAAAAAAACACGCTTGATGTTATCAAAATTGTTCAAAGTAAAGTCATCAGAGTTTATACGAAAAATGTCTGTTTATTATATGTACGTTTGCCACCGCTCCGTTACTTTAGATTTTGTGGTTGAAAACTGACCAATGGAAGCCAAAAACACAATCACATGACGTTATTGTCGCTAATGGGAGCTTGGCGTTACGCTTATGTGATCTCTTGAGCACGTGACATCTGCTGAACTTATGAAACAGTCACTCTTTCAAATGAACCCAAGTTATTGACCAATCATCTGTGTTCATCTTTTAATTCATGAATCCCCTGCTGTTTTAGGGCAAAGTGTTCTTGGCAAGGGGATTTCCCCTGCTGTTTTAGGGCTTATTGTGTTAGGCAAGGGGGTCTCCCCTGAGATCTCTGGGAGTCTGATGTGGTCGTGATCACGAATCGTCTTTGGCGTGACGTCTGCGATCCAGCTGTTTATCATAATAATCTTATGCGAGTCCATATCACAATCCCCCTCGCCGCCATATTGCTCCTCGTGTTCCTCCCATTCTGACTGGTTTCTGTAATGTTTCCATGGTGATGGCTGGTACGAGCCTCGTTCTGATGGCGATTGAGTTCTCTTCTTTTGAGGAAGTCCCTGGAATGTTGGATCCAATGGAGCCACCCTTTGGGGGATACCTTCTCCCTGGTTGATGTGATACACGACATGTTTGCTAACAAGATTATTACTATGCTGTCGAGTCTTCGCGCTTGTCAGATTGAGCTGCGCGTCAACTTCCACATGCTCTCCCTCGTCAGCCTGGTAGTCATTTCCGCGCATGCGCAGAGAAAGCGGTTCATCTTTCTCTCTTCTTGTAAGAACGCCGTCTCTCTTGAAGGAAACTCCTCTTTGTGAGGGCACGTCAGGGTCGGCCTCGCGTGCTGCTATCGGTTTTAGTTTACTGTTCGACGCTCGACTCCTCTCTCTCGTTGTATCACTGCTCTTTTTCCTGCATAACTGTTTCGGGAGCTGCGGAACCAAATCAGACAGCTTTGCTGGAGACGAGAAACTTTTAATTAAGGTGCCTCGAATGTCTGATTTGCCAGTTGTTTGATTCTCACTCTGCGATCGATAAGCCGGGGGCCTTGGGCGAATTCGCCCTTTTGCAGGATTCATGCTAATCAAAACCTAAAGTTATCCGCAATAAAGTATTTGGTCTGGATCTGAGTCCGCTATTTACCCCAAGACTTCGTCAACTCTCCTTTATCCCATCACCTACACTGGTGACATAAGGAGTTTTTCCTGTTAGTGTTACAAAACAGGTTGACAACTTGCCCTTTATAGTCACCTATAATAACATCATGGTTCCAAAAGCCTGAGCCTGCACTGATATCCGGGATTGTTTAGACTTGTACTGGTACTAGACTTGTCAAATCGTAATGTCATCCGTGTTTCTCTTGTTATGACGTTACTTTTGGTAGATTCTATGCAGACAACAATTTCTAACGTTTTGTTTATAGCACCGAAGAAGTCTTTTTTCTCTCTGTTTTAACTGCAAAGCGACTTAGTAGACTCCATCCAATATAGTAGACTTGAGAAACTTTAAACATGAGTAAATAAACATGACAGAGAGATTGGTGCCCGTCTCGCCATTACGCAATGAATGCATTAGTCGCTGTCTCCTCTCACCCGGTAACCCTTTGTCTATTAAGCCTGACTGCATCCGCTCGAAACTATTCATTGAGAGTTTGCTCGACGTGTAAGTGAAATTGGATTATTACCGCAAAGCAAACGATGTAATTTGGGAGACGGACAGGAAGTTATTTTATGGATTTCATGAGATCCTTAAATCTACAAGCGTTTCAATATGAGGTAATATAATTAGAATTCCATGGCTAGATGCTAAGTGGGACTACCATGTAGTATTCAATTACAAAGCAACCATAAACTACTTTAAAAAGTAAGACAAAAACAATTAGAAAAGAAGAAAATTCTGGTAAGCTTTTTCCACTGAATCATGGGTATATTCTATTTTTCAATCGGCTTTTTACCCCTGCCATGTCTTGCATATTCTTTGAAGGAGCTTGTTTGTAAAAGCTCTTGAACATTTAGATTGATTGTTTAGAGAAGCTAACCAAATTGCCATAACATAAAACTGGCAAAATACTTTTAAACATTGCCAGGCGCGTACCCAGGATTTGTTGAGGTGGAAGGGGAGTCATAGGTATCACATGGAAAAAGCATAGTATTGATCATATTCCTTGCTAAGTGACCCACTTTCTGGCACACCCCTCCCCTGGTTACGTGCCTGCATGCAATTATAAAACACAAACACATTTTTCCAAGCTTAGAAAATTGTATTTTGCCTCGTCGCACGCCCGTTTCTGTTTGCTACGCTTACCCAGAAAAATGCGCGCTTTAATAAGGGAAAGTGAAGTGGGCGACTTTGGGTCGGGGCAGGCTTTACTAGGTTATAAATAATTATACGCTCTATAAACAGCAACTTATACGCTACCTCCTTCTACAAACACGACAGATAAGCTTGTGTGTGTCAAAGATACCTTCTGCTATATAATGTTGGCCTATGCTTTTCTTTTTTAGATCTGGTCTGGTTTATCTGTGGAATACAGCACACAGGTATCTCGTTCTTTGATGGATGGAAAGAATAAGGTCTCTCCTGTGATGTGGCATAAAAATATATTGAACTACGATTTTTATACTACGAGTGGTTGATTGGCTAATTTTAGGCGAGTACCTAGGGGATGCGTACGTCCGATTCCATCAGACCACCAAAGAAGGAATTCTTCATATCGAAGTTAAAATCGCCAAACTTGGCCCCTTTATGCCTCCCTTTGCCACCTATATTTGATATATAAGGAATATATTTTATATTTATAAATAATTCAAACATATTTAGATTATGATTTACTTACTGATAATACTAATTCACTCAAAACTAACGATGGAAATGATAATAACGATGGGATGTTTTAAAACATCCTAATTAAAAGCATGATATCTTAGCGTATTTAAGCCTATCCTGAATATCGTTCCGTACATTAATTGGATGAATTCCATAATATTACCAGTTTAACAATAATCCCAGACTGCATACAGTCCGAATGACACCAGTTTACTTCCGGTGACAAACGAAACAATTTCCAATGATTTATATAAAAAAGTATTTCCAAATTGAAAAAGCAGTGTGTCTTTTGAAAGTCTCTTCAAGCATGTAACGCGCGGTTGACCTGTTAGTGCATATTCTAATAGATTCTTTTGTCTTTTATCGCTTAAGGTTTCCGTCGGCCCGACGGAAGTAAACTGCTGCGATTGCCACTTTAATACTCAGTTAATGTTGGCTCAAGGAGAGGCATTTAAAACACTTGATATGCCTACATGATACGATTGATATGGCGAAGTGGTGCTGGTTGGTGTATATCGTTCAGTTGAGGGCAATAACGTTTCAACGAGTAATTTTACAACTACAAGGGAATTGTTCGGCTCGATTTCCAGCTCGTTCGTGTGAGCCCGCGATACACACGTCTGCTGGGAACCGAGCCAAGGGAATTGTATGATACCAAATGACTCCACAGGATTGCTCACCTATTAAACCTTTGCTGTGTTTATGGGTGTTATTTTCTGAACTTCACAGAGCTTGATCAGTAATTTAACAAAAGAAAGACTTGTGCGCATTTCATCTCAGCAGAAATCTGGCGTTCGCCGAGTATTAATGGCGGCATTTCGAATAATAAGAAACAAAGAGAATCTCTAGTGAACGGCGGATTGGATCCACAGGGAGCCCATCCAATTGGAAGAACTCCATCGTGGAGATACTTTCCTTTCTGATCGAGGGAAAACAGATATTTTTTTTTTCGTTCTCCAAGGACAATGCTCAATCAGGCCTAGGGGCTGTAATGTTTGTCTGAATGAGGGTGACATTGAGCGGCTGCTTCCAATAAGCGAGAGGCATTTTTCTCCCGCTTTCACCACATGGCGCGCCAATGATAAAACATTCTTACCAATGTTGTAAGGTACAAAAATAAAAACACCGTTCGACCTTCTCTCCTGTTTTTTACTAATGTAATGACTAGAATATCGGCGTCAAACGCGCTATGTGATCATACGTTAACTGCAAAACCTGTAACACAAGAACCTTCCATCAGGAAGTCAATGCGCATGGACAAGGTCACGTGATAGCGGCACCTGAAGGTTTATCCTGTTCATCCCCTCAGAGGTGGGGTTCGTAATAGCGTCATGCAGGGCGTAGTGTTGTATACGAAGGCGATGATTCCAGATGTGCCAACTCACGAAGGGTGCAGAGGTTTTGGATCAATGATGCGATAACATGTCGCTCCCGAAAGTACTTCTCCTGGCGGCTCTTCTCGTGGTTTCATCTTCGGGAATCAAGCAAGGTATGACAACATCTTTATATAAAAAAAAAACGTGTTTAGTTTACATACTCATGACAAATAAGCGTAGATATGGGACGAAGTCTACGTCCCAGCGAAGTTTGTAAAAGCTCTTGAACATTTAGATTGATTGTTTAGAGAAGCTAACCAAATTGCCATAACATAAAACTGGCAAAATACTTTTAAACATTGCCAGGCGCGTACCCAGGATTTGTTGAGGTGGAAGGAGAGTCATAGGTATCACATGGAAAAAGCATAGTATTGATCAAATTCCTTGCTAAGTGACCCACTTTTTGGCACACCCCTCCCCTGGTTACGTGCCTGCATGCAATTATAAAACACAAACACATTTTTCCAAGCTTAGAAAATTGTCTTTTGCCTCGTCGCACGCCCGTTTCTGTTTGCTACGCTTACCCAGAAAAATGCGCGCTTTAATAAGGGAAAGTGAAGTGGGCGACTTTGGGTCGGGGCAGGCTTTACTAGGTTATAAATAATTATACGCTCTATAAACAGCAACTTATACGCTACCTCCTTCTACAAACACGACAGATAAGCTTGTGTGTGTCAAAGATACCTTCTGCTATATAATGTTGGCCTATGCTTTTCTTTTTTAGATCTTGTCTGGTTTATCTGTGGAATACAGCACACAGGTATCTCGTTCTTTGATGGATGGAAAGAATAAGGTCTCTCCTGTGATGTGGCATAAAAATATATTGAACTACGATTTTTATACTACGAGTGGTTGATTGGCTAATTTTAGGCGAGTACCTAGGGGATGCGTAGGTCCGATTCCATCAGACCACCAAAGAAGGAATTCTTCATATCGAAGTTAAAATCGCCAAACTTGGCCCCTTTATGCCTCCCTTTGCCACCTATATTTGATATACAAGGAATATATTTTATATTTATAAATAATTCAAACATATTTAGATTATGATTTACTTACTGATAATACTAATTCACTCAAAACTAACGATGGAAATGATAATAACGATGGGATGTTTTAAAACATCCTAATTAAAAGCATGATATCTTAGCGTATTTAAGCCTATCCTGAATATCGTTCCGTACATTAATTGGATGAATTCCATAATATTACCAGTTTAACAATAATCCCAGACTGCATACAGTCCGAATGAGAGGCAAAGCGTGATTTACACCGGCAATCTCACCAGTTTACTTCCGGTGACAAACGAAACAATTTCCAATGATTTATATAAAAAAGTATTTCCAAATTGAAAAAGCAGTGTGTCTTTTGAAAGTCTCTTCAAGCATGTAACGCGCGGTTGACCTGTTAGTGCATATTCTAATAGATTCTTTTGTCTTTTATCGCTTAAGGTTTCCGTCGTCCCGACGGAAGTAAACTGGTGCGGTTGCCACTTTAAGTAATGGTTCGTGTAAGAACTACGGTACCCTGCGGCAACGCATGCGCAGAAGTAGCTTCAGTAAAATCCTGCCCTCTGATTGGCTAAAATACATCTTCGGGTGTTTTCCGTATCTTATCCATTGATTGACAAACATTTAAATTAAGAATAAAACAAAGGTTGCATTGTTACGACTTATCCCCGAGTTTTGTCCGAATCGTATGTTCGGAAGTTACATTTCCGACCTAGCGCTCACGTCGCCATTTTGAATTCTACATGCTTCCTCCTCGATATATTAAGACAAGTCTCTCGCTATTCATTATCTCTTCGAAAATAGTTTGAAAATCTATTGTTTATACTTTAAAGAAACGCTTCTGAGTTCTGTTTGCTTGCAAACTTTGTCCGAGAAGTTAGAAAAGCTTGGTATGGTGTTCAAAAGGCAGGCACGTTGCTGCCCAAACCACGAGGCTTGGTGTGGCAGTAAGCCTTCAGATGTGGAACAGAGGTCCCTGAGAAAGGCGAACAGAGTAGAGAAAGTTTTCTTGGAGCTAGATGACAAAGGCAAAAAGGGCTGGTCTAGAAGCATTTGTACATACTGCCGACAGCAGTATCGACAGAGTCGATTTGGAGCTTGGAAACAAACGCATGAAAACTTCACATGAGGTGAGAAAAATGATCTTTCTCAAAGTCAATGTTCTGTTGCCGTATAGATTCTGCTGTTTCTGTACTGTCTTGACCAGTCTTGATCCTCCTTTTCAATTTGTTATTTATTTCGAAAATCAAAATTGCAGAGCTGTAGAGATGAAACTGCCTCAAGGTCCAGCGTGTTTTTCCAACCGGAAACCTCTGAGACCAGCGCCGCTGCTGAAGCCGCGTTAGAACCATTCCAGGTAAAAAATTCATAGGTCAATAAGTACTTGAGAGACAAATAATTGGTTCAGAAGGGAACGAAATATTTTACTCGTTCTATTTTACTAAAGAGTTTTATTACGGGAAGTTGTCATTTGAGTTTACGATGTGAATATGTAAATATAAGTTATTTGAGCCTGATTTATAAGCTGGGTGAAATGTAAATACCAACAAGCCCGAATGTATTCCTTGAATGTAGCGAAACATCCTGGGGTTTGACACCCTGAAATTGAGGTACAGCAAACTCCCGTCTAAGTGAAAGAATTGTAAGCAACAATGTCTTTCTTCATTTTCATTAGCTGACAGCCCTTGTAACACTGTTTTTAGTTCATGACGTGTCTGCTTCTGAGGGAGTTGACTGTAGTTGCCTTGTATTTTTTATAAGTTCTGATATTCAAGAAATGAAGTTGAGAAGGAATCTTAAGTTTGTGTGTACTTTTTTTACAGGACATTGAGGAAACCTCTGCACTAGGGCAAATTTTGCCGTCATCAGTTGATGCTGTACGACTCATGAAAGCATCAACTAAACAAAGGGACATAGAACTAAAGGACATAGAACGATGCATTGAAGTAGAAGATACATAGTAGGCCATGAGGACGTGAGTCCTCATGGCCTACTATGTATCAAAGACGGAGACCCCGATTATAAGCTGGACACTCTCGACTTCATCAATGAGCTTATGGAATAAACCTTGCTTGCGGCTTGTTTTAAGAAAATATTGTGTGTTCTGTCTGTGTCGATGAAATAATAATTAGAGGGCTGCTACTACTGTGAATTCCAGTAAACTTTATTGCTGTGGCTTGTATGCGATAATAGTTGTATTGAGGATCGAATAAAGCAAAATTGGTAACTTTATTTAAAGGCGTGAATCGTTTTAGTTATCGTTAAGTTATCTTAACATGAAAATCGTTGTCAAAAATCTTTGAAAGAAAAAGTGACTTTCTTTGGAAAGCTAAATTCTACCGCACTAACAGGCTTTTGGAAATGTGAGACCGTATTTTCACACGTTTAGCCAGCGGAATGTTTGCTTTGGCAAGAGACAAAGCGCAAAATTGTAATAAGTGAAGTATAAAAAGTTATTAGCAGATATCCGAAAGGGATTTCTCCATGTTCCGAACATACGATTTTAACAAAAATGCAAAGGTTGAAAGCTTTCTTACTTCGAACCTAAGCCCCCTAATACATATGAGTGCAAGAGCGCTTATTTCAGAGAAATGTGACTCCAAAGTTCAAATTTGGCGGGCAGAGCGTCTTGAACCAATAAGCATAGCAATATTAGTTAGATTAGTTAAAAAGATAACGAACCCCTATTGCCGCAGGACCTATCGATTCACCGTAGTTCTTACACGGAGCATTACTTAATACTCAGTTAATGTTGGCTCAAAGAGAGGCATTTAAAACACTTGATATGCCTACATGATACGATTGATATGGCGAAGTGGTGCTGGTTGGTGTATATCGTTCATTTGAGGGCAATAACGTTTCAACGAGTAATTTTACAACTACAAGGGAATTGTTCGGCTCGATTTCCAGCTCGTTCGTGTGAGCCCGCGATACACACGTCTGCTGGGAACCGAGCCAAGGGAATTGTATGATACCAAATGACTCCACAGCATTGCTCACCTATTAAACCTTTGCTGTGTTTATGGGTGTTATTTTCTGAACTTCACAGAGCTTGATCAGTAATTTAACAAAAGAAAGACTTGAGCGCATTTCATCTCAGCAGAAATCTGGCGTTCGCCGAGTATTAATGGCGGCATTTCGAATAATAAGAAACAAAGATAATCTCTAGTGAACGGCGGATTGGATCCACAGGGAGCCCATCCAATTGGAAGAACTCCATCGTGGAGATACTTTCCTTTCTGATCGAGGGAAAACAGATATTTTTTTTTTCGTTCTCCAAGGACAATGCTCAATCAGGCCTAGGGGCTGTAATGTTTGTCTGAATGAGGGTGACATTGAGCGGCTGCTTCCAATAAGCGAGAGGCATTTTTCTCCCGCTTTCACCACATGGCGCGCCAATGATAAAACATTCTTACCAATGTTGTAAGGTACAAAAATAAAAACACCGTTCGACCTTCTCTCCTGTTTTTTACTAATGTAATGACTAGAATATCGGCGTCAAACGCGCTATGTGATCATACGTTAACTGCAAAACCTGTAACACAAGAACCTTCCATCAGGAAGTCAATGCGCATGGACAAGGTCACGTGATAGCGGCACCTGAAGGTTTATCCTGTTCATCCCCTCAGAGGTGGGGTTCGTAATAGCGTCATGCAGGGCGTAGTGTTGTATACGAAGGCGATGATTCCAGATGTGCCAACTCACGAAGGGTGCAGAGGTTTTGGATCAATGATGCGATAACATGTCGCTCCCGAAAGTACTTCTCCTGGCGGCTCTTCTCGTGGTTTCATCTTCGGGAATCAAGCAAGGTATGACAACATCTTTATATAAAAAAAACGTGTTTAGTTTACATACTCATGACAAATAAGCGTAGATATGGGACGAAGTCTACGTCCCAGCGTGGGCATCTTACGTGTTATACAAAGTGCGCCTAAATAGTTTATGTTTATCTACTAACAATACAAGATGCGTTTTTATTACGATAATACATCAGATTAAGTGTTGAACTTTACAAGAAAATGGGTAAAATTTTTTTTTGATGTTACACAACTTTACAAAAGTAACTTGATCGCGATCAAGAAAATATCGCGATTAGGAGCTAAGATTAGTGTTTAACACAACTCACGACAACTCGCGGTCTGATCAGACCTGTTAACAAAATGCTTAACATGAACATTTTAACCGTTTGACTTGTGCTTTATTTCGAACCAGCCTATATCAGATTATTTGAGGTGGTTTTTGAGCCATTTATGACTTTGTTGATGTTGTCCGTCGCACGACTGCCTCATTTAGGAAAGAAGTTTAGACTTTCTACTAGATCATTTGTCCACCGTACTGTGTCAAGCTAGGGCCTAATCACGAAAGGAATCTAGCCATAGGATATGGGACGATATACCGATCTCACTTTAAAATGCAAATTGAACTGTTCTTATCCTTAAATATAGCGTTCGCCTTTAAAATTGCTTTCAAGACCATCAAACGGTTCAAATCTCTCGAGAAATCATTTAAAAGCTCGTGTAGTGGTGTTTATTGAGGAATTTAGCTTTATTTTGCTATATCTCGCAGCAGGCAGGAAGTTATCCGTTCATCTTGAATGTAATCCTTTCACGGTTACTAAACCTTCATGCCGGAGTTCTTGAAGCGCACTGGGCGACACCCCAACTCTTTAGAACGAGCGACAGGAGCGGAGTACTACACTGCTCAGACAAACAAGAATGAGACACACTACGCATAATAGCAGCATGTCTTGAGAAAGAAAAGATCATGAATGGACGATTCTAGTGCGAGGTATGCATGCCTAAGGTGTGTGTGAATGGCTCCTGGTGAGACGCTCAGCAAGAGAAGTACACAGACGAAGCAAACTAAACATGGGTTTAATTACCAAAAACGTTCCTCAAATATCACTGTTTTGTAACAACCTCAAGCGGAATTTAGCAATTTGTTATGATTGAGACTTTAACATGGTTTTGATTTATCCTTTTCATTGGACGAAATAAGGATGTTGAGCTTGAGTGAGTGATTGGGACCCTGCCCCACTACAACCCCATAGCCAAACGCAGCTTGGACCAGGAGAGTCCTTCAACCAATAGGGAAGCCTCCTTTTCCTCCACCCAAAACGATCAACGCTTGCCTTTTTTCCCCGATGATTACTAAGGCTGACTTGCCTCTGGGTATAAGTCTAGGATATGGGTGCACTTGAACAATCTCCTGCGAAACACGGAGCAAGTTCTTAGGTCACTCGTTCAGCCTCATCACTCCTCGTGTCATCAGGGATTCGGTGGCTAATATCATACGTAACCCTTTGTTCGGTTGAATTGAATTAACTTTGAGGCCAGCTATATTCTGTTGGAGATATACACTCGTACTCGTAAACGCACCCAAAGGTCAAGAAGTCTGTGTTTATGCCTACTTATTTTCTTTCGCATTTAGACAACACCTTCACTTGCACTTTTCACTGAATCGGCAGTCGACCACCTTTTTAACTTCATTTTAAAAGGATAATTTATCCACTCTCGCCAAGCCCGGGAAGAACAGCGCAGATAATGCATAATTAATTCATCAGAAACCCGCGAAACAAAATGTGTTTTCCAGTTGTGTTTTGTTCCGTCATAAGAATCGTGCCGATGTTTCTAGTAGGCAGTGCGTTTGCCTGCTTCCTGCAAAGCATAGGTTTAAGGCGGACCACTTGGCATGAACTCAGAATGACCGCTGAGCTAGAAGCATTTTTGTAACGCATCTGAACTCACTTTCTTCATCGCTTATCCGATAGCTGGATCCTAGACAAAACTTATCTTTTTTTTCTCTGGCAAGATTCGAATAATTCCTAGAGACACACTTGATGCTTTGGACTCGTCAGTTCTAGTGTGACTCTATAGTGTGATGTTTTGCCATATATCGACTCTTTCCAGCGCTTCCGACCGTTATGACCAGCTGTTGTTATGTAGTAAAATGATAGGATAGCTAGTCTACCCCTCAGCATGACCTTCCCCTACTCATGCGAGCTTTCGTAAACACGTAACGCGATTACTCTATTAATTATATGTAACCGTGGGCGAACTTCCGATGACTAACCTTAGACACACTCCGATGATTTGCAATGGCAATAATAAGGTGAAGAGCGAAAAAATTTTTTACCAGAATTATTAGATAGAAAAAAATGCCCAAAAAGCGAGCGCTAAAGTGACGCATGTTTTGTCTTTGGATGACATTTTTGCGCAATTTTAGTTAATTCTCTTGTTGTGTAAACATCCTTTGTAAGGTCAAAAGAGTGTAACATTGATTATAATGTGATAAAAGTATGGCGTTTTCATTATCACTACAAGTTCAAAACGACTATTCATTCCAGCGTTCTGTTGATTTTCTTCGTACAAAGACCATAGACATATTGCCAGCTCGAGCATTTCTCTTTGTATCGTCTGTTCACAATAGCTTGACTTTATAAGCGATGTTGCTTTGAAAGCGATGTTGTTGTATTATTCTGTATGCACTTTTCCTCGCAATACCCTTTCTCCAACCCTGAGTCGAAAACGCAAATAGTTTAACCCCCTGACCCGGCTAATTAAATAGCAGAAATTCATCGCCACCTTGTTCGCAGCTTGCTCACTTAGAAGACATTCCAAACAGCTTTATTTCAGAAACCGAAAATCACCATGCTGATATGGTTGGTATAATTTTAAGCTCGTTCATAAAGGGGGGATAAAGGCTAAATATTTTGAGTATTGTTTACATGGGGCATATCGTAGATGCCGGTCCATATACAAGTGGCACGCATACCTCTCACGCTAATAAAAAGACAAATGCCACGAGAAAAATGACGGATAATTAATGGTCCAGACTAGTAAACTAACTCCAGAGTTTTCACACAATACCATAAATACATCTGAATGATATATCAAAATTAACGTTGAGTGAGTAGTAAGGAATAAACCTGTGTTGTCAACTGCGAAAGTGAGCCGAAATGCCGAGTGAGTTTTGTTTTATAAGATACTCGGATCATGTCCCCTCTCCGTCCGCTTCTGCCATCTTCTCTATTCTAAAAAGGCAGGGGAAATGCTTAACATACTCAGTCGTCAAATGTCTTAAAAATAATGCCATGTTTTGAGAAAATTGTCATCAGTATACAAACGCTGGCTTCAAAGTCTGCTCATGTACCCGCATCATTAATTGTATCGTAATCTTTGCAAGATGAGCATTTTGACTTTGTTCTATTTGTAATTAAATTAAAAACGTTTGAAAGAGACCTTTGACTTTTTTGGGGTCGATCGGCTGGGCCGTCACCTCCACTTCTTAACGTTATTTAACCTTATTGGTCTTAATATTTTTTATGTAATTTTTTTTCTAAGGTTTCTCAATCATGAAGGCGTTAATATTGAATGCTTTTGTCATACTTTAGATCCTTGCTCTGAGAAGACATGTTCCAATCAAGGAGAAGAGTGCGTCATCAATAGTTTCGGCATGGCCGAGTGTCGGTGCACAAGCACCTGCTCACCAGCACAGCCTTCAGACCGCCTGTGTGCCTCAGATGGTATCACATACAACAGCAAATGTGAGCTGAACAAAACAGCGTGCTTGCTGGGCTCATCAATCACTGTACTCTACCGTGGTGCATGTGACAAAGGTATGACTCACCCCCCCTCCCCTAGGGCTCATCAATCACTGTACTCTACCGTGGTGCATGTGACAAAGGTACGACTCGCCCACCCCTCCGCAGGGCTCAACAATTACTGGACTTTACCGTGGTGCATGTGACAAAGGTACGACTTACCCCCCCCCCCCCCCCCCCCCAGGGCTCATCAATCACTGTACTATACCGTGGTGCATGTGACAAAGGTACGACTCACCCCCCCCCCCCCCTCCCCTAGGGCTCATCAATCACTGTACTCTACCGTGGTGCTTGTGACAAAGGTACGACTCACTCTCCCCTCCCCTAGGGCTCATCAATCACGGTACTCTACCGTGGTGCATGTGACAAAGGTACGAATCACCCTCCCCTCCCCAGCGCTAAACAATTACTGCTCTTTACCGTGGTGCATGTGACAAAGGTACGACTCAATCTCCCCTCCCCTAGGGCAAAACAATTACTACACTTTACTATGGTGCATGTGACAAAGGTACGACACACTCCCATTCTTCTCCGTCATGTCACATCTCCTACATACAATAGTGTATACAAAAATGTGCGAGGGACCTTTATTTCGGGGACTATCAATCATAATGGACGCATGACGACATCTCAATCTGCCCCTGGGGCAACCAAGAAAATATAAAAAAAACAAGCCGTGATGAGTGTGGTAGAGACCCATCTTCATTCGCCTGGAATTGTTCACCGCTGAAGATTACCTTCGCGCATGTGTCGAACTTTTAAGATCTAAAAAAAATTGTTTTTTTGCGACGTTCACGTTACCATTTTAAGTAGCCTGCAGGCGTTTACCTAGGGTTTTTTTGCCGAGTCGTAGCAGTCATCTTGTTTTCGCGGCCAGGACGAAAAAAGATGGCGCCCACGAACGGCTCATAGCAAAAAAATCATTGGGTAAACACCTGCAAGATTGCTACTGTTTAAGATTAGATGTTTCACTGTAATGTTTGTAATGTTAAGTTATTTACGAGTCAGACAAACGACCGCATGGTGAACGCCGCCATGTTGAATTTATTACACACACAGAAACAGAACCCGGATGTGAATCGCGTGACATAAGTATAGCGTGACATATCATTACAATGTTTACGGTATTACTAATCGGAGAATCTTAAAGGTGTGCTAAGTGTTGACATTTAGACTGGAACGATACCTTTTATCTATCCAGGCCTTATACACGTCAGTGTCAATCACCAGCGCAAACAAGCGCTGAAGATAGACGAAGCGGGATCTCTGTGGTGTCAGTTCACAGGAAAACCGCTATATATCACATGGAGCCGAATGAATGGAGCTAGACTTTCTCCTGTGGCTTCAGTAAAAAGAGATAAGCTAGTCTTTTCTAAGGTGACACCATCTGACAGGGGTGTCTATTTATGTAAGGCGGTTGGTTCATCTGGCACGAGCACGTTGGCAAAAGTCACAGTTGAATTAAAAGGTTAGTGCGATAACGTGAAAAATCATACACTTGTACAATGAATGGTAACAAATGCTAAGCCCATTTTTAGTTGATACAATTTTTATAATGAGATATTACCAATCTTTTTTGTCCTACCTGACGTTTTGTTTGTCGCAGAAAAAAACATTGATAATACAGTATTATCATGAAACATTTATGTGGAGACAAAAAGGAGGATATTGGTTATAGCGACTTTGACTATAATCAGCAAAATAAGGCCGCTACTTTTGATTGATTAGAGCTCTTCTTATATTAATCCATCTAAAAGTAGAATTAACAAAACCCGAATCTCGACAGCTAACGCCGAATAATTTGACCGTGACCTACTTTGCAGAGAATCCCAAGAGGACGATCGCTAAAGACCAGTCAATCTCTAGATGTACAAACCAGCCGGACTACGGTACTTGCGGCTTCAAGAACTTCGTAGTTCGGTGGTACTTTGATAAAGCAGCAGGGATATGCAAACCTTTCGTTTATAGCGGATGTGGCGGCAACACCAACAGATTTGTCACGAAGAGAAAGTGCGAGGCTTTTTGCCAAGGAGGTGAGCACAATAAATATACTTTCCTTATCACATCTGAAACCTGCGCTTCTTTGTCGATGGACGAAAAATGGCGAAACTAAGTGCACGAGAGCTGGATGAAAATCAGGCTAAAAGAGGGACTTGTAGTTTGAAAACGGGTCTTCTACTACTTTGTTTCTCCTTGTTCTTCTCTTTCCTCACTTTTTTCCCCACATTTTAATTGCTATTGTAAATGCATATTTTCAGATGTGGAACAATCTAAGAAATGCCCCGTATCTGCAAGTTCAGAGGTTTGCAGCGCCCCCGGAGTAGACCAGTGTTTGGAAGATCAGGACTGTCAGATGGGACTCAAGTGCTGCAAAGTCGGGTGTGAAAGGAAATGTGTCGTCCCCGTTGTACCAAGTAAGTAAAATGAACATCTCACACAAGGTTATGGTATTTTTTAAAGTTCATCTTTAAGGGCTGGTCTGTCTGACCGACTTATTCTATACATTCTTTTTATATCAAATTCTCTGCTCGATATCTTGATCCCAGCAAATCTTGTGTCGAAAAACGATTTTTTTTCAAGTATGGACCCAAATATTTTCTGGGTGGAAATCAGATATCGCTTTCAGTGATGGCAGGGACTAATTGGAAAAGTCTAATTTACACAAAATGAATTTTGTTTTACAATAACTCGCGCCAATGTTATAATTATTTTTTTCCTGCCAGCAAAGCCTGGCAAGTGTCCGTTACCCCTGCCTCGCGGTTTGGCGTCATGCGCAGATGAGGTCGGGCACGAATGTGACGTAGATAGCGATTGTGAAGATGACATGAAGTGCTGTGTGTGGGCGATGGGCTGCGAGAGATCGTGCGTCAAACCCCCTAAGCTTGGTGAGCCAATGTGTCAATAATATAAACTTGATTTTACGATATAGTTTTTAACCTGTCTCTCTCCACTTACCCACCTCCAGGTGGGGAAAGGTATTGGGGCTTTAATATTTCCCGTACATTTTTTTAGTGTTTAGATAAGACAATCATACGATTATTAGCATTTGGGTTAGGCAGCCAGTTTGATCCTTGTGTTCAGGTTGCCAGCCTAGTCGGAAGGATTGCCACCACATTTTGGAATGTACTAAATGCTACATGCCATGCGGCCATAGTACAGTGGACAGTGGACCTACAAATTGTCTAGTTGCAAAGTTAAAACAAATTGGACCAGCTCCTACCATTCATAAATCTGAGATTTTAAGAACTTCAAATAGGGATTGAGAACTTAAGCCATTGGAATTGGAGCTCAAGAAGGAAAAAAGCTTAAAGACCAGTGTGTAGGATTTCTGCCACATCTATAGGCCAACCTTGTCTGACCAAAGTGATCATATCAGTCCATTATACGCCAAAAAGCTATCTTGGTATAATGACCATTTTGCAGGTTACTATCTATTTCTAATGTTACGCAGAGCAAAAGTGCAACTCAACTCTAGATCTTGGATTTATAATCGATGCCTCTGGAAGTATCCGTAATCATCAATGGCCGCACATCATCGACTTTGTCAAGAGCACTGTAGATGGCTTCGAGATCTTGGAGTCCGTGACTCATGTGGGAGCCATATCATACTCGACCACACCTGTACTGGAGTTCAGATTCAATACACTTAAAGGTGAGTTTCGACAGATTTGCCTCAGAAACGTGCCCAAAGGTCCTCTGTATGGACAGCTGTTTTTGTAAATCTTCTTTTTCCTTTTGCAAGTATAATAAATACGTCATACCTAAAAACTTTCTGGTTTTCCAAATTGCAATTGTTAATTATTAATAGTGAGGAATGAATATGTGGAGTTAAATAAAAATTTAAGAAATCTAAGGTATGTCGTATCCATCGCATGGCTATTTGTCTCTTCGTACGACGTATTCACAGCCTTTACATTGTTTTGGTTGTACTTCCTCAGGCGGCAAGCTTACATCCGCGAACGTGAAGACACTTCTGAATCGTGTCCGTCATCAGAGAGGATATACCTTTGCCGATAAAGCTCTGACACTTGCAAATCAACAGCTTTTTACTAAGAAAGCAGGCATGAGAATCGCTGTCAAAAAGGTGCGTCCGATACGTTATGATGATGGAGGGCCCACACACAACAATGCATTAGCAAACAAGCTAGCCGCCCTTCCGTTCAAATCTATTTTGGTTGGTTAGACTGTATTTCATGAATGTAACTTGTTAGAGTCCAATTCTTGTAGCAACCTTATAATCAATGATATCATTTTTGGCTAAACCATTTTTTATAACAAGGTCTACTTTTTAGTTGGGGCTGGGCCGTACTCTGGAGAAATTTAAGGCTGAACATCGTTTAACGATGTTCTTAAATTTAAGTGTATATAAAAATAATACCCAACGAATTATTGCTAAGAGAATCAGAGAAATGATCAATAGCAATAATATTTAAGGTTGATATTATTAACACAATTTGATTCTGTAGAACGCATCAGACTAACAAAGCAATATTTTGCTGCTATCTGAGCCTCGACATCTAAGCAAGTTCCTAAAATTTGATAAAGTCTGGCTGGACGTTCTTATAATAAAGATTCACATGTATTCACATGGACCGTGTTCTGTGATGCAGGTGCTTTTAGTGCTCATGCACGGGAGACAGACCACCCACAAGGGACCGGCCACCCCGCTCAACATGGCAGCCCAGGGGCTCAAGGACAAGGGCGTAGAGATATGGGCTCTGGGAGTGGGGGATGAGGTCAGTCGAGCCGAGCTGATTGACGTGGCCTCGGACCTTGATAAAGTTATCACCGTCGGATCTTTTGGTGCAATGAAGGGAATCGTGGACGAAGTTGTTATTGGAGCTTGTAAAGGTAACGTGGAGATGCGATGGTGCGTAGCTTTCTCTACTTTGCCGACAAAAGAAAAATAGATCAATGTTCGATTATGTGCGAGTATTGAGGAGCTTTTATCGAAAAGAATCGTAAGTAACTTTTTCAAGCAGATGTTAAATCGAAAATAGATCAATGTTCGATTATATGCGAGTATTGAGGAGCTTTTATCGAAAAGAATCGTAAGTAACTTTTGCAAGCAGCTTTTAAATCGACTGATAATTAAGATAAGCAAAACAGTTATAGTTAAATCATAATAGTTGAATAACAACAATTATATATTTTTTATGTGTGTGCTTTTTCAGTTTCTAACTTGAAAGTTTGTCAGAAGGCTTACCGGGAAGCAATCAAGTCATCCTCACCCTTCATTCCGCGGTGTAATACGGACGGCACTTACAACAGCGTTCAGTGTCAGGGCGAGATTTGCTATTGTGTGGACCAAAATGGCGGGAGAATTGCCGGCAGTGACACACGTAGAGAAGCAGGTCTTCCCGCGTGTTCTTCTGTTGGTACGAAACGTGATTGTTTTGATATCTTCCTTTTAAAATCATCTTTAGGCAAGTCCAAAATACATTGAAACAGGTTCAAAATGTAAGATTATTATATTTTTGCTTAATTAGTACAGTCCTCTCAATGGTGTCTTTGTTGACGGAGGTCCAGCTATATTGTGTTTTTGTTGTCTAACGCGCTTGGAAATAGAATGATTTTCCTATTTGCATTACAACTTCCACGTAAAATATTTGAGTTAATTAAGGCAAAATATAACGTACACCAATCTTTTGCGAAAGGTTTACTGACGCCCTGCCAGCAAGCATATAACCAAGCGATAATCCGTCCGAGTATTGGTCAGTACATCCCAAGATGCAAGGCAGATGGCAACTACGAGGAAGTGCAATGCGAAGGCGTGACGGGAGAATGCTGGTGTGTCGACAGCCGGGGCCAGGAACGACCAGGGACACGTACCAAGGATTCCCTTCTCTGCCCACCACTCTCAAGTCAGATCCATAGTCACTCAGGTCAGATCCGTTAATAGTCACTCAGGTCAGAACCGTTAATAGTCACTCAGGTCAGAACCGTAGTCACTCAAGTCAGATCCATAGTCACTCAGGTCAGATCCGTAGTCACTCAGGTTAGATCCATAGTCACTCATGTATGATCCGTAGTCACTCAGGTCAGATCCATAGTCACTCATGTCAGATCCGTAGTCACTCAGGTCAGACCCATAATCATTTTTTATTGTCTTTAAAAAGGCTGACCCTATCTCATCTTCCTAAGACGCTAGTCAATGAAGTCTATAATCAGCTTATCATTCACAGTAAATGAAACACTATCTGATTTTTTTTATTTATTTGGTTCGTCTCTACAGACCACAAAGACATGCTGACTGATTGTCAAAGGCGATATGTCCAGTTGTCCCGTAGCCCGATTCCTGGGCGTTACCTACCCTGGTGCACCCCTGACGGCCGATACAACTGGCTTCAGTGTTACGAGTTCTACTGCTTCTGCGTCAACGTAGACGGATACGAAATCGCAGGAACACGGCTATTCAGTGAAGCTGGAACGCCTAACTGCACTGCTCAAGGTTAGACAGCGCAGATCTACGTTAGAATTTTCTTCCAAAGGATACAAGGATTTCTGATTCTGGGAGGTGGCATAACAAAAATCTCTTCTATATGTGACCCAGCAAGGGAAAACGTACACTAGCGGAAACGTTTCTTGACAAATCTGGAAGACCAAACGCTTTTTCTATAATGAGGGAACGATCTTGCTAATAACGAGGTAACTATCTTGCTTCGTTATATCTTTCTTGTTCCCGGGGTACAATCGAAAGAACGTTCTTGAAATTCGGAAATTCGTTTCCTTCAAATTCAATAGAACCCTCTAAAGTTTGGAAGATCGTTCTCTAAAAATCCAGAAAACTCGGAAAATTAAGTAAATTCGATCATTCGCACCAGGAATTGAAACAGCATCGGTCTTTGTTTCCATCAGTGAGAAAAGGCTCCCATAACTATTGTTTTATTTTTAAGGTGTCAGCCTTACACCCTGCCAGAAGCAGAAGCAGGCACTCGGCAGCAGACGCTTAATCCCAGATAGATACACCCCCACCTGTAAGCCGGACGGTCGTTTTGAGGAGGTTCAGTGCAACCCTGCTACCAGCGCGTGTTGGTGTGTGGATAGCGATGGCCAAGAGATCATGGGCTCGAGGAGTACAGGTCCCGTCAAGTGCACGAAGCAAGGTCAGTTACGATCCATTCACTTACAGACAGGTTTGCATCTTATTCATTGAACCGTATAACGGAAACGAAAGAATACTCCTTTATCATTGAACCGTATAACGTTTCAAAATAGTTAAACAATGATTACTGATTTTGCTGTTAGGCGATTATTTTAGAAACGTGTGTGGTAGCTAACCTTTGATTAGATCATGTCATCACCCCTGAGCGTTGAAATCTAGAGTAAGTACGCAGCTGCTTTGTCTCATATTATCTTTGTTCTACAAAGGAGTTCTTTTGTCTCTATTATTCTCGTTCTTTGTGTCGAGGTGCGGATATTGTTCATTTGCCCAATCAAATTGCAGCTTGTAAGAGCTGCGTACTGACCCGAAATCTAATCTTTGGCTTATTCAAATCAACCCCACATTCTCTAGGTGAACCGCTGACCAAGTGCCAAGAGCAATTCCAGGCCGCGCTGCGGAGCCGATCGGCAGCAAGCGTTGCACCGTGGTGCGTATCTGACGGCAGCTATGAGCCAATCCAGTGCTACGGCCCTGAATGTTACTGCGTGGACCAGGAAGGAGCGATCATAGAAGGCACAATGGTTAGTTTGGTACAAGGAAGACCCGACTGCTCAAAATCTGGTAAGTAAACAAGTACATCATCTTTCGCTTTCGCAAGGAGCTGAAAGAATTCCGACAAGGATTCACAGCCCTTATCTCGTACGTGATAGTAGGATCTAACCATCATAACTTTTTCTAATAAGAAAAACGTTTATTGATACACATGTCTTGCCACTTTAGTGGCAGAAGTAATTCAAGAAAGTTTGCAAAAGTATCATATATTCTAAAATATGTATCACTTCTTATTATATCTTGTTCATGTACATAATGAAGCATAAAATTGGCGTATGAAGTCCTTGTTTAATTTTACATTTTATAGTATATTTAAAACTGTTTTGTGCGCTTTTAAAAATTCACCATACCTGCTTCTTCTTCATTCTCTTTTAAGCAAACCAGCGTTCAAAGTGTCAAATCAGCGGCCAAGACTTCGCGTTATCCCTCACCAAGGGTAACACACCGAAATGCAAGCAGGACGGCGCGTACGAAGAGATCCAGTGCAATGCGATAGCTAGACAGTGCTGGTGCGTAGACAGGAGCGGCAAAGAGATCCCAGACACCCAAACAAGCGGCACCATTAGATGCCCTACTATAGGTAACCATGCAAAACGCTCCTTATAATGTTTTTATTTGTCATGAAAAACTATTTGTGTAACCATTTTCTCCTGTTTGCTGAATACTCGAATTCAAACGGTACGATAGAGACACATAAAAATAACAAAACAAGCTCTTCAAAAAGTCTTATTTGAGAAGAAAATATAATTTTCGTTAATTTCACTGATTCCGTTAATTTCACCTTATCTTGCCCTCATGCTCTCTGCTGAATCAATCGCCAATTTGGACAAGTGGGTCACTAGTAGATCATTTGCCACTTTTTTTTGCTCTCAAATTCTGAACTTTTCTCTACTGATAACGTATAGCCTTCTAGTAAGTCAGCCAATCAGAATGGAGCATTGGTGATATACCACTAGTGTGGTGCAACTTCTGTTTATTATTATTCTGTATGTACAACAGGTGCCTCCCTGGCCCCTTGTCACGAGGAGTACCAGGAAAAGACCAGGAACTGGTTGCTAGAAGCCCGGTCTGTCCCATGGTGTTTGCAAGACGGTCTGTACGAACCAAGGCAATGCCACAGGTCGGATTGTTACTGCGTTACCTCCCTTGGCGTAGAATTAGCTGAGTCAAGGGTGAAGATTGCTCGCGGCGAGGCGTGGTGCGACCAGAAAGGTAATCGGTTAGACAATCGCATGGTAAAATTATGTTATCATCCATAAAAATGTAAAGCAAGCTATACTTGATCTCTTTGCGTTATATTGGTTCTGGTTCATTCAAAAGTTGTAGGTGATTTCGCACAAAGCAACAAATATTTTTCGCAATTTTAAGAAATTCGCAACTGAAGTACTATCTTTTATTAGCATAACCACGCATGCAAGTGATCAAAAAACTTTTCGGCAGATAAAATGGCTCTGTTATCAAATTTATATTTATCTTACTATTTAGAGACTTTGAATGGTCGCATTTTTCCTGTTCTGTACTTGCTATTATTATTTGTGGATAATATGTAATCTTTCTTTTTTTAGTCAATTTGAGATCAAAATCAAAATAATAATTGCGTACAATGCTTTGCTTTGCAAAGCTCGATAGTCTACTGACAACCAAAGCCATCCCGCCCGTGGGCACGCGTCTTTCATACCGCAGGCCCTTCTAAATGAGTGCGTCCTCGCTTTGGCGTTTAAAAGATTGATCAGGCAACATAATAGAATATGATTTTTCTGTTTTTGTTTTTTTGCAAGTAGCATTGCTCTTCCTTGTGAAGTAGTAAAGTAGGCGGATACGTTTTGTATCAAAAAATAAAGGTCTTGAAGGGATTAGGGCCAATCTATCATAAAAGTTTAGTCTCTTAAATAAAAAAAATCAGTGATCCGTAAACTTTTGCTTATTAAGTAAGGGTTAAATACTGAGGACGGAGGCAGACGTCCGAGGTATTTAACTGGCTTATTACATGATCTATACCTAGTAAATAACAATTTACATTGGGAGAAAGAGACAAAAATCAATAGTAAGTAATACAAAAATTAACAATAATATTTGACTTTTTTAGAAAAAAAACAAACAGGTTCAGGTTATTATTGACCTGCGAGAAAACCCAGGAGAGTTGAAAGTTCATTAGATCAATACTGTACACAATCAAAATTAACATTTAGACAGAGCGGGGCTGCTCCATGCACGGACTCAATTCCCAAAGGTGGAGTTGAATTGCAAAATTTTCATAACTCATAGTTTCAGTGTGAGCACGCTGCAAAAATAGAGCCCACTTACAGCATAAAAACCGACTTACTTTTATTACGCCAAATATCAATTTTCAAGATCTGTCATTGTTGACGACAATGAACAAGCAGAACGAGTGAGTAGACGCCTCAGATAGCCACACCACAGCCTAACTTTGCTGTTGGAATAATTTTCCAAAACTGCACATAAAAATTTGGCTGAACTTCTTGAACTTTTTGAATTTCGAATCGATGCATTGTTAATATTTAATTGTTCTTGTTATCAAATCTGTGGCTAAAAAGTAGTGTCTTTTTGCTTATTTCTATTCAAGGTTTAATATGATGGTCCTTCATTAGTATTCACGGTTACTATCTAGTTTTTAACCTACTCCTCTTCATTAGTATTCTAGTTATTTATCTCATTCAATCTTAGAGTTCATATTAAACCCCACTTTTTCCCTGCTGATATACCAAGCCCTCCCCGCTCTTGAAGACTGTAAATTATTCATAGGTATTTTAGTGAAATAAAGGACTTGCCACAACAATGGAAAACGTGTCAATCGTGTAATAAAGCTATTTCTTTAATCCTTAAACATTTTCATGAAGGAGGGGATACCATCTGCCAGCGCAAGGCCAAAGAGACTAATTCTCCAGTAGCGGAGTCCGCGGCCCCGGAGTGCGACCAAGATGGTCGTTTTACCGAGGTTCAGTGCCAAGGAGTCACGTGCTCCTGTGTTAACGCCCATGGGATCGAGGTCAAGAGTACGCGACACGCAAGGGCTGACGGGAAACCTAACTGTCCAAGCCAAGGTAAGAGGGGTGCTGCCGAATGTCTCATCTTTCTTTAATGATGTTCCTGGCCAATATAGAACAAAAACTATAAAGAAACAAAATACACATCTAATTCAGAATAGCTGCGACACTCTTCATTTACTTTAAATGTTCGTTTTAGCAGCCAGCTTCCTAAAACCATCCAAACTTTAAATAAGAGATAACGAGAGATAACTTTTGATAAGAGATGCGTATTATGTTGTCCTGCTGTCCTGGCTTATTCTTTATTGGAAATTCTAGCGGAAAATTTATAAGCCAAACTAAAAGCATAATTGTTTTATAAAGATTGAACGAATTAGCTGTACTTTTTGTAGGTTGTTATTAAGTTTTAGATCGCCTTATTTTCTCACGTCTACGTTTTTCTAGAAAGATGTTTTAGAGATTTCCTTTTTGCTTCTTCTCTAGGATCCGTTCTGTCAAATTGTCAGAAGGCTGTTGAGACAGCCTTAATATCAAACAGTGCTTTCGTGCCGAGGTGCGCACGAGATGGCTCGTACAATCCGGTTCAGTGTGGCAGTGGAGAGTGCTGGTGCGTGGATGACAATGGACAGGAAGTCGACGGATCGCGATCCACGACAAACGTCATGTGTCAAAATGCTGGTAAAGAATAGCTGTATATTTGAATTCACAGCTTCGCAAGCAAGCATTCCATTGCAACATTTTGTAACGCCTCGGTAAATCCACACGCTAGGAAAGCGAATATGTAATGAACCCGGTTACATTTGAAAAGAGCGGAGGCCCTTGGCCAGGGGCGCGCTTCCGAACCCCCCCCCCCCCCCCCCCCCCCCAGACCCCTTCCCCTTGGAAGTGTCTTTTTTGGTGGGCAATATTGATGCAAGCATGAAGAGTGGGCATGAAAGCTAGTAGTTAAATTTGAAACAAATTACCCGCAAAATGAATGCTTTAGAAAAAATAATTAATTGAAATGGATGTATTTTCTGATAGCAGCTTTGTCAAGCCCTTGTTGGCAGGAATACCAGGCGAAAGCTCGCTCCTCTAGCTTTAGCTACGTGCCAAGATGTAATTCTGACGGTAGCTATGACGACGTTCAATGCTTTTCGGGATACTGCTTCTGTGTGGACAAGAAGGGCGCCCAAAAGAGAGGCTATGGCGTGAACGTGATGCGCAATGGCCCTATCAAATGCGACAAGAAAGGTATGGTCAGGCTAGTGGTGATGCAGATTGGGAAAAAAAATTATATGGATTATAACTTATAACTTCCGACAGAATCCATATAATGGGTGTCCAGATCTTGTACCAGGACATTTTCAAGTCTACAGCTGTAATAGCTTTTGTGTCTTTTAGTACGTAAAACGTGTAATCATGTGTTATGTTGTCATTGAAATGGACGTCTGTTAAAATTGATTTGAATTCTCCAAAATTCATGTTTTAATTGAATTTTTTTTTTAATTGAAATTGTGTTTCATACCGGCGGTGCAAACAGCCTCAATTTTGTTTTAACACATCCAAAGCGATACACTAAGCCTATGAAAAATCATGGAATCATCTTGGTACACATCTATGGATTTTCTCTTAATAACAACTTGCTATTGTTCAGATGAACATAAGACCGATTGTCAACGACGTCGCGCTGAAATCCTCAATGGCATGACGTCATACAAGTTCATACCGGAGTGTACGGCGGATGGCGGCTATAGCCGAGTGCAGTGCGAGTCAAGGTCTTCTGGCCCGTGCTGGTGTGCTGATGATACTGGCAGAGAGATCAACGGCACAAGGACAACTGGGACCGTCACATGCCCTGGGAGTATGTAGTTTTAATGAAAGAAGAACTGTGTCATTATTTGGCAGCATCCTTGATCATTTAGAATACACCAAAAACTGGTATTCGACTCTGCCCATTTATAAATATGTTAAAAACAGAGCATCAAAAAGTATATTAGCGGCGAAACCAAAAATTCTCCATTTTAACATATGGCTTTTAAGGCTAAAGAGTAACATTTTAAGAATAAAAACGTGATTAAACGATGTCTTAAACTTTAGGTTCCATCTTATAATAATATTGTCTCATTGAAAAAGGCACACTGTCAAATAAAGAGGTCCCATTGCACTTTAATAGTGCTTTGGTAAAAGCTACAACAATCAAGCTAACCTTTTAATGTCACTCATCATAGATAATTTCTATCAGGTAAAGAGACCACGTGTGGCGGAGTGTTCTTTTCATGGTTTGGGCCTGCCAATGGCTTATGGAATCACGTGCCTGTCTGTCTCGTGGGTGGTAGATATCGCAAGGTACAGTGCGATGGAAATTCTGGGTACTGCTGGTGTGTTGATAAGAATGGAAGCCCAATCATGCGCACTGCCACAAGAGGCATTCCCGTCTGTCCAAGTCAAGGTAATTATAACAGAGCTTGTTTTAACACAGAGCCATTTCTGACTAAATTGAGATACAAAAACATGCATGAATGAAGCTGTATCATAAGGTGTCCTTTTGCTCAAATGGATCCCTAAAAAAATCCTCCCTGATAACAACAGAATAAGATACCACAGTAATTAATAGCGTAATTTATTCTCAATGCCAAATTCGTTTCTCTAGATGGCTCTTCCCCTCGAACAGACCCCGTGACCCGTTGTCAAGAGCACAGAGAGCGTGTGCTTGGTCCCAAGGGCGTGGCAGATCCGGGATCTTACGTCCCCGTATGTAGGGATGATGGTTCTTATGAGGATGTCCAGTGCAATAAGACATACTCGTCACTCGTGTGTTGGTGTGTAGACGAGAGCGGCATGGAGATCAAAGGAACGAAGAGAACCGGCAAAATCAATGACTGTATACCGCGTAAGTAGGCGATCTTGTGTTTGTCAGATGTATGGGTTGTTTTATCTTCATGGGGTACCAGAGCCTTGATAAAAATATTCATGCCAAAAAAAATCAACACATTTTTCCGTCACACATTATGACTGGGTGATATGGCTGCAAGAAACAAAAACTCATAGGGCTATTGGTTGAAAAGGAATACTTTACTTAATTAAGCACCGAAACATACCCGACGGAAAAAGTTTGTGCCCGAGGCTTTCATATTCTGATGTCCTGATGGTAGTACTTTGGGGTTACTTATGATCAGATGGTAGAGCAGTGTGTTATTGCTTGTTTTGTTACTTTTGTTATAATCCTACTATCGCTATTCACACAGGCGTCCCCGAGACAGAGTGCCAGAGCCAGGTAAAGCAAGCCCTTGAGACGCCTTCGGGAAAGGGTCGATTTGTGCCGCGCTGTAAGGCGGACGGCCAATTCGAGGAAGTCCAGTGTAACGAGTGGACAGGGCAGTGCTGGTGTGTGGACAACAGTGGTATAGAGATCCAAGGAACTCGGACGAAGGATTTTGTCTCCTGCCCTGGACAAAGTAAGTAAACATTTAACGCCGGTTAGTCTCTGTGTGATCCTCTTAAAGACTAGGTGAGTCATAGCCTTTTATGCCGCCAGATGTTCCAAATGTCAATGGCGCCGTATAAAGTACTGTATGCAGTAACCTGTTAAATACCCAGTGGTGCAAGAAACACAAGACTTGTAAAGTAATAACTGACCAAATGGGATACCACAATATCAGTCCGCAGCCTATAACGTCAATTTCACCTTAAGGTTCTTTAGTATTGGTTAAAGAATGTCGATCAACCACTCCTTTGTTATTGTTTACAAATTAAACTATTGACGGTATACACGATTGTCTAATAGTTTATAAATTTGATAGAACGTTCTTAGTTACTTGCTTTAATTAGCCAATGGAAATGGATTCTTTGGATCACGCTTTGTGCGAAAGCGTAAAATGGCAGCGTGATTGGCCTCCTCAATCTTCCAAACTCTAGTATAAGCGGTATTTTCATCTCAGTAGGACCGTTAAGAGTTTTCCTTGTTGTGTTCCAGAGCGTGGTATGACGGATTGTCAGCGCCAGTACCGCGAGGCCGAGGAAGATAAGTTCACCATGGGTCGCTTCATGTCGCGGTGCACGCCAGAGGGGAGGTACCATGACGTGCAATGCCAGGAGTCCGTCTGCTACTGCGTCAATGCTAACGGAGATGAGATCTACGGGACAAGAGTTGACATGCCCAGCAGACCGAACTGCACTAACGCCGGTAATATTGATGTTGAAAAAATATATATGAAAAAAACACATGACTTTGACTGCTTTACTGCTTGCTGCTTTATTGTCTTCGATTTTTCCGTCTTTAGACATTGGTCCTTTCTTTTATTTTAGGCTTTTTGTAAAGACTTTGTTTCGTAGACTTTTTTTCATCGCCTTGTTGTGAATTGATAGTGTAATCGATCTTCCGCCGTGTGATGACCATTTTGTTGAAAAAATATATATTAAAAAAAAACATCTTTGAATTAAAAATACCAAATACTATTTGCTGTGGATAAAGGATAGTCGTTCTTTAGAGTTACACTTGTCTACGTTTTGATGGCTGGGGTATACAGATGAACAAGGTATATGTTTCCTTATTCAAATGGTTGAGATTGAGTTTGATTGATCTTAGCTAACTCGTTGACCGTGTGTCAATACAAACACCAAGTGTCATCAGTGAACGCAGCGCCGGGCGCATTTGTGCCTCAGTGCAGATCAGACGGTGGGTATGACGTCGTGCAGTGCCGAGGTGCGGTCTGCTACTGCGTGGACAAGAGAGGAATCGAGATACAGGGAACAAGACTACCTATTGCAGACAAAAGGCCTAACTGCGATAACCCAGGTAAGAAAGCGAGTGTCCTCATTCTTGTCAATTTGAAAAGAAATGGTAACCAGTTGCTGATGCGATAATCTTGAAAACGCGACTTGCAATATGAAGTGACTTTTCGGATGGCAAGCTTACGCGCTCCTCCTTTTGTTGGCAAAATAACAAAAGTGTTAACTTATTTAGCGCTTAAGTATCAGTGTCAGAAAGGGCTTATTGAAATATTTTGTTGATTTATGTTTAATTTAATTTCATAACCTGATTCGATATTTTTGACATGCCTGTTTCTGTTGCAGCACTTGAGTTGACACTGTGTCAGCGGCAGTACCAGGAATACTGGAAAAACCCGGTCAGCGGTCGCTATGTGCCTCGATGCGACTCCAAAGGATCGTTTGAGAAGACGCAATGTCTAGGAGGCTACTGCTTCTGCGTGGATGACGACGGCACGGAGCGAAAAGGATCACAGGTGCTTCAGACCGACGGCCTTATTGACTGCTCCGACCAAGGTAATCTTGCACGTTGGAAATGTTACGAGAATAACTCAACATGCTTGGAATACACCTATTTCAAATAAAGTTGCACTCGAGCGGGAATCCATGTGTCGTAACTCACGGTGGTTCGTGGGTAGCGTATAAACCGCCTGCAATAACTCTGTCGCAACTCTGAAAAAGCTTAGATTATCCTTTCTCGAATAAAAAGATATTTCATTACTTTAAAATCGAGATCTAAATTCATGTGTCAGTAAATGACAAATTTGTTGAGTACAAGTATTAATTAAATGTTCTTCCCGGTGATTGCTTAGTGTTGTAGTACTTATCTTATTCTCTGGCAGACCGTCCCTTGACTCCGTGTCAGACGGAGCTCGCGCGAGTGCTCTCAAGCCCGCCTAATCCAAACCGCGGAGCTCCTCGGTGTGCCGCGGACGGAGCGTATCACGTGGTACAGTGCGATGACACGCAGACGGGGGAGTGTTGGTGCGTAAATGGAAGTAATTCAGAGATTCCCGGGACGAGACGCAAAGGACGCGTGAACTGCACTCAAGCAAAAGGGAGGCAAACCGGTAAGTGCACGTTATTATGTGAGTTTCCATTTTTACGACAATATATTATTTCCATAAAAAATATTCTTTGACAATATAGTTGTGTTAAACAAGAGCGCCTTATTGGACAATTAGCTCATGAGTGCATGGAACAGTAGTTCGAGCTTATTTGGGTTCGAACTATATTGTGACACTCTTTTAAGGCTACAGCAGAATATTTAACCTTGTTTGTTTTGATGTATTCGGTGGGTTCTTCTGAAAAAAAAAACCTCAACTTTGGTTTGTCATAAAATCCCTGCAATTATCAATATTTAAATCTAAATATAATTGATTTAATAATGAATATAATATATAATCTAATATAAATAGGATAAATATATATATATATATATATATATATATATATATATATATATATATATATATATATATATATATATATATATATATATATATATATATATATATATATATATATATATATATGTTATCATAATTAGAATTATTTGAATATGAAATGAAATTATTTAAAATGATTTCTTTCTATTACTTATATATCCAGAATCCGCCTGCGTCCTTGGCCAAGCTCAAAATACTATCAGCTTTGCCAAGTTTATACCCAAGTGTGCGAGAAATGGCTTTGATTCTTTCCAGTGTGACTACCAATACGGGTACTGCTGGTGCTCCGACGTCAACGGAAACATGGTGCCTCTTACTACTTCCCGAGGCAGAGCAGTATGCAACTCTTCAGGTATGTCTTACCTTACTCGAAAGAGGCCGAGCAGTATGCAACACTTTAGGTATGTCTTACCTTACTCGAAAGAGGCCGAGCAGTATGCAACACTTTAGGTATGTCTTACCTTACTCGAAAGAGGCCGAGCAGTATGCAACACTTTAGGTATGTAGAGGCCGAGCAGTATGCAACACTTAAGGTATGTAGAGGCCGAGCAGTATGCAACACTTTAGGTATGTAGAGGCCGAGCAGTATGCAACACTTCAGGTATGTAGAGGCAGAGCTGTATGCAACACTTTAGGTATGTAGAGGCCGAGCAGTATGCAACACATTAGGTATGTAGAGGCAGAGCAGTATGCAACACTTTAGGTATGTCTTACCTTACTCGAAAGAGGCCGAGCAGTATGCAACACTTTAGGTATGTAGAGGCCGAGCAGTATGCAACACTTCAGGTATGTCTTACCTTACTCGACATAGGCAGAGCAGTATGCAACACTTCAGGTATGTCTTACCTTACTCGACAGAGGCAGAGCAGTATGGAACACTTTAGGTATGTCTTACCTTACTCGACAGAGGCCGAGCAGTATGCAACACTTCAGGTATGTAGTGGCCGAGCAGTATGCAACACTTTAGGTATGTAGAGGCCGAGCAGTATGCAACACTTCAGGTATGTAGAGGCAGAGCTGTATGCAACACTTTAGGTATGTAGAGGCCGAGCAGTATGCAACACATTAGGTATGTAGAGGCAGAGCAGTATGCAACACTTTAGGTATGTCTTACCTTACTCGAAAGAGGCCGAGCAGTATGCAACACTTTAGGTATGTAGAGGCCGAGCAGTATGCAACACTTCAGGTATGTCTTACCTTACTCGACATAGGCAGAGCAGTATGCAACACTTCAGGTATGTCTTACCTTACTCGACAGAGGCAGAGCAGTATGGAACACTTTAGGTATGTCTTACCTTACTCGACAGAGGCCGAGCAGTATGCAACACTTCAGGTATGTCTTACCTTACTCGACATAGGCAGAGCAGTATGCAACACTTTAGGTATGTAGAGGCCGAGCTGTATGCAACACTTCAGGTATGTTTTACCTTGCTTGACAGAGGCCGAGCAGTATGCAACACTTTAGGTATGTCTTACCTTACTCGACAGAGGCCGAGCAGTATGCAACACTTTAGGTATGTCTTACCTTACTCGAAAGAGGCCGAGCAGTATGCAACACTTTAGGTATGTAGAGGCCAAGCAGTATGCAACACTTCAGGTTTGTAGAGGCAGAGCTGTATGCAACACTTCAGGTATGTCTTACCTTACTCGACAGAGGCCGAGCTGTATGCAACACTTCAGGTATGTTTTACCTTACTTGACAGAGGCCGAGCAGTATGCAACACTTCAGGTATGTCTTACCTTACTTGACAGAGGCAGAGGTGTATGCAACACTTCAGGTATGTCTTACCTTACTCGACAGAGGCCGAGCAGTATGCAACACTTCAGGTATGTCTTACCTTACTCGAAAGAAGCCGAGCTGAATGCAACTCTTCAGGTATGTCTTACTTTACTCGACAGAGGCCGAGCAGTATGCAACACTTTAGGTATGTCTTACCTTACTCGAAAGAGGCCGAGCTGTATGCAACACTTCAGGTATGTAGAGGCAGAGCAGTATGCAACACTTCAGGTATGTAGAGGTAGAGCACTATGCAACACTTCAGGTTTTTCTTTACTCGAAATGTCGTCTTTTCCGCTAAACACGGGTCTGGCGAGAAAATGGATAAGCCATAACACGCAATAAATCAATAATGCGTATCCATTCATATATTACGAATATAAACCTATTTCAAAGGTTGCACTCGGAGAATCTGTGTATCGTAACCCGCGGTGCTTCAGGATTCAGCCATTTTACGTTACCAATGAATCACTATGTTTATGATACATTGATTCACGGGTGCAACCCTAAATGAAATAGGTTATATAATCAAAGTCAGCTAACTTCAGTTTGATTTATGTTCTTTCAAGCCCCTCTTCCTCGGTGTAAGATCCAACAAATGAGAGCCCGGGGCCTAACGGGTGTTGCCCCTCCCAGTGCCTACATCCCACAATGCCTTGACGATGGAAGCTACGAAAGCGTTCAATGTCTCCAGGCTACTCAGTATTGCTGGTGCGTGGGCTCCAATGGCTTCGAGATCCCCGGGTCAAGAGAGTTTGGACGACCCGACTGCGACGATATGAGTAAGAAGTAGAAGTAAACTTTGGCCAAAGAGTCTTGTTGTGCGGGGAAGCGCCATTAAGGCTGGTTTCCAGCCTTTACTTCTCGGTAGCAGAGCATTTTAATTTTGAATTTTAATTCGAGTCTTACATACTTTAAAAGAAATGATCCAAGAATTAGTACCTTGAATTACCTTAAAGCAATAACGGCAAATAACCTCTGGATTGTTGGATATCTTTATTATTAAAATAAATCCATATTTAATCTATTTTTTTCCTTTACTTCTCTCAAAATCGGTTTCTTAAATTCATGCGTCTTCATCACTATTGCAGAAGGTCTCCTAAAATCTGCCAACGGCAACCATAAGCGAGAGAAGAGCGCTTGTCACCATGCAAGACAGAGAGCTCTAGGCCCATCAAACATGCCGAGCGCGGCGTCCTTCGTGCCCGATTGCGAGGCCGACGGCACATTCAAGGCTGTGCAGTGTCACAGGGCCACCGGCTACTGCTGGTGTGTGGATAAGGCAGGACAGGAACAGCCCGGGTCGCGAACTCAACAAGCTCCAAACTGCTCCTCAGCAGGTAAGCCATCAATAGTTTTAAGCTGTATCTTTACTAAACCGAATAAACCAAGCGTATAATTACTCTATTTGGTCCGGGCACGAATAGTTGGCTAATGTCAGTGATTACGCATGCTGTTCTGATATTGCTATGATTCAGATTTTCTGAGTGAATCTTGTATTAGAAAAAAAAATCGGATGCATTGGTAGATTTGAAATCCACAGTCTTTTATATATAGGTATAACAAAATGCATTTGTTTGTTGTTTGTTTTCAGGGCTAGTTTTTTGTTAATAATTCAAAATTAAATAGGCGAACATGTATGTATTGTTTTCGGCAATTTAACTACAAAATAAGCTCATCACAATATAACAAATTGCATCGATTATTGCAAAGTTTATTGTCACAAACCTGTTTTCCAGCAATCAACTTAACCACGTGCCATACGGACCGCATGAGGGCGCTCGCATGGACTGGACGGCTCATCATCAATACCTTCGTGCCGCGATGTCTTCCCGACGGTAGCTTTGAGGCCATACAATGCCAGCCTGCAACCGGAAAGTGCTGGTGCGTCGACGTCAATGGGAACGAATTGGTTGGCACGAGGACTGACTCAAAACCCGTATGCACATCAAGAGGTAGGTGAAGATAAGGAAGATAAACCGAAGGTATCATTTCTCTGCTCCATTGCAGAGCTGTAGCAGGCCTCGAAATATTTGGATGGGGCGCACGATACAGATAATCTTAGGGTTACAACCACGCCCTTGCTGGTCATTACCTTTTAGGTATGGAAAATATTAAGGGAGTTGGGGCATGTTCCCCAAGCCCCCCAACTTCGCTACGGTGCTGCTGTGTATTGAACAACCGTTGTGTTCATCCATATGCAGTGGCTCACTGCTCACACTTCTGCGTTGAGCAGTCTAAAGTGATTATTTGTTTCAGATGGTGAGACACTCTGTCAGAAGAAACTAAAATCCTCGTCTTATACTACAACATGCGAGCAAGATGGTAGCTTTTCGGCCGTTCAGTGTCGCCCTGGTAACGGCGTGGAAAGACAGTGCTGGTGCGTTGACAGACAGGGCAATGAGATCCCTAAAACGCGAACCACAGGGACACCAGCCTGTGACTTCGCCGGTAAGCTAGCATGACTTCGGTGATCTTAATCATTTTCATTATCATCATCATTATCATCACCGTCTTTGTCTTTGCCCTCATTAACATTTGAAACAAAAAGCCTTTATTGGCTCACAATACAGAATAAAAATCATGGACATGAAATACTCAATACTGAGTAACGGGTGCGAGGAATAGCCAAACCCTGATCAAGTCTTACTATCTGATTTATGCCATATGTATAGGCTACATTATAATGATCGTTGTTATCATATCATTACCATAGCTCATCGTTATTAGCATATCGACATCATCGTCATCAGCATTATTTTTATTATCACCACACCCAAATCTTGATGAACATCATTATCAACTTTGTATATGCCATTTAAAATTAACATGAAAATGTAACTTCGTGCATAATATCATCATCATAAAAACTTAATCTTCATAATAAAAACAACATTTTCATATTCTTAAAGAATATCGCTCAGCCACTCCTTTGTCGTTGTTTACAATTTAAATACTGTGGTTTATAAGCAAGAAAAAATCAAAATAACCATCCACGATTGAAGTCTGATACTTCCTTATTGATATTTTATTGATAGCTACTTGCTTGAATTAGCCGATGCATTCTTTGAGTCACTCTGTAATGTGCGGGAGCGCAAAGTGGCGGCGTGATTGGCTTTCTTTAACTAAAATGTCGTATCTTGTTTTAGCTGGATTGTCTGAATGTCAGCGTGAGCGTCAGCGAGTTCTGGGCTGGTCGGGCGTGGCTGTTGATGGTACCTTCGTGCCCGAGTGTACGGCGGATGGGGGTTATGAGCGCGTACAGTGCCACGAAGTCACAGGGTTCTGCTGGTGTGTGGATGGCAATGGGAACGAAATCCCAAAATCGCGACTCCAGGGAAGACCAGTATGCAACCATAAAGGTCAGTACTTCGAAGACCGGTGTGTGACCATAAAAATTAGTACTTCTAAGACCCGTATTTGACAAAAAAGTCAATACTTGATACGTGGATTGTGATAAACCTCGATAAGATCCCAATCTTTAAAATAAGCACTTTTGTGAATTTTATGTCAAAAATTGAAAATTAGCTTACCAGTAAAATAATGTAGCTTCACGAAAAGCGGAACGAAAGACATGTCAGAAAGAGTTAAAGGGAGTCAGTGATAAGGCTTTTCACCTTTTTCTCTTTTCACCTTTCTTCCCCGACTTGACACATCTTTGGCTAAGAAGAAACCTAAAAAAAAAAAACATAAAAACTCTTGCTACACAGATAAATTTGTTGCAATGACAAATTAATTAGAACGCATTTTAGCCCAAATAGACTTTGTAACAGTGTCCGGTTTCTCCACCAGTCCCCTTGTCTCCGTGCCTGAAGGAGCGACAGCGTGGCCAGGGATGGTCGGGACACCACAATGGCGTGTTCATCCCTCAGTGCGCCGAAAATGGCACTTACGATGAAGTTCAGTGTTATGAAGGGGCATGCTGGTGCTCAGACCCCCACGGCTATGAGCTGCCCGGTACAAGGTCGACTCAAGGAACGCCTGACTGTTCTCTTGTACCAGGTAATGTGAATATGCCAATCAAAGAATAACTCTACGAAAAAAACATAAATATTAAAGTGCGAAATCTTTACTTCCCAAGAAAAACACTGCTATATGCTTGGCAAGACAAAATTAAATTAAAAACAAAAGCGTTTTCGTAATGTGCGCGAGAGAAAACCGGTAAAAGGTCCACAGGAATCCCATCGTGACCACAGAAACTTTATCGTATAGCGGGTCTCCACAGGGGGCTCGCTTAAGTGTTTTTCTATACGCTTTTGGTCGCTAATTATTGTGGTTACAATAGTACGAAATGTACCATTTTAGTGGCCAGCTATTTATACCCGAATAATACCGGTTCTTTCTAAAATTATCATTGACCATTTCCCCCTCTCTAGCGAATTTCACTGCGTGTCGCCGGTGGCGGCTCCGTGTGCTTGGGGCAGATGGCGGTCCCGTACCCGTGGATGTGTTTGTTCCCGTCTGCGAGGCGAACGGTTTGTTCAAGAAAGTCCAGTGCAGTGACACTTATGGGTATTGCTGGTGCGTCGACATGAATGGGAATATGATATCAGGGACCAAAACACTTGGATCAGCACCGAGCTGCGAGAACAGAGGTATCGAGATTCACGAGTGAGAAAAAACATTGATTTGATTTCAAGTAAAAAGCAAATAATGAAGAAGATAGCTGTGGCTCCCATGATCAAATCCGAAAACATCCAAGATGGCCGTTTCATTATCTTTTGTCTCTTAACCCAATTTTAAGAGGGTCATTTTCTATTTACCAAGAATGGGTAAATAATGCCCGTAGCAATATCGAAATCCTATTTTTCACACCGATTATTTGAATATTTGTTTTTGCAGCGGGTCCCACAAAGTGCCAACAAGAACAAAGCGTGGCCAGTGGGTCATTTGTACCTGCCTGCCAAGCGGACGGTAGCTACGCCTCGGAGCAGTGCGATACGGCGAAGGGCGAGTGCTGGTGTGTGGATGAACAAGGTGGCGAGGAGGAGAATACCAGGGTTTTAGGGACTTCCGCCTTCTGTCAGCCTTCCGGTGAGACCATGTAAAAATGATAGTACATACAAACAATAATGTTAAACATGTGTCTGTGAAATAAGATAATGCAAGTCTCGAACCAGAATAATGAAGTTGACAGTGGCTTCGCGTATGATCATTTTTATTTTGCTTCTTTTTCCCAAGCCGGCCTCACTATTTGCCAGAAGGAGTTGCGGCGCGCCCAAGGTTTTGTAGGCAAGGCGCCTAAGGGCAGGTTCGTACCAAAGTGTAAGGCAGATGGTTCGTATGACAATGTTCAGTGCCACATTACCGGGTACTGCTGGTGTGTGGATCTGGAAGGAACCGAGGTCCTAGGAACGAGAACTTCTGGCAAGCCCCTCTGCTATGCTGCAGGTTAGTCACCACGCCCATTTTTCCGATTTGCTGGCACACCTTTATGTTGTTTAACGTTATTAACTAAACCGATACGTACACAGAGATACCTTGCTAGAAAATGTAGTTCCTATTCTTATCTTTAGCCCCCTGTTAGACCAGATTAATAAATTTTTCTTAACGTCTCTCCCACTGAATAAAGTACTGGCGGGTAGCATTTAATAGTTGACTGCCTAACCAAGCGCATTCTATAGGACGCGATACTAAAAACTTCATTGTTTGGAAGACTAACGATTCGAGCGTTCCATTTTGTTTTGTAACCGCAGCCGGGTTAAGTAAATGCCAAGTTGACCGTCAGCTCGCACTCGGAGGCAGTAACTCTGGGCTGAAAGGGAAACTCCCGCCAAAATGTCGCCCAGACGGCTCGTACGAGGAGGTTCAATGCGACCGGAAGTTAGGCGAGTGCTGGTGCGTGGATCAAAACGGGAAGGAGGTACCGCGCACGCGTCAACTTGGAGTACCACTGTATTGCTCTGGAGAAGGTGATGAGGCTACATATTAATAGTATAATCAAAGCCTTGGAAACGTGAAACCTGTACTCTTTTTGAAACTTTTCATTTCGCAGCCGTTGTTTAGTAAAGTTGTGGTATTGGTTAGCCGACTTGCCGTGACACGCGTTTACCGCCCATCAAAGCCATTACAGCCCATCAAAGAAGAATGGGATGATGATGTGGTTTTTCTGACCTCTGTCCCCAAAATTTTAAAGCAATATATCAATATAAAGTTACTAGCTAACTTCTTTTAATGAAACGTTTTCTCTATTTGTCTCTATTTTCATGATGTCGAATCCCTTATTCCAGAATCTTCTCACTGTGTGCGTGAGCGTGAGCGTGCGCTAGCGTGGACCGGGATCAGCGTGCCCGGGCTGTTTGTGCCAGAGTGTAAGCCAGACGGCACATACGAGGGCATGCAGTGTCACGTGGGTACAGGACTGTGCTGGTGTGTGGACCGTTGGGGTCATGAGATAATTGGAACACGAGTCAAGGGGAGTCCTGACTGCAGGAGTGCACAAGGTAACATTTTGCAGAAACTTACTACTGATATGATAGTACTTTAGTATGAGGGAAGCCCTTTAACTTAATCCTTTATCTTCAACCCGGAATCAAGAACAAGTAGCTATCATATTTCAGACCCACCTATATTTCTGTATTTGCTTATTTTCTTGTCGAAAAGTCTTATAATATTCTTGTGAGCCGGAAAAAAAATATCTGGTCACTGCATGAAAGCGATCCCTTCTAAACTGCGCTTGTTTCAAGAAGCTTTTGGTCTGAGTAGTCTTTTCGAAACCTATATTCTGTGACATCATAACTTATCGTATTACGCATGCGTAATATTCGTTTATCGACTCTCTACGTTGAGATGCATTCTCCGTGAATAGGGCTGCACAGAAGGGACGAAGGGAAGAATTGGCCCATTAGATTTTCTAATATAGTTTGTTAAATCACAGCATCCATAAGTAATTGCGTGCTCGATCAGCAAAAAGCATTGCTATGGTCTAGGCAGTACGACTCCATCTACGGAGTGTTTTCCCCGAGCTGCGAAGACGACGGTAACTACACAAACATTCAGTGCCACAGCCAGACCGGCTACTGCTGGTGCGTCAACCAAGACGGCAATGAACTATGGGGCTCACGGACCCGTGGACAACAACCGGACTGCAAGGCATTTGGTAAGACAGTACGCTTTAAACCACGTAGAAATACTAAGCAACAAACTAAACTATATATTTATTATTTCTAATATTTTCCGCTTACTTACTCTCTCGCACGGTAGCACTTGATGGCGCAAAGGGGTGCGTGAAGGGACTGTAATATATGTAGCGCGAGTACTCAGTGATCATATTTTCCAGTGGCATGCACTGCTATGCACAGGTAATAAATGTTATATGGCCTTGGCATTTTGTCATTTTGGCCAAATAGACGCAACCATCTTCATCGGCTCGTGGCCAGAAGGAATGATTTTATTCTGCTCAGCGGCCATACTGTGACTAATAACAAGCTAGAGAATATTAAAACCATTAAACGTGCACGTTGTACAGAGGCAAACTAAAGGTAGATACCCCATTCTATGAGATCTAACGGTCTTTTGTGGGCGCTCCCGGATTGCTGCAGAAGATATAAAAGCTAAATTATTATTATTCCTATTCTGTAGAAGACACAGTGACGCAGTGCTCAAAAGAGCAAAAAGAAGGCATGAAATACAGACAAGCTGATAACCTGTTAAGCCGGTTCGTACCAGAATGCGATCAGAGAGGCGGTTATAGCCCTGTCCAATGTGACGGCGCAGGCTTCTGCTGGTGTGTGGATAAGTATGGGCTGGAGTTACCCAGGACAAAAGTGAAAGGGCTCCCTAGAACATGCGGCATCTACGGTGAGAAGTACTTCTTGGTCAGCATCATGTCGCGACGTTGTTTTATTTTTAGAGTGTAATTTGATTTGTTTTTGTATTTTATTCTATGCTATACCGAGAGAGTTAAATACCTTAACATAATTTTTCCGTTAAAAAGACATTTTACGTTGTGAAATATATGAAATATAAATCAGGTTTGAACCTGTAAAGACAAAGATTGTTGAAAAAGTCAAGTTGGTATAGTTGTTAATTACTTTGCTATTATTGGAAAGCACAAGAAAATCAAATGAACCACGGAACCATGGCTTTCGGATTACATGCATGTTCAATGCAAGCTATTAAAATGACTTAGTGTTTGTAAAGAGTGCTCCTTTGCCGCCATCTTTGTCTGACATAATATTTTTTTTCAGCCGGGACAACAGCTTGTCAGCGTGAGCGCTATCTCTCCTTGTCTCTGAATGGAAGCCCGCCGCCCGGGCGGTTCGAGGCCTCGTGTGCCGAGGACGGAAGCTACAACAGTGTGCAGTGTGGATCAGGCTTATGTTGGTGTGTTGACAAGGAGGGGTTGGAAATCCCACGAACGCAGTCTAAAGTCAAACCACAGTGCGAACTCAACGGTAAGTCACGCTTTGATGACGCTTGGGCTCTGATGCTTAGGTACTGGCTGCCTTAAAATGTCTATAGCTCAAATAAGTCTAGATAGAAGGCTTAAATCCAAAATTAAGGTTTCAATTGTAATTGAAGCTGGCTGAGGTTGTGCGCAGGTTATGCCATATGATGACTGCATCAAAGACATGACAAGCTGAACATATTTCCATACGTGTCCCTATTAGAGAACAAGCTAACAGAATGCCAGCAGGAGCGTTATCGCACGCTTGCAAGGGCAGGACAATTCACTCCTGAGTGTGACAATGATGGGACCTATAAAACACGACAATGCTTCAACGGTCTCTGCTGGTGCGTTGATCGGTATGGGAATGAGATCCAAGGAACGCGTTCAAGTGAACAAGGGACCTGTCCTGACGTGCTCCCAGAAGGTGGGTGAAGCTAGCTTTGTCTGTTTACCTACAATGGCTTTCGTCGTGGTCAGAGCTTGAGTGGCAAGTTGTAATGCAGGGCTTAGATTGAGTGGGAAGAAAGGCTATGCATTTAAATTGTGTATGACGTTTAGACATTTTCTTTACTATTGTCACAAAACAGAAAATTTGGCCCTTATGATCATAAAAATTATAAAAATCCAAACATAAAAATAATGCAGGGTTTTTTAAGACGACATGTTTTTTTATATGGATGGTCATCATTCATCCCCAAATTGAAGGTGTTCTATACATTTTGTTAACACGTTCAATTATGCAAATCGTTTTCAGATTCGTTGACGGCTTGTCAAGCCAAGCGTCAAGAATCCCTCAATAGCGGAGAAGTCAGTAACGGATTTGTTCCCCTCTGTAAAGAGAACGGAATGTTTCGTCCTGTTCAGTGCCTTGCCGGGTCAACATACTGCTGGTGCGTAGACAAGTATGGACAGGAATTACCGCGAACAAGGACCGAGGGGACTCCCTACTGTGGACCGTTAGGTGAGCCTTGATGTAGGTTGCCCAAGATTTGAAATTAGAAATTATGTTTAGTTTCGGGTTTTTCCCTGTGCAATCTGCACAAATACAAACGCAAATCATCAGCAGGCAACATGCAAGGTTTTTTACTAGCAATTTCTAGCTTATGACAAAGTCCTGTTATTTTCAGCGGGCTTGACGATGTGCCAGAAGGAGCGCCAGATCGCTATCGGTTGGACGGGTGTGGCTGCTCCGGGCTCGTTTGTGCCCAAGTGTAAGTCAAACGGCGAATACGACACAGTGCAGTGTCACGGATCCACGGGCTTCTGTTGGTGCGTGGATGATGACGGCAACGAGATTTCCGCGACTAGGACGCGTGGAAGACCAGTTTGCGTTGTATTCAGTAAGTTATCTTTATTCGGTTTTTCAGGGCGTCATTGAACTGCCTTTGTAGATGCAGTTGGTCCCATCCCTTGCCCTCGTCCTCGTCCCTCATCCCTCCTGCTGGGCAAGAGATTCTCTCATCCCTCGCGCTAGTCAAGAGAAATAAGCGTGGTATAACTGGTCTGCACTATATGATAGAATAAATCCGTAGCCTAGTGTTAGACTAGCACCCGTTCGAAGAGGTTTAAAATGTTAGCCGACGAATGGTAGCCAACCGTGATTACGTCGCAAGCCTTTAGAATAAGTCTATGTTTGAACGTCATTATGGTTTAAAGTAAATCCATAATCAAATGATGACCTGAGTCATAGTGAGAATGATAAAACCGTCTTCTGCGTACAGATGGCCTGACCAAGTGTCAGCAAGAGCGAGAGCGGGCATTGGGCGTACTCGGTACCCAGCCTCCGGGTCGGTATGTCCCAAAGTGCACCCCGGAGGGTGCCTATGTAACTGAACAGTGCCACACGTCTACGGGCTTCTGCTGGTGCGTTGACAACATGGGTCGCGAGCTTCCCGACACGAGGAGAAAGGGGAATGCGCTCTGTGATGGCAGAGGTACCATAACTTTCTTCTGCGCTATCAAATATAAGAACTCATGTTTTATTTCTGTGTTGTTTTGTTCAAAAGGATTCCGGAAAATCAACACCTTTTTGGTTCCATTCCTGTCTAAATAAATATACAACGCTACTGCTTCAACTTTTCAGGAGAAGTAATCAAATTGTTGATATCAAATTTACCTACCAAATATATTGGTAAAATAGTTTATTAAGAAGCCGATTCTGTTTTAAAACGAGCGTTTTTTTTCTCGCGATTGCTGGAAAATTTCCAATACGTTCTACGGTATCTAATATATAGCTGAATGATTATTTTGCATTATTTCATTAGGTCAACTCAGCCCTTGTAATGCCGACTACATGTGGACAATGGCGCTCTCAATCAAAGATGGCTACTACCCTGCATGTCTGCGAGATGGCAACTACAGGGAGATCCAGTGCCACTACGCGCCCGGTAAACAGTGCTGGTGTGTGGACGAGAATGGAAACCCCATCTCAGGAACAATGGCGAAATCTCCTAACTGCACAACATCGGACGAAGGTAACTGTTTTCTTATATACTACAGTGTAAAGTTGTATTAACAACATGACTGATAATTTTACTGTTTATTCGCTGGTGATGAAGATGATCTGCGGAGGTCACGTAAGATATGTAATGATATTGGAGGTGCTTGTGATACTAGTAAAATAATGCTGCTGTTCTTGATGTTCTAGAGAGAGAATTATTTGTTGTGTTACGTGTGTCGTGTTTACGTCAGACCTTTGATTGACATTTTTTGTGTATGCGAGTTGCACGTGCAGAATGAGTTTTGATAGAGTTTTTGGAGAGTCCGGTGGGAGAGTTTTCGTTGAGATGTAGTAGTAGTGGAAAAATTCGTCCATTCGTTCGTCACAACAGTTGATGATGATGAAAACAATAATGATGATGGTGTCAATGATAAGATAATGATGATGATGACGATGGTTGATGATCACAGCTAGTGTTGGTAATGGTATTAAAATGAATGGCAATTCGTTACTATGTGACTCTCATTAATTCCATTCTCTGTACGTCTCTGGCAAACCGCCCGAGTTTCTCTATTTATCTCACTCTCTGGGATTTCCAGGTATCCGACTGACCACGTGCCAGGAAAGGCGGCGAAAATCTTTAGATTCTAGCGGTTCTACTCCTCGGAAGCGCACATCGTTCATTCCGCAGTGCAAGCAGGATGGTAGCTTCGACTCTATTCAGTGCCACGCCTTATCGGCAGAGTGCTGGTGTGTGGACAGACGCGGGACAGAAATTCCTGGAACTAGGACAAAAGGCAGACCGAACTGTGAGAAACCAGGTAAGGCAAATGACTTTGGAAAGACTTGATGTAAAGGGAATTTTTCTTGTAGATGAATTTGTTGATAGCTCATTTCTTTATTAAATTATCTAAGATTGTGATTTGGATTTTGTCTAACTTCTGTTTGTGGTGATTTCTGGTTATCAACCTCGCGTTGTAGCATGTATGCAGGAGCGAATGTATGCCATGGGCGATCGCGCCATTCCAGGCCGTTATGTCCCTAAGTGCACTGTTGATGGGCGGTACAGTCCTATGCAGTGTCATTACTCCAGCGGCTACTGTTGGTGTGTCGATGAGTTTGGACGTGAGGTGCCCAACACTAGGATCCAGGGGAAACCGATATGCGGCATTAAAGGTAACTTTTAACGGGACTACCAAGTGTTTATTGTACTTATACTTAAAACAAAAAGGCTCATTTATTCGTGTGCCAGAAGCCACTGGATTGTCAAGCCGGCGGTCAGCAAACATAAAGAACTCCCACGTTTCACATCTTACAATAAATCGATTGATTGATTGAATTGACATAGGTGGATCAATGTCGTCATGTCAGCGCATGCGTAGAGAAGGTCTACGTAATCTCGCCCCAGGCCGACCGGTTGCTCGATGTAAGGCAGATGGAAGTTTCGATCAAGTCCAGTGCCAGGGTACGGTATGTTACTGCGTCAATAAAAATGGAGAAGAAATTCCCGGTACTCGAATCGATCTACCCGACAAGCCCCAATGCTTGGCCGTCCAAAAGAATGAAGGTCAGTACAAATTAAACTCCTTATATGTTATTGCATCCTCAGGGAGATTAATACAGGGTTTTATTATCTATCTATTATTATGTCACTTCTAGGGGTCTAAAAGTGTTCTATCAATACACTGTGCTGCAACCCAGTTTAATGGGTAGTTTGATTGGTTTGTTATGAGCACAATTTGCGGACGTCAATGTTTCATCGTTACATACCAAAAAATTGATCAACAGTCCATGTAACTCTCTTGCAGGAGTTCCCAGCTCTAAGTGCTTGGCCCAGTACAGAAATGCAATGATGAACTTTGCAATAAACCGGTTTGTGCCCCATTGTAAGTCGGATGGGCAGTTTGAGGCGGTGCAGTGTACAGATGGTTGGTACTGGTGCTGGTGCGTTGACAAGGTCGGACAAGAAATCAAAGGAACGCGGACACGAGGATGGCCAAAATGTGGTAAGAACCACCGCAACATCATTTCAACTAAATTTTGCTGACAGGTTATCATACTGGTTAAACCAAAAAATTATCACCGACTACTGATCTTTTCACTGATCTTGTTTCTAGATTTGCCCTAGGATGCCTCGCATTTTTTCTCCAAAGCCATTAAGGGCACCAAACTAGACCATTATACATGTTTTGTTTACAGCAGGTGTTGACGACTATCCATCTAACCCCTTGACCCGCTGCCAGTCGGAGTACCGTTCCGCCCTCAAGAGCTATATCTACGGCCGCTACGTGCCGCGGTGCCGCCCAGACGGCAGTTACGAGCTCGTTCAATGCCATAGCTCATTATGCTTCTGCGTCAATCAGTACGGTGTTGAGATAGCAGGAACAAGAAGGCCAGGCCTGAACCCGCCAAAGTGCAACGTCTTCCGTAAGCAGAAATTATAGTAGTTCATCTTATTTGATTTTATGTGAATATATTCTTGAGGCTAAGTTCAAACGTCCTATTATCCATGAGCCGTATTCATTGCAAATGCGTGCAAATGAAGATAAAAAAAAATCGACTTGATTCATTTGCATGTATTTGCATTGGATACGGCTCATGGATAATACGACGTTTGAACTTAGCCTGACCTACCCCGTAAACTAGACACTAAAAAAACTTTGTTTGTATGTCGCTTTTTCGCCTATAATCGCAATGGCCGAAAAACATAGGGGTATGTTTGTCGTTTTTTTTTTTCTTTCACCAAAGACGACTATAATCAAATTTTAAAATAAATTGTGTTTTATAAGAATAAGTCTTCATCTTTTTGTATGCCTTTTAATCTTTAGCGGATGGCAAAACCAAATGCCAGCAGCAGTACGAAAGCAGACGCACCCTCTACCCCCTGGGAGCATTTGTACCTCGATGCAAGCCTGATGGTGCTTATACAAACGTTCAGTGCGATCAGGGTCGGTTCTGCTGGTGTGTGGATAGAGATGGCCAAGAGGTGCCAGGAACAAGAACACCAGGGTGGCCGAAATGCCCAGAACAAGGTATATTTGCATGTATCATTTTATTGGACTAGAAGTTGTATGTTTTATCAACTTTGTATATTAAAGATCGTAAACAAAGACTCAACGTCGCCGACAATAGACATGTTGAGAGAAGCGTCTTACAAAGAAAATGATACATATAATGAAAATAAAATGAAGATAAAGAGATCAGAACAATCGATTCTGATATATAAAGAAATATTTCAATAACTTTGTAGATCAATCATCCTCCCCATGTCACTTGGAATTCAAGGAAGCCAATACCAAAGACGCATGCGCACCGCTGTGCAAACCAGACGGAGGTTACGAGCTAGTACAATGTCAGGCTGGTGACTGCTTTTGTGTGGATGATAAAGGGAGGGAGATACCGGACACCGCCACGTCGCTCCCGAACACTCCCACATGCATAGCCGCAGGTTTGTATGATAACCCGTGCTTGATCACTGTGTAATCACTGGTAAATGGTATTAACTAAAAAGACTACAGGCAAGCTGTAAAAAAATTTTAGATGGTCTGCGTAGGCGTGGCGTTGGACTTATGGCAAAAATTAGACATTTTCTTCCACGCAAAGTACTTTTACAAATATACAAGTCCTTAATTGAGCCATATATATCTTACGCAATATCAGTTTGGGGATCGGCTGACAAATTTCATACGAATAAAATTCTTTTTTTGCAAAAGCGAGTTCTGCGATTCATATACTTTGCTAAAAGACGAGACCATGCAGTCCCGCTCTTCCTTGATGCAGATATTCTACTAAATAAATTTTCTTTATTTCGAAAATATATGCAACCTAATGCTAATGATGTTCGAAATTGTATAGCACCTAAGAACATTGTCGAACTTTCCACAGATACTAAAAAAGTTCATTCATATAACACTAGATCATCGACATCTAATAATTTCTATATCAAACATGCAAAACTCCAGCTCCAATACAAATCATTTCCCAGGCTTGGCGCAAGGCTATGGAATGAGCTACCAGCTTTCCTAAAAGAAAATGGCAAAAAAGCATTCAAAACGAAATTTCATCAAAACCTCCTTGAAGTCTTAAAGCAGATTGATGACTACGTTGATATCTCCCATATAAGCAAAGCTATTCAACTTCGATAGGCCAATTTCAACGTAGGATGCTGTTTTTATGACTAATGAACAACTTTGATATATTCCTCCAACAGACATTGCTCTGTTCAGGAAAACTAAACTCCTCCCATTGTGTACCTGTTCGTCTTGCTCGTCCTGTGTTTGTTATTTCTGAAATTATTGAAACTATTATTGTAACTATTATTTAAGCTGATCCCGCCTAGATTAGCCTGTTCTATTAGCGGGTGAGCACATAAAAGAAACAATAATGTATTTATGTACAATAAAGTTGAAGTTGAAGTTGAAGTGGTGTTAACAAGGTATGAATAAACACAAGTTTGAAAAGGGCTTAAGCTCGAAACGTCAGCGCAACCACTCTGTTTCACAGAGGCGTTTAACATACCTTTTAAACCTTGTGTTGATTCATACCTTGATCACTGTTTAGACATAGTATCGCTGTAGGAAAAAATTCATTAGCATGTGATTCTTTTTGTGGGATTTTCAACTAGCACATCTTTTAAAACTACTTGATTATATAAATTTGATTGGAAATTTAATTTGATTATAGAATAATGTTGGTAACAGCATATCTCACTCTTCAATGCTAGGTCGTACGATGTCTCCATGTGAGCGTCAGTACGAGCTCGCCATTCAGAGGCATGTATTGAGTCGATGGATCCCACGCTGCAGGTCTGATGGTACCTACGAGCCGGTGCAGTGCGATCGAGGCTGGTACTGCTGGTGTTCAGATGTGGACGGCAAGGAACTCCCAGGAACACGCAAGCGAGGCTGGCCTGACTGCGGGATCAAGAGTATGGTCTTTAGATACACTTTTCTAACTAAGAGACATGTAAATATTTGTGCTCGCGATGGATAGCTGAATGTGCTAAATAAAAGATTTCAGTTACAAATTTCACAAATTTCAGTAAGACTAAAAGCTTATTTTTGGACAATCATTTAGAAGCGACTATATTCTACTTTTACTTATTATCACTTACCACAGATGATTATTTGGTAAAGATACAAAGTTCTTCGGTGCACTTGCACACTGGCCTTGAGCATTTGGTTCAAATATGCTGTAAGCTATAATAATGCTGCATACAACATTCTTAAACTCCCGGTGTTTGTATTGTCCGACAGTTGCAAAGCTGACAAGATGCCAAAGGCTGCACATGCTGTCATTGCAGCACCTGATACCGGGCAGGTTCATACCGCGCTGTAGAGGCGACGGCAGTTTTGACCCCGTCCAGTGCTTTGGGTCTGTATGTCTGTGCGTGGATAGATATGGGGTCGGTGTTGCGGGCACTTCCAAGTCCAGATTTATGGAGCCAGACTGCGCGCCTCTCGGTGGGTTTGGCATCTGCACAACTATATGCCTTATTAAAGCAAGAAGCGAGGCTTAGAGAACGTAGCTGAATAGTGGCTATCATTTTTTAGTCCGCCATGCTTCCAATCAAACGAACAACTCCCGTTTACAACTGACCAATGGCCAATGGTTTTGTGGTGCCCTTTTTGAGTTGTAAACAAAATTTTACCAAGAGCGAGTTAATGCGAAGCCTTTACCACCCATTTAATTTGATATTATGTCCTTCGTTGTATGTCATACTTTGTACTTGCATTCAAATGCTACAGGTTCTACGCTAACTGATTGCCAGCGCCACTATCAGCAAGCCGTAAGGCTGAGAAGTGCTGGCCACTTTGTGCCCACGTGTCGAGTGGATGGCTCGTACCAGCCTCTACAGTGCTATGGAAGCGTGTGCTTTTGCGTGGACGACAATGGAGTCGAGGTGCTGGGATCCAGAAGTCGTCTCCCAGAAACTCCTAACTGCGATAAAAATGGTAAGTCCACTCTCCAGCAAAATTGCTACTCTGACTAAATTGCTTGTTTTTTAAATGAAGATCTAGAATTCAAACATTATTTTTTGTAAGATGTGGATATTGAGTATTTGAGCTTTTCTTTATGACTATCATTTAGGGAATTTCAGGATCAGGGTGACAGCTTACAGGTATAGATATTTTTGACAGTGCTACAGCACATTTTCCTATTCATAAAGAACCAAACTTTTTGGGATGACATAGGTCACCTCCTGCGTTCGCTCCTTAACTACGCGAAGAAAAAAATGATAAAATCATAAGAAGGAATGATAAAATCAGGGAAATATGGTAGTTCATCCATCAAATCCTCTGTATACAGATTAGCTTACTATTCACTGCCTGATGATGTTTACAGCTGAGCAAAAGATGTCCAACTGCAAAAAGTATTATAAAGATGTTATAATGAGCCTTGACCCGACGGCGTTTGTCCCGCGGTGTATGGGCGACGGGACGTACCACCCTGTCCAGTGTCGAGGCATGGCTTGTTACTGTGTGGATGCAAATGGAAGAGAGATAGAGAAGACCTCCTCACCAAGGCCACTCAGCCCTGACTGCTTCGGTAAGTCCGAGGTCTATTTACTTGATGCTACCAAGCTGTGTTGCGCCATTTCAGGATAACTTATCTATTATACTCTAAACCTCCTTACTTTTGAAATAGCCACGCTATATTGATTCTACTATTAAACATCTACTGTATATAGGTACAACAGTGAATCAAAAAAGGTTTACCCCCACTTCTGAATCCCCGGTTCTTGTTGCTCTGGTTATTGGTCAACTTCAGTGCATGAACTAGCTGGCCTGGTTGAATAGGCTGTTCTCGTAAGGGTGGTACAGGTAGCGCGCGGTAAAAAGTGTGGCATGATCATGAAAAATGAGTCGCTAGCTTACCACTTTAAATGGAGCTGCGCGGAGCTGGCCTGGGCGGCTCCGCTATAGCAATAAGTATACTAACGAAGATTTATACATTGGGATTGTAGTAGCATTTTTGGAAGATCACCTACCTGACTAGAAAGTCCAGTCATTCCAAATTCCAAGTCATTGCCAAAATCATTGCTAAAATGAAAATCAGAGTTATTCTGGAACTTGTAGTCAAGTCATCTTGCAAACCTTATTGAATTGGTGTGCTACCGTGTTTCCTGATTTTCGTAGCTTAATAAAAAATGTTAATAAATCGTTTTCGATAATCATAGTGTCTGTCAAGGAGAAATCGTTTAAAAAATCCCGCTTTGACCTAGGTGCCGTACCCAAACAATGCCATCAAGAGTACGCATCCGCCATTACAACATTCCGGCCAGGTCGGTACCTCCCGAGATGCACCACGTCCGGACTGTATCAGGATGTGCAGATGAAGGACTATTACACGTACTGCGTGGACGCCAAGGGGCAGGAGATAGATGGGACACGGCGACCTGTGCCATTTAACCCACAATGCAAATATCTTGGTACGTGTTACCTTATGTCTGCCTTACCTGTCACTACTGTATGTAGCCAACTCTTGTGTGAGTGAACCCGTGTGATATCCTAATAATGTTTTCTTATGAAAATTTTGGAGAGTCGAAGTGAACAAAGCCTTCATAATTTTATGTCAGCCAATCACGTGATCTTTTGCCTGGCAAGTTTAAGCAAAAAAAAAAATAAATGACTGCGCCCGTTAGGCTAGAGAACGACAAAAAATATAAAATCTTTAAATAAAAAGAAACCCTTTTCCGTTTCTTAAACGCTAAGCTACTAGTTTGCCACCTTAAAAGTCACGTGATCTCTTAGCACAAGTCCCTATTATCGTGTTTATGGAAGAGTTTTAATTCTGATGGCTGTTTTTTAATACAGATAAAACAGGGTTTGCACTTCGTCCGGGTTTCTGCCAAATTCCATGGGAGAACGGCACTTCATGCGGAATGGCGAAGGACGAGTGTGCCTATGACCCGGAGTGTCCTGACGCCGCTAAGTGCTGCTTTAGCGGATGTAGGAACACGTGCGTACAGAGAGAAAAGGGTCAGTAGATTACAGAATGATGTTTTTTTGCCATGGTAACGATATCTACCGAGCCAATCACTGCAGACACAGTGCGACGAACACCGATGTTGTCAACAAAACAAGAAAGTAATCCAATTAGATGCGCTAGAATCGCAGTTTGGCACGAATAACATATATTTCTATAACGGTGTTCTATTCCGAAGAGCACAAGAGCATCTATTTGATACGCAGATGGCTAAGTAAAGTCCTTCTTAAAGCCGCATTGTCACAAGTTTACTTTCGGTCGATTACGTAACAATCTCCGATGAATTTTAATGGTAAACGCGAAAAATATTTCAAAATTATAAAAGCAGTATGTCTAATGGATGTTTCTTTGAGGATGTGACTGATCATTTAGAGCGATGGCCTGTTTAATAGCACGGATACTAATAGATTCTTTTGTCTCTTGTCGGTTAAGGTTTCGGTGGGGTCCTCCGTGAAGAAAACTAGTGATAATGCGGCTTTAAACAAACTCAGTTAGTCTGTTACTCGCATTCTGACTTGGCTAACACCAAATGACTATGTGGGCGGTTTTGCAAGAATAGTTAAACCTCTTCTGATATTTTGTAGCAAAAAGAATTCAATGTTGAATGGACGTGACCTACAGTACCGCTCTCGGACATGCACACTGTTCGCTCTCGGACATGCACACTGTTCGCTCTCGGACATGCACACTGTTCGCTCTCGGACATGCACACTGTTCGCTCTCGGACATGCACACTGTTCGCTCTCGGACATGCACACTGTTCGCTCTCGGACATGCACACTGTTCGCGAAAAGAGTGCCAAGTGGCAGTGTCTAGCTGGTGGAGAGCTATTCATCATAATCTTGATTTTCCAATCAAAAGCCCCAAAAAGTTTTTAGCTATTTTTAAATTTCTATAACAGCCCAATAACTTTTTTGTTATCTTATCTCCCCCAGATGATATATGCAGTCGAGTCATTAATCTCGCGATTGCCGTAGACACCTCAATGAATATGGACCGATGCACTTGGACCCGTAACCTTGGGTTCCTCCGTGCCCTTGCTCTCAAGTTTGCCGTTTCACCTGATACTGTCCGCATTGCCCTGGTCTCATTCGCTGAAAACGCAAACGTAGAGAATTCATTTCACGATCCGAATCGCCCGTTCATCGATATCCAGGAGATTCGTAGGATCATGTCGAAGATTGGTTGGACTGGCGGGAAAAGCGATGTAAATAAAGCTCTTGATGTTGCCGATACTATGCTTTTCGACTCAAAGGGAGAAGTCAGGATACAGAGCTCAAAGGTGCGATGTCTATATAAAAAAAAAAACCTTGTACACCATAAGAAAAAAGAAATTGTATAGTGCTGATAGTGCTATGTGTACACTGAAAGTTATTGTGAAGACCCTATTGTGTGTATTGTTTTTGCATTATATCTTGTATTGTATTGTACTGTGCTGTATTTTATTTTTTTTTGCATTATATGCGCACTGCAAGTTCATTGCGTGTATTGTACTATGTGTTTACTGCAGGTTCTTATTGCGTGTATTGTACTAGTTCACTGCAGGTTCTTATTGCATGTACTGTACTATGTGTTCACTGAAGGTTCTTATTGCGTGTATTGTACCATGTGTTCACTGCAGGTTCTTATTGCGTCTATTGTACTATGCGTTCACTGCAGGTTCTAATTGTGTGTATTGTACTATGTGTTCACTGCAGGTTCTTGTCGTCCTAACTGATGACAGTCGGGCTTTCGCCTTGAGTTCCAAAATGAAGTCTCTAAAGAGCAAGGGCGTTTCGGTTTATGGTATCCGAGTCGACAAGAAACAACAAGCGACAATCACACCTGACGCTGTTTTTGCTAAGAGCTCCATGACTTTGATGAAGGCAGTAGATCCCTTAGCAAACACCATATGCTCAGGTAAGACGTAACACTTATTACAAAGATGATCGATTTCTATCATCAAAGACATCCTTATCATAGATTGTGGTATTAGTCGGGTCTGTAAACATTCACACAGCCTTCAGATTTAGCCATTGATAAGCCCATGAGACACTGCGGGCTACAACAAGATTCTCCTAGTGAAGCCTTATTTGAAATATATTAATAAAATACCTTTTGTTACACTTTTGTTACTTACACTTATTAAGTCGTTATTTTGGACTGTCACTTTTCGGTGATACATCTAGTGCAAAGCCTTTGCAGTGCTTGCCGTTTTTAGATTGATCTTGAATTCTCCTCCAGTATTGTAGTTCCCTCCATTCACAGTTTGAAGATTGCTCTTATTTACTGCAGTAGAAGAAGTGCATGTTTAACTGGACTGGAGTTAATAGAGTACATTTGAAGTCGTTCATAACAAGATTTATTTTCCATTTTTTTTCTCTATCAGGCTGCTGTAGTTATTCAATGATTGGATATTTTTGTGTCCTTGTTATCTGAATGGTTTGAGGAAGGACGTTGCAGTGTTGTAGCTTTTGGTCTTTCGTTCGCTATGGTTTGTTTTGGATGGCGGCAGCTTGGATCATTTCTTTCACGTTGACGTCTAACTTTCTTACCCCCGTATGTTTAGCTCGAAAACTGTGAGATCGAGGTGTGGGATTGGCTGAAATGGGGTGATATCTTTACATGTGAAATATATGATCTGTGAAGATAGGGTGTATTCATCATCGGAGAAACCCTGGAATTTGAGCGATGGCTATATTATGAATGCATTTTTGTATTAGAGAACTGGGTTTTCTTAAATGAATCGGTTATTTGCTGTATCAGCTAACGACTGCAAGGCAGAGTTCGATGTCGCTTTTCTGGTTGACGCATCTGACAGTATCGGTCGCAGTAGCTGGAAACTAAGCAAGCAATTCCTCTTGGAATTTCTGAAGACATTTGAAATTGGCGAGGACAGAGTACAGCTTGCAGTGATTACTTACAGTACCGATGCAAAGATTGCCTTTAGGTTCAATACCCTGAAGGGCAATGATCTGAATGCTGAGAAAGTCGGTGCACTGATCGACAGCATGAAGTGGAAGAAAGGTTATACATTTATTGACAAGGCGCTACAGCTGGCTCATGATGAGATCTTCACCCCTGTTGCTGGGATGAGGATGGACGTCCCTAAGGTCAGTTAGTGAGGGATCGTCTTAGGACGTGTTTATTCTAATTATTCTTAATGTGGACATGAATACATACAGTTCAATTAGGGCCACTAGATGGACCTTGGCGACAATTACATGCGAACATATGTTGTACCTGTATTTTTTGTTTGAGAAATGCGAACAGCACTGAACACACCAATTTTTCTTGGGAATCATTTACAAATTCGTTGAAAAATAACGGGAGCCCTTTCCATGTTGCCTGGTTCCAGGAAAGGGCAATACATTCAATTAACTATAAAACAAAACGTCATAACAGCATCTTTTACCAGTACAGCATAAATGCAAAATACATGGAAAGTGAAATAATCGCCGTTTAGATTATAGACTATTCAGTTGTGTTTTATGGAGTTCCTTAATGAGGGAACCTAATCAAACTCGGAGACGCTCTTTGTTGACCTTGCAGGTTCTTATTGTGTTAACCGACGGAAAACAATCGAAAAACAAAGGGCCCTTCAGAGAGCCAGCTATCGTGGCTAAGAGTCTAAAGCAAAAAGATGTCTCAATATACACAGTTGGCATTACCAGCAGCGTAGATAAGTCCGAGTTAGAGAGCATTGCATCATCGCCGAATATGACATTCTATACTGAGTCATTTGCCTCCTTGAGGACTATAACTGAACAGCTTCAGAACAGCGTCTGTAAACGTAAGTGGCTTCATACTTCTCAGTTTGTCCTATGGATAGAGGTGTTCGTTTTGTCTAATAAAGCCAGAGTTGACAAAGCATTTTTCTATGGTTAGGCGCTCAAGAGAAAAACAGCACGTGTCCTTCCAAATGGAAAGCCATCAATGGAAGCGTATGTGACGTGACCCGAGATTTATGCTCCTCTAACAACGAATGTCTTGGCCAGTTAATCTGTTGTAATAGCGGGTGCAACCAGGAATGTGTCAAACCCCAAGGTGAAGTAAAAATGGACCTGTCTTAGTGATCTAAAACAAATATTAGTCTCCGAGATTGTATTAAAGAGAAATTGAGTCTAATAACTAATATACAACATAGACGCTGCTCACGAATGTGTACTCGAATATAACGCTTGCAGTATTGTACGCTAATATCAAGTTTTTCCCACAGTTTTTGCGATGGCTCCATACTCAGATTGTGAAGCCGACAAGTCTTCAGGGGTGATAACATGCAAATGTCCTGATTGCAAGGATAAGTCAGACCCTGTTTGTGGTAGTGATAACGTCACTTATGCTAGCGAATGTCAGCTGAGAAGAGCAGCCTGCCTCAACGACACCTGGATAACCACCCAGAGGAAGGGAGACTGCGGTAATGATGTAATTCCCATTTTTCAAGTGTAGCCTCTCTCCGTTTTAAGGTTAAAGTATTGTTTAAAACACCTTGTACTAAATTGTAAAGATCGGGAAAGCAGTGGTACTACGTGTATCCCTAAGCTGAGACTGGAGACTAGGCAGGCTTTTCATCAGGAACAGCAGCATCAACAACAAAAACTACTGCAAAAAGAGCAGCTAAATCAGCAACAACTATTGCAGACAGAACGAGACAACAGCTCACATCTTACAAGGGAAATATAAAATATGAAACGGATAGCATAGCAATAATCTAAACAATGTAGTGGAATAAGAAAATAATGGATGATATCGATGTGTTTAGATGTCTGTAAGGACGTGTCTTGTACTTCTCCACCATTTTCCACGTGTGTTGCCTTGAACGGCCGACCAGCCTGCAGCTGTCCCTCGAGCTGCGGGGATGAGTCGTTACCTCAGCCTATCTGCGGCTCAAATAACAAGACGTATGCGAACGAGTGCGAGTTGCGGATGGACTCATGCAAGAACAACAAGTCTATTGCAATCCAATTCAGAAAAGAATGCCGTAAGTTCGTGCTCACCAAAGTGAAAACACACAAACACGGTACAAAAATTTACGTGCATATACAAGATTATGTCCCATACCCTAACCAATGTTGGAAATATCCTTGTTGAGCCTCTAAGTCTTTTTGCTTCAGAGGATTGGTAATAGGTTCAAATGTCATTGGAGGACACACGGACGCTAGGCGTCAGTACGCACACACGTTCCCCAAACTAAAATTGTAACGTAATAAACATTTTAATCGTTTTATAAATGAACCCATTTTTGTGCGACTGCGTCGCGTTGGGTATTTTTTTTGTCCATGACACGCTGTGACGTTATCTTTGTATCTATTAGGAGACAGACGAACGCAAAAATGAGATTTATTGTTAAGTTTATATCAAGTGCTGTTTGTATCTTCTTTTGTGTGTTTTTTAGCTGCTCCGTGTCAAGGTAAAGTAGATCTGGCGTTTATTGTGGACTCTTCTGGTACTATTGGTCCAATGAACTGGAAGCTAATCAAGGGCTTCATCATCTCACTTGCAAAGGAGTTTGATATCGGTGAAGACGGTGCTCGGATTGCCGTGATTTCTTATAGCACTGATGCCAAGGTTGAGTTGAGATTCAGAGATCTTGTTGGTCAAGATATCAACCATAAGAATGTAAGCGCGGTCATTCAACCAATGCCTAGGCAGAAAGGATATACGTTTATCGACAAGGCATTGTACCTCGCTGACAATGAGGTGTTTACCATAGAAGCTGGAATGAGGCTAAATGCAGCAAAGGTAAGTGCTTTACAGGAAAGCTACTTAAGGCTACCCATCATAACGAGTTTCTTTAGTTGTGTGGTACATTTAGGTCCGCGATGCGTATCGATGAGTATTTACGTTCTCGATTTTTTTGAATACTAAATATGAGATATGAAGTAGTCCTATTTCTAGTTCTTAATTCTGCTTGTTCCTTACAATGCATACTTTGCTAACCCTCACCCCAGGTGGCGATGGTTTTCACCGATGGTAAGCAGACCAGAAAACGTGGCAACTTCACCGAGCTGTTCATCGCATCGCGAGGGCTCAAGGCAAAAGGAGTTATCCTGTATGCCATGGGAATAGGATACACCTGGGATCAAGCGGAGTTAGAAGAAATTGCGTCGGATCCGGATAAGGTTGTTAGTGCTTCGTCCTTCGAAGTCCTCCATGAGATTGCGGAAAAGCTTAAAGAAAGTCTTTGCAGAGGTAAGTTATTGTTTTAATAAACATCCTTTCTATTTTCTTTTCCCTGCTATAAGACTTTCAACTGAATATCAAACGCTAAAATTTAGAGTGTTTTTCTTGCCCGTGAAAAAAATAAAAGATCAACAAAGTTTAGATGCTAGTGTTTGCTTTAAATAGAGATTCTTGCCGAGTTTATGGCCCCCAAAGCTTTGTGCGCTAACAATGTACTCCAAGATGACTGCCAAGGAAATTTAGTTTATAGTTATGTTTATCACTTTTGGATAATCTACCTGAGCAATTACTCTTTCGAGTTCCGGCTATAATTTATTTTTTTATTTCTATAGATTGATTGGACTAACAAATAGTGCTTTTTTTTCAATGGTGCTACCAATTCCCTTCTATTATTCTCAAGTAGCATCCCTATCAAAGGATGGACAGTGCCCTGATAACTGGAAGGGCATCAACGGTTCAACATGTGATGGAGAGAAGAACTCCTGCAATTCTGATGGAGACTGCCTTGATGACTTAAAGTGCTGCCACAGTGGATGCCACAAGCAGTGTGTCAAACCTAATCAAGGTAGAGAGGCTTGTTAACCTCGATTATCTCTACTGAACCGATATACCGTTCTTCAGATCAGGTTACCATTGTAAAGTAATAGCTGTTGTCATTTCCGCCTTAAAGTGCGATAATATATATTTTTGATAATATGAAAAACGACAGGATTGAATCAAGGTCTGACGTCGTTCTTGACTATTGCAGTTCTTTTATTTTGCTGGTTAATTTGAATATGCATCCCCTCGGCGTACCAGCGGCGTTCAAACTGTTGTGGTTGTGGTTATTTTTTAAGTTCTCGTCATGTCCCCTCAGGTCCCGTTTGCGACTCATGGGGCTGAACTATTGTTCTGTTGGAATTGTTGGCATGTTTCTGTATGCGACTTGTGAAGTTGATCTGTTTTTCTGATGTAGTTGTAGACCTGTCCCCGTATGCGACTTGTGAGGCTAATGTGCCATCGGGTAAGATCTCGTGCACGTGCCCCGAATGCTCCAAGCGTGAGGATCCCGTTTGTGGGTCAGACAGCAAGACCTACCCGAATGAGTGCAGGATGAGGCAAGAGGCGTGCTGGAACAACAAGTGGATCATTGTGGCCCAACAAGAGGAGTGCGGTATGTGACAATCGTTCATTATTTAGGCTGTTTTACCACCCCAAAAGGCAATCGTTTCTTATCATAGCCATTTATTCTCTCCTGCTATTTCTCTCACAACAGATACACCAAGTGCCCCAATAGCAAAAAATGTGAGGGTATTTTGACGCATACGACACGTTCCCAAAGGAGGCGGTCATTAAGGAGATACTTCATATAAACATTGGGCAATGACTGACATTTTTTTTCCATTTTATCCTTAGATCCATGCAACAAGTACAATTGCATTACGCCTCCGTACTCATCTTGTACAACTAAAGACAACAAGCCAACATGCATCTGCCCCGAGTGTCCTCAAGTAGACAAGCCGGTCTGCGGAACAAACAACAAGACTTATACGAGCGAGTGTGCGTTGCAGGTGGACGCTTGTAAGACCAACACTAGCATTGACGTGCAGCTCGACAAACCTTGCCGTGAGTAATTTATTACGCTTGTGTGTTTTTAAAGGTCATTTTCAAAATTATGTAATATCCATACGAACCATTAAACCAAACTCATTTCGTAATATTGTTAATAAGTTGTTGCAATTACAATGAATAAGCTAAAATAAATTTGATGATACAAATTCAAAGTATTCAGTAATCAAAATCAACAGAATCGTTAAAAAATCGTTTACCATAACCTGAAGTATTTAGGTTATTGACATTGATCATTGATGACTTGAATTATTTTATCATACTTTGCAGCTGAGCCGTGTAATCCTGCGATAGATATGGCTCTTCTTGTGGATTCCTCTGATAGCATAGGTGCCGATGGATGGATAAAAATGAAAAATTACTTGACGTCCATGCTGCGAGAGTTCGACATCAGTGAGAACCGTACTCGATTGGGCATCATTGTTTACAGCAGCGATGCTAAAGTCATCATGAAATTCAACACACTGAAAGGAAAGGACCTCAGTTTACAGGGTGTCAGCTCTTTGATTAAACAAATCGAGTGGCAGAGAGGATTGACATTTATTGATAAGGCGCTTATGCTAGCGGACAAAGAGCTCTTTACTGCTGCAGCTGGGATGAGAGCGGACTCGAAAAAGGTGCAGCCAAAACCATCTAGAACAAGTTAACAAGTTACTCCACTATTTATAAAGGTTTATTATACATAACAGTGCAGCATTGTAATTTTAGTACCACCAAATCGGAGAGATACCTAACCCTTGCCGCCCTATCGCCAAATTTTGCCCCTCACACAATGTCTACCCGGCAAAGTGGTAAATTGGTACCTCCATTTATCGGCCACCTGTTCTCAAAATAGTAATTTCTTTTTAAAGAACAGTATTTGGCTACCCCCATTAAGCGGTCACCTTTTACGACCCGAGGCTATGTCAAAGAGAAAGTCGTTGTTGCTCAAGCTCGTCAAGCAACATTTTGTTAAAGCTTATTATCATTGCACTTTCAAGTGCTTCCCCAAGTTATACTAAGCATCTTGGTTTTCTCCCAGGTGTTAGTGCTATTAACAGATGGCAGGCAGTCATCAGATAAAGGTAGCTACACAGACCTGTCCGTGGCGTCAGGGGGCGTTAAGAAGAAAGGTGTCACGTTGTTTGCAATTGGCTTCGAAGATCAGTTCGTTACCAGCGAGCTCGAGCAAATCGCATCCGATCCCAAGAATGTCATGGCTTCTAAGTCGTTCGGTGACTATAAGAAAGTCGCCGAAATGATCAAGACAGCTGTATGCCAAGGTAATGAACTATTTTTAACTTATTTGGACCCTATTTTATTTTATTTCATTTTAGTTTAGTTTATTGTATTGTTCTCAAGAAGTATTAGGTTTATCATGACATCTGTTTACTAACATTGACCTATAATTAAATTATACTTATGAAAACATTTCGAATTTAACAGTATATCCATGATACAAAGGCTCTCCATTATGAGATATGTTTTCACCTTTATCTACAGACCCGAAGCCCACAAAGACAGATGGCCAATGTCCAAAGATGTGGAAGGGCGTTAACGGCACAGTGTGTGGTGATCGGGCTGATTCCTGTCAAAAAGATCGAGACTGTCCAAACAACTTCATGTGCTGCGACAGCGGATGCTACAAACAATGCGTTAAGCCAAACCAAGGTCGGTGTTACCATGGCAATCAGCTATAGGACGGATGGCTATTAAACGGCCTTCTACAAATAGTCAAAACCCCAAAATAGTTCTTTTTTTATTTCACGATCTTCATTCCGCGAAACGTAACCCGTTGACACCTCAACCGGCCGTGAGAATATTGATGTTTTAGGTGAACAATGACCACCTAAGATTAGGGACGTCTCATGGTAACACTAGATTCTATTTAGATATACTAAAAAAGCACTTAGTACAGCTTAATGATTGCTTTACTAATTCTTCACAGTATTCACGATGCCGCCCTTCTCAATTTGTGAAGTTCCGATGAGATCAGGGCAAATCTATTGCGTCTGCCCAGAATGTGATAACACTGAATCCCCGGTTTGCACGAATGATGGCAAGAAGTTCCCTAACGAGTGCCAGATGAGGCAAGACGCTTGCTTTAACAAACAGTGGACAACACCGATATCATGCGGTAAGCATAATAGGAGCATAGACATTATCCCTAATTTTGTAACTTTATGTATTCAAGCTTCACTACCCTAAAATGAATTGATGGCGGATTAACTGCTACTAAATACGTCGATCAAATTCGAGATAACCTAATAAATTTTTATTTGATTGTTATACAGATCCCTGTTCTAACTTCACTTGCGATTCTCCACCATACTCAACGTGCAAAGCACAGGACGACCAACCCACATGTGTTTGCGTAGAACCATGTCCTAAGACTCTTAAACCTGTGTACGGGACGGACAACAAAAACTACGACAACGAGTGTCTGTTGAAGTTAGCAGCCTGCAAATCGAACACACGTATCCTCATCGCCGGCTTTGGTCGTTACAGTAAGCAAATAGTTCGCTAATTATCATGTCCCCTCCCTAGTTCTCTTTCACATTTGTAATGTGCTATCTTGTTTGGGAGTGTTTCCTTTGCTAGTATCATATTATTTTTCCCCTTTCTCTAACGCCCCACAGTTAACTATTCCAACATTGAAATGACTATTTCAATTTCTTACGCGCTGGACAACTACAGGGTCTCAATAAAATCTTTTTGTATAACCAGGAATGATGGTCAATACAGTAGTTGCTCGTTGCACCACACAACTGAATGCTGTAAGCACATTACGTTGACACAATCTTTCTTAAGCTGTTACTCACCTTGTCATAACCAGGACTAATATAGTAACTTTATTAGTTTGATGCTGTATTTTGTATTATGTAAGTGCGATAATGCTTCGATTTTGGTAATATGCAATCCAGTAGGTGCAGTTCAGTGCAGTCAAGAATGTGACAATTTTAACATTTGGCCAAACCTATGATTGTTGCAGATCCGTGTAAGGATGTTAACTGCACTTCCCCGCCTTATTCATCTTGTCGACCACTCGACAACAAGCCCGTCTGCGCATGCCCAGAAAACTGTTCTTCGACAGTAGACCCAGTCTGTGGAACGGACAACAATACGTATGACAACGAATGTCTTATGAGGCAACAGGCGTGTGTGGCCAACGCCACGGTCGCAGTCAGACGGAAAGGGCATTGTGGTGAGTGGGGCTAGCATGGAGACAGAAAACTTAAACTGATAATCAGTTAAGTTTATGCGTTGAAACGCTAATATCCTAGTGTGCTTATACCTTATGAACCATGTCTTTAAATACTTTTGATAGTTCTCTTCGAGCTTCACTAATCTTGCCTAAAGCGTAGGGGTGCAAAGTCTACGTTGCTACACTCAAGATTCCTTCAGTAAGTGCCTTCATTTCAGATCCCTGCTATAACGTCACTTGCGATTCTCCACCATACTCAACGTGCAAAGCACAGGACGACCAACCCACATGTGTTTGCGTAGAACCATGTCCTAAGACTCTTAAACCTGTGTACGGGACGGACAACAAAAACTACGACAACGAGTGTCTGTTGAAGTTAGCAGCCTGCAAATCAAACACACGTATCCTCATCGCCGGCTTTGGTCGTTACAGTAAGCAAATAGTTCGCTAATTATCATGTCCCCTCCCTAGTTCTCTTTCACATTTGTAATGTGCTATCTTGTTTGGGAGTGTTTCCTTTGCTAGTATCATATTATTTTTCCCCTTTCTCTAACGCCCCACAGTTAACTATTCCAACATTGAAATGACTATTTCAATATCTTACGCGCTGGACAACTACAGCGTCTCAATAAAATCTTTTTGCATAACCAGGAATGATGGTCGATACAGTAGTTGCTCGTTGCACCACACTACTGAATGCTGTAAGCACATTACGTTGACACAATCTTTCTTAAGCTGTTACTCACCTTGTCATAACCAGGACTAATATAGTAACTTTATTAGTTTGATGCTGTATTTTGTATTATGTAAGTGCGATAATGCTTCGATTTGGTAATATGCAATCCAGTAGGTGCAGTTCAGTGCAGTCAAGAATGTGATAATGTTAACATTTGGCCAAACCTATGATTGTTGCAGATCCGTGTAAGGATGTTAACTGCACTTCCCCGCCTTATTCATCTTGTCGACCACTCGACAACAAGCCCGTCTGCGCATGCCCAGAAAACTGTTCTTCGACAGTAGACCCAGTCTGTGGAACGGACAACAATACGTATGACAACGAATGTCTTATGAGGCAACAGGCGTGTGTGGCCAACGCCACGGTCGCAGTCAGACGGAAAGGGCATTGTGGTGAGTGGGGCTAGCATGTAGACAGAAAACTTAAACTGATAATCAGTTAAGTTAATGCGTTGAAACGCTAATATCCTAGTGTGCTTATACCTTATGAACCATGTCTTTAAATATTTTTGATAGTTCTCTTCGAGCTTCACTAATCTTGCCTAAAGCGTAGGGGTGCAAAGTCTACGTTGCTACACTCAAGATTCCTTCAGTAAGTGCCTTCATTTCAGATCCCTGCTCTAACGTCACTTGCGATTCTCCACCATACTCAACGTGCAAAGCACAGGACGACCAACCCACATGTGTTTGCGTAGAACCATGTCCTAAGACTCTTAAACCTGTGTACGGGACGGACAACAAAAACTACGACAACGAGTGTCTGTTGAAGTTAGCAGCCTGCAAATCGAACACACGTATCCTCATCGCCGGCTTTGGTCGTTACAGTAAGCAAATAGTTCGCTAATTATCATGTCCCCTCCCTAGTTCTCTTTCACATTTGTAATGTGCTATCTTGTTTGGGAGTGTTTCCTTTGCTAGTATCATAATATGTTTCCCCTTTCTCTAACGCCCCACAGTTAACTATTCCAACATTGAAATGACTATTTCAATTTCTTACGCGCTGGACAACTACAGGGTCTCAATAAAATCTTTTGCATAACCAGGAATGATGGTCAATACGGTAGTTGCTCGTTGCACCACACTACTGAATGCTGTAAGCACATTACGTTGACAAAATCTTTCTTAAACTGTTACTCACCTTGTCATAACCAGGACTAATATAGTAACTTTATTAGTTTGATGCTGTATTTTGTATTATGTAAGTGCGATAATGCTTCGATTTTGGTAATGTGCAATCCAGTAGATGCAGTTCAGTGCAGTCAAGAATGTGACAATGTTAACATTTGGCCAAACCTATGATTGTTGCAGATCCGTGTAAGGATGTTAACTGCACTTCCCCGCCTTATTCATCTTGCCGACCACTCGACAACAAGCCCGTCTGCGCATGCCCAGAAAACTGTTCTTCGACAGTAGACCCAGTCTGTGGATCGGACAACAATACGTATGACAACGAATGTCTTATGAGGCAACAGGCGTGTGTGGCCAACACCACGGTCGCAGTCAGACGGAAAGGGGATTGTGGTGAGTGGGGCTAGCATGGAGACAGAAAACTAAAACTGATAATCAGTTAAGTTTAAACGTTGAAACGCTAATATCCTAGTGTGCTTATACCTTATGAACCATGTCTTTAAATACTTTTGATAGTTCTCTTCGAGCTTCACTAATCTTGCCTAAAGCGTAGGGGTGCAAAGTCTACGTTGCTACACTCAAGATTCCTTCAGTAAGTGCCTTCATTTCAGATCCCTGCTCTAACGTCACTTGCGATTCTCCACCATACTCAACGTGCAAAGCACAGGACGACCAACCCACATGTGTTTGCGTAGAACCATGTCCTAAGACTCTTAAACCTGTGTACGGGACGGACAACAAAAACTACGACAACGAGTGTCTGTTGAAGTTAGCAGCCTGCAAATCAAACACACGTATCCTCATCGCCGGCTTTGGTCGTTACAGTAAGCAAATAGTTCGCTAATTATCATGTCCCCTCCCTAGTTCTCTTTCACATTTGTAATGTGCTATCTTGTTTAGGAGTGTTTCCTTTGCTAGTATCATATTATTTTTCCCCTTTCTCTAACGCCCCACAGTTAACTATTCCAACATTGAAATGACTATTTCAATATCTTACGCGCTGGACAACTACAGCGTCTCAATAAAATCTTTTTGCATAACCAGGAATGATGGTCGATACAGTAGTTGCTCGTTGCACCACACTACTGAATGCTGTAAGCACATTACGTTGACACAATCTTTCTTAAGCTGTTACTCACCTTGTCATAACCAGGACTAATATAGTAACTTTATTAGTTTGATGCTGTATTTTGTATTATGTAAGTGCGATAATGCTTCGATTTGGTAATATGCAATCCAGTAGGTGCAGTTCAGTGCAGTCAAGAATGTGATAATGTTAACATTTGGCCAAACCTATGATTGTTGCAGATCCGTGTAAGGATGTTAACTGCACTTCCCCGCCTTATTCATCTTGTCGACCACTCGACAACAAGCCCGTCTGCGCATGCCCAGAAAACTGTTCTTCGACAGTAGACCCAGTCTGTGGAACGGACAACAATACGTATGACAACGAATGTCTTATGAGGCAACAGGCGTGTGTGGCCAACGCCACGGTCGCAGTCAGACGGAAAGGGCATTGTGGTGAGTGGGGCTAGCATGTAGACAGAAAACTTAAACTGATAATCAGTTAAGTTAATGCGTTGAAACGCTAATATCCTAGTGTGCTTATACCTTATGAACCATGTCTTTAAATACTTTTGATAGTTCTCTTCGAGCTTCACTAATCTTGCCTAAAGCGTAGGGGTGCAAAGTCTACGTTGCTACACTCAAGATTCCTTCAGTAAGTGCCTTCATTTCAGATCCCTGCTCTAACGTCACTTGCGATTCTCCACCATACTCAACGTGCAAAGCACAGGACGACCAACCCACATGTGTTTGCGTAGAACAATGTCCTAAGACTCTTAAACCTGTGTACGGGACGGACAACAAAAACTACGACAACGAGTGTCTGTTGAAGTTAGCAGCCTGCAAATCGAACACACGTATCCTCATCGCCGGCTTTGGTCGTTACAGTAAGCAAATAGTTCGCTAATTATCATGTCCCCTCCCTAGTTCTCTTTCACATTTGTAATGTGCTATCTTGTTTGGGAGTGTTTCCTTTGTTAGTATCATAATATGTTTCCCCTTTCTCTAACGCCCCACAGTTAACTATTCCAACATTGAAATGACTATTTCAATTTCTTACGCGCTGGACAACTACAGGGTCTCAATAAAATCTTTTGCATAACCAGGAATGATGGTCAATACAGTAGTTGCTCGTTGCACCACACTACTGAATGCTGTAAGCACATTACGTTGACAAAATCTTTCTTAAACTGTTACTCACCTTGTCATAACCAGGACTAATATAGTAACTTTATTAGTTTGATGCTGTATTTTGTATTATGTAAGTGCGATAATGCTTCGATTTTGGTAATGTGCAATCCAGTAGATGCAGTTCAGTGCAGTCAAGAATGTGACAATGTTAACATTTGGCCAAACCTATGATTGTTGCAGATCCGTGTAAGGATGTTAACTGCACTTCCCCGCCTTATTCATCTTGCCGACCACTCGACAACAAGCCCGTCTGCGCATGCCCAGAAAACTGTTCTTCGACAGTAGACCCAGTCTGTGGATCGGACAACAATACGTATGACAACGAATGTCTTATGAGGCAACAGGCGTGTGTGGCCAACACCACGGTCGCAGTCAGACGGAAAGGGGATTGTGGTGAGTGGGGCTAGCATGGAGACAGAAAACTAAAACTGATAATCAGTTAAGTTTAAACGTTGAAACGCTAATATCCTAGTGTGCTTATACCTTATGAACCATGTCTTTAAATACTTTTGATAGTTCTCTTCGAGCTTCACTAATCTTGCCTAAAGCGTAGGGGTGCAAAGTCTACGTTGCTACACTCAAGATTCCTTCAGTAAGTGCCTTCATTTCAGATCCCTGCTTTAACGTCACTTGCGATTCTCCACCATACTCAACGTGCAAAGCACAGGACGACCAACCCACATGTGTTTGCGTAGAACCATGTCCTAAGACTCTTAAACCTGTGTACGGGACGGACAACAAAAACTACGACAACGAGTGTCTGTTGAAGTTAGCAGCCTGCAAATCAAACACACGTATCCTCATCGCCGGCTTTGGTCGTTACAGTAAGCAAATAGTTCGCTAATTATCATGTCCCCTCCCTAGTTCTCTTTCACATTTGTAAGGTGCTATCTTGTTTGGGAGTGTTTCCTTTGCTAGTATCATATTATTTTTCCCCTTTCTCTAACGCCCCACAGTTAACTATTCCAACATTGAAATGACTATTTCAATATCTTACGCGCTGGACAACTACAGCGTCTCAATAAAATCTTTTTGCATAACCAGGAATGATGGTCGATACAGTAGTTGCTCGTTGCACCACACTACTGAATGCTGTAAGCACATTACGTTGACACAATCTTTCTTAAACTGTTACTCACCTTGTCATAACCAGGACTAATATAGTAACTTTATTAGTTTGATGCTGTATTTTGTATTATGTAAGTGCGATAATGCTTCGATTTTGGTAATGTGCAATCCAGTAGATGCAGTTCAGTGCAGTCAAGAATGTGACAATGTTAACATTTGGCCAAACCTATGATTGTTGCAGATCCGTGTAAGGATGTTAACTGCACTTCCCCGCCTTATTCATCTTGCCGACCACTCGACAACAAGCCCGTCTGCGCATGCCCAGAAAACTGTTCTTCGACAGTAGACCCAGTCTGTGGATCGGACAACAATACGTATGACAACGAATGTCTTATGAGGCAACAGGCGTGTGTGGCCAACACCACGGTCGCAGTCAGACGGAAAGGGGATTGTGGTGAGTGGGGCTAGCATGGAGACAGAAAACTAAAACTGATAATCAGTTAAGTTTAAACGTTGAAACGCTAATATCCTAGTGTGCTTATACCTTATGAACCATGTCTTTAAATACTTTTGATAGTTCTCTTCGAGCTTCACTAATCTTGCCTAAAGCGTAGGGGTGCAAAGTCTACGTTGCTACACTCAAGATTCCTTCAGTAAGTGCCTTCATTTCAGATCCCTGCTTTAACGTCACTTGCGATTCTCCACCATACTCAACGTGCAAAGCACAGGACGACCAACCCACATGTGTTTGCGTAGAACCATGTCCTAAGACTCTTAAACCTGTGTACGGGACGGACAACAAAAACTACGACAACGAGTGTCTGTTGAAGTTAGCAGCCTGCAAATCAAACACACGTATCCTCATCGCCGGCTTTGGTCGTTACAGTAAGCAAATAGTTCGCTAATTATCATGTCCCCTCCCTAGTTCTCTTTCACATTTGTAAGGTGCTATCTTGTTTGGGAGTGTTTCCTTTGCTAGTATCATATTATTTTTCCCCTTTCTCTAACGCCCCACAGTTAACTATTCCAACATTGAAATGACTATTTCAATATCTTACGCGCTGGACAACTACAGCGTCTCAATAAAATCTTTTTGCATAACCAGGAATGATGGTCGATACAGTAGTTGCTCGTTGCACCACACTACTGAATGCTGTAAGCACATTACGTTGACACAATCTTTCTTAAGCTGTTACTCACCTTGTCATAACCAGGACTAGTATAGTAACTTTATTAGTTTGATGCTGTATTTTGTATTATGTAAGTGCGATAATGCTTCGATTTGGTAATATGCAATCCAGTAGGTGCAGTTCAGTGCAGTCAAGAATGTGATAATGTTAACATTTGGCCAAACCTATGATTGTTGCAGATCCGTGTAAGGATGTTAACTGCACTTCCCCGCCTTATTCATCTTGTCGACCACTCGACAACAAGCCCGTCTGCGCATGCCCAGAAAACTGTTCTTCGACAGTAGACCCAGTCTGTGGAACGGACAACAATACGTATGACAACGAATGTCTTATGAGGCAACAGGCGTGTGTGGCCAACGCCACGGTCGCAGTCAGACGGAAAGGGCATTGTGGTGAGTGGGGCTAGCATGTAGACAGAAAACTTAAACTGATAATCAGTTAAGTTAATGCGTTGAAACGCTAATATCCTAGTGTGCTTATACCTTATGAACCATGTCTTTAAATACTTTTGATAGTTCTCTTCGAGCTTCACTAATCTTGCCTAAAGCGTAGGGGTGCAAAGTCTACGTTGCTACACTCAAGATTCCTTCAGTAAGTGCCTTCATTTCAGATCCCTGCTCTAACGTCACTTGCGATTCTCCACCATACTCAACGTGCAAAGCACAGGACGACCAACCCACATGTGTTTGCGTAGAACCATGTCCTAAGACTCTTAAACCTGTGTACGGGACGGACAACAAAAACTACGACAACGAGTGTCTGTTGAAGTTAGCAGCCTGCAAATCGAACACACGTATCCTCATCGCCGGCTTTGGTCGTTACAGTAAGCAAATAGTTCGCTAATTATCATGTCCCCTCCCTAGTTCTCTTTCACATTTGTAATGTGCTATCTTGTTTGGGAGTGTTTCCTTTGCTAGTATCATATTATTTTTCCCCTTTCTCTAACGCCCCACAGTTAACTATTCCAACATTGAAATGACTATTTCAATTTCTTACGCGCTGGACAACTACAGGGTCTCAATAAAATATTTTGCATAACCAGGAATGATGGTCAATACAGTAGTTGCTCGTTGCACCACACTACTGAATGCTGTAAGCACATTACGTTGACACAATCTTTCTTAAGCTGTTACTCACCTTGTCATAACCAGGACTAATATAGTAACTTTATTAGTTTGATGCTGTATTTTGTATTATGTAAGTGCGATAATGCTTCGATTTTGGTAATGTGCAATCCAGTAGATGCAGTTCAGTGCAGTCAAGAATGTGACAATGTTAACATTTGGCCAAACCTATGATTGTTGCAGATCCGTGTAAGGATGTTAACTGCACTTCCTCGCCTTATTCATCTTGTCGACCACTCGACAACAAGCCCGTCTGCGCATGCCCAGAAAACTGTTCTTCGACAGTAGACCCAGTCTGTGGAACGGACAACAATACGTATGACAACGAATGTCTTATGAGGCAACAGGCGTGTGTGGCCAACACCACGGTCGCAGTCAGACGGAAAGGGCATTGTGGTGAGTGGGGCTAGCATGGAGACAGAAAACTAAAACTGATAATCAGTTAAGTTTAAGCGTTGAAACGCTAATATCCTAGTGTGCTTATACCTTATGAACCATGTCTTTAAATACTTTTGATAGTTCTCTTCGAGCTTCACTAATCTTGCCTAAAACGTAGGGGTGCAAAGTCTACGTTGCTACACTCAAGATTCCTTCAGTAAGTGCCTTCATTTCAGATCCCTGCTCTAACGTCACTTGCGATTCTCCACCATACTCAACGTGCAAAGCACAGGACGACCAACCCACATGTGTTTGCGTAGAACCGTGTCTTAAGACTCTTAAACCTGTGTACGGGACGGACAACAAAAACTACGACAACGAGTGTCTGTTGAAGTTAGCAGCCTGCAAATCGAACACACGTATCCTCATCGCCGGCTTTGGTCGTTACAGTAAGCAAATAGTTCGCTAATTATCATGCCCCCTCCCTAGTTCTCTTTCACATTTGTAATGTGCTATCTTGTTTGGGAGTGTTTCCTTTGCTAGTATCATATTATTTTTCCCCTTTCTCTAACGCCCCACAGTTAACTATTCCAACATTGAAATGAATATTTCAATTTCTTACGCGCTGGACAACTACAGGGTCTCAATAAAATCTTTTGCATAACCAGGAATGATGGTCAATACAGTAGTTGCTCGTTGCACCACACTACTGAATGCTGTAAGCACATTACGTTAACAAAATCTTTCTTAAGCTGTTACTCACCTTGTCATAACCAGGACTAATATAGTAACTTTATTAGTTTGATGCTGTATTTTGTATTATGTAAGTGCGATAATGCTTCGATTTTGGTAATGTGCAATCCAGTAGATGCAGTTCAGTGCAGTCAAGAATGTGACAATGTTAACATTTGGCCAAACCTATGATTGTTGCAGATCCGTGTAAGGATGTTAACTGCACTTCCCCGCCTTATTCATCTTGTCGACCACTCGACAACAAGCCCGTCTGCGCATGCCCAGAAAACTGTTCTTCGACAGTAGACCCAGTCTGTGGAACGGACAACAATACGTATGACAACGAATGTTTTATGAGGCAACAGGCGTGTGTGGCCAACACCACGGTCGCGGTCAGACGGAAAGGGGATTGTGGTGAGTGGGGCTAGCATGGAGACAGAAAACTAAAACTGATAATCAGTTAAGTTTAAGCGTTGAAACGCTAATATCCTAGTGTGCTTATACCTTATGAACCATGTCTTTAAATACTTTTGATAGTTCTCTTCGAGCTTCACTAATCTTGCCTAAAGCGTAGGGGTGCAAAGTCTACGTTGCTACACTCAAGATTCCTTCAGTAAGTGCCTTCATTTCAGATCCCTGCTCTAACGTCACTTGCGATTCTCCACCATACTCAACGTGCAAAGCACAGGACGACCAACCCACATGTGTTTGCGTAGAACCGTGTCCTAAGACTCTTAAACCTGTGTACGGGACGGACAACAAAAACTACGACAACGAGTGTCTGTTGAAGTTAGCAGCCTGCAAATCGAACACACGTATCCTCATCGCCGGCTTTGGTCGTTACAGTAAGCAAATAGTTCGCTAATTATCATGCCCCCTCCCTAGTTCTCTTTCACATTTGTAATGTGCTATTTTGTTTGGGAGTGTTTCCTTTGCTAGTATCATATTATTTTTCCCCTTTCTCTAACGCCCCACAGTTAACTATTCCAACATTGAAATGACTATTTCAATTTCGAAGACACGTATCCTCATCGCCGGCTTTGGTCGTTACAGTAAGCAATTGCTTATTCATTATCATTTTGATCTCTGTGATATATGACTTGGTCTGTCGTGTTTGTGAGAGACCCATTGTGCGATAAGGATTTGTTGAATGTCAACCATTTTAAGCTGTCCTCCTATGAGATCAGCTTTTATTCCTTAACATCACCTTACACCTCATGTTTAATACACAGTAGTTAGTAAGGTGTTTCTATTTCATATTAACGACGTTGCTGTGATTTCGCACCAGATCCTTGCGAAGGATTCAACTGTTCTTCTCCTCCATACTCGTCCTGCCAAGCAAAAGATGGCAAGGCGACCTGTGAGTGTTCTGAAGATTGCCCCAAAACACTCAAGCCAGTCTGTGGGTCCGACAACAATGACTATGACAACGAGTGTCTGATGCAAGCGAGGGCGTGTGCGACAAATAAAACGATCACTGCACATCGGAACGGTTATTGCGGTATGTGTCATTTATTGCTATGTCCTGTAAGTGTATCAGCTCGATTTGCAGCTACCGCTTACAGGCTTACAGCATTCAAACTAACGGAATCAACGGGAAAACAATTACAGAACATTTGGTACTTTTTGATTGGTCAGCGTCTCACGGCGAAGTGGCGTGATTGAAAACCTTCAGTGCTGGCCAATGAAAGTGCTTTATGGATTTTAAATGACAGAAGCCAGAGGGCGCCTGAACAATTGACGAGAGTTCGCAAAATATTGAAAACTGCGATAATATACCAAAAATTGGTGGTCGACTGCCAATTTTTCGTCTTTTTTTCAGACACGTATTTGCGGCAGGCTCGATTTCTTGAATTGAGTTAGAGAATATAGCAATGAATTCATTTTATTATTTCCTGAGTGATCTAGCTCCCCAAAATTTTGACAAGTCTCTTAAACCACAACATCAAAACTCCTGAGCCTCCTGAGTCCTTTAGTATAACTTTTATCACGGCATATACTCGCACCTTCTGAAGATTTTATGCGAGACCTACATGCAAACTGACACATACGTTTGTCTAGATCCCTGCAAGAACCACAGCTGTAGCACTCCCCCTTACTCAACTTGCAAGGCTGTCGACGACAAGGCTGAATGTGTTTGTAGCAAGGTATGTCCACGCTCCCTGGACCTCGTGTGTGGCACGGATAACATAACCTACAACAACGAGTGCTTCTTGAAGCGACAGGGCTGCGAGACCAATCGCACGATTACGGTCAGACGAAAGGGCCACTGTGGTAAGTGATACATCACTTTGCTTGCTTGTCAGTTACCATTTATCAATTAATGACGCATTTGTTTCCTTATTTGCTTCCTTGTTATTTGCATTTGATTATTTACGCGGGTGCTTCCTTTTTGCTTGTTATTTTACACCTCGCTAAAGCATTGTATAAATCATCTTACCAGACCCGTGCAAACTGTACGAATGCTCCTCTCCTCCGTACTCTATTTGCCAAGCTGTGGCTGACAAGCCAATGTGTGTTTGTCCGAAAGACTGTCCGGCATCGCTTGACCTCGTTTGTGGCACGGACAATATTACTTACTCCAACGAGTGTCTGATGAAGTACCAAGCCTGTAGAACGAATAGCGCCTTGAAAGTAAAACGAAAAGGAGACTGCGGTAGGATTTGATTTTAATAAAGCTCTGTCTGATTGATTCACTTTATGATGAACTATTTTTCAATCCTTTTCCAGCTATTAATAATAACACCCTTTAAACTTGCTTGCTGTGATTTTTCTCCTGCAAAACCATTTCTACCTAAATATTTTACCTTCAGGCTCCTAGGGCTTCACACTTTTTGCCGATATTTCTGTGAATACAGTGTAATTGCTAACTTTCATATATAACAACAAAAAAACTTCCCAATCCTACCCATTTGATATTTTTTTAATTCTAGATGTCTGTAAAGACTTCGACTGCTCAAGTGCTCCTTATTCCTCCTGTGAGGCTGTAAATGACAAACCTATCTGTGTCTGTCCGAAAATCTGTCCTATTACACTTGACCCTGTCTGTGCATCGGACAATAACACATACCCGAACGAGTGTGCGATGAAACAGTTAGCCTGCCAGTCAGCCAAAGTCCTGACATTTAGACGAAAAGGAGACTGCGGTAAGTTATATCAAGTTACAGAAATACACTATACACCTTTGATACTTTTGTTCGTTAAAGTCAGTGAGAATTCAGGAAATATTACTATCTGATTGACATGATCATCACTTGACAACCAATACGACAAAGAAATCCTTCAGTGCACACCAAGGAATGAGGGAATCGTCCTAGTTAGCAAGATCACCACAATTTAAACTGCGATTCTCGCATGCTGATTGGCTAACTTTGCCGCTTGCAGTGCGTGAGTCGCACTGCAAGCGTTTCTTGAATCTTGTTAATGCTTGGCCTTGTGTTTTAAGATCCATGTAATGACTTTGACTGCACGGCTCCCTACTCCACATGCGAGGCAAAAGACGACAAAGCCGTCTGTGTGTGCCCAAAATGCCCAAAGATCGTGAAACAGGTTTGCGGATCCGATGGCAAGACGTATGATAACGAGTGTGTCTTGCGGATGGCTGCGTGTGAGTCGAACAGGACGCTTACAGTACGAAATGAAGGCAACTGCGGTAAGATAATCTATTACTGGCATGGACTTAAATGATACACCTACCTTGCACAGGTGTACGTAGATTCTTACGACAAAAAGATATCAATCAAACATCCTTTGTACGTAAATATATGGCCGTATTTCAACAATCTTGAGGTAGCCCGTTAACATCTTATTTTAAATACTAATTTTAAAAAGTTGGATTTTTTTCAGGGCATAATCTTTCATTATTCCCATTTGATGTAATACTTTCTACCTGCCATTATCTACCTACCTACGTACCTATCTACCCACTGTACCATCCTACCTACCTTACTTACCTAAAAATAGATCAACTACTTGATTCAGCGGATTCTTGTTGCTTTGTTTCTTACCGAACGTCCTCTGATAACATTGTACCTCCCCTTATCTACCTACCTATCTACCCATTTTACCTTACATATCTACCTACCCATTGTACCTACTTACCTATGTACCTATCTACCCCTCTACCTACCTTGTTTCATACTTCCTTACCGAAGGTCCTCTGATATCATTGTACCTCCCCTTATCTACCTACCTTTCTATTTTCCTATCTTTATTATATACATACCGAGATTTACGCGCCAAAAACCCTTTTGGTAAAACTAGTCTCTTCGCGCTAGAGAAGCCAGCTGATTGGTCGTACGATTTTTTCCACAAGTGAGCAGTTTGTCAAGCAGTTTGCTTGACGACTCGCTCGATGTGTCTCAGTTCGGTCGCCATTCCTTTTTTACTTTAGTAAGATGGCTTCAAATCAGTCGACTACCCGTTTTCAGAGCCTAGATTCGTCAATAGAAGAGTTCATATGGACGGAAAGGAAAACGAAAATACCAAGAAGAACACCAACACGATGTTGCTCTGTTCCATGAATTCTTGTTTTGAAAGGTGAGACGAGACAAATAGATGAATTGATTCCTCAAGAGTTGAACAAGTTTCTCGGCGAGTTCTTTATAACAGTTCGCAAAAAAAGAAGACAACGAGGAATAACGAGCCTAGTTCCTTGAGGGCATTTTTCGCCAGCTTTCAGCGCCATTTGAAGAAAAAAAACTACGAACTTTGCCTTATGAAAGACGTCCAGCTCGAGCAAACTCGGAAAGCGCTTCAGTCAAAGCAAAGGGACCTAAATAGGAAAAGCAAGGGCAACAAGCCTAATGCTTCGACGGTTCAGTTGAAGACAGACAGAAACTTACATTGAAATGAATCTGTCTCGCTAATCTCACGCACGGTTGTTTTCCTTTAAAAGAAAATAAATAAAGATATGTTTTATATCTGAAAATTCTTTTCGCTCATTTTAAATCTCGTTATGTATATAAAAAAAATAAGTTATTTCACGGTTAGTTCGCTTTTACGATTTTTTTGTTTTTTACGAGTTGTGTAAAACAAACGAACGAGCGCAGCGAGTGATTTTGTTTTACACAACTCGTGAATAAAAATCGTACGCGCTCACCAACCGTGAAATAACCTATAAATCTACCCATTGTACGTTCCATATCTAGCTACCCATTGTAGCTACTCAGCTACAGTATTTACCTATCTACTTACCTTGTTTCATACTTCCTTGCCAAATGTCCTCTGATAACATTGTACCTCCCCTTACCTCCAGGTCTCTGCGAGGGCTTTTCTTGTGATTCTGTGCCCTATTCCCGGTGCACGATCATTAACGGCTCTCCTACTTGTGTATGCCCGCCTTCTTGTCCTAACACTCTGGACCCAGTCTGCGGGTCCGATCTACAGTCCTACGATAACGTCTGCTTTCTAAGAATGCAGTCTTGCCAGCAAATCTCCCTCATCACTGTGCTCAGACCTAACTACTGCGGTAAGTTTACTTCTGCTGATGAGATTATTGGGCACTTTTTCCTTTGTTACCATCCACTTTTGTCGACTTCCCTATATTTCATATCTTTTTATCTCAGTTTTCGCTTCTTTAATTAGAGCTTATAGCTTACCTTTCTCTGCTTACCCTTAGATCAATAGTATAGCGCCTTGTCTAAACTGGAGTGGTTATTATCTCTATTTTGTTATCACATAAAGTACCGTTTGGCTTGGGTGAGGGTTTCTACGATACAAGTAATAGTACAAAGCTGTATCAAAAGTTGGCATGTATAAAATCATTGATATCGGATTTTGTGCGCCTTGAGCATCGTAATTGACTTTTAAATTCAAGAAAAATTTGATGCTGCTGCATTTATAGTTCTTCTGCCCTGAAATAAACGCTGTCCCGGATTCAGGTAAGTTGACATGCCACGTAGACTTGACATTTATGTATTTATGTATCTTGCATCTCTGCAACAGATCCTTGTCAGAACTTTATTTGCTCTGCCCCTTACTCCTCGTGCGAGGTAAAAGATAACGAGGCAGTATGCGAGTGTCCGAAGGACTGTCCCAAGGAGGACGCGGAAGTGTGCGGAACAAACTGGAAGACCTACACCAACGAGTGTATGATGAGAAAGCAAGCCTGTATGAATAACTCCATGGTCACAGTGCGCTCAATTGGACGCTGCGGTAAGATTCAAATCTCAATAATAGTTATCGTATCGCAATTCGGACTGCTACTGAATTCTGTATGAAATTCCATTTTTTCTCCCTTTTCTTTTCTATCTATTTCTTAACATGTTAATACATTTTGTGTTTTCTTGCGGAAACCAAAATCCTATAAGAGCACAAAAAGCAGCAATTTTCTTCACCAAGCCCCTTTGCTTGTAAGTTTTGTGTCATCGTTAATATGACATTTATCGCCAGATCCATGTGTACGTTATGACTGCGGTTCAACGAACCCATACTCCACGTGCAAACCCAAGGGAGACTCTGGCGTTGAGTGCATCTGCCCGACGTGTCCCAAAGCCAAGGATTATCTCTGCGCTAGTAACAATTTAACATACATGAGCAAGTGCCACCTGGAAAGAGCGTCCTGCCAGCTTGGACGGTACCTCACGATCAAGCAAAAGGGCAAATGCGGTAGGTCTGATGGGATGCATTATCGGAAAGTAAGAAGTGAAAGTGAAGTGAAGGGAAAGTAAAAGTGAAGCCTTGATCTCTGGTATGGAAGCCTTGGTGGCGCAGTTGGCAGAGCGCCGCTCTGTATTGCCTCTCACTGCTGGGTTCTGGGTTCCATTCCCGGTCACTATGTGATTTGAGTTAGTTGGTCTCTTCTTTTCTCCGGGTTCTTCGGTTTTTCTCCCTCCACAAAACCAACAATTTCGATCTTAGCTGTGATCCATGGTCAGATATGAGTTGTATGGCGGCTGCCTGAGGCGCCTTTCTAGGCCCTCAACTCGACCACGGGTGAATTTGCGCTCTCGTAATCCAGCATCTAGCTGCAATAAGAGTGATTAGCTACTCCAATTTAATTACCCTATTTATTTATCTCCCGCTTAGAATAATTTGTTTTCTTTCATCAGTCTGTAGAGCCAAAGTCGACCTGGGTTTTTTAGTGGATTCTTCAGGTAGCATCGGCAGGAGAAACTGGGGTCGGACTAAGGCGTTCATCAAACACATCATTGACGAATTCGAGATCGGCCCCGACCGCAGCCGCGTAGCAGCGATATACTACAGTACGGAGCCAAAGATCACATTCGGCTTCGACTACTTTAAGGGCAATGATATTACTAAAAATAATTATAATCAGCTGATTGATAAGATGGAGTGGCTACGAGGCTACACATTCATTGACAAAGCACTAAAACTCGCAAACGAAGAACTATTTACCAAGGAACGTGGCATGAGAGAAGATGTTAAAAATGTAAGTTTGTAACTAATAATTATCATTGGGTGTGCAACGTTTTCTTACTTTTTCTCGTGAATTTCGTGAATACTCGAGGGGCTGGAGGGAATTGCTCCCATTATATTTGATGCGATTTCAGGACAACAGCGATATTCAGCACTTTTCCGTGCATAAGCTATAGTTCCTCTCTACCATATTTTTAACTGAGCAGTCCTATAAGTTCTATTAGTCAGGATATGCGCCCCTCGTAATATGTTTGCTGCCGCCGACTAGCTTCTACCACCCCATTGTACCATTTCCATTGTATGTAGGTGCTGCTTGTAATGACAGACGGCAAGCAGTCAACCTTTACCAGTTTTACACCTCTAAACATCGCATCACGGCCACTCAAACAAAAAGGTGTTCGTGTCTACGCCCTTGGCATTGGCAGCGCCGTGAACCGTAGAGAACTCAACCAGATTGCTACTCACTACAAGAGAGACGTGTTCATGGCAACTTCCTTCAAGACGCTCGACGAAAAAATCAAAGACATCATTGAATCGGTTTGCTTTCCAGGTGCGTTTGTGTACCACTCAAGTCTTGTATTTTTTTAGTGTTCCATTATGGAATGCTGCGTAGGAGATTACTTGTTGCATTACCTGAGAGATAGATGCCTACTATGGTTGTGTAGCTTACGCTGTTAACCTTATTTACTTATCCACAGATCCTTGTGACACCTTTCTCTGCACCAGGCCCTTCTCAAAGTGTAACGTGGTCGACTCCATCCCTGTGTGTTCATGCCCAGACGACTGCACGAACGAGACTAAGCCGATTTGTGCCTCTGACGGACAGACGTACGACAACGAATGTCTAATGCAGAAGCGAGCGTGTGAAAATAATCAGAATCTAAACGTCACCTCCGACAGAGCATGTCGTAAGTATAAACTCAGTAGGGGATCTACGGGGGGGTTTAACCCCCCCTCCCTTGGGCTGTCTTTTTTATTGTTTTCATTGTGTCTGTTCATTCCAAAATCGTTAGGTAAAACAAGAAAAAGGTAAAAAAGCTAGATCCGCCCCTGAAACTCACTTTCTTTAAGCTACTCGACCCACTTTAGGCTACTCGACCACTTCGTCGACAAAAAAATATTTTTTTTTAAATTTGGTGCACTGTAAATTGAGTCTGAATCAGTTTCTGTACTTCTAAGAAGCTGAGTAATCTTATTCATGCAGAGTGTCTAAAATAGCAGTCTAGTAAATCCCAATATAATTGTTAATTAAGTACAACCAACAATACTCTTTTAAGACACTATGGATTCTACAGATTTCATGTTTCCTTGTAGCTTGTAAAGATCCTGTAGACTTGGCGTTCGTAGTGGACTCCTCAGGCAGTATCGGACGCAAAAACTTTAACAGCATGATGCAGTTCATCGTTGATGTCATCAGAAATTTCAATCCGGGACCAAACGGCACCCACGTGTCAATGGTGTCGTACAGTACAGACGCTAGGGTGGATTTCAAGTTCAACTCTCTGCGGCCTTCCAACATCACGACAAGTACATACGCAGCGTTATTACGCAGTGTGGACCGTCTAGACGGCTTTACATTCATTGATAAGGCGCTTGCCTTGGCTAATAAAGAACTGTTCACGGAAGAGGCCGGTATGAGAAAAAATGTCCATAAGGTAAGCTTTCTTCAACTATAATCATCATAATCATCATTATCATTACCGTCATCACATTTATTTAATCATGGTAGTGCTATAAGTTCTTATATGTATAGTCATTATTTGAGTCTGGGTAAGTATTTACGTCTGTATGCTGCTACATTATAGGCTTGACATGTTTCCAACGGTTATGTGATCGTTATTCCTTTTTCCCAACCGTCATCCCGTTCAACGTGAGCCTTGGTGGCGCAGTTGGCAGATCGTCGCTCTAAACTGGCTGTTTCCATCACCACAGAGTTCGATTCTTTCCTTTGCTCCAAAAAATATTTCCGGGTTCACCGTGATTCCTCCCTACCAACAAAATGATTATTTCGAGCTGAACGTGTTCCGTGGGCAGAAGTGAGTCTTATGACGGCTGCCTGAGGCGCCTTTAATGTATTCGAATCAACCACGTTGTACCAAGTCTCCCTCGCAGCGCCGTTCCGGACTTGTCACACTAGGCGGATCCGTTCTCGTTCTTGGCACGCAAATATACTCTGTTGATCAAGCATTTTATCTACTAAACGCCAGCGTTCCATACACATTTCTTCGAGCTCGAGAACCCTTTTTGTCTACCGGTGCCTTGGTCAGTAATCCAAAGGAATCGATCAAGCATTTGCGAAGAAGCTTCTAACGGCCCCAGCGCGTCGCCGATACGCTCGATCAACCCCGAGAGCAAATCCTCGATTTCGAGTAGATCGAACTGTTCTGGCCGGATTTTCGATACCAGAACTCCGTGCACTATGCACTGAGCACGGATTATCTTCCAGCGGAGTGCGGAGTTAGCTGGAACAACGGCTGAGTAACGATCAAGAGCCACAGGAGAGAACTGAAAAACATGTGACCGGAGGCGCGACCCGCCCCCAGGGACGAGACGGAGAGCGACCCATCCAAGGCTTCACTGAAGGCCAACTCAGCCAAATCCGGACTCTCGTCACCGATACAATCCGGCAGACGACGCGAGAGATTGCAACCGAGCCGGCAAAAGCGGCAGTGGACGCACTGCATTCCACCTAAACCAGGCACGAGCCAACGACGCTAAACACCGCATTTTCAACACCGGATCGCGTAGCCCTTGCCGCCCTGTTCCAGGATATTTCCCAGCAATATATCAAAGATATTCAGCTGGGTGTCGGAGTTCTTTGACATTTCGAAGCTCTTGTCCAAAAACCTGTCAACCTATGACAGCGATGACAATCTTGTGTTATCTATGGACAACTCGGTCACCAGAAAGTCAAAACCTGCAACTACTTTTACGGACGTGGAGCAGTGGACCACGGCCTTCACCGTGTATATGAGCGTTTTGACGAGCAAATTTCCCACCAAGTTGCAAGGGTAGTTTAGGATGGGCGATCTATGATTATAGATTTCACCAGAAGGCGAGCGCCAATAAGGGGCAAAATCGGTCGGTTATCGATACACAATTATGGCAATAATTTTAATTTTTACTGTAGCCCCCACTGCACTCAGAGAGGAATACCCTTTTCAATAATGGGGCCCAAGCTAGTGTCTCAGTCGGGGCCGCAGCACGAGGCACGTTAATTTCTACAACCGCTCTATATCGTCTATATCTGACAATTGAGACGTCAGATGATGTCATCCAGAACGATCTCAATAAGCTATACGAGTGGTCGAACAAATGGCAGATGGAGCTAAACATAGACAAATGTAAGCTCCTGACTGTCACGAGGAAGAAAAATCCCATCATCTCTACTTATCTACTAATTGATTCTGTCGTCAGTCACCCATATCTTGGTGTTGAAATGAGCAAAGACCTGAACTGGAGCAAACACATCCAAAACATCACAGGGAAAGCTAATAGATCATTAGGGTTTATCAAAAGAAATCTTCGCAAATGTCCAGAAAGTGTCAAGACGCAGGGATACAAGACACTTGTTCGACCTCAGCTTAAATAAGCTAGTACTGTCTGGTCCCCTCACCAGGAATACCTCATTGATGCCATAGAAGCAGTGCAGAAGAAAGCAGCACGCTTTTGCAAGCAATGCTGGGATCGGGAACCGGGAACAATGACACGTCTAATGGAAGAACTTGAGTGGCCAAAACTCAAAGAAAGCAGGGAAAAGACACGATTGGCCTTATTTTATAGGGGCCATGCAACTCCCCAAATGTACACAACAACTAGACAATACCATCCAAAAAGATTTGCACTAGTCAGTTGCAAAACTAACGTTTTCAAAGAAAGCTTTTTTCCACACGCAATAAGAATGTGAAATGGCCTTCCAGTTAGTACTATCACTCAGCCCACTATCGATACTTTCCTGGCATCTATTTAGTTTATTTATTCAGTCTGTTATAGTTATGTCTATAGTTATTTTTTTTATTTTTTATACCTTTACGATATGGCCATATATACCTTTGTGAAGTATATTATTAAACGTAAACGTAAACGCTCAGGTACCTGTTCCCGAGTCCCCTGCATTCCCACATTTAAATTTACTGTCATGACCGTTATGCAGCAAAGGTGCCCTTCGCTAAATCATTGGTTCGCTGTCATACCCGTTTGTCAAACGTACGGGTCGCCTTCATTTTCGTTATTTCTGAGAAGAGGACGTTGAAGTCATTACTTTGTGTTCTATAGATCATGTTGCTCCTGACTGACGGCTACCAGACCAAAGACATGGGCCCATACACGCCCCTGGACCGAGCAGTTCGTCCGATCAAGAAGAAGGGGTTCCGTGTGTATTCCCTCGGGATAGGTTCGGAGGTGAATTTGGGGGAGCTACGGCTCCTAGCGTCAAACCCTCTCCAAGACGTCTTTGTTGCTAACACTTTTGACGAACTCAAGCTCAAAGTCAACGAAATCTCTTACCAGTTTTGCTATAAAGGTATGCGGAACAAAGATACTATTTCCCCTTTTACCGCAACTGACATAAACAGAAAATAAACAGGAGGCCAAAAAGCAAAGTTTAGGGAAATCAATTTATCGTAATCACGCATTCTGATAATTTCCTAGAACTCTAGAAAAGGTCAAAATTTTACTGGACGCCAATGCGTCTGTTTTAGTTTACTGAGAAATTTTTCTGCAAATCTTGGATTTGAGATTACGTCTTATTGCTTGCTCTTATTTTCAGAAACGACATCGCTTTTAGTGTACCCTGTAAATACTTGAGTTTTCTGGTCGCTTTGGTACCCAGACAAGACACTTTAAGGGAATAAATATTTACAAGCATATTATCGTTAACGCTTGTTCTGTTTGCTAGTCGGTGATCCATGCTTGAGTTTCGACTGCAACCGTCTGTATGGCGAGTGTAAGGTCGTTGGTGACATGCCTCAATGCGTGTGTCCGCCCGCCTGCAAGCCAACACTGACACCTGTTTGCGGATCTGATGGTGTCACATACGAGAGTGAATGCGGAATGATCCAGAAAGCGTGTCAAACCAACACCAGCATCACGCTAGTGGCGAACGAAGCTTGTAGTAAGTACGAAACAGAAATGGCTGTGTCCTTGAGTGAGCCGATAGTTCATAAAAAACACGGGCTTTGGTTTCTCAAACTGATTGTGGACCTCATATCTCCTAAAGCATTAAAGCCGGAAAGTCTGTCCGTCTTTCAACGCAATTACCTCAGAAGGCAGTGTATTGTAAAATACGTTTCGAGCAATGGGGCCACCATTATTTAACACCCTAAAAGATAGAAGAATCGAAAAATTCTCCTCCCCGGGCGTGAAAACCCCTAAAAGATAGCAGAATCGGAAAAATCATAAAACACACCCTAAGAGATAGCATTTTATACCCTAAAAGATAGATCGAGCGCCCCCATCTACTTTTCTGGAAAGTCCCCCCCCCGGGGGCAGTTTAATCGAAAAATTTGTGCACCAATCACGATGTTTTGCTGGTAACTCTAACTTACTAACCATGTAATAATCGATTCACTTTTCGATTAATAGTTATCCCTGCCAACTATGCCTGGAGTTGACAAAACCGTTTCTAATCAGCCTATTCTAACTTATTCTAACTAATCTTTTATCTTTCAGCTTTATTTTTATTAATTCATAAGTTCCTCGTTTAAGGGTTTGGAAATTTGCAAACTTTCTAGAAAGTGAAAAATAGAGTTGAGTTTAGAGTTTAGGTGTCCAAAATAGAATTTAAGCTAGTTTAAAAATTTATATGAGTTATTCATGATACCATTAAATGAACGGATTAAAGTTATTTTCTCGTACCTCTAGAGTGCGACGTCGTCCTGGATCTAGCGTTCATCATCGACTCATCAGGGAGTATCGGTCGCAGCAACTGGGAGCTCATCCGTAACTTCACTCGTCTCATCATCGCGAACTTCAAGGTCCAAGAGGGCAACACTCACGTGGCAGCTGTAACGTACAGCAGTGGTGCTAAAGTCGAGTTCACATTCGACACTTTACGGGGCCCTGAAAGGACACTAGAAAAATACGGAGAGATTATCCAAAAAATGAGGTGGCAAAGAGGGTACACCTACATTGACAAGGGTCTGCTTTTGGCCAATAGGGACATCTTCACCGAGAAGGCGGGCATGAGACCGGGCGTGCCTAAGGTTAGTATGACCACGTGACATAGGTCACATGACCAGGTACATTGAAAAGGGTCTGCTTTTGGCCAATAGGACATCTTCACCGAGAAGGCGGGCATGAGACCGGGCGTGCCAAAGATTAGTATGATAAGTTTATCAAAACATTGATACTCGTTATTTCAAATTTTCCTTTTCATTATTTTCCTTTTTATTCGTTTTATTGGGAATCCTCGACACGCCATTTCTCGCCAATATGCGACTTTCCACATTGTTTAAATAAAGAATGTCTCCCACGAGTCGGCTCACGACGCAGTTCACCTTTTACGAAGGTTGTTAATATAACTTTATTGGAATCGGCCCTCGTAGCCGTATTTATTGACCCCTTTTTGTACGGGTGCAAAAACTCAAATTAGGTGATTGATGGTTACTTCACATTTTTGTAGCAGTTTCTAAATTTAACGTCCAAAGATGTAACCTGTGATGGCCTATGAAAAAGAATGTAGTCAAGCTTTAACCTTAAAAAGCTTTACTGAAATATGATTTCAGAGCTTTAAAAGATTTTGATAGAAGGCATTTTCCGTTTTCTCCTTAGGCTTGCATATATGATAAGGGAGAATGAGGGGGAGATGTTATTGTGTTATGTCAAATCTGAGGTTAAACTCTAAGCCATTTCGGCACAAAATTGCTTTTTCGTGGTTCACAACTGCTTTCATTACTAATACTACCACCAGCACTTGTCTTATCTGCTGGGGTTATCTGGCGAAACAAATTACATAGAGCAACAAAACAAGACCACCGCGTGTGTCTTGGCTCCGGAGGGCTGTGATGTGATACCTGTGTAAGAATGTACGCATATCAAGCTGTGAACAAAACACAATTTGATGCCTTGGGTATTCCTTTTTACTTAGCCTTTCACGAGTAATTGTGTGTCTAGCAAAGGTGGAGAGGAATTGCGATACTATCGAATAGTCAGTGGTATAGTAGTCAGTAAACAATCTTTCTATCTATAGAAATGGAAGATAATGTCTAAGGTCGAAGGTAATGTCTACTAAAAATCGACAAAGCAAGTTCCAAAGTTCTCGAGGGTAGTGCGCTGATCTGTAAGGCCCTTAACGGGCCTAAACGGGCTGCCAGTCGCCCAAACTTTTAAAAATACGTAAACATATTTTGCCATTATCCTAATATTGAGTCTGGACGCTGTTTTCAGGCGGCGATTGTTCTGACGGATGGTTACCAGACGACAGACCGCGGTCCGTTCATTCCGATGGCCGAGGCGTCACGGCCGCTCAAGGACAAAGGTGTCCATATCTACGCGATTGGTATCGGCACTCGTCTCAATAGGGATGAACTGCGTGACATATCCAGTCATCCCGAGAAGGATGTCTTTGTTGCGAGCTCATTCGCTGATCTTCAGAACTACGTCCAGGATATCGCCAGAGGCATTTGCAATAAACGTAAGTGTTTATAATATTTACTCCTATCCCTCCCATTCACTCTGATTTGTTCCTCGGTATTTGTGATATTTATTCATCTGTCTAGCCCTCCGTCTGCTTGTCTGATGGCTGTCTTTCTGTCTGTAGTACATTTCATCCGTTTCTTTTTCATGTTTTTATTTCCTAGAGTCCCTTATCTCATAAGATTGCTTCGCATCCCCCAGCGGTGGGAGTCACACAGCGCTTGGCGTTGTGTGACTTCGACTGCTGGTGGCTGCAAAGGAGTCTCTTATTCTGTTGCGTTACATGCCAAACCCGTTTCTAAACTGCGTGTCTGTCTCATACAGGCTCTGGTATAGATGTTATGGACTGGCACGCAAAAAGGACCCCGGGACATCAAAATCGTAACAAAAAAGCCTCATAACGGATCGAAAAGTACCGTGGGATCAAGAGGAGTGATTGGAAATATTGGAATGACACACTTGAAGAAATAGAAGTTTTGCTGCAGTTTAAATAAGTTGTCTTTGATACCCAGTTATCTTTGCCTATGCCTTTGTGACGTAGCGCTCGCGCGCTTTGACTTGTATTAGACACAAAAGAGAGTAGACAGGAATGGATTAAGTGATGTATATAGAAAAGCATTGCCTTGCTAAATGTTTTTAAATAAGGCTACGAAATATTTGTGTTACATGACCCCTACAATCCTTTTTAAACAGGTCCAGATTCCGACTGGAGTTTCCATATATCTTTACTTTTGCTGCCGGTGGCTCACGGACTCCTGCAGTGTGACCTGTTAAAGGCGGCGGGAGCTAGTGAATAAAATTGTTTTATAACGAGAATGAAAGACTTCATATCCTCGGGCCAGCGTGTATTCAACCCCCCCCCCCCCCCCCCCCTACCCCCACCCCCTCTTGAACTGCCAAATGCGTCGTGATATGAATAAAAAGAAACTCTAATGCGTTTCCAGATGTATAATAAAATAGTCACGATAGAAGTGATGCTCTCAGCAAATTCTTAATAAAGCCCACAAATAATTATTTTTTCAACGATTTAATGTCGATTTAATGAAAAATAGACATTCTTCTTAATATCCTGCCTTTTATCAATGCATGTATGCATGCTATCAGATTCGAGGCAAATTTTGTGTGAACCAAAATTTTCACAGTATAAACCTATTACGAACAAGGTTGCTCTCGGAGAATCTGTTTCGTAACCCGCAGTGTTCGTATCAAATAAATAAGTAAAATAGCGTCGAAAAAAATTAACACGGGTTTAGAAAGCTTTAGCAGTCTTTTTATGTACCTCTAAGCGTTCACACCGGGGTCCAGAGACCAGGATTCGGCCATTTATACGTTACCCATGGACCACTGCGGGTTACGATAAATTGATTAATTAATATAAATGGGTGTATTTATATATTGTTTAATGCGCACCACAGGAACCCCAAGTCCAATATGTGGATGCGCTCGCCAATCTCTTGATTCTGTCACCAATGCGAGGCAAAATTCCAGACTGCTTCGGAATTTTCTCGGTATCTCTTCTTCTTAAACCAACAATTATTGGTTCTCATATCTGCTTTTGTTTAAGGTGAACCGCTAACCTCTTATGATGAATAAACAATATCTAAATTTCTTGGTATTGAGTTTGATAATGATAAATAATAAAATGGTTATATTGCAGCTAACTCATTTACGATGTGTCGGGTGATTGACTTGATTACCTTATGGGCAACTCAGAGTTTGGCGCCCTTCCAACCATGCAAATCTTTAAATGCGCTTGAACTTTTCTACTGCATGATATATTCATAAAATAATTACCTTGGTAATTTTGCGTTTTATTGTAGCTATAGAGAACTAACAAAATAGTTTGTTATCTTTTAATCTATAGTAGTATAAAAAGACGTTGTTGTCGTTGAATGCAAACACACCCCAGCTCTTTGCGGTTAACTTTGTTGTGAGAGTGCCAGCGAGCCCTTCTAAATGTCAACTGAAGTTCTCCCACACAAGTCATAGTTCTATCATTCCACGTCAGCATGTGATAAGGTCCCTGATTCAAAATCTCAGGAAACCAAGCCCTTTTCCAAGGCACACATGAAGGAAATAACACCGAGATACTAGTTGAAAAAAATAACATGAAATTAATAATACGGCTGTTGCTTCAATGGAACGATCATTTGTGTTGTCTCCAGTTCAAAAGAAATAAAAGTCTTCAAGAACGCGTCATTTTCGAGTTAACCATTCTGATAAGCCCTTTCCAGGCCCTACCCAGGGGGGGTGCAGTGGATGCGAACGCCTCCCCACTCTCACAACGGCCGAAGGTCCACTTTCGGTTTCGGTTCTCAATAGACGTGTTATTTGTAGACAAAACTATAAAGCATAAGCTAGATCAATCTGGTGTGTATCCAAATCTGACAATAAACGTCCCGCATAAAAAATCCCTCTTTTTTCTTTCGGGGGTGGCAAGATTTTTATCAAAGAACTCTCCCCCCCCGGGATAATTAGGTCCACTTTTTTGGATTCCGCACCCCCCAAGAAAAATCCTGGGTACGGGCCTGCTTTTTTTCCTTTTTATATTTTCTTTTGCTTTCAAAGATCTGTTTTCTCAGAATGAGTTGAAAAGATAGCGCGTTATCCTATTGTTAACAGACAGTTCAGTTTCAGTTTAGTCGAGGGCCTCCTTTAAACTCTTGGCGGTGGCGTCTGTCAAGGGCTACTGAAAGTGTGACGAGTGTCTTTATCACCAGCATTCTGCCATCACAAGCTCTCCCGCATCCAAAATTACTTGTCTCGTCATCTTCAATCGACCATACCACATATAGCTACTAATCTATATGCGTTTTATACTATCATCAGCTGAGTTTTCATAGTAAATTTTCTACATATTTTTAGAGTGCTCCGAACCCATGGAATAATATATCTTCCGAAAGAAAATACTAGAGTGTCTTGAGATAACGTTGTATTTCTGTAATTTTTCTAAGGGCTTAAATCCGTTTGGAGTATTGCGAAAGCAGGGTGTGGTTTGATATCGATAACGTCGGTATGCTCCGATGATAAAGCGATGACTATTGTGCAAGGGTGGCCTGAGTGCTTGAGACGCCAACCAATCAGACGCCACGGTGGCGTTGAAAAGATACCGTTCGATTTGGTATTAGAAAAGCGCTTCTCAATATTCCAAGCGTTCGGCGCTACAGTATGTGTCGTTGATGCAGGGAATACAGCAGTACCCACAGGCGACAGTGATGGCTACCGACTTTCCTCCGCTTCTCTTTCCTTTCCATCCCCATATATCTTCAGATAACACAATTTGATTTTCCTTTTTATTCGTATACCATTCATCCGCTATTATGCTTCTGTTTTCCCCATTTTCCTCCTCAAGCGGTTCTAAATTAATTATATAAGTTTAATTTCAAGGGCTTTTTGCAATTTGCCAGGAAAAGGGGGCGGGGGCACTGGCCTTGGGTGTGGCGGAGCCCCCGATCCTGACATTTCTGAGAGCGAAATCCCAAAAATATATATCCTGTGTAAAAAAACTATATGCAAATTCGCAACAGCACTAGAGCTACGACCATTATTTGCTTGGAACCAAAAAAAATGTTACACACTCACCGGGTATTTCTCCCAGTTTAAAACACCGTGGGCCGGAAAATTAATGCTCGCTTATTGCATTTTAAGTTAACATGTATATCCTTTCTAAGACAAAGGAAGCCACCGGCTTCTAAGGTACATAACAACAACAAATATTGTTGGAGAAATTCATCTCTACTCCACCGGCAGACTTGGTGCATATAGTGTGTGCTTAGTTTGCCGTTGCGTGATAATAAATATACGACGATTTTGATATAAATCCTGTTCAGTAAATTATTGGGGCAAAGCCTTATTGTGACCGGCTTTATCTCTAGAAAATTCACCGATTACAGTCTGGAGTACCAAGGCAATTATACGAATACAGCCTTGCAAGCGGCGAAAGTAATTGAAGTTTGTTATTTTTGGCTAATTGGATAAATCGAGTGTGCCCGTGCTTGGTTCTCAACAGTCTGCGGTCGTAAGGTCTTTTCTGCTTTCTTTGTGACGTATTGGTGAAAAGAGACACAGCACATTTTAGCAAGATCATTGTTATATTATGTACCCCCGATGCTGTCGTGGCCCTTCGTGGAAACCCATTGACAGACGAACTGACAAATATTTTCATCTGAGGTCAATGTTGAATTACATCGAATTTGTGGTACTTTAGGGGTAATTTCGAGCAGATGATTTGTACTCTTAGTACATTCAGCACCGATACCTATTCAAATAACTATAAATGAATTGGAGCATAGTCTTTTTTTTAGCTAAGCACCCCAGGGTGTCCCAGGCCGGCGTCTATTAAAAGCGGCCACTAAATGTGTTTGGCGGGAGTTGCATGACTCTTGGCACTACTAGGCTATTCTCATCAGTCGTGTAATACAATACCCCCTCCTTTGCCTAAGATAAAATCGACCTTGTCTGGTGAGGCATTCAGTTCAAAGAAGAACTCTTCTGAAAGAATGCATCGCTGAAACGATCCCGACTTGTGGTGTAAATATGGCAGTTAGAGAACTTCTTCTCCTTTGGGGAATTTTCCATGTAGGAGAAGGTAAGCACATTATTTCAGAATCCCTTGACAAACTTATCAAAACTCATGACGTTGTGGCGATGCTCTAAATAGTATTTGACTGACTATGATGTATTGCTTAGGCTAGCATTCAATACCTACTGGGGTTTCCCTTGTCCACATTGCGAATCTCCCCAAGGATTGCTACTAGAGGTATCTACGGATTCTATGAAATAACAGAACAATATTCTAGAATATCAAAAGAAATGTTGCACTGGATTTAATTATGTTGCTCTAACGAGGGTGAATGCCCTTTTAGTTGAGTAAATGCCCTATTTTTAAAGGAATGCTAAAACATGGCGTGCTAAACTCTGAGATGAGCTCTATGTAGAAGGTTTTGCCGGAAAATTTTACGTCGTTATATCCAATCTTTGAGTTTGATGCTTAAAAAACTCGCCTATGACCACGTTCGTAGGGGTCCATTTAGGGGATTATTCCACAAACTGAATGGAATGTACTTTGATGAAGACTAAAGCTATTGACTGTAAAAGACACAGAATACCCAGACAACACCCACAGGTCTACTTGTGAGGTTACTGACCAGTCCTTGGAAATTAAACCACAAGCAAACAACTTGGCCTCATCATTAATGGGGTAACTTCTATGAACAATTGCATAACACCGGTAAAATTGTTAGTGGGTGTTAGTAAAGTCGTATAGAAGTAGGTAACGAAAGTAATGTGAGGAGATTACGCTCTTGGGGTTGCAAATATTGTCTGCAGTTATTTTATGATTAGCACACTACTTGACACCGGTAGACACGAACCACTCGTTTATTCCATCACTAATATCACCCCGATCTGATCACTCTAATTATTTTATCACTCGCATAGTTCCATTGAACATCGTCATATCAGGTCATTGCAATGAAAATATCCACTGTCATTACACGTCAGATCATTCAAACATGTTCTTGGGATAGTTGAAACTGGCGTTTGGCATGCAGTGGAAAAATTTGTCTACCAGGAAATCATCTGTATCAATGTATCAATTTTACCTGGAAACCTCAAACTTTTAATCGGTTTCTTGTTTAAGGGTTATTAGTTTCAAAGTTTTGAATTTTATTCAATAATGCCTTACAAAAACAAGTAACGATTAACACCCTTCGCGTGTGCGTACTAATAACCCCGAGAACTGAATGAACTGTGCATCGACTGGTGTGCGTAATGTCAAAAGTTCATTTTCAAAAGGCCCCAAAAGATACACTTACATTTTACAGTGCATATCAAAAATAATAAAACAAATTTCATTACAAGAAATATTATTTTTCTCCTCTATTCATCTTTTCTCCATTTAGGAGTTGTCTTTTGCTTTTTCGATATTCTACTGCAATGGTGAAATTAGACGCTCTATTCCCTCTATGTGTCATTTTGTCATATTTTCGCGGTTGTCTATCCGGACTATCTCATTCTCGGTAGGCACTATTATAGCTCTATCAATTTACCGGAAGCAGAAAATAAATTGAATAAGATTCACACACAGCAAGAGTATAAGCTCGAATTAAATTTCAATCAATGAAAGCACTCGGTATTATTATTATGTTAATGTACAATACAATCCGATAGTCTTTATTACATTATTATTACCGCTTTAATGTACAATACAATCCGATAGTCTTTATTGTAAGAGGGTAACATTATAACCATTTTTTAATCAAGGAAAACGATTTCGTATACTGAACTTCCAGGATTAGGAATTGGTTGACTACAATAACTCGAACTCCGCTCTAACTCTTTCAGAGCTCGACCTCCCCGTATTCGGTCGACTAAACTCCTTGAATAACTCTCACAGAGTTCGATCTCCCCGTATTTGCTGGACCGAACTCCGCGCTAACTCGTACAGAGTTCTATCTCCTCGTGTTTGGTGGACCTTGGTTTTCATTTTTCCTCGGATAACTCGAACTCAACCCCTCTGGATCTCGAACACCCCGCTATATAAGTCGAACTAGTTGGTAATATGCTACCCTTTCAACTCGAACTTAAGATTTAGCTTGAATTATTATCAGCTTATGAATATAGTATTATAATCTATCCCCATAACTTGATTTCCCGGTTTCTCGAAATGATTTCAATTCCCTTCAGAACTCGAGGTAACGGGGGCGATTCAACAAGCCTTCAGGGGCTGCGCTGGCATTTTATCAAAGTACACACTCTCTCGAATCCCTTGATAAAAGATATCCATAAAAAAATCAAGATCTTTCAGACATAAACGAAAACATATTAGCTGAGTGCTTCTCATGTGCGTTTATTATCCGGATGTGATTAGTGACCTCAAGCTAGGGTTAGATGCCTGCTGAACCACATGTAGACCCCATGCTTCAAGCCCGGAGATAGGCACATCAAGATCGTCCGAACTGCGCCATAGATTTTGTGCTTGACATAGGGTTTTCGCTTACAAAATTCTTTGTTGTTTAAGTGGAACGCTATTGGCGAAAGTTCTGTCATCTGAAATGTCATGACCTCATTTATATAGTTTTGTCTAGAGTTTAGGAATCGGAAAGCAGTCCATGTTTGTAATAATTTGTACACTCTGTGTGCACTTAAAAAAATGGTTCAAAATAAACAATGCCCGTCACATAGGTATCTTGCGTTAATATTTTAGAGGCCTGATAAAAACCTTTTTAAAAGACTTCTCGGATGATGAAACAAAAAACAAAGGGTAACTATTACGTCCATTATTTACTTCCATTTGTACTATCGTATTTGTACTATCATGAACGGTTGTTATATATAAACCCTAGTAGTTTATTGTGTGCTATGTTTCATTTTGGGATACTATACTTTTAGGCCATGCATTTTTTTCATTTATCTGGTTCTCGGCTGAAATAACACATAGAAAGGTGGATATCCATGAGGATACCAATGATTAATAGTGCATACGTACACAACAACAATCTTAGAGAGATTTGGACGTCCGGCCGTAAGACCCAAACCCTGACCCCATTTTTTAAAATGGCAACACAATTTCAAAAAAAAAACATGAGCTGCAGTACCCTTCGGTTCTTATCGAAATAGAAGTTATCCCGAGCCAGTCACTTCAACTTGCTTTAGACGTATTAGTCTTTGCGGACAAGGGTCGTCCTGGCGTATTTCTGTGTTATGGCCATAGTTACAGGATACAGTAAGCTCTTTGCTGTGTCGTCGAACTCAACGTATGATTTAAAAATCTAACTATGTGGCGATACAGGGATGGCTTTGGTGTTAAGAATTTTATTAATTGATGGATTTGATGTTCCAGATTTCCTCATCTTAATTTACCCGACAACTACTGGATATTAAAACCATATGTTTATTAAACGGTTTAAGGTAAAAAGACATTGATTGAATATCCAACCATTTTCCCACCGAACCCTCGGGTAACAAAGAGATCGCACATAGATCATCGTCTGATCAGGATGTTTTTCAAGTGGAGATAAGTTAATTAAAAGGAAATAGTAGGTGTGATGACCTTTCTAACATGTCAACGCCAAGTCACGGTGAAGACCAGTCATGAAACCTGGTCACGTTTTGACAAAGATAGCTGTCTGTTAAGGTACGGCAGCATGTTTACTTGAAAGACTTTACTTGTTTACTTGAGCAAGAGGTCGGAAAAAAATGCTTGTATAGTTATGAGATTTTTTCATGCCATTTTGACCTCGGACCTTCGATCGTTATCACTGCCCATCTTGTTGCGCAGATCAGACACGAGAATTTATTATCGTCTTGCTCTAATGCAGTCTGTTCGGCGCCCTCCCTTTCTTCTGTGGTCAAAACAACTCCTCCCGCCCCCAAAGGACCCTTTAGCAACGAATGCTGCGATAACTAGGAGAACAGACGGAACACAGAATTATGCAATGTCAAGCCTTTGTCGTTGCTAAATGCAACTCTGCTCCGTTTGTTAAGCAAAGGAAACGGTGTATGCGTCATTCAAATGTTAATCGCTTATTTATCTCATCGAGCTTAGAGGGGCCCGTTTATTTCAGAGACCGCATATTTCTGACAATTTACTTCAGATGATACGAGGACGCAGAGATTTGATTACTTCGCTACAGTCATTACCCCAAAGGCGGTCCACAAAGACTAGTAAACACATATCACATATCTTTCCATACCTGACCTTGAGTTGTTATCAACGCAGCAATATGGAAATAGTTGATACAATTACCAATGTTGGCTCAAACCCCGGCACAGATACTTTACCGATAACCCTCATGCCACAAATGGCTCTCCTTCCTAAACCATGCTATAATTTACAAGGCAGCATTTGTAACTAAGGGAGCCATAAAAGACCTGTGTCCTGTTATTGTAGATATTAGGTGTCCTGGTAATGGTAGATATTAGGTGTCCTGGTAATGGTAGACAAGGTGTCCTGGTAATGGTAGATAAAGTTTCCTGGTAGTGGTAGATATTAGGTGTCCTGGCAATTGTAGATGTTATGTGTCCTGGTAATGGTAGATGTTAGGTGTCCTGGTATTGGTAGATATTAGGTGTCCTGGTAATGGTAGATAAGGTGTCCTGGTAATGGTAGATAAGGTGTCCTGGTTATGGTAGATAAGGTGTCCTGGTTATGGTAGATAAGGTGTCCTGGTTATGGTAGATAAGGTGTCCTGGTAATGGTAGATAAGGTGTACCGGTAATTGTTGATAAGGTGTACCGGTAATGGTAGATAAAGTTTTCTGGTAATGGTAGATAATAAGTCCTGGTAATGGTGGATAAGGTGTCCTGGTAATGGTAGATAATGTGTCCTGTTATAATGGTAGATAAGGTTTCTTGTAAATCGTGATGAAAAATTCTCTGATATAAATAGATGTTTGCCACGTAATAAATTTGTATTTTTTTATTAGTGACCACTGGAACTCTCCGTTACATTGACGAGAAATAGCATTTTATATATGTTATTTATTTTGTGCATGTTTCGTAGGCATAACACCAAAAAATTACAATATTATTGTAATTTATTTGTTGCATGTTTCGTAGGTAAATTGTTATTTATTTGGTGTTATGTTTCGTAGATATTATTGTAATTTATTTGTTGCATGTTTCGTACGTAAATTGTTATTTATTTGGGGTTATGTTTCGTAGATATATTATTGTAATATATTTGTTGCATGTTTAGTAGGTATATTAAAATTTATTTGGTGTTATGTTTCGTAGATATTATTGCAATTTATTTGTTGCATGTTTCTTAGGCAAATTGTTATTTATTTGGTGTTATGTTTCGTAGATATATTATTGTAATTTATTTGTTGCATGTTTCGTAGGTAAGTTGTTATTTATTTGGTGTTATGTTTCGTAGGCATATGGAAATGTATTCAGCGTATGTATATTGTAATTAATTTGATGTGATTCTTCGTAGGCATATGGAATTTTATTTGGTACATTTCTCGAACGTATATTGTAATTTTTTCTTTTTTGGTTTATTGTTTCCTAGGTATATTCTTTGACCCGCCAGGTGTAAATGAGGACAACAAAAAACCCGGCCGTTGTGTGTGGTGGGCGGGGCTAAGTTGTAGTGATCCAGGTGCGGATTGTAACAGCGACGCCGACTGCCGCGGGGATTTAAAGTGTTGTATATATAGCTGTGGCAAGTACTACTGCGCAGCATCGGTACCCAGTCTAAACGGTGAGCGTAACATGGCTTTGTCGCCAGATTTATTTACAAGAAAGTCTGCAACATACAGCAGGCGGTGGCAACAGGGAGCCAGAAGGGTACAATTCCAATATTCCAAGATACGTAATGAGATTAACAAAAAACAAAAACCCAGGGTTTTTCTCGGGGGGGGGGGGGGGGGTGCGGAATAAAAAAAATGTGGACCTAATTTATTCGGGGGGGGGGGGGGGAGTTCTCTGATAAAAATCCGACCACCCCCGGGATTTTTTTATGACTTTGCAGTATCTCCACGGGACGTATACTGTCGGATTTGGCTACGTACCAGTGTGATCTAACTTATGCTTTATAGTTTTGCCTGAAAATAGCACGTCTATTGAGAAACGCAAGTGGACCTTCCGTTGTTGTGGGGGGGGGGGGGGGGGGGGGGGTGCGAACGCACCGCCTGCACCCCCAGTGGGTACGGGCCTGAATAAAACTCGTTAGCGATGGCCATTCTACCCACACAGGAACAAATGATTTTTTTTAGGAAAAATTTGATTTTGGCAAGTTTCCCAACTTCTTGGAAGTTTCTTCATTATAATAATCAATAGTAATGCTTTTGGTCAGGAATAATCGTATATTCTGACTTAACACGATTAAGGTGGACGCTGTTTTTAAAGGAAAGGATTTAAATTTACAAAAAAAATGAAGAGACTGAAAGATAACCTTCTTGATTAGACATCTGGAATCCGGAAACCCTAACTGCGATTTTATGGGGGAGCCACGATCATGGATCGCCCAATCCCTAATTAGCGCTTACCTGAGAAATACCATCACGTGAGGTCTAGTAGGGATATCCCATAAGGCATAGCACGATGACTCGCAGGGTGGCGTACAAAAAAGTATAAATCCAACTGGTTCCCTGGCAGTAGGTGCCCTATGTGCACTCATACGTACGGCGATATCCACGTGAAAATAAAACGAAGTACACGGAGGCATCTGATTTGAACATTTCAGTCCTGAGGATTGTTGGCAGTTTATAAAAAAAATTGTAGAAGCTAACGGTAGTTGATCACAGCATAATATCGTATTTACGCATTCGTTAAGCATGCGTAGTTATTGCGTAAAGTACAGATTTACACATCTCTACGATGGTTAACTAAAAGAATAGCATAGTGGAAATACCGTTGAGCCAACAACAATGGATATAAGTTTTGTCCTCGGGAACCAAGGGGTACTTTTCTCTAGTGTTTCACTCGAGAAAAATATTTTTCTTGCGAGAGAAAAGTACCCCTTGGTTAACGAGGATGTATTTACTCAACCTCCCCCCAATAACCCATAATTCCGTGAAATGGAATTTCAAATTGAATTTTTTTTACTCTCTCTCCCAGACCCCTGTGAAAGATACAAATGTAGATATCAGGGCGAAGTATGCGTGACCGACTCGAGAAATGTCCCGCGCTGTGTGTGTCCGCCCGGATGTCCACCGGCCGAGGTGTCTCAGCGAGTCTGCGCCTCGGACGGCCTCACCTACCCGAGTGTGTGCGAGATGCACCGAACCGCATGTAGCCTTGGCATAAGCATCCAGGCGAAATATCGTGGGTCCTGCCGAATCGACGGGGGAGTTTCTCCGAGTAAGTATGGATTAATGTTGATTTTGCATAAGTAATGGGAGTTTTGCCGATTCCAAATCGATGGGCGGTGTTTCCCGAGTAAGCTTCGATTAGCCTGATGATTATTCAAATAAACGCAGGAATATGCCAAATTAATGGCGACAATAATGGCGAGTATTTAAAAAAATAAAGAAATATAATAAACTCACGAAAGGGCTTTACCTCCCTAATAAGGAGGTGACCAAATTAATTTGGTCTCATAATTAAAACGGGTATCCTTTTTATCCTTTGAAGGCCTCTCTAAAAGTAAGAATCACCGGGATATCCAAACATTGGAAGCCGGAAAACCAGGATTGCTTACGTGCCTATTCGACGGTTCACCTCGATCTATAGTATGGAGCAAAGACGATTCTCCTAGCCTTCCATCGCACATGACCGCAAACGGAAATACGCTGACTATCTCCAGCGTGCAGGCTCAAGATCAGGGCTCTTACGAGTGCATGGCTACTGACGAGTTCAACTCCGTGGCAGCCAAAGTCTCCCTTAGGATTCTGGGTAAGAATCGTTCTTGCGCATGACCCAAGGCAGAAAAATTGTTGAGAGACTTGAACAAGTATACAGTGACAGCCACATGAACAAGTATGCACTGACAGCCACAGTTTTAATGACATTTGAGTTGCTGAAAAATTGCTTTTCGTTGATAATAAGGGCATGGGAAAGGGATGCATCTTGAAAGGCTTATCAGTTTTAAGATTTTTCCTTTAGGCATTACAAACCAACAGTAATGGTTACTTGACAAATATTTCCTTTTCTTAAAACGAACATTTTAGAACACAATTACCAAAATGCTACTTGTGGTCTAAATATTCAAAGTATCTAAATAGCTTCAAGACAAGTGTCTTATAAAATGTCTGGAGACTGCGTCTGAAAAAGCTAAATGTCTGGGTTTTGTCATTCTACACCGTGTACTCATCTCTCTATGCCCTTCATCCTCTTGACCCTGCAAATTAACGCCTAACGCCTAATATACTTGGATGTCCAAGGGCAAGTATTAAACAAACGATAGAAAAGACTAAGTTTAAAATGTCATGTCAATACTAGCCTGCTAGCCGGATCTCATTCGGGGTTATTCGGAAATGTTTTGTTTTCGGGTATTGGGTATTCTGTTGCGCGCGAGAGACTGAGGTGCGCTAGGGAGTCGAATCTCGACAAATAAAAAAGCTGAGCGTCGCAAAATTGGTACTAGTCATTGAACCATTTACACGCCCCAGATATCCCATGACATTTCGAACCTTGGCTATTGCCTGTGTAAAGGATCCAAGGAGGGTTTAGCGCTCGCGCAAAGGAGCACAACGGTTTAGCTAATTCCCCTTTAAATGTGTGCATAAGGCAACAACAGCTCAATCTTAATTATGTGCCGATTACAGGCTCCACTCCAGCTCCTACCACAGGAATACCGGTACTTGGCCGTGGCCTCCCTGCAAGATGCTTACTGCGCAGTCGCACGGGTAGCTGTTCAAGATTCACCGTCCGATGGTTTTACGACACGAACCGAGGCAAATGTGCTCCATTTGTGTACACTGGCTGTGGGGGAAACGAGAACAATTTCATGAATGAACAAAAGTGTCTGGAAACATGCAGAGAAAAAGGTAAGAAACTCTCAACTGAAATGAGCAAAATTTTCAATCACGCAACTTTTACTTATCTTTATTTGGTCGTTCAGTGAAAATGTTCAGTGAACAATGTAAGCTTCGTAACCATGCTTGATGCTTGATGATCTCAGCAACAGACAACAGAATATGCCCGAAGGTGACTCCACCCGATAGATGCCCTTCTGGTGCATCAGACCAGTGTGCCAGCGATAGCGACTGTCAAACGGGCCTCAAGTGCTGCTCAAGTGGCTGCATTCTCACGTGCACCCAGCCCGTGCTTCCTGGTAAGTGCCATTTTCACGTGTACTTAGCGACTCGTCCACTAAGCAGACCGTGTTTTCAGTCTCATTTTAACCTGTCTATTCCTATGTATTTGGTTTCGTTTTAAAATCTCAACCTCTAAACTCTATCTAAAAACATTAACGTCCACAGGTAGAGTTTACTATATAAACGGTGTGCGTATCCAACTCTATAATCTTTGCAAAGAACGGACGCGTTGTGATTTTTTTTGGCAGAGGATATTCACTTAGGCTTAGTTCAACGTCGTAGTATCCTTGAGCCGAATTCAATTTTTAATGTATGTGTGTAATGTTTAAATTGCATAATAACATTAGATGTTTGATATTGTATATTTCATGATGGCATGAGATGTTTTAATGTATATCTTTGATGTTTGTATACTTTATACCATGGTTTGATCAGAATGTTTGATGTTTGTATATTCCATGATGACATTATATGTTTTCATGTATGTCTTTGATGTTTTTATGCTGTATACCATGGTTTGATAACAATTATTGATGTTCCCATTGTGTCTTTGTAGCCAAGCCCGGCACGTGCCCGCCTGTCAATGATGACATCAGATGTAACGGCGACCCTCCACATGAGTGCAGCTCTGATCACGACTGTCAAGGCGACCTCAAGTGCTGTATGTGGGGCTGCTATCGAACTTGCGTCAATCCAGATGGACGAGGTAACACTGTTGGCGGTTACGTTGGGGGTGGGGATATATTGGGTAGATATCAACCCCCCTTTTTGAATAAAAAAAAGAAAAGAAGTCACTTTGGCTGAAGAAAATAAATGTCTGAGGGACGGGAGGTACTCTCCAATTTCCTTCGCCTGCTTGACTTTGCTGACGCGACAAATCCAATTCAGCGTGAAATATTGTAAGATCTATGTAGTGACCTACCAAGAACCACTGGATCAGTTATTAGCCGTTTATCCGGCCATCATCCATCCCCCATTTTGAAATCCTGGATCCACCCCTGCACACATTTTTTAAACGTTTTTCATGCCATATACAAAATAAAAGCAAACTCAAATGAAATAACATATGAAGAAAACGTTGTCGTTTTGAGGGAATGGCCCCAAGGAATCTTAGTTTCTTTACAGATACTTTCTCCATAGACCAATGATGGTCACAGTCACTATTTTTTTCTTCTGATTACAAGTCAAAAAGTTTACGAAGCACCTGGGGTACGGCATCTTAAAAATGACAAGAATCATGCAGTTTTTCCAAATAAGGAATATATTAGTTTCCTTATATGGAAGTGAAAGCGTTTGGCAAAAACGAGAAAAAAAAACGAGATTTTGGGAGACATATATCATCTGAAAGCCCTTTCTACAGTGATTCCAAGATATATGTTTACGCTTCTATAAGCTCTGGGTGTGGACGTAAAGCGTGGTCGTTTATTCCAGTTAAAAACCACAGGGTACCCACGTGGGATTTTTTCGAAAACAATTGTTTAACTGAACTAAGATTTAGAAAAAGTAAGCCAAACATTACATTCTTGCATCTTAAGGTTCATTTTATTTAATTTAGTGAAAAATCTGCTAAAAAAGATCCTTTTTTAAGGTTTTTAAGGAAGGTTTTTGGGGTACCAAAGGGTACCCACATTCTCAAATTTGGAAAATAATTAAAACGGCTTTGAAATTTGAAAGAAACAAATGAAATATTGTGTAGTTATCTTTTTCAATCTATTATGTTTCAATCCTTTTGTTTAAGGTATATGTGGATAATTTAGAATATATATATGTTGGAAACACAACTTTTCTTATCCCAAAAACTCCAAAAACTATTCTTTTTTCGCTGTTATAGAAATGCTTCTTAAATACATGATATAATTCAAAAGCATTTCTGTATTTTTGCTTTGCAGGTATTTTTTGACAAGGCAGCTGGCACCAAAACCTCTGATATACTTGTTCAGCTGAAAGTTTGACTGAGCAAAGTGTCCATGCGTTTCGGAGAGAGTTTGATGAACATACAAATTTTTAGCGCGTTCAAACTCTTTGCTCAGTCAAACTTTCAGATGATATGTCTCCCAAAATCTCCGGGGGGGGGGGGGGGGGGGGGGGGGGGGAGGGGGAGGGTTTCACTTTCTGGCCCACGGACTAGATATTATTATCATTGCATTCAGAGTGAAATTCCCACGTCAGGGTTAAGATTAGCAAGAATCATTTAAACTGTCCCTTTTCTTTTTGCGTAACCAAAACATTGTCGATAAACTGATAAGCTTATTGTCAACATATGGTAGCTTAATATCATTCAAATAAGTATCCTATCAAAGTCAATGTTTGCCATATCATTTTCCTGTATAGGAATACGGTGCAAATCGATAGTGGACCTGGCGTTTCTGCTCGACTCGTCTGGCAGCATCCGAAGACGTCACTGGTCTGTCATGCTGAACTTTTTCAAGAAGGTCGTAGATGCGATAGGCGTGTCTGAGTCCGGTAGTCACGTGGCTTCTATCTCCTACTCTACCGGGGCTGTGGTCGACTTCAAGTTCAACACGCTCAAGGGGAAGGATCTGAATCCTACAGGCATCAAGAAGCTGATCAGCACTATTCGTCACCAGAGGGGATTCACGTTTATTGATAAGTCGCTGAAGCTCGCTGACACTCAGGTGTTCACTACAGACGCGGGCATGAGGGACTCTGTCAAAAAGGTACGTGAGGGACTCGGACAGGAGGGACTTAGTCAGGAAAGTACGTAAGGGACGTGGGAACGAGGGACTTGGACAAGAGAGACTTAGTCAGGAAAGTACGCAAGGGACGTGTGAACGAGTGACTCTGTCAAGAAGGTACGTGGAGGACTTGAGCATGAGGACTCGGTCAAGAAGGTACATGAGGGACTTTGGCATGAGGGACTAGGTCAGAAGGTACTTAAGGTACTAGGGCATGAGGGACTCGGTCGAGAAGGTACGTGGGGGACTTGGGCATGAGGGACTCGGTCAGAAGTTACGTAAGGTACTTGGGCATGAGGGACTCGGCCGAGAAGGTACATGAGGGACTTGGGCATGAGGGACTCGGTCAGAAGGTACATAAGGGACTTGGGCATGAGGGACTCGGTCGAGAAGGAACATGAGGGACTCGGTCAAGAAGGTACATGAGGGACTTGGGCATGAGGGACTCGGTCAGAAGGCACGTAAGGTACTTGGGCATGAGGGACTCGGTCAGAAGGTACATGAGGGACTTGGGCATGAGGGACTCGGTCAAGAAAGGACCCGTTGAAGAAGGTACTCGAGGGACTTGGTTGAGCGGTCTCTTCACAGATGGTTGTAGTATAATTCTTTTGTTATCCTTTAAGATCGCTTTCCTTCTGACTGATGGCCACCAAACCACCAGCAGAGGGCCCTTCACCCCGCTTGCTGAGGCGTCCAAGTCACTGAAGGACAAGGGTGTGGAAGTGTGGTCCATCGGAATTGGGAGATCATTCGACATGCAGGAGCTTCGAGACATCGCGTCCACACCAGAAAATGTACTCACTGTGAAGAGCTTCAGCGATCTCGACAGTATATACATGAAACTAGAGAAAGCAATCTGCGAAGGTACAAATCTAGATAATCATCAAGCTTCAGCATATGGAATTATTTTAAGATGCCGATATTGAACGTTCCTCCAGGGATGGGTTAAGGGGCGAAACTTGTTAATCGTCATTCAGGGGTGGTTTGAGATGCGAAACTTTTAATACCAGAACTTAAAGCTTCAGCGTTTAAAATGAAATTATTAACTTACTAATTTTTTTTTGGATACGAGCTGTTCCACTGATTTGATTAAACTTTGTTCTGAGACTTGTGACCTGTTTTTTTTTTTCTTTTGCTGTACATCGTTTTTCGCATCACATTGATTTTGTATATGAAGGTCAATTAAATTCATCGCCTTTATGATCACCATTTTTCATCAGTCACAAAACGTTAGTTTGAGATTTTTTTAATTATTTTTCATTCACAGAACCCAAACTGACCAAGTGTCAGACGGAGTATCGTGACGCCCTCAAAACTCCAGGTGCTATCGCCCCACGGTGTAGATACGACGGTAGCTATGACAGCGTGCAGTGCCAGGGCCGAGTTTGCTACTGTGTGGATAGCAACGGAAAGGAAATACGCAACACTCGCGCTCGCGTTGAGTCGGGGCGACCACAATGCACTGCGGCAGGTAAAAGTTCAAGTCATTGAATTTGTATAGGAAACCATACGACTTCGAGTTCAATTTGGAATTAATCTGCACGAGTGGGTTTTTCAAAAAGTATCAATTTTCGTTCCGTTTTCAAAAAGATCCGCGTCCACACGAAGCGTTTTCATCTTAATACGACCCCACGAAAACACAGAAACGATAAGGATAACAAGTTCTACAGTGCATGCGTACTCGCGCGCCAAGTGGACTGGACCTGAGTAATCACGCCATCGTTTTCGAAAGGTTCCGTTTTCGTCCGTCCCCACGGCACCGAAAGGGTATCGTTTTCAAATTGTTCCACTCTGGAGATCGTTTTCAAATCGTTCCACTCTGGAGATCGTTTTCAAATTGTTACACTCTGGTATCGTTTTCAAATCGTTCCGTTTTTGGTCCTCGTTTTCGCGTTTACGTGTGGACGATACCCGTATTCGTAACAAAAAGTTTGCGTTATCAAATGAAAGCGGATTCGTGGGGACAGGGTCTGAGCTTTGAGAAAAGTCGTACGGTTTCCTTTTAATCATATGCATTATAAAAATTGCTGGGCAGAACAAACCGGAAATGACGCGCCGAGCCATGTGATGAATAATTTATTATAAAAACCCATAATACGTACAGCGAAATTCAAAAATCACGTTCTCTTGGCAAAGCTAACAAGGAAAAGAAAAGTCCAAGCTTACAAAATGCTTAAAATCCACTAATTGTCCTTGCTAGTGTTCACAAATCAAGTTTTTATCGGAATTGCTGTCGGGGATCGCATAGCGCCGTTTTCTGGGCTGAAGTACCGGAGATGTGCTGTTCTGCATGTTAAACGTGACCGTGAAATTGTGGAAGCTGTTGACAAGATTTTGAGCTTGAGAAGTCATTCATCTGGCAGAAGAAGCTTGTTTATTCTTGATTTCGAGTATTTCTCGTGTAAATTGTTGGGCGCTTCAGGGCCGTAGGCTTCAATTTCCTCGAAAATTTCCTTTTCTTGGCACCATTTTCGCCAGACATTTGTCCAAAATGTTCTGCTTTGTGCTGTGTTTTTATTTTTCCAGGGTTTCTCAATTCCTCGATAAATTTTGCCGTCGCAAGTGTAATTCTGCTCTGTACGCTTGCCATTTTTCTCCGGCCACAACTTCAAGATCTACGCCACTTATAAACAAGCCATCTCATTGGTCAATTTTGATTTTATTGTTTTTAAACCAATCACGTCGCTCCATTTTAAAGGAAATTTGCACTTTGATAACCATTTTTGCACTTTGTTAACTAAGAATTGCACTGCCTCAGCCAATCAGAATCCAGAAATTGACTTCATGTATATTATTAGATCTAAGACATGACAAAAGTATTCTAATCGGATAAAGACATCCGGACCAACCGGACCTTGCTTTAATTAGTTAATACCACTTCTACTTTCTCCTATAATTGAAGTGTAAACTATGTGGTGCAAGCGACAGTGCTGAATAACGTATGCGCATGCGCGTGCTCTGGCGAAAACAAGCACTATCGTAGTGTTGAAACGTTCGAGGAAAGGTACGAAAGGCTGACTTCAATCGCTGTTTTGACTAACTGTACGGCATTAAAACCATACTGTAATGTGACAGTTCGCCGGTAAAACTCCGCCATTTCAAAACAAAAAGGCTGGTTTAACCGCGCGGTACTGAAACTAGTCTTGCGTTTTTCAGCACTGGCGATGCAAGCCAGTTTCGGTTTTTACCTATTCCTTCTTCTTTTATTTTGCAGCCAACACTCTGACAGCCTGTCAGAAGGCTTACAAGTTCGCTGTCGAGAAAAACGTCATCGGAGGATATATCCCGAGATGCAAAGCAGATGGGCGTTACGAGGAAGTGCAGTGTGAGGGAAGGACTCATTCCTGCTGGTGCGTGGACAACCAGGGACGCGAAATTATAGGGACAAGAACGCAAGGAACATTAGTGTGCCCTCATCCAGGTACGGCCTTGGAAGGACCAGCAGGTCGTGATACCGTGTCACGTGATCCGCTTGCTGTCATACATAGCGAAATATAAGAATGATGGGATGTTGTTATAAGCACTAGCATAGTAAAATCGTGTATCAGATTTACTGAACGTCACAAGTTTATAACTTTATCACACTTTTGTTTTTAATTTAGAAAATTTCCCCAAAATAATAATGAATTCGATCATGATGAGCTCAGACGTTTAAGTCAATTTTTTTCGGGTATTCATTCATGTAGCTTAATACAAGAAAGTTTAAAAATGTGAATGATTTGTGTGTTTTTGTGTTACAGACGAAAAACAAACACCATGCCAAAAGCGTTACATCAGTCTGTCACGCAACCCCGTACTTGGGCAGTACATCCCATGGTGCAATGCGCGTGGAGAGTTCGAATGGATGCAGTGTTATGGGTCTTACTGCTTCTGCGTGGATCGTGACGGGAACGAGCTACGAGGAACGCGATTGGACAATAACGCTGGTAGACCAGCATGCACGGCGCGAGGTACGTCAACCAAACTGATACCGTATAAATTTTGCAAAATAACTGAGGCTGCGCTGCATACATGTAATTCGAAAATAACCATCACACTCAAATGACGTCATAACGCAGGCGGTGTCTTGACTCCGTGTCAGCGGCGTTACCAAGAAGCCACCTCGTCTCCAGTCCCAGGGTCCTTTGCGCCCAGGTGTCGCGCGGATGGTAGTTTTGAGGAGGTACAATGTCACAAGTCTCAGGGCTACTGCTGGTGCGTGGACCAGTTCGGCAACGAGATTCCGCGCACGCGCAGCATCAAGCCAGTCCGCTGCCCAAGTCTCGGTAAGTACTGTCACAATCTCGTTTCCAGGGCCCGTGAACCTTTGGCCATGGCTACGAGATAGCGGGCTCTGACGTACTGTCAGAACAAAACAGGACTTTCTTAGGTGCCGTTAATTTATATGAAGTGAGCAAATTTTTTAGAATTATCGATGTTCTAATTCAATCGCAATTTATGGAAACAGGTCATAAGCGTATTTTCACGGTTTTTGCCCTCCAACACTAGAAAGATCAAACCAACAGAACTTTTTTCCAGAGCTCCTGATTAACTAGAATGAATTATGGCCGTCATGGCCGGCTAGATGTCTGTTGACATAATTGGTTCCTTGTACACATAGTTTCAATTTTAATTTCAATGGCTGCTAGGCGGGGCCGTACCCACGTGCTGGCAGCAGTACCAGAGCGCCCTCAGGAACTACGTGCCAGGACGCTTCGTACCCTGGTGCAACTACAACGGCAACTTCCGCGAGGTGCAGTGCCACGGCAGCTTCTGCTTCTGCGTCAACAGGGACGGACAGGAGATCCAGGGCACCAGGACCTACTCCTACACAGGGTTACCGCGATGTACTCATACAGGTACGGGGAAATACACAGGTTTACCGCGATGTACACAGGTACGGAGAAATACACAGGGTAACCGCGATGTACACATACAGGTACGGAGAAATACACAGGTTTACCGCGATGTACTCATACAGGTACAGGGAAATCCACAGGGTTACCGCGATGTACACATACAGGTACGGGGAAATACACAGGGTTATTGCGATGTACAGTGAAGGTATGGACTTGTACACAGGGTTACCGCGATGATCTCCTACAAGTACAGAAATATAAACAGGGCTATCGCGATGTACACATTGAATAAGATGGACGTATACACAGGGTTACCGCATGAAGCACATTCAGGGAATGATAGGGTTAAAGCTACTCTTAAAAGAGAGTCTAAAACGATAATGTTACAAGAGCCACTCTTTACAATTTTTTCCTTTTCTAAGCCTTTATAATATAGGATTTATCAAAGCTTAAGTAATAATTAGGTATCAGTATAAGAAAATCCTCTTTTTTTCAAGTCATAGAGTCTGTTGATATGAGTATAGCATACTATTTGCTTCTCGTCGTATAAATATGATACCGGCTCTTTCGATCCTTCATTACATGTATCCACGTACGACGCTATTTCTTACAAAAATCGCACGAGAAGAAATGCGTGCTGATGTATTGTCATACAGAAACGATTATCTTCTGTCGGCCAATGAGCGCCTTGTATCACCGCTTAATGTAACAACTACCGCTTAATGTAACAAAAATCGCCACTTAATGTAATACTAATGCTTAATGTAACAAAAATCGCCGCTTAATGTAACACTAACGCTTAATGTAACAACAAATCAACGCTTAATGTAATAAAACAGTTAACGCTTAATGTAACAAAATTTTCAACGCTTTATCTAATAACGGACTTAACGCTTAATGTAAGAACACTCGACGCTTAATGTAATAACCATAAATTTAACGAAAATATTCATATCTCCGGATAGAAACATCGTCGGACAAGGGGGTGCATAAACAGTCACGTGAGGTGTGACGTCGTCGCTTAATGTAATACCCATGAATTTGGATATAGAATTTGAATAGATTTCAAAAGAACAATTCGCAAGACAAACCAAACTTATTAGGGTATAAGTCGTCTAAGCGTCAAGGGGGTGTAACGGGGGGGGGCGTCATTTAGCGCTGCGTCATCAATGACGTCATCACAAATACAAAAATCAATATCTTAAGCTACGGGAGTTGTGGCACGACCAAACTTAGGCCAAGTTGTCTTGAGGTCAAGGGGGGTCCACAAAAGGAACACGTGACATTACGTCATTAATGACGTCATCATAATTAGGAAAAATCATATTCTAAGCTACGAGAGTTGTGACACGACCAAACTTAGGCCAAGTTTTCTTGATGTCAAGGGGGTTCTAGCAAAATGGACACGTGCGTGGCATTACGTCATTGCTTACGTCATCATAACTAGGAAAATCATATCTTGAGCTACGAGAGTTGTGGCACGACCAAACTTAGGACAAGTTGTCTTGAGGTCAAGGAGGTTCCAATAAAATGGACACGTGACTTGACGTCATTAATGACGTCATCATAACTAGGAAAAATCATATTCTAAGCTACGAGAGTTGTGACACGACCAAACTTAGGAAAAGTTGTCTTTAAGTCAAAATCTGTCGTCCCTAGGGCCCTCTAGAATATATATTTACTGGCAAACTTCCTGTTTAACCTTGTAAGATTCCCTCTTAAATTGAGAATGAATAACGTGATTGAGGTGTCTTAGAAGGCTTTTTCCTTTGATCATCTCTAAAACTAACGCTAGACAGACGGGGTATTACATTCTAAGAGCACTTTGGAGTTTTGAAATGTTGAACTGTGTGACTACATCCGTACAGGCACACGGAGTTGATCGGTGATTGACAAGTTTTCAACCACACCAGCTATACACTGTCTTGCAAAAATCGTAGATTATTAGCTGTCTTCTCGCATTAGAATCACGCCAATTAGTAAAGCGGTGCCAGATACAAACTTTGAAAGCTTCGTATTCGATCGATCATGAAAATATATTTTGTTATTTGTCCGAGTAAAGCCCTAGTATGAAGATCGGACCCTTCAGCGAGCAAATATTCGCCATTCGGTATAATGATATAAGACCTTACATGTAGAAGTCGCACCTTGGCTTGGGAAAGTTGTCAAAAGTATTTTGTGTATTTTCAATACTGCGGCCTTTTCAGTATCTGGTAATTTGACTGGCACAGGGACTAAACTTTGAAACCAGTGCTTGAACCGCATCCTGTCCCTCCTCCTCCCCCAATAAAAAATGAATAAAGGGCAAATCGTGACTTTAATCAGGGATGCTTAAAATAGAGGTAAAACGTATCATTTCTTTGACGGTAATGTATCCTGGCAAAAGTTAAAATAAGCGTCCGCCCACCCCCCCTTTCTTAAAACGTTTGCTTCGCCCCCCCCCCCCTTTTTTAAACTTCTGGATCCGCCTCTGGTTACACTCCAGTAAGCACCTGTGATAGCGCTTCCTTTGTGTAGCTTCCGTCAGTTTTCGCTAGCTTCCGGAGCTTATCATCCTTGTGATAGGGCCTCGCGCTCCTAATACAGCGAACTTATTGCCAAAATGGGTGGACTATGGATATTGGCTATCCCTCCGATTATTTGGCAAGCATATACCACTGATGCTGTAAGAAAACGGCAACTGCCAGCCGTCGATGACGAAACCTATAAAACACTTGTCATACTTCTGTGAAGACAAGTTTGAGGTGCACGCAAGTCTGCACGCGTTCGAGTGTGGTTGTCCGACGATGTTCGTATCCCGAGATATAAGTATTTTCGTTTTAATGACGTCATTGATGACGTCACACCTCACATGACAATTTATGCACCCCCCTTGACACCTACATGACATTCTCCAAGTGTGGTTGTCCGACGATGTTTGTATCCCTAGATATAAGTATTTTCGTTTTAATGACGTCATTGATGACGTCACACCTCACATGACAATTTTTGCACCCCCCTTGACACCTACATGACATTCTCTAAGTCTGGTTGTCCGACGATGTTCGTATCCCGAGATATAAGTATTTTCGTTTAAATGACGTCATTGATGACGTCACACCTCACATGACTGTTGATGCACCCCTCTTGACACCTACATGACATTTTCCAAGTGCGGTTGTCCGACGATGTCCGACTCTCCTTAGTTAAATTTATGGTTATTACATTAAGCGTCGAGTGTTCTTACATTAAGCGTTAAGTCCGTTATTACATTAAGCGTTGAAAATTTGTTACATTAAGCGTTAACTGTTTTATTACATTAAGCGTTGATTTGTGGTTACATTAAGCGTTAGTGTTACATTAAGCGGCAATTTTTGATACATTAAGCGTTAGTGTTACATTAAGCGGCGATTTTTGTTACATTAAGCGTTAGTGTTACATTAAGCGGCAGTTGTTACATTAAGCGGTGATACACGCCTGACATTGGGCTATTGTTGTTTGTGCCCACAATGACCCGTGTTATGCTTTAGCGCCTGACATTGGGCTATTGTTGTTTGTGCCCAAAATGACCCGTGTTATGCTTGAAGGTGGTAGCCTGACCCGCTGTCAGCAAAAGTACTGGGAAGCAGTGTCCAACCCCCGGCCCGAACAGCACGTCCCTCGATGCACAAACCTCGGCTCGTACGAACCCCTGCAATGCAGCGCGTCCTCGCACGAGTGCTGGTGTGTGGGCGGCAATGGAGTGGAGATGCCGAACACCAGGTCGAACAACACCGTGGTCTGCCCACCAAGACGTGAGTCACGCTCCTTTGAAGTGCATCGCCATTTTTTAAAGGAGCCATGGGCGAATTTAATGGTTGATAAAATGGTTTCTAAATAGTTTTTTTAACGGAATATGCCGCTTTTTAAATCGAAATTACAATAGCCCCTCCCCCTATATTTAATGTTGAGGACCAAGGATGCAAATGTCAGAGACGGGGGAGGGGATGGGGTCACAGGCAAGGGGGTGGGTGTAATGCTAGAATTGTAACGTGAACACAGAAAGCGTTTTCCATTGAAAAAGTATCAACATTTGATTCGCTGATTTATGGGGTTGGGGGGATCAGAAAATCTTTCAAGATATTTGTTACGACTTGTTTTACAGGGTCCCCAAACGATTAGAAAAACCCACAATAACAAAAGAAATTATTATGTCTAGATAGCGCTACTACCCCTGGTGGCTAGATAAGCAGTACTACTCTACTATTTGATTACATTTATCATCCTTGCATTCTCACAGGAATTGACGGCCCTAAACTGGACATTGGTTTCGTTGTCGACTCTTCATCTGCGGTGGACTGGGCCCAAGTACAAGCATTCTCCAAGTGGTTTATCAGCCAGTCAGCAGTGACCGATCAAGGTGTTCATTTCGGCTTTATCTCCTACGCCTCAGCCGCTAGTATAGGGTTTAGCTTCGACGCAGACACGGGTGCGAGGTATACCGCTGATTCAGTCAGCAGGCTCGTAGACGGTGTAACACAGCTTGGTGGAGATGGCCGTCGCTTGGATTTAGGACTTGAACTAGCGTACAACAATCTTTTTACGTTAGCGAATGGCGCGCGGCGAGATGCAAAGAAGGTAAGCTATCATGCGGTCGTCAGTACTCTCAACCGTATCGCTGCTATTCTAGAATATTGATTTGAAATCTTGAGAGAAACGCTATATTTCAGTTGTATGCGTTTTGCTTCTCGAGGGTCCGTGTAAGGTTGACGGGTGTATATATTTTTTAACTGTCCAAAAGCCTTGGCCCCTAGCAATAAGGGACACTTATATGTTTTTCTTTGAACCGCCAAAAAGGTTGATATTTATCAAGTCTTAAAAATTGTCTATCAACTCGTTTACTATATTTCAATCAATATGCTTAAAAACTTAGAGAACAGAAAGCCCGGTACAAAGTTCAGACCAATATTTAGTTGGTATATAAAAATCACTCATCACATTTCAGGTTCTCATCGTGGTCATCGGAGGAGCGGCCGAAAACCAGCACCAAGCAAACATGATAAACGCAGCCAAACAGCTTCGATCTATCGGGGTCAAGATTTACGTCATCACAATCGCAACATCGCCGCAGCGCGAATACTTTGAGCTTGGCGACCAGGTTTTCTCGGCCCAGACCTACCCGTCTCTAGATCGGCTCAGGTCAAGTGTCTTCCAAGCCATCAAGCCAGGTACGGCATAGGTGCTTAAACATCATCCTGGTGTGAAGCGAGTGCATTTCATGTGTACGAATATAAAAAGCGTTGCGTATCACCTTTTACGGCTGTGTGTCTTGTTTATTCATTAAACTGGATGTTCACTTTGTGATTTCTATAAATAGTTATAAAAAAATAGGTAATAGGTCTGTCCATAGATAAAAAAACCACTTCAGAAGCTACCAACGGGGAAATAACTGCTTTTTCAGCTCACGGGCAAATAAGTCAGTGACGTATTACACTTTAGCCGGTTACTATCTACTCACAAAAGAAGACTTAATGCACGTGCGTAAAGGGCAATCTTAGGCGAGATATATACCTAACAGTCACAAAACATGGTGACGACATACACTACTATGAGGTGTATGAATTGTGATGGTCGCGTTTGTATATCTTGCGTGTTTTTCACAGGGAGCCTGTCGCCATGCCAGGCACGCTATCTCCAAGCCATTCGGCAGTACACACCAGGAGCCTTCATTCCGAGGTGCCGTCCCGCGGGCGACTACCAGTTCATGCAGTGTTACAGAGAGCACTGTTACTGTGTCAATCAGGACGGCGTCGAGGTTCGGGGCACACGGCTGCACTCCAGATTCGGGCAGCCGCACTGCAAGCATCTCGACCCTAACGCCGATTGCGAGGACCGATGTGGACCGGGAAGCTCAAATCTCCGTGAGTATATTGTGCTTGTACCAGACAGAAATCGTAGGTTAAAAGTCAGTAGTTCAACGAAGGAGGAAGGTTTGGAAGTGCAGGGATGGTTAAACACTCTATTCATTGTTTTTTAGCTTTTGCTTGGTGATAAAGGGTGACCCTAAAACCGTCCTCTGTTTCTTGCTAAAAAGAATAGCATTGTTAGGACACGAGCGATATTGGCCGTTTGCATCCAGGAACAATCTGATACTCGGTGCTATTATTCATAGAGCTGTAGCAGTCCTCGAACTATTGGGAACATAGATATATATTGCGCGTCCCAGCCACGTCCCGTGTCCCCAGTGCCCCACTCCTTGCTACTGACCTGATAAACAATTCCTTGGTTGACAGGTCCTATTCTCAGTCCGTGCCAGCGTCGCCGCCTACTGGGTACGGCCCTTGGGCGTGGTAATGTGGAGGGGTACATCCCCCACTGTAAGTCGGACGGTCGGTATGAGGAGGTTCAATGTCATACTGGAACTAAGTACTGCTGGTGCGTAGACGAGAAGGGCGTGGAGGTCTGGGGAACTCGCACCAGGACCTTTATCAGATGCGCAGCTTTCGGTGAGTGAAGAGGGCTGTGAATCAGATCGCGACATATTATTATAGGTATATATGGGACATAATTATCCGTGTTTGATGGTTTGAAATATTTACAAAAATGTTATATAATTGCGAGGTGCCCTGATCCGAAGAAGGTTTTGATTACGTTTTAATGCATATCGTTGTGTATCCAAAAGAGATACGAGGTTACCAGTGAAAAAATATAACTCATAACTTTTCTTAAGGGTTTGAATAGTAAATACTGTAGGCCCAAAGTACATAGCTACTAGCGCTAAGATAAACGTTATCTTTATTTCCCTGCAAAGACCGTGAGATGACAAAGTGTCAGAAGCATTACCAAGAGATTATGCGCCAGGCCTCCCCGAGCACATACGCCCCCCACTGTACCCCAGAAGGGAAGTACCGGTCTATGCAGTGCTGGAATTCCGAGTGCTTCTGTGTGGACGCGGAAGGTTTGCGTCTTGACTGGACGGTCGTCAGCATTTCCGAGGGACTTCCCGACTGCTCGCAGTATCCACGTAAGTAAAAGCGCTTGAAACAGTTTTATTTTAATAGTTACTTAAGAACATATATCGGCTCATCAATGATAAGTTTGCGAACCTACATACCAAGCCTTCTCCCCAGGCGCCCTATGACAGCCCTCTGTTGTCACATATTCTATGCTGTCCCATTGGTGGCGAGCGGCAATATGAAAGTGACGTCATTAACCGACAAGCCGCTCTGCCAATAGAAGCCAAGGGACAAGGCTACCTCACACCGTGCTTCTCTGCATATCAACTTTTGCTCGATTTTGTATCATTTTTCCGGAGACAACAGGTAGCCCAAGCATAAAGTTGGTGCACTGCAATGTACTATAGTTAGGGCTCATGATATAGGGGGGGTTTTATACCCCCAAATGTATAAGAATTTCTCAATAAAATTACCCGAAGCTCATCGTGTGGTTTGTTCGTGATGCCACACGGTGAGTGCAAGTTAATTGTCGAATAATTGCATTAAAAATAGGGTCATTAAGACAACTGGCACGCTTTATCCAACACTTGGGTCCGAAGCCTGAAAGTCCGCTTTAACACCATGTTAGTTTGAAAAGTACCAAGAACCAAGTCTCCTATTTTCTCTTTCCCCTTCTCCTTGCTCGAAAAAAAAGGAAGAAAAGAAAAAGAAACAAGAAAGGAAAAAAAAGGAACGAGCATCCAGTTTTTAGGGTGACTTCAACACACAAACAGAAAATAAAACATCATCTGAGCTGACCGGTATTCCTGTGCAATAAATTACCCGCCAAGCAACGCGCGACATCTCCTTTTGGCGCCTGGTTCAAAACATAAGCGCTGTGATTCATTTTAAATAATAACATTTTTATCCGAGTTTTACTACGATCGGAACCAAACGGCTTGAAAATTTGGTTTGGTAATAAGTAGAGAGCGCGAAATGTTGAATCACGAAGGGAATTTTCGAACTTGCGTTAGGGTTTTGTCGAGGAGGAGGTGGATACATTGCGAATTCGAGAACATGTGAGTTTACTTTTTGTTTTGATCCTTGATGATTACTCACTAAATTATATCTTTGCTATTTGGAGAAATCCTGGCAGTATATACTCTCAAGACTCTAATTATACAATACACTATGTGGTGTGTTTCTTTTTTTCGTTACATGCGATTGCGCGCGCGCAAAAAAAACAACAACAAACAATAACAGCTCAAGGAGAAAACAAGGCTTAGATTAGCTCAGTACTGTACGCACTAGTCGAACCTGCATAACAAGCATTTACATTTATCTCAGCAAAATGTTTGAACACATTAATAAAATACTAATGATGTTATAGCTTGTACTTATTCATGATTTGTGCATTCTGCTTATGCAATATCTTTTTTTGTCTGACTGTAAGTATATATTGACTACTATATTTACTTTCCAGCCAAGCAACGACCCCTTGACCTTGGTATTCTGGTCGACACAGCAGGGAGGATAACAGCAGAACAGTGGCAAAGTGTCATTGCTTACATACAAACCATTGTACGGGGTTTCTCCATTTCTGATGACGGGGCTAGAGTGGCACTTGTCCCTTTCAGTACCACACCCAGAACCACCCTGGCCTTTAACACACTAAGTGTATGGAATGAACCAGAGGTTAACAAGTATGTCAGCTGGCTGAAGTTATTCAAGGGAGTGCGTCGGGTAGACTTGGCCCTACGCCATGCGGATGAGAAGCTCTTCCAGCCCGAGGGAGGGATGCGTCCAAATTCTCGAAAGGTAAGTGGGATGGAAGATGGGGGGAGGGAAAACAGTAGAAAGAGAATCGTCACATTTAAAAGGTGGGAAGGTGCCTTAGCAAAGTGGCTTTTATCTGACATGATATTGATATTCTGGAGCTGTATTGCTTTTTAAGATATACACATCTTTTTTCTGCAGGTTATTTTAGCAATTATGTTGAGCCAGGATGGAAAGACTACTGTGCCAGTACCAATGCTTTCCAAAAAACTACAGAACCGTGGGATAAGTGTATATGTGGTCGCCATAACTGGCAGTACACCTGACATGGTTCTTAAAGGCCTTGCCTCCAAGCCTGAGCACATTTATAGAACTAGTCTGTCTGGCATTATGAAGACATCCGAACCTGTTATCAAGTCCATCAGACAGAGTAAGACTTCCATAAGCTTTAACTACTAACAAAATAAACAAACTCTTATGTGTGTTATTTGGCTTCCTGGCTCTTAATGCCTATTTGCCCCTAATCTTTAGGGTAGTTTTGCTGGCCCTAACTCTAGATACAATAGGAATCCTTCTTACATGTCATCTTGTATATGAATAACTGAAGAATTAATGAACACAGAATAAGAATTATTAGTGGTCTGTATGCTGTTAAATGCTGCTGTACATGTTTGCAAAGTCAATGATTTTCCAAATATACATAAGCTTTTTGAATTTTTCAGGTCCTCCTATGATAGTTAACAAATGTTTTTACATTCCAGGTCTTGGGCCTCCCCTTGACATTGGCTTTGTAGTGGAATCTTCTAATTCTGTTGATTGGCCCAGAACACTACAATTCACGAAAGAGTTTCTAGACAAATTCCACATTTCTCATGATGGTGACCACGTTGGATTAATTTCCTTTGCATCTTCGCCTGCTATGGGATTTGCCTTCAATGCTCTTAGCGGCATCCAGTACACTGTTGAAGGAATCAGGGGACTGATAAGTGGCGTGGCCCAGCAGGGGGGATCAGCCAGGAGAGTGGATCTAGCTCTACAGATGGCACAGCAGGAGCTGTTTACTAGCGCCGGTGGTGGAAGGGACTCTGCTGGGAAGGTCAGTCATACATACCTAGATTCCAGGAAATACACATTATTAGAAGATCGCAACCTTGCTGTGTGTGTTTTCCTAACAAAAAAAATATGGCAAATTTGGGTGATAATGTGTTTAATTTCATAACCTGATTACTTTAATTCCTCGATTACATACTTTAATCATTTGTCAGGTTCTTATACTGATTACCAGTGGACCATGGCCAGAACAGTACAAATCCCAGTGGCTAGACACATTCATTAAGTTGGAGGCACTTGGCATTGCTATATACCCTGTAACCATTAGTGCAGAGAAGGTATCAGCTCCCAAAGGTCTCCCCAAGCAAGAGAATAGGTTCTTCAGGGCTTCTGGGTTCAACAAGTTGGCTAGACTTGTCCCAAGACTTGTCCATCAAATCAGAGAAAGTGAGTCATTGTTAGGCAGGCCCTAAAGTCTGACTTGCCTGAATAAAGCTGTTTTGTATTGTAGGATGGATTGAATTTCACTGTGATTAAAGTGGATTTAGTTTGCTAGTGAATTGAACCAGGGTCAGAACTAGGGTCGTGGTCCACACACAGTGAGCAATACAGAAGCACGTGCAAGTGACTAACCCACAGTACTTACACGCACAGTCTCACAGATCTGTTGTTTATTTGTTAAATAAATGTCAGAAAAACTTCTAAAAAAAACATGGTTTAAGATATTATACATCTATTATAAGTTTGCACAAGATAAAGGCGTTGGAGATGTTGATCCGTACCACCTCTGCAGTTAAATTTTATGGTGTACAGAGCATATTTGTCTAAAGTTCCGTCTTGTTATGCTTGTTACAGAGAATTTGAAATGGTTATAAACATTTATTTGTTAGAACCTGTGATCCGTATCTGCCAAAGAGAACACCAGGAGAGGGTTGGGTCTAATGGGAACCAGGTATTTGCCGCCAAGTGCAAGTCATCCGGAGCCTACGAGGAGATCCAGTGCGAGGCGGCAACACATCAGTGCTGGTGCGCAGATGCTAAGGGAAACGAGATCCCCGGCACACGGACAAACGGACCTATCAGATGCTCACAATACGGTAAATATTCAGATACCCGCTATATGGTAAACAGTCGATCATATCAGATACTCGTTATACGTTCGATAGATGGAATTACCAAAATACACACAATACGGTAGATAATTGAGCCTATCAGATACCCGTTATTAAGTACCGAAGACGGACAAACGGACCTATCAGATGCTTGCAAAACGTGAACTTATCTGATACCCGTTGCAAAGAAATTGTTATTGTCCATGAAAATTATTTCAAAGGGTTTGAACAGATATCGCGTTACAACACAAATGTAGGAATACTAGTCGTGTTATAATTCTTTATGTCCGTAGCAAACATACCCCTAGCCTAGGTTCCGCCTTTTCCAGGATTGTCCTAAGAGTTTGTTACCCATTGCAAAAAAATTGTTATTGTCCATGAATGTCATTTCAAAGGGTTTGAACAGATATCGCGTTACAACACAAATGTAGGAATACTAGTCGTGTTATAATGTCCGTAGCAAACATACCTCTAGCCTAGGTTCCGCCTTTTCCAGGATTGTCCTAAGAGTTTGTTGTTCTGGTGTACAGGAGCCAACCTTACTCACTGCCAGAGACACTACCAGGAAAAGACTAGGAACTGGTTCCTGGCCACGCGTCACGTCCCATGGTGCCGCAAGGACGGCTCGTATGACCCTCGCCAGTGCTACAAGACGGACTGTTTCTGCGTCAACGAATATGGAGTGTACATGAGTGCATCACGTGTTGACATATCAAAGGGGAACGCTGTTTGCGGGAAATCAGGTATAGTGCTCATGTTGTTTGCACCCTAAAACAAACATTTCTAGTCACGTTTGTGTTCGATACGGACGATATAAAAGGTTGCTATTTTTCTGCAGGCTCCACTAAATGTACAAGGCAGAGATCAAGTGCCATTGAGGCGCAGCGGCCCGGAGCCTTTGTGCCGCAGTGCAAGGCTGATGGGAATTTCCAAGAGAAGCAATGCCACGGATCGTACTGCTTCTGCGTCAACAGAGACGGCAGGATGCTCACTGGCAGCCGTGTGGCTATTGGCAGACAGGAGCCCGACTGTGAAAGCCATGGTGAGGATTCCCTGCTACCACAAATAGAAGGGAAATTGAAATCACTAGATATGTTTGTGCATTCTGATATAGCTCTAAAATACAATGTTAAAGTTGAAATTACTCGTCGCTCTCCACTAAGATACGCTTTATTTTGCCACATAGGGGTTCCCTGGAAAAGGACGCATTCTCTTTTTTAGATTAGGCAAATAAAGGCACTGAAATATATAGGTAGCAGACTGTGTCATGATTCCCATACAAACCAAGTATTACTAAAGGTTATTATTTTCTGCTTTCATCGTATCTCTTTTTAGATAAAATGTCTACCAAATGCCACCTTCATGTTCAGCGCGCGCTGATTGCCGGGACGGGTCACGTGCCTAGATGTACACCCGAGGGAGGTTATGAGCCTGCGCAGTGTGATCCTGCGAGTCACGAGTGCTGGTGTGTGGACGAACATGGCACGGAGGTCAGCGGTACTAGGTCCACCGACCTCGTCACATGCAAGGAATTTGGTGAGTATCGCTTGCGGTATGTCAGATACTACTAACGCTCATCCATGCTAATGTGTTACTCTGTCCACAGGCGACACCCTGACCACGTGTCAGCGGCAGTATCAGGAGTACTGGAGGGAGAGTGTGCCAGGACGGTACGTCCCCCACTGTAGGAAGGACGGCAGCTTCAACCCCGTGCAGCACTATGCAGGCACCTCTTTCTGCGTTGACCAGTACGGCTTACCCAGGAAAGGACTCGAGGTCAACACCCTACTGGACGGCTCAGCACTCTGCATAGATATTGGTGAGCGCTGTCACATGTTTTCAACTATTCTCCTCTATATGGGGACTCTACATGGATATTGGTGAGCGCTTTCATATTTTTACACGAAGGTTGGCGAAAGTGAATTTTCTGTGAAGTCGTAGAACCACGTGGGACTTTATTCGCGCTTAGATACCTTTAAATCCATTAGGCTAGAATGCTGAGTTTCCGTTCGCTAATTCTTGTTTACCTTCTTCCATCAGTAAAAGATTAGTCATGAATGCTGAATTCTCGTTCACTAAATCTTGTTTACCTTCCTCCATCAGTTAAAGAGCCTACTCCTTGCCAGCGCGCAAAGGGTGAAGCTCTTCTCAGTCCCGAGACCAAGCGAGTACCCAACTGTCGCCCGGATGGCTCGTACAGCCGCGTGCAGTGCGACAAGTCGACAGGGGAGTGCTGGTGCTCCAGTGAGGATGGTAGTGAGACCCCGGGCACGAGAACTAGTGGTACCTTACGATGTCCAGCAAATGGTAAGTGTCTTAACAGAACCTCGAAAATCATGTTTAGCGGTACATCAGGCTGCTGAGCGGTAAGTACCCAATGAAAAACGACTAGTGGTTCCTTACGATGTCCAGCAAATGGCGAGTGCGTTATTGTAAGATCTTCATAACAAGCTTAAGATGCTTAAAACCTTGCCTTGGCTCAATAAAATAACTACAACAAGATTTATTTTATCTTTTATGAAGTAGGATAGTTTGCAAAAGTAGCCTCTAAGCGATGCTAACTTTGAGGTAAAAGCTACCTTTTTTATTGAAGTTCGCGTTAACCCAGTTTACTGTAACTGACGAGTAAAGCAAGTCGAATGTAAAGCCCATTTCTCGACGGATTGATTTGCGCTCTACCTTTTCAATTCTAAAAATTATCTTCTTTATCAGATTCTCATACACCGTGCGAAAAGAGGTTCCTCGCCGCTCAACTGCCATCTCTAGCGCCATGGAATCTTATCCCAGTCTGCCGGGATGACGGGACCTATCGCGATGTGCAGTGTAGCCCCCACTGGGGAGAGTGCTGGTGTACCGACATCAACGGAAACACACGACCAGAAACTGTCACGAGGGGGATCCCTGACTGTCCTAAAATCAGTAAGTGTCACTTCTAACCTTGGAAATTACATCAAGGTTGCCGTGGTCGTCTTTGTCACCAGGACCACCATCATCATCTTAATCGTTATCATCATCATATTCATCGTCATCACCAATACTACCCCTAAACCCACCACTATTATCAGCACCATCATCATCGCCGCCATTATCAATACTACTCCAAATTCCACCAAAAACACTTCATCATCAGTACCATAACAACTCTGCCCACTACCACTAGATGCCGACTATTTTAAGATTAATTTCCTGTTTTTTTTTTTTAAATTGTGAAATACCTCTGAGATTTTTGACACACATCCCCACAGCGCCCCTCAACTCTCACCTGCTTTAAGCAAAATCCCAAATCCGCATCGCCCCTTCTTCTTCAGATTGTCTCAGGTTTCCCATGCTCTCTGTTTCTTTCTGGCTACCAAGTCATGGCTTTCTAACAGGGATTGCTTGATACTTGATTGCTTGATACACGTATCCTGTCTGTTTGCAGAAGAGTTCTCCGCGTGCCAGAAGCACCGTCACCGCGTGCAAGGCATGACAGGGCAAGCTCCGGTCGGCGCCTACGTGCCTAGGTGTGCGGACGACGGCAGCTACGAGACCGTCCAGTGTCATGACGGCACTCGGTACTGCTGGTGCGTGGACGAGGACGGCAAGGAAAGACCCGGCACAAGGCAAACTGGACAACCCAACTGTGATCCAGGTAACGCAATGGAACAAACGGTTATAGATACTAGCTTGGAATCGCATTTGGCTGATAGTGACCTAATAGTGTTCGCCTTTTTCTAGGAGTTCCTCCATCCCTCCCACCTCAACTACCTACTCCAGGTAATTATTATTACTCTTACATGGTTTTATTATTACCCCATTTGTTCTGGATGTTGTTGTTGCGCTGTTATTCCCTTTCTCTAAGCCCACTCGCCTTATTATATCTCCTTCTCCCTATTTAGTGCCCGTGACACCCTGTCGAGCCCAAGTCGAGCAAGCGCTCAAGACCCCAGCCTCGCTGGACAGGTTTGTCCCCCGTTGCACCCTAGATGGCGCTTATGAAGACGTCCAGTGTCAAGAGAGTACAGGGGAATGTTGGTGTGTTGACGCTCAGGGCTCGGAACTGGACGGTACCAGATCTACGGAGTTGGTCACATGTCACAAGCACAGTACGTATATGATATGTTAAAGCCGCATTGTCACCAGTTTACTTCCGGTCGATTACGTAACAATATCCGATGATTTTTAACGGAAAACGCGAAAAATATTTCAAAATATTGAAAGCAGTGTGTCTATTGGAAGTTCTTTGAGGATGTGATTGATAATTTAGAGCGGATGGCCTGTTAAATATCTCGGATTTTAATGGATTCTTTTGTCTTATAACGGTTGATAACGGTTATAACTGGTGACGATGCGGCTTTAAGGAGGCACGTTAGTAATCCTTTAGCATTTTTGTTTTGTTTCACTTGTTATGAAATTAACGTCTAGTAGTCTCAAGCTCGTCCGATTTTATTTATGTTTTCGGATGATAATATTTCATCATCCGTATTTGATGGGCTACTGTTTTATTTCATTTATCGGTAACCGATTTAAAGTTATTTAACATATGAACGGACCAATAGTTTATGAACTTCCCAATATATTTCCAAAAATAACCGATGCTTTTTCTTTAAATTTGCAGAGAGACATAACTTAGGCATGATGGGGATCATAGTGTAAACTGACCATGTATTTTTATCCGCATACTTAATTTTCTACCTTTGTTTCGGACAACATTGCTTTATTCTTCAATTTGTTTTAGAGAAAGCAGATACACCTTTGTTGTTTTCAGCAAATGAAAGCTTAGTGGTTGTATTCATATATACGCAAAGGACAGAGGTATAGATTATTTCGATTAGACATGACCAAAGAGCGAGAGCATTTCTTGAAACATTTCTCTATTGTTATGCAGCAAAGTGGTAACTCAATTTTGAAATAAGTTTGCTGCATAATAATAGAGCGCCCTGTTATTCCCTTGCGAAATGTCTCTGCACGTGCAAATGTCACTCAAGTCCACAACATGAATAATAAGGTTTCATTGAGCATGCAAGTTTTTTTTGGCTCGGGTTAGAGAACAGGTTAAAACCACTTCATTCTCGATGTTGTATTTCGGGAAATGGACAGAACTTGGTGAGTAACTGTATTGTAGGGTCTCATAAGCTCCACTAAAACAAGGAAGCATGGAATTGCTTATTTGTCGATTTTTAAGCGAAGACATTGAATTTTCAAGAGGATTCGAAATAATAATAATTGTACGAATTCGCTCTTTGCCCATGTCTAATCGTAATAATCTATACCCCTGTCCTTTACGTACATATGAAGAGAACCACTAAGCTTTTATGGGCTGGTGACAACAAAGGTTAATCTGCTTATTTAAAACAAATTGAAGGACAACGCAATGTTGCCCGTAGCAAAGGTAGAAAATAGAATATGCGTACAAAAAATTACATGGTCAGTTAAGACTTTCCACTATGATCCCCATCATGCCTAAGTATAAGTTATGTCTCTCCGCAAATTTAAAGAAAAAGCATCGTTTATTTTGGAAATTTGGAAAGTTCAAAAAATACTGGTCTGTTCATATGTTAAATAACTTTAAATTGGTTACCGATAAATAGAATAAAACAGTAGCACATCAAATACGGATGATTAAATATCATCCTTCGAAAACATGAATGAAACCGGACGAGATCTGAGACTACTAGACGTTAATTTTATAACGAGTAAATTGAAAAAATGCTATAAAGAATTATTAACGAGCCTCCTTAGATATAAATAATATCTAATCGAGCGGACAATTAGCGTTCCTGTAATTACCAATCCATTGAACAGCTTTTTTTCAGTTTGTGCATGCACACAAAACATAAATGAAAGTCTTGCTGTGTTCTTAAACGGAGATGTTTGATGTGCAACCCCCATCCCTGTATATTCGATGAGTCGGAGTCAAAGAAATCCTTTGATTTCTATGCTTACCAGGAGACAGAGTGACGGATTGTCAACGCGAATACCAGCTGTCTGAGCGAAACAGGTTCTCGTTGGGTCGGTTCGTGCCGCGATGCACATCTGAAGGCCACTACGAGCGTGTTCAATGCCAAGAGGCTGAATGCTACTGTGTAAACAGCGGCGGCCACGAGATCCAAGGGACCCGGACAGTGCTTCCACAGAGACCTAACTGCACTGATGCAGGTAACGTCGTTCTCAGGGCCACTCGCACAGTGGCTTTTGTCTTGTATTTATGGAACGTAGACTGAGTTATTTCTAGATTCTCAAAAAGGAAGAGACGTGTAATTGAACTGCAATAAGAAGATAAGAGAGAAGAGAATTTATTAATTACAGTACTTATTTTTAGCATAAGAAATTTTCGTTGAACCTTTTGATGCTCCTACTGAAAGTACTTCTGGTGATGCAAACGTGCCAGATGAATTGCTGAATTTTAACGTCATTCCATTCAAAATCGTGATGTATAGATTCTTCGTATTAGACGAAAATTGACAAAGCATTTTAGATTAGGTTCATTCATTACTAAATTCCATAACGCAGAGACGGCACCGACAGTGTGTCAATACAAACACCAAGTGTCATCAGTGAACGCAGCGCCGGGCGTATTTGTGCCTCAGTGCAGACCAGACGGCGGGTATGACGTCGTGCAGTGCCGAGGTGCGGTCTGCTACTGCGTGGACAAGAGAGGAATCGAGATACAGGGAACAAGACTACCTATTGCAGACGGAAGGCCTAAGTGCGATAGACCAGGTGAGTCAGAATTATAACAACACTTGTAAGCAAGTTGGCAAATCCGACCTTCTTGTCCAGGTAGGGTCCTACATGATTTTGAGGCTACCACAACAGACTGTAAACAAATGGTTACGGTTGTGTATCTCTACTATTAATTAAAGTGTGTCAACCATAGTGGAAAAAAAACACCCTTGACATCTTTTGTTAAAGCGATCCTTAAAAAAAACACTCATCGGCGATTCAACACTAACTTCAAAAGGCCGAGTAAAGATAGCTTAGTAACTCTAGCGACTTAACAAAGGTTTATTACCTTCAGCTGTAATTGTCTTTCCACATTATAGCAATTAGGTCAAATTTCCTATCTAAGGAGGTTTTATTTGACGTATGATAGCTGACCCCGGCTTGTTGACCCTTACAGGAGACGTGTTGACCCTGTGCCAGCGGCTTTACCAGGAGTACTGGCGTAACCCCATCCAAGGTCGATATGTGCCTAGGTGTGATGCTAACGGCGAATTCGAGAACGTCCAGTGCCATGGTCCCTGCTGCTTCTGCGTGGACGAGAATGGCCAGGAAATCCGTGGCACTAAGGTGCTACAAACCTTACTCCCTACGGCAATGGCGAGGCTGTGTCAGCAGAAAGGTACGAAACCGGTTGTGTACTAGCAGTACAAGTGGTTACCGGCTAGAGTAAGGCATATCGCGCTTCAGTTAAGACTGCGATACCCTTACCATGAGATAATGGATAAAACAATTCACATCATCAAATTTTCTGGTGTTTATAGGCTTTGAAATATGGTGGTGCTAATTTCTACATAATTATATACTCTTACTTTCAAACACGGAAACATCATTAATCTTTAGTTTGATTTTCTTACTTTTCGTAAGACAGCAACAACAACAAAAGAAGCTTAAATTAGAATATATTTGCCACACCTTTAGATAAGCCCCTGACGTTGTGCGAGAGGAAGCTGCGTGAGTATCTTCTCAGTCCCCCTCGCCGTGGCATGTACAAGCCTGATTGTGTGGACGGTCAATTCTTCCCGGTGCAATGCGAGCCAACAGGCGATACGTGCTGGTGCGTTGACAGCCAGGGCAAGGAGAAACCAGGCACACGGAAAGAAGGGTCTAAGATTACTTGTCCTAAAGGTATGATAGCTCTAAAAGCAATTTAAGTGCTTACCAATCAGGCTGTAGGTCTCCACTTTCTTCGTTTCAGAAAATGCTGATGTTCATATAAGGAGGTACTTTACTCGATTGATTTTCAACTAGACTCATTACTGAACAAAATATGAACATGTTATATTGTGACGACTAAAAATAAACATTAAACGAGGACACCCGCTTCCTTTCAGATCAATTTCCATTCACATTAGTTGCATACTTCGAACGTGTTTTTATTTTTCTCAATCCATGCCTTGATAACCAAAGTAAATGTTTTATCGTTGCACTCAACAACTGCTGAACAAAGGTGCAACTTTATTGCTTTTACAGACGACTCACTGCCTTTGGCGTTGAACTGTCGGGAGCTGCTCGTGTATGACGCTGGCTACTTCTCTGTGTTCATCAACAAGTGTAACCAGGATGACACCTATGCACGTGTTCAGTGCGATTATATCAATGGCTACTGCTGGTGCACTAATCCCATGGGCCGTGGACAGAGATGGACATCTGCGCGAGGACAACCGAACTGCACTTCTATAGGCAAGTCTATTTTTACGAAGCATAGTACTTTTTACCTCCCAAGGTCTTCTTACAAAGAACAGTAGGTGTTATTTACCATCACAATGGCAAGGTACAGTAGTTGTTAACATTACATTTAACACCGCCAGTCATCTACCTTATCAATCATAATCAACAAGACATAATTATCATTAAAAAATATTTCTCATCTTTTTTAACCATTATCATCATCAACAGCTACATCATTATTTTTACTATTGTCATCAACCCTGTCAACAAAAATAACGATATCACAAAGGTTATCGTCAAACAGCAGCAGTCACCTGCCACCACACCACCAACAATATCACCTTTAAATGTTATCAATTTATTATGATCATTTTCACGATAACCATTAAAAATGTCATTGCAGCTCTCCCCACCAAGTGTCAAAGGCACCAGATGCGCCTGCGCGGGTTCACTGGCGTCGCACCTACAAGCCAGTACCTTCCGCAGTGCCGATCTGACGGGAGCTATAACCCTGTGCAGTGTGACGGGTCCACGCCTACCTGTTGGTGCGTGGACCAGAACGGATACGAGATCATTGGGTCGAAGGAATTCGGTCAACCAACCTGCAAGGATCACCGTACGTCCTTTTTGCAAATGCTCGTGTTAACATTGTCCTGTGTAGACTCGTAATTTAAAGGTGTTAGTAACATTGATTGATTTTTGGTTTATATTTGATTACTAGATCTATTTCAGCACGTGGTTCTCCTTATTGAAATAGTTATCACATTATAATACTGAAAACAATTTATACGATTTTATAATACTTAATGCAGCCTTGAAGATATTGTAAGGCACTTTACACACTAAAAACACATAAGTGGTAATAAGAGCGTTATTTCTCTTATTGCAGCCCCAGTAGTCGGCGGTGTGATCAAAAGACTACTGGACTGTCACGAGGCCCGTCAGAGAATCCTCGGTCCCTCAGGAATACCCCCTCCGGGAGCTTATGTCCCGAAGTGCAAGCACGACGGCACGTACAGACAAGTCCAGTGCCACTCCTCCACCGGCTACTGCTGGTGCGTCAATAATTTTGGGCAGGAACAGCCAGGGACTCGAAAAAGAGGACCGCCCGAGTGCGTCCAACCTGGTACGTTTCAATGTTAAATTTCTTTATGATGTTTTAGATGTTTTAGGGGGGTTAGTAAAAATGTCCATATGAGAATGGAAGCAACGATTCCCTAGTGAATACTCCATCATTAGATTATAAGGCAACATGCTCTGGTCTGTTACCCAAGTTTTGATCCTTTAAAAAACAAAGTTCGAGTATGTGAAGCGACACACAAAAGTTCACCCACCATGCTATTACAAGTATTGCGCCTAGCTGAGCATATTCATTGTTTTACAGTGTCTCCGAGTGTTTGCCAGCAGGACCGAATGCAGGCGCTCGCGTGGTCCGGTCGCCTGGTAGTTGGTGCCTTTATACCTCGATGCCGGTCTGACGGGAGCTACGATCCAATCCAGTGCCACGAGTCTCCCGGGCAGTGCTGGTGTGTGGATGTCCATGGCAATGAACTGACTGGGACAAGAGCGTTCGGGCAAGTGGTTTGCTCAACAAGAGGTCAGTGTGCCGTATAAGCACCATTGTCAGCATTATTACAATTATAAACACCACCAACAACATTTCAATATGATTCCAAAAATATATCTTTAAAAATCTTTGCAATACACCAAAAACTGGAATTCGACTCTTCGAATCTTTGTGTGAGCCGTGCGGCGCGTTTGTTAATTCCAGGGAAAAACCACAGGGAACACATGTCAGAATTATTAGGCTATAGCATCTGCAACTGTAAGCACAGTGACAACATTATCCCATTGTCAGTATAACAAACATGACATTAATTATTTGGGTCACGTTTAGACGGTAAGACCACGTGCCAAAAAGAGCAAGAAGAAAAAGGAATAAGCGATTTGTGTGATAGTAACGGTGGCTTCAAGCCCCTTCAGTGTGAGAAGCCATACTGCTGGTGTGTCGACCGAAACGGCAAAGAAATACCGAGAACGCGGACTAGTGGCCCTGCCAAACCTTCCTGTAACTCGCAAGGTACATGCCTTTCTTCTTTCTACATGTGTTTCTTACCGTTTTATTTCTCTTGTTCTCTACAGAGTGAATTATTTGTTTCTAATATCTTTCTTCATATTCTACCGTCAATTGCCTGTTAAAAGAACGTTTTCACAAGCTATACGAGATTCCCTCAAAAAGATCCATGGTCTTGTGGGGTGTTTTAAGCATGGTCTATATATTGTCTTTTGCAGCTGGCTTGACTAAGTGTCAGAAGGAGCGTCAGCGCCTTTTGGGGTGGAGTGGCTTGGCCCCTCCTGGTAGCTTTGTACCCGAGTGCCAGGTTGATGGCTGCTATGACAGCATACAGTGTCACGAGTTGAGTGGCTTCTGCTGGTGCGTGGACAGCGACGGGAACCAAGTCCCTGATACCAGGGTCCAGGGCAAGCCTATCTGCGGCAAACAGAGTATGTACATTAGCGGCGCGGAGCGATGTAGCAAAATATCAAAGCTTCTGTGAATATATTGGGTGCTGCTTAATTACTCTAAGATGGCCAAAATGACTAGTTCCTTGTAAAATATTTTCTACAATATAGATTACAGGAGTACCTGTTCTTTTCAGATGATTCGGCTCAATGCACAAGTGCAAGATTTCAAACTAGTTATTGCCTTGTTGCTCAGATAATTGTTGAATATCAAGACCCTTCTGTTCTCAGCCCAGAGATCATCTTGTCAGAAGGAAAGGCAGCGCGCCCGAGGATGGTCCGGAGAGAACAACGGCGCCTTCATTCCTCAATGTGACAACGACGGGTACTATAGTGACATCCAGTGTCACCACGATATGTGCTGGTGCTCGGATGAGTACGGCTACGAGTTGCCTCAGACGAGAGTGATGGGCAAAGGACTTAGGCCGGATTGCAGCAGAGTGCCTAGTGAGTGTCATATACATAGTTTACTTTGAAGCTGTATTTCTTCTGGACAGGATAACTTCTCCTAACTCTTTATATATCTTTGTATATAGCAACGGCAGCAGCTTCGACAACTGCATCTTATTTGCAACATCAAAAACGAGAACAGAATTGTAATGAGAAGAGCAAATTCAGTAGACATACTCAACAGCTTTATCACGAGTGACGGCCCCCCCAAAAATTAAACAACAATCCACAGCCAATATCAACAGCGAAAGCTAAAATATTTTTAGCAACTTCAGTGTCAACTTTATTTCTGCTTCAATTATGTACTAAAAGACTATGGTTATCGTGTTTAAGTATTTAGTCTAAATGAATCAAATTTCTTCAGGTAACTTTACACGTTGCATACGTCTGCGGTCCCGTGCTCTTGGCCTGAGTAAATTCCCGGTACCACCTGGAGTAAATGTCCCGAGGTGCGAGAGTGATGGATCATTCAGCTCTGTGCAGTGTAACGAATTGACGGGATACTGCTGGTGTGTCGATAGACAGGGTAACCCTGTGTTCGGTACAGAGGTCCGCGGACAGCCAGATTGCAGCGCACGAGGTAACGTACCCTAGACTGTTTAAGATACTCAAGTCCATATCTTAGGTTGGTATTCGACTGTTTTTATAACTGTTTTATAACTGGCGACAAAAAAAGGTTGTCGCTAAAATTTCCTGATTTTGATTTCTTTAGTATCACCAACGAAATGTCAAAAGGAGTTGGAGCTTGCCCGAGGCCTTCCCGGGTCCCTACCGATCGTTGGCTCGTTCATTCCCGATTGCAAGCCGAACGGAGCATATAAGAGAAAGCAGTGCCACTCCTCTACGGGCGAGTGCTGGTGCGTGGACGAGTTTGGAAACGAGGAGTCTGGGACTCGAATCCGTGGCGATCAGCTGTGGTGCGATCCGCCAGGTACAACATGACCTTTTCTATAAACGAAGCCTATGTCTGTGGTCCTACCTTGATTTACTGCTTCATCACGTAAACATAACCCTTAGCAATCGACACCATTAGCCTCTCTACCTCCCCCTCCCCCCCAAGAACGTAATCAAACTCGATCCTTTTGTAACATCAGGTTTTTGTATGTGTTTGTCAGCTGGGCTTAGTCCATGTCTAAAGGAGCGTCGTCGAGCGATCGGGTACGGTGTAGGCGTCATCAAATACCGGTTTATACCGGACTGCAAACAGGATGGCAGTTACGAAGAGGTTCAGTGCCTGGGCGGAAAGCAGTGCTGGTGCGTGAATCATAATGGCGTGGAGGTCCTGGGTACAAGGATGACCGGAAGGCCAATGTGCTTCTCACCAACAGGTACTCGCTTTGTGTTTACAAAAGGGAAGAGCAAACACCGTAGTTTCTTTCCCTTAGTAACTACAGTACTCAGAAAGCTGCGATAGCTGAGGGGACTGTGAATACCTAGTCTACGGATAAGGACGTTACTGTGAGCCAGATGGACTTTTTTTTGGTTGCAGCGACGTTGACTCAGTGCCAGCGCGAGCGCCGAGCAGGCCTAGGGTTCGACGGCTCTCCTGCTGTTGGTGTGTACGTCCCCAAGTGTACCGCTAGCGGTGGCTACGAGGAACTACAGTGCAATGCTGGTACCAATGAGTGTTGGTGTGTGGACACGTTTGGCAAGGAGATCGCCAACACGCGGATTATTGGACGTCCAGCGGACTGTCCTACTGTTGGTCTGGCAGGTATACTAGATTGATTTCATAGATTGGTGTGACGACTAACACCTACCTTCGGTGACGCTGCGACCAATTTTCGCTTAGACTAATTTAGGAAACAATAGAGAGTATTCCCGTGATCTCATCTTTTCAAAATTATGAGCCTGCCTCACGACTATTTTTTTAAACCCCTGGTCAACTAATTTCATGTAACTCTTGGTGACGTCGACTCAGAGTTTTTTTTTGTTCTGGGTCAGAAAAAAAATGGCCGGAGTAACGGAGAACCATTTGAACTTTCTCGGTCTTAAGAGCACTTTCTTGGAACTCGTTTTTTCTCTTAGGCGAGAGTCGAACGCTATGCGAACTTGACCGCCAGAGAGCGATGGCCATCGGAGATACCGAATATATACCCCAGTGCACAAAGGATGGCGAGTTTGTGCCGGTACAGTGCCATCAGGAGAAGAAAAAATGCTGGTGTGTGGATGGTAACGGCAACATGATATACGGATCCACCACTAAAGGCGACAAGAAACCTGTCTGTCAACGCAACGGTATGGAATGTAAATCTTAATCCTCAAGATTATGGATCGAATATTTCTTTCCGCGGAAGGGAAGGAAGCATTTCCCCTCAGGAAAACATCTTGTATTAGTATATCTACCACTCGACCCTTATGAAGACGTTATTTTTTCCAATCTTTTGAGACAAAATGTTTTAATAAGCAAAATAGTTGTTCTCGCCTGCTTTGAGTTCACTTGCATGATTTACCTGACAATACAGTCGTATCCCCCACCGACTGCGAAGAAAGGGCGAGGCTGCTGTCTCAGGACAAGGCGCCTGGGAGGTACATCCCTAAATGCGACGACGAAGGAGCCTACGAATCTGTTCAGTGTCATCCCTCTACTGGGTTCTGCTGGTGTGTGGGAAGACTTGGGCAGGAATGGCCACGAACCCGTCAGCATGGCGGAAGGCCGGCTTGTGATCATGAAGGTATGAATAGGCATTTCTTGATATAGAAAAAGATTTGAACTTTAAGCAATGCTCTCTTGATTCTCTCTGATGCCTTATATGTTGCGACATGTTTGCCTTCTGTCGAATCAAGCATTCCGAAATTGAAGCAAACAGAGTTGTTCGACCGCCATCATTTATATCGCAACAGTTTATGATGTGATGTTGTTTTGGTTGTGATCGATCAAAAGATGTGACAGATCCAGAATTGGAAGAATTCAAAGGTCCTGATTGACGTCAACCTGAAAAAACGAAAGGCACAGCACAGGGTGCACGTGTGTCTGAAATCGAGTCTAAGCGCTAGTAGCCTGTTGATGATTGTATGTTATTGTATGGCTATAGTTGGACTTACGCCTTGCCAGAAGCAGCGGTTTAATGCTTATGGTGTAAGTGAGTCGACGCCCGCTGACCGCTATGTACCGCGATGTGACGCGTCTGGGGGGTATGAGCCGGTGCAGTGTCTCTCCACTACCGGCCACTGCTGGTGCGTGGACAAGGATGGGATCGAGATTCGAGGCACTCGCAGACGTGGTGTCAGGCCTGTCTGCAAGCAAGGTATGCTTGTTTTTTTTATTATTGTAAATCGTCTACTACGTTCTACTGTTCTACCTCGAAAATATGTCCCATTTTGATTATTTAGGCATACCCACCAACGGTTCAAAATAAACGCGAAATATGGAGTTATAGTGCCCACCTACAACGGTCTATACAATCTAGTCCAATACTGTTGTGAACTAATGTCTTTTAATGACTAACTAAGAGTTCCTTTCTCTTCCCAGGTTACAATACGCCATGTGAGCGTGAGCGATACCGCGCACTGGGCTGGACTGGTCTTCGTGTAACCGGACTATGGGTACCAGACTGCCGGCCGGACGGGTCGTATGAGTCTGTCCAGTGCCATGCTTTGTCCGGGTATTGCTGGTGTGTGGACAGAAGCGGACATGAGCTGTTTGGTACCAGAGTGCGTGGCAAGAGAACATGCGATAAAATAAAAGGTGGGATCTGCTTAGATCTAAATCCAACTCGATTCCTATCTGGCTTGTGTTTATTGACAACTGCTGGGGAAAGTGTAGCGGTTATATCCGACGTTTCAATGATTTTGCTGAAGTCCATACAACAGATAAACCAAGAACCTTGCGACCTAATTAATTTTAACAAAGTTATTGTACTGGCGAAATGTCCCCTGTATGAATGCATGAAGACAACATCAAGGCCATGCTATCAACTCTTGCCTTGAAGAGCAACACCCAACTATTGATAGCACTCCTTAATTGTTTTCAATCCGACATGACGGAAAAACGTGACTTAACGCTTCAAATAAGCTCATTTCACATCTAATAAGGCGGAAAATTTATCCAAGTACTTAGTGAGTAATAGCAAACAAAATATCAAATGCGACTTTTTTTAAAATTGATGCGACTTTTTGTAAAGTTTCATTGAAATTTGAGCTTTTCGACCCTGAGCTCATACATAGCGCAAGGATGATCAAGGAAAAATATCTTAAAAAGCCAAATTCTGAGTTTGTGCATTTCGGCCTCACATTATTTGTGTTTCAAAAATCAAACCGGAATACAAGTAACCGATGGCCATTGTAAGAAATTGTGTCTTCTTTCTCTATCTCGAATTGCGAATTTTCCAGGTTTTTCCGTCATGTCTTTCAATCCAGCTTCATCCACTCGAAGCGAGGTGAAAATATAACAGACTTGTATTTATCTAGCAGATCAAAGGTCATTTAAACACGAAGCTATCGGCCCTTCAAAGTTACGCTAACTCACATTAACTTTTAACCTATTTCTCACTAGACGGGTACACGCGTTGCCTTCGTGACCAAAACAGGGCCCTCGCTTGGTTTGCTAAAAACGGTGTTGGGATGTACAAGCCTCAGTGCCGGCCTGACGGTAGTTACGAGCCTGTGCAGTGCGACTCTTCCACCGGGTACTGCTGGTGTGTGGATGAATACGGCAACGAGATCTGGAGCACGCGTATTAGGGGACTGAGACCGACCTGCCCTCAGAAAGGTATTTCTAAAAACCTCTTTCTATTCTAAGAAATAAAAAGGGATTGTACACAGTTACCTACCTCAAATTATTTCACTTTTTGCCCTTCGTATACCGGAATCCTCTATTGCTTAATGTAAGCAATTGTTTTGATTTCAAATGTGTTAATGTTCAATTTAGATACAAAGACCACGTGTTTCAAGGAGAGTGAGGAGAGTGCGCGCCTTGGTGGCCATCGGTTCGTCCCTTTGTGTGACGTATTCGGTAGCTATCGACCAGTCCAGTGTGACTCTGAGGGGTACTGCTGGTGTGTTGAACGATACGGCAACGAGCTACCGCGCACTAAAGTCAAGGGCGTGCCTGAGTGTATTCATTATGGTGGGTCTATCACTTTATACCTCATCATTTAATTAAGGAATTAGAGAAAATGTTATGAATCTGGGTGGTGCTTAAATAATATATTTCCAGCCGGCATCTTTTTGATAAATTTAGATTGTGGAATCAACTTTTCCTTATATCTATATCTAGTTGGAATTGGAATTCTGAATTTGTAAATATATGCCAGCGATTTTCTGTTTTATACCTCAACACCAGTATGTTACCCTTCGGCAGTAAACGCCCTTTGTGATAATCGAATTTCAGCTGGCCTGAGTGAATGCCAGAAAGATCGTCAGCTAGCCCTTGCCTGGACCGGAAGTGCGCCACCCGGCCGGGTTGTCCCCGAGTGTCAGACGGACGGGAGCTACAACCGAGTGCAGTGCGAGCAGCATTCGGGACAGTGCTGGTGCGTGGACGAAAACGGGCAAGAAATCCCAAGGACGCAAAAACAAGGACGGCCCGACTGTAAGAACCCAGGTAGGCAATGCGCTTTTCTTACAAAATTGCCTTGCCCTAATCAGCTGACACCCATGATCTGTTTTGCCAGAAAAACTCAGTGCGTGTCTTCAGGAGCGCCATCTCGCATTGCCTTGGCCCGGACGCTTCGCGCCTCAATGTACCGCAGACGGCAGCTATTCCAAAAGGCAGTGTAATAACGGCAAATGCTGGTGCGTGGATGAACACGGCAGTGAGATCTACGGGACGCGCACGAGTGCACAGGTCGACTGTACCAACCAGCCCACGCCAGGTAACCCTGAACACGTCTTTAAGCATTCAAAAACTATTTATTTGTGCTCCTCCAAACCTTTCAAATGTAGTCGCTCCGAACAAGAACTTTATCAAACTATTCATAGCAGCATATCTCACAGTGGATGATTCAGTGTTAACGCGGTCATTGTGCATCCTAAGTATATAAGAATATATACTTTATTCTATCAGGCTACGAGACCATCTGTGTGTATGAGCAGCGGGTTGCCCGCTCACGGTCACCTACTCCTGTTACTGGTCAGTTCATCCCTCAGTGCACGAGTCTTGGCCGGTACAGCGCCATTGAGTGCCATGCAGGGACTCCATACTGCTGGTGTGTGGACAACTACGGGCAGGAGATCCCTAGGACACGGACCCGAGGACGGCCCTACTGTGGGTACACCGGTAAGGATAGCATTTGCCATAATCAAATGATAAGATAAATGATATGGTTCTGTAGATTATTACAGGTGCCTCACTCCCAACAATACAACGATCAGAAACTCGAAGCATCTTTTTAAAAGACGTGCCAGACAATTTCTGGCAGTGATCCCGCACGGTTGGCCACAAGAGGTGTTGGCGAGGAAAATCACAGGACAATAGATAAATCGAAATGCACCACCTTTCAAACAGCACCAGTGTTTAAGAGCTGTTAGATCGCTTGTCATCCCTTATTGTGTCAAGTAATCCATCATGCGATGACTAAAACCTTGTGTTGTTCAGCGGGTTTGACGATGTGCCAGAAGGAGCGCCAGATCGCTATCGGTTGGACGGGTGTGGCTGCTCCTGGTTCGTTTGTGCCCAAGTGTAAGTCAAGCGGCGACTACGACACGGTGCAGTGCCACGGATCAACGGGCTTCTGTTGGTGCGTGGACGATGACGGCAATGAAATTCCCGCGACTCGCGTCCGGGGCAGACCCATGTGCGGACTACTGGGTAAGTGTGCCTAATGAACACTCTTACAGACTTGATCTTACTATTTACAAAGCACTTACTATGTTATTGTCACCTGATTTATCCCTTCGTTTTGCAAACTCTACGTCTTTTTCTTCTTTTTACTTCGATACAGTCTTCTTGGTATCACCATATAAAAACTAGATACAAAAACAAAACTTGCATGTATAAGAAACGGCTTTCAAAGTTTTATAGGCTGTTGTGATAAACGCCGCGTCGTTGTCTTTGTGTTGCTGACTAAGTCTTTCTTTCAGCGGGCTTAAGCCAATGTCAACAAGAAAGACAGCGTCATATGGGCGTGTTGGGTATTGCCCCACCAGGACGCTTTGTGCCTGCTTGTACATCTACCGGCCAGTATGAACGAGTCCAGTGTCATTCGTCTACCGGCTACTGCTGGTGCGTCGACAAGTTTGGCCGGGAGCTGCCCAACACAAGGGCCAAGGGACGTGTCACTTGTGATTCACTTGGTGCGTATTTTGCTGGTCCATTTATTTTGACAAGATGGTTATGCCAGATATCGATTTTCTACAAATACCCCTTTTTAGCCAATGAATCTTGTCATTAACGTCACCATATTATACACAGGTTCTCTAAGTGATTGTATACTTGAGCGAGAGCGGCTGAGCCTTTCCGGTCTTCGCGATTTTCCCATCCCTACCTGCGATAAGAAGGGTAACTATGAGCGCGTCCAGTGCAACTATGCATGGGGTACACAGTGCTGGTGTGTGGACAAGAACGGCAACAGAATCGCAGGCACCACATCCAGATACAACAACATATCCTGTACTGATGATGGTAGGTGTTTCCATTAAGTGCCGTGACTCTCCAAAAAAGTAAATATTGTCGAAGTTTCTTAAATACTTGTGACTGTATTATTGTATGATTAGAATTAAATAGTGATTCTTCTCAATATATAGTGATTCTTCTCAATGAGTGATAATTCTCTCTCTTCAGCCATCCGTGGTAAACAGACAGTATGTCAAAAAGATCGCCAAGCCGCCCTCAATTTCTTAGGCCAGGTGACATCTGTAGGCCGGTTCGTGCCACAATGCAAGGAAGACGGCAGCTACACCAACGTGCAGTGTCTGGCTTCATCGGGCGAGTGCTGGTGCGTGTTTACGAACGGACTTGAAATCCCACGCACCAAGACGCACGGCAGACCAAGATGTGGACGTGAAGGTAAGGCGTTACCCATTGTAACAAGAACCCGGCTATTATAGATAACTATGTCTGATACCCTGCTGTATAATAAATCTTTACAACTGACTACTATTTATTTGACACCAACAGCTGGTCTAACACCGTGCCACAAGGAGCTGCTGTTTGCCCGTGGAGGCCAGGGCAGGCCTGTCCCAGGGCGATACGTGCCTAACTGTGACCCTCAGGGAGGCTACGAGTCAGTACAGTGCCACTCCTCCACCTGCTGGTGTGTGGACGCATTTGGTCAAGAAATTGCCAACTCGAGGGTGACCGGCCGTCCCAACTGCGCAGTCAAAGGTGCGCCATATTACCATGTTCACTTAGAATCTGTAGACTTGATTTTTTGAGTTTGGCAGATTCTCAACACGCACACGATGCAAACAAAACTTTTTTATTTCTTTATAATTCGCTAACAAGACTAAGACTCGGAGGCGAATGTCCTCGAGCTTCTTGAATTGATAATGATGACTGTTGTTGTGGTTTGACTATGTGTAGATGAACATAAACGTTAAAATGGAACCAAACAAAACAAAAGAAAAAAGAACGAAAACCTCGTGGTCACAGTGTGTGACGTCACGGTGACATATAATATCCGGAAGTAACGTTTGAATCTTACAGAATACTTTGATTTCGATTTAATTTGGCAAGTTCGTAGTCTAGATATTGATCTACCATACTCTGTTTGTTTGGTCAATACTGATTTTCTTCAAAGGATATCTACTTGTTTTTTTGTTTTAAGGTGGTAGTCTGACAGCTTGCCAGAGGCAGCGACAAGCTGCACTACAAGACACTGGTCTAGGGCGGTTCATCCCGCGCTGTAAAGTTGATGGCACCTTCCACGAAGTACAGTGCCGCGGCTCAGTCTGCTTCTGCGTCGATCGGAAAGGGGACGAGATTCGTGGAACCAGGGTGAACCGGCCGGCCAAGGCGGACTGTAGGAAAGTTGGAGCACCAACGCCAATAGGTATTTCAAGAAGTTTTCTATTATTGTGGTTTTGTTGGGTATTATCAAACCAGATTTTAAAGATTAATGGTATTCTACTAATAAGTTTTTACCAGGAATTAAAAGTAAATTGATGTTAATTGAATTAAAAACAAATTGATGTTAATTGTCATCGTAATCACAGTGCCGAATTCGAATCAATTGTCTTCTTCATCACAGTAGCGAATTTGAATCAAAATGCCAAATTGTTCTCCATGTGTTTGAATTGCTATAAATATATACCACGATAGTTTCCTGAATCGAAAAAGGATCCAAGAAAGACCTGCCTCAGTTTGATTGAAAAGAAAAGCACGAAAAAAAACAAACAATTGTCCTTACCTCCAAACTTACACTTTTTTTACATTTACTCAATCAGATCAGACACGCACGCCGTGCCAGAGAGAATACGACCAAGTGATGAGTAACTATGCCATTGATCGCTTCGTGCCCCTTTGTAAACCGGACGGCCGCTATGAGGAGGTGCAATGTCGTGCGCGATGGAGTCAATGCTGGTGTGTCGATATCAGTGGACGTGAGCTCGCAGGAACCCGGCGAACAGGATGGCCCAACTGCCGTAAGATTCTACGTATTTCTTTGTTATTTTGATACTACTTTAAAAGTGGGTATTCCTTGGATCCATCAATACATTCGAATTTGATGCCTAGTAGCTTTTTAGTGGCCGGCTCCGCTTAAAGGCGGACTCACTATCCAGCAAACCGAGGCTAGTGTTTCTATTAAGAAAATGATAATTATTTTGAACCAATGCTGCTCTAGGTCCAAGTGCGTGATCTGTCCTTACAGGGGTTTTGCTTTGCGATGTCGTAAAGTTCGTTTTGGCTTTTTTTTAGCGAGAAATGCAATAAAGTTACACACAAACAAACTCAAAACAATATCTGATGTCAGACTTTCTTTTGCAGCTCCGCATCGTGCCGCGGACGTCGCGATTGTGATTGAGAGCGGAGTGTTCAGTGATGTTTTACCCGCGTTCCAAGCCATAAGGAACTTTAGCAAGGCGATCGTAGATGGACTAAGCGTGTCTGCTTCTGGTGTACACATTGGTTACATCATCTATGCTTCTAAGCCCAAGCTAATCTTTGACTTCAATACCCTGGCTCCCAAAGACACCAACCGGGGGAACGTCAAGAAGCTGATTGACGGTGGATTACCAGAAACTGGTCGGCCACGCCCTGATCTCGCCTATAAAATGGCATATGAAAGATTATTTTCCGACAGAGGAGGGGCACGAAGAGGAGCTCCTAGGGTACGTCTAAAGCCTCTCCCCTCTAATTTAAGCCTGTGAATAATCAATTTTTTAATACAATGCTTGCTTCCCCTGAAATGACTTTTGTAAATACCATTTTCCCCATAATCTATTTTAGTTCCTGATTCATCTAATTGCCGACACTAAAACACGAGCAGTCGATCAGCCGAGCATGCTAGCCGCAAGCCTCCCACTAAAGAAGCAAGGCGTTAACATCTTCCCTGTTGGCGTCGAATTTTCCATTGAGCTGCAAGATCTCCGTGATCTTGCCACGAATGACGCTAATGTGTACACCATACCGTACGCTCCATACAGCCTTTCGCAGCTGATGCCGGTGGCAAGGGTCATTGCAGACGTCATCAATGGATATGTGCGCGATCCAAGAACGAGTAAGCGGGCCTAGGAATGTTTCTCTTACCAATTACACTCTTATGGTGGGGGAATTTTGAAAAAAAAAGCTAGTCTTCTTAGCTAAAACTATCTTTGAATTTAACAACTAGTTTTTGAATGATATAAACCAAATTATTGGCTAAAGATTAGTTGAATCGGTAGTAATAAGTTAGTAATGTTCGTTTTAATTGACTGCTTGTATATGCGCCTATCTACGCAGGTACAAATTGCTTGGCAATATTGACCCGTAAGAGGCTATATGGCGTACATGCCAGGTTGAACAACCGCACATGTTTACTAAAGATACAAACTTTTTTAGTGTACAGTTGCCTATGTATTCGGGCTTTAACTTTAACCAGCATATTTATATTTTGTTGCTCTTCCGTACCTTTACAGTGCTCGTTCGTTTTATTTGTTTGCGTTACAGTTCGACCAACAGGTCTTGATATCGGCATCCTTGTTGGCGCATCGCCATCAACCACTCCCGAAAGATGGAGCAAGCTTCTCGCATTTGCCAGCTCTATTGTTGACGGGTTCCCTGTGTCTGCACGTGCTGCTCACGTGGCTGCCATGTCATTTGGAGACCGGCCAAAGGTCGCGTTCTTATTTGACTCGTTCAGCGGACGTCAAATAACCAAGGATAACTATCGTAAGGCAATTGAGCAGATCCCGTATATGCCGTCGACGTCCACTAGAATCGACAAGGCGCTGCAGCTGGCGGGGAGTTTCATGTTCAACGAGAAGACTGGAATGAGACCAACCGTGCCTAAGGTACAGTCAGCTTTCGCACTAGCGCACACCCTTAAGCAATGCCACGCGTGCACTTAGCTCACTACCTCAAAAATTTACCTCATCGATTGATATTTTCCTTATCGTGTTGGCCGGGCTTTAGCCCTTTTTTAAATCTGTTCGCTCACGGCTCACTTTCTTTGGAGTTCCCTTCAGCCTCCAGAGTTCCCTTCAGGAAACACCGAAGAAAGAATGGTGATTATATCCGTCATGGCAACAAAATTTGAGACGATTGTTTTGACAAGATGTTAACATTAACAGAGGAGAGATGTGCCGTTAACGCGAGAGTGTACGTTAAGAGAGCTAGTCGACCTTATGGATATGGTTATGCCTGTCAGCACAAATGTTCTGGCAATTTATATCGTTCCAACTCCTCACACTATCCCTACTTCCTACACCTATGATCGAACCCTTACTTCATTTGCCCAAACTATTTACTGTAAAACGCGAGTTTTAAACTTTTTTTCAAAGTATTCTTGTGATGATGTTCTAGTATCTGCTGCTCATAACCGATGGCGACCAAACGGACAAGAAAGCATTGGACTACATCGATCTTTCAAAATCTAGCGAAGCCGTAAAGGAGAATGGCGTACAAGTATACGCAGTGTCCTCCCGACCTGAGGTGGACACAAACATGCAAGACCTGCGGACCATTGCTTCTCGTGACGACTATGCGCACGCCTGGCCCGTACAGAGACTACCTGTGGTCGGACCTTGGGTTGTTAATGACTGGAAGAACGCAATGTTGTGTAAGTTTACTGTTACAAAATATCAGTCCTATCAAAATCCTTTAATTTTATAATTATAAGATGTTATTTACTTCACCAAAAGGAAGCACAAAATTTAAAGAACAACAGGGGAAACGGAATGGATTCCGGTTAAAGTAGAATAGTGTCTTATAATTGTGAAAAGGGAATTATATTAAGAAACGCCTGCCGTTTTGAAGGTATGTTGGGTTTTAATAAAATTTCAATACTTTGTAACGTACCATGGTATGAATACTTAAAGTAGGTCTTTTGAATGTGACATTTGTTACCCCTTGTTGCAGCACGTGTGTACCCCGTTGACATTGGTCTCTTGATTGGTTCATCACGCTCTACTACACCACAAAGCTGGACCTCTACTCTTCGCGCCATCTCGTGGCTGCTTAGTAACTTTGACATCTCACCCCAGGGCGCTCATGTAGGCGCAATTACGTTCGATGAGAACCCTCGTGTTGGTTTCTCCTTCGATTCTCTAAAGGGCGATCGGCTGAACGGCCGTGAGGTCAACAGACTTGTGAACTCACTCACCTACAAGCGTGGATATACTCGAATCGATCGCGCCCTGCAACTGGCCAATTCGTACTTATTTACTTCACACGGGGGAGCACGAAAAAGCTCCGCAAAGGTATGAGACCCCAAACACTACCATCAACCTTTGCCATATGTCCATTGACTTCTGAACCTGTGATAGGGCTTTTTTTTAGAAGATCTCTGTAGAGCACCCTCCATCGCAGAATGGTAATCGATACCTTGTCTACGATGCTGCTGTGGTGATGCAAACAAATAATAACTGATTTTGTGTAATGAATCTTAATAGCTGAATGTGTAACAAAAGTTGTTCATTTTGATAAGCCAATCGTTTTCTCTATCTTCCTACCAAAAGTAGAATTGAATACAAATTTTTAAAGTAATATTTGTACAATTATTTTAAAATCAAACTAACTGGATGGAAAATTGGCAATATTGACCCGTAAGAGGCTATATGGCGTATGAATATGATGCCACACAAATCTTGACTTAGAGCCTTTAAAACGCCCTTCATACTTGACAAACAAATATTTATTAGTGTTGTTCCGTGACAGTTCAAAGCTGAAAAATATTTATGACTTTTTTCTCTGATTATTTTCTTTGATTGTTTTCCTCGTGTAGATCCTCCTGGTTATCACGGACGGACCGCAGTCAACAGATCGGGGCGCGTACACGCCCTTGTCTACCGCCTCAGAACCTTTGAAGACCGCTGGCATTCAAGTCTTCAGCGTGGGCATAGGCCCAAATATCAGAGACCAAGATCTGAGAGACATCGCCTCTGTTCCGTCTTACGTTGTGAAGGTAAACAAAACTGTTTAAGAATTTAAAGCCAATAAATCCGCGATGAAGACCTCCTAAAAATGAGAAGAAACACCAAAACGTTTATGGTTTAAGTGCTCAAAAGAAAAAAACAAATCCATTTATAGCACCTATAGGTGGGTTTTGAAGTGGTACTTGTTGATACTACCCCACAGGTCCCAACAGCATCTGACCGTGACATTACCAGGGCTATGTACAGAGTCACAAGTGACTGGAAAACATATCTACGAGGTACGTACAGCAAGTTATTTATCATTTAAGAATATACATTGTAACATATGAGTTAAGTTATAGTTGTGTATTGAGTTGCTGGCTATGTATTCCAGGTCGTTGGCTACCCGCTGATATCGTATTTGTGGTCGAGAGTTCAGACTATGTTACCCTTCCACGTTGGCAACAGATAATTGACTTCTTAAAGCGAACCGTGAACTCCTTCCACGTGTCACCTTGGGCCACACGCTTCGGCCTCGTTACGTATGGCTACCAGCCAAAGGTGAACTTCCACTTCAACACCCTCGGAGACAAAATGACCACTAGCGGGTTAGAAGCCCTTCTTGACTTGGCCAAGTGGATTGGAGGCGAGCCCAAGCTTGATCAAGCCCTCAAAGTCACAGAAGAGGATGTCTTTACCATTAAAAATGGGATGAGAAGATTCTCCCAAAAGGTGAAATATAAACACACAATGTGCTAAAGCCGATGAGTTCAAGGAAAACATTTGTTTTGATATGTTATATTGTATATATATGTTATCTGTTGTTATATTTTATGTTGTCTTGAAGTGTTTGACGTTTTTAGTAGTTTGACTTGAATACTCTACCTTACTTTTTGTTACAACTTTACTTCTCAACAGTACTTGGTGGTGATATCTGCCCATCCGCAGTCCCGATATTCCGGCTACATTCCGGTACGTCAGGCCATCAGAGGAATCAAAGACAAAGGTATCCAAGTGTACTCTATAGGTATTGGGCCTAATGTGGACGTGGGTGAGCTAAACGACATCGCTTCTCGTCCGGAGAACATCTACCGAGTACCTTACAGCAGCCTTCCGACTTTCGGGGACTTGCTGTACACAGCTTGGAGGAAATACCCACAAAGGAGATGTGAGTTGATGAATGAAAAATTCGCTCATTTTACACGGCTGGCAGTGGGTAGTTGTGTTATGTGCAGCGGTCAATGTTATGTTTTATTTCCGAAATACTTGCTATAATTCATGGAGAGAATGCATATCATCCAAATGCACAGTATTTAATTATGTTCAGTTGATTTGTAAGGTCTACAAAAATATTGATATTATCAATACTCTTCTTTTCACAATAGCCACTAGAAAAAAGCTAATTTAAAAAGGCTTAACGTTTTGCTTGTTTCAAAATAATAACATGTACAATTACTAAAGATTAGCTATATTAGGTTTCTTATCTTACTAAATGGTTGTTTTCCATCTCCCATAAACTTTGTTGAATTCCTAATTAATTGTTAAGGCATTTGATGTATATTTTTTACTACTTTAAAAAATAAAAAATGGCTTATCTATAGGGCGCCGTCCAGCGGCAGATATTGGCTTTGTAATTGGGAGCTCACGCGATACCACCCCTCAGACCTGGCAAAAATTCCTGGCTTTCGCTAAGCAGGTGGTTAATACCATGGATGTGTCACAAGATGGTGTCCACGTTGGAGCAATGACCTTCAACTCTGCGCCTCGCATGGGCTTCAGGTTCAACGCGCTTTACGGACCCCGTTACACCGTGGAGAACGTGAAGGGTCTGATCTCACGACTGCCTTATGCTACTGGCGAGACGAGGATTGATCGCGCCCTTTACGCCGTCAACAAGGATCTGTTCAATACGGACGCCGGAATGAGACCTGCTGTGCCTCATGTACGTAAGATCTTTTCCTTTCAGTTTTCTTGAGTTTGCCAAAAAGTCGAGATTTTTGTAAATAAACGAAGCCATCAAAAGGAGTTCGTGTGCTCGTCTAACTGTATTTATCATTAATGTCAAATTACCAGCACACGTTATTTTCGTTGACACAGATGTCACATGGATACAAAAATATTGCATTCGCTTATTAACTTCTTTTGATTGAAAACAACGTAAAATGTTATAGCCTTCAATTAGATCTTGCTACTTGTTTGCCTTATGTGCTATACTGTGTACAAGCCTTACATCCAGTAGTCTTACCAATATTTCCCTCTCCAGATGCTTGTCATGTTGGTGGACGGGGAGCAGCAGCCTGGCCGTCCCGGATACACACCCTTGCCAGTAGCCTCCCAGCCTTTGAAAGACAGGAACATCGAGGTATTCGCAGTCGGAACGAGCGAGCGCTCGGACGCCAATCAGCTCGACCAAGTAGCGTCACGTGGAAGGAACGTCCTGTACCTTCCCGCCGATCGCCTGCCTACGCTATCCTACCGAGTCGTCAACGTTGGATTTGATCACATCAGGGAGCAAAGGCAACCGAAAGGTAACTCTCCCCTTAGCTTATATTTAGATTGCTAACACATTTCGAGAGAAAAAAAGAAAAAAGTCCCCGGGGCATAATTAGAGCTTTTACGGCAAAAAAGGTTTTAAGTAGATTAGGTCTTCCACTCCCTGAGGACTGGGTCGTAAAACGTTGGTACGAAGCCTGGAGTAAACGCGGCGCGTTGATAGGGCGAAAAGGACGCTCCGAGTTCACAAGGATGGTGTATCCCGTAATATAACTCATGTAAAACTCTTTTATAAGTTTCTCGCTGGAGCACATGCCAGCGTGAGTACCGTGCCGCCCTACAGTCTTACAAGTACGGCCGCTATGTGCCACGTTGCCAGCCTGACGGCAAGTACGAGCCCGTTCAGTGTCACAGCTCCATCTGCTACTGCGTCAACCAAGAGGGCGTGGAGGTAGCTGGAACCCGCAGGCCCGGCTACGCCCCGCCAAGCTGCAGGGATACCGGTACGTAAACAAGTACTTGCTTACTTTGATCTCGCTTATATTAAGATTGTGGGAGTTTTTTCTCCAAAAATACGATTTGAGATTAGGTAAATTGTACCGGAGATAAAATTAGTCTCACGTGATGTTAAACCATATATTTCTCATTCACATGTTTTTTTTTCTGGTACGATTTACTACAAGGACCGTACCGAACCCTGGATTTACGGTCAAATATACGTGACTTTACAATAAGTCGCTGATCCTTGTATTCCTTGTTCTCAGCACGTCGGCCGACCTCGTGCCAGAAGCAGTACCGGGAAGCTATTAGCGGGTACCACCTTGGCCGCTTTGTACCGCGCTGTTGGGGCGACGGAAGCTACAGGCGAGTGCAGTGTAATCCCGCAGGTTTCTGCTGGTGTGTCAATAGCGATGGCATGGAAGAAACAGGGACGCGCCGACGTGGATGGCCTAGCTGCGCTATTACAGGTAATACATCGACATACAGCAGGGGTCGATGGTAACAGTTTTGATAACTTATCGCAGATCATGCAGCAATAAACAAAAAAAAAGAAAAGAAAAATATAGCGGCATCCGTTTTTGAGAGCTTTTCAAATATTTAAGGCTACCTTAAGGTTAAGCGGATTAATGCGCAAATCGAACCCTGTAGAATCGAATCAAGTATAGCATTGTGGTGTAGCATTGGTAAAGAAAATCGAATTAAAAAATGCCTAAAATCGAAATCATTGGTGCTATGGTGTGTTTTAATCTGTCTTGTTTTATGAACTACTACCTATTCTTTTACCAAATTCTAGGCCGCCCCCTAACGCCCTGCCAGTCCGAGTACCAAGATGCATTGCGGCACGGTAATTTCGGCGCTTTCGTGCCCCGATGTCACCCAGACGGTCAGTACGACCCAATCCAGTGCTACACCGGCGTCTGCTACTGTGTCGATCAACCTGGAAATGAGATCGTGGGCACTTCTCGGCCGCTACCCTTCCAGCCAGTGTGCGCGGAACCCGGTAAATACAGAAGAGATAAATAGGACGTTATGCTTTTGCAAGCCAAACTTTCCGGCGAAATTCTAGTTTATTGTACAAGAATTTTAGTTGGACGAACAAAAACACGGATAGAGTCTATAGCTCATTTTTAAATTCGGAAGTAGAAACCAGCTCTGAACTACGAATTAAGTTTGAGACAATGAATTGTTTTTACCTATTTAATAGCTTTTCTTATCAGTTTCTTTCCTGTTCTACTTTTTACGTTTACACATCTCTATAAGCTATATTTCAATCGTGAAGCAACTCGAACTGGCTGACTGTTCAAATAGTATTAATAATCCAAATGTCTTGGATCCTATATACCACAGGCCGTAAGCTGTCTCCCTGTCAAAAGCAGTACGAGCTGGCGCTACAGAAGCACGTCGTGGGTCGCTGGATTCCTATGTGCAGACCTGACGGTAGCTACGAACCGGTACAGTGCGACCGTGGATGGTTCTGCTGGTGTGTGGATGAAGAAGGACAAGAGTTACCGGGCACGCGCAAACAGGGATGGCCAGAGTGTGGGGTCATCGGTAAGCTCGCACACATTCCCCTCCGTTGAATTTAGAAATAGTTGATAGTGCTGATAATTTATCCCTCATATTTCAAGACGATAATCATGCTGGTTCAAGCATATGTAAAAAAAAAACGAGGGTACTCAGAAAATAAAATATTTATTTTTGTTCCTGAAAAATGGAAATGGAATTTTGAAAGGAACGTATAACTGATTGATGTGTTTCGTGGTTTCAGGCTGGCGACCAAGCGAGTGCCAGAGTCATCATCGGATGTCCCTTACCAACCTGTTGCCTGGGCGCTTCGTACCACGGTGCCTGCCTGACGGCTTCTATGACGCCGTGCAGTGCTTTGGATCCGTCTGCATCTGTGTGGATAGATATGGCGTTGAGGTCCCTGGAACTCTACGACCGCGCTTCAACGAGCCGAACTGCGCACCGCTAGGTAAGTCGCAGTTACCATCCACGAAAAAAAACCCGCTTGCTTTATATAGAACGTCATTGGGTTGCATCCAGGTTTTTTTCAGAAATCCACGGTACACCAATCAGTCTCGAGTACGCTTCGGTGACGCAGTTTGAAGAGTGTGAGCTATCCCAGCAAATTACCTTTTACCTCTTTGTTGCGGTATCTATTCCCGCTTTTCGTTCTATTTTGATTTTGTTCAGTTGCATCTTACTCCTACAGCTGGCAAGGATTGAGGGGTACCGCCTGCTTCTTACTTTGCTAGAAAGAGTGCCCAAAAGAAAGACTCTTAAACTTGTTAAAGGTCTTATGTGTTTTTTGTTTCCCAGGCTGGCGTCTGACTCGTTGTCAGAGGCATCACCAGGCCGCAACTCGCTACTACTCCGTGGGAGGCTTCGTGCCAACTTGTCTACCCGATGGCTCGTATGACGCCCTCCAGTGTTTTGGCGGGCTGTGCATGTGCGTGGATGTCCACGGCATTGAGATCAAAGGAACAAGAAATGTGGTCTCGAGTCCTATCAACTGTAAAGGTATGTTACGCGGCTACTTGATATTTAAATTGGCCACGAGTTTAGATCAATTATCCAGTGCGATCCTAAACCTTTCAGCGGGAAAATGGGACACTTTAAAGCACATATTGTTTTTCAAATATCCGACATCGTGTGGCTATTTTACAGTTCCCTTGCCTTTAAACATTCATGTTTTGAATGTAAACACTAACAATATAGAGCTAAAGATATATTTTAATCGTGTTCAGATACACGCCCCCAGCCTAGCGCATGCGAGCGCCACTACACCGCCGCCCTTCGTAACCACGTACCTGGCCGCTTCCTACCAAGGTGCCGCCCAGATGGCGAGTACGAGCATGTCCAATGCGATGGATTCGTCTGTTACTGTGTGGACAACAACGGCGAGGAGATAGTCGAGTCACGTAAACCAAGACCTCTCAGACCAGACTGCTTCGGTAAGAAAACCCTATCCACTCAAATATACCACACGGGTTTTGAAAGGTGCTGACATTTCAAACCTGCATTTTTTTTTATAACCGAGTATTGGTTGTAAAGAACCAAAAGATAGTAGTGGGTCGCCTATTTATCATTTAAAAAGGAAATGGTATGTGGTAATAGAAAGCTGCCTATTGCCTGTTATCATTATTTCCCTATTCACCCAACATTGACGTCGATGCTCTATAAGAGAAGACCTACATTGCTCTTAGAGAAAAAAAAGTCTTAACCCCGAGGAAAAAAAATGTTGTATTTTGCGTATTGTAGATCATGATGGCCTTCTCTTCCTCTTTCAGTGGTTAAAAATATTTGTAAAGTCGTATGACATCTCATCACACTGGTAATGTTGCCTTTTTTCAAAGGCCCTAGCCCCAGTCCATGCCAGCGGGCATATCTGGAGGCGCTTGGGTCGTATCAGGCTGGTCGATTCATTCCTCGCTGTACAAGAGACGGGGAATACTACCGTATCCAGTTCCTTGGACCTGATGCCTTCTGTGTGGACTCAAATGGCAAAGAGATCCAAGGAACCCGCGTCTTGAGGCCATACAGACCAGATTGTGAAGCACCGAGTAAGTAGATGTACAGTGCATGTCAGTCTTGGGCTCTATAGTCGGCTTGAGATAACGCAAGACCAAGCAAGATAGCAAGTGAAATATCAAAAGTAAAGCGTATTAAAAAAGCAAAGTGAAGTCGAATTTTATCAACCAGGCAATGGCGCTTAAATGATTGATATTATCCTAATCTAAAAGTCTCTGGGCTTGACCTGTATCGACTCAAATTTGTTTGTGTTTCAGCATCTGCCCTTCGTCCAGGTCGATGCCCCAAGCCATGGAAAGGCATCTTCCGCGCGTGTGACAGAAGAGGCGACGCCTGCCAGAAAGATACTGACTGCAAGAATAACCACAAATGCTGCTTCAATGGCTGCCAGAATGACTGCGTGTCCGGCGATCCCTCTGATAGATATGGTACGGCAGGACATTTGATAATAATCTCTCTGATGGATATGGTAAAGAAGGGCATTTGATAATAATCTCTCTGGCATATATGGTAAGGTAGGGCACTTGCTATTTATACCTCTGACAGATATGGTGAGGCAGGGCATTTGCCATTCATCCCTTTGACAGATGAGGTAAGGTAGGGCATTTGTTATTTATCCCTTTGACAGATATGGTAAGGTAGGGCATTTGCTATTTATCCCAGATGTGGTAAGACAGGACATTTGCTATCTATCCCTCTGACAGATATTGTAAGGCAGATCATTTGATATTTATCCCTTTGACAGATGTGGTAAGGCAGGGCATTTGCTATTTATCCCTTTGACCGATGTGGTAAGGCATGACATTTGCTATTTATCCCTTTGACCGATGTGGTAAGGCAGGACATTTGCTATCTATCCCTCTGACAGATATTGTAAGGCAGATCATTTGATATTTATCCCTTTGACAGATGTGGTAAGGCAGATCATTTGATATTTATCCCTTTGACAGATGTGGTAAGGCAGGGCATTTGCTATTTATCCCTTTGACCGATGTGGTAAGGCATGACATTTGCTATGTATCCCTCCAACAGATATGGTAGCATGTCCATGCATTGAGTATGTTTCTGCTCTGGCAATACATCAGAGTGCTAGTGGCTGTGATGTCACTGTTAATGTTTTAATGCGAATGGCATTAATATGGTACAATAATCTATAAGCTTACTAATCTTTCAAATAGTTATTTCTCTCTCCGTTCCTTTGCAGGTGGTCCATGCGTCAAACCACTAGACCTAGTACTTTTACTAGACTCTTCAGGCAGCATTGGCCGCAGGAACTGGGTCCGATTGATAAAGTTCGCCCAGGCGTTCATTGACGTCTTTAAAGCACCACAGGCTTCCCACGTTGCGCTAATTTCGTACAGCACGAACCCCGAGATCGTGTTTAACTTTAAGATGAATGGGCAGTATCCAACTTACAGTGAGATGCAGCGCCTGATTGGGGCAATGCGATGGCAGAGAGGCTATACATACATCGATAAGGCTTTAAGACTTGCAGAACGCAAAGTGCTTACCGATGAGGCTGGTATGAGAAGGTCTTCTGAAAAGGTGAGCTAGCAGCCCAACAACAGAACAAAATGACCTAGTTCTATTTTTTTCTTACTTTATATAGTATTATCTTACATTTAATCGAGTTATTCTAATTGCTAACGTACAGTGTTTTACCCTTTTTCTCATCCTTCCTTACTCATGTTTTATGTTTTTGTACCCTTCTTTACTCATGTTTTATTTATATTCATTTTTATCTTTGTTTATTATGACACCAATCTAGATTGACAGTTGATCAATCTAACATTTCCGTTTGCCAGTTTACGGGTGACCGTAATTTCAATTATGTATTTCTAGATTGTGCTTGTAATGACCGACGGAAGACAAACGACAGACAGAGGAATTTACACTCCCCTCCGCACCGCGTCTGCTGGAATCAAGAAGCTTGGGGCGAAAGTGTTTGCACTCGGCGTGGGCTCAGGGGTCGTCATGTCAGAACTCAATGAAATTGCCTCTGACCCGTCCAACGTGCTTATTGCGACCTCATTTTCGGACCTCGAGAGGCAGTTGAATGCTATTAGAGCCAAGGGCTGCAGTGGTAGGCTTTTCGTTGCTATATTTCTCTCATTCTTCATAGTAGACCTTTCAATCGTTGTCGTTGTTGTGTTGTATTCGTTATCGTTGTCGTTGATACATTGCCGAACTTGTTCTTTCCAGATTTGGGTCAGATTTCTTGACTTCTTGACTTGCACAAGCAAACGCCTTTGAATGTTTCAAATTCTCATTTTTTATAGCTGCAGAAAAGGACTTGTGCTCTCGCGCCCCATGTGGGTCGTTTGCTCGTTGCGTCGTAGTGAATAACAAAGCAACATGCTCCTGCCCTGACATCTGCACATTTGAGTACTCACCTCTTTGTGGATCCGACGGAAAGACGTACGATAACCAGTGCGAGATGGAGCGAGCGTCCTGTCTGCAAAATAAAGACCTGACGGGAAAGCCTGGGAAATGTGGTAAGCATCGCTAACAGCCCCCTGACCAGCTCTATGGGAGTGGCTTATCTATGGGAGTAGACATTGTCTAAATTTGTAAACTTTTTGTTTGCTCTCGTAGTGGCTCCAACAACTGAAACTCCTCCGCCAACTACGGGACTGCGTAAGTAATAAAAGCTAAAGGGTAGTTTATTAAATCCTACTTTTGGACATTCTATGGCGTGCACAACACAGTTTTGACTTGTTATTTTGATAATTGCGTTAAATTCTTGTTTACAGCGACGACAGCTGGAACAACTGTACCCTTGATAACACAGCCACCGACAACTAGACCAAGAGGTAGCCTTTCTGATGCTTTAATTCCAAGGAAATAAATATAATTATTTTACGTCCATATTTTATGCTTTGTATGCTGTGCTAGTTTGCTACCCAAGGATCTTGTTAAATCAAGATAAAAACAAAACAGAAACAAAATTTTGCATTTCAAATGTCTACTGATGTGATTTGATGAGCTAATCTCTGAAATTATAATCAACTTCAGACCCGTGTGAAGACTACACTTGTACTTCGCCGCCGTACTCTGAATGCACAGCCATTAACGGTAGCCCAGTATGCACGTGTAACAGCATCTGTACCTTAGAATATGCGCCAGTTTGCGGTACTGATGGGCAAAGCTACGATAACGAATGTCTATTACAAACCGCGTCCTGCCAACGCAATGAGTTGATAGAAGTCGCTACCCAGGGAACATGTGGTACGTATCTTATAAAAGGTTAATACCAGTTTCCCCTTTGTTTTGAATTGCTTTATTTTGTTAATGTTTTCAGTAACTACACCAGCACCAACCACAACACCTATACCAACAACTGAGATAGGTAAGCCCTCTTTGGATCACTTTATAGAAACTAGTGTATCTGGATCATTTTGTCACCGTGACCTGACAAATAAAAGAATAAAAGGTTCCAATCGTCTTTAATACATTTATATTCATTAATACTTTCTGAAACTTCTTGATGACGAATACATTCTTTTAGAAAATTACTAGTTTCTCTTTTTCTCTTATCTTTTGTTTAAACAATATTGTTCTGGCTTGAAATATCCCTTTGATTGTTTACCTTGTTTTAAGAAACGATTGGTTTGATTGGCAAGTGCCTTTCAACTCTGATATTTTGTTAACAGACCCGTGTGTTGGGTTCACGTGTGTCGCCCCGCCCTACTCGTACTGCAAGGCTAGGGACGGCAGACCTGAGTGTGTCTGTGACGGTATATGCTCCCTTGTCTATGCGCCAGTCTGCGGAACTGATGGCCAAGAGTATAGTAACGAGTGCAACCTGCAGATCGCTTCCTGTCGGAAGAATGAACTTATCGAGGTCGCTAGTCGCGGATCTTGTCGTAAGTGGACATATCTGTCTAGTCATTGTCACTGTAATGTTGTTGATAATGTTCATACTCTTACTTTTCAGCAACTACTGGACCATCTACGGCCTCTCCAGTACCCACAACTGGTAGGTTTGCTTCGGTTACAACACTCTGTATCCAAGGCATTTGTAAGGATTTATATTTTGATATATTGGATAGATTTTGCATCAAATGAACGAATTGCTTATATGCTTTTGCTAATTAATATTTTCTTAAAAAACTTTCTGACTTCAATCGCTTTGTTATTTTAAAATAACTTAAAGCATAGTTGCTGTTTAAAATTCTTCAACGTATTTTGTGTTTGGTTTTGCTAGTGGATCCTTGCTCAGGTGTCACTTGTGACTCTCCACCATACTCCACATGCAAAGTACAGGACGACAAACCCACATGTGTATGCATAGAACCATGTCCTGAGATTCTCAAACCTGTGTACGGGAGTGATGGAAAGGATTACGACAACGAGTGCTTGTTGAAGTTGGCAGCCTGCAAATCCAAGAGCCGTATCTTAATCGCAGGCTTTGGTCGTTACCGTAAGTAAAGGAGTTTTTAATTTTCGCTATACCTCGACTTTTATCATCTCGGCCTCACTTGGTTCGATGATATGAGCGTTTTGAGTTAAGATATTTCCTTTTCTGATTGCAGCCAAGACCACAACATCGTTAGCAACTACTGAAGGTAGGTTTATCAGATTCCATGTTTCAAATCATTACGGATGATCGAAACGTTATGGTAAATCTTTTTTAGTCTAAGTGAGTTTTCTTCTCACTTTGATTTTATTTTTGCACCTATTAGGCACTACTGCGGCAACTCCGACCACATTGATTTCCCCGACAACAGAAGGTAAAACCTTAGCTTTACTGAGATTATCTGATCTTCTGTAGCGGTTGGAAAATGATTAACAATCTAATTTTGCATTTCCTTCTTGCAGCAGGACCTTGCTCTGGTGTGACTTGTGATTCTCCACCATACTCCACATGCAAAGTACAGGACGACAAACCTACATGTGTATGCGTAGAACCATGTCCTGAGATTCTCAAACCTGTGTACGGGAGTGATGGGAAGGATTACGACAACGAGTGCTTGTTGAAGTTGGCAGCCTGCAAATCCAAGAGCCGCATCCTTATCGCAGGCTTTGGTCGTTACCGTAAGTAAAGGAGTTTTGAATTTTCGCTAAACCTCGACTTTTATAATCTCTGCCTCACTTTGTTTGATGATATGAGCGTTTTGAGTTAAGATATTTCCTTTTCTGATTGCAGCCAAGACCACAACATCGTCAGCAACTACTGAAGGTAGGTTTATCAGATTCCATGTTTCAAATCATTACGGATGATCGAAACGTTATGGTAAATCTTTTTTAGTCTAAGTGAGTTTTCTTCTCACTTTGATTTTATTTTTGCACCTATTAGGCACTACTGCGGCAACTCCGACCACATTGATTTCCCCGACAACAGAAGGTAAAACCTTAGCTTTACTGAGATTATCTGATCTTCTGTAGCGGTTGGAAAATGATTAACAATCTAATTTTGCATTTCCTTCTTGCAGCAGGACCTTGCTCTGGTGTGACTTGTGATTCTCCACCATACTCCACATGCAAAGTACAGGACGACAAACCTACATGTGTATGCGTAGAACCATGTCCTGAGATTCTCAAACCTGTGTACGGGAGTGATGGGAAGGATTACGACAACGAGTGCTTGTTGAAGTTGGCAGCCTGCAAATCCAAGAGCCGCATCCTTATCGCAGGCTTTGGTCGTTACCGTAAGTAAAGGAGTTTTGAATTTTCGCTAAACCTCGACTTTTATAATCTCTGCCTCACTTTGTTTGATGATATGAGCGTTTTGAGTTAATATATTTCCTTTTCTGATTGCAGCCAAGACCACAACATCGTCAGCAACTACTGAAGGTAGGTTTATCAGATTCCATGTTTCAAATCATTACGGATGATTGAAACGTTATGGTAAGTCTCATTTTTCTTCTAAGTGAGTTTTCTTCTCACTTTGATTTTTTTTTTGTACCTATAAGGCACTACTGCGGCAACTCCGACCACATTGATTTCCCCGACAACAGAAGGTAAAACCTTATCTTTACTGAGATTATCTGATCTTCTGTATCGGTTGGAAAATGGTTAACAATCTAAATTTGCATTTCCTTCTTGCAGCAGGACCTTGCTCTGGTGTGACTTGTGATTCTCCACCATACTCCACATGCAAAGTACAGGACGACAAACCCACATGTGTATGCGTAGAACCATGTCCTCTGGTATTCCGACCTGTCTATGGAAACGATGGAAAGGACTACGACAACGAGTGCTTGTTGAAGTTGGCATCCTGCAAAACAAATAAGTGGATCCTCATTGCGGGTATTGGAAGATACCGTAAGTCTTCGTTATATATTTTTAAAATGATGTTTTCATTATTATTCACTTTTTCTTCTGATGGTAAAATTATTACTTTGAATTAAGTTCCAATCGCTAGTGCTTAATTGCTTGTTTGTTTCGCTGTAATTATATAATAGCATACATTTATTTTTTCATAATTACAGCGAAGACGACTACACCCACAACAACCGAAGCCCCCACTACTCAAGGTATTGTTCGCGGCGTTTCTTAAGCAAATCTGATCCTTTGCATTTTTACGATAATTTGCGATGCAATGTACTTGTACAATCTTTTTAAGAATCTCTAAAGTTTTAGTTTATTTGCTTAGGTAGTAGTTTCATTATGATCCAGGCTTGAGAGAAGCTGCGGGAAAGGGAAAAAGAGATATAGGATAGCTGATTTATAAACATGATTGTAACTGCAATAGTTGTTGTCATGAATAATTTAGCACATTACAACAATATAACATCCATCTTGATGTGCTTCGTTTATTAATTTCATTGACCCGTGACAATGGTACATACAAACATTGTAATACATTAAGGCCACAAGGGCATCCGCTTTGACATGCTTCATTTATTCGTCAAGACAAGTGCCAGGGTGCCTGAAAACATTCTAATGCTAAACCTTTTTTTTACTTCGATTATCAAGACCCGTGTCAAGGGTACACGTGCACATCGCCTCCTTACTCATACTGCTCAGCACGTGAGGGCAGGCCTACTTGCGTGTGTAGGAACACCTGCAGTCTAGACTATACCCCAGTATGTGGAACTGACGGAGAGACCTACGAGAATGAGTGCACTCTACAGATATCGTCTTGTCAGCGGAACGAGCAGGTCGAGGTCGCCAGTCAAGGACATTGTCGTAAGTATATGGCACATTGAGTTTGAAAGATAATAGGTTTGATTTCCTGTCTGCCCAGGCATATTTCACGAGATAGTTAATCTGGTGTACAATGCGCTGTTTGATTCAGACCTTGAATAGGAAACCCCTGCTTTCAGAAAAGTATTATGCCTTTCGAATCTTGGCAGCGATTTTTGTCAAACTTGTAAATGTCGTAACCTTTTTGTTTCTCATAGCAACCACAGCGTCTCCCGTCACGTCCCGCGAGCCGACGACAGGAGAAGGTAATGTATTCCGGTGCATGGATATGCATAGATACGCATGGCGCCATGATATGTACGTACCAATGTCGTGCATCGAGGCAGTGGTTTGTATACGTTGTTAATAAATATCTTGTTTTGATATGCACATAGTATAACAAATATAACTTATTTGTTGAGCATGGTATGTGCTTTAAAAAAGGGTGTAAACATCGTTCATAAATAACTTGTTTTTTATTTGCACATAATATAACAAATATGTTAACATATTTGTTGAGCATGGTATGTGCTTTGTCAGTTCTTTTAGTGAGTCAAATATAAATGTTAAAATAATAATATATACCTCGTTCCTCTTCACTTTTAGCCATTAATTTGATTTGTATATTTTGCCAAAAGGAGAAGTGATTGTAAAAAAAATCAACCGTAAAGGTAAAAGAGTTCACCCGCGAAGTTGTTTTCCGCTAAAAAAAGGGGGAATGAGGTATAGTGCACTTGAGTAAAGCATGTCTAAATATGAGCACTTCTCGTAAGCTTGTGAATATTCGAACACTTTAAATTCTAAAGTCTGTAAACTTGTAAATATGCATGTCACAATAAGCACGGTAATGTCGTCCAAGCACGGTCCGATGCATGCACGAGCAGGAATTGGATGTTTCATCGTGCGTTGGGTGTACACAGATCCGTGCCAGAGATCACCGTGTACAGTACCCTACTCTCGGTGTGTGCTGATCCGGGGGCAGGCTGTCTGCATGTGTCAGTCGTGTCCCTCTATCAATAAACCCGTTTGTGGCTCTGATGGCAAGACGTACAACAACGAATGCGAGCTTCGTCAGTATGCGTGCAAGAGCGACTCCTTGATCACTGTTGCGAGCCTTTCGAGCTGCCGTAAGTAGTACACTTCGTGTTGCTACTGTAAGTACCTTTACTGGATGCATTTTCCGTTTTGCTTTTCTCTTGTACCCTGTTCTAATCGCTCCATTTGTTATCACAGTAACTACTGTGTCTCCAACAACGACTTCACTGCCCACTACCGAAGGTAGGCTTCGAAGACGATCTTATATAGATATCCAAGATAGAAGTGATGCTAGATTTTCGTTATATAATCCAAACCCAATCTTAAAGAGTACACCTTTGAGAAATGCTTTCTGTCTTTCGAAATCACTAGACCTCTTCTACCAACCGCAACTGCGGCTAGACTACACATTATACTGATTAAGGGTGTACTGACATCTGTTGCTAAGGAAAATTGAATATAGCATAAAAGCCTTGTAGAAAGTCATAAGGGTCTGATATTTGCCAAGTTGACCAACAAAAGTGTGCTGACTATTATGATGACGTTACCCCGTGACGTCATAATGTGACGTCATAGATACAGATAAAAGCAAATATTTCAAGTAAAATTGCTCGAAAACAAATATTGAATAAGTTTTATAAATCTTGAGGGATAAGTGCATTAAACCAAGCATGCGTTTTAGAAATTATTGAGTAATTTTTCTTTATGATTTTTCATAGGTCCTGAAATCCAGATTATTTGATATAATTTTGGTTTCTGTTAGTTTAACGCTAAATCAATGCTTGACTATATGAAGGAGATTTTAATAAAAAGGAATACAGAAAAAATATTGCGTTTTGAAATAATTTGGCGACAAAAAAAGCTTTTTTTAGAAAACGCAGAACCGGAAGTGAAAAAAAGCCCGCGCGTGCACATTTGGCCTGCTCAGACACACTGATATCTCACATGATGAAATTGAAATGAAGTTTAAAAACAAATTCCAATAGTGTTTCGTGGTATTTACACTTCAAAGGAGCGATATCCGCCATGTCATGATGGAAATTGAAAAAGTATTTTAAAATTCTGATACAGCGCGCGCTACTTTGAAATAAGATTTTCAGTGCGTGCGCGAGCGTTTGCAACCGGTGTTTGCAGCGCGCGCAGGTAGTGAAAATTGAAAACTTTGGCTTTAAAAAGATTGGCTTGACTTCGCTGAATCTTCGTTTTTACAAAATATGGGAAATATCATAACCCGAAAAGGCTGAGATTAACTTAAAGTCAATCTTGGGTAACTTGAAACGCATATTTTTTGTTTCTTTTACTTCAGGAAAGCTTGCGAATGGTGAATTCCGTGTTATGTATATGCGCGCGCTCAACGCCACCAGCGTAGCAACGTCGTTACTGAGCAACACTAATGTCAGTACACCCTTAAGAAGGTCTGATTCTTGCTAGTATTTGATAAAGATTATGATCTATACCCCTCAGTGTTTACAGCTTGCACAACTACTGTACCTCTTATGTACTCTATTTGTTTGAAGCCAAATACACAGAAACTCATCTTAATATCACCGATCTTATTATGATCGCAGCATCTACGGAGCCTTCTACCAAAGAACCTACACCCAGCCAAGGTAAGCAAAAAAAAAAAAAAAAACGAATACACAACTTACTGATTTCTCATAGGAGAGAAACTTTTTAATTTTAAGGTGTATGTTGATAGTAATTGCTGACATTATTTATGACACCGCCGGTAAGGGGTTTTTCGACGCCACTTACAAGAGTAAGTACGCAGCTGCTTTGTCTCCTATTAAAAGGAGAAAGGAGTTCTTTTGACTCTATTCTTCTCGTTCTTTGTGTCGAGGTGCGGGTATTGTCCATTTGCCCAATCAAATTGCAGCTTGTAAGAGCTGCGTACTGACCCACTTACAACTGTTAGTCCGGTGATTATTTTCCATTTTCCTTCTCTCCCAGACCCTTGCAAGATCTCACCTTGCAGTGCTCCTTATGCGAAATGCCTAGTGGTACAGGATGAAGCGGTCTGCACATGCCTATCGTGTCCCAATATACTAGACCCAGTGTGTGGGTCAGACGGCAAGAACTACGACAACGAGTGCAACCTACGGCAGAACGCATGCAAGACAAACACCCTTATAACGGTGGTTAGACGGGATGCGTGCCGTAAGTAACGTGGCTGATACCCTGTCTCATTAACCTAGCTGTGACTCTCCTAACTTTTCGCGTATTTAACTGATAACAGTATCCACTGCGCGACCTGTTACAACTCAGCAGACGAAAAAGCCGGCGAGTTCAGCGTTCGTGCCTACAACATCAGGTAGGAAACTGTGAATTGATAAGCGGTATTGTTCTTATAGCTAAACAATTTAGACTTTTCTTTACTTTCAGTGATGAAATCATTAATTTTTATTTAGACCCTTGCATGACGAAAGCCTGCACGGCTCCCTATTCCAAATGCATGTCGGTACGGGGTAAGGCGGTCTGCATGTGCATGTCCTGTCCAAAAATGAACAAACCAGTTTGTGGATCGAATGGGAAAGATTACAACAACGAGTGCGAACTACAGCAATTTGCATGCAAGACCAACACAATGATTACCGTGGCTAGGCGAAGTCCATGCCGTAAGAATATTACTTCAGTCACCTTCTGTCTTCAAACATTTCGCACCATGTTTGATAATTTTACTTTTGCATTTCACAGCACAAAAGTCATCACCACAACCAACAACAGCGTCCACACCAGGACCAGAAAGTAAGGAAAGACACCATCACTGCCTACCCTTGAAAACATCAAACAAGCCAATCAAACCTCAATGTTGTCTTCGAAAAAGTATAGGTAGACAGAGATGGTCGTAGTCTAAAGGAGTCTCTAAGTAAGTGAGGGACTTGAGTAAACTCCCTCAAAGCTCTTAGCAATGTCTCTCTGCATCGATCTTGACGTTAATCCATATCAGATAGCTTGTACGCATTTAATGCATTTTTTTCAGCCTATAAGCAAATTTACTTTACAGTTTGTTTTTTGTTTAGATCCCTGTCAGACATCGCCCTGCAGTGCTCCTTATGCGAAATGCCTAGTGGTACAGGGTGAGGCGGTCTGCACATGCCTTTCATGTCCCAATATGCTGGACCCAGTGTGTGGGTCAGACGGCAAGAACTACGATAACGTGTGCAAACTACGACAGAACGCATGCAAGACAAACACCCTTATAACGTTGATTAGCAGGGATGCGTGCCGTAAGTATGGCAGCAATTATTTTACCTTGAAGTTGAAATCCTGAGAAGAAAAAAACATTTGATCCCAATAGCATTAGCATATTTAATAACAGACGTGGTCTTTATTTCCCTAGCGACCACAACTCGACCAAGCCCTGATCCAACAACTGAAGGTAGACTTTCTTGCTAATATTTTATGTTATTGCTGTCAAAATACAACCATTTTTTATATTTCATTATCCTTTAACAGCCTTTACTGAGGCTCGTTTCACACCACCTTCCCAAAACAAAGGTAAGTGTTTACGAAATAAAAAACATGGTGAAACCAGTGGGTTACTCAGACTAGAAACTCGATATTGAATACCATAGTTAGAAGAAAGGTTTATTATTTTCATCATCATCATTATTATTTTCATTATCACAACAACAGCCAACACCTAGTTTTACGTTTCATTTAAAATCCAAGGGCCGTTGTCGCAGTCTCAAGATTGATGGTTGCAGGGTTTGTTTATGTCATTGCGAATTTTACACCGAACAGTTATTTCGGTCGTTGTGACTGTTACTTTGTGTGTTTGTAGTTAAGACCACACCATCAACCACCAAATCGACAGCTTCTAAAGGTAGTTACAAAAAGAACCTCAATTAAAAGGTTTTTATTATTCAAAATGGCCTCAAAGTTATTTAATCCATATCCATTGTATTATCCTATTCCCTTTATTTTTCTTCAGCAAGAACTACTTCAGGCCCAACGACAGGTAAGGGAAAATTGTATTGTAAGCGTCATTATCAAGTGTATTTGAACAATTAAAACAATTCCATAATTGCATTTCATAACAGAACCTTGCTCTGGTGTTTTTTTTCTCTTGCAGCAGGACCTTGCTCTAATGTGACTTGTGATTCTCCACCATACTCCACTTGCAAAGTGCAGGACGGAAAACCCACATGTGTATGCGTAGAACCATGTCCTAAGATTCTCAAACCTGTGTACGGGAGTGATGGAAAGAATTACGACAACGAGTGCTTGTTAAAGTTAGCAGCATGCAAATCCAAGAGCCGTATCCTAATCGCAGGCTCTGGTCGTTACCGTAAGTAAAGGAGTTTTGAATTTTAGCTATACCTGGACTTTTATAATCTCTGCCAAACTTGTTTTGATGATATGAGCGTTTTGAGTTAAGATATTTCCTTTTCTGATTGCAGCCAAGACCACAACATCGTCAGCAACTACTGAAGGTAGGTTTATCAGATTCCATGTTTCAAATCATTACGGATGATTAAAACGTTATGGGAAGTCGTATTTAATCTAATGGCGTTTTCTTCTCACATTGGTTTTATTTTTCCACCTATTAGGCACTACTGCGGCAACTCCGACCACATTGATTTCCCCGACAACAGAAGGTAAAACTTTAGCTTTACCGCGATTACCTGATTTTCTGTATCGGTTGGAAAATGAATAAAAACCTAATCTTGGATTTTCTTTTTGCAGTAGGACCTTGCTCTGGTGTGACTTGTGATTCTCCACCATACTCCACATGCAAAGTGCAGGACGACAAACCAACATGTGTATGCGTAGAACCATGTTCTCAGATTCTAAAACCTGTGTACGGGAGTGATGGAAAGGATTACGACAACGAGTGCTTGTTGAAGTTGGCAGCCTGCAAATCCAAGAGCCGTATCCTAATCGCAGGCTTTGGTCGTTACCGTAAGTAAAGGAGTTTTAAATTTTAGCTATACCTCAACTTTTATAATCTCTGCCTCACTTGGTTTGATGATATGAACGTTTTGAGTTAAGATATTTCCTTTTCTGATTGCAGCCAAGACCACAACATCGTCAGCACCTACTGAAGGTAGGGTTATCAGAATCCATGTTTCAAATCATTACTGATGATTGAAACGTTATGGGATATCGTATTTAGTCTAAGTGCGTTTTCTTCTCACTTTGATTTTATTTTTGCACCTTTAGGCACTACTGCGGCAACTCCGACCACATTGATTCCCCTGACAACAGAAGGTAAAACCTTAGCTTTACTGAGATTATCTGATCTTCTGTATTAGTTGGAAAATGGTTAACAATCTAATTTTGCATTTCCTTCTTGCAGCAGGACCTTGCTCTGGTGTGACTTGTGATTCTCCACCATACTCCACATGCAAAGTACAGGACGACAAACCTACATGTGTATGCGTAGAACCATGTCCTGAGATTCTCAAACCTGTGTACGGGAGTGATGGAAAGGATTACGACAACGAGTGCTTGTTGAAGTTGGCAGCCTGCAAATCCAAGAGCCGTATCCTAATCGCAGGCTTTGGTCGTCACCGTAAGTAAAGGAGTTTTGAATTTTCGCTATACCTCGACTTTTATCATCTCGGCCTCACTTGGTTCGATGATATGAGCGTTTTGAGTTAAGATATTTCCTTTTCTGATTACAGCCAAGACCACAACATCGTCAGCAACTACTGAAGGTAGGTTAATCAGATTCCATGTTTCAAATCATTACGGATAATTGAAACGTTATGGTAAGTCTCTTTTTTTTTTCTAAGTGAGTTTTCTTCTCACTTTGATTTTATTTTTGCACCTATTAGGCACTACTGCGGCAACTCCAACCACATTGATTTCCCCGACAACAGAAGGTAAAACCTTAGCTTTACTGAGATTATCTGATCTTCTGTATCGGTTGGAAAATGGTTAACAATCTAAATTTGCATTTCCTTCTTGCAGCAGGACCTTGCTCTGGTGTGACTTGTGATTCTCCACCATACTCCACATGCAAAGAACAGGACGACAAACCCACATGTGTATGCATAGAACCATGTCCTGAGATTCTCAAACCTGTGTACGGGAGTGATGGAAAGGATTACGACAACGAGTGCTTGTTGAAGTTGGCAGCCTGCAAATCCAAGAGCCGTATTCTAATCGCAGGCTTTGGTCGTTACCGTAAGTAAAGGAGTTTTGAATGTTCGCTATATACCTCGACTTTTATAATCTCTGCCTCACTTGGTTTGATGATATGATGTTTTTAAGTTAAGATATTTCCTTTTCTGATTGCAGCCAAGACCACAACATCGTCAGCAACTACTGAAGGTAGGTTAATCAAAATCCATGTTTCAAATAATTACGGATGATTGAAACGTTATGGTAAGTCTCATTTTTTTTCTTAGTGAGTTTTCTTCTCACTTTGATTTTATTTTTGCACCTATTAGGCACTACTGCGGCAACTCCGACCACATTGATTTCCCCGACAACAGAAGGTAAAACTTTAGCTTTACCGCGATTACCTTATTTTCTGTATCGGTTGGATAATGGTTAACAATCTAATTTTGCATTTCCTTCTTGCAGCAGGACCTTGCTCTGGTGTGACTTGTGATTCTCCACCATACTCCACATGCAAAGTACAGGACGACAAACCCACATGTGTATGCGTAGAACCATGTCCTGAGATTCTCAAACCTGTGTACGGGAGTGATGGAAAGGATTACGACAACGAGTGCTTGTTGAAGTTGACAGCCTGCAAATCCAAGAGCCGTATCCTAATCGCAGGCTTTGGTCGTTACCGTAAGTAAAGGAGTTTTGAATTTTCGCTATACCTCGACTTTTATCATCTCGGCCTCACTTGGTTTGATGATATGAGCGTTTTGAGTTAAGATATTTCCTTTTCTGATTGCAGCCAAGACCACAACATCGTCAGCAACTACTGAAGGTAGGTTTATCAGATTCCATGTTTCAAATCATTACGGATGATTGAAACGTTATGTCAAATCTTATTTATTCTAAGTGAGTTTTTTTCTCACTTTGATTTTATTTTTGCACCTATTAGGCACTACTGCGGCAACCCCGACCACATTGATTTCCCCGAAAACAGAAGGTAAAACCTTATCTTTACTGAGATTATCTGATGTTCTGTATCGGTTGCAAAATGGTTAACAATCTAATTTTGCATTTCCTTCTTGCAGCAGGACCTTGCTCTGGTGTGACTTGTGATTCTCCACCATACTCCACATGCAAAGTACAAGACGACAAACCCACATGTGTATGCGTAGAACCATGTCCTGAGATTCTCAAACCTGTGTACGGGAGTGATGGAAAGGATTACGACAACGAGTGCTTGTTGAAGTTGGCAGCCTGCAAATCCAAGAGCCGTATCCTAATCGCAGGCTTTGGTCGTTACCGTAAGTAAAGGAGTTTTGAATTTTCGCTATACCTCGACTTTTATCATCTCGGCCTCACTTGGTTCGATGATATGAGCGTTTTGAGTTAAGATATTTCCTTTTCTGATTGCAGCCAAGACCACAACATCGTCAGCAACTACTGAAGGTAGGTTTATCAGATTCCATGTTTCAAATCATTACGGATGATTGAAACGTTATGGTAAATCTTATTTATTCTAAGTGAGTTTTCTTCTCACTTTGATTTAATTTTTGCACCTATTAGGCACTACTGCGGCAACTCCGACCACATTGATTTCCCCGACAACAGAAGGTAAAACCTTATCTTTACTGAGATTATCTGATCTTCTGTATCGGTTGCAAAATGGTTAACAATCTAATTTTGCATTTCCTTCTTGCAGCAGGACCTTGCTCTGGTGTGACTTGTGATTCTCCACCATACTCCACATGCAAAGTACAGGACGACAAACCCACATGTGTATGCGTAGAACCATGTCCTGAGATTCTCAAACCTGTGTACGGGAGTGATGGAAAGGATTACGACAACGAGTGCTTGTTGAAGTTGGCAGCCTGCAAATCCAAGAGCCGTATCCTAATCGCAGGCTTTGGTCGTTACCGTAAGTAAAGGGGTTTTGAATGTTCGCTATACCTCGACTTTTATCATCTCGGCCTCACTTGGTTCGATGATATGAGCGTTTTGAGTTAAGATATTTCCTTTTCTGATTACAGCCAAGACCACAACATCGTCAGCAACTACTGAAGGTAGGTTTATCAGATTCCATGTTTCAAATCATTACGGATGATTGAAACGTTATGGTAAATCTTATTTATTCTAAGTGAGTTTTCTTCCCACTTTGATTTTATTTTTGCACCTATTAGGCACTACTGCGGCAACTCCGACCACATTGATTTCCCCGACAACAGAAGGTAAAACCTTATCTTTACTGAGATTGTCTGATCTTCTGTATCGGTTGGAAAATGGTTAACAATATAATTTTGCATTTCCTTCTTGCAGCAGGACCTTGCTCTGGTGTGACTTGTGATTCTCCACCATACTCCACATGCAAAGTACAGGACGACAAACCCACATGTGTATGCGTAGAACCATGTCCTGAGATTCTCAAACCTGTGTACGGGAGTGATGGAAAGGATTACGACAACGAGTGCTTGTTGAAGTTGGCAGCCTGCAAATCCAAGAGCCGTATCCTAATCGCAGGCTTTGGTCGTTACCGTAAGTAAAGGAGTTTTGAATTTTCGCTATACCTCGACTTTTATCATCTCGGCCTCACTTGGTTCGATGATATGAGCGTTTTGAGTTAAGATATTTCCTTTTCTGATTGCAGCCAAGACCACAACATCGTCAGCAACTACTGAAGGTAGGTTTATCAGATTCCATGTTTCAAATCATTACGGATGATTGAAACGTTATGGTAAATCTTATTTATTCTAAGTGAGTTTTCTTCTCACTTTGATTTAATTTTTGCACCTATTAGGCACTACTGCGGCAACTCCGACCACATTGATTTCCCCGACAACAGAAGGTAAAACCTTATCTTTACTGAGATTATCTGATCTTCTGTATCGGTTGCAAAATGGTTAACAATCTAATTTTGCATTTCCTTCTTGCAGCAGGACCTTGCTCTGGTGTGACTTGTGATTCTCCACCATACTCCACATGCAAAGTACAGGACGACAAACCCACATGTGTATGCGTAGAACCATGTCCTGAGATTCTCAAACCTGTGTACGGGAGTGATGGAAAGGATTACGACAACGAGTGCTTGTTGAAGTTGGCAGCCTGCAAATCCAAGAGCCGTATCCTAATCGCAGGCTTTGGTCGTTACCGTAAGTAAAGGAGTTTTGAATGTTCGCTATACCTCGACTTTTATAATCTCTGCCTCACTTGGTTTGATCATATGAGCGTTTTCAATTAAGATATTTCCTTTTCTGATTGCAGCCAAGACCACAACATCGTCAGCAACTACTGAAGGTAGGTTTATCAGATTCCATGTTTCAAATCATTACGGATGATTGAAACGTTATGTCAAATCTTATTTATTCTAAGTGAGTTTTTTTTCTCACTTTGATTTTATTTTTGCACCTATTAGGCACTACTGCGGCAACTCCGACCACATTGATTTCCCCGACAACAGAAGGTAAAACCTTATCTTTACTGAGATTATCTGACCTTCTGTATCGGTTGAAAAATGGTTAACAATCTAATTTTGCATTTCCTTCTTGCAGCAGGACCTTGCTCTGGTGTGACTTGTGATTCTCCACCATACTCCACATGCAAAGTACAGGACGACAAACCCACATGTGTATGCGTAGAACCATGTCCTGAGATTCTCAAACCTGTGTACGGGAGTGATGGAAAGGATTACGACAACGAGTGCTTGTTGAAGTTGGCAGCCTGCAAATCCAAGAGCCGTATCCTAATTGCAGGCTTTGGTCGTTACCGTAAGTAAAGGAGTTTTGAATTTTCGCTATACCTCGACTTTTATCATCTCGGCCTCACTTGGTTCGATGATATGAGCGTTTTGAGTTAAGATATTTCCTTTTCTGATTACAGCCAAGACCACAACATCGTCAGCAACTACTGAAGGTAGGTTTATCAGATTCCATGTTTCAAATCATTACGGATGATTGAAACGTTATGGTAAATCTTATTTATTCTAAGTGAGTTTTCTTCCCACTTTGATTTTATTTTTGCACCTATTAGGCACTACTGCGGCAACTCCGACCACATTGATTTCCCCGACAACAGAAGGTAAAACCTTATCTTTACTGAGATTGTCTGATCTTCTGTATCGGTTGGAAAATGGTTAACAATATAATTTTGCATTTCCTTCTTGCAGCAGGACCTTGCTCTGGTGTGACTTGTGATTCTCCACCATACTCCACATGCAAAGTACAGGACGACAAACCCACATGTGTATGCGTAGAACCATGTCCTGAGATTCTCAAACCTGTGTACGGGAGTGATGGAAAGGATTACGACAACGAGTGCTTGTTGAAGTTGGCAGCCTGCAAATCCAAGAGCCGTATCCTAATCGCAGGCTTTGGTCGTTACCGTAAGTAAAGGAGTTTTGAATGTTCGCTATACCTCGACTTTTATAATCTCTGCCTCACTTGGTTTGATCATATGAGCGTTTTCAGTTAAGATATTTCCTTTTCTGATTGCAGCCAAGACCACAACATCGTCAGCAACTACTGAAGGTAGGTTTATCAGATTCCATGTTTCAAATCATTACGGATGATTGAAACGTTATGTCAAATCTTATTTATTCTAAGTGAGTTTTTTTCTCACTTTGATTTTATTTTTGCACCTATTAGGCACTACTGCGGCAACCCCGACCACATTGATTTCCCCGACAACAGAAGGTAAAACCTTATCTTTACTGAGATTATCTGATGTTCTGTATCGGTTGCAAAATGGTTAACAATCTAATTTTGCATTTCCTTCTTGCAGCAGGACCTTGCTCTGGTGTGACTTGTGATTCTCCACCATACTCCACATGCAAAGTACAAGACGACAAACCCACATGTGTATGCGTAGAACCATGTCCTGAGATTCTCAAACCTGTGTACGGGAGTGATGGAAAGGATTACGACAACGAGTGCTTGTTGAAGTTGGCAGCCTGCAAATCCAAGAGCCGTATCCTAATCGCAGGCTTTGGTCGTTACCGTAAGTAAAGGAGTTTTGAATTTTCGCTATACCTCGACTTTTATCATCTCGGCCTCACTTGGTTCGATGATATGAGCGTTTTGAGTTAAGATATTTCCTTTTCTGATTGCAGCCAAGACCACAACATCGTCAGCAACTACTGAAGGTAGGTTTATCAGATTCCATGTTTCAAATCATTACGGATGATTGAAACGTTATGGTAAATCTTATTTATTCTAAGTGAGTTTTCTTCTCACTTTGATTTAATTTTTGCACCTATTAGGCACTACTGCGGCAACTCCGACCACATTGATTTCCCCGACAACAGAAGGTAAAACCTTATCTTTACTGAGATTATCTGATCTTCTGTTTCGGTTGCAAAATGGTTAACAATCTAATTTTTGCATTTCCTTCTTGCAGCAGGACCTTGCTCTGGTGTGACTTGTGATTCTCCACCATACTCCACATGCAAAGTACAGGACGACAAACCCACATGTGTATGCATAGAACCATGTCCTGAGATTCTCAAACCTGTGTACGGGAGTGATGGAAAGGATTACGACAACGAGTGCTTGTTGAAGTTGACAGCCTGCAAATCCAAGAGCCGTATCCTAATCGCAGGCTTTGGTCGTTACCGTAAGTAAAGGAGTTTTGAATTTTCGCTATACCTCGACTTTTATCATCTCGGCCTCACTTGGTTCGATGATATGAGCGTTTTGAGTTAAGATATTTCCTTTTCTGATTACAGCCAAGACCACAACATCGTCAGCAACTACTGAAGGTAGGTTTATCAGATTCCATGTTTCAAATCATTACGGATGATTGAAACGTTATGGTGAATCTTATTTATTCTAAGTGAGTTTTCTTCTCACTTTGATTTTATTTTTGCACCTATTAGGCACTACTGCGGCAACTCCGACCACGTTGATTTCCCCGACAACAGAAGGTAAAACCTTATCTTTACTGAGATTATCTGATCTTCTGTATCGGTTGCAAAATGGTTAACAATCTAATTTTGCATTTCCTTCTTGCAGCAGGACCTTGCTCTGGTGTGACTTGTGATTCTCCACCATACTCCACATGCAAAGTACAGGACGACAAACCCACATGTGTATGCGTAGAACCATGTCCTGAGATTCTCAAACCTGTGTACGGGAGTGATGGAAGGGATTACGACAACGAGTGCTTGTTGAAGTTGGCAGCCTGCAAATCCAAGAGCCGTATCCTAATCGCAGGCTTTGGTCGCTACCGTAAGTAAAGGAGTTTTGAAATTTTGCTTTACCTCGACTTTTATCATCTCTGCCTCACTTGGTTTGATGACATGAGCGTTTTGAGTTAAGATATTTCCTTTTTTGATTGCAGCCAAGACCACAACATCGTCAGCAACTACTGAAGGTAGGTTTATCAGATTCCATGTTTCAAATCATTACGGATGATTGAAACGTTATGGTAAATCTTATTTATTCTAAGTGAGTTTTCTTCTCACTTTGATTTTATTTTTGCACCTATTAGGCACTACTGCGGCAACTCCGACCACATTGATTTTCCCGACAACAGAAGGTAAAACCTTATCTTTACTGAGATTATCTGATCTTCTGTATCGGTTGCAAAATGGTCAACAATCTAATTTTGCATTTCCTTCTTGCAGCAGGACCTTGCTCTGGTGTGACTTGTGATTCTCCACCATACTCCACATGCAAAGTACAGGACGACAAACCCACATGTGTATGCGTAGAACCATGTCCTGAGATTCTCAAACCTGTGTACGGGAGTGATGGAAAGGATTACGACAACGAGTGCTTGTTGAAGTTGGCAGCCTGCAAATCCAAGAGCCGTATCCTAATCGCAGGCTTTGGTCGTTACCGTAAGTAAAGGAGTTTTGAATGTTCGCTATACCTCGACTTTTATAATCTCTGCCTCACTTGGTTTGATGATATGAGCGTTTGAAGTTAAGATATTTCCTTTTCTGATTGCAGCCAAGACCACAACATCGTCAGCAACTACTGAAGGTAGGTTTATCAGATTCCATGTTTCAAATCATTACGGATGATTGAAACGTTATGGTAAATCTTATTTATTCTAAGTGAGTTTTCTTCCTACTTTGATTTTATTTTTGCACCTATTAGGCACTACTGCGGCAACTCCGACCACATTGATTTCCCCGACAACAGAAGGTAAAACCTTATCTTTACTGAGATTGTCTGATCTTCTGTATCGGTTGGAAAATGGTTAACAATATAATTTTGCATTTCCTTCTTGCAGCAGGACCTTGCTCTGGTGTGACTTGTGATTCTCCACCATACTCCACATGCAAAGTACAGGACGACAAACCCACATGTGTATGCGTAGAACCATGTCCTGAGATTCTAAAACCTGTGTACGGGAGTGATGGAAAGGATTACGACAACGAGTGCTTGTTGAAGTTGGCAGCCTGCAAATCCAAGAGCCGCATCCTTATCGCAGGCTTTGGTCGTTACCGTAAGTAAAGGAGTTTTGAATTTTCGCTATACCTCGACTTTTATAATCTCTGCCTCACTTTGTTTGATGATATGAGCGTTTTGAGTTAATATATTTCCTTTTCTGATTGCAGCCAAGACCACAACATCGTCAGCAACTACTGAAGGTAGGTTTATCAGATTCCATGTTTCAAATCAATACGGATGATTGAAACCTTGTGAGAACTCGTATTTAGTCGAAGTGCGTTTTCTTCTCACTTTGATTTTATTTTTGCACCTATTAGGCACTACTGCGGCAACTCCGACCACATTGATTTCCCCGACAACAGAAGGTAAAACCTTATCTTTACTGAGATTATCTGACCTTCTGTATCGGTTGAAAAATGGTTAACAATCTAATTTTGCATTTCCTTCTTGCAGCAGGACCTTGCTCTGGTGTGACTTGTGATTCTCCACCATACTCCACATGCAAAGTACAGGACGACAAACCCACATGTGTATGCGTAGAACCATGTCCTGAGATTCTAAAACCTGTGTACGGGAGTGATGGAAAGGATTACGACAACGAGTGCTTGTTGAAGTTGGCAGCCTGCAAATCCAAGAGCCGTATCCTAATCGCAGGCTTTGGTCGCTACCGTAAGTAAAGGAGTTTTGAAATTTTGCTTTACCTCGACTTCTATAATCTCTGCCTCACTTGGTTTGATCGTATGAGCGTTTTGAGTTAAGATATTTCCTTTTCTGATTGCAGCCAAGACCACAACATCGTCAGCAACTACTGAAGGTAGGTTAATCAGATTCCATGTTTTAAATCATTACGGATGATTGAAACGTTATGGGAAGTCGTATTTAATCTAATGGCGTTTTCTTCATTTTTCCACCTATTAGGCACTACTGCGGCAACTCCGACCACATTGATTTCCCCGACAACGGAAGGTAAAACTTTAGCTTTTCCGCGATTACCTGATTTCCTGTATCGGTTAGAAAATGGTTAACAATATAATTTTGCATTTCCTTCTTGCAGCAGGACCTTGCTCTGGTGTGACTTGTGATTCTCCACCATACTCCACATGCAAAGTACAGGACGACAAACCCACATGTGTATGCGTAGAACCATGTCCTGAGATTCTAAAACCTGTGTACGGGAGTGATGGAAAGGATTACGACAACGAGTGCTTGTTAAAGTTGGCAGCCTGCAAATCCAAGAGCCGTATCCTAATCGCAGGCTTTGGTCGTTTCCGTAAGTAAAGGAGTTTTGAATGTTCGCTGTACCTCGACTTTTATAATCTCTGCCTCACTTGGTTTGATCATATGAGCGTTTTCAGTTAAGATATTTCCTTTTCTGATTGCAGCCAAGACCACAACATCGTCAGCAACTGGTGAAGGTAGGTTTATCAGATTCCATGTTTCAAATCATTACGGATGATTGAAACGTTATGGTAAATCTTATTTATTCTAAGTGAGTTTTCTTCTCACTTTGATTTTATTTTTGCACCTATTAGGCACTACTGCGGCAACTCCGACCACATTGATTTCCCCGACAACAGAAGGTAAAACCTTATCTTTACTGAGATTATCTGATCTTCTGTATCGGTTGCAAAATGGTTAACAATCTAATTTTGCATTTCCTTCTTGCAGCAGGACCTTGCTCTGGTGTGACTTGTGATTCTCCACCATACTCCACATGCAAAGTACAGGACGACAAACCCACATGTGTATGCGTAGAACCATGTCCTGAGATTCTCAAACCTGTGTACGGGAGTGATGGAAAGGATTACGACAACGAGTGCTTGTTGAAGTTGACAGCCTGCAAATCCAAGAGCCGTATCCTAATCGCAGGCTTTGGTCGTTACCGTAAGTAAAGGAGTTTGAAACGTTATGGTAAATCTTATTTATTCTAAGTGAGTTTTCTTCCCACTTTGATTTTATTTTTGCACCTATTAGGCACTACTGCGGCAACTCCGACCACATTGATTTCCCCGACAACAGAAGGTAAAACCTTATCTTTACTGAGATTGTCTGATCTTCTGTATCGGTTGGAAAATGGTTAACAATATAATTTTGCATTTCCTTCTTGCAGCAGGACCTTGCTCTGGTGTGACTTGTGATTCTCCACCATACTCCACATGCAAAGTACAGGACGACAAACCCACATGTGTATGCGTAGAACCATGTCCTGAGATTCTCAAACCTGTGTACGGGAGTGATGGAAAGGATTACGACAACGAGTGCTTGTTGAAGTTGGCAGCCTGCAAATCCAAGAGCCGTATCCTAATCGCAGGCTTTGGTCGTTACCGTAAGTAAAGGAGTTTTGAATTTTCGCTATACCTCGACTTTTATCATCTCGGCCTCACTTGGTTCGATGATATGAGCGTTTTGAGTTAAGATATTTCCTTTTCTGATTGCAGCCAAGACCACAACATCGTCAGCAACTACTGAAGGTAGGTTTATCAGATTCCATGTTTCAAATCATTACGGATGATTGAAACGTTATGGTAAATCTTATTTATTCTAAGTGAGTTTTCTTCTCACTTTGATTTAATTTTTGCACCTATTAGGCACTACTGCGGCAACTCCGACCACATTGATTTCCCCGACAACAGAAGGTAAAACCTTATCTTTACTGAGATTATCTGATCTTCTGTTTCGGTTGCAAAATGGTTAACAATCTAATTTTGCATTTCCTTCTTGCAGCAGGACCTTGCTCTGGTGTGACTTGTGATTCTCCACCATACTCCACATGCAAAGTACAGGACGACAAACCCACATGTGTATGCGTAGAACCATGTCCTGAGATTCTCAAACCTGTGTACGGGAGTGATGGAAAGGATTACGACAACGAGTGCTTGTTGAAGTTGGCAGCCTGCAAATCCAAGAGCCGTATCCTAATCGCAGGCTTTGGTCGTTACCGTAAGTAAAGGAGTTTTGAATTTTCGCTATACCTCGACTTTTATCATCTCGGCCTCACTTGGTTCGATGATATGAGCGTTTTGAGTTAAGATATTTCCTTTTCTGATTACAGCCAAGACCACAACATCGTCAGCAACTACTGAAGGTAGGTTTATCAGATTCCATGTTTCAAATCATTACGGATGATCGAAACGTTATGGTAAATCTTATTTATTCTAAGTGAGTTTTCTTCCCACTTTGATTTTATTTTTGCACCTATTAGGCACTACTGCGGCAACTCCGACCACATTGATTTCCCCGACAACAGAAGGTAAAACCTTATCTTTACTGAGATTGTCTGATCTTCTGTATCGGTTGGAAAATGGTTAACAATATAATTTTGCATTTCCTTCTTGCAGCAGGACCTTGCTCTGGTGTGACTTGTGATTCTCCACCATACTCCACATGCAAAGTACAGGACGACAAACCCACATGTGTATGCGTAGAACCATGTCCTGAGATTCTCAAACCTGTGTACGGGAGTGATGGAAAGGATTACGACAACGAGTGCTTGTTGAAGTTGGCAGCCTGCAAATCCAAGAGCCGTATCCTAATCGCAGGCTTTGGTCGTTACCGTAAGTAAAGGAGTTTTGAATGTTCGCTATACCTCGACTTTTATAATCTCTGCCTCACTTGGTTTGATCATATGAGCGTTTTCAGTTAAGATATTTCCTTTTCTGATTGCAGCCAAGACCACAACATCGTCAGCAACTACTGAAGGTAGGTTTATCAGATTCCATGTTTCAAATCATTACGGATGATTGAAACGTTATGTCAAATCTTATTTATTCTAAGTGAGTTTTTTTCTCACTTTGATTTTATTTTTGCACCTATTAGGCACTACTGCGGCAACCCCGACCACATTGATTTCCCCGACAACAGAAGGTAAAACCTTATCTTTACTGAGATTATCTGATGTTCTGTATCGGTTGCAAAATGGTTAACAATCTAATTTTGCATTTCCTTCTTGCAGCAGGACCTTGCTCTGGTGTGACTTGTGATTCTCCACCATACTCCACATGCAAAGTACAAGACGACAAACCCACATGTGTATGCGTAGAACCATGTCCTGAGATTCTCAAACCTGTGTACGGGAGTGATGGAAAGGATTACGACAACGAGTGCTTGTTGAAGTTGGCAGCCTGCAAATCCAAGAGCCGTATCCTAATCGCAGGCTTTGGTCGTTACCGTAAGTAAAGGAGTTTTGAATTTTCGCTATACCTCGACTTTTATCATCTCGGCCTCACTTGGTTCGATGATATGAGCGTTTTGAGTTAAGATATTTCCTTTTCTGATTGCAGCCAAGACCACAACATCGTCAGCAACTACTGAAGGTAGGTTTATCAGATTCCATGTTTCAAATCATTACGGATGATTGAAACGTTATGGTAAATCTTATTTATTCTAAGTGAGTTTTCTTCTCACTTTGATTTAATTTTTGCACCTATTAGGCACTACTGCGGCAACTCCGACCACATTGATTTCCCCGACAACAGAAGGTAAAACCTTATCTTTACTGAGATTATCTGATCTTCTGTTTCGGTTGCAAAATGGTTAACAATCTAATTTTTGCATTTCCTTCTTGCAGCAGGACCTTGCTCTGGTGTGACTTGTGATTCTCCACCATACTCCACATGCAAAGTACAGGACGACAAACCCACATGTGTATGCATAGAACCATGTCCTGAGATTCTCAAACCTGTGTACGGGAGTGATGGAAAGGATTACGACAACGAGTGCTTGTTGAAGTTGACAGCCTGCAAATCCAAGAGCCGTATCCTAATCGCAGGCTTTGGTCGTTACCGTAAGTAAAGGAGTTTTGAATTTTCGCTATACCTCGACTTTTATCATCTCGGCCTCACTTGGTTCGATGATATGAGCGTTTTGAGTTAAGATATTTCCTTTTCTGATTACAGCCAAGACCACAACATCGTCAGCAACTACTGAAGGTAGGTTTATCAGATTCCATGTTTCAAATCATTACGGATGATTGAAACGTTATGGTGAATCTTATTTATTCTAAGTGAGTTTTCTTCTCACTTTGATTTTATTTTTGCACCTATTAGGCACTACTGCGGCAACTCCGACCACGTTGATTTCCCCGACAACAGAAGGTAAAACCTTATCTTTACTGAGATTATCTGATCTTCTGTATCGGTTGCAAAATGGTTAACAATCTAATTTTGCATTTCCTTCTTGCAGCAGGACCTTGCTCTGGTGTGACTTGTGATTCTCCACCATACTCCACATGCAAAGTACAGGACGACAAACCCACATGTGTATGCGTAGAACCATGTCCTGAGATTCTCAAACCTGTGTACGGGAGTGATGGAAGGGATTACGACAACGAGTGCTTGTTGAAGTTGGCAGCCTGCAAATCCAAGAGCCGTATCCTAATCGCAGGCTTTGGTCGCTACCGTAAGTAAAGGAGTTTTGAAATTTTGCTTTACCTCGACTTTTATCATCTCTGCCTCACTTTTTTTGATGACATGAGCGTTTTGAGTTAAGATATTTCCTTTTTTGATTGCAGCCAAGACCACAACATCGTCAGCAACTACTGAAGGTAGGTTTATCAGATTCCATGTTTCAAATCATTACGGATGATTGAAACGTTATGGTAAATCTTATTTATTCTAAGTGAGTTTTCTTCTCACTTTGATTTTATTTTTGCACCTATTAGGCACTACTGCGGCAACTCCGACCACATTGATTTTCCCGACAACAGAAGGTAAAACCTTATCTTTACTGAGATTATCTGATCTTCTGTATCGGTTGCAAAATGGTTAACAATCTAATTTTGCATTTCCTTCTTGCAGCAGGACCTTGCTCTGGTGTGACTTGTGATTCTCCACCATACTCCACATGCAAAGTACAGGACGACAAACCCACATGTGTATGCGTAGAACCATGTCCTGAGATTCTCAAACCTGTGTACGGGAGTGATGGAAAGGATTACGACAACGAGTGCTTGTTGAAGTTGGCAGCCTGCAAATCCAAGAGCCGTATCCTAATCGCAGGCTTTGGTCGTTACCGTAAGTAAAGGAGTTTTGAATGTTCGCTATACCTCGACTTTTTTAATCTCTGCCTCACTTGGTTTGATGATATGAGCGTTTAAAGTTAAGATATTTCCTTTTCTGATTGCAGCCAAGACCACAACATCGTCAGCAACTACTGAAGGTAGGTTTATCAGATTCCATGTTTCAAATCATTACGGATGATTGAAACGTTATGGTAAATCTTATTTATTCTAAGTGAGTTTTCTTCCTACTTTGATTTTATTTTTGCACCTATTAGGCACTACTGCGGCAACTCCGACCACATTGATTTCCCCGACAACAGAAGGTAAAACCTTATCTTTACTGAGATTGTCTGATCTTCTGTATCGGTTGGAAAATGGTTAACAATATAATTTTGCATTTCCTTCTTGCAGCAGGACCTTGCTCTGGTGTGACTTGTGATTCTCCACCATACTCCACATGCAAAGTACAGGACGACAAACCCACATGTGTATGCGTAGAACCATGTCCTGAGATTCTAAAACCTGTGTACGGGAGTGATGGAAAGGATTACGACAACGAGTGCTTGTTGAAGTTGGCAGCCTGCAAATCCAAGAGCCGCATCCTTATCGCAGGCTTTGGTCGTTACCGTAAGTAAAGGAGTTTTGAATTTTCGCTATACCTCGACTTTTATAATCTCTGCCTCACTTTGTTTGATGATATGAGCGTTTTGAGTTAATATATTTCCTTTTCTGATTGCAGCCAAGACCACAACATCGTCAGCAACTACTGAAGGTAGGTTTATCAGATTCCATGTTTCAAATCAATACGGATGATTGAAACCTTGTGAGAACTCGTATTTAGTCGAAGTGCGTTTTCTTCTCACTTTGATTTAATTTTTGCACCTATTAGGCACTACTGCGGCAACTCCGACCACATTGATTTCCCCGACAACAGAAGGTAAAACCTTATCTTTACTGAGATTATCTGATCTTCTGTTTCGGTTGCAAAATGGTTAACAATCTAATTTTGCATTTCCTTCTTGCAGCAGGACCTTGCTCTGGTGTGACTTGTGATTCTCCACCATACTCCACATGCAAAGTACAGGACGACAAACCCACATGTGTATGCGTAGAACCATGTCCTGAGATTCTCAAACCTGTGTACGGGAGTGATGGAAAGGATTACGACAACGAGTGCTTGTTGAAGTTGGCAGCCTGCAAATCCAAGAGCCGTATCCTAATCGCAGGCTTTGGTCGTTACCGTAAGTAAAGGAGTTTTGAATTTTCGCTATACCTCGACTTTTATCATCTCGGCCTCACTTGGTTCGATGATATGAGCGTTTTGAGTTAAGATATTTCCTTTTCTGATTACAGCCAAGACCACAACATCGTCAGCAACTACTGAAGGTAGGTTTATCAGATTCCATGTTTCAAATCATTACGGATGATCGAAACGTTATGGTAAATCTTATTTATTCTAAGTGAGTTTTCTTCCCACTTTGATTTTATTTTTGCACCTATTAGGCACTACTGCGGCAACTCCGACCACATTGATTTCCCCGACAACAGAAGGTAAAACCTTATCTTTACTGAGATTGTCTGATCTTCTGTATCGGTTGGAAAATGGTTAACAATATAATTTTGCCTTTCCTTCTTGCAGCAGGACCTTGCTCTGGTGTGACTTGTGATTCTCCACCATACTCCACATGCAAAGTACAGGACGACAAACCCACATGTGTATGCGTAGAACCATGTCCTGAGATTCTCAAACCTGTGTACGGGAGTGATGGAAAGGATTACGACAACGAGTGCTTGTTGAAGTTGGCAGCCTGCAAATCCAAGAGCCGTATCCTAATCGCAGGCTTTGGTCGTTACCGTAAGTAAAGGAGTTTTGAATGTTCGCTATACCTCGACTTTTATAATCTCTGCCTCACTTGGTTTGATCATATGAGCGTTTTCAGTTAAGATATTTCCTTTTCTGATTGCAGCCAAGACCACAACATCGTCAGCAACTACTGAAGGTAGGTTTATCAGATTCCATGTTTCAAATCATTACGGATGATTGAAACGTTATGTCAAATCTTATTTATTCTAAGTGAGTTTTTTTCTCACTTTGATTTTATTTTTGCACCTATTAGGCACTACTGCGGCAACCCCGACCACATTGATTTCCCCGACAACAGAAGGTAAAACCTTATCTTTACTGAGACTATCTGATGTTCTGTATCGGTTGCAAAATGGTTAACAATCTAATTTTGCATTTCCTTCTTGCAGCAGGACCTTGCTCTGGTGTGACTTGTGATTCTCCACCATACTCCACATGCAAAGTACAAGACGACAAACCCACATGTGTATGCGTAGAACCATGTCCTGAGATTCTCAAACCTGTGTACGGGAGTGATGGAAAGGATTACGACAACGAGTGCTTGTTGAAGTTGGCAGCCTGCAAATCCAAGAGCCGTATCCTAATCGCAGGCTTTGGTCGTTACCGTAAGTAAAGGAGTTTTGAATTTTCGCTATACCTCGACTTTTATCATCTCGGCCTCACTTGGTTCGATGATATGAGCGTTTTGAGTTAAGATATTTCCTTTTCTGATTGCAGCCAAGACCACAACATCGTCAGCAACTACTGAAGGTAGGTTTATCAGATTCCATGTTTCAAATCATTACGGATGATTGAAACGTTATGGTAAATCTTATTTATTCTAAGTGAGTTTTCTTCTCACTTTGATTTAATTTTTGCACCTATTAGGCACTACTGCGGCAACTCCGACCACATTGATTTCCCCGACAACAGAAGGTAAAACCTTATCTTTACTGAGATTATCTGATCTTCTGTTTCGGTTGCAAAATGGTTAACAATCTAATTTTTGCATTTCCTTCTTGCAGCAGGACCTTGCTCTGGTGTGACTTGTGATTCTCCACCATACTCCACATGCAAAGTACAGGACGACAAACCCACATGTGTATGCATAGAACCATGTCCTGAGATTCTCAAACCTGTGTACGGGAGTGATGGAAAGGATTACGACAACGAGTGCTTGTTGAAGTTGACAGCCTGCAAATCCAAGAGCCGTATCCTAATCGCAGGCTTTGGTCGTTACCGTAAGTAAAGGAGTTTTGAATTTTCGCTATACCTCGACTTTTATCATCTCGGCCTCACTTGGTTCGATGATATGAGCGTTTTGAGTTAAGATATTTCCTTTTCTGATTACAGCCAAGACCACAACATCGTCAGCAACTACTGAAGGTAGGTTTATCAGATTCCATGTTTCAAATCATTACGGATGATTGAAACGTTATGGTGAATCTTATTTATTCTAAGTGAGTTTTCTTCTCACTTTGATTTTATTTTTGCACCTATTAGGCACTACTGCGGCAACTCCGACCACGTTGATTTCCCCGACAACAGAAGGTAAAACCTTATCTTTACTGAGATTATCTGATCTTCTGTATCGGTTGCAAAATGGTTAACAATCTAATTTTGCATTTCCTTCTTGCAGCAGGACCTTGCTCTGGTGTGACTTGTGATTCTCCACCATACTCCACATGCAAAGTACAGGACGACAAACCCACATGTGTATGCGTAGAACCATGTCCTGAGATTCTCAAACCTGTGTACGGGAGTGATGGAAGGGATTACGACAACGAGTGCTTGTTGAAGTTGGCAGCCTGCAAATCCAAGAGCCGTATCCTAATCGCAGGCTTTGGTCGCTACCGTAAGTAAAGGAGTTTTGAAATTTTGCTTTACCTCGACTTTTATCATCTCTGCCTCACTTGGTTTGATGACATGAGCGTTTTGAGTTAAGATATTTCCTTTTTTGATTGCAGCCAAGACCACAACATCGTCAGCAACTACTGAAGGTAGGTTTATCAGATTCCATGTTTCAAATCATTACGGATGATTGAAACGTTATGGTAAATCTTATTTATTCTAAGTGAGTTTTCTTCTCACTTTGATTTTATTTTTGCACCTATTAGGCACTACTGCGGCAACTCCGACCACATTGATTTTCCCGACAACAGAAGGTAAAACCTTATCTTTACTGAGATTATCTGATCTTCTGTATCGGTTGCAAAATGGTTAACAATCTAATTTTGCATTTCCTTCTTGCAGCAGGACCTTGCTCTGGTGTGACTTGTGATTCTCCACCATACTCCACATGCAAAGTACAGGACGACAAACCCACATGTGTATGCGTAGAACCATGTCCTGAGATTCTCAAACCTGTGTACGGGAGTGATGGAAAGGATTACGACAACGAGTGCTTGTTGAAGTTGGCAGCCTGCAAATCCAAGAGCCGTATCCTAATCGCAGGCTTTGGTCGTTACCGTAAGTAAAGGAGTTTTGAATGTTCGCTATACCTCGACTTTTTTAATCTCTGCCTCACTTGGTTTGATGATATGAGCGTTTAAAGTTAAGATATTTCCTTTTCTGATTGCAGCCAAGACCACAACATCGTCAGCAACTACTGAAGGTAGGTTTATCAGATTCCATGTTTCAAATCATTACGGATGATTGAAACGTTATGGTAAATCTTATTTATTCTAAGTGAGTTTTCTTCCTACTTTGATTTTATTTTTGCACCTATTAGGCACTACTGCGGCAACTCCGACCACATTGATTTCCCCGACAACAGAAGGTAAAACCTTATCTTTACTGAGATTGTCTGATCTTCTGTATCGGTTGGAAAATGGTTAACAATATAATTTTGCATTTCCTTCTTGCAGCAGGACCTTGCTCTGGTGTGACTTGTGATTCTCCACCATACTCCACATGCAAAGTACAGGACGACAAACCCACATGTGTATGCGTAGAACCATGTCCTGAGATTCTAAAACCTGTGTACGGGAGTGATGGAAAGGATTACGACAACGAGTGCTTGTTGAAGTTGGCAGCCTGCAAATCCAAGAGCCGCATCCTTATCGCAGGCTTTGGTCGTTACCGTAAGTAAAGGAGTTTTGAATTTTCGCTATACCTCGACTTTTATAATCTCTGCCTCACTTTGTTTGATGATATGAGCGTTTTGAGTTAATATATTTCCTTTTCTGATTGCAGCCAAGACCACAACATCGTCAGCAACTACTGAAGGTAGGTTTATCAGATTCCATGTTTCAAATCAATACGGATGATTGAAACCTTGTGAGAACTCGTATTTAGTCGAAGTGCGTTTTCTTCTCACTTTGATTTTATTTTTGCACCTATTAGGCACTACTGCGGCAACTCCGACCACATTGATTTCCCCGACAACAGAAGGTAAAACCTTATCTTTACTGAGATTATCTGACCTTCTGTATCGGTTGAAAAATGGTTAACAATCTAATTTTGCATTTCCTTCTTGCAGCAGGACCTTGCTCTGGTGTGACTTGTGATTCTCCACCATACTCCACATGCAAAGTACAGGACGACAAACCCACATGTGTATGCGTAGAACCATGTCCTGAGATTCTAAAACCTGTGTACGGGAGTGATGGAAAGGATTACGACAACGAGTGCTTGTTGAAGTTGGCAGCCTGCAAATCCAAGAGCCGTATCCTAATCGCAGGCTTTGGTCGCTACCGTAAGTAAAGAAGTTTTGAATGTTCGCTATACCTCGACTTCTATAATCTCTGCCTCACTTGGTTTGATCGTATGAGCGTTTTGAGTTAAGATATTTCCTTTTCTGATTGCAGCCAAGACCACAACATCGTCAGCAACTACTGAAGGTAGGTTAATCAGATTCCATGTTTTAAATCATTACGGATGATTGAAACGTTATGGGAAGTCGTATTTAATCTAATGGCGTTTTCTTCATTTTTCCACCTATTAGGCACTACTGCGGCAACTCCGACCACATTGATTTCCCCGACAACGGAAGGTAAAACTTTAGCTTTTCCGCGATTACCTGATTTCCTGTATCGGTTAGAAAATGGTTAACAATATAATTTTGCATTTCCTTCTTGCAGCAGGACCTTGCTCTGGTGTGACTTGTGATTCTCCACCATACTCCACATGCAAAGTACAGGACGACAAACCCACATGTGTATGCGTAGAACCATGTCCTGAGATTCTAAAACCTGTGTACGGGAGTGATGGAAAGGATTACGACAACGAGTGCTTGTTAAAGTTGGCAGCCTGCAAATCCAAGAGCCGTATCCTAATCGCAGGCTTTGGTCGTTTCCGTAAGTAAAGGAGTTTTGAATGTTCGCTGTACCTCGACTTTTATAATCTCTGCCTCACTTGGTTTGATCATATGAGCGTTTTCAGTTAAGATATTTCCTTTTCTGATTGCAGCCAAGACCACAACATCGTCAGCAACTGGTGAAGGTAGGTTTATCAGATTCCATGTTTCAAATCATTACGGATGATTGAAACGTTATGGTAAATCTTATTTATTCTAAGTGAGTTTTCTTCTCACTTTGATTTTATTTTTGCACCTATTAGGCACTACTGCGGCAACTCCGACCACATTGATTTCCCCGACAACAGAAGGTAAAACCTTATCTTTACTGAGATTATCTGATCTTCTGTATCGGTTGCAAAATGGTTAACAATCTAATTTTGCATTTCCTTCTTGCAGCAGGACCTTGCTCTGGTGTGACTTGTGATTCTCCACCATACTCCACATGCAAAGTACAGGACGACAAACCCACATGTGTATGCGTAGAACCATGTCCTGAGATTCTCAAACCTGTGTACGGGAGTGATGGAAAGGATTACGACAACGAGTGCTTGTTGAAGTTGGCAGCCTGCAAATCCAAGAGCCGTATCCTAATCGCAGGCTTTGGTCGCTACCGTAAGTAAAGGAGTTTTGAATGTTCGCTATACCTCGACTTCTATAATCTCTGCCTCACTTGGTTTGATCATATGAGCGTTTTGAGTTAAGATATTTCCTTTTCTGATTGCAGCCAAGACCACAACATCGTCAGCAACTACTGAAGGTAGGTTTATCAGATTCCATGTTTTAAATCATTACGGATGATTGAAACGTTATGGGAAGTCGTATTTAATCTAATGGCGTTTTCTTCATTTTTCCACCTATTAGGCACTACTGCGGCAACTCCGACCACATTGTTTTCCCCGACAACGGAAGGTAAAACTTTAGCTTTTCCGCGATTACCTGATTTCCTGTATCGGTTGGAAAATGGTTAACAATATAATTTTGCATTTCCTTCTTGCAGCAGGACCTTGCTCTGGTGTGACTTGTGATTCTCCACCATACTCCACATGCAAAGTACAGGACGACAAACCCACATGTGTATGCGTAGAACCATGTCCTGAGATTCTCAAACCTGTGTACGGGAGTGATGGAAAGGATTACGACAACGAGTGCTTGTTGAAGTTGGCAGCCTGCAAATCCAAGAGCCGTATCCTAATCGCAGGCTTTGGTCGTTTCCGTAAGTAAAGGAGTTTTGAATGTTCGCTGTACCTCGACTTTTATAATCTCTGCCTCACTTGGTTTGATCATATGAGCGTTTTGAGTTAAGATATTTCCTTTTCTGATTGCAGCCAAGACCACAACATCGTCAGCAACTACTGAAGGTAGGTTTATCAGATTCCATGTTTCAAATCATTACGGATGATTGAAACGTTATGGTAAATCTTATTTATTCTAAGTGAGTTATCTTCTCACTTTGATTTTATTTTTGCACCTATTAGGCACTACTGCGGCAACTCCGACCACATTGATTTCCCCGACAACAGAAGGTAAAACCTTATCTTTACTGAGATTGTCTGATCTTCTGTATCGGTTGCAAAATTGTTAACAATCTAATTTTGCATTTCCTTCTTGCAGCAGGACCTTGCTCTGGTGTGACTTGTGATTCTCCACCATACTCCACATGCAAAGTACAGGACGACAAACCCACATGTGTATGCGTAGAACCATGTCCTGAGATTCTCAAACCTGTGTACGGGAGTGATGGAAGGGATTACGACAACGAGTGCTTGTTGAAGTTGGCAGCCTGCAAATCCAAGAGCCGTATCCTAATCGCAGGCTTTGGTCGTTACCGTAAGTAAAGGAGTTTTGAATGTTCGCTATACCTCGACTTTTATAATCTCTGCCTCACTTGGTTTGATGACATCAGCGTTTTCAGTTAAGATATTTCCTTTTCTGATTGCAGCCAAGACCACAACATCGTCAGCAACTACTGAAGGTAGGTTTATCAGATTCCATGTTTCAAATCATTACGGATGATTGAAACGTTATGGTAAATCTTATTTAGTCTAAGTGAGTTTTCTTCTCACTTTGATTTTATTTTTGCACCTATTAGGCACTACTGCGGCAACTCCGACCACATTGATTTCCCCAACAACAGAAGGTAAAACCTTAGCTTTACTGAGATTATCTGATCTTCTCTATTAGTTGGAAAATGGTTAACAATCTAATTTTGCATTTCATTCTTGCAGCAGGACCTTGCTCTGGTGTAACTTGTGATTCTCCACCATACTCCACATGCAAAGTACAGGACGACAAACCCACATGTGTATGCGTAGAACCATGTCCTGAGATTCTTAAACCTGTGTACGGGAGTGATGGAAAGGATTACGACAATGAGTGCTTGTTGAAGTTGGCAGCCTGCAAATCCAAGAGCCGTATCCTAATCGCAGGCTTTGGTCGCTACCGTAAGTAAAGGAGTTTTGAATTTTTGCTTTACCTCGACTTTTATAAACCCGGCCTCACTTGGTTCGATAATATGAGCGTTTTGAGTTAAGATATTTCCTTTTCTGATTGCAGCCAAGAGCACAACATCGTCAGCAACTACTGAAGGTAGGTTTATCAGATTCAATGTTTCAAATCATTACGGAAGATTGAAACCTTATGAGAACTCGTATTTAGTCGAAGTGCGTTTTCTTCTCACTTTGATTTTAATTTTGCACCTATTAGGCACTACTGCGGCAACTCCGACCACATTGATTTCCCCGACAACAGAAGGTAAAACCATATCTTTACTGAGATTATCTGATCTTCTGTATTAGTTGGAAAATGGTTAACAATCTAATTTTGCATTTCATTCTTGCAGCAGGACCTTGCTCTGGTGTAACTTGTGATTCTCCACCATACTCCACATGCAAAGTACAGGACGACAAACCCACATGTGTATGCGTAGAACCATGTCCTGAGATTCTCAAACCTGTGTACGGGAGTGATGGAAAGGATTACGACAACGAGTGCTTGTTGAAGTTGTCAGCCTGCAAATCCAAGAGCCGTATCCTAATCGCAGGCTTTGGTCGTTACCGTAAGTAAATTAGTTTTGAATGTTCGCTATACCTCGACTTATATATGCTCTGCCTCACTTGGTTTGATGATATGAGCGTTTTGAGTTAAGATATTTCCTTTTCTGATTGCAGCCAAGACCACAACATCGTCAGCAACTTCTGAAGGTAGGTTTATCAGATTCCATGTTTCAAATCATTACGGATGATTGAAACGTTATGGTAAATCTTATTTATTCTAAGTGAGTTTTCTTCTCACTTTGATTTTATTTTTGCACCTATTAGGCACTACTGCGGCAACTCCGACCACGTTGATTTCCCCGACAACAGAAGGTAAAACCTTATCTTTACTGAGATTATCTGATCTTCTGTATCGGTTGCAAAATGGTTAACAATCTAATTTTGCATTTCCTTCTTGCAGCAGGACCTTGCTCTGGTGTGACTTGTGATTCTCCACCATACTCCACATGCAAAGTACAGGACGACAAACCCACATGTGTATGCGTAGAACCATGTCCTGAGATTCTCAAACCTGTGTACGGGAGTGATGGAAGGGATTACGACAACGAGTGCTTGTTGAAGTTGGCAGCCTGCAAATCCAAGAGCCGTATCCTAATCGCAGGCTTTGGTCGCTACCGTAAGTAAAGGAGTTTTGAATTTTTGCTTTACCTCGACTTTTATAATCTCTGCCTCACTTGGTTTGATGACATGAGCGTTTAAAGTTAAGATATTTCCTTTTTTGATTGCAGCCAAGACCACAACATCGTCAGCAACTACTGAAGGTAGGTTTATCAGATTCCATGTTTCAAATCATTACGGATGATTGAAACGTTATGGTAAATCTTATTTATTCTAAGTGAGTTTTCTTCTCACTTTGATTTTATTTTTGCACCTATTAGGCACTACTGCGGCAACTCCGACCACATTGATTTTCCCGACAACAGAAGGTAAAACCTTATCTTTACAGAGATTATCTAATCTTCTGTATCGGTTGCAAAATGGTTAACAATCTAATTTTGCATTTCCTTCTTGCAGCAGGACCTTGCTCTGGTGTGACTTGTGATTCTCCACCATACTCCACATGCAAAGTACAGGACGACAAACCCACATGTGTATGCGTAGAACCATGTCCTGAGATTCTCAAACCTGTGTACGGGAGTGATGGAAAGGATTACGACAACGAGTGCTTGTTGAAGTTGGCAGCCTGCAAATCCAAGAGCCGTATCCTAATCGCAGGCTTTGGTCGTTACCGTAAGTAAAGGAGTTTTGAATGTTCGCTATACCTCGACTTTTATAATCTCTGCCTCACTTGGTTTGATGATATGAGCGTTTAAAGTTAAGATATTTCCTTTTCTGATTGCAGCCAAGACCACAACATCGTCAGCAACTACTGAAGGTAGGTTTATTAGATTCCATGTTTCAAATCATTACGGATGATTGAAACGTTATGGTAAATCTTATTTATTCTAAGTGAGTTTTCTTCCCACTTTGATTTTATTTTTGCACCTATTAGGCACTACTGCGGCAACTCCGACCACATTGATTTCCCCGACAACAGAAGGTAAAACCTTATCTTTACTGAGATTGTCTGATCTTCTGTATCGGTTGCAAAATGGTTAACAATCTAATTTTGCATTTCCTTCTTGCAGCAGGACCTTGCTCTGGTGTGACTTGTGATTCTCCACCATACTCCACATGCAAAGTACAGGACGACAAACCCACATGTGTATGCGTAGAACCATGTCCTGAGATTCTAAAACCTGTGTACGGGAGTGATGGAAAGGATTACGACAACGAGTGCTTGTTGAAGTTGGCAGCCTGCAAATCCAAGAGCCGTATCCTAATCGCAGGCTTTGGTCGATACCGTAAGTAAAGGAGTTTTGAATGTTCGCTGTACCTCGACTTTTATAATCTCTTCCTCACTTGGTTTGATCATATGAGCGTTTTGAGTTAAGATATTTCCTTTTCTGATTGCAGCCAAGACCACAACATCGTCAGCAACTACTGAAGGTAGGTTTATCAGATTCCATGTTTCAAATCATTACGGATGATTGAAACGTTATGGTAAATCTTATTTATTCTAAGTGAGTTTTCTTCTCACTTTGATTTTATTTTTGCACCTATTAGGCACTACTGCGGCAACTCCGACCACATTGATTTCCCCGACAACAGAAGGTAAAACCTTATCTTTACTGAGATTATCTGATGTTCTGTATCGGTTGCAAAATGGTTAACAATCTAATTTTGCATTTCCTTCTTGCAGCAGGACCTTGCTCTGGTGTGACTTGTGATTCTCCACCATACTCCACATGCAAAGTACAGGACGACAAACCCACATGTGTATGCGTAGAACCATGTCCTGAGATTCTCAAACCTGTGTACGGGAGTGATGGAAGGGATTACGACAACGAGTGCTTGTTGAAGTTGGCAGCCTGCAAATCCAAGAGCCGTATCCTAATCGCAGGCTTTGGTCGCTACCGTAAGTAAAGGAGTTTTGAATGTTCGCTATACCTCGACTTCTATAATCTCTGCCTCACTTGGTTGGATCATATGAGCGTTTTGAGTTAAGATATTTCCTTTTCTGATTGCAGCCAAGACCGCAACATCGTCAGCAACTACTGAAGGTAGGTTAATCAGATTCCATGTTTTAAATCATTACGGATGATTGAAACGTTATGGGAAGTCGTATTTAATCTAATGGCGTTTTCTTCATTTTTCCACCTATTAGGCACTACTGCGGCAACTCCGACCACATTGATTTCCCCGACAACTGAAGGTAAAACTTTAGCTTTTCCGCGATTACCTGATTTCCTGTATCGGTTGGAAAATGGTTAACAATATAATTTTGCATTTCCTTCTTGCAGCAGGACCTTGCTCTGGTGTGACTTGTGATTCTCCACCATACTCCACATGCAAAGTACAGGACGACAAACCCACATGTGTATGCGTAGAACCATGTCCTGAGATTCTCAAACCTGTGTACGGGAGTGATGGAAAGGATTACGACAACGAGTGCTTGTTGAAGTTGGCAGCCTGCAAATCCAAGAGCCGTATCCTAATCGCAGGCTTTGGTCGTTTCCGTAAGTAAAGGAGTTTTGAATGTTCGCTATACCTCGACTTTTATAATCTCTGCCTCACTTGGTTTGATGATATGAGCGTTTTAAGTTAAGATATTTCCTTTTCTGATTGCAGCCAAGACCACAACATCGTCAGCAACTACTGAAGGTAGGTTAATCAGATTCCATGTTTCAAATCATTACGGATGATTGAAACGTTATGGGAAGTCGTATTTAATCTAATGGCGTTTTCTTCTCACTTTGGTTTTATTTTTCCACCTATTAGGCACTACTGCGGCAACTCCGACCACATTGATTTCCCCGACAACGGAAGGTAAAACTTTAGCTTTACCGCGATTACCTGATTTTCTGTATCGGTTGGAAAATGGTTAACAATATAATTTTGCATTTCCTTCTTGCAGCAGGACCTTGCTCTGGTGTGACTTGTGATTCTCCACCATACTCCACATGCAAAGTACAGGACGACAAACCCACATGTGTATGCGTAGAACCATGTCCTGAGATTCTCAAACCTGTGTACGGGAGTGATGGAAAGGATTACGACAACGAGTGCTTGTTGAAGTTGGCAGCCTGCAAATCCAAGAGCCGTATCCTAATCGCAGGCTTTGGTCGTTACCGTAAGTAAAGGAGTTTTGAATGTTCGCTATACCTCGACTTTTATAATCTCTGCCTCACTTGGTTTGATCATATGAGCGTTTTCAGTTAAGATATTTCCTTTTCTGATTGCAGCCAAGACCACAACATCGTCAGCAACTACTGAAGGTAGGTTTATCAGATTCCATGTTTCAAATCATTACGGATGATTGAAACGTTATGGTAAATCTTATTTATTCTAAGTGAGTTATCTTCTCACTTTGATTTTATTTTTGCACCTATTAGGCACTACTGCGGCAACTCCGACCACATTGATTTCCCCGACAACAGAAGGTAAAACCTTATCTTTACTGAGATTGTCTGATCTTCTGTATCGGTTGCAAAATTGTTAACAATCTAATTTTGCATTTCCTTCTTGCAGCAGGACCTTGCTCTGGTGTGACTTGTGATTCTCCACCATACTCCACATGCAAAGTACAGGACGACAAACCCACATGTGTATGCGTAGAACCATGTCCTGAGATTCTCAAACCTGTGTACGGGAGTGATGGAAGGGATTACGACAACGAGTGCTTGTTGAAGTTGGCAGCCTGCAAATCCAAGAGCCGTATCCTAATCGCAGGCTTTGGTCGTTACCGTAAGTAAAGGAGTTTTGAATGTTCGCTATACCTCGACTTTTATAATCTCTGCCTCACTTGGTTTGATGACATCAGCGTTTTCAGTTAAGATATTTCCTTTTCTGATTGCAGCCAAGACCACAACATCGTCAGCAACTACTGAAGGTAGGTTTATCAGATTCCATGTTTCAAATCATTACGGATGATTGAAACGTTATGGTAAATCTTATTTAGTCTAAGTGAGTTTTCTTCTCACTTTGATTTTATTTTTGCACCTATTAGGCACTACTGCGGCAACTCCGACCACATTGATTTCCCCAACAACAGAAGGTAAAACCTTAGCTTTACTGAGATTATCTGATCTTCTCTATTAGTTGGAAAATGGTTAACAATCTAATTTTGCATTTCATTCTTGCAGCAGGACCTTGCTCTGGTGTAACTTGTGATTCTCCACCATACTCCACATGCAAAGTACAGGACGACAAACCCACATGTGTATGCGTAGAACCATGTCCTGAGATTCTTAAACCTGTGTACGGGAGTGATGGAAAGGATTACGACAATGAGTGCTTGTTGAAGTTGGCAGCCTGCAAATCCAAGAGCCGTATCCTAATCGCAGGCTTTGGTCGCTACCGTAAGTAAAGGAGTTTTGAATTTTTGCTTTACCTCGACTTTTATAAACCCGGCCTCACTTGGTTCGATAATATGAGCGTTTTGAGTTAAGATATTTCCTTTTCTGATTGCAGCCAAGAGCACAACATCGTCAGCAACTACTGAAGGTAGGTTTATCAGATTCAATGTTTCAAATCATTACGGAAGATTGAAACCTTATGAGAACTCGTATTTAGTCGAAGTGCGTTTTCTTCTCACTTTGATTTTAATTTTGCACCTATTAGGCACTACTGCGGCAACTCCGACCACATTGATTTCCCCGACAACAGAAGGTAAAACCATATCTTTACTGAGATTATCTGATCTTCTGTATTAGTTGGAAAATGGTTAACAATCTAATTTTGCATTTCATTCTTGCAGCAGGACCTTGCTCTGGTGTAACTTGTGATTCTCCACCATACTCCACATGCAAAGTACAGGACGACAAACCCACATGTGTATGCGTAGAACCATGTCCTGAGATTCTCAAACCTGTGTACGGGAGTGATGGAAAGGATTACGACAACGAGTGCTTGTTGAAGTTGTCAGCCTGCAAATCCAAGAGCCGTATCCTAATCGCAGGCTTTGGTCGTTACCGTAAGTAAATTAGTTTTGAATGTTCGCTATACCTCGACTTATATATGCTCTGCCTCACTTGGTTTGATGATATGAGCGTTTTGAGTTAAGATATTTCCTTTTCTGATTGCAGCCAAGACCACAACATCGTCAGCAACTTCTGAAGGTAGGTTTATCAGATTCCATGTTTCAAATCATTACGGATGATTGAAACGTTATGGTAAATCTTATTTATTCTAAGTGAGTTTTCTTCTCACTTTGATTTTATTTTTGCACCTATTAGGCACTACTGCGGCAACTCCGACCACGTTGATTTCCCCGACAACAGAAGGTAAAACCTTATCTTTACTGAGATTATCTGATCTTCTGTATCGGTTGCAAAATGGTTAACAATCTAATTTTGCATTTCCTTCTTGCAGCAGGACCTTGCTCTGGTGTGACTTGTGATTCTCCACCATACTCCACATGCAAAGTACAGGACGACAAACCCACATGTGTATGCGTAGAACCATGTCCTGAGATTCTCAAACCTGTGTACGGGAGTGATGGAAGGGATTACGACAACGAGTGCTTGTTGAAGTTGGCAGCCTGCAAATCCAAGAGCCGTATCCTAATCGCAGGCTTTGGTCGCTACCGTAAGTAAAGGAGTTTTGAATTTTTGCTTTACCTCGACTTTTATAATCTCTGCCTCACTTGGTTTGATGACATGAGCGTTTAAAGTTAAGATATTTCCTTTTTTGATTGCAGCCAAGACCACAACATCGTCAGCAACTACTGAAGGTAGGTTTATCAGATTCCATGTTTCAAATCATTACGGATGATTGAAACGTTATGGTAAATCTTATTTATTCTAAGTGAGTTTTCTTCTCACTTTGATTTTATTTTTGCACCTATTAGGCACTACTGCGGCAACTCCGACCACATTGATTTTCCCGACAACAGAAGGTAAAACCTTATCTTTACAGAGATTATCTAATCTTCTGTATCGGTTGCAAAATGGTTAACAATCTAATTTTGCATTTCCTTCTTGCAGCAGGACCTTGCTCTGGTGTGACTTGTGATTCTCCACCATACTCCACATGCAAAGTACAGGACGACAAACCCACATGTGTATGCGTAGAACCATGTCCTGAGATTCTCAAACCTGTGTACGGGAGTGATGGAAAGGATTACGACAACGAGTGCTTGTTGAAGTTGGCAGCCTGCAAATCCAAGAGCCGTATCCTAATCGCAGGCTTTGGTCGTTACCGTAAGTAAAGGAGTTTTGAATGTTCGCTATACCTCGACTTTTATAATCTCTGCCTCACTTGGTTTGATGATATGAGCGTTTAAAGTTAAGATATTTCCTTTTCTGATTGCAGCCAAGACCACAACATCGTCAGCAACTACTGAAGGTAGGTTTATTAGATTCCATGTTTCAAATCATTACGGATGATTGAAACGTTATGGTAAATCTTATTTATTCTAAGTGAGTTTTCTTCCCACTTTGATTTTATTTTTGCACCTATTAGGCACTACTGCGGCAACTCCGACCACATTGATTTCCCCGACAACAGAAGGTAAAACCTTATCTTTACTGAGATTGTCTGATCTTCTGTATCGGTTGCAAAATGGTTAACAATCTAATTTTGCATTTCCTTCTTGCAGCAGGACCTTGCTCTGGTGTGACTTGTGATTCTCCACCATACTCCACATGCAAAGTACAGGACGACAAACCCACATGTGTATGCGTAGAACCATGTCCTGAGATTCTAAAACCTGTGTACGGGAGTGATGGAAAGGATTACGACAACGAGTGCTTGTTGAAGTTGGCAGCCTGCAAATCCAAGAGCCGTATCCTAATCGCAGGCTTTGGTCGATACCGTAAGTAAAGGAGTTTTGAATGTTCGCTGTACCTCGACTTTTATAATCTCTTCCTCACTTGGTTTGATCATATGAGCGTTTTGAGTTAAGATATTTCCTTTTCTGATTGCAGCCAAGACCACAACATCGTCAGCAACTACTGAAGGTAGGTTTATCAGATTCCATGTTTCAAATCATTACGGATGATTGAAACGTTATGGTAAATCTTATTTATTCTAAGTGAGTTTTCTTCTCACTTTGATTTTATTTTTGCACCTATTAGGCACTACTGCGGCAACTCCGACCACATTGATTTCCCCGACAACAGAAGGTAAAACCTTATCTTTACTGAGATTATCTGATGTTCTGTATCGGTTGCAAAATGGTTAACAATCTAATTTTGCATTTCCTTCTTGCAGCAGGACCTTGCTCTGGTGTGACTTGTGATTCTCCACCATACTCCACATGCAAAGTACAGGACGACAAACCCACATGTGTATGCGTAGAACCATGTCCTGAGATTCTCAAACCTGTGTACGGGAGTGATGGAAGGGATTACGACAACGAGTGCTTGTTGAAGTTGGCAGCCTGCAAATCCAAGAGCCGTATCCTAATCGCAGGCTTTGGTCGCTACCGTAAGTAAAGGAGTTTTGAATGTTCGCTATACCTCGACTTCTATAATCTCTGCCTCACTTGGTTGGATCATATGAGCGTTTTGAGTTAAGATATTTCCTTTTCTGATTGCAGCCAAGACCGCAACATCGTCAGCAACTACTGAAGGTAGGTTAATCAGATTCCATGTTTTAAATCATTACGGATGATTGAAACGTTATGGGAAGTCGTATTTAATCTAATGGCGTTTTCTTCATTTTTCCACCTATTAGGCACTACTGCGGCAACTCCGACCACATTGATTTCCCCGACAACTGAAGGTAAAACTTTAGCTTTTCCGCGATTACCTGATTTCCTGTATCGGTTGGAAAATGGTTAACAATATAATTTTGCATTTCCTTCTTGCAGCAGGACCTTGCTCTGGTGTGACTTGTGATTCTCCACCATACTCCACATGCAAAGTACAGGACGACAAACCCACATGTGTATGCGTAGAACCATGTCCTGAGATTCTCAAACCTGTGTACGGGAGTGATGGAAAGGATTACGACAACGAGTGCTTGTTGAAGTTGGCAGCCTGCAAATCCAAGAGCCGTATCCTAATCGCAGGCTTTGGTCGTTTCCGTAAGTAAAGGAGTTTTGAATGTTCGCTATACCTCGACTTTTATAATCTCTGCCTCACTTGGTTTGATGATATGAGCGTTTTAAGTTAAGATATTTCCTTTTCTGATTGCAGCCAAGACCACAACATCGTCAGCAACTACTGAAGGTAGGTTAATCAGATTCCATGTTTCAAATCATTACGGATGATTGAAACGTTATGGGAAGTCGTATTTAATCTAATGGCGTTTTCTTCTCACTTTGGTTTTATTTTTCCACCTATTAGGCACTACTGCGGCAACTCCGACCACATTGATTTCCCCGACAACGGAAGGTAAAACTTTAGCTTTACCGCGATTACCTGATTTTCTGTATCGGTTGGAAAATGGTTAACAATATAATTTTGCATTTCCTTCTTGCAGCAGGACCTTGCTCTGGTGTGACTTGTGATTCTCCACCATACTCCACATGCAAAGTACAGGACGACAAACCCACATGTGTATGCGTAGAACCATGTCCTGAGATTCTCAAACCTGTGTACGGGAGTGATGGAAAGGATTACGACAACGAGTGCTTGTTGAAGTTGGCAGCCTGCAAATCCAAGAGCCGTATCCTAATCGCAGGCTTTGGTCGTTACCGTAAGTAAAGGAGTTTTGAATGTTCGCTATACCTCGACTTTTATAATCTCTGCCTCACTTGGTTTGATCATATGAGCGTTTTCAGTTAAGATATTTCCTTTTCTGATTGCAGCCAAGACCACAACATCGTCAGCAACTACTGAAGGTAGGTTTATCAGATTCCATGTTTCAAATCATTACGGATGATTGAAACGTTATGGTAAATCTTATTTAGTCTAAGTGAGTTTTCTTCTCACTTTGATTTTATTTTTGCACCTATTAGGCACTACTGCGGCAACTCCGACCACATTGATTTCCCCAACAACAGAAGGTAAAACCTTAGCTTTACTGAGATTATCTGATCTTCTGTATTAGTTGGAAAATGGTTAACAATCTAATTTTGCATTTCATTCTTGCAGCAGGACCTTGCTCTGGTGTGACTTGTGATTCTCCACCATACTCCACATGCAAAGTACAGGACGACAAACCCACATGTGTATGCGTAGAACCATGTCCTGAGATTCTTAAACCTGTGTACGGGAGTGATGGAAAGGATTACGACAACGAGTGCTTGTTGAAGTTGGCAGCCTGCAAATCCAAGAGCCGTATCCTAATCGCAGGCTTTGGTCGCTACCGTAAGTAAAGGAGTTTTGAATTTTTGCTTTACCTCGACTTTTATAATCTCGGCCTCACTTGGTTCGATGATATGAGCGTTTTGAGTTAAGATATTTCCTTTTCTGATTGCAGCCAAGAGCACAACATCGTCAGCAACTACTGAAGGTAGGTTTATCAGATTCAATGTTTCAAATCATTACGGAAGATTGAAACCTTATGAGAACTCGTATTTAGTCGAAGTGCGTTTTCTTCTCACTTTGATTTTAATTTTGCACCTATTAGGCACTACTGCGGCAACTCCGACCACATTGATTTCCCCGACAACAGAAGGTAAAACCATATCTTTACTGAGATTATCTGATCTTCTGTATTAGTTGGAAAATGGTTAACAATCTAATTTTGCATTTCATTCTTGCAGCAGGACCTTGCTCTGGTGTAACTTGTGATTCTCCACCATACTCCACATGCAAAGTACAGGACGACAAACCCACATGTGTATGCGTAGAACCATGTCCTGAGATTCTCAAACCTGTGTACGGGAGTGATGGAAAGGATTACGACAACGAGTGCTTGTTGAAGTTGTCAGCCTGCAAATCCAAGAGCCGTATCCTAATCGCAGGCTTTGGTCGTTACCGTAAGTAAATTAGTTTTGAATGTTCGCTATACCTCGACTTATATATGCTCTGCCTCACTTGGTTTGATGATATGAGCGTTTTGAGTTAAGATATTTCCTTTTCTGATTGCAGCCAAGACAACAACATCGTCAGCAACTACTGAAGGTAGGTTTATCAGATTCCATGTTTTAAATCATTACGGATGATTGTAACGTTATGGGAAATCGTATTTATTTTAAGTGAGTTTTCTTCTCACTTTGATTTTATTTTTGCACCTATTAGACACTACTGCGGCAACTCCGACCACATTGATTTCCCCGACAACAGAAGTTAAAACTTTAGCTTTATTTATATAATATGGTTCACCAAAAACATATATTTAGCTCTGATATATACATATATTTTATTACTCTTTTAAACTTTTGCCTGTATCAACTGATCAAGTTTTGGAAAGTTTTCAATTATTTGTGCAGACCCTGAGATGCTTTTTCAAATGTATGTATCCTCAGATCCTTGCACAAATGCAGTATGCACTGCCCCTTTTGCCATCTGCTTGGCGGTGGAAAGAGAGGCGATTTGTACCTGTCGCTCCTGCCCTTTGATCAACATACCGGTTTGTGGTTCGGATGGTGCTCAGTACGATAGCGAATGCGCCTTGCAGCAGCAGGCCTGCCAAACCGACACTGATATCACAGTGATCAGCGAAGGACCTTGTCGTAAGTATATTCAAGACGTGAAAACTGTTGTGAACAATTTTGTTTCAAATGCTGTTACCATGTTGACTAATATTTGTAGTTTTATTCTTCACAGGAGTCACCGAAAAGCCTTTATTTTGCCTTCTATAACAGCCTAAATAATATAAAACTAAACCTATCATAAACCTTAAAACATTCACATTGTTCTTGTTAAGCCAAGACATTTAATCTTAAACCTATTTATTTATTTATTTATTTATTTATTTATTTATTTATTTATTTATTTGTTTGTTTATTTATTTATTTATTTATTTTTTACTTAGACAATATGCGCGATGTAAATCTTATTCTTAAACTAAACGCCGCTTCCATGTTTTAGCGACGACTGAGCCACTGACTTCCACTAAAGTGACCACAACTGCAGGTATGTTACAGCGTGAGTTTCAAGGTGGACTTAATAAACTCTGGACAGCCTGGTGACATTCGGTGATTTATGGTTGTGTGCCTCTTAGCTGATCCATGTGCTGGCTTCAACTGCGATTCACCGCCGTTCTCGACATGTAAAGTTCAGGATGACGGCAAACCAGCTTGCGTGTGTCCACCCAAATGCGAGAAAGTCTACGACCCCGTCTATGGATCAGATGGAAAGAACTACGACAATGAGTGCGAGCTTAAACGGGCAGCGTGCACATCCAATAGACGTATCATCTTGGCCGGCAGAGGACGTGTCCGTAAGTAATGTTGTGTTGAAGAGGATAAATTGTGACTCTATCCTTTCTTTGTGATACACAATAACTAATTTGCTCCATTTTCAGCAACCACAACACCACTGCCAACTACAACACCTTTACCAACAACTGAAGGTAGTTTTGATTGCTTCGTTAACGAAAATATATCAGCCAAACTTTTATTTAAGTTCTGCCTTAAACAACACCACAGAAGGAATCTAAATAGCGACCCATATCAATTTTTCATTTCGTTAAAAAAACTTCTGATATAGTTTTTTTTTCTCAGCAACGACTACTGAACTTCCAACAACACCAGGTAGGCAAATCGCTTATTGATATTTATATACACTAGGAGGCGCCTGATTTTAACATTGCATATTTTCCTTGAAATCATATTCTACCTTTTTTTACCAATTACGTTTTATTTTCCTTAAAACAATTATCTGTCATTGAACAGAGAAGGCTGTTGTCAAAACTAACTGTTGCCCTTTAATCAGATCCATGTGCTGGCTTTAGCTGCGATTCACCACCGTTCTCGACATGTAAAGTTCAGGATGACGGCAAACCAGCTTGCGTGTGTCCACCCCAGTGCGAGAAAGTCTACGACCCAGTCTATGGATCAGATGGAAAGAATTACGACAACGAGTGCGAGCTTAAACGGGCAGCGTGCACATCCAATAGACGTATCATTTTGGCCGGCAGAGGACGTGTCCGTAAGTATAAGTATAAAAAAAAACGGATCCTAAATGTGGAAAAATGCTTAAAGTGTTTTTTTCTTAAAAGCAACCACAACTCCAGTGCCAACGACAACGCAAGGTATTGTTTCTGGAAATTATTTTCTAGCTGTTTTACCATTTGGTTTCTATTTCACTATAAAAACACGCTGTCAATGGACATAGATGGCTATGGCAATACTAAATGTCACCCATTTGTTCAGATCCATGCGCTGGCTTTAACTGCGATTCACCGCCGTACTCGACATGCAAAGTTCAGGATAACGGCAAACCAGCTTGCGTGTGTCAATCTGGATGTTCAAAGATTCTTAAGCGCGTGCGCGGATCAGACGGCAAGATCTACGACAATGAGTGTTTGCTGAAACTAGCAGCTTGTACCACCAACAAGCGTATTATTTTGGAGGCCTTCCTGGGACCGCGTAAGTTGTGAACAAGTCAATAAATTACTTTTTGATTTTCTCTTTAATCTTTGTTGTTGTTGTTTTTTTAATACCGTTTTTTTTATCTCTATACCTTCAGCAACCACGCCAACACCTACCACAACGCCAATTCCGAGAACGGAAGGTAGTACTTGTCTCTTTTTATGTTTCTTTAAAATCATTTTTAGGCTAGGTTCCAACTATAGGTCGATGTTTTTTCAAAAGAATGTTGTTCACGTTGTTATTTATAATTTTTTAATCAAAATACTATAATTTGTTTACGCGTGATATTAAATAAGGTGCGAAAGTGAGATTTAGATAAATTGCATACGGTCTATTGACTTTTATTGACCCATTACCACGTAACAAAAGCACGCTTTTTATAATATTTTTAATATTGGGACACCAGGCCTTCTTTGATTTTTTAGAACTATTCTGAGATTTGACATACATTTCCCCCTTCCTAGAAAGGTGTATCATTCTTTGCGGTTTTGCGAATCAAAACTATATCTTTAATGAAACACGAAAATAGATCAAATAAGATACTCTGTGCTGATTGAAGACATCTTGCCCTGATTTTATTTCGCGGCTATTGTTCCGTATTTTATTTTTCAAAGATATATTTTGTTGGAGCATCATAATTTTAATGAGATTAACGTCAGTTTGCTCATCAATTCGCACAGCTTCCCCGTTATGTTTATTTTACATACCTGAGAAATATTGTTTTATTGATTATATATAGTTTCAAATCCATCACGCATCTCGTGTGAGCGTATCGTGATTAGTTGTAGGCCTTTGTCGTGTCCGGTATTTAGGATTCGGTGCAATACCTTTTTAACGAAGCTTATAAATGCTGAAATGATTATGTTCCTTTATTTAATCCCTGTGCTCAAGGTGATTCAGCAGTAATTGCTGTTTCTATTAATTAAGCTTGAGGTACTAACATCCCTATTCCTTGCAGTGACCCGCCCCTCTACACCAACTACAGGAGGTTAGTTGTAACTTCCTTTTCTTTTCCTCAAATATGATTATCTAACACAGCCCTTTTTTTTTTTTGCTTTTTTTGTACACATCGGCACGAGTATAGTTACGCCTTTTGCCGTTGTATAGTATACCCATATTTTTGGTACAAACGTAATCATGCCTTTACCGGGCCTGTTTGTCGGCTATACATTTAATAAACTAACATAGTTGTGCTCTTTCCCCTTATTTAGCGTACCCATGTGTCGGCTATCTGTGCACATGGCCGCCTTACTCTACCTGTCGGGTGAGTGATGGTAAGCCAAGCTGCGTGTGTCCTCCTGGTTGCCCTAAGATCTTGCGACATGTCTGTGGCTCCGATGGCACAACCTACGACAATAGCTGCTTGCTAAGGCTGACTGCTTGTCAACAGAAGAAACGAATAAGAGTCAGGGGCTTTGGACATTGTCGTGAGTACCAATTTTTTTTTTTAACGCAAGTGTATATAGATTGGTATAAATAACTACGTGTCATCTACTGTTTTGGTTACCTCTTCTGTTTCTTTCCTCTCCCATCTGCTATAGGTAAACCTTTTTATCCATTTCCTCGATCTTTCGTGGATTCCTGTGATTAACAACTTTAAGTTTCACTACCAATATTTCAGGGTATGAGTAAGCCTGAACTATAAAGGGACTTGAAAACAGCACCCAGCATTGCTGTCAAAGTTTCTTGTTGACCACAAGACAAAGGAAATGCTTACAGCTTCATAAAACATACTTTAAAAACAGTGTAAAATCAGTGCATCGCGCGACTCATTTCGCGTAGGCTTGATGCATTTAGCTTTTTAATGAATTTTTCCCTTGGGCCACCCAAAGGGTCGGAACACGAAGATTATTTCTGAGAGAAATCAAAACCAAGAAGCTTGTTTACAGTACGTCTATCCTCCCATGTTTGACTGTCGTTGTGTCCAAGAAGTCTATATTATGATATATCTTACAAAAGTTTGATTGATTTTGTAGTATTAGCGTTTGTCATACACTCACGAAATTCGGAGTCTCGGAATGTTTCTATTAGAACCTGAAATTCTACTGTTACCTCATTTCCAGCATCCACACCGAAGCCCAGTGTTACTCCAAGCCCAACAGGTAGGAACTCCGTACCACGAAGAATCATCATAAGATCATCATTCCCGAAATAGTGCAGTCATTATTAGAGTACCTTTAAGTCGAACTTATTGCAGTAAATTCTGCACTGTTAATATAGAGACCTGTAAATACCAACACTAATTCATTACCTGCATACGAATGTCTACTTGTAGTGGACCCTTGCTCTGGTTATCAGTGCAAGTCACCGCCCTTCTCGACTTGCCGGGCTCAAGATGGCAAGCCCGTGTGTGTCTGCCCGCCTGGCTGTCCGTCTGAAGTGAAGCCCGTTTGTGGAACTGATGGCGTCACGTACGATAATCTGTGCTCCCTGAGACTCAAGGCGTGTACAGACAACACCAGGACGCGGTTCAAAGCCTTCGGAGAATGTGGTTAGCGCCCGCCGAAAGGCCGTATTTCTCATCCATCAAATACTCCTAATATTTAGTTCAACTTCTCTGATTTTCCATACGATATTGAATACCACGGTCACTATCCGTTATGTGTCTCTACTCTGTAGCTTTGTGCCATCAGTAAGGTTTAGTGCGCCCACGATTCGCAGAACTACATAATCTTGTTCTTCTGCTTTAGGTAGAACTACCGTTCCTCCGGTATCCACAAGCAGCCCGACCCCTACCCCACAAGGTAAAAGACATATGCTCATAAAACTCAACACAAAGATACATGTAAGAGAACAACCAATATTGTATTCCTCGCTACAGATCCGTGCACTGGCTTCAACTGCGACACACCGCCGTACTCAACATGTAAAGTTCAGGATGACGGCAAACCAGCTTGCGTGTGTCCTTCTAAATGTCCCGAGATTCTTAAGCGCGTGCGTGGATCAGACGGCAAGATCTACGACAATGAGTGTTTGCTGAAACAGGCAGCTTGTACCACCAACAAGCGTATAATTATGGAGGCCTTCTTGGGACCACGTAAGCTGAATAAGTCAACAGTTTATATAATCTATACATTTAAATTCTTATTAGAAGCAAAATGTTTCTTAAAAAAGCTAACGTTATACGTACCTATGATCTATTTATGCAGCCACCACGCCACCCCCTATAACGACGGCAATTCCGACAACGAAAGGTAATTTGAAACAGTATCTAAATCGTGTAATGGCTATGCAAAATAAAGATCGGATCTGTAATAAAATATTCTGAAAACGTATTTTTTAAAGCAACCGCAACTCCAGTACCAACCACAACTTCTCTGCCATCGACAACCCAAGTACCGACGACGCAAGGTAGTTCCTTGAAATGATAGTCTTGTTATTTTGCCACTTGGTTCTTATTTTCCTGTAATAAATACCCTCTCGTTATTAAACAGAAAAGGCTATGACAAAACTAAATATTACCCGTTTGATCAGATCCATGTGCTGGCTTCAACTGTGATTCACCACCGTACTCGACATGTAAAGTTCAGGATGACGACAAACCAGCTTGCGTGTGTCCACCCAAATGCGAGAAAGTCTACGACCCAGTCTATGGATCAGATGGAAAGAACTACGACAACGAGTGCGAGCTTAAACGGGCAGCGTGCACATCCAATAGACGTATCATTTTGGCCGGCAGAGGACGTGTCCGTAAGTATTACTATAAAAAAAAATCTGATCTAAAATATGGATAGGTGATAGAAACGTTTTTCTCTTTATAGCAACTACATCACCACCCACCACAACACCCGTGCCGACAAGTCCTGGTAAATCCTTCTTCTTTCACTTTGTTGTTGGAAGGTTGTGGTATAGCAATACCGATGGCAATATTGATGTTATTGAGATGTTATACTTTATAGATGATCCATGTGCTGGCTTCAACTGCGATTCACCACCGTACTCGACATGTAAAGTTCAGGATGACGACAAACCAGCTTGCGTGTGTCCACCCAAATGCGAGAAAGTCTACGACCCAGTCTATGGATCAGATGGAAAGAACTACGACAACGAGTGCGAGCTTAAACGGGCAGCGTGCACATCCAATAGACGTATCATTTTGGCCGGCAGAGGACGTGTCCGTAAGTATTACTATAAAAAAAAATCTGATCTAAAATATGGATAGGTGATAGAAACGTTTTTCTCTTTATAGCAACTACATCACCACCCACCACAACACCCGTGCCGACAAGTCCTGGTAAATCCTTCTTCTTTCACTTTGTTGTTGGAAGGTTGTGGTATAGCAATACCGATGGCAATATTGATGTTATTGAGATGTTATACTTTATAGATGATCCATGTGCTGGCTTCAACTGCGATTCACCACCGTACTCGACCTGTAAAGTTCAGGATGACGACAAACCAGCTTGCGTGTGTCAATCTGGATGTTCAAAGATTCTTAAGCGCGTGCGCGGATCAGACGGCAAGATCTACGACAATGAGTGTTTGCTGAAACTAGCAGCTTGTACCACCAACAAGCGAATTATTTTGGAGGCCTTCCTGGGACCGCGTAAGCTGAATAAGTCGACGGTTTATATAGTTTATAACTTGATATATATCGAGTTCGAGTTTTCTATGAGTCAATAGTCATTACCCCGTACCTCACACTACCTTCAAAAAAGTTACGATTTTAATAATTCTCAGTAATAAATACTCAATATCTATATATATATATATATAATGCGTGTATACAAGCCTGTTTCGTGGTTGCCCACTCATCAGGAGATTTATGATAAATTTATGATTTATAATAAATTTATAATATATATATATATATATATATATTTAGTATAAATCCATTCACATACTATAACGAATCTCGAAATATGTTGCTATATATTAAAAATTCCTTTACCATTGTTGTATTTCTGCAGCAACCACTCCGCCATCTACAACAACACCAGTTCCAACAACAAAAGGTAGTTTATCAGATTGCAGAGATTGCAGTTTGTGTAGAATCCGAATCTATCGGCTTGGAATTTTAATACATTAAAAGCCCGTTTGCTCAATTTCCTCAAGGGGAATTTCTTTGACTCGGATGTTAGCTCAAGTTAAAGGGTCACTCACTTGCACCTTGTGTTATAAAATCACGCGAAATAATCAAAATATCTATCCAGATTTATTTAATAACCTTAAATCTGTCTGACAAATATAATAATGTGGTTTGAACGCCTCACATCAATTAGATGGAAATGGATTCTATGAAAATAGTAATATTAGGTTTCGGAAGAGGCTGTACATTTACTCAAACCTTGAAATTGCATTAATACATAAATAAACCAAAAAGATTGTTTGCATACAAACCCTTTTTTGGTTCATTTCTAATTATTACACTTGGGAAGATTACACGTAATCATGAAGATTTTACGTCGTTGTTTTGTTACACACATTTTTATATTTTATTACTCTGTCTTAGAATAAGCGTGCGAGTGCCCGTAATGGGAATATGGTAAGGGTATTAAGAATTTGAATATGACATTTTCTGATGTCTTTTTGTTTTCCAGATCTTTGTGAGGGAGTTGAATGCGACGCACCTTATGCCACTTGTGTGAGCGTAGACGGGACCCCGACATGCGTCTGCCCGCGAAGGTGTCCCAAGAAGCTTATGCCAGTGTGCGGCTCCGATGGCAAAACATACAACAATGAGTGTCTAATGCGAGCTGCCTCTTGCAAAGCCAATAAAAATATCACCGTATCTAGCTACTTCCCTTGTCGTGAGTATAAACAGTGATAGCTCTACTAAGCGCTAACCCTCGGACCGTGAAAAGTTGTCGCTTTATAGGGGTTTGACTTTACACCTATATCAAACTGTTTTCAAAGTCATTGATAATAACAACTACGATTTTTCTTTTTTTTAGCGGAGACAGTTCCTCCAATCACTACTACTTCTCCGCCATCGCAAGGTAAAATAAAGCAATCTTAAAGCAATATTCAATTTACTCAACCAATTATAATGTATTCTTAAGAACATACTACCAAATTTTTCACAAACGGATCATTGGGATTCATAAAGATTTACGTTTGACCTAATCAAATGTGTTTTTTAGTGAAATGTAAAGGGATTGTTGATGTCGCTTTCTTGGTCGACTCGTCTGGTAGCATCGGACGCAGAAACTGGGTCAAGATGAAGGCCTTTGTGAATAGTGTCATCAAGGAATTCACTGTTGGACCCGATGGAAATCACATGGCCGCCGTCGTATACAGCACAGGGGCAGAAGTAGCATTCGACTTTAACTCTTTGCAAGGTTCACAAATTACTGTAGAGGGCTATAAGACATTTGTGGACCGCATGCGACACCAGCGAGGATACACATTTATTGACAAGGCGCTCGCTTTAGCAAACGAGCAGGTCTTCACTACCGCTAAAGGAATGAGAACCAATGTTGCGAAGGTGAATCAGTGGATTTGATATCCATCTCATACATTATTCGATGTATCTTCCTTATTATAATTTTTATACATTGAATGCATTTTACATTTACAGGTTGCAATTGTTATAACTGACGGCATCCAAACCAAAGATCAAGGTCCCTTCACCCAGCTTGATAGAGCTGCTCAACCCATCAAGGAGAAGGGAGTGAATATCTACGCTCTTGGAATCGGCACAGATCTGGACTTGCCAGACTTGAAGCGCATGGCTAGCTCTGCTGACAACGTGCTCACGGCTGAATCCTTTGACGACTTGTTGATTGTGATTGATGAGATCAAATCCAAGATCTGCCTCCAAGGTAATTCCTTTTTTTTTTCGTTTTTGTAAGCCCTACTCAACTGCAATAGATCTTGCTTTGAATTTTTTTTCGTGGATCTCTGTTTGCTCGAACTAAATGTATTCTAAAATGTTTGCAGTCCCTGTTGGAACACTCCCACCAACAACGTTAACAGCCCCGACGACAACCCAAGCACCAACAACAGGTGAGGTCTTGGGAATCCAGCGATCACAGGATAATTTCAAGTTTTGGCGAAATCTGATTGCTCATCTTTTTATTCTGCGTTGTAGCTGATCCATGTGCTGGCTTCAACTGCGATTCACCACCGTACTCGACATGTGAAGTTCAGGATGACGGCAAACCAGCTTGCGTGTGTCCACCCAAATGCGAGAAAGTCTACGACCCCGTCTATGGATCAGATGGAAAGAATTACGACAACGAGTGCGAGCTTAAACGGGCAGCTTGCACAACCAACAAACGTATTATCTTGGCCGGCAGAGGACGTGTCCGTAAGTAATGTTCTTATATGTGTTGAAAGGATAAATTGTGACTTTATCCTTTCTTTGTGATGCACAATAACTAATTTGCTCCATTTTCAGCAACCACAAAATCACTGCCAACTACAACACCTCTACCAACAACTGAAGGTAGTTTTGATTGCTTCGTTAACGAAAATATATCAGCCAAACTTTTATTTAAGTTCTGCCTTAAACAACACCACAGAATTGATCAAAATAGCGACCCATATCAATTTTTCATTTCGTTAAAAAAAACTTCTGATATAGGTTTTTTTTCTCAGCAACGACTACTGAACTTCCAACAACACCAGGTAGGCAAATCGCTTATTGATATTTATATACACTAGGAGGCGCCTGATTTCAACATTGCATATTTTCCTTGAAATCATATTCTACCTTTTTTACCAATTACGTTATATTTTCCTTAAAAAAATTATCTGTCATTGTACAGAGAAGGCTGTTGTCAAAACTAACTGTTGCCCTTTAATCAGATCCATGTGCTGGCTTTAGCTGCGATTCACCACCGTACTCGACATGTAAAGTTCAGGATGACGGCAAACCATCTTGCGTGTGTCCACCCAAATGCGAGAAAGTCTACGACCCTGTCTATGGATCAGATGGAAAGAATTACGACAACGAGTGCGAGCTTAAACGGGCAGCTTGCACAACCAACAAACGTATTATCTTGGCCGGCAGAGGACGTGTCCGTAAGTAATGTTCTTATATGTTTTGAAGAGGATAAATTGTGACTTTATCCTTTCTTTGTGATGCACAATAACTAATTTGCTCCATTTTTAGCAACCACAAAATCACTGCCAACTACAACACCTCTACCAACTGAAGGTAGTTTTGATTGCTTCGTTAACGAAAATATATCAGCCAAACTTTTATTTAAGTTCTGCCTTAAACAACACCACAGAAGGGATCAAAATAGCGACCCATATCAATTTTTCATTTCGTTAAAAAAAAACTTCTGATATAGGTTTTTTTTTTCTCAGCAACGACTACTGAACTTCCAACAACACCAGGTAGGCAAATCGCTTATTGATATTTATATACATTAGGAGGCGCCTGATTTCAACATTGCATATTTTCCTTGAAATCATATTCTACCTTTTTTACCAATTACGTTATATTTTCCTTAAAAAAATTATCTGTCATTGTACAGAGAAGGCTGTTGTCAAAACTAACTGTTGCCCTTTAATCAGATCCATGTGCTGGCTTTAGCTGCGATTCACCACCGTACTCGACATGTAAAGTTCAGGATGACGGCAAACCATCTTGCGTGTGTCCACCCAAATGCGAGAAAGTCTACGACCCTGTCTATGGATCAGATGGAAAGAATTACGACAACGAGTGCGAGCTTAAACGGGCAGCTTGCACAACCAACAAACGCATTATCTTGGCCGGCAGTAAGTAGAGTTCCTATATATGTTTATTACATGATTGACACATTTTGCATTGTTCTTGAAAGTCCTTTATTTCACTAGAATACCTATGAAAAATTTCAATCTTAAAGAACGGGGAAGGCTTGATGTATCAGCAGGAAAAAAGGGGCTTTGATATGAGCTCGTTAAATATGAATGCAGTTAATAGAATACTTATGAGGAGGAGTAGGTTTAAAGTAGATATTAACCGTGAATACTAATAAAGGACCATCATATTAAACCTTGAGTAGAAATGAGCAAAAATACCACTTTTTCGCCGCAGATTTACAGTATGATTACAAGAACGATTGAATATTAATAATGCATCGATTTAGTTGTCAGGAAAGCAAAATTTGTATTTGTAACCCTCGATATTTAACAATAAGTTCAGCCAAAATTAAATTTGTAATTTTGGAAAATTATTCCACCGGCAGAGTTAGGCTGTGGTGTGTCTATCTGAGGCGTCTACTCACTCGTTCCGCTTGTTTATTGTCGTCGACAATGACAGATCTTGAAAATTGATATTTGGCGTAATAAAAATAAGTCGCTCTTCTTCGCTGTCAGTGAGCTCCATTCTCGCAGCGTGCTCACACTGAAACTCCAAGTTACGAAAATTTTGCAATTCAACTCCACCTTTGAGAATGTAGTCCGTGTATGGGGCAGCCTTTCTCCGTCTAAATGTTCATTTTGATTATGTACAGTATTAATCTAATGCGCTTTTCAAATTTGTGCAATCAACCCCCTTCTCACCTGGGTTTTCTTGCAGGTCGATAATAACCTGAACCTTGATTGTTTTTTTTTTCCAAAAAAAAGTTAACTATTATTGCATTTTTCCCCAGTCTTCTTTCTTTAAAATTGTTATTTACTAGGTATAGATCATGTAATAAGTTAGTTAAATACCTCGGACGCCGGACGTTCGCGGTATAACAGCCTTTGGGCTGCGCTGTTATGCTGTTATCCGGCGGACTGCCTCCTTCCTCGGTATTTAACCCGATAAAATGTGACTTTATCATTTCTGTGCCATTCATAATCACTATTTCATTCCATTTTCAGCAACCACAACACCACTGCCAACTACAACACCTCTACCAACAACTGCAGGTAGTTTTTGATTGCCCTTCAATAGCGAAAATATATCAGCCTAACTCTTGTTTGAGTTCTGCCTTAAACAAAACCACAGAAGCAATCAAACTCAGGACCGATGTAAAATTTTAATTTCGTTAAAAAAACTTTTGACATAAGTGTGTTTTTTTTTTCAGCAACGACTGTTGCACTTCCAACAACACCAGGTAGGCAAATCGCTTATTGATATCTATATACACTAGGAGGCGCTTGATTTTAACATTGCATATTTTTGTTATTATTTTACAGTTGAGTGCAAGGGAATCGTTGATTTGGCGTTTTTGGTAGACTCCTCTGGTAGTATCGGACGCAGAAACTGGGTCAAGATGAAGGCCTTTGTGAATAGTGTCATCAAGGAGTTCACTGTTGGACCCGATGGAAATCACATGGCCGCCGTCGTATACAGCACAGGGGCAGAAGTAGCATTCGACTTTAACTCTTTGCAAGGTTCACAAATTACTGTAGAGGGCTATAAGACATTTGTGGACCGCATGCGACACCAGCGAGGATACACATTTATTGACAAGGCGCTCGCTTTAGCAAACGAGCAGGTCTTCACTACCGCTAGGGGAATGAGAACCAATGTTGCGAAGGTGAATCAGTGGGTTTGATATCCATCTCATACATTATTCGATGTATCTTCCTTATTATAATTTTTATACATTGAATGCATTGTACATTTACAGGTTGCAATTGTTATAACTGACGGCATCCAAACCAAAGATCAAGGTCCCTTCACCCAGCTTGATAGAGCTGCTCAACCCATCAAGGAGAAGGGAGTGAATATCTACGCTCTTGGAATCGGCACAAATCTGGACTTGCCCGACTTGAAGCGCATGGCTAGCTCTGCTGATAACGTGCTCACGGCTGAATCCTTTGACGACTTGTTGATTGTGATTGATGAGATCAAATCCAAGATCTGCCTCCAAGGTAATTCCTTTTTTTTTTTCCGTTTTTGTAAGCCCTACTTAACTGCAATAGATCTTGCTTTGAATTTGTTTTTTCGTGGATCTCTGTTTGCTCGAACTAAATGTATTCTAAAATGTTTGCAGTCCCTGTTGGAACACTCCCACCAACAACGTTAGCAGCCCCGACGACAACCCAAGCACCAACAACAGGTGAGGTCTTGGGAATCCAGCGATCACAGGATAATTTCAAGTTTTGGCGAAATCTGATTGCTCATCTTTTTATTCTGCGTTGTAGCTGATCCATGTGCTGGCTTCAACTGCGATTCACCACCGTACTCGACATGTGAAGTTCAGGATGACGGCAAACCAGCTTGCGTGTGTCCACCCAAATGCGAGAAAGTCTACGACCCCGTCTATGGATCAGATGGAAAGAATTACGACAACGAGTGCGAGCTTAAACGGGCAGCTTGCACAACCAACAAACGTATTATCTTGGCCGACAGAGGACGTGTCCGTAAGTAATGTTCTTATATGTTTTGAAGAGGATAAATTGTGACTTTATCCTTTCTTTGTGATGCACAATAACTAATTTGCTCCATTTTTAGCAACCACAAAATCACTGCCAACTACAACACCTCTACCAACAACTGAAGGTAGTTTTGATTGCTTCGTTAACGAAAATATATCAGCCAAACTTTTATTTAAGTTCTGCCTTAAACAACACCACAGAAGGGATCAAAATAGCGACCCATATCAATTTTTCATTTCGTTAAAAAAAAACTTCTGATATAGGTTTTTTTTTTCTCAGCAACGACTACTGAACTTCCAACAACACCAGGTAGGCAAATCGCTTATTGATATTTATATACATTAGGAGGCGCCTGATTTCAACATTGCATATTTTCCTTGAAATCATATTCTACCTTTTTTACCAATTACGTTATATTTTCCTTAAAAAAATTATCTGTCATTGTACAGAGAAGGCTGTTGTCAAAACTAACTGTTGCCCTTTAATCAGATCCATGTGCTGGCTTTAGCTGCGATTCACCACCGTACTCGACATGTAAAGTTCAGGATGACGGCAAACCATCTTGCGTGTGTCCACCCAAATGCGAGAAAGTCTACGACCCTGTCTATGGATCAGATGGAAAGAATTACGACAACGAGTGCGAGCTTAAACGGGCAGCTTGCACAACCAACAAACGCATTATCTTGGCCGGCAGAGGACGTGTTCGTAAGTAGAGTTCCTATATATGTTTATTACATGATTGACACATTTTGCATTGTTCTTGAAAGTCCTTTATTTCACTAGAATACCTATGAAAAATTTCAATCTTAAAGAACGGGGAAGGCTTGATGTATCAGCAGGAAAAAAGGGGCTTTGATATGAGCTCGTTAAATATGAATGCAGTTAATAGAATACTTATGAGGAGGAGTAGGTTTAAAGTAGATATTAACCGTGAATACTTATAAAGGACCATCATATTAAACCTTGAGTAGAAATGAGCAAAAATACCACTTTTTCGCCGCAGATTTACAGTATGATTACAAGAACGATTGAATATTAATAATGCATCGATTTAGTTGTCAGGAAAGCAAAATTTGTATTTGTAACCCTCGATATTTAACAATAAGTTCAGCCAAAATTAAATTTGTAATTTTGGAAAATTATTCCACCGGCAGAGTTAGGCTGTGGTGTGTCTATCTGAGGCGTCTACTCACTCGTTCCGCTTGTTTATTGTCGTCGACAATGACAGATCTTGAAAATTGATATTTGGCGTAATAAAAATAAGTCGCTCTTCTTCGCTGTCAGTGAGCTCCATTCTCGCAGCGTGCTCACACTGAAACTCCAAGTTACGAAAATTTTGCAATTCAACTCCACCTTTGAGAATGTAGTCCGTGTATGGGGCAGCCTTTCTCCGTCTAAATGTTCATTTTGATTATGTACAGTATTAATCTAATGCGCTTTTCAAATTTGTGCAATCAACCCCCTTCTCACCTGGGTTTTCTTGCAGGTCGATAATAACCTGAACCTTGATTGTTTTTTTTTTTTTCCAAAAAAAAGTTAACTATTTTTGCATTTTTCCCCAGTCTTCTTTCTTTAAAATTGTTATTTACTAGGTATAGATCATGTAATAAGTTAGTTAAATACCTCGGACGCCGGACGTTCGCGGTATAACAGCCTTTGGGCTGCGCTGTTATGCTGTTATCCGGCGGACTGCCTCCTTCCTCGGTATTTAACCCGATAAAATGTGACTTTATCATTTCTGTGCCATTCATAATCACTATTTCATTCCATTTTCAGCAACCACAACACCACTGCCAACTACAACACCTCTACCAACAACTGCAGGTAGTTTTTGATTGCCCTTCAATAGCGAAAATATATCAGCCTAACTCTTGTTTGAGTTCTGCCTTAAACAAAACCACAGAAGCAATCAAACTCAGGACCGATGTAAAATTTTAATTTCGTTAAAAAAACTTTTGACATAAGTGTGTTTTTTTTTTTCAGCAACGACTGTTGCACTTCCAACAACACCAGGTAGGCAAATCGCTTATTGATATCTATATACACTAGGAGGCGCTTGATTTTAACATTGCATATTTTTGTTATTATTTTACAGTTGAGTGCAAGGGAATCGTTGATTTGGCGTTTTTGGTAGACTCCTCTGGTAGTATCGGACGCAGAAACTGGGTCAAGATGAAGGCCTTTGTGAATAGTGTCATCAAGGAGTTCACTGTTGGACCCGATGGAAATCACATGGCCGCCGTCGTATACAGCACAGGGGCAGAAGTAGCATTCGACTTTAACTCTTTGCAAGGTTCACAAATTACTGTAGAGGGCTATAAGACATTTGTGGACCGCATGCGACACCAGCGAGGATACACATTTATTGACAAGGCGCTCGCTTTAGCAAACGAGCAGGTCTTCACTACCGCTAAAGGAATGAGAACCAATGTTGCGAAGGTGAATCAGTGGATTTGATATCCATCTCATACATTATTCGATGTATCTTCCTTATTATAATTTTTATACATTGAATGCATTGTACATTTACAGGTTGCAATTGTTATAACTGACGGCATCCAAACCAAAGATCAAGGTCCCTTCACCCAGCTTGATAGAGCTGCTCAACCCATCAAGGAGAAGGGAGTGAATATCTACGCTCTTGGAATCGGCACAAATCTGGACTTGCCCGACTTGAAGCGCATGGCTAGCTCTGCTGATAACGTGCTCACGGCTGAATCCTTTGACGACTTGTTGATTGTGATTGATGAGATCAAATCCAAGATCTGCCTCCAAGGTAATTCCTTTTTTTTCTGTTTTTGTAAGCCCTACTTAACTGCAATAGATCTTGCTTTGAATTTGTTTTTTCGTGGATCTCTGTTTGCTCGAACTAAATGTATTCTAAAATGTTTGCAGTCCCTGTTGGAACACTCCCACCAACAACGTTAGCAGCCCCGACGACAACCCAAGCACCAACAACAGGTGAGGTCTTGGGAATCCAGCGATCACAGGATAATTTCAAGTTTTGGCGAAATCTGATTGCTCATCTTTTTATTCTGCGTTGTAGCTGATCCATGTGCTGGCTTCAACTGCGATTCACCACCGTACTCGACATGTAAAGTTCAGGATGACGGCAAACCAGCTTGCGTGTGTCCACCCAAATGCGAGAAAGTCTACGACCCCGTCTATGGATCAGATGGAAAGAATTACGACAACGAGTGCGAGCTTAAACGGGCAGCTTGCACAACCAACAAACGTATTATCTTGGCCGGCAGAGGACGTGTCCGTAAGTAATGTTCTTATATGTTTTGAAGAGGATAAATTGTGACTTTATCCTTTCTTTGTGATGCACAATAACTAATTTGCTCCATTTTCAGCAACCACAACACCACTGCCAACTACAACACCTCCACCAACAACTGAAGGTAGTTTTGATTGCTTCGTTAACGAAAATATATCAGCCAAACTTTTATTTAAGTTCTGCCTTAAACAACACCACAGAAGGAATCAAAATAGCGACCCATATCAATTTTTCATCTCGTTAAAAAAACTTCTGATATAGGTTTTTTTTTCTCAGCAACGACTACTGAACTTCCAACAACACCAGGTAGGCAAATCGCTTATTGATATTTATATACACTAGAAGGCGCTTGATTTTAACGTTGCATATTTTCCTTGAAATCATATTCTACTTTTTTTACCAATTGCGTTTTATTTTCCTTAAAAAAATTATCTGTCATTGAACAGAGAAGGCTGTCGTCAAAACTAACTGTTGCCCTTTAATCAGATCCATGTGCTGGCTTTAGCTGCGATTCACCACCGTACTCGACATGTAAAGTTCAGGATGACGGCAAACCAGCTTGCGTGTGTCCACCCAAATGCGAGAAAGTCTACGACCCCGTCTATGGATCAGATGGAAAGAATTACGACAACGAGTGCGAGCTTAAACGGGCAGCTTGCACAACCAACAAACGCATTATCTTGGCCGGCAGAGGACGTGTCCGTAAGTAGAGTTCCTATATATGTTTCTTACATGATTGACACATTTTGCATTGTTCTTGAAAGTCCTTTATTTCACTAGAATACCTATGAAAAATTTCAATCTTAAAGAACGGGGAAGGCTTGGTGTATCAGCAGGAAAAAAGGGGCTTTGATATGAGCTCATTAAATATGAATGAAGTTAATAGAATACTAATGAGGAGGAGTAGGTTTAAAGTAGATATTAACCGTGAATACTAATAAAGGACCATCATATTAAACCTTGAGTAGAAATGAGCAGAACTACCACTTTTTCGCCGCAGATTTACAGTATGATTACAAGAACGATTGAATATTAATAATGCATCGATTTAGTTGTCCGGAAAACAAAATTTGTATTTGTAACCCTCGAAAATTAACAAAAAGTTCAGCCAAAATTAAATTTGCAATTTTGGAAAATTATTCCACCAGCAGAGTTAGGCTGTGGTGTGGCTATCTGAGGCGTCTACTCACTCGTTCCGCTTGTTCATTGTCGTCGACAATGACAGATCTTGAAAATTGATATTTGGCGTAATACAAATAAGTCGCTCTTCTTCGCTGTCAGTGAGCTCCATTCTCGCAGCGTGCTCACACTGAAACTCCAAGTTACGAAAATTTTGCAATTCAACTCAACCTTTGAGAATGTAGTCCGTGTATGGGGCAGCCTTTCTCTGTCTAAATGTTAATTTTGATTGTGTACAGTATTCATCTAATGTGCTTTTCAAATTTGTGCAATCAACCCCCTACTCTCCTGGGTTTTCTTGCAGGTCGATAATAACCTGAACCTTGTTTGTTTTTTTCCCAAAAAAAGTTAACTATTATTGCATTTTGTCTTTTTTCCCCAGTCTTTTTTCTTTAAATTGTTATTTACTAAGTATAGATCATGTAATAAGTTAGTTAAATACCTCGAACGTCGGACGTTCGCGGTATAACAGCCTTTGGGCTGCGCCGTTAGGCTGTTATCCGGCGAACTGCCTCCTTGCTCGGTATTTAACCCTTACTTAAGAAGATAAAATGTGACTTTATCATTTCTGTGCCATTCATAATCACTATTTCATTCCATTTTCAGCAACCACAACACCACTGCCAACTACAACACCTCTACCAACAACTGCAGGTAGTTTTTGATTGCCCTTCAATAGCGAAAATATATCAGCCTAACTCTTGTTTGAGTTCTGCCTTAAACAAAACCACAGAAGCAATTAAAATCAGGACCGATGTAAATTTTTAATTTCGTTAAAAAAAAACTTTTGACATAAGTGTGTTTTTTTTTTCAGCAACGACTGTTGCACTTCCAACAACACCAGGTACGCAAATCGCTTATTGATATCTATATACACTAGGAGGCGCTTGATTTTAACATTCCATATTTTTGTTATTATTTAACAGTTGAGTGCAAGGGAATCGTTGATTTGGCGTTTTTGGTAGACTCCTCTGGTAGTATCGGACGCAGAAACTGGGTCAAGATGAAGGCCTTTGTGAATAGTGTCATCAAGGAGTTCACTGTTGGACCCGATGGAAATCACATGGCCGCCGTCGTATACAGCACAGAGGCAGAAGTAGCATTCGACTTTAACTCTTTGCAAGGTTCACAAATTACTGTAGAGGGCTATAAGACATTTGTGGACCGCATGCGACACCAGCGAGGATACACATTTATTGACAAGGCGCTCGCTTTAGCAAACGAGCAGGTCTTCACTACCGCTAAAGGAATGAGAACCAATGTTGCGAAGGTGAATCAGTGGATTTGATATCCATCTCATACATTATTCGATGTATCTTCCTTATTATAATTTTTATACATTGAATGCATTGTACATTTACAGGTTGCAGTTGTTATAACTGACGGCATCCAAACCAAAGATCAAGGTCCCTTCACCCAGCTTGACAGAGCTTCTCAACCCATCAAGGAGAAGGGTGTGAATATCTACGCTCTTGGAATCGGCACAGATCTTGACTTGCCCGACTTGAAGCGCATGGCTAGCTCTGCTGACAACGTGCTCACGGCTAAATCCTTTGACGATTTGCTGATTGTTATTGATGAGATCAAGTCAAAGGTTTGCCTCGATGGTAAGTGCTTCTTTCTGAAATATTTTATTGGACTTGTCTTTAAGCCATTTCTAGTATGAATTTTAACAGCACAGATTTATGTTCTTATCTACATGCAAAACAAAAATATGCCATAATGAAGATTATGTTAAGCATCATCAGTCCGGTTTATGTTTTTCTTATGTCTACCCCTGTATCTTATTATGATTGCTGTTTGCATATTTAGTACCAGTGGGGACATTACCGCCATTACCAACGACCACACAAATATTGCCGACGACACCAGGTATGAAGAATCAATGGCACACGCTTCCCTCTTTTTCATCTTGCGATATTATTCTTGATTAATCTTAGAGTCCTATACAAGCCCTTTGCACTTAAATTGTTTTGAGTTATCAAAATTTGATTTTGTTGGATTGAAAGCCTTTTGAAGCCATCTGAAGCAATCCACATTTTTTTAACGTAGCTAATCTGTCCTCGTTTAGGATATTTAATGTTTGAGAAGAGATGAATTGTTTGATTGATTGACGTATTTTCGCTTTTAGCAAAATGCGATGGGGTCGTAGACTTGAGTTTCATTGTCGACTCTTCTGGCAGTATTGGGCGAAGAAACTGGGACAAGATGAAAGCATTCTTGAAGGACTTTGTAAGAGCCTTCAATGTCGGACCTGATAAGAATCACGTGGCTGCAATTGCATACAGCACAGATGCAGAGGTGGTGTTCGACTTTAACCGTCTAAAAGGTTCCAGCGTGACTGTGTCGGCGTACGAATCTCTTCTCGATGGCATGCCACATCAAAAGGGTTTAACGTATATTGACAAAGCCTTGCTTCTAGCAGATTCAAGTATATTTAGGACTGCTGCCGGCATGCGTCCAAATGCGGTCAAGGTAATAATTTCACCAACGTGATCACCATAATCATTTTAACTAACCGTTAAAATCATTTTACCTTATAAGAGTGAAACGCTATTTTGTATTGAGAATGTCAGTGACCGACGGAATCAATAATAACGAAGTATCGCCATGTTACCGCTTTGCTTGATAATTGCTGTACCCTTCTAAAGACCTTATGTTTCTACTTTAGTTCGCAATCGTACTGACAGATGGTCAGCAGACTAAAGACAGAGGACCTTACACTGCTCTTGACGTGGCATCTCAGCCGTTAAAGGATAGGGGAGTACATGTATATTCTGTCGGCATCGGTCTTGACGTCGATATCTTTGAGCTCGCACAAATTGCTTCAAAGGACGAGAACGTGTTCTCCGCTACATCATTCGACACATTGTCCGGACTAGGACAGCAGATACTTCAACATTTCTGCGCTTACTGTAAGTACTCAAAGACTTAATTGTTGTAATAAGTTTATGTGACGAAAGTGATCAATTATTCATCTGTGTTCTGCTGTACACTTTATATTAACTACACTTTTCGTGCTACAGTGTCGACCTTACCGAAGCAGACAACCGGTGAGTCATTCATGTTTTGAAGTATTTCTCACTATGCGTTATCACACTGTGTGAATTGGCATAATTCAATCCCAACTTTGATTCTACAGCACATGTTTTGTCAACTTCCCCTCAGCCAACGAGCTTAGCTCCTCTTGTTGGGGGTAAGTAAGAGTATTTTTCTTCACTGCAATTGCTGGCCTAAGCCTGATGACATTTGTTTTCTGTTTTAGCGCCGGGATCTCTGGATGTCGGTATTGTGGCTGATTCCTCTGAGGACATTTCACCTGAAGACTGGGACAAAATCAAGAGATTTATGAGAACATTTGTTGGCAGGTTCCCTAAAGTTTCTTCTAGCCCAGATGGCACGCGTTTTGGTCTTATCAGCTATTCTGAGAATCCCGCAGTCCACTTTGACTTCCGGGCGCTTGAAGGTTCGCGGCTGAACACCGGAGAAGTACAAAAACTTGTAGACAGCACCCCGCGACGCCCTGGCGCCACAAGGAGACTTGATCGTGCACTTTATATGGCAGAGACAGACCTGTTCAGCAACAAAGGTGGAGCCAGACAAGGCTCGCAAAAGGTATCTGTCTGTGAAAATATTTAACAACACCCAATCCCGTAAAACTTCATAACAAACTAGTCTGAGCTTACTTGTCTGCACTATTCTTGTTTTTTCACCCTTAATATACAAATATATAGTTTGTTATCTTTTCAAAACGTCGTGTGCATCAAGGTTTAGCGAATCCATTGCTATCTTCTGGCTATGTTTTACTTTTATAACATTTTGTGACGAAAATGTTTTATGAATATTTTTAAAAAAAGGATTTTATGACAAAAATGTCTTATGATTGAAAATATGCAAGTAATTTAGTAAGGAAAGAATCCTCGGGTATGTGTGCATGATGGAGTTGCAACACATATAGCTAGGAATGTTTATAGACCGTGCATTGGGATTTGCTTTCAGTATTTGCTGGTTATGGTGACAGCCCCACAAGGAACAGATAAACCTTACACAGAACCATCCGAGATAGCCAAGCGCCTCCAAGCAAATGGTGTCAGGATTTACCCAGTAGCTATCGGAAATGTGAAACAGTCGGAAGTCCTGGGACTAACGCCCCACGCGGATGATGTTGTCTATGCCCCAGGGTATACAGAGCTACAGCCGAAAGCTGCTAGCTTGGCACCGGCTCTTCAGAAAGGTAGTGTTTGTCATTGCCCTTTCACCAACATTTTTCATATGGAAAGCAGGTGGACTTTACAATACCTCGATTTAACTATACCTTAAATAATACTGGTAAAAATAAGTCAATTAAATGGATACCAAACGCCCAGTTTGAATTTAGTACTCAAATCCCACTTTAATTTACATCTCACGACGAAAGGAACGGAATTTAAATGTGTTCTATCATGCTGTTTTGTTAAAATCGGCCATTTTACCAACGTAGAAGTGATGTTCATATTGTGCGTGTAATTGGCTGCTCACTTATCGTACCATCACCTTTAGGGTTGGAACATTGGATATTTCTTTTGCCTTTCAGAACTTTTATATGTCTTTTATTTTTTTCCCCTATAAGGGTCATTGTTGGTTTTCGATATTATGCCCCTGATCGATCAGAATTACTGAATTCCAAAGTTCATGAATTATTACGCCACTACAATGAATTATTACGCCTATTTACCCCCGTTGTTCTTAAGATCAAGTAGTTTCTCTTATGTATAGTATTTTTTATTAAGAATTGTGATTTTCGTGTTATTTGTTGATCATACAATACCCATGCTCTAAATATTTATGAGTATGCTTTATAAACGTCTTTTTCGTGCCATGTCTTTTGTTTTATTGACTACTTATACAATTCCCTTACCCTTCAGATCGACCTGTATCCTTTATGGACGTGGTGTTTCTGGTTGACTCGTCAGTTACTGTTGACTGGCGTAGCATGCTTGCCTTCGCCAAATCTTTCTTACGCTGGTTCTACATTACCCCTGATGACACACACGTCGCCTTTGTATCATATAGTGATGGTGCAGACATCGCCTTCTCGTTCCCTATAATTCGGCCAGGCCAGCGCTACAGTGTAGATGATGTACGCTCATTTATTGATCGTGCTAGATGGCTCAGGGGTATACAGAGGAATCTCTATGCTGGATTACAGTTGGTGCCTACTGTCTTCTCAAAACAATATGGTGGCAGACCTGAAGCGAGAAAGGTATAATTGTCATTATCGATTTTAATTTTATTTTTACGGTCAACGATGATTCCCTTACCATTTTATGAGGTCTCGTCTAAGGTTTGGTTTAAGGGCTTTGTTTTCAAAAGAAAAAAATGGGTATATTTGCACACAAAAAAACTCCAAACAAATCATTTGTTTCGTCGCTATGGCATGTAGCACGGCATACATTTCAATTCTTGTAAAATATTGCTATCTTTGCGCGTGCTGAAATTGAAGTCCGTGAAAAATGAGCCGCATATCTGTTGAAAAATGCAGGGAGCTTCCGAAGACGCTCCGGTTGACATGCGTCTCATCTTTTCTTGCGTCCTTCATTAAGACTCGTATATTAGTTGATCACAACAGTGTGCTCATGGAGGGAAGAGACTTGTGTATACCTTTTTTCAGTTCTTGATAAAGGTTTTCCTTCCAATGCCTATCTGGGAGTGTAATATCTTTACCCTCCACACTTTGTCCTTACATTTGTTTTTTCCCCTAGATTCTGCTGATATTCACGGGGGGATCCTGGGCGCCGCAGTACCGGTCCTTCCGCCAGAGAAGCCTGAACCAATTAAAGAACAGCGAAGTTGAGGTTTTCACCATGGGCATTGGGAGAGGTATTAACAAACCACAACTAAATGAAGCTGCAAGCAGGCCAAACAACGTCTTCACCGCTCCATCATACGCTGAAATGCCCAAGGAGGAACGACCTTTGGTCGAAACCATAGTATTCGGCTGTAAGTCGCTTTTCGAAATACCTTTTGTTTTGAATACCAGAGGTGGTGATGTGGCACAATCTCTGTATTGGAAGAAGGCACTTACTATACCTGTATCTTAACCTTGCCTTCTTCTTTTCTTCAGCGACAAAGCGTGATCAGCCTGTCGATTACTCTGGCGCGCTGGATGTAGGAATCCTAGTTGATTCCTCTGAGGACATTAGCCCTCAAAACTGGCAACAGATCATCGCTTATACCAAAGACTTTGTTGGGCGATTCCCGAACGTCTCACCTTCTTCACAAGGCACTAGGTTTGGCCTGATCAGCTACGCAAACAACCCCGCCATCCATTTCAACTTTAAGGCCCTACAAGGTCAAGCAATCAGCACCAATGGCTTCCAAAGACTGATCGAGTCGACACCAAGACGTCCTGGCAGTGACAGGAGGATTGATCTGGCTTTGCAAATGGCCCAGAACGACCTCTTCAGCACCAACGGTGGAGCCCGCGAAGGTGCAAGGAGGGTAAGAAATTCGTCTCTACATTTGTTGAGTTTTCTAATAGCTCGCCATAATCACACGGACATTGTGTTTCCTGTTCTTGTAGTACCTCCTTGTTATCGTTACTGGGCCCCAGTGGACAAGTGGACAATACACAAGACCATCTGAAGTTGCAAAACAGTTGCGTGATTCCGGTTATAAAATCTACACAGTTGGTGTTGGAGGAAACTTCAGACGTCCCGAGGTGCGAGGCATGGCGAATGGAGCAGGATATGTCACATACATTCCTGATTACCCACAAATGAAGGCATCGGCAGCAGACTTGGCACCTGCATTTGCAGAAGGTACCTTTTGTACTCCCACTCGATTTTGATAACGTTAGAAATAGTCATAACACGTCAAAGGGCCCTGTTACGCATAATTCTCATAATAAATCTCGTCAACTCGTTTAAAAGGTTACTTTCTCATAGAATAAATACTTCCCTAGTCATCCCATTTAAAAAGTAAACCAGTTTTTCCTGAACCATCTGCAAAAATCACTGTTTTAAGCGTCACTGGATCTATTTTTAAACTTCAATATATTTCATAAAAATGGGTAAAACACTTCAGCAAGAATGCCGTGAATTTGTTTTTCTGAGAGCCTTTGCTGTATTATGTTCTTCCTTCTGAGAGGTTGATGTTGAGAGTACACGCACACTTTGAGCCGTCTGATGCTATATTACTCTTATAGGTCGTCCTCGCTACTATGACGTCGTGTTTGTTGTCGACTCATCTGGAGGCGTCGACTGGCAGCAGATGCAGACCTTCGCCAAGAACTTCATCGATTACTTCGACATCAGTCCACAGGGCACACATGTCGCCTTCGTTAAATACAGTAGTGGCGTAGACGTGGCTTTCTCCTTCCCCACCTTAGTTTCCCCCGACTCTCAATACACAGCTGCCGGCGTTAAGCGATTAATCGATAGAGTACGACAGGACAGCAGTGATCAACGTAACGTACAGATGGGACTTCAGATGGCGAGGAACTTGTTCAACCCTCAGTTTGGTGGCCGTCCTGATGCACGAAGGGTGAGCCCTCATTGCTTATCAGAGTGTTTGTCCTTAAGTCGATCTTATTAAAGAAGTCTATTGAATTTCTGCCAAACATATTTTTGTATGTTGCAAAGCTCGCTTTTTCGGTAGTAATAAAATTTCAAATATTAGAAAATCCCCTATGAGACTCCATCATTGGAATCTAATAGAATTTTTTAGTTTGTAGACGTTTCAGTGACCCTTGCCAAAAAGATCGTGGAATTGTTATACTTTGCATGAATTATACTGAAATAAATCGAATATCAATGTGTTGATGTTTACAAGTCAATTGAGGGGTACGTCGTGGAGTACATTTCAAACCTACGTCTTAGCGTGCTGCCTTTCAACAGGTTTTTTCTACCTTGAGAAAGGAAGCATCGCCGAGATATAGGTTTGAAATACAACACAGCGTATTCCTCAAATGGGTCAATTGCGTCACATAATATATTCATTGCACAGGCTCTCTTTTCTGTCCTTACTTGTGGGGCTGTTAGGACCATAGCAACTGTTAAACGTTTGGAAATTAACAGGAATGGTTTAGACTGAGAAGTTTGGTTCTATGTTCATTGCCTGAATAAACAGTTTCAAATAGTAATCATTGTTCGTTAAAATCCCTCGGATGGATCGAGTTTTCATTTGTGCTGTCATTACCAGCTTGTGTTGCTCTTCACTGGAGGGATGTGGCCCACAAGGTATAGCTCTCAATGGGTCCGCGAGGTTCAGCAACTTACGAACGCCAAGGCTGTGGTCTACACTATTGGTGTCGGTCCAAACGTCAATAGAGCTCAGCTAGAGACCACCATCACGTCTCCCAACAACTTGTTCACCCCCAATTCGTACTCCGCCCTGCCTCAAGAGAGCAAACCACTCATACAGACGGTCATCTTTGGATGTAGGTTCGGTGTTAATGTGATGTTTGTAGTAATGTAGAGACGGCCTTCCTTGGCTGTCAAGTTTGACTGTGCTATTGAGGTCTAGAAAATTATAAGAAAAGCAAACAAAATTTGATTTTCATTTGTGCAGTGTGGATTTGTAGAGCCGAAATAGGTTTGCGGTACGAAAATACATGTTTTGACATTTCTCCTATATCATGTACAGCTTGATTGTTTACATAGTCACGCTTATTTCTATTTCAGCGGCAAGGCGAGAGCAACCGGATGCCGGCGCGCTGGATGTAGGAATCCTAGTTGATTCCTCTGAGGACATAAGCCCTCAAAACTGGCAACAGATAATCGCTTATGCCAAAGACTTTGTTGGGCGATTCCCGAACGTCTCACCTTCTTCACAAGGCACTCGGCTTGGCCTCATCAGCTACGCAAACAACCCCGCCATCCATTTCAACTTCAAAGCCCTTCAAGGTCAAGCAATCAGCACCAATGGCTTCCAAAGACTGATCGACTTAACACCAAGACGTCCAGGCAGTAACAGGAGAATTGATCTGGCTTTGCAAATGGCCCAGAACGACCTGTTCAGTACCAACGGTGGAGCCCGCCAAGGTGCAAGGAGGGTAAGAAATTCATTTCTACATTTGTTGAGTTGTTTTATAGCTCACTGGAATCAAACGGACGTTTTTTTTCCTTCGCTTGCAGCACCTCCTTGTTATTGTTACCGGGCCCCAGTGGACAGATGGACAATACACCAGACCATCTGAAGTTGCCAAACAGTTGCGTGACTCCGGTTATAAAATCTACACAGTTGGTGTTGGAGGAAACTTCAGACGTCCTGAGGTGCGAGGCATGGCAAATGGAGCAGGATACGTCACATACATTCCTGATTACCCACAAATGAAGACATCGGGAGCAGACTTGGCACCTGCATTTACACAAGGTGATCTTCACAATATGTCTTCGCCAACGTTAGGTTGCGTCCAGTGACCGTGTCAGTCTTCAATCGAAACAAGTTGTTCCACCTGGTTTAGTCACTGCATATCTGTATTAATTCTCTAAATATTTCGTTTTCAGGACGACCGCTATACTATGACCTGGCATTTGTCGTTGACTCCTCTCGAGACGTCATCTGGCCAAGGGCACAGGCTTTTGCAAAGAACTTTGTCGACTACTTTGATATCAGTCCCCAGGGCACGCACGTTGCCTTCCTAAAGTACAGCAACGGAGCAGATGTCGGATTTTCGTTCCCTCTTTCTAGCGACACAAACAAGCGTTACACGGCCGATGACGTGAAGCGACTTATCGATAGAGTCCAACAGAATCGTGGGGATCGTAGGAGTGTCTACTTAGCCGTTCAGCTGGCGCGAAATCTCTTCACACCCCAGTTCGGAGGCCGCCCTAATGCCAGACAGGTACGTTCCACTGACATGTATGATATATATATCCATACAATATTATTTTTATACAGAAGCGTTACTATGCAGATCTGTATTGCTGCCTGATGAAGGTTTATTCGGAAGGACGCTGTTGGTGGTGGGCATGGTTGTCATTGATTGGAAACAGGCAATCTTACACCTACTAAGCTATATGACGCTCACTTTCTTTATATTTTACTGTATCCTTTTCTAGACTGCATTCGCACTTTGTTCTAGAAATCCTCAAACATCTTTTCATGAAGTTAAGTTTCACTTCGGACTATTAAAGGATTTCATTTCCTTTCTAGGTCATTGTGCTGGTCACGGGGGGCCGGTTCTCGCCCCAGAATACTCCCGCCAGAGCACGAGAAATCGCCGCACTGAAGCGTCAAGGAGTTCGTGTATACGCGATAGGAGCCGGGAGTACTGCGCAGAGACCACAGCTTATCCAGCTCGCAAGTCGGCCCGAATATGTTTACATGTACCCGTCATACAATCAGCTCCCAGAAACGCGACCTGCGCTCATTGAGACAATCATTTTTGGAGGTACTTGCTGTATTACTAATCGTTGCTGCATCCATTCAAAGCCACTGTAGAGGCTTTATATGGTTTTTATGGTTTGTATCATTAACCGAAGATTAGAATTAGATCACGCCTCACAAAGTTCTTTTATATCACTAAAAGTTTTTTGTTGAGTAGCCCTTTTTCCATTGCCAAATTAGTATTTGTTAAAATAATTATTTGAGAGAGATCTTGTTCACAAACACAAACAAAACTGACTAAGAAGATTTCCCGCCTGTTTTGGGAAGCTGAATGTATGACACGGATTAGCATTATATCAAATCAGAGATTTGGCCCCTTTATTTGATGCGTTCGTAAGAATTAATTCTGAATTAATATTTGCTCATGAATCAGCACCCAGGTTTGCTCCAACCAGCCCTGCCACGACAGCCATAGTACCCATTACGGCAGGTGTGTATGACTATTATACCATTGCTATACGCTTACACGACAGCCATAGTACCCATTACGGCAGGTGTGTATGACTATTATACCATTGCTATAAGCTTACACGACAGCCATAGTACCCATTACGGCAGGTGTGTATGACTATTATACCATTGCTATAAGCTTACACGACAGCCATAGTACCCATTACGGCAGGTGTGTATGACTATTATACCATTGCTATACGCTTACACGACAGCCATAGTACCCATTACGGCAGGTGTGTATGACTATTATACCATTGCTATACGCTTACACGACAGCCATAGTACCCATTACGGCAGGTGTGTATGGCTATTATACCATTGCTATACGCTTACACGACAGCCATAGTACCCATTACGGCAGGTGTGTATGGCTATTATACCATTGCTATACGCTTACACGACAGCCATAGTACCCATTACGGCAGGTGTGTGTGACTATTATACCATTGCTATACGCTTACACGACAGCCATAGTACCCATTACGGCAGGTCTATATGCTATTATGCCATTGCATAAATCCCAAACTGTGGGAAATACGTGAGATTTCAATTTCAAATTGGAGGGGATGAAAAGCTATTTTGATGTTTTAAGACATATATGACAGGATTAAGGGTGTTCACCTAAGCAGAGTAACTTACTCGCCTCACTTCAATGGCGGGTCGGTTATACATCGTTGCTAATCATTGTTATATCTAAAGCTCCAGGAGCCATTGATGTGGCACTACTTCTCGATTCATCTGATGACATCAACGATCCAAACTGGCAGAAGATTCTTGCCTTCTCCAAAGACTTCGCCGGTAGATTCCCCAACATCAACCCATCTGCGACAGGCACTCGATTTGGACTCGTCAGTTTTGCGAACGCGCCGCGTGTCCATTTCGATTTCAGGAGACTGAGTGGATCGCAGATCAACCCAATCGAAGTGAAGAGGCTCATTGATAGCACGCCCCGAGAGCAAGGGAGCGACAGACGCATTGACCTCGCTATCGGACTTGCCGAGACGGACCTTTTCACAACTAAAGGGGGTGCACGCATTGGAGCGAAGAGGGTAAAATGCTTTTAGATGTCTTACTATTTTGAGACCAATATGGGTTTTCATATTATTGTCCAAAAGTTTTGTTTTTCTATTCACATTGTGTCTCTCCCTGATCATACCTCTAGTTTGGTAGAATGTAATTATGTTTTTCTTTTCCTTTTTTCTACTCGTAGTACGTGCTTGTTCTGACGGCAGGACCCCAGTCTACTAAGTCTCCCAGCTCGTCCCCTGCTGACGCCTCTAAGCGCTTGCAGCAGAAGGGGGTACAAGTGTACGCCGTGGGCATCAGACCCAACGCCCCACAAGACACTGTGAGGGGTATCGCCTCACACGCTGACTTCTCTGCCATGAGCGATTATCCAACATTGCAAGCCAGAGCAGCGAGCCTAGCACCCGCTGTTTCCCAAGGCATGTCACGAAATGCTTTTTGGTCGTATTCTATTTACTATCTGCGCGCAGGATATCAAAAAAGTAGTGTATGTTGTGTGATGGGTATTGTGGAATTCCCCTTTACGTTTTCCCGATCCAAGGAAACGTCCGGCATAGCTATGTGTTGCTATTATTTTACATGCCAGGGGGCACTGAGGCATGGTATGGTTAACCCTCCACAAACCGGTTTGTTAAATCCCATAGCAATATCTTTCGAATTGTATTTACAATTTTCGCGCAGGTCGCGCAGTTGTCCGTTGCAACTCATAGCGATGTATTTAAATATATTATGCTATTATGGCCCTAGGCTGGTAGCTATATCCCCCAAACTTATTTCCAGGCCGTGGAATTTTCAATTGGATCTCATTGCTATATATGTTAAATGCTTTGCGAATCCGTGGACGGATCTATTGCATCTCATAACTATATATTTAAAATATATTTCAAGGCCGTGGACTTGTTCAGTGCATCTCATAGCTATATATTTCAAATGCATTACCAGGCCGTGGACTGATTTTAAATGTATTTTCAGGCCGTGGACTGGTCCGTGATATTGTTTTCCTTGTTGACTCATCGGATGATGTAGACTGGCCGCGAATCCAGCAATTCACCAAGTCCGTCGTGAATCAGTTTGACGTCGCTCCAGATGGTACGCACTTTGCCTATGCTGTCTACAGCAACGGGGCAGGCGTAGGGTTCTCTTTTCCCACCCAGCTAGGTCCAAGTACGCGTTATACTAAAGAGGACGTCAGCCGGCTCATCGACAGAGTGCGCCGACAGAGGGGTTACCAGAGAAACGTACAGATGGGAATGCAGCTAGCGAGACAGCTCTACACAGCGCCTTTCGGCGGAAGACCCAGAGCGTTTAAGGTACAGGGAAACCCTTCGATTAAGTTGTTAAGTCTGTTTGAACAGTCCTTGTGTTAAGTGGGTTAACACTGGAAGCTTTGTACGATATCAAAATGCTTACTTTAAAAAAAATAACGTCTTTTTACAATAAACTTTTTCTCATCATGGTATGACACATCCACCCCTGATAGATGTTTCGGCGATCTTTTAATTATTCTTGATAATTTTATTAATTTTTCCGACTTTTCTTTTAAACAAGGATCTGGTCATTGTCTCTACCCGTCCCTGGCCTACCAGATTCCGGCAGTCATGGCTCTCCGAAGCACAGACCCTTCAGCGTGGCGAAGTAAGCATCTACCCCGTGGGTATTGGTGCTGCAGTGAGCCGGCCTCAGCTGTTGTCCGTGGCCAGCAAACCTGAATATGTCTACACCCCGACGTCATACGATGCTCTTCCTAGCGACCGGGAACCACTGGTACAAACTATCGTTTACGGAGGTATGTCACTCGTGCCCTGCCAGGCACTGTACCACGCCGCCTTGTTGTTTAGCCAATAACAACACAGATAACTCTGCTATTTTGGTTTTCACAAGCCACAAACGGAAAGGTTTTTTGTGGTCTTGATAAACTTCCTTTATCCAAGCTTGCTTTACTAGTGCCTACTTTAGTGCCTATACTTATAGATACGACCAATAAGCGTTTGGCTTATATAAATCTATTAGTATATAATACATCATGTTAAATTACCGCCGCTGTTGACCACCTGTATTGGCGAGTTGACCATTGATTATTATCTAATTCTTTCCATAGCACGTCCTAAGTTGGCAATGACTACACCAGGTATAACTTCTCTTGGGTCCTGGGTCTTGCTATTCGCTTGTTTGTTCTTTTTTTTCTTTTCGGTTGTCAAACTCACCCTCACTATCTATTTGTTGTTGTTGTTCAGGTACTACTCCTATAATTACTACAGCCACGCCACCGTTGCCTACAACAGCGGCCCCTGGCGCACGAGACGTTGCCATTGCGCTGGACTCATCTGACGACCTTACCCCACAAAAATGGCAACAAGTCCTCGGCTACGTCACACGCTTTGTCAGTCGCTTCCCCAATGTATCCCCAGCTGCGGACGGCACGCGATTCGCCCTCATCAGTTACGCCAACAAACCGGTAGTGCACTTCAACTTTGCTGCGCTCAAGGGCTCTCGCCTGAACAAAGATGAGGTCTACAAATTGGTTGGGCAAACTCCCCGAGAGCCTGGCTCTGAGCGAAGGGTCAATGACGCCCTTCAGCTTGCCCAGACCGATCTGTTTAGTTTGAAGGGAGGAGCGCGTCCTGGGGCCAAGAGGGTAAGATACCGATTTTTACAACTAATGTAAGTAAAATACGCGCGCTGATTCTTTCATATCGCGAGGTGGTTGTCGGTCTTCTTTTATGTGATTTTTATTGCGCAAGTCAGCGCAAATTGTCGCTAGTTTTTATACTTGTGACAACATGCGATACGTTTGGCCATCAATATGCGTTGTCTTGCGTCTTGTGTCTACTACTACTACATAAATCCACAGCAAACGTCCCGTTTAACCGCCCAATGCTTTTCATCAGCAGCGCATGTAGGAGCCCAAAACCCGGAACTTGCACCAAGGTTGAATTTCTTTTCGCCACTTCATCGCGCGTTTGCGCAAGTCAATCTTTAGGTTTTCGAAATTTTGCTTTTTATGCTGAAATAGTGGAATTTTCTCCCCCCTCGATCAAGTATTGTCATATAACCTCACTGATGGTTCCTAATGCCCCACTCTGTTTTTTCATAGTACCTGTTGGTGTTCATGGCGGGTCCGCAAGCCCAGTACCCTGGCTATACCAAACCCTCAGAAGTCTCAAGACGCCTGCAGAAGGCTGGTGTCAGGGTCTACTCTATCGGTGTCGCGCCGCGCATGATCCAGCAAGAGGTCCTTGGTGTGGCCTCACACGCAGATGACGTCACTTACATCAGGGACTACGCCCAGCTGCAGCCCAACGCTGACCGCCTTGCGCCAGCTCTTCAAGCAGGTACAGTTCTAGATCAACAAGTTATATTTTCACGCGTCGGACACCCGTTGTAAGAAGCATCGTTATTGGCACTTTATATATCATATAAGATTGTATAAAAATGTATAGAAATGTAGTTGAGCCAAAAAGGGGGTTTATTTACAATTGGCTTGTCTGACTTTCTCATACATTTCTTACTTATTATGTATTTCATACGCATTTTTTTAAACTGATGACATTGTGGTTATTCCAGATCACGGTTATTATATCGACCTCGTGTTTGTCGCGGATTCCTCTGATCCTACCTACTGGCCTCGAGTGCAGAGCTTCGCTAAGAATATTGTGGACTACTTCGACATCTCGCCTCAAGGGACCCATGTTGCCATGGTCACGTACACGACTGGGGCTAATGTGGCGTTCTCGTTCCCCCAATCCTTACCAGCAAATGCTAGGTACACACGAGATGATGTCAAGCGTCTTATTGACAGGGCGCCCAGGTCCCAAGGCCGTGGCAGTAACCCATTGGTAGCATTCCAATTGACGCAACAGCTTTTTACTGTACCTTTTGGGGGCAGACCTAACGCACGAAGGGTGAGTTCAGCTCAATCTCGAAATGTTTCTAACAAAACAGACGCCGGCTTTGAATCCGAGTTTTATGAATAACTTTTTTTTCTTCTCTTAAGGTGATTATCTACTTAGCGGGAGCAGGTTGGCCGGCAGGATACACATCTCAAATCAACCGATACATCGCAGGACTGAAGACATCTCGTGCAGAGATTTACCCATACGGCATCGGGCGCTACGCCAACAGACAGCAGATATTAGCTGCTGCTACCAGGCCGAGCTATGCCGTGTCACTTGACTCTTACAATGATCTACCCAAAGAGGAGCTACCATTGGTTGAGACCATTGTATTTGGAGGTATATATTGCTTTATTTCACGAGCGCAAGCAGTACCATGAATATGCATACAATAAGCAAGCCAAATTAAGAATATTTTGGACTTCTGGTAGTAAGCGTTTCTTAAAAAATACAATTGCAAGGAAATAATAAAAAACTGAAAATCGTCAAAAAGAAGACGCTCGAGTAATCGGCATAAAACCGTAAACCACGGTTCTTTAGAACCCGAAAAAATGCAGCTCAAAACATCAGAAATAGTTTAAAAAAAGCACACACATACACACACAAAAGAATTGATCCCCATGTCCCTGTTCCCAGTTTTAAATAGATTCATGAATAAACCTTTATTTTTACACAGCTCGCAGCAAACCAGCAGCTACCACCGTAGCGCCAACCACTGCAGGTGAGTTTATCCACACCGAAACATTTATATCATTAAAATCCATGTTTTCAACGCTTGTATGCTGACGCTCTGCAGATTATTACAAAGCTTGGCATCTAATTTTACGCTATTTGAAGCAAATCTTTCATCTTTCAAGTGATCAGTATCTGAGGTTCATGTTAACATTGTTAGCTTGTGCTGTGTCGTCATTTATTTGCTTGTTTTATGCAGTACCCCAGAAAGTCCTGGACGTCGCATTAGTTGTGGACACCTCGACCAGTATTCAGCCTCAGCACTGGGCCGCCATCCAGGAGTTCCTAAAGGGATTTGTTGAGAAGGTGAACAACATCTCGCCCGATCCAGACAGCACCCGCTTCGGGGTCATCAGCTACGCTACTAGTCCCATGATCTTCTTCCGGTTTAACACACTCAAAGGTTAGTTTTACGGCGAACGGGAAGTATGGGCCACTCGATTTGGAAGGAGCGAGCTTGTGGGAGTAACATTTGAGGCTTGTAATTTTCCATTCTTAGATATTTCATCATAGTTACTGGTCTACAATAGCCAATTTAACTGATTTCTTTTTAAATCTATTAATTGGAAAGAAAAAAATGAGCTTTCCCCTGACAATTTACAGCGAATAGTGCATGATTGATATGTTGATCTCTTATCTGGTTATTCCATTCCGTTAAGGCATTATTTATTTTATATATATCTCTCTTAATAAAATAAGTTTTAAATGAAAAACGCGGAAATTTTCTAAATGCTTTAAATCATTCGGTTATTATCGCGTGTTATCTGTGCTGATCGCTAGAGCCTTATTGATGGAAATCCCCATTTAAGACCCTAAATAGCACTGTTCTGTATCCAATAGGCAACCAACTAGGCGTGAGACAAATACAGGGCCTGCTAGACCGCATCCCAAGACAAGCCGGACAGGACAGGAGAATCGACCTTGCTGTCCAAATGGCAGGAGACGAGCTTTTTAGCCGCAATGGGGGGACCAGACCGAACGCTAGAAAGGTAACTATTCCAAGAGACATTTGTAGTATTATAAGTGTTACCATCAGCATTATCATTACCACAGCATTATCATCATCATCATTATCAATATTATTATTATCATCATCATCAGCATCATCATCAGCATCATCATTACCATCATCATCATCATCATCATTACCATTACCGTTGCCTTAACCATTGCCTTCACCATTACCATTACCATTACTATTACTATTACTATTACTATTACTATTATTGTCGTTGTTGTTGTCGTTGTCGTTGTTGAGGTCTTAGAAATTAACGAAAAAATCTACAAATCGTGACGGAAAGTGCTCTTTAATTTATCACCATTGTTTGTTGGTATGTTTCCAGGTAATGGTTGTATTGTTCACATCTCCTCAAACCAAAGCCCAAGGTCGTCTACCATCAGAGGTTGCTAGAAGCCTACATAACCGGGGAGTCAGGATTTACGGCGTTGGCATGGGACCTGAGTTTCCTCAGCCGCAAACATTATGGACTGCATCGTACGCTGATTACGTCTACTACACGTACTACTACACCGGCCAAGACAGGCTGCCCATCTACTCACAGCCTCTTGCTGACGGCGTGTTACAAGGTGATGACCCTTCAGAATAAAGATACTAAAAGATATAGCAACCACTCGGTATACTCTATCCTTTCACGATAACCCGAGGCTTCAGTAGCTTAAACATCCCGGTAACTCACAGGGTCCTTCCGCTTTTTCTTTTTTAACTTGTGTTTTCATATTTTGGAGCGGTATGTGCTATATTTTGCCACTAATTCTTCTGTAATTTGCTGTACAGGCCGTGGATACTACCGAGACATCGTGTTCATAGTAGACTCGTCCGATCGCGTGAACTGGGACGAGACTCTCTTTTTCTCCAAGTACATCACTGGTGCTTTTGATGTCTCGCCAAAAGGAACCCACTTCGCGTACATCACATACGCCAACAGCGCCTCAACGGACTTCCACTTCCCTACGAACCTCGCCCCTGACTCCAGATACGATCAAGAGATGGTGGAAGCCCAGATCGATTCCATTAGAAGAGTCAATAGAGGCACAGGCCGTGATATCCGAGCTGCGTTTGACCTTGCTTACAAAGTCCTGACCACCCCAGCACTTGGGGCAAGGACCGATGCTCGAAAGGTACGCAGGATTTCTGACAATGAAAAAAAAGAAAATATTGCGTGGACTACATTAGTTAAAACATTGAAACCCCACGTAAGAAACAAATGGTTTCAAGGAATATCTGGCCAGATGTACGTCTGTTAGTCTGTCGCCCTTACCAACAAGCCTTAAGACTCTAAGGCGTTAACTTGTACTGTACTTCTTCTGTAGGAGGTGATCGTACTGTCGTCCGGCGCATGGCCAGATGCAGCATCACCGCAAAACCCTCCAGAATGGCGTACCCCGGCAGACCGGCTCAACAGGCTTGCTAACATGTACGCCGTCGGCGTCCGGCCAAATGCCAGACAGCTGCAACTAGAGTGGGCAACAGGCAGCCCGGAAAATGTTTTCATGGTTGGCCAGTACCCTGACCTTAGACAAATATGGAGAGACGTAGTCTACCGAATCGTGTACTACAAAGGTAGTTACTGTGGTCGAGGAAGGGGGAAGGGAGGTTCCACCCCCCTATCCCCTAGAAACATTTAATTTCTTATTAATATGTCATGTAGACTTGTTCAACGTAAATTATTATCGCTCCGAAAATGGTTTCTAGAAAAGAATCGCAGGTCGTACATGATATAGCTCTTAAGAACTCCAGTCGATCGCTGTAATTAGGCACTAATCCTTATTTTAACCAATAGTCATATTTGTAAATGATTTATTACCTGACACCAAGTCCCCCTGATATTCTTTCGTGTAGAGTTGACGAGGCCACTGGACATCGCCTTTGCGCTTGACTCATCAACTGATATCAGCAATGATAACTGGGCCTACATGCTTTCCTTTGTCCGTGACGTCATCCAGAGAATAGACAACATCTCCCCAGATCCGACAGGAACAAGAGTCGGCCTCATTAGCTACGCCTCAAGCCCTATCTTACATCTGGCCTTCAATTCCTTCAGAGGGGATCAGTTAAACCTGGCTCAGGTCCAGAGAATGGTTGACAGGTTGCCTCGACAGCGTGACACCGTGCGTAGGATAGACAGGGCCCTAGATACCGCGCGAACTGTGCTCTTCGCAGCTCAAGGTGGAGCCAGACCACACTCACGAAAGGTACTTTCGATCAATCAGCATGTTAACCTATGCACTTCTTTTTAAAATCTCACGGACTCGCTCACTGTTTTTCTCTTTTACTATCCCTATTCCTATCACATTTCTATCTATCATATTCGTTTCACGTTCCTATCTATGATGAATGAAATTGTGTGATGGAACACTAAATGTAGTAATCTTACAGGTTTTCGTAGTGCTGTCCGCGGCACCTCAGACAAGCAATGTCCAAGACTCCTATCTTTTGGACGCCAGCAGTTCTACTTACGCCAGCGGGATCAAGGTGTACGGAATCGGGGTTGGGCCTTTATTCGACCAGGCCCACACGCTAAGGACAGCCTCCCTTGCCGACTATGTGTACTATAACTATGAGTACAAACAAGTGCCATCGCTTGCTGCGCCTTTTGCCACTGCGATACCGAAAGGTTTGTGCTAAAAAAAAGCTTTCAAAAGGTTCAGTCTTCAATTTAGCCTTCCATAGAGTTTGGCATCAGGGCCAATTTCTGTTCTGCCAATCTCCACCCCATTCTACAAATCGCCTATTTCCTTCGGCCTCGCCTACTCTTGCCTTTTTAGTCATCTAGGATGTTGACTTCAATATTGTCAAACCCACTGAAATTGGGCTCGTTGTTTGAGCGCATAATGGTACACTGCTTAACGAAACAATCTGATGGCTTGTGATGTCCATGGACATAATGATAAACGTAACGATCTTTTCGCAGGTGTTGGACGTTACCTTGATCTCGGCTTTTTGGTTGACTCTTCACGTACCGTTGACTGGGACCAAATGATCCGCTATGTTCGTTACCTTCTTGAATCGTTTGATATTTCCAAGTTTGGCACCCATGTGGGATTCATCAGCTACTCGGACAGCGCCAATCTTGGCTTTGACTTTGCTTCTGTCGAGCAGCCCAGCGTCATGACTGTCGGTAATTTGATAAACGGCTTGAAACCACAGAGGGGAACAGATCGACGCATTGACCTTGCACTTAAGATGGCCGTGGATGATCTGTTACAGACAAGCAGAGGGATGCGACCAGAGGCCAGGAAGGTCAGTCGTTCTGTCACGTTAAAATGAATTCTTATTTTTAAACTTGTAGAGAAACGACTACCATAAAAGATCAGTGTTCCGCGCTTTTTAAGTTTGGATTACCAAGAAGCCACAATTAGTATAGAAATGCCATTTGCCATTTGCACTGACGTCTTTTTTTTAATAGGTGTATACGCCCCATACAATTGTTAATATAATAGATAATAAAACGGAGTAGTTGCGCTGACATTTCGAGCGAAGGGCTAACGCTCGAAACGTCAGCGCAACTACTCTGTTTCACAGAGGCGCTCAACATACCTTGTCAACCTTGTATTGATTTATACCTTGTCTACACCACACCTACGCTGGCCATCTAGTTTTTCTACAGCTTGCCTGTAGTCTTTCTAGTTATACTAGATGATATTGGCCATATGAAAGGTGTAAAATTGTTATTTTTGTTTAGGGTCTTGTAATCCTTGCGGGCGGTATGTGGCCTTCTGAGCTGCTTGCGCAGTGGCAGGCGACCGCCGTCAACCTGAGAAAAAGCGGAGTGGACTTGTACGCTATTGGCGTCGGCGCAGATGCCAATAGACCACAGCTTGAAATAGTCGCCACCAACCCAGGCTATGTCTTCACACCTATATCTTATCCTGCGCTTACCAAGGAGAGGGAGTCGGTAGTGAGAACTATAGTCTATGGAGGTGAGCCCTTTTATTCTACATGTAGCTACCATAACTTCAGCAAAGTACTAGTAGGTGTATCGTTTTGTTTTAACAAGATATTTTATTTGCGACTTTAATTGATTTTCGGATGATTTATAGCATTTCGCAAATGCCCCCTTCGCAATTCTCTAGCGACTTGTAAGGCGGATTTTGGGGCGTCGATCCTCACACCTCTGTCCTGGCAAGTGGGATGTCAGTTTATTCTGGTTTTATTGTATGATGAAGATGCTTTTGCGCTTTATCAAATAGTTGTTTAATTTACGCATTAAATTTATTTTCAGCCCGAGAAGAACCCATTAAACCACTCGATGTGGGTCTTATTGTGGACTCGTCCAGCGACATCGCTGACGCCAACTGGCAATACATCATCAATTACCTCCGCGCTTTAGTTGACGGTATCGATAACGTCTCACCCAAACCAGATGGCACTCGCTTTGGTCTCATCAGCTTTGCCGATAACCCTGCCGTCATCTTCAACTTCAACCGATTGCGAGGCGCGCAGCTGAATGCAGGCGAGGTGACGAAGCTGATTGATGGCACTCTACGACAGCCGGGCAGCAGTAGGCGAATCGACCTCGCACTCGAGAGCGCTGATAGAGACCTCTTCAGCAAGTCGGGGGGTGCAAGGCCCGGATCGCAAAGGGTAGGGAAATATCACTGATATGGAACCGGTCCTCGTGTTATCAAGATACACACGAGTTGTACCTTAAATGCATAAATGTTTACTGAGCAGCGACATTTACAAATCTATTCATAAATGATCAAAATGTTCTTATGGCAACATTTAAACAGCGACTCGTACGTCATCAATGGCATCGGAGATTTCTTTCCTTTTTTGCTGATAACTATACTGATGCTTAGAATATGTCCTTTATCGAGTATTTTGCAGTTGAGATGGTCTAATAAACTCTTCATACCATTTCCCCTTAGATCCTTGTAGTGATCATGGGTGGCCCGCAACTCTTCAACCAAAAGCGCCCGCTGAGCACGGCGGCAGAGCAGCTCCACCGACACGGCTACCGCACTTACGTGGTTGGAGTAGGAGATAGGTACCTTCAGCCTGAGACCCTGCAAGTCGCTTCCTACGCTGACTACATCTACTACAACGACTATCCTAGAATTACGACTGCTATTGCGCCGAGGATGAGCAAGGACATCGTCAAAGGTATATAAACGTTCTTTGGTGATTTTGATCTTCATGAAAGCTGTGTTTGATGTATATTTGAATGTGTTTGACAGTTTAATGTTTGAATACGTTTTAACATAAAAGCGATGTTTTATGATTGAATGTGTTTGGCGATGTTGTATTTCAGGTCGCGGAGCATACCTTGACATCGGCTTTGTGGTGGACTCGTCCAACACCGTCAACTGGCGCCAAATGCAGATATTTACCCAGTCCGTGGCCAAGCGCTTCGACATCTCGGACATAGGCACGCACATTGGCTATGTGACGTTCAGTGATAGTGCAAACATTGCGTTCCCGCTGAATGCCTTGTCAGGTCCCGCCTACACCTACGACGGAATCCATCGCTTGATTGATAACGTTCCGCACAGGCTAGGAGTACAGAGGAGACTGGGCCAGGGTCTGGACGTGGTCTATGGAGACCTCTTCAGCCAACGTTATGGTGTACGTGCCGGGGCAAGAAAGGTAATGCTATAATGGTTTGCATTGGTTTATAAGTATTGTTTAATTTTCTTCAATCATCTTTTTCGTTATTTTTATTGCCTTCATCTTTTAAACGTTTAAAACCCGAAAATACATTATGTGAGCGTATGGCATAAAAAGATGTGTGTGAATTAGCCTTCAAAGTACGGGTTGGTTTTTTCCAGATTGTGATCGTGTTCACAACAGGCCGTTGGCCAACAGATCGCCCAGGCTGGGATAACTCCCTTAGGCAGCTAAAGAAATTGCAATACGATATGTTTGTTGTCGGTATCGGCCGCGACTTAGACTATAGCCACTTGACAGATGTCGCCACAAAACCAGGCTACATTTTTACAGCAGATGACTACCCGGCACTCACACCCCTCAGGCCTAACCTCATCAGGGTAATCGTCTTTGGAGGTAAGTGTACCCGCCCTTGAGAACTATGCAACAATCTCTTGAAGGGGTTTGAAGTAAAGAAGTTTCTTTTTCTCTTTTTCCTTCTGGTTTGACTTTTTTGTACTGTGTTGACCTGATTACTGTTTTCCTACCCGTCTGATTGAAACACGGATGATTTATTTGCAGCTATGGTAACCCCACTGGACGTAGCCATAGCTGTAGACTCGTCCCCCGATATTAGCGCGGCCTACTGGCAGTACTTACTCAACTTTATCAAGAACTTCATCACAAAGATAGACAACATCTCTCCCAGCGCAGACGGCAACCGCTTTGGTCTGGTCAGTTACGCAGCACAGCCAGCTGTTATCTTTAACTTCAACAGCCTTAAGGGCATCCGGCTGAATCTTCGCGAGGTGCTGACCCTAGTGGATAGCGCAGCAAGGCAGACTGGAGAACCACGAAGAGTTGATTATGCTCTACAGACCGTCAGAAGAGACCTTTTCAGCCCGCGCGGCGGTTCCAGATCCAACGCTAGAAAGGTAAATCTTTGTAATATACTCTTTAGCTCACGTGATGGGGCCACACCCAATGCTATAAATGAACGTCCATCACCCTTTCGTTTTTTTTTTGTTTTGACACATACATTCCCTTTGTTCCCCGTGTAGGTTCTTGTCGTGATTTACGCTGGGGCCCAGGCAGCCGGTGAAGTTAAGCCCTTGTACAATGAGTATCGTAGTCTAGACCAGTCCGGAGTCACGGTTTACACAGTTGGCACTGGCCGGAACTTCCAGCAACCGGAAGTACTATGGACTGCTTCGCACGCGGATTACGTATACTATGACTACAAGTACGACAGCCTACCAAGGCACGGCTCGCGACTTGGCCAACACGTCAATATGAGTAAGTCAAACACTTTACAGAGATTGTAAACAGTTCCGTGATTGTTATTTAGCCATTTACTCCGGCCTAACGCGCGCTCTCATTGGCTAATACAAAGTCACGTGGTGAAAAATCCAGTTCCTTTTTCGGTTAATATCTCGAAACTTCAGTTTTGTTTCCCGAGATTGTTGAAGCTTTCTGAGATACAAAACTGATGCCCCCCTTGGGAGCAGTTATTAAGTGCAAAATATTATGTTTTTGGTTATCCGATGATATCCGTGGAGCTGGTGTGGCTGATGAATAACTACATGTAACGTAGCCATGCTACATTGCAATATCGATCATTTTGATCTAACACACCTTTATATCATTGCAATGTTTGTTTTCCAGACCACGGTGCCTACATGGACGTTGGCTTTATCGTAGACTCGTCAAATAACGTCGACTGGCGTCAGATGCTATCATACGTCAAGTCTATCCTTGGCTCTTTCGACATTTCCCACCGCGGCACCCACATCGGCTTCATCACGTACAGTGACTCGGCCACCATCGCCTTCCCCTTTAACATCGTCAGCGGCACCCGTTACACCGTGACGGCTATCAGTCAGCTGGTGGACGGCGTCAGACACATGCGCGGTACAGACAGAAGGATCGACCTCGCCCTGCAGCTCGCCTATTCACAGCTCTACACAAGTGGCTATGGAGCACGAGATGGGGCTAGGCGGGTAAGGGCAATACTACTTCTTGGGGTGTAGGACGGGACTAGAAGTTTACGAGTTTTAGTTTGAGCGAGCCACTATGAGATGTGGGACGGGGCTAGGCGGGTAAGGGCGATATGGCAATATGAGATGTAGGACGGAGCTGGGCGGGTAGGGAAATATGCCACTATTAGAATTGGGACGGGACTACGTGGGTAAGGGGAACACGCCTCTTTGTCGTGTCGGATAGGCCAGGCCAGTTAGGGCTATAGTAAGGGAAGACTGTGGCCAGGTGGTAAAGATTTTAGCTGAAATGAGGCCCAGAGTCAGGGTAGAAGGACCTTCATTGTGCACTATTGCTCCACACTTTTTCGATGTTTCCTTACACCAACGCTGTTGTTGTTTGTCAGGTTCTGGTAATCCTCACTAGTGGCCAGTGGCCCAGCGCACGCCAAGCTGCCTGGGAACAGGCGGTGAACCAGCATCAAAACTTTGATAGATATGTAATAGGCGTTGGTTCAAATGTAGCACCAGCCCAACTAGAGTCGGTGGCTTCTGAGCCCGGTTATGTCTTCACTCCTGTTTCGTACGCCGATATGAACAAACAGTACCAGACCGTGGTCCAGGTCATTGTGTTTGGAGGTACGCCATCAGCTTATGGGAATAAATGCCTGCACATTATGCGTAAAACTCTACTTAATAGAGTTAAAATTATAACAGTCCAGAGAGTTTTTTTTATCCTGCCAGAGGCTCTTCTACGCCCCTTTGATCTCAACTAGCCTAGTAAAGTGAGTGTAACTTTAGTAGTCGTAAGAAGACTAAATCAGGAGGAAAGCGCTTTAGCCTACTTGAAACACATAAAATTCTGATCGATATATTAGACACAAATGTTCCCATGTTGGAATAATAGGTTTCCCGGGCCTTGGTCTAACTTGAATACGCGTCCTGTCCGTCTAGTACTTCCCATGGACTTCAATATCATATTACATTTACCGTTGAGTTCATTTCAATACGTATCTTTTCCGTCTAGCCCTAGTACGTCCCATGGATATCGGCATCGTGGTTGACTCCTCTCCGGATATCACACCCCAGTACTGGCAATACATCATGACATACATCCAGGACTTCATTTCAAGTTTCCCTAACGTGTCGCCCGCTTATGATGGCACGCGCTTCGGCCTGATAAGCTATGCTGCGCAGCCCCGAGTACACTTCGATTTCAAGTCGGTTCCTGCTAGCCTTATAAGCACACGAGAATACACGACACGCGTGGCGAGGACTCCCAGAGAGACGGGTGCCCTGCGTAGGATAGACAGGGCCATTGACATGGCTCGCACGGATCTGTTCAGCGAAAGTGGAGGAGCGAGACCAGGGTCTATAAGGGTTAGTAAAGGGTGACAAGACAAAGGTGTTTCCATTTTCAAATATCTACTTACTACGACGCCGTAATATTAAAGTGTCAGGTACTAGGCCTCATCGCACTCGTATCTAATGCTTTTATATGGTCTAGATCATGCTTGTGTTGTTCGGCGGTCCGCATTCGTCAGGGCAGTACCCCACACCTCAATACGCATCCCAACAGCTCCAGCAAGCAGGCGTCCGCGTCTATACTGTCGGGTACGGAAGAACATTTAGGCAACCCGAGGTGCTGTGGACCGCATCACACGCGGACTGGGTCTATTACCGCTACGACTACGAGCAATTACCGCAGATCTCCCAGCCTCAAGGCAATGCCGTCAGACAAGGTAAATCGTGTTCTAGTCTAGGAGTCACACATTCTTTTACAAACAAATGAGCGTGTGGGTGCATTTTCGTATATACGCCTGGCGTTTCCTTTACTGGTATTGTTATGATGTCTGCAGGCCATGGCGCTTATCTAGATGTAGGGTTCGTGGTGGATTCGTCAAACTCCGCAAACTGGCCCTTAATGCAGGGATACTCGCGCTACATCGTCAACTCCTTCCAAGTCTCTCAAATCGGAACCCACATCGGCTATATTACCTATAGTAACGACGCTAGCATCAACTTTGGCTTCAACGCTCTTAGCGGGGCTGCGTACACTGTTTCTGGGGTCAACAAGCTGATTGACGGCATCTCGCATCGTCGCGGTAATAACCGGTATATCCATCAAGGTTTGCAAGTGGCAGAAAGGGACTTGTTTTCTTCCAGATACGGCGCCCGTCAAGATGCACGCAGGGTAAGATGCACTGTTACCACGCCAAATTATACAATAAATGAGCTCATAGGATTGATTTTAAGCCATCTATTGAGTCATGCGATTTATTTGAGTAGTAACTCAGTAGTAATTGTGAGACCCGTCTACTAAGAAGCAAGTTGGAAAATAGCATCCAACGCTCATGTGTGTTGCAGATTCTGATCATCATCACAAGTGGACCGTGGCCCACCCAGTACGCGAGTGCGTGGCGCGACCAGATGGCGGCCCTCAGGATAAGGAACTTCGATACGTACGTGATCGGTATGGGTAGAACGTTCGAACGTTCTCAACTACAAGAGGTCGCCTCCCGACCAGCCTACTACTGGGAGTACCCATCCTACCCACAGCCTAACGACTACCGCGAGCTGGTGCAAGTCATCATCTTCGGGCGAGGTGAATATCAACCCACCGATCACTATTTTTCATATACTTAATTTTCCATATACATAATATAGAAGTAGGACGTTTATTAGGTATCTTGTCAAAACTAAGTTTGATTTCTTTTGTCTTTTCTCGTATTTGTAGATGTAGCTGGCAATTACAAAATACTGACTTGATAATTAAAAGTAATATCAATGTCATTTTATTTATTGGTTTTAGCTTAGTTTTCAGTAGGGTTTTAGCCAACTTGAAAATCCTGGGATGCGAATTGAACTTTCCCCAGTCAAGGAAAAAGAAATTTGACCTGGTCAAAAAACAGGTCTATAGATAAACCTCAGGCCTTAAAGTATGTAAGGTCTTCCAACGTACCAGTAATGATCATTTTAGAGCTTCATGGAATCTTGTTTTCATAACGTTTATGTTTTTGCTTGTTTACTTGTTTGTTTCCTGGTTTTTAGTTTGTTTGTTCGTGTATTTTCCATGTCCATTGTTGTGTCAGATCCATGCTACGCATCCGACTGCGCCGAGAAGCGTCCGTATTCCACTTGCCAAGCTGTTAATGGCCAGCCAACATGTGTGTGTAACAAGAATTGCCCTAGTACCAGTAAGCCGGTCTGCGGCTCAGACGGCAAAACCTACAAGAACGAGTGTGAACTGAAACGTGCCGCGTGTGAGAGCAAGAAAAACGTAACGGTAGCATCCCAAGGCGAATGCGGTAAGAGGATGTTGAACATATTGCAAGTATCACAAGAGTAATTGAATATTCGTATCAGCATCTGTAAATCGGTATTGCATAAAAGACGCATAAAGCCACATAAGCCCCCATGCAAACATAGATATACAGCAGTATTGGATCCAGCGCTGAAAGATGTTCTTGGCCGTCCTTGATGTATACGCTGTCTCTTCTCAAATGATTTTCTTTGTGTTGCAGTCTTCAAGTGCAAGGCCAAGGCCGACCTGGCTTTCCTTATTGACTCGTCAGGTAGTATAGGACGAAGAAGCTGGGAGCGCCTCTTGACGTTTGTCAAGGCTGTCATTGATGAGTTCCCTGTGGGTGCCGATGGGACACACGTAGGCCTAGTGGCGTACAGTACCGACGCAAATGTGGAATACCGCTTCAACACCTTACAAGGATCCGCCGTCACTAAGGCTGGCTATGGGGCAATGACAGATAGAGTGCAGCACCAGAGAGGGTATACCTTTATTGACAAAGCCCTGCTACTGGCCAATAGTGATCTATTTACTACTGCCAATGGCATGAGGGACGGTGTAAAGAAGGTAATGTTCTTTTACCGAGAGTGGGGACCTACGTGTTCTCTGGTTTTAACTGGCATTTTTGGTTCGTGTTTTAACTGATTAGTGTATTAAAGTGTAATTTGATGGGAATTTGAGGACCTATATACAGGATCCAATATTGACAAAAATGTTTATTGTTTATTTGACAAATCTAACATATCAGAACTAGATTAGGTGTTAAATTTATAAAGCAATCAGTCTTCCCTTTCTTTGAGTTAAGAGTAACAGCCTGAATACGAAACAGGCTTTACACAGGGCTTTTGTCCATTTTTTTTTCACCGATAAAGTGTAATGACATTTTGTTACTAAACACCGAACTTCCCTTCTTTAATGTGACTCCAAAGGTGGCCTTGATGATAACTGACGGACAGCAGACCGAAGATAAGGGACCATTCACTCCGCTCAATCAAGCAGCCCAAGCCCTCAAGAACAAGGGCGTGACCGTGATTGCTATGGGGATTGGCGATAATGTGGATGTGAACCAGCTGACGGCTGTGGCAAGCAGTGCTGATGGCGTCTATCAGTCAACATCATTCCGTGTTCTAATAAACGACGTGGAGAACATCGTTAAGCTCCTCTGCAAGCCAGGTAAGTAAAAAGTCTGAGTTACGTGTCTGTGTATGTAAACCAAATAAGCGAATGGCCTCTGATACATGTCTGTGTACGCAAGCCAAATATGCCAATAGCCAATAGTGCCTGTGGATGCAAACCAAATAAAACAATACTCTGTGTTACGCGTCGGTGTATGCAAGTCTGGTAAGGCAATGGTTTGGCAATTGTCTATGTTTGGTTTCTATATAAACTTAGCTTAAACTCTCCATTCTAATGCAAGTCGAGCTATAAAGAGCACGTTATGAATGCTTATGTCTAGCGGTTCGGTCCGTTCATACTTTCTGTCAACCGGCCTAATTATGTTGTATCTGACCATTGATTGATCTATTATTTTTGTCTATTTTCATATTAAAAGACAATTCTGTTGATCCAATTTCTCTCAGAACATTTTGATCCTATACTTTCCTCTCCTAGACCCCTGCGATGATCACGTGTGCACCAAGCCGTACTCGGTGTGTAAGGTGAAGGATGAGAAGCCCGTTTGTGAATGTCCATCGCGCTGCCTGCCTGACAAGGAACCTGTTTGTGGAGCGGACGGCAAAACATACCGAAACCTTTGTGAGATCCGCAAGGCGTCTTGCGAAGCTGGCACCGAGATAACCGTCGCAAACAAAGGAGTCTGCGGTGAGTATGAGTAAATATCCCACTATGCAATGTGTAAATATCCCACTATTTCAAAAATGACGTGTACAGGCAGGATCAAAAGTTCGTGCACTTTTTTAATTGGTTAAAATAAACACGTTTTACAAAACAGCAGCATGACAAGTGTCGCATATGATGACAAAACTTTATTCTAGTGTGTTTGTTACCAGTCATGCTGGTAACAAAACACGTTGTGTCGTACTTGGAAAGCTAGGGCGCTATACAAAGACCAATAAAACTTTGCAGAGCCTAAGTTGTGGGATAAACCTTTTCTAATTAGGAGGAGGGTCGTAATTTTTCGGTCACCTTTTTGGGGAAGGGTCGGTATTTTTGAGCTTAGATTTTGGCGAGGGTCGCAATTTTTGAGCTGAAAAAATATTAAACAAGGTAGTCCTTTCCCCCCCCCCCCCCCCCCCCCCACCGATAAATGCTTGACTGCTCCCTTATTTGATGGTATATATTTATTTTGCATATGTGAAGTTTTTTTTTTTTTTAACGCAAAATGTGAATGCTTGTGTGAGCAGAATGTAAGGCAGCTGTGGACGCAGCCTTCCTGATCGACTCGTCTGGTAGCATCGGCCGGCGTAACTGGGCCCGCATGCTGAACTTCGTCACTAAGATCATCGACAAGTTCAATGTAGGGCCCGCAGGCACGCACATCGCCGTCGTCACATACAGCACTGGCGCTACACTGGAGTTCGACTTCAGGTTCAACGGCAAAACCATCAGCGCCGCTGATTATAATAAAGTCGTACAGAGTTTCCGTTGGCAGAGAGGATTCACGTTTATTGACAAGGCCTTGGTGTTGGCTAACAACGAGATCTTTACAAGCGCCGGCGGCATGAGGCGCGACGTCCCCAAGGTACAGCCTACAAGGAGTCAATGCGCGTGTTTTCGATCTCCGTTTCTCCATTTCTAAAACACCGTGCTTTAACTGGCGTTGGCGGTAGTATCTTTTTGCGGCTGGCATCTAGACACTTACTTGGCGCTCTCTTACAAAAAAAAATCGTTTTTGCATTATACAACAACAACAAAAACAATGGGGACGAGCAACGATGAAGCTGCCCACATAAACAACTGGAAGAGGGTCTTAGCAATATAGTGCAACCAAGTCGGTAATTACGAATCCTTGTGTCAGAAAAATGGCAGCATAAATTATTATGGGCGTGACCGATCAGTGTCTTTCTATTGCCGGGCGCTAAGCGTGTTTGTGTTTTTCAGGTCGCATTCGTGATAACTGACGGCCAGCAGACGCGTGATAGGGGGGCATTCATGCCACTCCCTCAAGCCTCCGGGCTACTGAAGAGTAAGAACGTGCGCGTGTATGCGATGGGCATCGGCACTGGCGTCATTAGGGAAGAGTTAGAGTTAATAGCTTCCAATCCAAAGTACATCAAGCAAGCGACATCCTTCAGAGCACTGGAGCCAGAAATAGATGATATAGTCAGCGGTCTTTGTGAAGGTAAGTTCAGTAATAGACAACATCGTCAGCTTACTTTGTGAAGGTGAATCCCATGATACACGATATCGTTAGTAGTCTTTTGCGAAGGTGAGTTCAGTGATAGACGATATCGTCAGTGTAGGCTTTGTGAAGGCGAAACCCATGATACACGTTATCGTTAGAAGTCTTTTGCGAATGTGAGTTCAGTGATAGACGATTTCGTCAGAAGCCTTTGCGAAGGTGATTCTCAGGAAAAGTCCATGTTCTTAGTTTAGTCTCACCAATATAGCAATATTTGTCAAAAAGTTGGAGACTCTCTGACGAGTGTTTTCTTAGAGAAGTAGCAGCAAAGCCTGTTCCTTGATTTCCGGGGATGCATTTTGCTCACAGTGGCGCGCTAAATAACCTTTTATTTGATTGCAGCCCGAAAGTAAAATGAAGTTCAAGTCTTAGAGAGAACACCCTCTCGGAGGCGAGCTCGGCGCCCGGGACCCTGAGTGGAGTCACGTGACTTCATATTGCAAATATAGCCGAAATTATTTAGAATAAGAGTGTCAGATACCCAAGTCAAGGACAGCAGGAGTAGATAATTGACTGCAATGTCTCCATAACCAAATAATTGTTGGGCTTCAAACTGAATCATTATACGTATTTTAGATATAATATTCATCAGCAGAATAAGCCTGTCAGGGTCAAGAATCAGATTTCTTGATTTCTTTTTATTTAAGTGGATCAAAAGTTGACGGGGAAGTTTGAATATTTTATGCTGTTAGTTACAAGAAAACGCTTAGTATCTTAGAATAAAACTGATCATTTCTCCAGTTCTTCTTTGTTGTGAACAAGGGAATCACTTCAATAGTGAATAGCATGTGACCTATGGACAGTGCCGTAAAGCCTTGTCCAAACAGTGACATGCTTCATGATTCTTTTTGGTGTTTGGCCGTTTCGGAGCTGTTGGAAGTTGCTGTTAAAACGTTTGAGACCCGCGAAAACGATTGAGGCCCATGCAATGTTAAAAGGCTTAGGAAACGATGCTGTATAAAATGGTGATCCTGGTCTTTAGCCCAGTCAATCTAATGTTTAACCTAAAAGCAATTGCAACCAATGATTTCGGTCTTAAATGACAGAGTAGCATGTCCTTAATAACTTCCCAAAAGTTATTCAAATTTTTCTTGGGGGAACATCTCGAAATTCAACAATAAACAATTTCTTGTCAGCAATCAGTTATTGCTCGAGCGAGCGCAGCGAGCGAGAGAAACACTAATTTCGTTCATCGTGTCAATTTGGGTTTCCTGTGGAACAAGCCGTCGCCATCTTGGAAACGAAATCTCCCATCCCCTCACCCGATGCACTATTAGTAGTCTATGCGTTGCCTTTCCAGCTTCGATTTGGACGGCGTCTGTACCAAGATTTGGGCTACCTTTGGCAGTCCGCGATACAAAGCGGCCATGATTTTTCTGTGATTTTTCGTAAACCCTGTGTTTACGATGATGCTAAAAGCTCCTTCGATTTATACCGCAAATACGATGGCCATATCATAGTTCACTATATGTTAATACATGAGCAGTAATCTTTCAGCTTACTGGGTATGTACAGGCATGCAGCTCGGGGTGGGCTAGGTTGTGCTCCCACTCAACCACCAAAAGGCATTTTTTTTTAAAATATACTTACTTTCCATAATATCTATGACTGCACATCCCCTCCACAGCTTATCAGATTGTTTGTTATGGTTATCAGACTTCACCTTTCCTTTTCTAGACATACAATGCCTTCAATTAAATAGTTTCTTTTGTTTAATAAAATAAGACTGAGTAATTTGTTTTTGTTCTATTTCTCTTATAAAACAAACAGAGAAACCATGAAACAAAGGGTTAGTGATCAGCCAAGACAGTGGCTGCAAAGAAAATGGGGTCTTGCATAAATCTGGCTTATGGAAAATGTGCGAAATGCCCCAAACAAATCAAAAAGAATATTGATTTAACCCTTGCAATTGAATGACCAACCAATCTATGAGCTCGAGCACTTCACTTCTCCACGAGAACTTCTAGTTGTATTGCTATTCATGGCGCACTAACCCTCCGCAAACGCACTCTCGACGAGATCGCTCATGAATAACAATAGAATCCAAAATGGCCAACAAAAGAAATTGTTTATTGTCAAATTTTGACATGTTCCCCCAAGAGAATTTTGGAGAACTTTGGGGATGTTGTTGAGAAAGTCTTTTCTTATCATTAACAATAAAATTGTTTGTGTTGTAATTACTTTTAGGTTCGGCTATAAATGTTCGTAGATTGACTGGACTACTGGTCTAACCCTGCTATAATGACGTATTTACTGGCAAGCGGGCAACTGACCAGATCAAAATGCACATAGGCGTACGTGAACGCGAAAGAGATGACCAAAAATAGAACGCGTTGAACGCTTTTCAGAGTGGATGATTAAATAACCCATTCGGTGACGTGTGATCAGACGAAAACGAATGTTTTTTAAATATCCACTTTGAACGCGCGATGTAGACGAGGATCATTTTGAATACGGAAAGCCGATATGTGGGGATTGGGTCTTTACAGCACGATTTAGTCACATGCCAACGACATGCCTTGGCTCTGAATTACACACTACAACTTTTCGTAGTCGAGCATTGTTGCGGTGTTGTAGGCTGATTTACACTCTTCGATTCGACATCTAAGGAGTTCTCTTTGCGTTCTACATTCTGGCGCAAAGAGATTTCCAGGTCTGAACTACTAAGGAGTGTGAAAACAATGGATTGTTTGAATCAGAGAATCCACATTCTTTCCTGAGTCCGCTGTCGAATTTTTTCCAACTGGTCAGCACACGGCGGAGGATTACACTACGAAACAGTTCGACATAACATCGCGAACTTGCTGTTTTTAGAAGCCGTAAAAATAAATGAATATCTCAAAATTTGGAATATGAATATGCTAGCTCCGCCTTTAGGTCTTTATATTACTCATAGCATTTAGCATATAGTATATATTAGCGCCCAAGATGGCTGCTTAGATTATTAGTTCCGTAAATAAGAGTATTTTTACCCGATAGTTCGTCACATACGGCTTGGGAGTCAGACATATATCACCCTGGACTTGCCCTTCAACTTATAATGCTCAGTTATTCAAGGAATTTTCTTCTTTCGCTGCGCTTCTGCTGGAAACCTACACAGCCAGTAATTCAAACTTCCCGCCATATTTAGTGTCGATTACAACCCTTGTCAAGTTTCGTCTGGGGCGTTATTCGAGGCGCTGGGATCACTAGAAAGTTTAGAGGATGCCGAGGTAGTCGGGCTTCAACCAAGAATAACCGCATAAAGCCAATTTAACCAGCCTGGCGAGATCAAACGGATAAAAGATACATGATTTCTGGTTTTAGTTCGGCTTTTGAAACAACTCAAGCGAAACGAAAGGCGCGAAGTGGTAGGACTACAAACAATAACATTATACGCCGTCAACCGCTCAAAACTTCTGAAAATACGTCCAAGCCGATGTCTTTTTCTGCCCTGAACACAAGATCTGTGAGAAAAAATACACAACCTGTAAAAGATATTGCGGTGGACCGGGACATTGACATACTTGCAATAACAGAGTCGTGGTTATCTACCGATTCAGATGAATTTATTATCCGTGCAGTGTGCCCAACCGGCTATGAATTGTACAACGTTCCAAGAGGCTCTCAAGGTGGTGGGATTGGCATTTTACACAAGAGTACAATCAAGTTCCAGAAGCAATCAGTCATCAAAGACAAATTCAAGTCGTTCGAGTTCACTGATCTGCTACTAAAGCAATCATCCACTGCCCTGCGTGTCGTCATTGTTTATCAACCCCCAACAATGGCCAATAACAGAAGCTCCACCCCACTGTTCTTTGAGGAGTTTCCAAGACTGCTAGAAGCCCTTGTGACTCCTCCTGGATCTCTTCTGATAGCTGGGGGCTTTAACTTCCATGTGGACGTGGCCATTGATCCCGATGCCTTACGTTTTCTTCGTCTATTGGAGGCGTTTAACCTACAGCAACACATTCACGTACCGACTCACCGAAGTGGTCACACACTAGACCTTGTCATTACAAGAGCCGATAAGAATGTGGCTAGCAGGGTTTGGCGTGCACGATCCTGCCATTTCTGATCATTTTATGGTCAGCTGCACGCTCTCCCTGCCAAAGACGGTCTTTTACTGCAAAGAGATCTCTTGTCGAAAGTTACGATCCATTGACATGACAGCACTGAGGGATTACATCAGCTCTTCTGTGAGTGGCTAGTGAGTTTCTACTGTGGAGGATGACCTTTAGGGACTGATGGGGCTTTATGATCTCACCCTTACTAATCTGATGGACAGGCATGCGCCTCTGAAAAAGCGAGTTGTCACCGTCCGCCCAGCTGCTCCATGGTACAATGAAAACATCAGGCTTGAGAAACGAAAACGAAGGAAACTGGAACGCCGCTGGCGGAGGACTGGTCTTGCGGATGACCGTGCTTCGTATGTATGTCAACCAATGCAATGCTGTCAAGGAATACATCGCGAAGGTCAGGATGAACTACTACTCTGATGTCATCGAGGAAAACGAGTCAGACCCCAAGCGCTTATACGCTACCTTCGACAAGCTACTCCACCGCAAGCAAGAGACGAAATTGCCCCAGTCTGAAGACCACGTGTTCCCCGCGAATGACTTTGCTGATTTTTTTCACCAATAAGATCACAGCCATTCGCACAGAGCTGCATGCTAGTAGGAGTGGCCCTGTCGAACCACCGGCAGACGCTTTATACTGCGGCCCAAAGTTTGATTGTTTTAAGCAAGTCTCCTGCGAAGAGGTATCAGATATTCTCGCAAAATCAAGTTTGAAATCCTGCGCGTTGGACCCAATGCAGGCAAATGTACTGAAGGGCTGCCTTGACACAATACTGCCGTTTATTACCAAGGTGGTAAACTGTTCGCTTTAAAGCGGTGTATTGACAGAGAACATGAAGAGAGGCCTGCTAAGACCTTCGCTTAAGAAACCTTCGCTGGATCATGAGGTCTTCAACAACCACCGTCCCATCGAATCTCATGTTTCTTGCAAAAACTTGCGAGAAAGCTGTCGCTGTTCAGCTGAAGAATCACGTGCGGATCAACAACTGTTGAACAACTGTTCCGGTCAGCTTATAAAGAGAGCCATAGCAACGAAACCGCACTACTGAGGGTCCAGAATGATGTCCTGCGAGTCATCGACGATGGAGGCTGTGCCATGCTACTATTGCTTGATCTTTCTGCAGCATTCGACACTGTAGATCACACCATACTGTTGTCGAGGCCTCCGACCAGTGTTGGCATCGCTAGAACAGTACACAAGTGGTTTCAGTCCTACCTTTCCGGCCGTATCCAGTTTGTCCAGATTGGCAGCTGTCGATCCTCAAGCCGGCCCCTGGCATGCGGTCTACCTCAAGCATCTGTGTAAGGCCAATGCTGTACCTCATCTACACCACCCCTCTTGGCGCTATCCTTCGAAGGCATGGAGCTGGATATCACATGTACGCTTATGACACCCAGATATACCTAAGCTTTAAGTCCGCTGGAGAGGTAACAAGAGAGCGAGCTAAGATGGAAGCCTGTTTCAATGACATCGATTCTTGGATGCTGGCTAACAACCTAAAGCTAAACAACGACAAGACAGAGCTGCTGGTAATCCATTCGAAGCATCGCCCCAGCCACCACTTCATGAGGTATCGGTCGCAGGCACTTCTGTCACTACATCTGATCGTGCACGGGACCTTGGCGTGATATTTGACAGCACCTTGAACTATGAGACTCACGTTAGTGAAATATGTAAATAAACTTTTTATCATATAAGGAACATTTCACATGTGCGCAAACACCTTAGCCTCGCCTCAACAGAGAAATTAGTACATGCTCTTGTGACATCCAGACTAGATAGTTGTAATGCTCTTTTGGTCGGTCTGCCAGAGTATCTTAACAAGCGCCTCCAATATGTACTCAACTCAGCTGCGCGGCTCATTACTTTTACGAGGAAATACGATCATATAACGCCAGTTTTAAGGCAATTACATTGGCTCCCTGTGCAGCAGCGTATTGTTTAAGGTTTTAATTCTTACATATAAGGCTATTCATGGCCTGGCTTCAGAATACATCAGTGATCTAATATGTCTCTACCAACCAAAGCGAGCACTTAGGTCCGCGAATCGACTTTTATTGGAGTAGCCGGCACATAAACTTAATTCTCTTTCACCATACTCCACATTATGCCCTTATTATGCGTACTTCCTTGCGCATGCGCAGATTGCCACGTTTTAAAGAAACCATTGTTATGCAAATTAACATGGTATAAAACCCCGCGTACAGCAAGACCATGCCTCTTCTTCTTTTGTAAGTCCACGTTGGGCTTGATTTGGGTTTTCTTGAAACCTTGTCTTTGTGAGGTTCAATTTATAGTCCTCTCTGCTTATCCCCATTTGTTTCTGTTTTATACATTTTTTACAGCGAATCTTCAGAATTATGACCAATAAGTCCTCTTCGAGTGTTGATGAAGAAATGAATGAAGACTCTCTGTTGAGGGATAACGCCGCTGGTGCTGAACCTCAGCTTTTACTCTCGGCGAAGAATATGGCCGCCTTGAGAGATAATCTGGGAATAAATACCATTCAGAGCGCGGTTGAGAATTTAACATCGCTGGTCTCTGGCCAAATTTGTAACAACAAACGAGAAGCCAGTCCCAACTCGCGGAGCGGAGCTGGTTCAGCCCGCAAAAAGTCCCGCGATGAAACTGAGGGTTTTGACCCCTCTACTATAGCCCTCGATTCTCCTAGTGGAGATAGCGATAATGGCGACAAAGGCGATTCTGAAGACGAAGAATCTTTCCTACCTCCGTCGATTTTCGACGAAAGTGAATCAAAGGGTCCGGAAGTGGCGAAGACTCTTGCTAGTCGCGTGAATGAGTCGTTCACGTCTAAGCCGCTCGAAGGCAAATTGAAGCCTTTAATGGACAATTATAAATCTCCTGTCAACTGCGAGATGTTGTGTGTTCCTAGAGTTAACTCTATTCTTTGGAACGAACTGCCAAAGCGAGCGCATCAGATCGACTTAGGGCTACAAGAGGCCTAAAAGGCAATCATGAAGACAGCCCAAGTACTGGTTTCAGTTACTGATGATATGATCAATGCGAAGAAAAACAAAGAGTCTCTGAAGCCCGGATCTTTTATTGGCCCTCTGTCAGATGCTATCACATTTGTGGGTCATGCGAGTTATCTCACTTCTCTTAAGAGGATCAACAGGGTTGATCAGTGGTCTAAAATCGCCTCTGACAAGTGGGTTCTTGAAACCATACAAGGATACCACCTGGAGTTTGAGCGAACTCCTTGGCAAAAATTTATTCCTGGCCGATTCAATTTATCGGAATCAGCAATTCTGCTAATTATTGCAGAAGTCGTAAAGCATTTGGAAAAACGAGCTGTTGTCCAGGTGAACCACCGAGAGGATGAATTCTTGTCTTTTTGATTTTTTTTTTTGGTGCCTAAGAAAACGGGTGATCTTAGACCAGTCATCAATCTGAAGCCTTTAAATGAATTTGTTCAGAACATTCATTTCAAAATGGAAAACATTGATCTTTTGGAGCATTTACTGCTACCTGGGGAGTTTATGGCTTCGATTGATCTGAAGGATGCATATTTTAGCATCCCAATATGTGTACAAGACCGGAAATATTTGCGGTTTTGTTGGCATGACAAAGTTTATGAATTCACGTGCCTCCCTTTCGGGTATAAATTAGCGCCTCGGGTATTTACTAAGGTGCTTAAGCCAGTTTATGCTTTGTTACGTTTCCGTCATATTAGAGTAATCTATTATATTGATGACACTTTAGTGATTGGTAAATCAAGTGAGGAGTGTGCACAACATGCGCGTGATGTTTGCCAAACCCTCTCTAATCTTGGCTTTACCGTGAACAAAGCTAAATCTCAATTAGTTCCTATGCAACAATCGACGGGCGGCCTGTGTTCCGAGGTCGAATCGGGAAACCACATCAATTATCTAGAGACTTTAGGTGCGTTTTTCGCACTGAAGTGTTTCGCACGTGACGTCACTTGCAAACACATTCAACTAAAGCTTGATAATACCACAGCTGTATCTTATGTCAACAAGATGGGTGGCATACGATCTTGCAATCTAGACAATCTGGAAAGGGAAATATTGTTATGGTGCATTGATAGGCATATTTGGATATCAGCTGTCATTTTACCCGGACAAAGTAATACAATAGCTGACTACAAATCACGAAATTTCAATATAAATTTGTAGTGGAGTTTGCACCCAACCGTCTTTGACTGGTTGTCTCAGACCACTTTCACGTCGGTTATCGATTTATTTGCATCTAGATTAAATACTAAGGTCCCAAGATTTATTTCCTGGTTGCCTGATCCCTGCGCGTTTGCGTGCGATGCTTTCTCATTAGACTAGAGTAATTTCAAACCTTATGCATTTCCTCCTTTCAGTCTCATTCCAAGAGTGCTGACCCACCTACGGGCACTATTATCATTTATTTTATTTTATTATTACTCGTTTTCAGTGAACCATTTAGTATTGCAACAGAGTAAATATTTGCGTATCATAAGATTTTAGGCTTGTTTTTATATGATCGCACGCAATCGAAGCTTATTTGACCGTACGATCGCATTCCGATGGCAAAGTGTTTACCGATGGACGTCCGTCATATTTTTCTCCATACAGACCTTACTGGTTCGGTTTTATTAAAATGATGATAACCTCCGTAGTGTTTTCGCGTACTCTTTTTAAACGTTCCTTGTTTACCTGATGCTCTTCCAAACACGACTGAATTAAAATCGCCTTGCTAGCTTAAGTCTTTTTATGCATCAGTGAACCAAGTTCCTTTTTAAATGTTTTACCAGCCTAACCCATTTCCGGCCGCTTCTACCGCCTAAAGGCTTTAGGAGTTTGACTCGGTAAGCGATTGGAGGGGCAGCATGCCTGTTGCAGAAGAAGCATTTCGTATCATTCGGAAAAAGCGTTTTTAAATCCTGTCAAGCAGCTCGTGACAAGACCCCAGTTCTTTAATATCGAATTAATGTAACTCATTTTATCGTGACGTTTTCCCTGTTATGGCAATTTTTGTATTGTTTGTTGAACATATATTGTTCTCCTCGTCTCACCAGAGTGAGCTTTAATGCTTTCTATAAGGAATGAGGAATTAGTAATAGTTCGTCAGCAAATCGAGTTCATAAGCTTTAGTTGTCACTGCCTTAGTTGCCCTTTTTCCCCTACAACTCTCTACAAAAGGATTTTATATCGCACAATGAAAACAATGGATGGTAATATTTCATCAATGACAAGACACTGCTTCTTCTTGGTTTACGATTCTAAGCGTATTCTGCTGGCTCGAGATGCGTACATTGCGGCGGCGGTTATCAACTGCATCACACTGCTTCCCGCCATTATCTTGAACGTGCTACTGATGATGGCCATGTACCGCTCGCCTGCTTTTCGGAAGCCGTCGACCCTTCTTCTGTACAGCCTATCGTCTTCAGATTTACTAATTGGACTAATCGTACAACCGGCGTATATCGCCAAGAAAGTGGGAGAACTCACAGACAACTTCAACCTTTATTGTCAAAATGCTTTTTTAATATACAACTTCGGGAAGGTCCTTACGGGTGTTTCTTTTCTAACTCTAACTCTTATCTCTGTTGATCGATATCTACTCGTAACTTCGGGTATCGACTACCCGACGAAAGTTACGAATTATCGGGTTGGTTTTGTGATTGCTTTGTCCTGGCTGTTTATGATTGCTATAATAATAACTCAGCACTTCATTCCTAATCGTGCAACAGTATTTATATTGATCGCACTTTTGATTGGCTCGTGCGTTGCTATAACGACAATTTGTTACGTCATGGCCTTGCATAAGATAAGACGACAGAAGAATGCGATCAGGTTGGCCAGTGGTCCTAGATCTCAGCTGCAAGCGAACACTGCGCGATACAAAAAGTTTATTATTACCATGATATGGGTGTTTGTGGTCTTCTTACTTTGTTATACTCCTTATATGGTAGCGACAACTTTGGCTGCTGTAATTGGCGAGACTGCGAGTATCTGGTCAGCGGAGTCTCTGTGTGGAGTGATTGCCTACTCCCATTCGTGTTTAAATCCCGCCATCTTGTTCTGGAGAATGGCCGAGATACGAAATGCTGGGAAAAACATTCTAATGCCAAAGTCAAAGATCAAACTTAAAGATCAAAGTCAAATTTCAATCCCGGACAAAACTGTTGAGACAATTCCCAAATTTGGATGAAAAAAGATGTTCATAATTCAGTTCCTATCCTCTCCTCCCCCCTCAAAACAATGTTGAATTCATGCTCACTCTTCTAGCATCAAGTCATACACGATATTGCTTTGTGGGGGGGAGGGGGAGAGGTATAAACGTCTTAAGTTAACAAATTGACCCCTCAACCGGCCCGTACCGGCTTTGAGAAGTACCCACAACCCAAAAAATTCATAAATGCAAAATAAACACAACAAGATGAAGATACCCAGGCATCAGTCTAAGGGATAAATGGTCTTGAAGATGTGCATCCAACCAAGTTGTTGGCAACTACTCTTAAGCCAAATAATAGCGCAGGTTCTTTGAACAATTTCAAATCGAACAAGGAAAGAAAAGCAGAATCACCCCTCTCAATAAAACGCTCTAAATACAACACAAGGGAGAGAGATCAGCAAACACAGCTCAAGACACAAATGGATACCTTTATTCTGATCCTCCAGGTTCATTTCCATGGCCTCAAAACACGATGTCTACTCCTTGAAGGCTTGTAAAGCCACTTTACGGATCGCAAAGCATTCTGGGAGATCCAGGGAAAAATTCACGAGGGGAGGGCCAGTCAACACTCCTCTCCCCAAAGTTAGATGGTTTTTTATAAGTCTATTCACCCCGAAGCCAAACAAATCAATTCCAGGTCATACAGACCCAGAATAGCAGTGTAAACAATTTTAAAATCAATTTGGTTCCAGGAGAGCTGTGGTGATCATTGAAAAATTATGTTCTTATTCAGGCAAAGCCAAACAAGAAAAAATCAACACGAATCCACCTTTGCTTGCAAATATCCATAAGCAAAGCACTTAATTATGCCCCAATAGACTTTATGATGTCCTGAGACACTCTCCTAATATGCTCATAGCTTTATTTTTTATAAAAAAAAATACAAGCAACCACCAACTTGTGCTTGCTTCAGCACAACGACGAGGGATTAAAAGTGGGGACCGCAAAGCACTGCTGGAAAGCTAGGATACCGCTGACTACGTGAAGCTGTGTTTGACTTTGACGGGCTGTATAAAACTCAGAATAGGGGTGGAGGTATCTGTTTTCAGTCTGTCTTTTGTAAATTCAGCTAAAAAATAGCCATAAGTCAATCGGTTAAGCACGTGTGAAATTTGGATTTTTTTGCGCACGAAAATCTGGGTGTCTCAACAGGTTTTGTCTGGTATTGGAGTAAAACAAGAGAGCATAAGATAAGAGGGACACTTTGGTATTACCCGCGCGCCATGTCGATTCCAAATCCGGCTATTTTTAGTAACCACCACCCCACCACTGCGCGTGAGGATTTGCTCCTTTTATTTTGTCCTACTTCCCCGCGGGTTGCGCGTTGTTGTTTTGCCAACTCGATAGGAATGAAAAGAGATCATGTAAAATAACTCGGAAGAAGAAAACAAGTCTAACTTAAGTAAGCAACATTGGCAAATATACTCACAGAAAGCTATATCCCTGAATAGTTTGACTGGTTTGTTTGTCTGAGCGGCGAAGTCAAATGAGAAAGAAATCCGACGAGCGATAAAATGGCTGCGATATACTGTGTTTGATTCAAATCCCGACACCAGCTTGTATAATAACAACATAATAATATAACATATAATAATAACAACATCAAAGAAATACAGTGATATCTCCCTCTTTATTTTCTCACTTTTACAAAAACTCAGATACTTCAGCTTGCTGGCTTTGATCATCACAAAAATGCATTCCCTCGCTACAAGGATAGTATTATGAAATGTATTTTCTTGGATTCATTCTCAATTCACCGGAATATTCACAAAAATCAATAGCATATCTAATGTCTAACTTACAGATTTCGTTTGACCATTAGGAATATAATGAATGTTGAAAAACCACGAAGAAGCAGCAAGTTAGAGCGGAAGCGGTGTTTGAAGCACGAGGGTTTCCGCTATTGATTTTGAATGGTCTCTTTTTTTAAACTTTTTCGAAATCTTGCAATCCTTGAAGTACTACATCCCCTTAATAAACCGCAAGTGCCTGTATTCTTGATGCTAGAATGAAATTTTCGATGGCATTTGTGCAAATAGGGTGTTTTTTTGGGTTTCAAGTAACAAAACAGCGGCAAAAACAACAAGATGTAAATGCCAAAGCGCGGGGGTAGGGTGAGTAAAAATGCTCACGCGCAGTGGTGGGGTGGTGGTTACTAAAAATAGCCGGATTCGGAATCGACATGGCGCGGGGTAATACCAAAGTGTCCCTCACTTATCTCATGCTCTCTTGAGTAAAAGCAATCTCCGCAAACGTGAATATGGTTTTCACGGGCAAATTGAGTCCCGAAAAGAGGGCTTATGTGGCCTATCTTGCGAAAGGTAAAAGATTTTCCACCAAAGAAATATGCAAGAAAACTGATTTATCAAGAGCGACAGTGTTTAGAATAAAAAAAGACGGAAGATGACAAGGAAAAGAAAAGAGGTGTGTCACAGGGCCTAGCAAACTTATGTTTTGCGTTGTCTGAATAAGCAGTTATTTTTTCCCCAGGCCAGAAAAAAAGCGGAGGCGGACTGTATGGAAAGGCTGGCATTCGCAGGGCCTAGCAAACTAGCGTGCGCGATGAGCGGAAGCTGTTACGGTCTTTGAAAATTCTACGACAAGAAGGAGGGGGCTTCTCTTCGGATAGACTAATGGAGACGGCTGGCTTAAGCTCGAACAACCTGTGCAGCAGAACTATGTGAGGCGTTGTTTGAATAAGCACGGTTATTTTTTCCTCTAGGCCAGAAAAAATCGGAGGCGGACTGTATGGAAAGGCTGGCATTCGCCAAGCACATGAAAAATGATTACCCAGAAGATATTTGGACACGACAGATTGCTTTCTACCTAGATGGGGTAAGCTTCACAATTGTCACGTTTTCTTTTATTTCAGACAATGTAATGCTCGCCAGCGAAAATAAAAGAATTAATATTAACGTTTTGGCATCTGCATGTCCGTTAGTGCCGTTTTGCATGACAAACTTGTCACGCGCGAAGAAAACAAATAAACGAATAACCAAAACTAGCGTTCTTTAATCGGCGATAAACTTGATTAAACATTTAATGGCCTAATGCATGAACGCTAGAGTAAATAACATATTTCATCGCAACAATTATCGGCTAACTAACGGTTAACAACGATTGAGCTGTATAATAAAGGATGTTGAGAAATCTTCAATAATTAAATTTACAGATCTCCGTTAACCGTGGAAAAGGGCTGTTCACCGAATTTTTTTTAGCTACATAACATACAGTCCATGTCATTCGATATAAAACAGCTTTCAGCTTTATCTGGACAGGCCTAGCTCAAAATAAGCTCCGCAAAGCATCGAACCTCGCGCTGTAGGTGGCGCGGTATCTGACGGTTGAACTGGATCGCAGTCCATCTCACTCTCATCATCTCCGTCTCACGCTCATCGATCACTCCATTCTTTATGTAGACTAGAGAATTTTTGCTTGTGCAAAAAAATTGAGTATCCTTATCAAAGGCGACGTCCTTAGAAAAGTGCGTTTTAGGCGCGGGAAAATGAACCACCTGGCCTTCTAGTAAAAGAAGCAAATTTTGCCATCGGATCACTGGAGGAGACCAGCGGAAATCGCATTCTCGACACCTGTCCAAGCAGGGTTACAAAATGTGTTGTATATAAGGGTTAAAGGGTTTATAATGAATGTTTTTCCACAATTAGCGGGTCCTGTGATGATCAAGTTCCGGTATTTGCCTTTTCCTTTAATTAGCAATTCTTTCACTGCATTAGTGAAGAATTGCCTCGAGACACCGTTGTTTCTAGTATTTTTTATTTTTTTGAGCGCAGCTAACCCAGTCGCCATTGTATCCTTCAGCACACAGACGAGTCCTGGCCTCGTTTAAAAGCTCAGTCCGAGTCTTTTTCGTCCTCTCCAACACGCTTTGAGCGCTTACTATTTCCCATGCTGTCTTTAGAATATCAGCGACTGCGCGCGGGGCTCGGTTAATCAAAAAATCTGTTTTGCCTTCTTTCTTTTTCCCAGCCACTAGTGCTTGAAGCTCTAAAACACTCTTTATATTTTCCGTTATGATCACCTCCGATGCCACTGGTGTACCTTGGTCCATAGTGTTGGATGTGTAACTTGGTCAATGGTGTTGGATCTGTACCTTGGTCCATAGTCTTGGATGTGTACCTTGGTCCATGGTGTTGGATGTGTACCTTGGTCCATGGTGTTGGATGTGTACCTTGGTCCATGGTGTTGGATGTGTACCTTGGTCCGTATTGTTGGATGTGTACCTTGGTCCATAGTGTGGGATGTGTACCTTGGTCCATGGTGTTGGATGTGTACCCTGGTCCATGGTGTTGGATGTATACCTTGGTCCATAGTGTTGTATGTGTACCTTGGTCCATGGTGTTGGATGTGTACCTTGGTCCATAGAGATGGATGTGTACCCTGGTCCATGGTGTTTGATGTGTACCTTGGTCCATGGTGTTTGATGTGTACCTTGGTCCATGGTGTTGGATGTGTACGCTGGTCCATATTGTTAGATGTGTACCTTGGTCCATAGTGTGGGATGTGTACCTTGGTCCATGGTGTTGGATGTGTACCTTGGTCCATAGTGTTGGATGTGTACCTTGGTCCATGGTGTTAGATGTGTACCTTGGTCCATGGTGTGGGATGTGTACCTTGGTCCATGGTGTTGGATGTGTAACTTGGTCCATAGAGTTGGATGTGTACCTTGGTCCATAGAGTTGGATGTGTACCTTGGTCCATGGTGTTGGATGTGTACCTTGATCCGTATTGTTGGATGTGTACCTTCGTCCATAGTGTTGGATGTGTACCTTGGTCCATAGAGTTGGATGTGTACCTTGGTCCATAGAGTTGGATGTGTACCTTGGTCCATGGTGTTGGATGTGTACCTTGATCCGTATTGTTGGATGTGTACCTTCGTCCATAGTGTTGGATGTGTAACTTGGTCCATAGAGTTGGATGTGTACCTTGGTCCATGGTGTTGGATGTGTACCCTGGTCCATGGTGTTGGATGTGTACCTTGGTCCATAGTGTTGGATGTGTACCTTGGTCCATGGTGTTGGATGTGTACCTTGGTCCATAGAGTTTGATGTGTACCCTGGTCCATGGTGTTTGATGTGTACATTGGTCCATGGTGTTGGATGTGTACGCTGGTCCATATTGTTAGATGTGTACCTTGGTCCATAGTGTGGGATGTGTACCTTGGTCCATGGTGTTGGATGTGTACCTTGGTCCATAGTGTTGCAGGTGTACCTTGGTCCATGGTGTTGGATGTGTACCTTGGTCCATAGTGTTGGAAGTGTACCTTGGTCCATAGAGTTGGATGTGTACCCTGGTCCATGGTGTTTGATGTGTACCTTGGTCCATGGTGTTGGATGTGTACGCTGGTCCATATTGTTGGATGTGTACATTGGTCCATAGTGTTGCATGTGTACCTTGGTTCAGTGTTTGACGTATACGCTGGTCCACATAGTTTTAGCTCGCCTTGTTTTCCCTTTATCCAACGCACATACCACCATTCTACCCTCATTACATATATGCAATTATCAAATTCCAAGATGAAATATTAGATGGTGGTATAGTTGTATCTGATGTTGCATTAGTCAGTTATTGAAGGGAAAAGATGTTTTCTCCTTGGCAAGTTTTTAATGCAAGTTGGTCTGCGCTTGTATCTTTGTCTATGATCACATGTGGGTTGCTTCTCGGATCTCGACTTCCTTGATTCGTCGTCCTTCTAGTCGGGTGAGTCTCAATTGCTGGCTCCGCCAGTCGTCTTCCCGTGAACAGCCCTTTCAAACGCACACGAGCGTTTTGCATGGCAATCAAGTAGATGGCAGGATTCAACGCACCGTTTGCATAGCCTGCAGCTGCAGCTGCATATCTGATAGTGAAGTCCGTAACGTAACTCACTGGAGGCTGGAGAATCATCATCGCCGTAAAGTAGACCACGTAGACAAGGTACGGGAGGATGAAGGCGAAGATCAGAGACACCAGCATGTAGCTGCCTTGGAACCGCGGCGTGTTCGTTATACTTGAGGAACTCTGACCAGCATCCACCTGTCGTCGACGTTTTAGGAACCTTAAGATTCTGACACAAAGTATCGACAGTAGGATGCAAGGCATGTAATACACCAAAACACTAAACACAGTGTTGATTATTCTACTGGTAGGCGTGGAGTTGTCATAGGAGCAGAAAAGGGTGTACTTATCGTCATCAATGTAATACCTTCTACGCTTCATGTTGATGTTTGGTACCACCGTCATCAGTATTCCAGTAATCCATGCAGCGATCACAAGCCTCTTTGCGGTTTCTTCGGCAGGCGAGGATAAAGGGCGGAAAATACCAAAGTACCGTTCAATGCCTATCGCAATGATATTCATCATTGTGATAATGTTAAAAAGGTGAAAAGGTACCTGGCGCCATGACACGCCCAGTCATTCGGAGTTATCTGGAAATGTATTTCTATGACGAACACAGGAGCAGTGAGTAGAGCGCCCAGAATGTCAGACAAAGCCAAGCTACGCACAAACATTTTTGCTGCGCCTCGGTTTAGAGCTCTGACGTTCGGGGTCTTCGGGGGTCTGATGGCGTACATGACGAGACCGTTTCCCACCAAGGAAAGTAATGCGAAGAGAATCACCAATGAGCTGATGACGAGCTTGATGTGAAGAGGGATTGGCGTGAAGACATATCTGCGCTCCAGCTGGTTCGTCGCTGTGTTTAAGGTTGTGTTCGGCGTTGTATTCTCCATTTGCTTTAGTGACACTCTTTGAGAGCTAAACTGAGGGCTGGGTGAACGCTTGATTAGGAAATAAGGTTTTTAGTCCAGTCATTCTTTGTACAAACAGTAGTTGAACCTGTCATTAATTGCATAAGGTTTTAGTATAGTACTTTAAAACAATCCCCATTCAAACCTATTGAAACCAAATTTATCCACATTGTTCACAATGCATGCCTCCAATGCCTTTTATGTACTAGCCTCCCTGTTGACTAATTCCTTCGTGCTGTCAAGGATAAAAGGTGTTTTAGATGCTTTACATTATCTTAAAGTTAAACACAAAATTCCAGAGGAAGAGGAAAATGAACTCTGTGCAATTTATATTTCCCTTACAAAGAAATGGACGAATTTCTCTCGACCTTATCCAATACCAAATGCATTAGTAAATAACGACGAATCATATGATGACAGTTTCCGCAATTAAAATTGTAAAATGTTTGTAGCTAGAGTAGGAGTCCTATGCACTTATCTTACCGTTTAAGTTGAAAGGCGAGTCTGTCCTCGCTCGATGCTGTTCTGATAACAAATGCTGTCACGTACCGTTAATATATCTGCTGGACCGGAATGAGGCCGCCCATAGTAACACAGTTTAGCGAAGAACACAATGTGGTACTGGGAAAGTAATCTAGAAAAGGTAGGCTATTCCAAATTTAATTCCATTCCATTCGTTAGTGGGGAAATTAAAAACAAGAATTCATAAAGGGATTAGAATGGGTCGTTAGAAAGCTTTTATAACATAATCCTGTCTTTTTTTGTCGAACTTTTCTATTTTGGAAGTCAAAATTAAAAGTTCGCTCTTCGATTCATGCTTTTCACTGGTTACTGAGCCTCTGGCCAAGACCATGATGATATCTTGGTTTGGCTTGTCAGTTATTCATTGCACACAGCTTGTCAGTTGACACTAGCGAGGCTCTGAGACAAGGTACCCTCCCCTCCCCACTGATTATTTTGCTCGCCACAGCATTCCCGCGTCTAGCTTTCTTTCGTTTTGGATTCCCCATCACCTAGAGATGTTTAAGGAATAGGTTTGTCCGAATAAACACAATGAATAACGGACTAGACTTAGCATAAAGTAAGCAATTAATATTTTCATTTTTTGTTACTTCCATACCCCTCACCCATAAAAGGTGTTGATTTTAGCCCTATATTGCCCCTCGCTCTAGCACGCACAAACTTGGCTCATTTCTGCAATCCCTCCAAACACCTCGATCGGGGTCTGCCTACTCAATGATGTTGTTGGTCAAAATAAAGAAGGCGTGAGAATAGTAAACGGAAAATTGCTCAGAAAATCGTATAGCCCTAGGGATCACTATCTTCAAAACCAAGACTGGAAAAGTGGAAATTGAGAACTTCGCTCACAAAGTTAGATGGCCTTTCGTGGAAAGCTTATTAGGCGTATTGTTCGTATTGATTGGGTATTGAAAAAACGTCTTTTACTTCATGAGCATCTGCCCGCCTTCGCCCATGACAAACAAAGCAACTCAAACTTAAATTAATATAACTATCAACAATACTTTCGGGGAAAGCTAATGAGGCGGCACGTGTACGTATTGATTGGATATTGATTGGGTATTCGGTATTGAAAAAAAGCCTCTTTTATTTCATGAGCATCTGCCCGCCTCCGCCCATGACAAACAAAGCAACTCAAACTTAAAATAATATAATTATCAACAATACTATCGCAGTTTGTATTAAGGTTGTTTGTCTTTTTGCTGTGAGCCATGAAAGTATTTTGGTGGTTTCTGAGGGAGTGGAATTATGTCTTTTAAGCGGGTTACAAAAAATGGGAACCAATTCTATATATATTTTATGCATGCTGTTTGTCACTATAACAAATATTATACTATCCTTCAACAAGGAAAAGCTTGCGTTCATAGCGGCGGCTGCCAACTGCGTCCCAATGCCGGCCGTAACAGTCATCGAAACCTGGGGAGGGGGCACGACGCAAAGGACATTGTATCGGCTCCCCTCCCCCAGAAACAAGAGACTGATGGGGGGAGGGGGGGAGATAAAGTCAGGCCGCTACTGGTCCTTTCCTTATAATTTTAGAGAAAAAAATGAGGGGGGGGGGCTGCCGATATAGCCTTCTGCATTTACATTTACAGCAATTCTGTTTTCCTTTAGCGTTACTTCTATTACAATTTACTTTACGGTATTTTTTTTTGGCGGTTTAGGGGTGGTTTGGGACATTTGGAGGAGGGATAGACCAGCATCAGCATTCCGCTGATCTGTGAGAGGGTCTCAGGTTCCTGCTAATAGTCGGTTGCTTATCCTGTTATGGATAAAAGCGTGTTACTAATAGAGTACCGATATGACAGCCTTGGCGGTTTTGATAATGGTACCATCTGCTCTTTCAGCTCAACCATTACTTGATTAGTTATGTCAAGTCGCTGTACCGAAAGCAGTCCATTATCAGGTATTTTTGTCTGGAAGTCATTATTTCCTGGAATTAAACTGAAAGACAAATAATTATGTTACGCTTGTTACAAACCAAGAATTGTGAGCGTGGTGGCAAATTCAAATGTTAATTATTCGCCCCATGACAGGTTCTCCAATAGGGTTCTGGATTCCGGATCCTAGTGTGTGGATTCCGGATTCCATGTGGGTTTTTTCTCGTGGATTCCGGATCCCAGCAGCATGGATTCCGGATTCCATATCTCATTTTTTCATGGATTCCGGATTCCATATCTCATTTTGTCATGGATTCCGGATTCCATATCTCATTTTTTCATGGATTCCGGATCCCATATCTCATTTTTTCATGGATTCCGGATTACCTGTCATGGGGCGAAATTATGCTTGAGGGAAAGACTACTATGCTTCCCTTTGTGAGATTTCCATCTAGTGGTGATGATTAAGTAATCTTGGTCTTTTCGGTCACAGCAAGAACACACAAGCAAGCAAGACCACACAACAGCAAGTAGGTACTCCTACTAGGCAATCTACGCTAGATGTCTCGGTGCTTGGAATATGGTGTTATCAGTATCTTACATACTATTTATTCTGAATATCTCTTTTCCAGAAGAAGTATGAGTCTTTCTTCACTAGACTGCACAAATAGCTACTTGTCAGGTTTTGGATAAAAGCTTACATAATTTTATCGTTCCCATAAAGTTCTGGAATTCTAGCTTGTTGGGGAGGCACAAGTGATACTATGCTTGGAACATTCAGCAAGTTTATAAGGTGTAATTGTTGAAACTACTAAGGGGCATAATCTCTCCCCCCGAGATCTCTAAAAAGTCTCACCGCAATTGTCTAATTTGAATCTTCAAGAGTAGAATTGTCAAGCTTAATGTTTTAAATTTAAATTTTCATAAAAAGAGTGAATTAAGACAGTCATGGAGATCATTGACTGGGGTATCAAATTACAAAAAAAGGTAAGCACAAATAACCAGACCACACAAAATAATATAAAAATCTTCTTTATTGAAAAATAATTTCTCACTACATTCTATGGTCTAACTAAAGCACTATTCTCTTTGCAATGTATATGCGTTATAAAAAGGCAAATTTTTAAAAATAATTTGATCCTAGAAATATAGTTTAGTTAAGTTAACATTACATTACAAGCGAATTTAAATCTGCTTCATAAATTTTCTTTTAAACACTACCCCTGGGTTTCTCAAGTGAGTAGAGGCGGTCTCGTCACGTTCAATCTTCAAATGTTTTCCCAAGCACTGTAGCGAGATTTCTCAGCCTTGCGTTTACTAGATCCCAATCCATATAGCAGCCCTGGAGGTGTCGGTTGCCCTCGCCGGTAATAGTATACCCTCTACGACCATGAAGCACGCGGCTGTTGTTGAATGATACCACTTCCCCAGGGGAGAGCTTATATTCTATCATATTCACTGGATCGCGCATCATCTGGCTAAGAATTAGATAGGCCTGGTACAGCAGCTGAACTTTCTCTACCGGGGAATCCATGAAGTAGTCTCGCATGTGGTTACTGTAGGCGAAGCGAACTATATGACCAAGCTCATCCAGCCTGGAATATATCAAAGGTAGACAATTCTATTTCCTAATAAAAACCATGAATTAAGTTTAAGTTTAACTTGCATCAATGCAAGAATGAACAACAAGTGGTTTATTAATGTATCTGGTTAAAAAAACACTTGAGTATTTTGTGTGATTAAATACACTTACTCAATAGTCTTTCTTTTGTTCATAAGATGGAAATCCCCAAATTCATCTTTGCCTATGTCCACAAATGGGATGGGCGTGGTAGCAAGCAGATTAAACAGCCTTGGGTGCTGCTCTTTAATCTCCTGTGCAATGAAGAATCCATCTACAAATATGCTTTCACCTCCCTCCGTAGGGGCCTGCTTGAGGCAGTGTAACATCTGGACCTGTTGATGTCAATTTGAGGTTACTGATCAAGTTAATCTAAAATTCTACACATGATAGTTTGTGGTATGATGAATAGTGAGACTTTCTTACACAGGGGTACTATACTGAATGTGTTGTCTATGTGGTTGCTTACCCCTGGGTAGTATTTTGACTGTGTATATGTATATCTCCATGTGGTTCGTACCCCTGGGTAGTATTCTGACTTTGTATATGTATATGTCCATGTGGTTCCTTACCCCTGGTTAGTATTCTGACTATGTTTATGTTGTCCATGTGGTTGCTTACCCCTGGGTAGTATTCTAATTGTGGTACATCACAGTGCAGTGGAAGATCAGCTGTTGTATATGCCAGATTGTTGGCATCAAACTTGGCATTTACATCAAATGTGTGGCTGAAGAAAAAAGGCATGGTTCATGCTTATCATTAAGGAGAAAAACATTTACATTGACTTCAGTAAATAAAACATGCCCCCCAAAAATTTGTATAAATAGCCAAGTATAGCCTAGTCTGCTTAGCAGCTCCTTGTGTGTGACACTAAAAGTGGCTGCTAAGCAGACTAGTATAGCCAGTGCAAATCTTTCACAGGGAGCCAAAACAGTGCTCAACTTGACAGGAGCTGTAGCACATTCACTTGAATAAGACGCATTGGTGCATTTGATGCAAATATAGTTTTGTTTCATAGACCTGCATTGTGAATCTACTCCTCAGTTAAAACTGTTATCCAGTCTTATTCAAGTGCCAAGTAACTTACCGTAAATCATCTTATAAATGCCCCCTATCTCAAGAACACCCCCTTAAGCTTACATTGAATGCTCCTCTCTAATAAATGCCCCCCTACCCTTCCTTCCCGCTTAAAAAACAAACAACATAGGAATTCCAGTTATATAAATCTAATCCAATTGCCTTCTCCCTTAATCTGAGCTTGGCTTCTACTGGGGGAGGCCTGCTTAATGTCAAGAGACGTTTGCTACGCAGGCTAAAATTCAATGCGGTCCTGACTTAGATTAGAACCCCACTGCACTTGGGTTTGCAATATTGTTATAGTTTGTAAAGAATGCCCCTCTCTTATAAACGGGGTTAAATTATGATGGTCCAATGGGGGCACCCATTGGACCATAATAATTTAATAAATGCCCCGGGTGTGTATTAGATCATTTATCACAGCATATTTATAGTTTAGCCAAGAACATGTATAGCTAGTTAAGTAACACATAATGTATAGCCAGTCAAGTAGTTATAGTCAAGAGGCTGATTTAGACTGCAGATTTAGTTGTATGCAACCTGTGCACTACATGTCTTAGCCCTTAATTACACAGTACCACTTTCATAGTCAAGCATCGTAGCAGAGTCATAGGCTGATTATTTACACTCCAAGACTTGTAGAAAAATTGTAGAAGTTTGCATACAACTAAATCATTCTGCCTAAATTAGCCTTAACATGTATTTGACCATGTGCATAGTTACCCATAATGAGAATCTTGAACGTATCCAACCCTTTTCGCCAGTCGCTCTACGGCAATAGGCTTCATTCCACTTGGCGCTTCTTCAATTAAGGCTATTCCAACACTATGCAAAGTGTGGAGCCACTCAAAAAGAGCAGATTTCTTGGTCATAATATCCTCATAATTGAACCTGACAAGTTTTCCTTGCAACATACTTTTATTCCAGAACTCCACACCTTTCTTGTTGAGTTTCATTTTTCCTGTCAGGTCATCACTTTCAGGGAGTTTTTTATTGTGCAGCCAAGCTGAGTTGAACTGACTGATATGCTCATTTGGCCATGTTATGTGAATCTGCTTACCATCATCTCTCATTTCAACTGCCTTCGGCTTCACATCAAGATCAACCTCGCTGATACTGTCTAAATTTCTTTGCAATAAGAGGCTGTTATAGCACTTGGGGCACTGGCAATTATCACGCAAGTAGACATAAGGATAGCGATTTATCTGGTTATTCTTCCAGTGAACATGCAACATACCATCATTATCCTCAAGCTCTATGTGCTTCACTAATGCAGAGGAAGCCACCACGCTGCTCTTAGATCGTACCACACCCAACACCCTCAGCTGGTTGACATATGATGGCCTACACAGGGTTGATCGCAATCGGCACAACATCATAACTACACCAAAAGGAAAAGCTAATTGTTAAGGAATTTCATGGTACTACCTACCAAATACCAGAGAGGGTAGACCAAGATTAAAAGTGCGGGGCTAAAGACAAAATTCAAGATCCTTTGTGCATAGGGGGTTTGGAAGCATGCTGTAAAAATGCTAAATTTACATAAAGTATCAGATGGGGAGGGGCATGGAGGCCCTTACCACACACACACACTTTTCTGAGTGAATGTGTCATTCTTTCAACCGATTGATTGATAAAAGTCGGTCTTACAAAAATTTCTTCACTGCTTGTATTGCTTTATTAGCACTCTGTTCTATGGCCCAGGGCCCAGGTTTTAATGACATCTGAATTTCCCTATTATGTGCACATGATAATAAACAATAAAAAAGCAAATTTCTAGTCGAGAAGATATCTTGATTACACTTGACAAACAACCCTCTAAAAGCTTGCGATGGCACAGATACACCGTTGTTTCCTAACTTATCAAGTTAAAAGTCTTTACAATATCTTGTAAAACATAAATGCACTAATTAAATAACTACATATGAGATATATTACCCTGGCTAGTAGGGCGAAATAGTTAAATAAACATTACACCAAACTACGATTAGCCCCCGAATAAACGTAATAATCTTACTTATAATTTCGAAATGAAATGGATTATGCAGAACGGGCCTTTTAAAACGCTGCAGCATTGAAGCCGGAATATGAATATTAATTTTACACGACTATAAAAGCTTCTTGAAAGTAGCACAGTACCTGTCTCGAAAGCAAAGGATCTTTGTTTTCGTATTTAGCTGCGAGGGAGGAGACAGCCGAAGATATTAGAAACCCACTAGTTCCCAGGCGCCATCTGCGGCAAGAAAGGGTCAAATTTCAATGCCAATATCAATTCATTGAAATACTGAAACAAAAATTTAAGGAGAATGCTAATGATATAATAATAATAAAAAAGAGTTTAATATTTTTTGTAAGCGGCTACTTTAAAGGAGTCACCTTTTAGTGATTTCACTACCGTCTCCCCCCTGTTTTGGCGTATTCAAACTTTGTTTATCCCATTGACTCCTGGCTTTTTTGGAGCTGAATTTACAAAAAACAGACTGAAAACAGATACCTCCCCCCTATTCTGAGTTTTATACAGCCCGTCAAAGTCAAACACAGCTGCACCTAGTCAGCGGTATCCAAGCTTTCCAACAGTGCTTTGCGGTCCCCACTTTTAATCCCTCGTCGTTGTGCTGAAGCCAGCACAAGTTGATGGTTGCTTGTATTTTTCATCAAAAATACAGCTATGAGCATATTAGGAGAGTGTCTCAGGACATCATGAAGTCTTTTGGGGCATAATTGAGTGCTTTGCTTATGGATATTTGCAAGCAAAGGTGGATTCATGATGACTTTTTCTTGTTTGGCTTTGCCCGGATGAGAAAATAATTTTCTAATGAATCACCACAGCTCTCCTAAATGCTGTCTTTTCTGAAACCAAATTGATTCCAAAATTGTTTACACTGCTATTCTGGGTCTGTATGAGCTGGAATTGATTTGTTTGGCTTCGGGGTGAAGACTTTGGAGAGAGGAGTGTTGACTGGCCCTCCCCTCGTGAATTTTCCCCTGGATCTCCCAGAATGCTTTGCAATACGTAAAGATATTTTCGTGGTTGTACAATCCTTCAAGGAATGGGCATTGTGTTTTGAGGCCAAGGAAATGTACCTGGAGGATCAGAATAAAGGTATCTATTTGTGTCTTGAGCTGTGTTTGCTGATCTCTCTCCCTTGTGTGGTATTTTGAGCGTTTTATTGAGAGGGGTGATTCTGCTTTTCTCTCCTTGTTCGATTTGAGATTTGTCAAAGAACCTGTGCTATTATTTGGCTTAAGAGTAGATGCCAACACCTTGGTTGGATGCATATCTGCGAGACCATTTATCCCTTAGATTGATGCCTGAGTATCTTCATCTTGTTGTATTTATTTTGAATTTATGAATTTTTTGGGTTGTGGGTACTTCCCAAAGCCGGTACAGGCCGGTTGAGGGGTCAGTGTGTTAAAAGGAAATAATTTCGCATTGAAAATTGTTATGGTATTTTAGAGATCGGCGGGGAGACGGGTGTTAGGGGCTAGTTCGTTTATTATTCATCATGACCGTCCCTACACTCTCGATAAACTTTGGAAACGCGATTAATTATGGTGCAGGCAGTTTTTCATCTACTTATTCAATGTAACTATTGATTAGATATCAGTACGGTTATTGCTCACTCGGTAACCGGAACTTATTTCCCCTCGCAAGCTGAGTCATTTTGTGGTTAAAACAACGAAGGTAATTTGCATAATATATAGATTTAGGCACTGCCTAAAAGCGGAGCCAGCATTTAACACCTTTTTGTGTTGACTGATAGGAGAAGTTTTAGAGGGGATCTTGGTGTCTCTAGAATGTTTTATTTAATGAGATTAAAAATATGTCAAATTTTACTGCCATGTAATTATGAATTGTATTGGCCCCTCCAAATGGATCAAGCAAGCACTCATTCAATAATATTTTAAAAATATGCTTTAAGTTAACAAAATACTAAAGTTTACAAAATACTAAAACTTGTTGTGAAAAAGGCTGTCAAAGTTCAAGGTGTCACATTGACGAGAATGTTTTTTCAAGAGTCTAATGGTCAATTCTTATTTCCCTTTATAGAAGTTCCAGGGGGGACTTTGGATTTTCATAGACACCGAAACGCGTTTCGCGTAGATTAATAATTGCTAATTATCAATCTACGTCGGGACCACTTTAGCAATTATTAATCTACGCGTAGGTAAATAATTAGCAGTGGTAAGCAATCATTAATCTACGGCGGGACTGGGGCCTTTCATAGAAACGAGTGGGAACCTTGCAATTAGACCCCCGTCTGTCCTGTAGTATATGCACATGTGCGTACGTACGTATATATACACATGTGCATAGCATTGGGTTGGGCCGCCACCCTACGGAGCGCGGAATGACCGTTTTTCGGCCGTAAATTCAAAGCCGCTGGCGTGGCGTTTAAACATGAGCTTTACTCGAACACCTCGCTCCCGAACTCCTCGCGAATTTCTCGCAGTCTCTTTTTCATCTTTTCGCGTGTTTCCAGGGAGGGCCCTTTCCTGCTTTTTTTCTCACGCGATGCGAGGCCGTGCCGAGCTCTGATAGCGGCCTTGAGCGCGTAGTATCTCTCTTGTTCCCGAAGTATTAGCCGAAACTCTTCGTCTGAGATATGCCAGTCTTGCAGAGCCTTAGAGACCAGCTCGCTGATCGAGTTTTTCTTACTCTCCGCTAAAACCATCGTGTCTTAGTCTAGGTCTCGTGTTTAGCCACCTCGCTCGTAAGACCCCTAGAGACTACCCATGCGCCTGCGCCCACGACACCGACCAGCCCAACGACCCCTGCCAGCGGACCGCCGATCAGAACCCCTATCCCACTTAAAGAGACCCCCACCCCGGCGCTGAAAAGCGCCCCTGCAGCGATGCCGGACGCCACAGACACAGCATGGTAAACGGCAAAGGCGCGCTTATACTTTTTCCGCACCTGTCGATGATCTCGTTGTCTAGAACCGCCTGAGTGTCATAATTTCTGGAGTCGGAAGCTTTGCACGTCGCCACCGACGCTTGCCGGAACGGCAGGCGTCACGTGCGTACCCTTCGGGGGGCAAACACTGGGAAGCGAGGGGTATATGGCACCACCGCTAACGTCGCTGTTTGTCATGTTTGTTACGTCGGAGCTAGGTTAGCTCTAATACGAGGCGAACGGGCTTGCCCTTAAAGTCCACCCGTCTACCGTAGTTATCCCTTGTCCATATTTGGATACTCGAGACAAACTCAGAGGAAGATGCTGCGGCACAAACGGGGATGTCGGGTCCATAGACGACTTTCTCGTGCGGTCTCCCGCGGGTTTCTAGGCAAGCGAGAACGTTTGAAGGCTCGCCTAAGGAGAGGCATTGCGTGCGATCTACGATATCGCAGCAGATGTAGAGGGCCTCTATTTTCGGCAAAGCCACCTTAAGTGCCCCCCCCCCAAGGGGAGTGCGAGGCCCCGCTCCCCCAACTGATCGTCTTTAGCCCCTAGGCCAAATAGTGCGCAAAGCTCGGCATTCAGGAACGCAACGCCATTGGACATGAGCGCGATCTTCCCGGTGAGGGGATCCAGCTCCGCGGTCAGAATCTTGCTTTCAGCGCGGTTGATCGTTTCCACGATGGACTCGGCCGTGCGGTGCCCGGCTGGCAGAGTAGCGATGGGCGGGAGGGCGGCTATAGTCGTTATCTGATGCTCCCGCTCGAGATTATACCAGCTGTTAAACAGCGAGCACTGCCGGAGCGCCACGAAGCGTGGGCGCCTTATCGGCCGCTCGAAGAAGAGCGTCTGTTCGCCTTTGGTGAGCACAATATGTAGGACCACCATTGTGTTGAACACAGCCCGCCTTCGTGTTTAACAGGACTGAGCATGAATTGGGAAGGCTGGCGGATGCTGAACGAGGAGGCGACCCCCCGAAGGGGGGCGGAAGAGACGAAAAAGGCGGCAACTGCGGCTGGAGCCTCTATAGCCGAACATATCAAACACGCTATAGCCGAACAAGTCAAACACGCAAAACCCGGTTTCCCTAGGTCTCTGACCCTCGGGCAGAAGCTGCTCTACGCCGTGCCCGCGACCCCCGTGGAGAGCACGGCCTCAGACATCACCCCACTACTCACGCAGCTAGAGATACACGTGGCTGAGGACAAATCATTCACGACTAGCATCCGAGACATATTCAAAGAGACAGTAGTCACGCACAAGTCCGCCAAGGAGTCTCGCCGGTGGCTATCGAAGCCTTCCTATGGGTACTGGCCACAGCAACTCAACTTTGCGGTCTGGTGCGCAACCGCCGGATGCGGGGTGTCCCTAACCGACCCCGCTTTCGCCACGCTCCCCTCTGTCGTCAGGGGATTTCTAAGGTTTCACGTCTACTTTACCACGCGGAGGATACTCTACGAGCTCGGCGCCCCGCTGCCTGGCGACAGCCCGTTCACGCAAAAAGGTAACCCCTACAAGAACGCCGCTTTCGAGCGTCTATGTATAGAGTTCGGTTTGCCGCGTAAGCCGGACTTCCGATGGAAAGGCTGGCGGAACCATGGGCTAGGCGATGTGTTTGTGTTCTACCCGGGGGAGGGGCGGCGTATTACTTGTTCCGATGATTGCTTTGCATTCGACGAACCAAGAACGCGGCTACGGCTAGAATGAGCAGCCACGCATTCTCGCCAAGGAATTTCATCGCTTCCCCTGCAGCCTTAAACACGAAGATCGCGATGCTGCCTACTAGCCCAGGGAGAAGCTCGCCTAGCTTTTTCCCGATAGCCTTAACACCGTTACCGACCCCTCTGGCCACGGAGGAGAGCGACCTGCCGAGCGACGTCACAATGGCCGCGATCGTCGTCGCTACGGCCAACCCGATAGCGGTGACTGTAAAGCCGTACTTTTTGAAGATGGCTTTGATGCGCTCTCTGAGCGGCTTTTGGTTCTCGAGCTCTCGGTTTTTGCGTTCTAGTTCGTCGATCGCGGACAGTCTTTCCTCGTTGCGCTCACGGGCTTCTTGGCGGCGACCCTCTGACGTGTTAGGGTCGTCGATGGTCTCTCTGTCTGTGGTTACCACCCCCTGCAGCTCTTGGACCCGTTCTGTGTTCTCCTGGACGACCGCGTCTATCTCTACCACATACCCTATCGCCAGCTTGAAGCCTTTCAGCTTTGCAACGTCCTGTCGATCGCCCCCGTTCTCGTTGAACAGCTGTCTTGGTTTAGTCCAACCCCCTTTGTCGGGGTTGCGAAGCTGTATTAGCGTCTTTTCCCTCCGGTCTGACTGGAACCGTTTCAGATTCTCGTTAAGGTCTGGGTATTTCTCCTTGAGGGACTGGAGACCGAGTCTTGTCGCTGCACCCTCTGTGGTGAACGAGGTTTCAGCGCTTGCCGTTCCGGCGGTTTGCGTCTGGGTCATGCCGCGCATACGCGATGACGTGCTCGTCATTGGGATCGACTCCCCATCGTCGGGGTCAAACGGGATAAGGGGTGTCGTCTTGTCGTCCCCCGCTCCGCGATAGGCAGACGCACCCGGCAGGGTATCGTCAATGTCAACGTCAACATCATCCATGATGCGTGCGCATAGCTCATGCTACGCTATATTAGACATGTCTTACAGGTCGCACCGTAGCCACGTGACTTCGTACTTCGTACTCTTCTGGGGTTGAAAGCCGAGAGAACTGTTCACCGGGTCACTCTCAACCCGTCGACGGCTTCCCCCGGCGAGACGCTATATGTGGCGGTCCCAAAGCTATCGGAAGGCGTAACGCTCGTGCCTGGGTCCTTGAGGGTCGGTTTTGATCTCTCCATCTCAGGCCAAGCGAATAATACCGTACTGAACAACGTCGGCCGAAATCTCTTGAGCCGCCTGAAAATCACGTTTGCTGGAGAAACGCTTCAGGACACCAACCACTACGATGTCTTTAAGACGTATGAGGAGCTCTACCTGTCCAAGGTCGAGAGAGAGGACCGCCTGGAGCAGGGCATACAGTCAGAAAACCTGCTCAAGCTTCGCTCCAAGGCTGGCGATAAAGCGACTAGTAACGCCAAGGAGAACGCTCTAAACGCCGCCCACGGGGCAAAGTACACCATCCCGCTAGACCATTCTCTGCTGACGGACCACGGCGTACTGTACCCAAGGGCGCTCTCCGAGGCGCTGCTCTTCGAGATCACGCTCGCAACGGTTGACCAGGTAGTAGTCGGAAGCGATGCTACCAAATTATCCTACGGCATCAAAAACCTAGAGCTGGAATACGAAAGCCTGAGGGACGACAACCTCGCCCGGTCTGCAGCCGCCGCCTACCAAAACGGTACAACGTTCTTCTACGAGCAAGTGAACCTCCACAAGACCTTCGTGATTAGCAAAGGGACGGACAGCATAATCAACGAGAGTGTCAACCTGCCGCGTAGGTGTATGAGTGGTCTGTTGCTCCTCTTTGTGAATCCATACACGGCATGGGCTCGCGACTCTGAAAAGTTCGTGTACCCCGACATCAAGAGCGTTCGCGTTACAATCGACGGCATGCCAAACAAGGTCTTCAGCCAGGGACTACGCCCCACGGATTTCTGGAGGGAGGCGAAAAGGCGGTTCGTCCGCCTCCCCCCGGGGGGGGGGGGGGGGGGGGGGGGCACAGCTGCCGTTCCGGCGCGCCTGCCGCCCCGGCAGTCAGCCCCGAGTCGTTTTATGGCGATAACAAGTTTGCCCTGTGAATCGACCATCGAACGATTGGTCAATACCCGCGACGGTGTGCATCTCGAGATAAAACACACGGCAAGCGGCCAGGGTACCGTAAACTGTCATTTCTTTGTGGTGGCCGACGCCCAAATGAACCTTATGAACGGACAGCTAGAGTCCATACAATACTGAGCACAGACACCGAAACGGGTTTCTGCGCGAAGCGCTGCGCCGGAACGGCAAGCGGTATGGACCCGAAAAACACCCAATTTAACCCTCTCATCGTGGGCCCGACGTCATGCGGAAAGACCCGATTCATAGTGGACCGGCTGCGCGGCCCTTTCCGGGGCAAGTTTAACGACATCGTACTCGTGTGCCATGCCTTTGTCTACAACAAAACATACGACGGCTTTGGCGAGGGCGACAATCGTCTGTTTGTCGTCACACCTGAGGTTGGTCAGATCGACATACTGCTGAGGTTTGCATCCGCCGTCTTCGAAGGCACTAATACGCTAATCATACTCGACGACTGTGCTGCCTCGAAAGACGTAAAGAGGCGCTCTGATCAGCTCGTCAATTTGGCGTCCAGCGCGCGCCACGTGGGTATTAGCGAGTGGTTTGCCCGCAAACGCACACTGGCGGGTCTGCCACCCCAGAGTAGACGTTCATTTGAACGTTGCATCACAAATGGGGGGACCTCAAGGAAGTACTTGTGCTCAGCCTGCCGGAACGGCAAACGGGTCAGCGGAACCTGACAAACAAGCTGCTGATGAGCATCATCAAAAAACTGCTCATGAACCTGCACGTACGCCTTCGGCGTTGGTGGAGAGAATCACGGGCCCCGAACCACCCGCGACCCGACCTCAACACCCTGGGCGAGTCAAAGCTGGAAGGCGCTTGGCAGAGTGGAACCGACTTAACAGAGCGAAGAAGAAAGCTGTGCAACACGTTGGGTCGCCGGTCGCTAGCGAGCCGCAGGGACGCGAGGGCTTGCGCGCGCGCGCCGAAGATGCCTTCGGCACACACACCAGTCCCGGAAAGCAACTCTGCTTGGTCGGCCAGCTCGGTTATCGGGGTCGCTGGTCTTCTAGTGTTGATCGGCCTCTACACACGTAGGCGGGAGTTAGCTGCCGCGTTCACTCGTACACCAGCTGCCAAACAGCGAGCTACCGATCCACTTGCTACCGAAGGTACCGACGACGTGACCCCGCCGACACTTCGTGTATATGCACAGCAGATCAAGGATCGACAGCTTGCCGCTCCGGCGACAGCGCTTCGCGCTCCCGGACTATGCAAATCTCGACTGTTAGCCATGAGGACTAAGAGCGCGGCCGTCGTCTCCCGCGAACTCGCTGACATCTATGCAGAGGGACCTCTCACGTGGCCTAAAGTCCTCATGGTTGATGACGGCACGGAGTTCAAGGGTGCTACCACAAAGCTCCTAACAGACCACAAGGTGGAGGTCCGACGGGCTGAGCCAGGGCACCACAGGAGCCAAGCTTTCGCCGAGTCTTTCCATCGCTGGCTGGCACTCGCATGACTGGCTTTGCGCCTAAAGACGCCATAAAGCTTAGGCGCGTGCCTAAAAGCCGAAAAGCCCCCCTTATAGGTCGGAACGGAGGTGTACATCGCCGTAAACGAGAAAGACCTCCAGGACAAGGGCCGACGGCGAGCGACGGACCCGTGGTGGACAAGCAAGGCATACCCAATACTAAATAGGGTTATGGAGCCCGGACAGCCAGTGTTGTATTGCACGGCGTACTCTAAGCACGGCTTCACGCGTTCGCAGTTGCGTAGCGTCACGCTAGCGTGATCAGCGCTTGTGCCTTCTATTGCAGCTAAGGCACGTGAGTCTGACATTCCACTTGTAGTGACCCTGGCTGTCGTCCAGCCGGTCGATACTGAAGCATTGGGGATGGCTCTTGGTGTACCCCTGAAGCAGACGCTGAGTGCCACAGACCGTGCACTTCTTTTCCGCGTCAGCAATCATGCCGAGTACGTGGTATACCGTCAGAAGGTGGTGCGATCCCGTGTACTTTGTGCGGCCCTTTTGCCTGTCGTCTATAGCGTATCGCTTGATTCGCGCTATAATGAGCTATTCACTGGTCGTAGCCTTCAGTCCTGTGGGAACCAAGGCACCGGGGGTGTTATCGGGGGGGGGGGGGGGGGTCACGCGGACTATCTGGTCGGTGTGCCGCACGCGGGAGATGCCGGTGTATACAGCATTCGTGATCCAGCCCTCTAAGCTGTGGTCTATGATAAACAGACGTCTTGGAGTCTGGATAGTCTTGCCCTGCACCCGGTGGACGGTTCCCCAGTCCGCGTATTTCCACTCGAGGGGAAGCCCGTTAAGGACCGCGTCGAGAGGAACCTCGACTACCGTGCCTTTGTATGCGTCGACCTTCTCACCCCTTTTGCCTGGCACGGGCACTGGCCGCCCTTGCTTGCGATAACGATGCGCGACGCTAGGATCGGGGTCAAAGCGGATGGTTGCTGGCAGTCATGGGTAGTTTTTCCTGTGGTGCTCTATCAATCGCTGCTGAACAAGAGCCCCCATGTTGTTGGTCGAGCACACCCACATATCGCTTGGGTGGGCCTTCTCGATTGCCGCGTCGAACACTACCCCATCCCACTCCTCTCGAAACACCTCAAGCTGTTTGGAATCTGGCCGACACCAAATCCGGTCCTTTATGTCGTGGAGCCTGGAGGAGGGCGCGGCAGAGCCGCAGTCGCATGTACTGTACGGCTTTCCGCAGTCTTCACACAGGCAGCGGTAGTCAGACTCGAACCAGCGGATGTTCCCTTGTGCCCACTCCTTGAGCATATCGTGGGGCCCCTCTTTATCTCCCAAAGGCGGGACCTGCCCATAGTCGCCACAACACACTACCTGACACGGCCGCGTGGCGAGATACCCTAGGATGGCGTGTAGCACTTTAGTCTGTACCTTACAGCACTCGTCAATATGATTACTTCTGCGAGACGGTCGAGTTTGTGCCCCAGCTCGGAAGGCCTCCCTCCTCTATCGGCTTCTCCGCTGGTATGCAGAGGTAGTGGTGGTAGGTTTGAGCGCGCCCCGCGTACGCGAGGCGCGGGTTATTGCGATGGTTGTGGGCGAGGTCGTTCTCGGGGGTGAGCACCACAACGTCGCGGCCGCGGAACATGCTCACCGCCCACTCGGTCTTCCCCGATCCCCCTTGGCCGGATAGATACATCTTCGCAGAGGCTGCGGCCACTAAATCGCACGGCAAACTCGGCGCAGTGCTTGGCTCCTTGGCCAAGCTCCCCGACTTCTTCGGACCCCAAGCCGCTTTGGGTCGCCACTCTTACCCGGGCTTCTTGTGGTGCCACTCTCCATACCTCGGATTTCGCTCCACGAGCTTTAAACCACTGGGCACCGCCTTCGCGTATAGGGCATCTGTGCACACTCGGAGGACGTCTTCGCGAGGGATCCGCCTCAACATGCGTCGCAACGCTATGTTTGTGTACGCCAAGACAAAGGCCCTGATATGGTACCATTGTGAGCATCGGACACCGTCTTTGTATTGGATCAGATGAGCCCCGTCGGCATGCTCGAAGTTAAGTAAGTGGTCGGTGCCCGCAAGGAGGTTTGTCAGATACGCGGCTTCTTCACGGTCGCGGACTACGATCGAGGACTCGTCGCCATGGCGAGCGCACTTGCCTACGAAACGGACAGCGAGATCTCGACCCTCAGGGTACTGCGAGTCTTCGCTGCCGGGGCGGCACGCGATGGAGTGGGGGAACTCGATGAAGTCCTTTTTTTCTGACGCTATACAAAACCTCCCTCGCCGTGGCCATGACGAGGTCACCCGAGTCTAACAGGTCCTTCAGCTCTGGCGTGGCGATCCAGCCCTCGTTTTGTTCCAAGTGCTGCCCTACCCTCCCGGAAGTGTAGGGGTGGCAGGCCCTAGAGAACTCCCACTCGGTCAGCTGAATGGCCCCGGTTGGTTGAAGAACCTCGCTCAATGGCCGTCCCACAACATCCGCGATACGATACACGTTCATAGGGAAGCCGTATTTCCGTACCAAATCAATGGCGTCCGGGGCGCCGCCGAAGACACTGTCCTCGCATCCTATGTACGCCGCACGCATGTCGATGTGCGCATGGGGCTGCGCCCCTAAGTTTTCCTTGCTATTCCACACTTTGGACTCAACCTGCGCCGCTCGCCAGACGCCCTGTATTTAAGAGGCGTTGGCCTGATGTTCTCTCTTTGGGTCCACTTCTTGAAGCGATACCCTATTGCACCGCCCATCGAGTGCGTAGCTTCGGTGTACTCTTGGTAGGCTGGGTGATCATCAGGGAGCCATTGAGGATCATATGCAGTTTGCCTTCGTGCGTGACTATAACACACCCGCACAGCCAGATCCTCGTGCTTCTGGAGATCGCCCTGTTTATAAAGCGAATGAGCACCTCTCGCACTTTTGCCTCGCGCGTTTTTGTGGCGGCACTGGTAGCGCGAAGCGCTGCCTTCTCCTGACATAACGAACGAAGCTCCCCCTCAGCCTCGAAGTCTAGGCCGTGGACGCTCGTGATCGCGGGTGGTTCGGTCGGGAGCTCCGCCCAGGCGTGGTTATTGTGGCAAGGGATAGTGACCCTCGCCTTAGTCTTGTAATTCCCCGAGTCCAACAGAACGTTACCCAGGGCGTCCACGGCTACTAGCTTTACCTCGAGCTTCTTTTCCATCTCAAAGAGGTCTTCTTTGGTGCATCCCGTAGTGGCCAGCTTCTTGTCATATCGCTCGAGGATCTTGCCTCGTGTCTTGGTTAGACCAAGGGAGCGCGAGGTGCCGCGATTCCTCAAGAAGTCGGCAACATAACTCACAACACAGTTAGCGAAGGTGTCACCCCCCTCTTGCTCAAACTTTGGCCCAGGCTCACCATTTTGCTCAGGTAAAGGGCGAAGCTCGTATCTCACGTAGACGAGGTACTCTCGTCCTTTCTCCCAAATACCCGCATCGATGCCTTCCAGGGCGCCGACTGCGATTTGGTCCCCTCTTTTGACTAATGACCCACCGATCTTGTTCTCCGAGCGCCCTTCCTCCTCTGTGATTGGCGCCAATGGCTCTGCGGGGGCCTTACCAACGACCGTAAAGAGTCTGTAACTCCGGTCGGGGTCTACCATCTCAAGCACCGGTGGCAACACTGCGTTTGCCCGCAGAGACTCTCGCTCGTGCGAGACCCACCACACCGAGCCATCGTCAGTAATATCAGGCCCCCGCATAACCGGCTTTAGAGCAATGACACCTGCTCCACCAAGATCTCGTATCTCCTGGTTAACACCGGCGCTTATGTCTTGGCCCCGAAGAGTGGCATCCACGCTTGGGAACCGAAGATGGGCGCCGCCGACGAAGAGAGAATAGAACTTCTCGGGGTCTAAGCTCATTGGGCCATTTTGCCGCCGTCCCGGCAGCAAGGGGTCGAACTCGCGTCAGACTTCCTCTGTCCACGCTTTCGCCGGTACGATCGGCTTAAGCAGCTTGTGTTTGACATCGTCGGGGATGTCCTCGTCCAGGATGTTCTGGACCAGCCCTGCTAGTACGGCAGGCGCCTCTTTGTCAGGCATGCTATTGAGAACCTCCTCTATGTAGGCGTCCATGTTTGGGTATGCCTTGTGCCACCCAGTCTCTAATTGCCCGTATCACAGCCGGCGGGACGAGTGTTTGGGTATGCCTTGTGCCATCCAATCTCTAATTGCCCGTATCTCGGGCTGCGACGTCAGACAGGACGAGTGTTTGGGTATGCCCTGTGCCACCCAGTCTCTAATTGCGCCTATCACAGCCGGCGGGACGAGTGTTTGGGTATGCCTTGTGCCACCCAGTCTCTAATTGCCCGTATCGCGGGCTGCGATGTCAGAAAGGACGAGTGCGAACCGTTCCCGAGCGCGCCTCTCGGTGCCGCGCATCCTCTGCCCTACACGATTCGCTCCGCAGGGGCGACACAACCGCGTCTACGACTGCGTCCCTACGCCGCAGATCCTGCACGGCACGGGGAGGGGGCTGCCCTTACGGAGCCTTTGGAGGTGCACCTTGCAGTAGGTGTCCATGCACCTCAGGCCGCACGTGTCTGCATGGCCGACCTTTAGCCACCCGCAGTTATCTTTTCCGCACTTCATCCTTCGAATGCTATGCACATGCTATATACATATATATATATATACTACAGACGGGGGTTTAATAGCAAGGTTCCCACCCGTTTCTATGAAAGGCCCCAGTCCCGCTGTAGATCAAAGATTGCTAACCATTGCTAATTATTTATCTACGCGAAGTGGTCCCGACGTAGATTAGTAATTGCCAATTATTTATCTACGCGAAGTGGTCCCGACGTAGATTGATAATTAGAAATTATTAATCTACGCGGGGCCTCATTTGCATGAGACGGGGCTGGGGGGCTCGGCGCGCCTCCCAAGCCTAAAATGGGGTTGGAGGGGCCCAGCGTACCTCCCAAGCCTAAAATGGGGCTGGGAGGCCCGGAGGGGCGTTTCGGTGTCTATGAAAACCCCCAGTCCCCCCCTACGTACAATCAATACAACTCTCAACTATCAACGTTTTACAATCAATTCAGTCAATCCAAAACGAACAATCCAAACCAATCAATACTAAACTATATACAATGTGCTCCCTATTTATACCCCAATTTTACGCCCTTACAATCAATGGATAATACAGCGCTTTCTTTCATCTACCCACAAACGGATATTTACTAAATAGTTTACATTCATTTCTTACTACGATTCCTCGTGCTATTCGCGTTCACAAGATTAAATCACTACTTAATTTCCAGATAGGATAGGACGGGGTGAACTCTGTCTTAATCTGTTCTCGTCTATTTCCACCTGCCCTAACCATAAGCTAGCAAACATCTTACCACCTAAGAACCAGTGTAGTCTTAGACAATCCAGAACATTCTCAATTCCGCGCAGCCGAACCGAAAGTTTTAGTAGATCTTTCATCCCGGCCATGGCATCCAGTTGCACCACTAAATTTAAAGTATAATCCTAACTGATCTATCTATCTATCTATCTGTCTGTCTGTCTGTCTGTCTGTCTGTCTGTCTGTCTGTCACACAGACACACCCTAAGAGATAGAAGTTGGTAAGAATTTCATAAAAAGAGTGAATTAAGACAGTCATGGAGATTATTGATTGGGGTATCAAATTACAAAAAAGGTAATCACAAATAACTAGACCACACAAAATAATATAAAAATCTTCTTTATTGAAAAATAATTTCTCACTACATTCTATGGTCTAATTGAAGCACTATTCCCTTTGCAATGTATATGCGTTATAAAAAGGCAAATTTTTAAAAATAATTTGATCCTAGAAATATAGTTTAGCATTACATTACAAGCGAATTTAAATCTGCTTCATAAATTTTCTTTTAAACACTACCCCTGGGTTTCTCAAGTGAGTAGAGGCGGCCTCGTCACGTTCAATCTTCAAATGTTTTCCCAAGCACTGTAGCGAGATTTCTCAGCCTTGCGTTCACCAGATCCCAATCCATATAGCAGCCCTGGAGGTGTCGGTTGCCCTCGCCGGTAATAGTATACCCTCTACGACCATGAAGAACGCGGCTGTTGTTGAATGATACCACTTCTCCAGGCGAGAGCTTATATTCTAGCATATTCACTGGATCGCGCATCATCTGGCCAAGAATTAGATAGGCCTGGTACAGCAGCTGAACTTTCTCTACCGGGGAATCCATGAAGTAGTCTCGTACGTGGTTATTGTAGGTGAAGCGAACTATATGACCAAGCTCATCCAGCCTGGAATACATCAAAGGTAGACAATTCTATTTCTTAATTAAAACCATAAATTAAGTTCAAGTTTTACTTGCATCAATACAAGAATGAACAACAAGTGGTTTATTAATGTATGTGATTAAATGTGTGTGATTAAATACACTTACTCAATACTCTCTCTTTTGTTTTTAAGATGGAAATCCCCAAATTCATCTTTGCCTATGTCCACATATGGGATGGGCGTGGTAGCAAGCAGATTAAACAGCCTTGGGTGCTGCTCTTTAATCTCCTGTGCAATGAAGAATCCATCTACAAATATGCTTTCACCTCCCTCCGTAGGGGCCTGCTGGAGGCAGTGTAACATCTGGACCTGTTGATGTCAATTTGAGGTTACTGATCAAGTTAATCTAAAATTCTACACATGATAGTTTGTGGTATGATGAATAGTGAGACTTTCTTACCCAGGAGTAGTATCCTGAATATGTTGTCCATGTGGTTGCTTACCCCTGGGTAGTATTCTGACTGTTTATAGGTATATGTCCATGTGGTTCCTTACCCCTGGTTAGTATTCTGACTGTGTATATGTATGTTGTCCATGTGGTTGCTTACCCCTGGGTAGTATTCTGACTGTTTATATGTATACAATCGTTTGACAAAAGGTTGTCATCAACTGGTTTCGCCACCGCGCGACAAGCCTGCATGTAAGCATTGGTAAAAACTACTGAAGCGCTTAGCTGCATATATTAGCCACTGCATAACTACAGACTTAGACATGCTTTAGTTGTTTTACCAATGTTTACATGCGAGCTTGTCACGTAGTCGCAAAGCCGTTTGATGACAACCTTTTGTCAAACGACTGTATGTACATGTGGTTGCTTACCCCTGGGTAGTATTCTGACTGTGGTATATCACAGTGCAGTGGAAGATCAGCTGTTGTATATGCCAGATTGTTGGCATCAAACTTAGCATTTACATCAAATGTGTGGCTAAAAAAAAAAGTCATGGTTCTGTCATGCTTATCATTATAAGGAGAAAAACATTTACATTGACATCATCAAATAAGACATTCCCCCCAAAAATTGTATAACTAGCCAAGTATAGCCTAATCTACTAAGCAGCTGCTTGTGCATGACACTAAAAGTGGCTGCTAAGCAGACTAGTATAGCTTAGTAACACTTATTCCAGTGCAAATCTTTCACTGGGAGCCAAAATGGTGCTCAACTTGACAGGAGCTGTAGTACAATCACTTGAATAAGACGCATTGGTGCATTTGATGCAAATATAATTCTGTTTCACAGACCTGCATCGTGAATCTACTCCTCAGTTAAAACTGATATCCAGTCTTATTCAAGTGCCAAGTACCATACAGTAAATCATCTAATAAATGCCCCCTATCTAAGAATGCCTCCTTAAGCTTACATTGAACACCCCTCTCTAATAAACACACCCCTATAATTAATGCCCCGCTACACTCCCTCCCAGCTTAAAAAACAAACTATATAGGAATTCCGGTTATATAAATCTAATTCAAATGCCTTTTCCCTTAATCTTCAAGCTTGGCTTCTACTGGGGGAGGCCTGCTTAATGTCAAGAAACGTTTGCTACACAGGCTATAATTCAATGCGGTCCTGACTTAGATTAGAACCCCACTGCCTTTGTAAAGAATGCCTCTCTCTTATAAACGCCTCCTATCTATTGAATGCCCCACCATTGGACCATCATAATTAAATATTAAATGCCCTGGGCGTATATTAGATCATTTATCACAGCATATTTATAGTGTAGCCAAGAACATGTATAGCTAGCTAAGTAACACATAATGTATAGCCAGTCAAGTAGTTATAGTCAAGAGGCTGATTTAGACTGCAGATTTAGTTGTATGCAACCTGTCCACTACGTGTCTAGCCCTTAATTACACAGTACCACTTTCATAGTCAAGCATCGTAGCAGAGTCATAGGCTGATTATTTACACTCCAAGACTTGTAGAAAAATTGTAGAAGTTTACATACAACTAAATCATGCTGCCTAAATTAGCCTTAACATGTATTTGACCATGTGCATAGTTACCCATAATGAGTATCTTTAATGTATCCAACCCTTGTCGCCAGTCGCTCTACGGCAATAGGCTTCATTCCACTTGGCGCTTCTTCAATTAAGGCTATTCCAACACTATGCAAAGTGTGGAGCCACTCAAAAAGAGCAGATTTCTTGGTCATAACATCCTCATAATTGAACCTGACAAGTTTTCCTTGCAACATACTTTTATTCCAGAACTCCACACCTTTCTTGTTGAGTTTCATTTTTCCTGTCAGGTCATCACTTTCAGGGAGTTTTTTATTGTGCAGCCAAGCTGAGTTGAACTGACTGATATGCTCATTTGGCCATGTTATGTGAATCTGCTTACCATCATCTCTCACCTCAACTGCCTTCGGCTTCACATCAAGATCAACCTCGCTGATACTGTCTAAATTTCTTTGCAATAAGAGGCTGTTATAGCACTTGGGGCACTGGCAATTATCACGCAAGTAGACATAAGGATAGCGATTTATCTGGTTATTCTTCCAGTGAACATGCAACATACCATCATTATCCTCAAGCTCTATGTGTTTCACTAATGCAGCGGAAGCCACCACACTGCTCTTAGATCGTACCACACCCAACACCCTCAGCTGGTTGACATATGATGGCCTACACAGGGTTGATCGCAATCGGCACAGCATCATAACTACACCAAAAGGAAAAGCTAATTGTTAAGGAATTTCATGGTGCTACCTACCAAATACCAGAGAGGGTAGACCAAGATTAAAAGTGTGGGGCTAAAGACAAAATTCAAGATCCTTTGTGCATAGGGGGTTTGGGAGCATGCTGTAAAAATGCTAAATTTACATTAAGTATCAGATGGGGAGGGGCATGGAGGCCCTCACCACACACACACTTTTCTGAGTGGATGTGTCATTCTTTCAACCGATTGATTGATAAAAGTCGGTGTTACAAAAATTTCTTCATTGCTTGTATTGCTTTATTAGCATTATCCTATGTCAAATTCAATAACCCCCCCCCCCCCCCCCCATCTTCCCATTTTCGGAATACTCTGCTCTATGGCCCAAGGCCCAGGTTTTAATGACATCTGCATTTCCCTATTATATGCACATGATAATAAACAATAAAAAAAGCAAATTTCTAGTCGAGAAGATATCTTGATTACACTTAACAAACAACCCTCTAGGATACACCTTTGTATCCTAACTTATCAAGTTAAAAGTCCTTATAATATCTTAGAAAACATAAATGCACTAATTAAATAACTACATATGAGATATATAACCCTGGCTAGTAGGGCGAAATAGTTAAATAAACATTACACCAAACTACGATTAGCTCCAGAATAAACGTAAGAAGCTTAACTACTTCTTAATTTCGTAATAAAATGGATTATGCAGAACGGGCCTTTTAAAACGCTGCAGCATTCAAACTGGAATATGAATATTGATTTTACGTGACTATAAAAGCCTCTCGAAAGGAGCACAGTACCTGTCTCGAAAGCAAAGGATCTTTGTTTTCGTATTTAGCTGCGAGGGAGGAGACAGCCGATGATATTAGAAACCCACTAGTTCCCAGGCGCCATCTGCGGCAAGTAGTCGGGTCGCTTAGCGCACAAAAAGAGCTCAATCTATACACAGCGGACAAAAGCACCAAATTTGGTATAAATATAGCCTAGAGGATGGTAATCAATATTGAGACCGGTGCCCACTGGTACCATTTGCGTATCCATAGATAAAGAGCAATTATTTTTTTTTTAGAAATCTGGTGTTGCGGGTGCCCTGTGGTAAGATTTTTATACCTTTCCAAGACACAAAAAAGATCAAAATGCACATATTTGAAAACGATTTCTATCATTTCAGCTGTATTCTATCGAATTCTGAGCCAAGAAACATATAAATAGCTATAAAAAGCTACATTTGAAGAAGAAGGAAAACCTACTGGAACTCAGGCCCCACGCGGCTTTATTTACATCCCTTTTGCTAACATGCGAATATGACTGATTTTTATTCATTAAATAAGCACAAATAGGTGGTGCACATGAATTTTCCCAGAAATTTTCTTTCAACGAGTTCTCTAAGAATTATTTTAAGGTTTATAGAGCTTTAATTTAACCAACGCGGCTGTAATTAATAGGCCCGTCAGCAGGAAAAAATATGCTACCGATGAGGGAGATTTTTCATAGCTTATTGTGCGTTGATAAATTATACCATGACAACTCGGATCATTTGTTTATCTTTTCGTTACGGCCCTATGTTATTTTAAAATCAAAGTATCACAATTGTTTCCGAGGCGAGAGCCTCGCTCTACCCCATGCTAGTTATGGGCCAAAGAGGGGGAGCCGGCAGACGCCCTTGACTTCCAACCACTCGGTCGTATGAAGCCGAAAACCCTAGCTAATAGCGTTCCATGATTTATATTTTCATTTTGTAAAAAAAAAGGATATCGAACTAATATAGATCGGCAGTGGTGGCTGGCGTCTACAGATATGGCGCCCAAAACCTTCTGACCGTTAGAATAATAGAATAATTCTGGCTTACGTCAGGTTTTGGGCTAAACGTGTCCTCTCTTAAGGTTGACGCTAGTATCGTCAACACTAGAGTTTTTGAACACTTGTTTATAGCACCGTCGTTTCGTCGGCACCTCGAAGAAAATGTCCCTGAGAAAGGAAAAATCGGTTCGGCAGTTCGGCAACCATGGACAGCTGTTTCGTCCTTATTAGGACTCGTCAGCATGGCATAGCCGGTTTGCCTCAGTTAAACTTAATCGGCAAAAAAACTGCAGGGCGACTTCGACTCTAACGAAGTGCTTTAAACCACAGCTTTTTTTTGCCGATGAAGTTTAACTGAGGCAAACCGGCTATGCCATGCTGACGAGTCCTAACAGCTGTCCATGGTTGCCGAACTGCACGGGTAATAGACTGTGCTAGCGTCCCGTCTTGGCCCGACTGGTGCCAATGTGTGTATGCTAGTGTGCTTCTAAAGTCCATCTTGAATAACCGTGAGGGGGATTGGGTCTAGTTTGAAAACGTTTTCTCTTAAATAAACCATTTTGATGCAGCCGATGACAGTCTTATCTTGAAATATTAACAAATACTATTATATTTCCCCTACCAAAAAAAAAAACATAAGATATGTCGCCTTAGTTTTGGAAATACAAGACCTTTTAAATTTCACCGCAGGGAGCCCGTGATGGACGCTTTTTCTAATTTTTATTCCGTTATTACACAAAATCCTCAAGTGGTACCGGTGGGCACCGGTCTCAATATTAAATAGCATCCTCTTTGCCATCTTTATGCCAAGTTTGGTACTTTTGTCCGCTATGTATAGATTGAAACACTAAGCGACCGGACTAAAGAAAGGTAACACAAATTTAAGGAGACTGCTAATGATATAATAAAAAATATAAAGAAAGTAAAAGTATAAGTAAAAATTAATATTATTATTTTTTTGGAAGCGGCTACTTTAAAGGAGTCACATTGTGATTTTACTATCGTCTCCCCCCCCCCCCCCCCCCCCCCCCTATTATGTTGCCGCACGGCTTACGTCTTGAAGAAATGCTTCGGCGTATTCAAACTTTTTAAAAGAAAATCATTTCCATTGCTGTCATTCGCAGTGAAAATTGTTATGGTGTTTTAGAGATCGGCGGGGAGACGGGTGTTAGGGGCTAGTTCGTTTATTATTCATCATGACCGTCCCTACACTCTTAATAAACTTTGTATTCTTCGCACGGAACGCGATTAATTATGGTGCAGGCAGTTTGCCATCTACTTATTTTAATGTAACTATTGATTAGATATCAGTACGGTTATTGCTCACTCGGTAACCGGAACTTACTTCCCCTCGCAAGCTGAGTCATTTTGTGGTTAAAACATCGAAGGTAATTTGCATAAAAATTCTGCGTTTCTCGCGGGTTTGGCTTAGTCACGTGGTGCTGTGACGTCACAAGTCTGCCGAAGCAGTCGAACTTTTCATCGCTTTGGTTTCCCAGCTCAAATTTCTAGAGTCGTTTTATACGAATTTGTTACAGTACATGGTGAATTTTTAGAATAGACCGATAGAAATGTTGTCGTTCAAGGTCATTCTAACGACCTTTTGTGTGCTAGCGGCAGCAAGCGCCGTTTCTGAGGGGAAAAAGATTGCGAGAGGTAAGCGTGTGAACTCGGCATTCTAAATGTATAATTGTTTACAGTATAGATTCTCGTAAACTGCAAGGGATTCGCAATACGACTACTTTTTAGTCAAAAAGCGAAATCACTTGTAAGGTTTACACGGTTTACTCGACTCTAGTTCGAAGTTTTCGTGTTTTCGAAATGTTTTAGATTACACCATGCCGAAAAATGTTATTTCGCTCGAGAGACGCACTAAAAGCTTCTTCGTTCACAAAACCTCTAATAACTTCCATTTTGAAAAGAAATTCGTCGCCTGGTCTTCTTCTTTGTATTGATTGCGGTCCCAGGCTTCTTTTACCAGAGGAACCCCCATGAAATACACAAGGAACTATTACTGACCTTTCGAAAGTAGACGTTTATTTTATTTTAGTTGTCGTATACTTCTTCGACTTCGGTTTGTGAGCGAAACATAACAAGCATGTGTTTTGACAACGTTCAATATCGAATTTGTGGAAAACAAGACCTTTATGCGTACACTTCTACACTCGAAGGATGAAAATCTTCTTTTAAAAGGAAAAACATCTTACGTGTGTGATATATCTTTTGGCATTCAAAACTGCTCGAGGCATATATATAAAAGCACTTTATCGAGGTACGCTAATAGAAACCTTTTCACAACTACTTTTCCGATTTCGCCATTAAAGCCATTCTGATATTTTCCATAATTTATTTTACAGTTCATTTTATGTGGTACTTATTTCAGCGACGATTATTGAAATCTCGACGAGTGATAAAATTTTTATTCTTATTACTTGTGAGGCCGTAAAAAACATCCTTAACGAGAAACGTTTTTTTAACAATATATGGGACAGTACAAATTGAGACAGAAAAAAAACAGTTTATTTTACTTTTGTACCATGGATCTCTTATGAGCTAAAATTAACGCTCTCGGTTTTTGATTCTGATAGCAATGGTATGCTAAATATTGACAATTTATGCATACTTTTCGACAAAGTTATTTTTGTCGTTTCCGTCATTTTAGTCTTATTAGTGCCGTGAATTATTCAATTTGGCTTATGTTCAAGTTTGAATGTTATGAACGAACGCATCTATAACCTGTATCTAGTTTGAAAGAATCCAATTCTTAGGTATTTCTTGGTGTTTGTGTCCAGAACACTAGTCATTCCCTGTATTAGTTGGGAGCAGATGACATTTTTTTAATATGCCCTTCTAGTTATACTTCACTACCCCTCACCAACATGCAAAAACCTCTTCCATCACTTGACAAATAATCTGATCTACACAGTGGCTGTTGGCAAATTTTCTTGTTGGACAAACCTGTTTTGAACCAGTTGCTTGTTATTGGGTTCATTTTTATGTTGTGTCAATATATATTGATGCCATTATTTACATTGATTCCCTTATTTACATTGATTTTTCAGCATTTCTAACATTTAGTTTGCTTTTTTTATCAGAGTCAAATTTTCAGTTTGTTGAAGACAGTTATGGAAAGGCTCTAAGTGAGTACCATGCAGTGAACAAGAAAGTGCTTCATGTACGTGCAACCGGGGGAAAAGGGAAGATAGAGTACTCTATCAAGGAGAAGGACACTCCATTCTCTGTAGATGCTAAGGGCCATATTTGGCTCATAAAAGCTCTCAACTCAGATGAGAACAAGTTCTGTGAGTTAACAATTATTGCAAAAGATGCAGAAAAGAGGGTCACAACAACTCGCGTACGATTTGACATAATAAACATGAACAAGCACAGGCCCCAGTTCAATAAGCCTGAGAGCGAGCCATATATCTGTGCAGTCACAGAAAATACTCGTGTTGTCCGCATTCTGCCCAAAATCAATGTCACTGACCAAGATCGTGGAGAAGCAGGAAAGATCAAGCGAATTGAAGTTGCTGAGTCTGGGATCCCCTTCAAGTTTAATGTCAATGATGACGGTAGTGTCGAAGTTGTGGCTTTGAAAGATTTTGATGCTGAAAAGGAAAGTGGCTACTTATTTGATATCAAGGCATTTGATGGCGGTGACCCATCTAAGACTTCGAAACCTGTCCAAGTTGACTGCCGAATTGTGGATGTCAATGAGTTCCCACCTACCTTTGAAAGCAACAATGTTGTTGCTGTGGTTGAAAGAGGAAAAACTTACAAGAAAATCCTGCAGGTAATAAATAAATTTAATTCAACCAAAAATTATCTTATATATTCTCTTATATAATTCCTACTATCCAGATGTATGTAAATCAACTCCCAAAGTGTCTAGCTATATGTAACAGCAGGTATAGAAGGGGATGCAAGGTTTCCTTGAACATACAGAAGGATAATCTTCAACAGTCTTGACACACTATATTTCAATTCAGACCTGAACTTGGAAGAATCCTAAAATGTTAAATCCTAAACTTCTAATCCTAAACTAACTGAATATCATAACTGAACTATGTTTTTGTCTTTCCCACAGCTGACAGCTACAGATAAAGATATTGGCAAGGAGAATGGAGTGGTCTGCAAGTATGTGGTAAGAACAGCTGATGTCCCATTCAAGATTACCAATGATGGTGTCTTGTACTTGGATAAGCCACTCGGGAGTGATGCCCCTGAATACTGCGCATTTGAAGTAGCTGCTGTTGACTGTGGTGGTAAAATATCAGTTGAGAATGTTAACGTTCGGGTTGATATCAAAGATTCCTGCAAACCAGGTATGTAGCTGGTTATCCAATTATTCATTCTACAGTATGTTTTTATTATTTTAAATTTTCTAGAGAATAGATTGATTAAAGTATCTTATTTTTTTCTCAATTTGGCAAAATCTTCTGAAGTTTCTGCTTACCTTATTTTATTTTACATTCACTTGAACAGGCTACAACATGGACCAACTTCTTGGTAAGGTCTCCATTCCGCAGTGTGTTGGTAAAGCCATCATCACCCCTGACCTAGAGCTGAACGAGTGTTCCAAAGAGATTGGTGTGTCCAAGTTTGTGGCAAAGATTAAGCTCAACTCAAATGCTGGCAAGGGCTGTGACCGCCAGAGGTACAAGGCCTCTGACATGTACCAGCTGTGTGGTGCTGATAAAGTCAGAGATCTCTTGCCAAGGTTTGGCCCTGGAAAGAGCTGGACCAAAATCCTCCAGGAAGTCGAGAGTTTTTCAAATGGTGAGAAAGAAATGTTTGTCATTTAGAAGCTGCATCTAGATCAAGGACAAGGCATAACCGTATGCACATATCTTGATCTTTCCAAATTGAGCACATGCTCTATTCTCATTTCCTCCATCTGAATTGTTTTCCCCTTTATTTACTTATGTATTTCCTCCTTGTGTTTTCAGATGATGCAACATTCTTCTTTGACGGAGAGAAAGACCATGTTGACATTCCTGATGATGTCTTCCCACAAAAGCTAGGGGAAGAGTTTACCATTAGTTTCTGGATGGCAACAAAAGACAAGAAGAAACGCAAGTCTGATCAGGTTATTCTGGACTCCTCAGATGCAAACTTGCACAACCGCATCCACTTTGCTGTCACCCTAAAGAATCACAACCAACTTTCCATCATCCACCGCTTGGAGTCTTGGCAAGGCAAACAGAATGAGTTCTTCAAGTCCACATTCCTCTACAGACCCGACTTGTGGAAAATCAACATTGCTGACACCAAATGGCATCACTTCACAATCTCTGTCAATAGATCACTTGTCAGCCTACACATTGATGGACAACATGTGGGTCCCCATAGGACAATCCCTAACTTCCGCCTTCACGCCTCCAACACCAAGAGCCATGCCGTGGTGGGGGCAGTGTGGAAGGGAAAGGATAAGAAGTATGAGAAGCACTTCCGTGGATTCTTGTCTGGTATGACCGTGAGACCCAACAAACTTACATCCAAACAGGTAAACAAATAGATAGCAGCTAGTAGGGATGCTTGTTTCATGTATTGTGGCTGCTTAATGCTCGATGCTGCTCAATGCTAAAAATAATTGAGTAAAGTCACATGAATGACTGCACGTTTTCTTGTTTTAGACAATTCGTTGCCTCATGGGTTGCCGTGAACATATAAATATCGGCACCAGCCTTCCTCACGGCTTCACCGCCACTATGCCCAGGTTTAACACCATGGTGATCAAAGGGACCGGGAGACCAGTAGACTTCCAAAAGATCCTGCAGAACCTGGAGTACCAGAACGACCTTTTCACCCCAACCTCTGGGGTCCGCAACTTCCAGATCGACACCACACAGAACGGTGTCAAGCTGGAGAAGATCAGTGTTGACATTGAACTTGAGAAGAACACTAAGCCAAAGATTGTCCTTATAGGCTGCGGGGATGTGCAGGCAGACGAGGAGCGCATTGCTGGTGTTGGAGTACCAGTCTGTAGGACCCTAACCCTCAGGTTTGAGGGCTGCAAAGCAAAGCGCGAAAGCCCAGTGAATAATGTCATGTTCCTTGATGAAGCGGTGATCAAGGTAGAGCCTGCTCTCAGTCAGCACGAGTCGCTGAACTTCCCTGTTGGCGTCAGGGGCTCAACCATCCTAGATGACCTGGAGCTTGAGGCGTCTAAGACCGATGATGGCGTTGTGATCAGGGGCGTGGCAGACTACAAGGCGTACGAGCGAGTACTAAGAGAGATGACATATGTGAACAAGAAGCCGAAGGAACACCCAAGACACACCTTTAAGGTATGGTCGGTTCCCAAATCCTCCATAGGATGGGGAAGCACTTGTGGCTTAACTTGAGATGCTGGACTCTGTCGGCTTTGGTCATTTGATGTCTTGGTGTGGTCATTTGGACTTGGTATAAAAATTAAGTTGTGATTAAGATCTTCTCTAATAAGATTACTAAATCTTAGAGCTGCACTACACATTTTGTCCCGCGCACCGCTTGTTTGTAGATGCGACTTAAGAAGTGATTTCTTTGTTCCTTGTAGTTTCATGTGTCTGATCAGAATGGCCGTTTCAAGAGTAACGAGAAAGTTCTCCAGATCTCAACTCCCCGCGTGCGCCCCATCATGGCGAACAAGGTACGCCCCTTTAACCTGCAGCTGGGCAGCAGTGCGACCAGGGAAGAGAGAGCACCTGTCAAGGTGATAGATCGTGGCAGCAGGATGCCCACTGGCCTCGTGCCCGCCATAATCGTGGCGAGTGCTTGTGTGTTCTTGGTACTCGTCGTGCTCGGCATTTACCGACTCAGGAAGTGAGTAATGCATTTTGATCTAGAATATTCTTGTTTAAGCAATATGTGGTCATCTCCAGGCACTTTTTATGCAATCTAGCTTGTTGTATTTGCTTTATGCCTGTGCTTCATGTCCGAGAGACAATCTCAAAACGTTAAACTGATTTTGATGAAATATTTAAGAAGATACTACATTATATTAATGATTATCGTATATATGAGAGAATTCATCATTGAAGAAATAAATTGTACAAAGCCGATTGCTTATCTTTTTCCTGGCAAAAACCAAAAGAAGGCCGTAATACAAATGTATCTCATAATGTGATTTTACTTCCATGTTTTAACCCTTGTGGCGCTAATTGTAAAGGTGAAGCTTGATAAATAATAACTTAACACACCAGGGGTGCCGTCAAGCTCGAGGTCCCTGCCAGTCAGGCGGAGAAAGAGGAGATGTACTGGGACGACACAGGCCTGAGCGGCGTGCGCATCACAGTGAACCCGCTCCAGAAATTCCAAGAGCTCGACCTGAATGAAGACAATGACTCCGACAACGGACACAGCGACGATGAGGACAGCCAGATTGCCAAGAAGAGCCTGGAGTGGGACGAGAGCGACATGTAATGGCGCAGCAGCAGCAGCATACAGTCAATTGACATAAGGTTATCGTCAATCAGCTGCGCTTACGCTTACGCTAACGCATAACTTCAGACTTATGCTGCATTCACACGAAAACCATGTCTAGTTAAACAAGGTTTTTTTTGCCTAATAACTTGCCAAGTTTCCCATTGTGTTGAATTCTTACTAGCTAAATGATCACTTAGTAACATGTACAGCATAGTCTATTCAGTGTTGTTCTTGGTTCTATCCACTCTTGGGAGATTGAGTTTTAAACCACCTTTAAACTTTAAAGTGCTGGTGTGAATGCGTTTTTAGACGCGGTGGCTAATATATGCAGCTAGGCGCTTCAGGGGTTTTTACCCATGCTTACATGCGGGCTTATCGCGTAGTTGCGAAGCTGGTTGACGACAACCTTTTGTCAATCGACTGTACACTCCTGGGCACAAGTGCTGCTCCCTTTGAGGCTTTAGTTTGTAATTAGAGTCTCAGTGATCGTGTTGCACTGGGAGTTTTGTATATGAAAACAATCGGGTCGCACTTGAAAACAAGCGCTCGTTCATTAGCTAATTTGGTACTACACGAGTTAGTTTTATTAACAAAGCTCATTATCTGAGCGTGAAGTTTTGAGTTTTATGCAACTAGGGGTACATGATTTCTTCCATGTTCGAGTCAGCTCTTTGAGCGTCGCGGTATCCATTTTTCGTCAAAAACTCGAGGAGTGGTTATCCTCGCCTTTGCCCTGCAAGTCTTCGGGTGATTGTGGCCCAATAACTATCCCTTGTAATATAATTTTATTTTGTATAGTACCGTTATTTTATTATATTTTTTCCATTTTTAGAAACAACATATGTAGCAGTTCAGGTAAATGGAGGATGTGAAGTTTTGTATATGCCAAGCTAATACCTCATGAACCTATATATCTTTCCTCGTCTAGTGAACATGATAGATACATACGCATAGCCAAGTCTTGTTTGGGGATTTTTCAGTTATGATGATTGCATTTTTCTAAAAACGTTATGTGCATGCTATCATGCTATGTTTTCGCCTGTACTAGTTATATGTTGTATCTAATATTTATGACAAGTATAATCGCATGTAAGCAATTCAGCACTGGATGTGAAATAAAACTCATAAAAGACGATGTGTGAGTAAAGGTCAAGCTGCGTACAACGACGCGCTGACATGCACACTTTCAACCGCACGCAAGGACGTATCAACGCAAGCCGCGCACAAAGACAAAGGCGCTGACACACGTGCATTAAGCCGCGCACAAGGACGCACTGACACTCGTGCATTAAGCCGCGCACAAGGACGCACGGACACTCGTGCATTAAGCCGCGCACAAGGACGCACTGACGTGCATTAAGCCGCGCACAAAGACGCACTGACACGTGCATTAAGCCGCGCACAAAGACGCACTGACACTCGTGCATTAAGCCGCGCACAAGTACGCACTGACACTCGTGCATTAAGCCGCGCACAAGGACGCACTGACACTCGTGCATTAAGCCGCGCACAAGGACGTATCAACGCAAGCCGCGCACAAGGACGCGCTGACACACGTGCATTAAGCCGCGCACAAGGACGCACTGACACTCGTGCATTAAGCCGCGCACAAGGACGCACGGACACTAGTGCATTAAGCGGCGCACAAGGACGCACTGACACGTGCATTAAGCCGCGCACAAGAACGCACTGACACTCGTGCATTAAGCCGCGCACAAGGAAGCTCTGGCATATTTAGCCGCGTACAAGAGCCGCGCAAAAGGATGCACTAGTACTCCTTTATTTAGCCGCGCACAAGGACGCACTGACACGTGCATTAAGCCGCGCACAAGGACGCACTGACACTCGTTCATTGAGCCGCGCACAAGGACGCACTGACACTCGTGCATTAAGCCGCGCACAAGTACGCACTGACACCCGTGCATTAAACCGCGCACAACGACGCACTGACACTCGTGCATTAAGCCGCGCACAAGGACGCACTGACACTCGTTCATTGTGCCGCGCACAAGGACGCACTGACACTCGTTCATTGAGCCGCGCACAAGGACGCACTGACACTCGTGCATTAAGCCGCGCACAAGGACGCACTGACACTCGTTCATTGTGCCGCGCACAAGGACGCACTGACACTCGTTCATTGTGCCGCGCACAAGGACGCACTGACACTCGTGCATTAAGCCGCGCACAAGGACGCACTGACACTCGTTCATTGAGCCGCGCACAAGGACCTAATGACAATGTTATTTAGCCGCGGATAAGGACGCACCGATACTGGGTGCATATAGGAGATGGGGTTGGGGGTAAGGTCTGGAAGGGTAGGTGATGTTAGTAAACATGCAAAAACATTTAATGTTTAGAACATTAAATTTTCTTTCTTCGTTCTAATACAAAAAAAGAGATTGATTTACTCTAATTGATTTAGTTATGCACTATTTCGAACCATCAAGGACTTCAGGAAGTAAAATAATACAGTTTTTATCCTGTTTCATAAGTCAATGGTAGAATACTTGGTCTTTTTAAAGTGCTACTTCATTCCCCCATCACCTCTTTATCATCTTCTAATTTCCAGTCAAGTTGAAAAGGGTTCTTTCCCTTTTTATAGGGTTGTACACCTCCAAGAAGTGTTCTTATGGGGACACTAGGCACGGTCGTATATTCGTGCTGGAATTCCTTAACCTCAGGAACAAACGCCTCGGTGCTGTGACGAATGCCGTAGCCAAAGTAGACCAATGCACCTGACAAAAGAAATTGTAATTATTATTATAAATATCACTACAATAAGACGGCAAACACAGTTAATGTTGTGGAAGTGTCGTTTTGTCTATAAGGATTTTATTGCTTTTGAAATGTCTGTACAAGTGCTGGTGTAATTGTTTGCTCGTGCAAGTGCTTGCGTCTTACCTAGTGCTACCCACAAGAGAAAGATAGCGAAAGCCTGTGGCTTGACCCTCACGATGACAAACACATTGAGTAGGATGCTGATTATAGGCACGGCTAGCGGGACCATGTAAGGGAAGCTCGCGTGATTCTGCGGGATGGCTCCGAGGGCTATCACCGCCGCCACCGCCGTCACTCCGTACACACAGAGCATTACTATGGTGGCCGGATCCATCGGGTCTTTATTCTCCCACCAGATAAAAGCAGAGGTTGAGAATGCGATGAGACTGAGGATATATACTACTATAGCGACGATAGCAGCGTGAAGCGACCACGAGGTGACAGGCGGAGACACTAGAAACCGGTCACTTTCAGATATCGCTTGATAGTTCTTCTTTGCTTTGCTCTCTGCATTGGACAGGTTCCTGGTCTTGAGCCAGTGAACTGGACTAAAAGTAGAGTGAACATTGCCGTCCAGGAAGACTGTGGTATAGTCAGCCTGGAATCGCGACACCAACACGCAAACGCTCACGCTAGTGTAGGTACATATGGTCGCCACAGCGACCAGTTCTACTAGCTCACGCATGTTGAAAACTAGGCTCGACAGGCCCGTGATCACACCCACGGCTATCACCGAGTTCAGGGGAACTTGACGACTTTTGTTAATCTTGTTTAGAAACATGCATATAAGCCCGTCATAGGATAATGAGTACAGTAATCTACTGGCCGCGTAGTACGATGCCAAGAGACTCGCGAAGATCGCTGCAGTAGCGCCGATGGAAACAACGTAGTATCCCGGAGGAAACCCCCGAGTACTGAACGCTTCCGCAAGAGGAGAGTGATAATCTATGGCGGTGTAAGGTACCATTAGGGTAATGATGGAGCTGATGCCTAGATACGCGCATGAGGTTATCACGAGACAAAGCACGATTGCTTTAGGGACCGTGCGGCTGGGCTCTAGTGCTTCCTCGCTGGCGGTGGGTATAGTATCGAAGCCCGACAGACAGTAGAAGCACTGTGGTATGGCTAGAATGATTCCATCCAGACCTTTAGGAGCAAACTTTTGTGGGGTTGACCAGAGCTTTGTGTCTGCGAAAACCACGCCCGACACAATTGAAAATAAAATGACCGTACCGTTCATTATCATAATGATGTCCATAAGAGTTTTAGATTCGCGGACACCTAAACCAATTATAACAACAGAACATAGCACTAGCGCTAGAGCCACAAGGTCCGGGAAGTGACCAACATAATTATTTCTCGCTCCCCAACTAATATTTTCCGCCAAATACGAGTAGACGGCGCCGCCACTGAGGGAATTGATGTAGAGGCTACACGCTTTGGCCATGGACGCCGCATTGACGATGTACTCAGCGAGCATGCTCCAGCCCACGAAAAAGCCGAGAACCTCCCCAAGCGTGACATAGGTGAAGACATACGCTGAGCCGGTCTTTGTGATGCGTGACGACAACTCGGCGTACGACAGACCTGCGAGAAGCGCGGCTACGGTTGCCACTAGGAACGACACAATGACAGACGGACCCGCAACTATTGCTAACTGACCAATCACGACGTAGATTCCTGCATCAAGCATTCCGCCTAGGCCCAGCACGGTCAGATCGAACAAGTCCATGCATCGCGCCAAACCGCTTTCCTGGAACCACGTGCCCTGCGACTTGCGTCTTAACAGGCCGCTTATAAAGGATGACATGGCGACGACCCCTATAACCAGACCGGTCACAATAATAGAGTCAGTTAGCAGATATGACGAGTCTGTTGTTGAGAGTTCTCAAAAACATTCAATAGACTAATTAAAGCCGAATTCGTTGTTGCACGACTGCCGAAAAAGCGCGTATAGTCATACCTACGTGATCACTCAACTCACTCTCTGTGTGCAGTCAAATGGTTTATGACGCGACAGTAGAAACAAGAAAGCCATCGATTGGTTTAGACGGTTGATTGACTACGCACTATTCCCAAACGAGACAAGAATTTTGGATTCCCCGAAGTCGCTAACAACGAAGGTTATAAACGACGATAAAAGCCTTTTCTCATAGTAATAGAAAATATTCATTTATGTTTTTTCTGTCGAAATAAGAAAGAAAAAAATATCTTTTGGGGTAAAATAAAACCTGTCATGGCCTTTTCGGAACTTGCAGTTGGATTTATGTGGCTACACTAAGAAAAATCATAACATATAATTTTTCATATAATAGTATATAAAGGAACATCATTTATTGAATTTATACCTTTATTTCGATTAGTATCAAGCCATTTTGATCGTCATGTTTCCGTGTTGCCTGTACCTCTATTAGAAGGCTCCCTTCGGGCGCCTAGCGGCAATCAGTTCAGCATGACAACACACGGCGCGTTTGTAAACTTGTTTTGCTTTTTTAGTCCCTTTTGAGTCTCTCGGCAAGCTGAAACAAAAACTCGACAACTTAATACACAAAGAATCCCGATAGCTCGAACATCCAAAGGATATCGATACTTTGTTTAAGTTATCAAGAGAATAAGAAAAAAATGATAGTATTGTTTCTTCTATTCGGTAAATGCCGGAATGTATGTATATCTTATATGGATGGAAAGAGAAAAATGGCCGTACAATGCATACTACAATATGATAAAAAGCTCACATAATACGTACAAAAGTACGATATAACAGAACAAGATAGAACAGTATTAAAATAAAGTGTCTTTCTTAAAATCCATTACGCGCCTTTTCTTGACAGGCTTAAATATAATCAACGGAATGAAAAATATGCAGAAAGCTGATCTTTGTAGTATTATAGAATGACAATTTTACGAATACAATAATACTACTTGTACGTTTGCACTTCTTTTACACGGCCCCAAATTGCACAAGTAATCCAAACCTATTTACTAATTGCTCGATAATGCATGCAACATCAGTTGATGCAGATGATCTATATATAACATTAACAGCTGTTAGCCGGTTAGGGTTAGATATTTTTACACTTGTCGAGGGAGTATTATATCTTACCTTATTACCCACGAGACCTCGAAGTGAGTGAAGGGCGTCTGCAAGTTTCACCCGAGAACTTTGCCTTAATATCATCTAACGCCGATTTGTTGTGAAAGTTTCCGCGTCACTTGGCTGCTCAGTTGTCGCTGCGTGACGACGCACAAAAAAGGCTTCTTCCAGAGAGTGCCAACCGCACAATAGCGAAACGTATTTAATTCATTGAAAATTTAAGCCAGAGTTTAAGCCTTCTCTGCTCGCTGTGTCCTGATAAACTGTCGTTTTTATAAATATCCATATAAAAATGCATTCAAATCTAAAAAGGACGGCGTAAAATTTGTCTTGGTTGAAGGATTTTTTTGTAAGAGTTTCTCACTAAATCTCATACTATATCTTGTATATCGCGAAGAAGAAATTCTAAAAAAGTCAGCCAACAATTTATAGAATTCACAAAGGAAAAGGCTAGAAGAATCACATGCTAAAAATGTTAAACGCTTGAGACAATATGATAAAGAGAGAGGCGCTGTTCTGCTTGTTTAGTTCTTCAATGCGATGTTTGTCATGCTTGCATTACGATCGTGAAGCCACGCAGAGCAAATGGAAGCGTCGCGTTGTTATTCTATTGAAAGCTTGCATTAAAATACAGAAAGACGATTCTCAAATATAAAAGACGATTTAAAACCTTCAGTTAAACACGAAACCCGCTATAATTTATTTCACTAGGTGAATGTTACAAACCCTGGCTGGGGGGGGGGGGGAGGTTCTTCCCATGTCGATTTGATAGGAATGCTCGTCGTACTTTTTAGGGGTCAAAATCAGACCTCGGGTATTTTCAGGGGGTAAAAAGGCTTTTCTACTAGAAATAGTATTTCGAGGAGTTCGCAGAAAGAGGCGCAACAGCCAACGATTTCTAAATTATTAAATTTTTTCCGACTTTTTCAATTCAAGACATTATTATGCAATGAGGTACTTTAAATCTGCGTTTTGGTCCCTCAAAATACCATTTCTAAGACAAAAGCCTATCCTCGGAAACTCCCTAAAAAATTTTGCTTCTGCGCTATGTCTTAGGGTAGCAATTTTTTGTTTACAGGGTTTTTTTAGAAGTAGTTTTCGAGATTCCCGACGAGCATCCCTATCACTTGAAGAACCCCCCTGGGTGATATCTATTGTAGTCACACTCATGCACTAGACGCATAGCCAGGATTTGTCAGGGGAAGTTGAAGGGGTGGGGGGGTCAGCTTATTCATGTGGGCATATGAAAGGGTGTCAGCTGATTCATGTGGTCATATGACAGGGTGTTAGCTGATCCATGTGGTCGTATGAAAGGGTATGACAGGGTGTCAGCTGATTCATGTGAACATATGACAGGGTGTCAGCTGATTCGTGTGGTTATATGACAGGGTGTCAGCTGATCCATGTGGTCATATGACAGGGTGTCATCTGATTCATGTGGTCATATGACAGGGTGTCGGCTGATTCATGTGGTCATATGACAGGGTGTCAGCTTATTCATGTGGTCATAAGACAGGGTGTCATCTGATCCATGTGGTCATATGACAGGGTGTCAGCTGATCCATGTGGTCATATGACAGGGTGTCATCTGATCCATGTGGTCATATGACAGGGTGTCAGCTTATTCATGTGGTCATATGACAGGGTGTCAGCTGATTCATGTGGTCATATGACAGGTTGTCATCTGATCCATGTGGTCGTATGACAGGGTGTCAGCTGATCCATGTGGTGATAAGACAGGGTGTCAGCTGATCCATGTGGTCATATGACAGGGTGTCATCTGATTCATGTGGTCATATGACAGGGTGTCAGCTGACTCACGTGGTCATAAGACAGGGTGTCAGCTGATTCATGTGGTCATATGACAGGGTGTCAGCTGATTCATGTTGTCATATGACAGGTTGTCATCTGATCCATGTGGTCATATGACAGGGTGTCATCTGATCCATGTGGTCATATGACAGGGTGTCAGCTGATCCATGTGGTCATATGACAGGGTGTCAGCTGATCCATATGGTCATATGACAGCATGTCATCTGATCCATGTGGTCATATGACAGTGTGTCGGCTTATTCATGTGAACGTATGACAGGGTGTCAGCTGATCCATGTGGTCATATGACAGGGTCTCAGCTGATCCATGTGGTCATATGACTGGGTCTTAGCTGATTCATGTGGTCATATGACAGGGTGTCAGCTGATCCATGTGGTCGTATGACAGGGTGTCAGCTGACCCATGTGGTCATATGACTGGGTCTCAGCTGATCCATGTGGTCATATGACAGGGTGTCAGCTGATCCATGTGGTCATATGACAGGGTGTCAGCTGATCCATGTGGTCATATGACAGGGTGTCAACTGATTCATGTGGTCATAAGACAGGGTGTCAGCTGATTCATGTGGTCATATGACAGGGTGTCAGCTAATTCATGTTATCATATGACAGGTTGTCATCTAATCCATGTGGTCATATGACAGGTTGTCGGCTTATTCATGTGAACATATGACAGGGTGTCAGCTGATTCGTGTGGTCATATGACAGGGTGTCAGCTGATCCATATGGTCATATGACAGCATGTCATCTGATCCATGTGGTCATATGACAGTGTGTCGGCTTATTCATGTGAACGTATGACAGGGTGTCAGCTGATCCATGTGGTCATATGACAGGGTCTCAGCTGATCCATGTGGTCATATGACTGGGTCTTAGCTGATCCATGTGGTCATATGACAGGGTGTCATCTGATTCATGTGGTCATATGACTGGGTCTCAGCTGATTCATGTGGTCATATGACAGGGTCTCAGCTGATCCATGTGGTCATATGACAGGGTGTCATCTGATCCATGTGGTCATATGACAGGGTGTCAACTGATCCATGTGGTCATATGACAGGGTGTCATCTGATTCATGTGGTCATATGACTGGGTCTCAGCTGATTCATGTGGTCATATGACAGGGTGTCAGCTGGTTCATGTGGTCATATGACAGCATGTCATCTGATCCATGTGGTCATATGACAGGGTGTCAGCTTATTCATGTGAACATATGACAGGGTGTCAGCTGATCCATGTGGTAATATGACTGGGTCTCAGCTGATCCATGTGGTTATATGACAGGGTGTCATCTGATCCATGTGGTCATAAGACAGGGTGTCAGCTGATTCATGTGGTCATATGACAGGGTGTCAGCTGATCCATGTGGTTATATGACAGGTTGTCATCTGATCCATGTGGTCATATGACTGGGTCTCAGCTGATCCATGTGGTTATATGACAGGGTGTCATCTGATCCATGTGGTCATATGACAGGGTGTCAGCTGATCCATGTGGTCATATGACAGGGTGTCAGCTGATTCATGTGGTCATATGGCAGGGTGTCAGCTGATCCATGTGGTCATATGACAGTGTGTCGGCTTATTCATGTGAACATATGACAGGGTGTCAGCTGATTCGTGTGGTCATATGACAGGGTGTCAGCTGATCCATGTGGTCATATGACAGGGTGTCATCTGATTCATGTGGTCATATGACAGGGTGTCGGCTGATTCATGTGGTCATATGACAGGGTGTCAGCTGATCCATGTGGTCATATGACAGGGTGTCAGCTGATTCATGTGGTCATATGACAGGGTGTCAGCTGATCCATGTGGTCATATGATAGGTTGTCATCTGATCCATGAGGTCATATGACTGGGTCTCAGCTGATCCATGTGGTCATATTACAGGGTGTCAGCTGATCCATGTGGTCATATGACAGGGTGGCAGCTGATCCATGTGGTCATATGACAGGGTGTCATCTGATCCATGTGGTCATATGACAGGGTGTCAGCTGATCCATGTGGTCATATGACAGGGTGTCAGCTGATCCATGTGGTAATATGACAGGGTGTCAGCTGATTCATGTGGTCATATGACAGGGTGTCAGCTGATCCATGTGGTCATATGACAGGGTGTCAGCTGATTCATGTGGTCGTATGACAGGGTGTCAGCTGATTCATGTGGTCATATGACAGGTTGTCATCTGATCCATGTGGTCATATGACAGGGTGTCATTTGATCCATGTGGTCATATGACAGCATGTTATCTGATCCATGTGGTCATATGACAGGGTCTCAGCTGATTCGTGTGGTCATATGACAGGGTGTCAGCTGATTCGTGTGGTCATATGACAGGGTGTCAGCTGATCCATGTGGTCATATGACAGCATGTTATCTGATCCATGTGGTCATATGACAGCATGTTATCTGATCCATGTGGTCATATGACAGGGTCTCAGCTGATTCGTGTGGTCATATGACAGGGTGTCAGCTGATTCGTGTGGTCATATGACAGGGTGTCAGCTGATCCATGTGGTCATATGACAGGGTGTCAGCTGATCCATGTGGTCATATGACTGGGTCTCAGCTGATAGCTGATTCATGTGGTCATATGACAGGGTGTCAGCTGATCCATGTGGTCGTATGACAGGGTGTCAGCTGATCCATGTGGTCATATGACAGCATGTCATCTGATTCATGTGGTCATATGACTGGGTCTCAGCTGATTCATGTGGTCATATGACAGTGTGTCGGCTAATTCATGTGAACATATGACAGGGTGTCAGCTGATCCATGTGGTCATATGACAGGGTGTCAGCTGATTCATGTTGTCATATGACAGGGTCTCAGCTAATTCATATGGTCATATGACAGGGTGTCAGCTGATTAATGTGGTCATAAGACAGGGTGTCAGCTGATTCATGTGGTCATATGACAGGGTGTCAGCTGATTCATGTGGTCATAAGACAGGGTGTCAGCTGATCCATGTGGTCATATGACAGGGTGTCAGCTGATTAATGTGGTCGCATGACAGGGTTTCAGCTGTTAGTTTTCACTGAAAAAAAAGCAGTTGTTCAAACACTTATATTTATTTGAAATAGATTAAGAGAAGTTGCAGTTTTCAATATTCTGAGAAGTCTTACATCATTGTTCAACTTCCAAAATGTGGTCTTCTGTCGATCAATTTTGTTATTCTTGTAGGTACTAGCACATAACTATTAGGATCAGGTCATAAACAACATACTTACATAAAGGGGGTGTTTATTTGCCATGTTTTGCCTTAGAGAGGAATTTCAAAAGTTGGTCAATCAAACAGTGTGAATGTAATTCTGTTTAGAATTTAGAATTTGAATGACAGAAGCCAGAAGTCCATTCATAGCAGTTAGGAATCAATTTATTACGAAGAGTTCACAGAATATTAATCAGTAAGTCTTCATTCGTAGCCCCTGGAAAGAAAGAAACAAATGCGTCAGTAGTGCCAGCTCAAGCTGTGAGCAGCTATGAAGAGCAGAGAGTAGGGAGTTTCCTCTCAAGTTATAAAAGCTATTCTTGCTTTACCCTAGGTACTGTAGGTAGGGTATATTGCCAAAAAAACAAAATGCTTTTCTTTCCTTATGTTTTATAGAAATAATGATATAAATGATGCAAAATAATTCAACTGCCTATCATTAAAGCAAAAATCACACCAGTCTACCTGAAGAGGGTCGATGCAAACCTCAACCCACAAGAGTCAAAAGAATCTATTAAAATCTGCAGTATTTACAGGCCATCCGCTCTAAATTATTAGTAACATCCTCAAAGAAACTTCCAATAGGCACACTGCTTTTAAAATTTTGAAATATTTTTCATGTTTTCCATTAAAAATCATCAGAAATATGTAATCGGCTGGAATCATACTGGTGACAATGCTGCTTTAATTTCTCATAGTAGGCTTTTACCAAATGATTTATAGTACCAAATTACTTACTTGACCATAGGCGCAATGCTCCAGTTGGTATCAGCAGACTGAGCTTCTTCTACTTTGGTTCCGTCCTTGGTGATCACAGCAATTTCAAACTAATAGGAAAACAACATTCAATACTGTCTTAAACAGTCACATAAAGTAATTTTAAACTAATTGACCATTTTTAATAGAAACTACTGTTAAGGGCCTATGGTACTCTCTCGTTGCTACAAAACACTGTTGCTACGAAAGGGAAAAGCGCTTCATTTGCTTAAATAGACTAAAATCACAGTGCGTCCTTTAACTGGATTCTGTGTCCCAGCTCAATATTTTTATCATTATTATTTACTTTGAAACCAGTTCTAACTTTCTTTTATCTTTTTTCCCTAGAGATTAAAATAAAATTTTGACATTTTGTAGAAGAAAATGCAATTTTTATATGTTTTTAGAGAATAAAAATAGATGGCGAAAAAGCAAGAAGGAGGCCATTTCCGCGCGAGAAAAATATGTTAATTTTGAACATTTTACAATAATTTTGATTTTTTTTCACTCAAACCATTGATATTACCATTCCTATAACAACTTAGCGCATGGGAGTTTGGATTTGTTTAAGAAATGAAAAAGTAATTACCAAATATGTGGTTTTCAAATAATATAAGAATTCGCCATTTCTCACGGTATCAAAATTTCGCAAATTGGATGCGTGAAGTTATAGAAAATAGTGAAGTTAAAATGTTTCTGCAGAAAATGATGTTTGATTTGAACAGTAGCTTCTCCTACATGTTTTTCTGTTCTGGGACATGTGACCATGGGATGGGTCAGATGACATCATCACCTGAATCAATTATGTCTAAAACACTTATGTTGAAAGTTCCAAGACATTTGACAAAAAAAAAAACCAGAAGCTTTTATTAAACAAACAAATTTCCCTAAATTTCCCTAGCAACGGACTCAAAAGATAGTACCATAGACCCTTAATAGGAGCCATAGCCTGCAACACCTGTTATGGCTGGGCTCAGTTGATGTTTTATGTGAACAATGTCAATTCTATTGGATGCTACAGATGATATACTTTATGTTACATCTATTTCAAAGTATCATTATTTATACGTGTTAGATCAAATTTCACTAATAACCAGCTGATATAAGCATAAACATTTCTCATTTTAAGGAGAAATGAGAAGAAAACTGGAGTTAACAGGGTAGAATATGGCCATAGGAAACAAAACCAAGCTCATGTAAGTGGGGGGTTGAGTTATTAAAGGTTTTACTGTGTCTATCTTGTGCATACCCTGTTGAGTGAGCGCCCATCTCTGTAGAACAGCACTTTGAGACACTCGACAAGTAATTTCCTGGCCTCTTCTTCACTCATGTTAGGGATTTTCTCATATGCGTCACGCAGAAGAGGCTAGAAAATGATAAATAACAACAACAGTATGATCACCTTGATAGATGCAACCTCAAGTACACACTGCACAATAAGTACAAACTGGGAAAATATAGTGTAGATACATTATGCAACGTATCTAGACTGCATGATAGAACGTCAAGTCCTTGTTGCTGTCTACCTGGGCCAAATAAGCTCCAAATCCAGAGGCAAGGGTTGGTGCTTCATATGCAATGCCAATCTTGTCAACAAAACCCAAGAAACTAAAATACAAAGAACAAAATAATGTAAATATCACAAAAATCCTGGTGCTTCCAAAGATCAACATACAGCTTGTATGGTAACTTTGTATAAACTAATTCATTCTTGGTATGGGAAAAGGGCCCATCAAAGAACAAGGCAACATAACCAAAGCTGTCATTAACTAGATGCATTCTGTGGCATGATATATTGTTTTAATCCTTTGCCATGCTAAGGCATTGTAGAAGAGTGAAACTACAAAAAATATTACAAGTTATATGCAACACACCAACCACTCTCTCAGAGTTGAAACATTATGCTTACACTACAGTACCTTTCTCCTTTTTCAATGCCACCAACAATGATCTGGTTCCAGAGAGGATCAAATTTTGTTCTCCTGATAGAGAACATGGATACATGTTAAGTGATTATGAGCAAAAAAAGACAGCAAAAAAAAAATATAGTAACAAATAAATAAACTCTTGCCTCTATAATAACCCCTGTGACTAAATCTAATTTAGAGTCCATACTGTACTAGCAAATGCCCAAATACTTTCACTAATTTCTTTATTATTCTAATTGCCCCCCCTTGTCTCACAAGACATCTCTTTGTCGTCATAATTACTGTATATGTCCTCTCTTACCTGTAATACATGGTCCTAGTGAGCCAAGAGAAGATGGACTTAGGAGTGTAGCCATGGCCATCAGCAAGACAAGCATCATCAATTCTATCATAATCATATCACCCACCAGTTAGCCTACTCTTTGCAGCAATCTAAGCAGTGAACAAAAATACAAGTAGTTGATGTGATCTTACACTTTTTGCTCCAAAACCGACTTGATGTACTGAAAGTCAGCATAGTCACCAGCAGCGCCGATAATTGTGTTCTCATTTACTCTCATTAAACGTGAAATGTTGCGATATCTAGCAAGAGAACCATAGGAACCTGCAAGGAATAGAAGTCCCATTGAATTTTAATCACTGCTCCTCTTCATAGACAGCATTTTCAAGTGCAAAAAAATTGCATTAACATAAGAGGAATGTCGGATCTCACCGAGTGTATCAGCAGCCATAAGAACTCCACCATTGAACTTAATGCCAAGTACAGATGTACCAGTAGTCGTAGGGTACCTGGAGGATGAGGGGTACATTCATTTCAAGGCCATTCAACTCTGTTAAGAATCTATATCACTGCCATTAAACCCAGTTTGGAAGTGTAGGTAAGTTAAACACTTGTTATTAACAATCTGTTCTCTTGAATTTACTGTAGCAAATTATTTTTTATCATCTTGGTTGAAAAATTATGTCAAATAGTCACTAATTCATTTATATAAACCCAACACTCAATTGCGACAAATTGTAAAGTGTACAATAAAAGTTATAAGTACCTCTATCGACTTAACACATTGACCCCTCAACCCCAACCGGCCTGTACCAGCCTTGAGAAGTACCCACATCCGAAAAAATTCATAAATGCAAAATAAACAAGCTTAAGTATACTTAGTATACAGTACTAACTTATATCATCAGGGTCTCTAAAAAAATTAAGTGCCCAACAACCCCAAGCAAAAAGCGTACAGCCTCATGAACAATCTAAAACTTGAAAAATGCAAAGTCTTAGTAAAGAAGAGTTTACCCCATTGACTACTGGCTTTTTTTTAGCTGAATTTACAAAAAACAGACTGAAAACAGATACCTTCCCCCCCCCCTATTCTGAGTTTTATACAGCCCGTCAAAGTCAAACACAGCTGCACCTAGTCAGCGGTATCCAAGCTTTCCAACAGTGCTTTGCCGTCCCCACGTTTAATCCCTCGTCGTTGTGCTAAAGCCAGCACAAGTTGATGGTTGCTTGTATTTTTCATCAAAAATACAGCTATGAGCATATTAGGAGAGTGTCTAAGGACATCATAAAGTCTTTTGGGGCATAATTGAGTGCTTTGCTTATGGATATTGGCAAGCAAAGGTGGATTCATGATGATTTTTTCTTGTTCGGCTTTGCCTGGGTGAGAAAATAATTTTCTAATGAATCACCACAGCTCTCCTAAATGCTGTCTTTTCTGAAACCAAATTGATTCCAAAATTGTTTACACTGCTATTCTGGGTCTGTATGACCTGGAATTGATTTGTTTGGCTTTGGGGTGAAAGGACTTATAAAAAACCATCTGACTTTGGGGAGAGGAGTGTTGACTGGCCCTCCCCTCGTGAATTTTCCCCTGGATCTCCCAGAATGCTTTGCAATACGTAAAGACATCTTCGTGGTTGTACAATCCTTCAAGGAGTGGACATTGTGTTTTGAGGCAATGGAAATGTACCTGGAGGATCAGAATAAAGGTATCTATTTTTGTCTTGAGCTGTGTTTGCTGATCTCTCTCCCTTGTGTGGTATTTTGAGCGTTTTATTGAGGGGGTGATTCTGCTTTTCTCTCCTTGTTCGATTTGAGATTTGTCAAAAAAACTGTGCTATTATTTGGCTTAAGAGTAGATGCCAACACCTTGGTTGGATGCATATCTGCAAGACCATTTATCCCTTAGACTGATGCCTGAGTATCTTTATCTTGTTGTGTTTTTTTTTGCATTTATGAAATTTTTGGGTTGTGGGTACTTCCCAAAGCCGGTACAGGCCGGTTGAGGGGTCAATGTGTTAATAAGGGATGGGAACTTCCACACTTTAGAGTAGAAACAATGACATGAAAAGTGTGAACGTAAAATACTCGAAAACCCCATACAAATTCCTACTTACATAGTTCGTTTTACAGGTTCAACGTGAGAATGGCTCTGACCGCCTGGGAAATGGTAAAACCCACCAGGACTGGGGCCATTACTCCATAAAGGTCCATCAAAGTTTGACAGAGAACACGAGTGGTAGGCCGCCATTTTGTAAAAGTCCTGAGTCATTCCCATGTAGCTTTGCGAGCGACAAAGCACATCGATGGAGATGGGGTGGGGGGTGGGGTGCGTCGAATCTATGATACCATAACATTAAAGCTTGGCTGTGATAAACGAGACGTCGTGAGCTATAATTTTTTTTTCTTTTTTTATATGAAAACATATAGCCCACAGCACAAATTTTCACGAAAAATAGCTTTTACATATAAATGTTTGGGGTTCCTGTGTTCGCGTGGCACTGGAAATAGCTTGGCATTTAGTTCAAAATGGCCGCGGAGGAAAGTCTTGCTCAGGGTAGGCCTTCGCGAAGAAATGCGGGAAATCGCATGTCAAAACTGATCGAAGATGAGCAAGAAGTGGATGATTTCTACAAGACTGCCTTTGGTGGTTTTGAGGAGGAGGAAGACGATCTAGAATATGAAAAGGAAGAGGAAGAAGATGTCGATATTGTTGACTCTGATTTTAGTCAGTCAGAAACAGAAGAAGTTATTGAACAAGACGAAGATGAACCGAAAAGAAAGAAAAAGAAAACAGTGGTCAAAGCCTACAGAAGGCCCAAGGATGACTCTGACGAAGATAAAAAGTCCAAACAGCCTCCTAAACCGAAGAAGAGTGAGGCCCCTCCGAGAGAAGGCCTACGAAAGAGCTCCCGTAGTCTCACAGTTTCTAAAGTCGAGGAACACAAACGTAGACAATACGAAGAAAAAGAGAAGAAAAAGCTGATTCAGATAAAGCAGAAACAGTATAAAGTAAAGGTGCCTGCAGGGATGAGACGTTTAACGCAAGAAGAGCTCCTAGCAGAGGCAAGAATAACAGAAGAGGAAAACACTGCTTCTCTGTTAGCCTACCAGCGCCACGAGGCGGACAAGAAAAAGACCAAGATACAGAAAGTTACTCATAAGGGCCCCATTATCAGGTTCTGCTCTCTGTCTATGCCAGTAATAGATATGAATGAGCCTATAGTCCATGTAGATGAGATAGATAAAGAGGAAGAAACCCAAACAAAGCAAAACATGGACCCAACAAAGAGGTGCTGTAGAAACTTCATGATTTTCACTGATGCAAAGAACTTTCCTGATGCATATTTTCCCACTAAAAAGCCAAAGTACCCTCAGAGGACATACTGTCCTGTTACTGGGCTACCGGCGCGATATCTAGACCCCATTACGCAGCTACCATATGCTAATGCACAGGCTTTTCGATACATCAGGGAAAAATATGCTATGCAGTTAGAGGAGAAAGCTGCCGGTGAAGTAGAGCATAGGAGACGCAGATGATGGAGCACTTGCACATAGAGACATGGGTGACAAAAGTGAACTAAAACTTTCACAGAGGGACATACTAAACCTGCTATTCCACTTACTCTATAAAAGAAGGTCAACTTGTCACTTATGCACTAGTGAATTGAAACCCCAACCCCCATGGTCCCAGGGAAGGGTAGGCACCGTGCACGCTAGTGCTAGCAACTAAGCAAAATGTGAATTCCTTTCCTATGTGGAAATGTTTCATATACTCGTGAATTTTGAATCACAGTCTTTCACATCGAAATCATATTTCAAGACGTACCACAGGCTTCCCATCCGCGTCAGTGAAGGATTTCTAAGGACATACGAATTCATGCAAATAAACATCCATGAGTTATACCTTCATGCTCTATTCATGAAATAAACTTAGTTGGAGTGTAAATGTATCCATCTGTGGTGTTTCTTCTTCCCAGGAAGCTAAATTTTACGAGTTTAGAGCGATAAAAGTTTGACTCAGATTTTGAGTCGATACTCTAAGTGTGTTAATAATACAAGGCTGGCAACTTTATTCTGAAGATATAACTCATAGATGTTTATTTGCGTGAATTCGTATGTCCTTAGAAATCCTTCACTGACGCGGTTGGGAAGCCTGTGGACGTACTGATGAAAATCGGAAGAATACAGACCGAAAAATTAATACCAATCAGGTATTTTGAGTATGTTTGCTATAGCTTCTCAGTTGTGGCCAATTCCCCATCACGTGGCTTATTCCTTTGGCTTAAAATTAGCCACAGTGGCTTGTGCCCTCAAGATCCTAGCACACCTGGAGGTAGGGGATTAGACTTTGACCCTGTACAAAACAGAGAAAAGTCCCTACAAAACAAAACAAACAACAAAACTGCAGTCAAATGCCCCTACCCCTAGGGATGCGAACTATAGGCAAATACCCGACAACAAGTCATCTGAAATAAGCTTTTTTTTTATCTTTCAAAGCCAGTACTCTTCAGCAAGTACATTTCTACTAATAACTAGGACGATAAAAGTTCCTCTGGCATAAGTGATCATTCGTATTCGTTTTCGCACATTTCACCATGCAGCTTGCCACACGCTGATACATGGAATTGCTTGCTACAGAAGAGTCTCAAACCATAAACTGACATGACTTTTGCGAAGGACATTTGTGATGTTATTCATTTGTCCCCAAGCCCCCATTGTGGGGACAAGTCTTAGAGTAAAAAACTGTCAATTCCCACATCCCCTCGGGACATATTCTTGTTCCAAAGTGCTCTAAACCCCCATGTTAACCCCACACTTTCCCGGGACCATAGGGTGGGGGTTTCAAATGATTAGTGCATAACTGCAACAAGATTTCTCAAATCTTAATGCAGATTCATTAAAACATACTAAAAGTCTTACGAAGTTCTAAAGGGGCCACATCCTGAAGTTTATATAATTTCGTTTCTCTGGATTCTATTATCACTATATTATTCATGAACATGCTTGTTTAAAAGCAAGAAAAATGCTGGTATAGAAAAACTAACAGCAGCAAAAAACTTACACATTACAGTAGTGTATATATTGTGTGTTTGGATATACAGTAACATAGGAAAATGGAAATTAAATTTGTGAAGTAAAAGACAGGCTTAGGCAAACGCTAAATAGACACCAGAACAGTTGATAAGGGTGGAAGTGGGGATGGCTCAATAGGGACCTTTACATTTACCACGGCCAAGGAATGATGACAGACACATGCAGGATTTCAGCATGGAGAAATTGTAACATGTGCGCCATCATTGCCCCTCTGCTGTTAATTTTGAGGTCCCTATTATTGGTTTTGTACTTGTATGTTTTTTACTTTAGACTTGTATATATACTGTATCAAAATAAGACTGACAAATGTTTAAAAAAATATTTATTTTTCTCATTAAAAGCAAAATTTACACCTCTAATAAAATATTTGCGAATGGCAATAAATGTTGGATGTTGTAATTCCCATAATTATTTCTTAAATGAGACATCTGTACCACAGATGTGTTGTAGAAATTACAAAAGCACTATGAGTGCATTTAAATGAATTTTGAAAAGAAATGTTCCAATGAATTATCTTTTGCAAGCAATAAGAGTGGTTTTTAAAATCCAGTGCAACAAAATGTAATTGTTAAAGTGTAATAGCCAAGCCAGAAAAAAAAGAGAACAATGACATTACAGTGTATTAGTACTAAATACATAGCTGCCAACTTTCCTGCAATAGGCGGGAGTCTCAAGATTTTGAACCTTTTCTCAAGCCTAATTTTCTTGAAAATATTCATACATTTACTGTATTCTCCCGCATTAGTTATCTTGGTACTTCTGAATACATTCACTTTATTTTCTCAAGATTTTTCCTAAAGCAAGGTTGACAGCTATGTAAATAAACTGAATAGTATTTCACAGGTTTTTGGAAACCACTCTAATGGATCCATGAGCAATGTCAATATCTTTAGTAAATAATTAGGAGAGGATCTGATCTGGAATTTTGGGGCCCTGATTCTATTTTAAAGCTAACAAAGTCTTTCCATTGAGGGGTGCTGTACAGTATGTGCTGGTTTTGAGCAGTGTTTATTTATGTCCTGCCTACTATGATAATTACCAATTTTCCATTGGTGGGAATTTCCACCTACAAAATGTATTTTTGTCTTACTATATATAAAAAAAACAGTAATGCTAGCCTGAACAACAGTAGGAGCTTTGATATGACGAGGTTGGAGAGCTGGTTTCAAAGTCTTTTTCTGAAGGCTGAATAATGCCATCTGCTTGGTCGCTAGTGTCTTCATTTCTGACATGCTTGAAATACAAAACAAAAGTTAGTTTTTTTCTTTTGTCAACTACTATTAATTCTGGATAATCAGGATACTATTTCTGGATAATTAGGATAAGTAAAAAATATCCGACCTGGTTTTAACTGAGTGCAGTGTAAGAGGAGCTATAAGTGCAAAATAAATATACAGTATATGATTTCCAAAATAAATACATGCATTTGTTAGTCACAACAATTACAAAGAAATATGAAGAAACAGGCAAAAGCAGTTGTATAACCATCATTAGAAATCTATCAGGATACAAACCACAAATGGATCGTTTGCATCTTTCATTTGTGTTGCAAGAGTGCAGAATGCCTGGGGAATTGAAAAATGCCGGTGATTACAAATATAAAAAAAAATTACCAATCCTGACCTTTAAGTGGGCTTTTGACAGACCATGTGTTCCATGTTCTAAATTTCATATTTGTGCATCCATTAAGTTTCTTTACCTCTTTTACATTTATTCTTGTCTTGGCACTTGTTTCTATGAACTTGATCCCATGATGCTTTGCAAGCTTGAAGATGAACAAACAACAACAGTACAAAATAGAAATCAATTATGCTTAAAATTGTCAAAATACACCATTTAATGCTTTTCCTGTAGTAACAGCAACTTACCTCTTCACCCTTACACTTTGGGACCTCCCTGTCATCCCCCACATCACACTTATTGCCTACAAGTAAGATCTCCTCATACTGAAGCTTGTTCTAAAAGATAAAAGCTCAGCACATCACTAGAATAACATCATTTACTATGATGACTCATAGATACAAAATACCTTTTAAATAAACCTCATGATACATCAAATTATCAAAATGTGCTTCATGTGTAATTTACTTTACTTGTCAGTACAAACACTCCTACTCCTCTACTCTACTACTGTGTAATACCTATGAGTTACAGTAGTGGGTCAGCACATTAACATTTTTATGTTAAAACCATTGGGGAAACCACAGGAAGCCCAAATTCCATAACAATATTTGCCTTTATAAATTCAAAGCAGCAGTGTGAATCCACTTTAGATACTTTTCCTGTACATTCACCGTCAAAGTGCTCTTATAACAGAACCTTGCCTGAATCTGATGAATTTTAGGGCATTTTTAAAAAAAAAAAAGCTATGCATATCAGCTCTATCATTGAGCCAAGCCATGTCCAAGTAAAAAAAAATTCTATTTTCTAGGTAAAATATATTACTTGCTGAAAATGGCATATATGTTATCCATTTCAGCTTTTCCTGTTCCTGTTATCCATTTTTAGTCACACCTGCCAATAGGTGGACACTGACGTAAATGGATAGTGAGTGAGTGATTTCATTGGTGTATCTCACATCAAAAGTCTATGAAGGCCTAGTTAATTAGATTAAAAACTAGGGGTGGTGGGTTGACCCTTTCACTCCTGGGTACTTTTGAGCAACATTGTAAGAAAAACAGACTGAAAACAGAAACCTCCCCCCCTATTTCAAGTCCAACACTACCAGTTCAGCTAAGCTACCGCTGACCCAAGACGGTATGCCTTGAAGTTTCCAGCAATGCACTGGGGTGCCTTTTCTTTCTAGCGACGGCACTGCTACAGCCTGTTGCTTACAACAGTTTTGCTTGTAATTTGCTTAAAAATTACAGCTTTTTTACATCTGGAGAGTGCCTTAGGACATCATGAAGTCTTTTTGGGCATAATTAATGCTGTGTTCATGGATGTTTGCAAGCTGAGGTTGATTCAATGGGATAATTCCTTGTCTGGGCTTCACCAAGTGAGATAGGAATTTTCTGGTGAATGGCCTCATACTCTCCAATGTGGGCCATCTTTGCTACCCAACCTTATTCAAAAATTGTTTTCAGGCTTATTCTGGGTTCCTTGGACCTGGGAATGTTTCTGCAAATGGATTCTCTGACTAGAGAAGTTTTGCCACTGAGCTATCAATCAATTCTAATGCTTTCTAATGACATGCTCACCTTTCGAATACTTTCCAGCCAGAACTGCAAGTTGTCAAACGACTTTCTACAGGTTATGTCATACACAAGAAGAATTCCCTAAAAAGTCAGAATCATTAGAATTGCAGCTGAGTACAGCAAAACACATTTGATTTAGTGAAGTGCATTACTGAAATGCCGAATCATTGCCCAAATTATACTAGTGAAAAAAGACTTCTTTACCTTGGTTCCCCTGAACTGCATGGTTGTCATGGTACGAAAGCGCTCTTGGCCAGCTGTATCCCTGGTGAATTAATATCAGAATTATACCGGCATGCATACACAAGCAAACAGAAACAAAATAAGCAAACAAGAAAAACATCAGTGACAAAATACAGCAGTAAATACAAACTAAATTGAACATATGTACCAAATTTGTAATCTCACAATCAGCTCATCCACTTTTGTGTCAACCTTGACAAAATCAATACCTGTAAGAATAAACAAATTATGTTCCTTTTAAGCTGGACGCGGCAAGTTATATAACAATTCCTATCAGTAAATAGTGACAGTAGTTATATTTTGACTTAAACATTCTTCATTATCACAGAAAAACTGTATTACAAAAAAAGTACTGAACCAAACCCCTGTTTATTACAGACTCTTGCCATTAAGGACACCTAATTACAGTCCCTAGGGTGTCTGCATTTTAGGGAGACTTGACCATATTTATCTTGCTTTTAAGAAGTAAGTGTTGCATACAGAAGGTGCAATGCATATGGTACCACTGGAGTTTCTCTTAACTACATACCTACAGTTGTGATCATATTTGAGCAGAAGGGCTGGTCAGGATGTGCGTAGCATCTTATAAGTGAGGACTTGCCCACACCTGACTCTCCAATGACTATCACTTTATACTGCAGGTCATACTCCCTTTTCTTGGTGAGTGATGTGGTGTACCTCAACGACATTACTAGGGCCACATAAAGTTTGAAATTAGATATACTAGTGTTTATGCTTTAAGAATGGATTAGATAGAATAGGGTAGACTAGATGATATATAATTACTTACTCTGATTAAAGAGGGTATTCTTAAAAGTAAGTTAAATTTCTCCTATTCACTTTCTTAACACTAAAAATCACGACAAACTCAAAACAGTCAAACGCAGACGTGCACTAATACATTTCTATAGAAAGCGGAAAAAAAGATGATTAAAAAAACAATTACCTTAAAGTTTCTCTCTACGATGGAACAACACACTTTAGCTCATATAAAATGTTCTGTAAGCATGAAATAGCAAAGTTTGATCAAATGTGTACTGAGTCTGAATGTACAACAGAAATTTGAAGTAAAGCACTCCTCCATCCAAAAAAGCCGTAGTCCAAAGTCATTGGAAACGCGTGTTTCGATAACCGTACGTCATAATAAAGGAAAGGAATCGAAAGTGCATCTGCACTAGTCCTAAAGTCCGTGCATTTCCCCGAATTCGCGAATAAACAAATGAACGACCCTCCGGCTTTCCGCCGCTTATATCATTAGCCTCGATTCCATACAGTATACCTGGCATAAACCGGAAGTGTGAATGTACCGGAAATCATGGGTTAGCGTAATTGCTCAAACAATAAGCGTCGTCGTGCTTAAATTTTTCATGTCCCAAGCGGGGAGTCGAGCAATTCAGTATGATCAGGTTTGTCTCGCTTTTCAAAATTTGCGCAAACGTGACTATGGCTGAAATTCGTTGAAAATCAAAACATCTTAGCGAGTCCTGGACTGTTTGCCCTCCCCCCACTTGCCCGCCATCTTTGGGTAGAATCCTGAATCTTCATTCTGTTCTGTTGACTAGTGTAGTATTTTTTAAGCAAAATTTGAACAATGCCTGTAATTCGGAATTAATAAATAGCAAGCAGTTTTCATTACGTTTAGAAATCTACAATATATCAACTGTAAAATGATATATGACTCATATGCATGTTACTCATGCCCTGTAAAACAAAATGATTGTCATGGTATTGGCAATGAAGTTTGCATGACTGTCATGGTATTAGCAATAAGCTTGTATGATTGTCATGGTATTGGAAATGACCTTGTATGATTGCCATGGTATTGGAAATGACCTTGTATGATTGTCATGGTATTGGCAATGAAGTTTGCATGACTGTCATGGTATTAGCAATAAGCTTGTATGATTGTCATGGTATTGGAAATGACCTTGTATGATTGCCATGGTATTGGAAATGACCTTGTATGATTGTCATGGTATTGGAAATGACCTTGTATGATTGTCATGGTATTGGAAATGACCTTGTATGATTGTCATGGTATTGGAAATGACCTTGTATGATTGTCATGGTAATGTGTTTGTATGATTGCCATGGTATTGGTAATGAGTTGTGTGATTGTCATGGTACATAGCAATAAGCTTGTGAGATTGTCATGGTGATTGCAATGAGCTTGTATGATTGTCATGGTAATGTGTTTGTATGATTGACATGGTATTTGCAATGAAGTTTGCATAATTGTCATGGTATATGGAATGGAAGGGGGGGGGAGGTCTGTTTATCACTTCCTCACCCTCAGGAACTTTGAGTAAATTAAAAAGAGGGCTCATATCTTGTATTTTGGTCAAATACAAAAATTACTGATGTTACAAAGTCTCTTGTTTTTATTCACAGTAGGATTCTCATTAGAATGTGGATTTCCAAAGGAGAAGTAGAAAAATGGGGCAGCCTTTAACACTTATCAAATCCATGGGAAATCCAGCTAAAACTTACGGCATAGAACATTATTTAAAATTTTCTTTCCCCTCTTTTTGAAACAAAGTGATGGCTATAGCCCCTCCCCACATGGGCCCCTGTGATTGGCACATGGTGTTTGTATTGTCATGTTTATCTGCCTTTTACAGTGTGAATAGAATAAACAACAGTTTAAAATATACATTTTATGTACATAAAAATATAATGAATTTATTACTATTTGAGCATACACAGTTTGTTTGGTATTATATATTATCTATTGTATCTAATTGTAACAATCTCTGTCCATTTAAAAAGTCTAAAAAAAGCATATCCTTGGTTTTACAATATCTGATCAGGTTGTGTTTGCATATCTGTCAATCAGATTTGTTGCTACCACATCAATATATATAATCGCCAATGCCTATCTAAAACCCACTTAAAGAAGATTGCAGCTGCTGAATATACTTCTGTCCTTTGGTGGAGTGTTGTTCATTCTTGAGAGGGTGTCACTCTCAAGGGTCTAAAAGAAGACACATAAATAGATCACATATACAAGAGATTCCTCTTACTATGCATCCTACAATGCTGCAGCCTTCTCAGTACCAGCAGCTTGCTGGCTTAACAAGCCACCTCCTATGGGTGTTGACCGTCTTTATCCAGAGTGGGGGCGTCTTCATCAACCAAACCGCCTCAAAATTCACAATAACCTGCTCCTAAAATCTTTTTGAGAAGGCTGATGCTGTAGTAACATCACGCCTCCCTTTGTACATTAGGTGTTGTTAATGTGTTGTTACCATAGCAACAAAACAATAGTTGATTTAAAATAATACTAGACATTTAACTGTATGGACAATGAGATAAAAACTTGGCATTAATAATGCCTGATATGCTGCACTATTTGGAGAGCATAATTTCGCTATAACAGTAGCAGCCAAATAATGTAAATCAACTTCAACTTCATCTTCAACAAATCATGCACTTTTCAAGGTTTCAACAGTTACTTGCAAAATAAAATTTTGAAATCCTAGTCTTGCACAAGTGACGACTGTGTAGCTTTTGAAAACTGAGCAGTTTGACTACTCCCCTTACCCACCCCTTCCTGCCTTGCGCTGTACTCACATTAATTGTTGACCTTTTCTGAAGCTCCTGAGCCATAAGTGGAGCTATCTGTGAAAAAGAAATGCACCAAAAGGTTTCAGGATTCTCTGGATACCTTCTTGAGTGAAAACCATAAACACCCCCTTTGCCCATTCCCTTTGACTATCAAAATATCACCTATTCTCTTCCCTTATTCTCATGGTATTTCCAGATGTAAATATTTGAATAACAATCTTTTTTTAATTTTTTTGGCGGCTGGTTCTAAGCAAAGAAAACTTTACACACTACAGTTTCCTGACTCAATTTATCCAGTGTACTAATTAAAGGGAAACTCTGAATTCACAGAATTCTAGAGGAGAATTAGGTAAGTGAGACACAGTGTTGTGGAAACTATTTATGAATAACAATTAAAGGCTCTGTGATCTAGCTCATGAATGCAATTGTATTTTGTGTGCATAAAATTAATACAGGATAGGCAGAGCACATAAAAATTTTTCGTTTTTTTTAGGTGATGACATACCCAGTGCAGTAGCTACAAAATGCAAAAGAAAGAAAAAATTGTGGAAACAGTAAGGATCAAACCATAGGCATCAGGATCGTAGGATAAAAAAGAATGACTTAAATGCTGGACTGCTGTGCTGTTTTCTGAATCGACGACTAACAAAATATATTTTTTATACTGTTAGAATCTTAAGTTCGAAAAGCCTTTTGAGAGGGTGTAAAATCTCAGCTCTTAATTAGGGGGGCAATGTGTTTGTACGAATTTTGTTTGGGAAGAATGTGTAAAAATCTTTCATCTTATTTTACCCTGCTAACAGAGACTCTCTTTTTATACCTTGCAAACAGGGACCATGCTAACAGAGGCTTTTCTTTCATGTTTCTCGGTGTACTTTCGTCACAATTTTGACCACTTGCATTTGTGCGAGAGCACAGAAAGACCACAGAAAGTTTATGGATGATTAATCTAATGATCGATTAGAAGTCCCCCAATAACAGGTAAATGCTTTGCACACACTAAAGAAACACCATTACCTGCTCGATGTTGAGTCCAGATTTTGCACTTGTTTCTAGAAATAGCAAGCCCTTCTGGATACCAAGCTACAGGATTAATCAAGATAATAAGCAATACCAAACTAAAGATACCTTCTATACTAGATACTGTTATAATTACTGAGATAACTACTGTACTTGATAAGCATATTTAGAGGACAAGTTATCTGCTGTAGCAGATAGGTAACTAAGTAAGAGATACCTTTTATTATTGTATTATTATTATTATTGTTGTTGTTGTTGTTGTTGTTGTTGTTGTTGTTGTTATTGTTATTGTTATTGTTATTATTATTATTATTATTATTATTATTATTATTATTATTATTATTATATGAAAAGTATACTAAGCAAGATTTACTGTATTTGCTGTACTTGATACAATACACCAAAAACTAGCATTCGACTTTGCCCAATTTTTGTCTTTAAAAAGACTATGGATAAAAAGAATTTTACACATTTCTACGTGGGTTCCTACTACAAAAAAAGTCATCACTATTGAAACCCCCCAGGTAGATAGACTTAAGCCGATAAGCCCACTGACTTTCCCTTTCCCTAAGCTGAGCCTCAGAGTTATACACTTATCTATAAGTTGTACCGTAACACAACTAAGACCTAAATGATTGCGACAATCATTTAGGTCTTAGGACTTGCGCCACCATTCTGATGTAAATAAGCTTGTAACAATTCACCTTCTTCAGTCTGCCCTGAAGAAATAAGACTTGGCAGAGAATAAGATTTGGCAAAGTCGAATAGCAGTTTTTGGTGTATTGTATTTATTCTTCTGGTTCACGGACACACCAATTTGGGCTTTTGTATTTATGCTGTACTTGATAAGTATACTAAAGATATCTGCTGATAAATATTATTATGATAAGTATGCTATGTGATTTATCATATAGAGATACCTGCTGCACTTGCTCTTCTTTCACTTTTCTGTTGCGCACTTTGTCAATTTTGTTTGCAATAACAATAATAGGTACAGAATCCTCATTACTATACTGCAAAAAAAAAAATGATAGAAGAGGTGAAACACATTCAGACTTATAGAAAAAATTCGTTATTATTTTTTTAAAGCGTTTTTTTTATGTTGTGTCATCTGAGCAATAACAGCAATAACAGGAAGGAAAAGCATTGGGACAAATAAACATAATTATATCTAAGACGAAACAGCAAGGAAAAGAAATCAAAACAAAGAGCTTAAGTCACAAAACCGTTAATTCTGCTGCATCAGGCTTATTTCCACTTCCTCAAAATACAACTTCAGGAATACATGTTACATGGTTGCCATGTTGGATTACAAATAATATTATGGGATATGTGCAAAAAAACCCTTTAAAAAAATCCTATTTTCTTTTAAACATTTAAACAATTTATTTCTTGACTGCAACAAAAAATAAAAAGTCTATATTCATATTTTCTAAACTCAAGAATTTTGAGTTTCTTACCGTGTTTATTACTTCAATCCAATTATTCACATTTAAATAAGTGTCTTCATTGGAAACGTCAAACACCAAAATGACTCCCTGGGAAGAAAAAACATGCAAAATGTCTGACCTGTTTTACTCAAATCAAAGTTTCCATGGGTTCTTAAAATCTAGGAAAGCAAGGAAATCTAGAAATGTCCTTTTTCAGGCCTGTGAGGCATGGGATTTATTTATAAATAGAACCCCACCAAGGTCATTTTATGTGATGGAAAATATCATCCAGAAGAAAGTTTATGAGGCATTTAGTGTATGTTTGAGTTGAGATGTGTAAGTCCAAAAAATTACCCTTATTTGTATGTTTAATCTGAATTCGGATTAACATACAAATAGAATAATTTCATTTTTAAATGAAGGCTTATCAAACTTTTTGTTAAAGTCCTTGAAATGGCCATTAAAGGGCCTGAAACGAAGTCTGAAATCATGTAAATGGTCAATTCTCTAGTAGATATTTTTATTTATCCCAAAATGTCTATTTAAGAACACAATACAGCCTTCTTATAACAAACTTCCTGAAAATTAGTCCGGAAAATTAGTCTGGAATACAAGGAACTGATGGCCATTGCAAGAAATTGTGTCTTCTTTATATATCTCAAATTGTGTATTTTCCAGGTTTTTCTGTCATGTAACCTACACATCACACGGAACACCTACACAACATATAATACACCTACACAGCACCTGATACACCTACACAGCACCTGATACACCTACACAGCACATGGTACACCTACAGTACATAGAACCTGATACACCTACACAGCACATGGTACACCTACACTACACAGCACCTAATACACCTACACAGCACATGGTACACCCACACAGCACAGGGTACACCTACACAGAACCTGATACACCTACACAGCACATGGTACACCTACACAGCACATGGTACACCTACACAGCACATGGTACACCTACACAGCACATGGTACACCTACACAGCACATGGTACACCTACACAGCACATGGTACACCTACACAGCACATGGTACACCTACACAGCACATGGTACACCTACACAGCACATGGTACATCTACACAGCACATGGTACACCTACACAGCACATGGTACACCTACACAGCACATGGTACACCTACACAGCACATGGTACACCTACACAACACATGGTACACCTACACAGCACATGGTACACCTACACAACACATGGTACACCTACACAACACATGGTACACCCACACAGCACATGGTACACCCACACAGCACATGGTACACCTACACAGCACATGGTACACCTACACAGCACCTGATACACCTACACAGCACATGGTACACCTACACAGCACATGGTACACCTACACAGCACATGGTACATCTACACAGCACATGGTACACCTACACAGCACATGGTACACCTACACAGCACCTGATAGACCTACACAGCACATGGTACACCTACAGTACATAGAACCTGATACACCTACACAGCACATGGTACACCTACACTACACAGCACCTAATACACCTACACAGCACATGGTACACCCACACAGCACAGGGTACACCTACACAGAACCTGATACACCTACACAGCACATGGTACACCTACACAGCACATGGTACACCTACACAGCACATGGTACACCTACACAGCACATGGTACACCTACACAGCACATGGTACACCTACACAGCACATGGTACACCTACACAGCACATGGTACACCTACACAGCACATGGTACACCTACACAGCACATGGTACATCTACACAGCACATGGTACACCTACACAGCACATGGTACACCTACACAGCACATGGTACACCTACACAGCACATGGTACACCTACACAACACATGGTACACCTACACAGCACATGGTACACCTACACAACACATGGTACACCTACACAACACATGGTACACCCACACAGCACATGGTACACCCACACAGCACATGGTACACCTACACAGCACATGGTACACCTACACAGCACCTGATACACCTACACAGCACATGGTACACCTACACAGCACATGGTACACCTACACAGCACATGGTACATCTACACAGCACATGGTACACCTACACAGCACATGGTACACCTACACAGCACCTGATAGACCTACACAGCACATGGTACACCTACACAGCACATGGTACACCTACACAGCACATGGTACACCTACACAGCACATGGTACACCTACACAGCACATGGTACACCTACACAACACATGGTACACCTACACAACACATGGTACACCTACACAGCACATGGTACACCTACACAACACATGGTACACCTACACAGCACAGGGTACACCTACACAGCACATGGTACACCTACACAGCACATGGTACACCTACACAGCACAGGGTACACCTACACAGCACATGGTACACCTACACAGCACATGGTACACCTACACAACACATGGTACACCTACACAGCACATGGTACACCTACACAGCACATGGTACACCTACACAGCACATGGTACACCTACACAACACATGGTACACCTACACAGCACATGGTACACCTACACAACACATGGTACACCTACACAGCACATGGTACACCTACACAGCACATGGTACACCTACACAGCACATGGTACACCTACACAACACATGGTACACCTACACAGCACATGGTACACCTACACAGCACATGGTACACCTACACAGCACATGGTACACCTACACAGCACATGGTACACCTACACAGCACATGGTACACCTACACAGCACATGGTACACCTACACAGCACATGGTACACCTACACAGCACCTGATAGACCTACACAGCACATGGTACACCTACACAGCACATGGTACACCTACACAGCACATGGTACACCTACACAGCACATGGTACACCTACACAGCACATGGTACACCTACACAGCACCTGATAGACCTACACAGCACATGGTACACCTACACAGCACATGGTACACCTACACAGCACATGGTACACCTACACAGCACATGGTACACCTACACAGCACATGGTACACCTACACAGCACATGGTACACCTACACAGCACCTGATACACCTACACAGCACATGGTACACCTACACAGCACCTGATACACCTACACAGCACATGGTACACCTACACAGCACATGGTACACCTACACAGCACATGGTACACCTACACAGCACCTGATACACCTACACAGCACATGGTACACCTACACAGCACATGGTACACCTACACAGCACATGGTACACCTACACAGCACATGGTACACCTACACAGCACCTGATAGACCTACACAACACATGGTACACCTACACAGCACCTGATACACCTACACAGCACATGGTACACCTACACAGCACATGGTACACCTACACAGCACATGGTACACCTACACAGCACCTGATACACCTACACAGCACATGGTACACCTACACAGCACATGGTACACCTACACAGCACATGGTACACCTACACAGCACATGGTACACCTACACAGCACCTGATACACCTACACAGCACATGGTACACCTACACAGCACCTGATACACCTACACAGCACATGGTACACCTACACAGCACATGGTACACCTACACAGCACATGGTACACCTACACAGCACCTGATACACCTACACAGCACATGGTACACCTACACAGCACATGGTACACCTACACAGCACATGGTACACCTACACAGCACCTGATACACCTACACAGCACCTGATAGACCTACACAGCACATGGTACACCTACACAGCACATGGTACACCTACACAGCACCTGATACACCTACACAGCACCTGATAGACCTACACAGCACATGGTACACCTACACAGCACATGGTACACCTACACAGCACATGGTACACCTACACAGTACATGGTACACCTACACAGCACATGGTACACCTACACAGCACCTGATAGACCTACACAGCACATGGTACACCTACACAGCACATGGTACACCTACACAGAACATGGTACACCTACACAGCACATGGTACACCTACACAGCACCTGATAGACCTACACAGCACATGGTACACCTACACAGCACATGGTACACCTACACAGCACCTGATACACCTACACAGCACATGGTACACCTACACAGCACATGGTACACCTACACAGCACCTGATAGACCTACACAGCACCTGATACACCTACACAGCACATGGTTCACCCACACAGAACCTGATACTCCTACACAGCACATGGTACACCTACACAGCACATGGTTCACCTACACAGCACCTGATACATCTACACAGCACCTGATACACCTACACAGCACATGGTTCACCCACACAGAACCTGATACTCCTACACAGCACATGGTACACCCACACAGCACATGGTACAGTATGCCTACACAGCACACGGAACACTAACGCAACAGATTTTACACTTACACAGGAAACGATTCACCTACATACCTACAAGCTGTGTCAGTTCTGACGTATCCTTGATACAACACATTCAAAAGTTATAATCCATAGCAAGTCCAAAGCTATTTGAAATAGATATAGTAAGCATACCTTAACATCTCTTATGCTATGGGAAGTGTAAGTTCTGGTCTCATCAGCCCCTGGTGTGTCCCTAGTTAAAAGGATATTTAAAAGAATAGTTAAAAGGACGGAAACAATGACAGACTGACACGCACATAGAACAAGAGGGGTTTTAAGACAGTTCTCTCATTGTTTACCTCTGAACAAATTTTACTTTAATTATAATAAGAGAACCATTGCTTTAATAAATCATATCTTTAGTATCTTTAGTTTTGTGTCACATTCAGATTAGGCCAAAAACGTTAGTAAAATAGTATTTTTGGAGTGAGTTATACACCTGCTTATGCGCAAGAGAGGTCTTTATGGGAAATGATTGACTTTGAGAATTTTGTTCTACTGGCTTTGCCTCTATCCATTCTTTCTGATCATTCCATTAACTTTTAATTTGCTTCTTGCTGTTTGTAGCTATGCGAACCTATCCTATCTCTGTTATTGATGCAGTGATGGAAGGCAGTTCATCAACTCCCACCAGCCTCTTGGCCCATATCCTATAATGAGTAGTTCCAGGGTCAACAGAAAACTGCTTTTGCAAGCAAATAAAGATTCCTTATAGAATTTAACAAGGAAACCCTACCAAAGCTGAAGTTTCTCCTGTGTTCCATTTGGTAGAGAAACTAGCTTTGTGGCTATGGCTCTTTCTGTAAACAAAAATCACACATTTATCAAAACTCGACCAACAAATTATATAGCATGCATAAAGTGATTACTTGAGTACTTTTAAGTCCGAAATATCTGATCATGACACACTGGAGGTAACACCATCAATTGCTCAGTGCTAGCAGAGCTTTTCATTCTTTTTGTTTTTTAACACTTCACTTGCTGATTCGCGTCTCAGGGTTTTCGCGTTGTATATGTGCAGGCATAAAAGAAACCAAAACAACGCTGAAGCCAGAACCGCGATACAAGAACTACACCAAGAAACGCAAGAGGAAAGCCTCTTTTAGAAGGGTTACCATCAATCAGCAATTGTGGTCTCATTTGGTGTATACCTTTTGTCTTGACATAGCAACTGCTAAATCGCTCCCCAGTCAACAAAGCGAAAATAGTAGACTTCCCGACACCACTGTCACCTACAATAGCTATCTTGTGGCCTTGAAACGAGCTGAGAGTCGCCATTCTGGTGTGTCAACCAAAGGAAGCTGCCATCTCTTCATTCTTCTCGGAATTGAAAAACAGGCAGGCATTCCTTGATGATGATCACGTGAACAAAGTGTTGACTCTCAGCTTCCGGTCAATGGCCCTCGTGCCTCAGTGCGCGGCCTGAAACCTGCTATCATGCTTGTTTATTTTATATTTATGGCTCTAAGTTGAATTTTCTGACCTTTGATTTACTTACTCCATAAGTTCGCAGCTATACTGTACAGACAGCATAATAACAGAGAAAACAGAACGAAGAGAGACAGGGTTTCATCAAGAGAACAGAAGATTCTACTTGAGAGAAGCTAAACTTGGTCAAGTACTTGGACTTCTTCTAAATAGCGCCCCCTTTACCCCCAAAGATGTTGAAATAATTTTCCTACAGTTTATACTCATTTCAAAAACATTTCGACCCTAAAAAAACTGTTTGTTAGACTTGTTACTCTTTCATACTCTAAAGGAGGCATGAAAGAATGATAAATAGATATTCCCTAACAGCAGTGACGCTTGAATTTTCCATCTCCTCTAAATAGAGAGCTACCGAAAAAAAAATACTGTAAAACGGCCTAAAAGTTAGGAGGGGGGGGGGCAGGGCCACGTGTACTTATAGCGCAAGCCCCCTCCCTCTTCTCCCCGGAATAGCAGTCGTGACCCCTGAGGAATGTAATCAGACACTGCATTCATATTAACTCATTAAAAAGAAATACGCTGGTGCTCAATCATCACGTCAACAACAAAAACTTATTACAAAAGTGCGCAGTGGACGAAATAGCGAGCCTGCGTGATTTTTAATCTTGGTAACCGACAGTACGCAAGCTCGCTTGTTATACTAGATAGGATAGTTTGATTAGGAACGGCTAGCAGACTCATCCGGAAAGTGATTGCGCTATGTTGCTAGGTTAAACGCCATCATGGTAGCCACCGACTTGGAACTTCATAAACTTGTGGATTTATCATTGAGGACTCCTGAGGTTGGAGTCGTGAATTTTAACCATCTGCACAAGTTATTGCACGCTATTCTAGACCACATTGGACTTAGGTATGACGGGAAAAATATTACTAAAGTTTACGCTTCCAAATCCCCTGTGAGCGAATCTAAGACAAGGACTGATCACACTTCAGAGGCTGAAGATGTCAAGGATGAGGGTGATACTGAGGCGACAAATGAGACAGAGAAAGAAAAAGAACATGCCAGTACAGAAGAGAGCACAGTAGTTAGCGAACAAGAAACACTGAAGTCACCTACAAACGCCGTGCGTGCGGTACAAGAAGACGAGATTGAAAGGTCAGTCGCGATTCTGTGTTGATATTTTATGACTGTAATGACTTCTCTGAATCTACGTTGATAATAAGTGCTATTTCTGAACAATATGTTTTTGATTCGTAAGACCGCTAGTCTTATTCTCGTCGCCCCGAGCTTGTATTTTTGTCAAGCATCTACCTGACATGACTAGTGGAGAGTTGAGCACCAAAGTATAAATTCATCGGTAGTTTATTAGTAATTTATTGTTGCTTAGTGCTTTGAATCGCCATGTTTCGAGTTTGAGACCATTTCAGCTTGCGATTGCACTGTTTGCTTTGGTTATTTTACTTTGAGCTGATATGTTTTGCATGAGTAGACACCAAATCGGCATAATCCCAAATTGTCATTCGCGATTTCTTTCTTGTGTCTTTATGCAAAATGGCATTTGAGAAAACGGCAACAAAAAATAATGATTTTTTTATGCTTAGAAAGTAAAGAGTTTTATCTCGTTGATAATTTATTTATTTTTCAAAAAGCTGTTAGGTCATGTTAATTGCGAGAGATTTTTTTAAGTTAAGTGCGACAGTGACATGCGAAAGATGATATCGCCTTTAATTTCAATTAATGTTTCTACTTTTACTGATTTTTTTTTTAAATTGCGCAATTTGGTCAGACTTCTTAAAAAACGTTTTTCAAGATGTTTGCTTTAACTAGAGTTATGAAAACCAATAACTAATTTCATTTCATTTCAAATGTGGTTTGTTTAAACAATCTTGCCCGACAATGAACGTTTATTGATTTTTGTTTAAGATTGACAATTTATGAAGGGAAATAGAAAAAAGTTCAATTTCGTGTATTTGAATTATCTTGGAAAAAAGGATGGATATCTCGAGAATTAAATGATCAAAGCATACTATAAGTTGCTATGCATTACGTTTTATCAAGTTTTTACATTAGAAACAAAAATAATATTTTATCGATATCTATGGAAAACAATGTTTAGAATAGTACTTGAAGGTCAGAATTCACATCAAGGATGTATTCGGAAGCCTACGACTTATTTTATGTTGTTGCAAGAATTTTTGATCATTAATCTCAGTTACCAGAGATTCCAATGTATAGTCGCGTTACGTGTTATACCTGCATACATTAATGCTCTAGAAAATAAATCGACCATTGACGTGGCGTAGTAGCGCTAAAGGGAGGGGGAGGGTGTCCGTGGGCTAGAGAAAAATCGGAGCGAGCGGTCGGTAGAGACTGGGGGGAGAAGAGGAAGGAAGCTTCCTTTAAAAGTTCGAAAAAAATAAATTTTGCATATAATTTAAAGGATTGAAAAAGTAATATAAATAACACTTTGTTATGGTTAATATATATTTTGGGGTTTTCAAGTCTATGCCTAAAGATATTATCACGGAAGCAGAAAACAGTTTTTGGTCTCGAATGCCGTATTATGACTATGGGTTGAACAACTTTCATACTGTAATGTTGTAGATTTTCATTAAATTTCTCTATTTCAGGTTACAGTCAGTACAAAGATATATGCAAAGCAAAATTAGCGAGCTAGAGGAGAAACTGAAAATACTTGATGCGCTCCCAACAAATCGTTCCATCATAGAGAAGGCGCAGCAATCTGAGTCAACCAACCAATTGACAAGCAAAGATAATGCTTTGGCTGGGATATGGCAATTTCTGAAAATCAACAGTCGACTGCTAGCCGCTGAGGAGGCCATAGATCGCATTATGAATATCCTTAATGAGTTTTTGGGAAGTGGAAAAAGTGTTGGAGAGTTGAATGATAACTTGCAGGACATAGCAAAGGAGTTAAGCAACCTAAAGTCACAAATCAACAATAACAATGACGCGATTAGTTCTACTGAGCACCAAGAAGCAATGGGTAAAATCGAAGAGATTCAAAGAAAGCTTAGCGGACTAGCTAGCAAAGAGGACTTGAGGGAATATGTGAAATGGCCAGCTCTAGAGAATGCATTGAATGCAGGAAAGCAAAGAAACAGTAGTGCAAAGAACGAAACTAAAACACATACAGAGGACGCCAAGTTGGACGATTCAGAGCTTGAATCAAGTACTCCTGAGGACGGGAGACCTAAGACTGTGCCTGTTGAGCCCACTCAGTCCCCAGTCCCTACCCCTGAAGTGCCTAAAACAGCCATGACACGGAGTGAGTTTACTCAGGTAATGTGATTACCATGGTAATGTGATGGAAGGGTAGAGGGAGGATTTGAGGTAAGAGAGGGGTGGATGGATGATACAAGATAGGTAAGAGAGCAGTAGATGGGAGAAGTAATGGGGGTAAAAACAGGGCTGGAAGAGGAACATGAGCTAAGATGGTAGGAATAATGGGAAATATGGGGTAGCAGAGTTGGGATAATGGAGAATATGAGGAAATGAGGGGTTGGTGGGAAAGGAATTTAAAAAAGGGTTGGAAGAGGAATTGAGGTAAGAGAGGGATAATGGAGATTATGAAGTAAGAAAGGGGTTGGTGGGAAATGTAAGGAAGGTAAAAAAGGGTTGGAAGAGGAATTGAGGTAAGAGAATGATAATGGAGAATATGAGGTAAGAGAGGGGTTGGTGGGAAATGTAAGGAAGGTAAAAAAAGGGTTGGAAGAGGAATTGAGGTAAGAGAGGGATAATATGAGGTAAGAGAGGGGTTGATGGGAAATGTAAGGAATGTAAAAAAGGGGTGGGGGAATGAGGTAAGAGAGGGGTGGATGGGAGATGCAAAGAAGGTAAGAAAGGTGCAGGGGAATATGAGAAAAGAGTGGAATGTGAGGTAAGGAAGAGGATAGAAAATATGTAAGAGTTAATTTTTTTAGTGCTCACGGACCCTTAGTCACACGATGGTAATTGTTATCCTACTTGTTATTCACCAAATTACAGGTTACATCTAATGACCTGCCTGACAAAGAGCCCGACAAAGATGCTGACGATGCAGAGGACAGTAGCCATCCATCCCAAGAAATGAGAGAATGTCTTCGGCAGATCGGCGAGCTATCGGACAAGAATCGGATAGTCGAGGAGCAAGTGAAGGTCATCAAAGAGGTTCTTCCGAACAAGATCGATAAAACCGAGCTTGATATTCCTGAAGATTTGAAGAATCGCATTGACGCTATGCAAGCAGGTATAGCACACCACCAACTATTCGTGGGTAATACAGTGGCATAGCCATAGGGAATTATTTATTAGATACAGATTTAATGATATACCAAGGTAGTGCATCTGCGACACAAAACACAGTAAAATAAATTAGGGCTGAGCTGTCACTAAATGCCGTCACATTGTTGTTTTCTTGGGGATGGTCTGTTGACCCCCTGGATGACGGGTACCATATAACGGTTCTGTTGTTTGTTTACAGATCTCGATTCTATAAGTCAAAAGATGTATGGTAATAGCTCTGGTGAGTTAGATGAGCTGCGTCAGTTATATCAAGAAAACCGCGACAAGATTGAAGCGATAAAGCGTGAGCTCGCGGCAATGGCAAGACAGGCAAAACAGGCGTATATCCAGAGACCTTCTTCAGGGAAAGGCGTAGACAACGAGGCGATGGACAACATCAGAGCCTTGCTGAAAGACGTGCAGGATGAACAAGAGAAGGCAGCTAAGAAAATGGATTACAAACTGACGGACCTGCAAGACGATTTGAGCCAGAAGCGGGTGGGTAGTGACTGCTATATTAATGCGTTATATTCATGCAAGTCAACCTCACAGAGGTATATCTTTTGTCGACAGGAACATATCGAAGCGCTGTACAACTACGTCCAAAAGCTTCAAGATTCAAAAGCTGACAAGGACAATGTGGCAATTGAGATGGACATAAAAGCGGACAAGGAAGCTCTGGACAGCAAAGTGAGCTTGACGACGTTCGATAACTCATTCAACATGCTTGATGAGGGGCTTAGAGAAGCCCTTCAAAAGATGGATGACTATATGAATGAGGAGCTGGCGCTGAAACAAGCGCTGAAACAACTGTCATGCGAGATGAAGGAGAAGATGGATGGGCAGGCTTTCAAAGCTATGCAGGACTTCCTCGGTAAGCTGGACTAACTCAGTAATCAGGACTTCCTCAGTGATCAGGAATTCCTCGGTAAGCTGGATTACCTCAGTAATCAGGACTACCTCAGTAATTAGAACAACCTCAGTAATCAGGACTGTCTCAGTAATTAGAGCTACCTCAGTTATCAGGACTACCTTGTTATCAGGACTACTTTAGTAAGCATGACAACCACGGTAAGCTGGACAACCTAAGTAATCTGGACTTCCTCAGTGATCAGACTACCGATATTGCTAGAATAAGGCTGCACAAGACACATCACCATATAATACAATTAAACAAGTTGAAAAGCCAGACTGTAGTATCAATATAGATTATAACTCTTAATTGTCACACCTCTTTACAGAACGGCGCATAGCTGACGTACAGAAGTCGCGTAACATGATAGCTCGCGAAGCGAAGGTGGAGTTGACTGGTGCCGCGGGAATACGCCGACCGTTACTCAACTTCCACTGCATCTCCTGCAACAGACCAGTAGAGGTCCCTTACAATCGAGACGCCCAACAGTCTCTACATCGCCACAGGCCGTCAAACTGAAGCGCTCTAAGGGGCCTTATATATCTTACGAGATGGACCAGGTATTATAAGACGCCAGCATTCTGTTAAAGAATGCCGATCACCCACTCCTTTGTTATTGTTTATAATTCAAAATACAGCGGTTTATTCGCAAGGAAACTTCAAAATAACAATCTACGAATGAAGTCTGATAAGTTATTGACATATTGTTTACTTGCTTGAATTAGCCGATGGAAATGGATGCTTTGTGTGACTTGCCATTGAGCGGGAGCATAAAATGGCGGCCTTCTTTAACACAGGCGCCCGGGCCTGATATCTCGTATAAGTATACGAACCGTTTATACGCCTATTTCACAAAAGGTTGTCAGTGCAGATGGCGAATGGCAAATGGTAAATAGCTTATAGGTACTAATTATTCGTAAAATTAAAGATGTTAAATAAAGTCCAGCAATGTCAGAGCCAAGCATTGGTAACCTTTAATGGGTAATTGTTTTGATTTATCCTTATTCTTCGAGACGCATGGTTACTTTCGGTCATAGAACGGCCATTTGCCAATCGCCATTTGCACTGACAACCTTTATTGAAATAGGTGTACGTCTCATTTAAAGCCCCCATTAAAATTATCTAATTATCTAATCTATGCTAAAATGACAACTTTTATTGAAATAGGTGTATATCTCATTTAAAGCCCCCATTAAAATTATCTAATCTATGCTAAAATTTTTCAATAGAGTTTTTATTTTTTTCAAATAACAAACTCGGATGCCAAATTACAGATTAACAAAGCAAAACAACAATAAACATTATGACAACAAAATGCCATGAAGAGAAGTGTAGAAGTCCGCTCGTAAGGCCTAACATGATTGGCTAGATTACCCTCATTGTTCTACTGTATTCCCGTTCTTCGTTTGTGTTGCATCAATCCAAATCAATCCAATGAGGGGAAATCTTCCGATAGCTTCTACATGGCCCGCCATGAAAGATGCATTAGTTACAATAAATTATCTATTTAAAATTATCTAATTATCTAATCTATGCTAAAATTTTTCAATAGAGTTTTTATTTTTTCCAAATAACAAACTCGGATGCCAAATTACAGATTAACAAAGCAAAACAACAATAAACATTATGACAACAAAATGCCATGAAGAGAAGTGTAGAAGTCCGCTCGTAAGGCCTAACATGATTGGCTAGATTACCCTCATTGTTCTACTGTATTCCCGTTCTTCGTTTGTGTTGCATCAATCCAAATCAATCCAATGAGGGGAAATCTTCCGATAGCTTCTACATGGCCCGCCATGAAAGATGCATTAGTTACAATAAACTCGTAACCAATTGTTTATTTACTAAAGAGAACCTAAATAAGAATTTAATATCCTTTATTACCTTTTTTAAGAACCTATGGAAGCTAGCTTAAAACTAGGATCTAGTCAGGGTTCCCACTAATCTGAAAAAGTAAAATTCCCTGACTTTTCCCTGACTTTTCCCTGACCATAACCCATTTTTCAATGACCATGCAGCATGTCTTATGAATACTTTTAATGAATAATCTATAATTTCAATAACAGCAACAAAGCAATAGTGTCTCAAGATTGTGAGATTTTGACTTAACGTCTTTTCAAAAGGATTTCAGCTTCTTCTGTAGAAGATCAATATTTTGTTCTTCCTTCTCTATTTCCTTCCTCTTTTCTTTTGATTTTACCCGCAAGGCGTTCGACTTTGCAAGAATGCTAAAGTCTCCCTTCATTTCTGCATTAGTAGCAAGGTCATCGGCTTCTTTCAGAAGAGCAGTAGCTGTAGTTTCAAGCTTTTGTTTTTTCTTTTTTGCTTGCTTGATGTCTTCTTCGACTTTTCTTTTCAAGCTTTCTTTATGGGTTTTTGCCTCAATTGATTTCTTCTCTGCTAAAGATTGTCTGTATCTGTTACTAGCATATTTACAAGATGTAAGCAGCTCAGTTGTGATAGAATCTTCAATTGGACATTCCAGACTTTTGACACCACTGTGAGCTCTGCGAAATCCAACAAGCGTGTCTTGGTGCATATTGTTGCTCACGATATCCTTGTTATCAGAGAATCCTCTTTCAACACAGGATTGACCATGGGACAAGATAAGCAGCATCTTTACTGTTTGCCAAAGGTCTGCATACTGTGGTTTCTGGTGAAAGTACTCTGCTAGGAAGACATCAAGTGCTTTGTCTGATGACTGGTAGGACTTGAAGTCCTCCTTACTGTATCTCTCCACATCAGCAAGGAATGCCTTGTACTGCTGTAGAGCAATATCACAACAATGGGTAGATTTCATTTTATGCGATATCAGTTGCTGAAGGACATTGGAGAATCTGGTTGTTGCTGCTTCAGGGTTTGATGCCATGTAAATAGGATTTAAAGACACCAGATTCCTAGCCATCTTGTACTTTAGAGGAGATCTGTCCATTACCTTGCTAGATAATTGTTTCAGAAATTCAAGGCAATTATTCTGGAATTCCAGGATTTGTAGAGGTGTGGCTTGCTTAGTACTTTCCATCTTATGCACTGACATCTTCGCAGCAAAACCTACATCTACCTTCCTTGGTGGTAGAAGATTGTCAGACTTGCTAACATCAATGTTAGCAAGCTTAGCACATGTTGTTGCCTCTTGAAGCACAGACTTCTTAACAAACTTGGAAAGGATTGCTTCAAGTATGGTTTGTACATCTTGTGTAAGAAAGGGGACCATGGGCTGATCGGTTTGGAATTTCTTCAAAAAAGGCCCAAGAATGCGTGCGATACTAATAAAGAACTCAAGTTTGGCAACAATGAGTGGATCTTGTACAAATGCCTGTAGATTTTTGAAAGATTGGCTTGTAGGAATTTTGCTCTTTGGTAGCTTTGACACCTCGTCAACATATTTCTTGATATTTGGCCAGATAGCCACTGCTCGTTCTGCCACTGGCAAATCTTCCAGCCACCTTGTTCCACAAAATCGTAGTGGCCACATGGAACTTCCAGAAATGGCTTCATAATCTTCTCTTTTTGCTGGTGAGTCTGAAAAAGTGTACCAGAGAGACCTCAGAAGTTTATCAAGACGCCAGCCTGTGGCTGTAGCTCCATATTTAAAAGCCCCATGTACCACATGTAACCCACAGGCACCAATATTAATGAGCTTTGGAAGATCTGGATCAGTTTGTTCTCTATCTTCTAATAGGTCTTCAAGAAATTTCCAGTTAACATTAGGACCATCCATCGATACCTGCACAAGGTTTGCAGGATTCAGCTTTTGTAGACCTAGCTTGAAACTTTGAAGTAAATCTGCAGCTCTTGTGTGACCAAGAAACTGGGAATCAATGTATCTTGATACAACTTTATTCTTCTGAACATCCCAAAAGCGCACAATCAAATCCATCTGTTCTTTCTGGATCACTTTATTCAGCGATTCATCAAATGAGATAACATACATTGTTCCTTGCTCTTGAAGTCTTTTCATTAATTCATCATGAAAAAATGGGGCAATGCCAAAACAAATCAAGTATGAACACTTTGTTGCTCCACATTGGAACTGTTTGGCAATTACACTGTCTGGAAACATATTGGAAAATAGCTTGTCAGTGCCTGCACTACTATTACAGGAATAGTGAGACATGAGGACTTTTATAGCCCACAGCACCTCTGCTTTTAGAGTTTCATCTTTGGTAACATACTTTTTAATTGTGCCTTTAGATGAATCAGATGAACTGGCAACTTGAGAAAGATTGACGGGAGGAGGTGGTACAGTCATTGTCCTTTCTGCTGCTGAAGAATTTTGTTCGGATTCTTGCTTTTGCACAGTGACAAAAGAGTTCAAAGAAACTTGTTGTGTCGATGGAGCAACTCTCCTAAGATGTTTTTTGCCTTTAGCATGACTTATCAGTGCTTGTTTTCCCATATTTCCAAGCTCAAATGTAACAGAGCACATTTTACACCTTGCTTTAGTTGATTCCTGAGCTTGTGCAACCCAAGGAAATAGTGGGTCTTGAAGCCATAGATTATTAAATACAGTTCGCTTACTCATCTACAAACCAATACAAAAGTTATAAAAAATAAGTGTTACGACTGTAAATAATTTTGTATAAAGTCATGCTGCAATTAAATGCAATGAGAATGGACAAAAAAATGTATATCTAACTAAGTTCAGGCGTGGTTTCCTCTTTTTCAAAATGCAAATCAGGATAAACAAAAATAATTTTTAAAGCTTAAGACTAAGACTGAACAGTTACGAAAAAATTCGCTGCATACAAAAATATCTTGAATTAAATGTCGTTAGTTTACCGATTTTGTCATTAAATGATCAATAAATTGTTACATTATGCATCCCCCCACTCTATCACTGCTAAGGTTATGAAATAATGCCCTTAAAATAGCTAAAATACTTAATTCCAGCCCTACCTCCACGTGCTTTCCAATACTGCAACAAGATGGCCGACATAATTCAGACCCAGTCCTCCACTTCATTTTCCTCCACAGGAAAACCACATAGGATAATTCGTTTATACTGATGTATTGCGATTTTTGAAACTTTTAATTAACAGTGAGGTTGCTTGATTATCGCCAACACAATTCATAATAATGATTTTTGAAAAATAAGAATTATTCCCTGACTTTTCCCTGACTTTTTGAGAATTATCAAATTTCCCTGACTTAAATCATAATTCCCTGACAATTCCCTGACCTTGAAAAAAAATCGAATTTCACTGACTTTTCCCTGACTGTGGGAACCCTGCTAGTATACGGGTTTTATTAATACGAAGGCGTCAAAAACAAGCGCCGTAAAGTAAATAAATATTTGATATTATTACACGCCTGCTTGCGTCTCACTCTAGCTTTGATGTTTTAGATCCGTCACTACCAGCGCACCTTTCAACAACCGGCCCTACATCCGATAGAAAAACCCATGAATGAGTTTGTAGCAAAGCGACCGTGCGGCGGTAGCCATACAGTGCTCAACCACACAATCAGGAAACCCACACGCATCGTCAGCTCACAGCTCAGTAATGTCCTCGCAGGTAAGCACGTGATACTGTTGTAGTAAGTACGTGATGCTGTCGTGGTAAGCACGTGATAATGCCGTATTAAGCACGTGATACTGTCGTGGTAAGAACGTGACGTGCACATTGCAGTCGCGTACCCAGGATTTGCTGAGGAGGGCTGCGCAGTCATAGGTATCATGTGAAAAAAAATTATTTGAAGATCCTTCAATAAGAAATGACCAACTTTTTGGCGGCCAAGGGGTAGGGGTCCCTTTGCTACAAGTTTGCTTTGTTACACATCTGGTAAATACCATAATTTTTTTCTAAAGTATTAAGGCCAGTAGAAAAAGTTGTGGCTTTATCTGAGGAATTATCTGAGGGATTTTTAGTGTTTTTCAACCACGAGGGAAAGAGCTCTCGTATAACACGCCTTGCTTGGCAACTCGTCATCCAGTGTTCAATTCCCTTTCTTGTCCCCAGCTTCCGTCCGGGATGACCCTACTGCGCATGTACCGAATTGGTCACGTGAGATATCTGTCATAGACTTACTCAAAGGCAAAGACGGTCATGTGTACAGAGGACGTTATAAGGTATGGTCACATGAACTGGAGAGCTTTATTAGGAATGGTCAAATATTCCTCGTGACCTTTGTAAGGTATGGTCACATAAACTAAGGACCTTCATTAGGTAGGGTCAATTGGGTCCTTGGGCACTTTGTAAGGTATGGTCACATGAAGTGAGGACCTTTATTGGGTATGGTCAGATGTGTCCTTGGGACCTTTGTTAGGTGTGGTCACATGAACTAAGGGGCCATTTTGTTATGGCCAAGTAGTAGGTCAGCAACTATTTTGAGTCACCTATTAACATGCATTTGCTATATTTTACCCCCAAGCATGCGTTTCGATTTAGATACTGTATACCGTATACATAGTTTACTCTCTAGCATGTATTTTGCTTAAGATATATGCAATAGTAAATGGCCCTTTAGAATGCTTTACGCTCTAGTGTGCGTTGTGATGCTGTCGCATGCGTCGTGATGATGACTAATAGTACACGTGTCATAGGCGATCCCGCCGATCTCCCGCAGTCACAAACACACGCCATCCGAGAGTGACCTGCCGCCATTACACAAGGACCCGGTCATGCCTGGCCCACGATGGAACTCAGAGCCACAGCTCTCCCGAGGGGGAGATGAGGTGTGTTATGTGTTTTACGCTGCTGTCACAAGGATGTATGCCAGGAAATTCAGGGCTTATTTTGTTTTTCTCAAAATAGTATTATTTTGTAGGTCTTCTGTACGAAGACATTGCCTATTGCGCAGTTTTTCTTTGCATCCTGGTTTTTGCTTTCTTGTATACTGCACATTAAGGGTAATATGCTTGTCAGTTTCAGCCTCTTGAAAGCTTCGTGCCTCAACAAGGAGAGACAATCGACACGAACGAGTCTCAAGTTACCACCCCTCCCCCTACGACAAACCAGCCGAGTGTCCTCCCACCTAGAGAAAAACAGGGATCACCCCTTCGTGTCCAAGGACAGCTCATAGCAGTTCCTTCTCCGTCTCCCCCGGCCGCCCAAAAGAATGAGCATCAGCATAGAATTGAGCGAGAAGAATTTCTCCAATCGGTATGTTGATATTTGAGTGTGTCATAACCATTCTGTTAATGTAAGGGATAGCTAACAGTTGTCATATTGTTGCCACTTTAGCAGCAACCTCCCCGACTAGAGGGAGAGCCGCAAGGCAGAATAAGTCCAGGCCAGCGGTTATTCTCACCACGTCATGCGCGGAATGGGTCCCCATGTGCACAGCAGGTAATTAAATTCTATTGATTAGTTACGTCATAATATAATGTCACATGACTCTTCGCTTTAACCTCTGTCGCTTTTTAGATATCGCCTACCAGTCAAATGCAGCACCAACCTGGTCAGCGGTTAGGTGGTGACGCCGTGAAAGTGACCGATGAGCCAGTGGACGGGAGACTTAGCGTGGATAGCATCGACGAGGTCGTAGAGTAGCATTATTTAATCAATTGTACAGGGACAATAGCCATGAATGGATTTGAAACTGCTTTTGTGTTACCTAGTGTCACCTATTTTTTAGTCGACTACACTTGTGTGCTGGTTACGTCAGACCACACTCACGATCGCACGAACTTATATTGATTGAAGCACATTTTTTTTTTAAATCGAGGGATTTTAAATTAAAAGGCTTTGTCACACTCTTTATGGTAGCAACTTGTCTCGCCAAAAAATGAATGGAAGTCGTAAGCGCCATTTTGCGGAAAGTAGAAGTGCTTTCTACTTCTTGTGCGAAAATGAGGGAAAAAAGCAAGTTACAAAGGGGGTGCCACACGTAAGAAAACCCGCGTACGACTTGCAATTATTTTTTTGTGTGACAGAGCCTTTATTATAAGAAGATTTTATCGGTGATCAATTCTTAAGATCTCTTTGGCGTCTAATTGTTAAATATTTTATAGGAGTATATGTATACTGTATATGATGCGTAATAAAAGTTAAAAGGAGAGATTAAAATTTAAGTTGAGTTTATAACTAATATGCCATGTAATTCGTCCCTACAAGCCCTTTTTTATTGAATTTTCTGGGATTTAAAAAAAATCCTTTGCTTGAATAAAAGCAATGCTCGAATACCTGCATCGTACTCAGGCGCGTCCGATGAACGAGCAACGCGAGACGAGACACATGGTCCAGCGCTAGAGATAATGAGAACTAGCTCACTATCCTCTCGTTCAGTCTCTAAAAGCCAAAGTACTGAGACTGACTAAGAGGATGGTTAGCCTTTTTCGGGCTTGCTTAACCCATTAACTCGTCAACCGGCCTGTATCGGCCGTAAAAAGTACGTACAAGCCAAAAAGTTCATAAATGCAAAACAGGCCCAACGAGATCAAGATACTGAGGCGAGCACGTAATGAAATTGGAACAATAGTGGAACTTCGACATAGCCATACTCGATATAACGATATCGATCTCGGGTCCCGCCAACCATATAATATGGAAAATAGCATCGATATAACGAAGCGACAACAGCAACGACGTGATCGAGAAAAAGACTTATGCGCCTATGGCAAAAACGTGATCCTTTGCGCGCGTGTCTAAGCCTCATCCAAAATAGGTGGTAATGGCCCCTCTCCCAAAAACAGGTCCTGCTTAGATGCCTGGATACAGCGGAGCTCGCGTGCAGCGGTCAAGCATTTTTGTCTTTTCACGTGCTCGAATTTTCTTTGCGGCTACTCGAATGCTCACAAGGACGCGACAAGGACCATTATTGGTGCTAGAACAATAGAATTTTACACACACATACAAATTATACAAATCACTCCCACTCATACCACTAGTCCAATCAATCTACGTCAAAAAGGGGCCAACATCTGACTAATTGCAACACAAGGTTTTTAACGGTTTCTTGCACAGAAAGTTCTGCTGCAGTCCTGGAGGACTCTCTATCGGCTTGATAGAATACTGGAACTTGGAACTGTTGAACATGGCTGCTGCTGAAGTCGGGGATAGATTTTGTGGCTCTCTTAGCTCCCCTCTGTTAACAGCCGCCTGTGCGCGGATGTAGGGTGAGGAGACTAGCTTCTTCTTTCCTACCCGTATTCATGGAAGGTGGTATCACAACCAAGAAGCGCATGGATAAAAAGCAAAAAATAAACTGAGAAATAGAAATAAAAATAAAAAAATTGTCATAACATGTCACTTTTTCCTAGCTGACAGGCTGATATTTCACGGTCGTCATTCCCCCCATCTTTGAGTCGATTGGGTTTCGGCTCAGGTAGATGTCATGGGCTTCCATACGGAAGTATCGTCACCAATAGGAACGGTGATGCTAATCGTCAGATCGTGTGGACGATTTTACCGCAGCTTTCCAAATAAGCAATCATATCATCGATTTGTCATCCACTTACTTGTCCATTTTGCCACAACCGCATGACCTCGGGTACTTATTCAACTTTTGAATAAAATTCTTCTTGTTTTTCTTTTTTTGCCTAAAAACTCTCTTTTCTAATAGGGACCGCCATGTTTAAAAAAGTTTTTTTTTTCTGTCATGACCTCTGTTGAGAAGCCATCGGCCTTACCAATCAAAACACCAAGATACAGTTACAGCAGGAATTTCAATCTTCGTGAAATGTGTCGGCCTCCTTGGGCCAGAGTATTCAGTGTAGAAGAGCAACTCCATCCAATACATACTGTAGCACGGTAGATGGTGTTTTGGTATCTATCCAATGTGGACCAAATGACCTAGGCCAAAACAGGCTTCTGAACCACTCTCATTATAGAATCTATCAATGCTGGAGGAAAAATGCAGAGCGCAAAGGAGAAATGTTGTTCGAGATCTTCTGGAGATGAGCTAGAATTGAGCGCTGATGCAACAGCTGTAACATGTACCACGTCATTGTCAATGCGCACGGCCGATTGCGAGGTTGTGCTATCTGCTAACAAGATGTCTGTCTACTTTTTAACAGGATAAGCCCCTTCAGACTGTGTGATATCACTGGGGTCCTGCATTTAAAATCACACTTAATAATTATAACTGAAAGCAGGGTTTCAGAAAGATAACATTAAACTTGAGATCGACGCAAACTAGTGATAATAATTACATAATGCGCTTGATTTTCCTTCCAAAAATCCTGTAACGTTGATTTTTATCCAGATCGTGTAGAAATATATATTTCTTATCATTAATAGTGGTATAAATTTGATTTTCTAAAGTATGTATATTTTTTGTGATTTTCATGAGTTGGGATCCCTGTGGTTTTTCATACAAGCCTTGTATGGGGAAATTTGATGCGGTTTTTCGGGTTGTTTGCGTGCTCCAATTTTTTTTTTTTAGACTTTTAGTATTTATAAAGGGAGACTTAATTAATACAAAAGCGTTGAAAAACCTAGTGTTGCAATTAGTCCGATCTTAAACCATAGATTGACTGGACGTATAAAAACACAAATAAAAAAATACAAAAGTACACGTATAAAAAAGCTAGAGCTCCCGTCGTGCCGCACGTAAATAATGGCAGGATAAAGTTTACAGTGTTTCATCGGGCTTTAAGGGTTATGCAAGCGTGTCACTCGGCACACTTTAGTACACGCTTTTGAAGTGTCATGGTAAAGTGATTTTTTCATCAAACGCAATGTATGTTTATGTGGCAGCCATGCACACTCCTCTATGCCATAGCTGTCAACTCACCCGCATTAGTCGGGTGTCACAAGATTTGGGACAAAAGCCTTTTTTGTAATTTTGTGAGAATGTTCATTTATTTTACATATTTACTGTATTTCACCCGATTTCACAAGATGCCTGTCCAAGTTGGGTTAACACTTATGCTATGCTGAGTATACAGTGTAATATACACGAAATAGCTAAGGGGTCGTCCACAAATTGCTGTTTGTTCGTCGACAAACCGGTTTGCCGACAACCGATTCGCCGACAACCCAAGACGTTCCGCCGACAACCCTATAACTTTTTGATACGTTTAGGCCTTTTGTCCACACAAACACGCGCGCTCTGGATCCAGCAAATCCGAATACTTTTGAAAACGCTGTCGAAAGTGAATCAAAATGAATCCGTATACTTTGGTCCGTAGTGTAGACGGTCAAATCCGTATCAAAATAAAAACGATGGCGTCATATCGCAGGCGCGCGCTGCTTTTAGCATGCGCATATCATAAAAATGACGTCACCCTGTACCTTTCAGCGTTTTCAACGTTTTAATCCGTGTTAGTGTGGACGGCTGGATCCAGGCGAACACGATGCAAAAACGATAGTGTGGACGCGAATCAAGTGATGCGTTTTCGGCGAAACGAATCCGGATACTTTTGAATCCGTGTTAGTGTGGACAACCCCTAAAATAAGTGTTAATGGCGTTAACTCGAACCTCTGAAATATGGGTGTTCCATATGTCAAGCAATCAATCATCTCACAGAAGCCAAAGCAAAACCATTTACTGAACCAAGCAAACGCATTTACTGACCACTAAGTATGTCTCAGTGTGACAGGTACCGGGTGGTGGGCGTGGCTCCGTTGCCATGGTAATCCCACGCATGCTATCTAACGGGGGCGCTCACCACCTAGCAACAAGGTACCTAACACCAAGCCCATCAGTTGCTGGGTTTTAATCGTCAGAGTATGCGAGTGTAACCTCGCAGACTGGGCAGTTTTGGACAGGGCAGTTTTGTATCAGCAGTCGCATAACACGATTCCATTGTACTGTCTCAAGGTGATTACTTTACAAAGTACGGTAGAATCCCCACTTTCAGGCAGACTAATCGACGGGGTCGATTACAAAAGCTATTTAAAATAGGCTCGTCATTTAAATCACAGTATTATTCGATCACAGTATTATCCGATCAAGCACACAATGCCTAATTTTAGAACAGAAACCTGGCAAACTATCAATTATCCTAATAAGGATTCCGTTTTGGACCGCTTTCAAAATTGACTTCCTAACCGGATAGCCTGTCCTGTGCTTGGTTTACGCCTTTCCGCTGATATGTTAAATGTACCAATTTACTCTTTTACCCGCAGTTTTCCATGGTTGGAACGAAGTAACTGCTTTATTATGTTTATTTAGGTTAGAGTGATGTATAGGAATTGGCATATGCAAAACGAATGCAAATATACGGGTACTTGTACTTGTACATAGCAAAACGTACACAGACAATAATCATGATTGTAGTTTCGAAAGGTGCTCGACTGTTTCTCTTTCTGAGCTGTTTCCTACTCGGTTCAACACTATTATTAATTTAATAAAGCGGTAGACAATAGTTCAATTACACATTCAAAAACGTTTTCTCTCAAGGCAGCACTTCGGTAAAGGCACGATACATCAAAACTGAAGAACTCAACGCAGATTTTTCCTAGATTTTTAAATTTAAGACAAACTTTTGCCACATGACTTAATGTTCTGAATTCTGGATTTCGTCTAAGTTGACTACGTAGGAATGCTTTTCAACACAGGTCCCCAGGAACTGTGACAAGTGGCAGCCCCCCTGCTGATTGAAGCGAGCAACAATCAAGGTTTTTGGACGGTCTAAACTCTCAACTTCTAAAGCGCAAGCATTATAGAGGTCAAATAATCAACCGCATCTTGCAATATGGAGAATGTGCGAAAGATCTAATGAATAGATAAAACGGAAGTCGACGTATTTTTTTTAGAATAAATTCTAATGCAAAACGCCGCAGACATAAATTATGTCTTAGTTGTGTCCATATAAGGGAAGAGATTTGTCCTGTTAGCCAATCAGCGGCAAGAAGCCCCACTGCACGGCGTTATAGGAGTGCATGAGCTCGGCACGGCCCACTGCGTAGTCTTGCAGGTTGAAGAATACAACTGAAACTTTTCTTATTTCCTTCTGTTTTTTTGGTCCTTACTTTCGGCCAAAATGTCTGAACTCGAAGAACATGATTTTGAGCTGACAGAAGAGCAACTTGGAGATCTGAAAGAGAGTTTTGATGAGGTAAAACCGCCGAGACAATGCTGATATGTGATGAGCTGTTACATATACCTAACTGGTCAACATGAGTCGATGACTACTAGCTTCTAGTTTTCTTCCGCTCCAATACGCGCTTTACGCGTTCGTTTAACAGTAGTTTGTATTCGTGAAGGGAAATATTTATTTACCAACTACTCGTAAATGTATTCTCTCTGGTATTGTTAGTTGGCACTTCCTATCACAGTCCTCTAACTTCACACAAAGTTTTGTGTTGACAAATTGTACTTTCTTTATTTCTTCAGTTCGATGTCGACCACAATGGGCACATTACCGTCAAAGAGTTAGGAGCTGTATTCAGTGCTGCTGGTGCCGAGGTACCGGGGTATAAAGTCCGAGAAGTGATCTCTGAGTATGACAAAGATCAAAATGGTACCATCGAGTTCGACGAATTTGTTGCGGTAAGCCTTTCAGGGCTGAGCAATATATAATATTTTTCTTCCTTTATAACTGCAGATTTAACTTTAGGAATATGAGATAGCATATTAATTATTGTGAAACATGGCGTGCCCGGTACCTGGGTTACCCCAGCATCAAGCAAGCACAATTAAAAATTGCTAGCTAGCTAGAATATGTAATCCCTCGCGGGTAATATATTGATGGAATTAAACTTAGTTACGGCTAGCAATTTCCTCGGTTTAGCGGTTTCTTCAAGTACGCGGATTGCCTACCAATTAAATGTAGCCATTATTCATTATGTTCTTTTGGGTGTTGTATTTTTAAGTTATGGGTTAAAAATTTTTATTTAGGACCGATAATAAATTTGTAAATTTCTCATTCCATGTTAAGCGACAGAATTATTTTCTCTGCCCAGGTTAAAATTAATTATAGTCAGTCATAATTAACTTCGGCGTCTCTTAAAGTGACGCTATCCTTAAGTAATCTAACTCAAGCGTGTCAGCTTTGCGTGTCAGTTTTGCTTTTTGTTTTTTGAAGCCTTATTTTTAATCTCGATCGAGTTTGATTTTTTTTACCTAATATATCATGCTGTTTCTATGAATATGCCTGTCACATTCATGTAAAATAATAATCATCAACCTCTGCAAATCGTTGCAATAGAGCTAAATTGCTTCACCAATGCAAAAATAAAATGGTTGGGTAATCGTTTAAGCCTGTATCCTGTATGCTTAAGAATCATTTCTTGATGATTAGTCATCTCCAGTTGCCCATCAAAGATAAACATGTATATATTAGATGTGATTTTTTAACACCTGCCCTCTAGGGGGTATGGTGTTTATGCTGCGAGGTAGGGTAGGTCTGTACTTAATAAGGTGAAGACAGCGTGTAGCAAATAATGGAAAAGTAGGTATGTCTCAAGGGAGTGAAGGTCTGTAGTGATGGAGTGAAGGTCTGTAGTGATGGAGTGAAGGTCTGTAGTGAAGGTTTGTAGTGAAGGTCTGTAGTGAAGGTCTGTAGTGATGGAGTGAAGGTCTGTAGTGATGGAGTGAAGGTCGGTAGTGATGGAGTGAAGGTCTGTAGTGCCTAGGGGGGATCTGAAGTGCTGGAGTATAGATCTGTAGTGCCTAGGGTAGATCTGTAGTGCTGCAGTATAGATCTGTAGTGTCTACGGTAGGTCTGTAGTGCTTAAGTATAGATCTGTAGTGTCTAGGGTAGGTCTGTAGTGTCTAGGGTAGGTCTGTAGTGCTGGAGTATAGATCTGTAGTGTCTAGGGTAGGTCTGTAGTGTCTAGGGTAGGTCTGTAGTGTTGGAGTATAGATCTGTAGTGTCTAGGGTAGGTCTGTAGTGCTGGAGTATAGATCTGCAGTGTCTAGGGTAGGTCTGTAGTGCTGGAGTATAGATCTGTAGTGTCTAGTGTAGGTCTGTAGTGTCTAGGGTAGGTCTGTAGTGCTGGAGTATAGATCTGTAGTGTCTAGGGTAGGTCTGTAGTGATGGAGTATAGATCTGTAGTGTCTAGGGTAGATCTGTAGTGCTGGAGTATAGATCTGTAGTGTCTAGGGTAGGTCTGTAGTGCTGGAGTATAGATCTGTAGTGTCTAGGGTAGGTCTGTAGTGCTGGAGTATAGATCTGTAGTTTCTAGGGTAGGTCTGTAGTGCTGGAGTATAGGTCTGTAGTGTCTAGGGTAGATCTGTAGTGATGGAGTATAGATCTGTAGTGTCTAGGGTAGGTCTGTAGTGTCTAGGGTAGATCTGTAGTGTCTAGGGTAGGTCTGTAGTGCTGGAGTATAGGTCTGTAGTGCCTAGGGTAGATCTGTAGTGCTGGAGTATAGGTCTGTAGTGTCTAGGGTAGATCTGTAGTGATGGAGTATAGATCTGTAGTGTCTAGGGTAGGTCTGTAGTGTCTAGGGTAGATCTGTAGTGTCTAGGGTAGGTCTGTAGTGCTGGAGTATAGGTCTGTAGTGCCTAGGGTAGATCTGTAGTGCTGGAGTATAGGTCTGTAGTGTCTAGGGTAGATCTGTAGTGATGGAGTATAGATCTGTAGTGTCTAGGGTAGGTCTGTAGTGTCTAGGGTAGATCTGTAGTGTCTAGGGTAGATCTGTAGTGCTGGAGTATAGGTCTGTAGTGCTGGAGTATAGGTCTGTAGTGTCTAGGGTAGATCTGTAGTGTCTAGGGTAGGTCTGTAGTGATGGAGTATAGATCTGTAGTGTCTAGGGTAGGTCTGTAGTGCTGGAGTATAGATCTGTAGTGTCTAGGGTAGATCTGTAGTGATGGAGTATAGATCTGTAGTGTCTAGGGTAGGTCTGTAGTGTCTAGGGTAGATCTGTAGTGTCTAGGGTAGGTCTGTAGTGCTGGAGTATAGATCTGTAGTGTCTAGGGTAGGTCTGTAGTGCTGGAGTATAGATCTGTAGTGTCTAGGGTAGATCTGTAGTGATGGAGTATAGATCTGTAGTGTCTAGGGTAGGTCTGTAGTGCTGGAGTATAGATCTGTAGTGTCTAGGGTAGGTCTGTAGTGATGGAGTATAGATCTGTAGTGTCTAGGGTAGGTCTGTAGTGCTGGAGTATAGATCTGTAGTGTCTAGTGTAGGTCTGTAGTGTCTAGTGTAGGTCTGTAGTGTCTAGGGTAGGTCTGTAGTGATGGAGTATAGATCTGTAGTGTCTAGGGTAGGTCTGTAGTGTCTAGGGTAGGTCTGTAGTGTCTAGGGTAGATCTGTAGTGTCTAGGGTAGATCTGTAGTGTCTAGGGTAGGTCTGTAGTGCTGGAGTATAGGTCTGTAGTGTCTAGGGTAGGTCTGTAGTGATGGAGTATAGATCTGTAGTGTCTAGGGTAGGTCTGTAGTGATGGAGTATAGATCTGTAGTGTCTAGGGTAGGTCTGTAGTGATGGAGTATAGATCTGTAGTGTCTAGGGTAGGTCTGTAATGATGGAGTATAGATCTGTAGTGTCTAGGGTAGGTCTGTAGTGCTGGAGTATAGGTCTGTAGTGTCTAGGGTAGATCTGTAGTGATGGAGTATAGATCTTTAGTGTCTAGGGTAGGTCTGTAGTGTCTAGGGTAGATCTGTAGTGTCTAGGGTAGGTCTGTAGTGCTGGAGTATAGGTCTGTAGTGCCTAGGGTAGATCTGTAGTGCTGGAGTATAGGTCTGTAGTGTCTAGGGTAGATCTGTAGTGATGGAGTATAGATCTGTAGTGTCTAGGGTAGGTCTGTAGTGTCTAGGGTAGATCTGTAGTGTCTAGGGTAGATCTGTAGTGCTGGAGTATAGGTCTGTAGTGCTGGAGTATAGGTCTGTAGTGTCTAGGGTAGATCTGTAGTGTCTAGGGTAGGTCTGTAGTGCTGGAGTATAGATCTGTAGTGTCTAGGGTAGGTCTGTAGTGCTGGAGTATAGATCTGTAGTGTCTAGGGTAGATCTGTAGTGATGGAGTATAGATCTGTAGTGTCTAGGGTAGGTCTGTAGTGCTGGAGTATAGATCTGTAGTGTCTAGGGTAGGTCTGTAGTGATGGAGTATAGATCTGTAGTGTCTAGGGTAGGTCTGTAGTGCTGGAGTATAGATCTGTAGTGTCTAGTGTAGGTCTGTAGTGTCTAGTGTAGGTCTGTAGTGTCTAGGGTAGGTCTGTAGTGATGGAGTATAGATCTGTAGTGTCTAGGGTAGGTCTGTAGTGTCTAGGGTAGGTCTGTAGTGTCTAGGGTAGATCTGTAGTGTCTAGGGTAGATCTGTAGTGTCTAGGGTAGGTCTGTAGTGCTGGAGTATAGGTCTGTAGTGTCTAGGGTAGGTCTGTAGTGATGGAGTATAGATCTGTAGTGTCTAGGGTAGGTCTGTAGTGATGGAGTATAGATCTGTAGTGTCTAGGGTAGGTCTGTAGTGATGGAGTATAGATCTGTAGTGTCTAGGGTAGGTCTGTAATGATGGAGTATAGATCTGTAGTGTCTAGGGTAGGTCTGTAGTGCTGGAGTATAGGTCTGTAGTGTCTAGGGTAGATCTGTAGTGATGGAGTATAGATCTTTAGTGTCTAGGGTAGGTCTGTAGTGTCTAGGGTAGATCTGTAGTGTCTAGGGTAGGTCTGTAGTGCTGGAGTATAGGTCTGTAGTGCCTAGGGTAGATCTGTAGTGCTGGAGTATAGGTCTGTAGTGTCTAGGGTAGATCTGTAGTGATGGAGTATAGATCTGTAGTGTCTAGGGTAGGTCTGTAGTGTCTAGGGTAGATCTGTAGTGTCTAGGGTAGATCTGTAGTGCTGGAGTATAGGTCTGTAGTGCTGGAGTATAGGTCTGTAGTGCTGGAGTATAGGTCTGTAGTGTCTAGGGTAGGTCTGTAGTGCTGGAGTATAGATCTGTAGTGTCTATGATAGGTCTGTTAGTGCTGGAGTATAGATCTGTAGTGTCTAGGGTAGATCTGTAGTGCTGGAGTATAGATCTGTAGTGTCTAGGGTAGGTCTGTAGTGCTGGAGTATAGATCTGTAGTGTCTAGGGTAGGTCTGTAGTGCTGGAGTATAGATCTGTAGTGTCTAGGGTAGGTCTGTAGTGCTGGAGTATAGATCTGTAGTGTCTAGGGTAGGTCTGTAGTGCTGGAGTATAGATCTGTAGTGTCTAGGGTAGGTCTGTAGTGCTGGAGTATAGGTCTGTAGTGTCTAGGGTAGGTCTGTAGTGTCTAGTATAGATCTGTAGTGTCTAGTGTAGGTCTGTAATGTCTAGTGTAGGTCTGTAGTGTCTAGGGTAGGTCTGTAGTGATGGAGTATAGATCTGTAGTGTCTAGGGTAGGTCTGTAGTGCTGGAGTATAGATCTGTAGTGTCTAGGGTAGGTCTGTAGTGCTGGAGTATAGATCTGTAGTGTCTAGGGTAGGTCTGTAGTGCTGGAGTATAGGTCTGTAGTGTCTAGGATAGATCTGTAGTGATGGAGTATAGATCTGTAGTGTCTAGGGTAGGTCTGTAGTGTCTAGGGTAGGTCTGTAGTGTCTAGGGTAGATCTGTAGTGTCTAGGGTAGGTCTGTAGTGCTGGAGTATAGGTCTGTAGTGCCTAGGGTAGATCTGTAGTGCTGGAGTATAGGTCTGTAGTGTCTAGGGTAGATCTGTAGTGATGGAGTATAGATCTGTAGTGTCTAGGGTAGGTCTGTAGTGCTGGAGTATAGATCTGTAGTGTCTAGGGTAGGTCTGTAGTGATGGAGTATAGATCTGTAGTGTCTAGGGTAGGTCTGTAGTGCTGGAGTATAGATCTGTAGTGTCTAGTGTAGGTCTGTAGTGTCTAGTGTAGGTCTGTAGTGTCTAGGGTAGGTCTGTAGTGATGGAGTATAGATCTGTAGTGTCTAGGGTAGGTCTGTAGTGTCTAGGGTAGGTCTGTAGTGTCTAGGGTAGATCTGTAGTGTCTAGGGTAGATCTGTAGTGTCTAGGGTAGGTCTGTAGTGCTGGAGTATAGGTCTGTAGTGTCTAGGGTAGGTCTGTAGTGATGGAGTATAGATCTGTAGTGTCTAGGGTAGGTCTGTAGTGATGGAGTATAGATCTGTAGTGTCTAGGGTAGGTCTGTAGTGATGGAGTATAGATCTGTAGTGTCTAGGGTAGGTCTGTAATGATGGAGTATAGATCTGTAGTGTCTAGGGTAGGTCTGTAGTGCTGGAGTATAGGTCTGTAGTGTCTAGGGTAGATCTGTAGTGATGGAGTATAGATCTTTAGTGTCTAGGGTAGGTCTGTAGTGTCTAGGGTAGATCTGTAGTGTCTAGGGTAGGTCTGTAGTGCTGGAGTATAGGTCTGTAGTGCCTAGGGTAGATCTGTAGTGCTGGAGTATAGGTCTGTAGTGTCTAGGGTAGATCTGTAGTGATGGAGTATAGATCTGTAGTGTCTAGGGTAGGTCTGTAGTGTCTAGGGTAGATCTGTAGTGTCTAGGGTAGATCTGTAGTGCTGGAGTATAGGTCTGTAGTGCTGGAGTATAGGTCTGTAGTGCTGGAGTATAGGTCTGTAGTGTCTAGGGTAGGTCTGTAGTGCTGGAGTATAGATCTGTAGTGTCTATGATAGGTCTGTTAGTGCTGGAGTATAGATCTGTAGTGTCTAGGGTAGATCTGTAGTGCTGGAGTATAGATCTGTAGTGTCTAGGGTAGGTCTGTAGTGCTGGAGTATAGATCTGTAGTGTCTAGGGTAGGTCTGTAGTGCTGGAGTATAGATCTGTAGTGTCTAGGGTAGGTCTGTAGTGCTGGAGTATAGATCTGTAGTGTCTAGGGTAGGTCTGTAGTGCTGGAGTATAGATCTGTAGTGTCTAGGGTAGGTCTGTAGTGCTGGAGTATAGGTCTGTAGTGTCTAGGGTAGGTCTGTAGTGTCTAGTATAGATCTGTAGTGTCTAGTGTAGGTCTGTAATGTCTAGTGTAGGTCTGTAGTGTCTAGGGTAGGTCTGTAGTGATGGAGTATAGATCTGTAGTGTCTAGGGTAGGTCTGTAGTGCTGGAGTATAGATCTGTAGTGTCTAGGGTAGGTCTGTAGTGCTGGAGTATAGATCTGTAGTGTCTAGGGTAGGTCTGTAGTGCTGGAGTATAGGTCTGTAGTGTCTAGGATAGATCTGTAGTGATGGAGTATAGATCTGTAGTGTCTAGGGTAGGTCTGTAGTGTCTAGGGTAGGTCTGTAGTGTCTAGGGTAGATCTGTAGTGTCTAGGGTAGGTCTGTAGTGCTGGAGTATAGGTCTGTAGTGCCTAGGGTAGATCTGTAGTGCTGGAGTATAGGTCTGTAGTGTCTAGGGTAGATCTGTAGTGATGGAGTATAGATCTGTAGTGTCTAGGGTAGGTCTGTAGTGTCTAGGGTAGGTCTGTAGTGTCTAGGGTAGGTCTGTAGTGCTGGAGTATAGGTCTGTAGTGTCTAGGGTAGGTCTGTAGTGATGGAGTATAGATCTGTAGTGTCTAGGGTAGGTCTGTAGTGATGGAGTATAGATCTGTAGTGTCTAGGGTAGGTCTGTTGTGATGGAGTATAGATCTGTAGTGTCTAGGGTAGGTCTGTAGTGCTGGAGTATAGATCTGTAGTGTCTAGGGTAGGTCTGTAGTGTCTAGTGTAGGTCTGTAGTGTCTAGGGTAGGTCTGTAGTGTCTAGGGTAGGTCTGTAGTGATGGAGTATAGATCTGTAGTGTCTAGGGTAGGTCTGTAGTGATGGAGTATAGATCTGTAGTGTCTAGGGTAGGTCTGTAGTGATGGAGTATAGATCTGTAGTGTCTAGGGTAGGTCTGTTGTGATGGAGTATAGATCTGTAGTGTCTAGGGTAGGTCTGTAGTGTCTAGGGTAGGTCTGTAGTGCTGGAGTATAGATCTGTAGTGTCTAGGGTAGGTCTGTAGTGCTGGAGTATAGATCTGTAGTGTCTAGGGTAGGTCAGTAGTGCTGGAGTATAGATCTGTAGTGTCTAGGGTAGGTCTGTAGTGATGGAGTATAGATCTGTAGTGTCTAGGGTAGGTCTGTAGTGCTGGAGTATAGATCTGTAGTGTCTAGGGTAGGTCTGTAGTGTCTAGGGTAGGTCTGTAGTGTCTAGGGTAGGTCTGTAGTGATGGAGGGTAGGTCTGTAGTGTCTAGGGTAGGTCTGTAGTGATGGAGGGTAGGTCTGTAGTGTCTAGGGTAGGTCTGTAGTGATGGAGGGTAGGTCTGTAGTGTCTAGGGTAGGTCTGTTGTGATGGAGTGTAGGTCTGTTGTGATGGAGTGTAGGTCTGTTGTGATGGAGTGGAGGCCTTTTGTGATGGAGTGGAGGCCTTTTGTGATGGAGTGGAGGCCTGTTGTGATGGAGTGGAGGCCTGTTGTGATGGAGTGAAGGCCTGTTTTGCATTCTCTGCATAAAAATTCTCTGCATAAAAGAAGTCTGTCTGTTCTTCGCAAAGTTTATATAGTGGGGAATGCAAACTGGGAGTAGAATCATCTATGCATGTGCAATTGAATATTATGATAAAGCCTGGTTACTAATGTGAGTGTTGTGATATAATTTCTTGTGCTTTTTAACAGTGAAATCACTAAGTCACAAAATCAATAAAGTCACTAAGTAGGTGCCCTAAGTGAAAACTCATGCTTGCAAATTTTTGTTTTATATTATTTGCTGTTTATTACATTTTTCTTGCCAGTTTCGGGCATTTGTTTTCAAAGAGAAAAATGGTTGTGCCCGTTTTAAATTGTTTTCTCCAAATGACTTTTCCACCTAAAAGCGTGAAGTTCCTGAATGATCATGTCCTCCAACTCCAGATCTAAGTATTGGGATAAAATGGACGCATGTATCCTCTTTTTTTTCCATGACTATTTCAATGTCCCACAGCATCACATAAACTTGAAAGCACACAGAAACCTTAATGCATTGTGTTTACAGAGACAGCATCTCTGGTTTAATGTCCTCATTAGGGGAGATGAGTGGGAGTAAAAATTTACAGCATAGTATTATTGTTTATCTCTAGATGTTCAAGAAGGTGACCGATAAGTATCGTGGCGCCATATTCAAATCATTACTATCTACCAATATGGGTGTCAAGCATTCTGGGGGGACATCAGAAAGTTCTGCTGAAGGAACAAAACACTCGCATTCCAAGGAAGAGCAAGTTGCATTTGCAGATTGGATCAATAGCTCACTGAAGGACGATGAGAGTGTCCATAAATACCTGCCTATTGATGCATCAGAGGACTCCTCTGACCTTTATGAAAAAGTAAAAGATGGAATCTTGCTATGGTGAGTTTTAATGGCTTTGTCATTTACTTGCCTTATGACTAACAAACAGAGAAATATTTGAGAGTGACTAAAAAAACATTTTTTAATTCAGCAAAATGATTAACCTGTCAGCGCCTGGCACTATTGATGAACGTGTCATCAACAAGCCGCCCTTGAAAGTGTTTACTATTCATGAGAACCAAACACTTGTCATAAACTCAGCCCTGGCCATTGGCTGCAATCTTGTGAATATTGGAGCAGGTGACTTAGCCGAGGGAAAGAAGCATTTGGTGCTAGGAGTTCTATGGCAAGTTATCAGGGTAAGATACCAAACTGAATGCTCCATAGAGGCTTTGTTCACAGAGTTGATACAGTACTTACCTAATATAACTGTTCCCCAAACCACAAACTCTTATGAATTAATAAGGCAGTCTGAGTTAAAATTATAGCCAGGCTTTCATCCAGTGAATGATATTTTTACTTACACTTTGCTATAAAGGTTTCAAAGATACCTTTCAAACTCATAAAAAGAAAAGAGACAATACAAAAAGCCTCTGGGTAACCTTTTCATCATATAATAGTTATTGTATTATATTATTTATTATTATAGAATAGATGTATACCTCAATTAATTATACCACATTACCAGGGAGCTACTATTGCTGGTTGTATAGTCATAATGATTACCAACAGTTATGTGTAGTAGGTATGTTTACTACTGTATGTCTCCTTCTTTCAGATTGGGCTTTTCTCAAAGATCACACTCACCAATGTCCCTGGTCTTGCTCGACTTTTGCAAGAAGGAGAAACAATTGAGGGTCTTCACCATCTCTCTCCTGAAGAACTGCTTCTCCGTTGGGTGAACTTCCACCTTGGCAAATATTATGATGGCCAAAACTACCCTCCAGATGATAGCCGGCGTAAGGTTGTGCACAATTTTTCTGATGACATTAAAGTAAGTAAAGTTGTTATTGTATATTTACCATGTGGTATAATATTGCACAGTACATCAGTATTGCTTCATATATGTTTATGAATCTTGCATAACAAATAAAAGATCATCGGGGGCCTAAAGGCATGTTGCAATTTTTGCCAGCTGAATTATGCTGTCCTTGTAAATAATTTGTGATTTTGTCAGGGTAGGGCTCATCCAGCCACCATTACTGCCTTTAAATAAAAGATTCACTCTAATGTTATTCCCTAATGTTGAGTTTGGTGTTTTTTATGGTTGTTCTTTACAGTATGTGTTTTTTTTAGGATTCTGAGGCTTATAGTATTTTACTTTACCAAATTGCTCCACAATCCAGTGGGGTTGATCACCCACAATCCTACTACTCAGTAAGTACTGATAATTATTTTGTTATTCAGGATATAGTCTGTAAAATTTAGCTTTGTTTTCTATAAACTAATTGTTTTTTTTTTTATTTATAGACCACAGACAATTCTAAGAAAGCTGAAAAGATGCTTAGAAATGCAGAAAAAATTGGCTGCAGGAAATTTGTTAGAGCCAAGGTATGTGTTGTTGATTGTTTATAATACTTGCATACTTTTTATGATAATTGACTCCTTTAGTTAGCAATTTGATTTCTTTACATTAAAATCATAATATTTGATTCTATCGGTATCTAGCTTATTTTAAACAGTCAATTTATTTTTAACAGTATCTTTACAATTTCAATTTTTCCACAACTTTTGAAACAGAATAGTTTAATCTTCACAACAACATCATTCAACAATTCTTTTAACCATTAAAAATTGTTTGCCAGATCACTATGGTTTCATGTTTTAGGTTTTATGTATTTTAGGCGAAAAGGAGATCTTTGAATTTGTGTCTGAAAGAAGTACAATGTTTGCGTATGAGGGTCTTTATACAGTATTTGATGTGCATCTGTATTAACTCAATGTTATGGAAGAGAATTGCACTTATTAAAATTGAGAATATTCTTTAGGACGTGGTTTCTGGAAATCAGAAACTAAACATGGCATTTGTAGCCAACTTGTTCAGCACATTCCCTAACCTGCCAGAACTGGATGATGATGAAGGCAAGGAAGTGGGCCTGGATGAAGAATACCAAGAAGAAACTAGAGAAGAGCTAAGTGAGTGTACTTTAAGCTCTAAGGAATTCTCTGCCAGTATGCTCATGTAATTTACCCTAAACTGACGCTCTCACTATATGTATGGTTCCTCATTCTGAAAGTCTAGCAAAGAAAGTGGAATAGCTTATAAAAGGCTATTCATGCTTTGACATGTTGTTTCTAATATACTTGCTGTGTTTTACTTTACAGCTTATCGCAACTGGATTAACAGTATGGGATGTGGCCGATATGTTAACTGGTTATATAGTGACTTCTTTGATGGAATAATTCTTTTTAAGGTATTATTGTAAAATTACTTTTTTATAACCAGGACTGTACCTAGAAAATTATATATTGTAGCACTCACATCCTTGGGGGCCCAGGGCGTACTGAGCGGAAATGAGCGCTGAGTGTGTCTGGCGTTACGCTTGTTTACTCTCAGTGTGCCCTGTGTCACCGAGGATGTAGCACTCAACATATTCAAACCTTTTTAACTTTCTGTTAAAATTGTGTTTCTAACAGTATGCTTTGTGTTTTAATTTTCGCCAGATGTTTGAGCACATAAGACCTGGTTGTGTTGACTGGGAAAAGAAAGTGAACCCTGAGGGGAAATGTAAAAATGCAAGAATGGGAGGAAAGGTGAAGTGCATTGAGAACTGCAACTATGCTGTCGACCTTGGCAAGCAATTCAACTTCAGCTTGATTGGCATCCAAGGACAAGATATTCATGAAGGGGTTCAAAACCTGACTCTGGGTAAGAATCTGATGCAAAGGACAAAATAAAAAAGGCCTCACAACTAGTCCAACTCATGAACCCTAAGCAAAAACGATAATGATGATTATGATGCTAATAATATCCAGCAATGATAATGATAGATCTCTACATAATTGCATAGAGTACATTACAATTCTTACTTAAAATAAAATTAAACAATCAAATTGAAGAATTTTATGTATAGAGCGCAAGCACTAAACCTGTGCAACATATTTAAACTAAATTGTGTAAAATAGAACTTAGCTAAACAGGGAAATAATTCAATCAAGCAAAATGAGTACACGTCTTCATGCACCAGTTATTCTTTATTTGAATGATTGTTTTTATTTATCAGAAGCCCTAGTAAATCTACAAACATAATTATGAATTTAACATTATAATGAATGATCCTGTTGAATCCAAGTTATTACCAATACTTCCAAGAGATTGCTGCCTTGTTTGTGTCAACGCTAAAATTCACAACGAGATCACATGCCCCTCAACAAAATTAACACCTACAAAATATAAGAAGTCGCGGATGAGTACTTTTTGCTATTTAATCTACTATGAAAAAAAAACAATTAGTAACTATTTGTCCCAAACCGTTGCATGGGCTTAGAGCATGCACTCCAATAAAAATAAGAAGTATAACCCTCTCCTTTGTGTGTGCCCTCTCTTGGATAAGATTTTCAATGATGCACCCTGTTTAATATTCAATTGTATGTCCAAGTATTGGTATCCTTTATACTTCTTTATTTTATGTATATTTTTTTAGGGTTGATATGGCAGATGATGCGTGCCTACACATACACCCTACTTGCTCGCCTATCACCAGATGATGATCACATGACAGAAGAGAAGATTGTTGAGTGGGTCAATAAAACTGTAAGTTAAAGATGCATGCCATTCTCAATTCCGCTTTCATGCACATGTACAGTAAGGCCTTCCGTAACATAGAACTACCTAAACAAGAGTCTCGCCCAAATAGGAATAAAGTCAGGCCTGTACCCAGGGAGGGTGCAGGGTTTGCATTCGCACCCCCCACAACTGCAGAAAACCCACCTCCGGTCTGCAATAGACGTGCTATTTGTAGACAAAACTAGACAAAACTTTAAAGCATTGCCAAATTAGATAAAAAAAAGGCACTCTATATCACTCTGGTATGTCATAAATCTATGTGTCAAAAAGTTCCGTAAGGCATTAAAAATCTTTTTTTTTATTATTCATTCGGGGTTGGTCAGATTTTGATCAGAAAATCAACCCTTCCAACCCCCCTCCCCCCCCAGAAAATTAGGTCTTCTTTTTCGTATGTCGCATCCCCCCAAGAATAGTCCTGGGTACGGGCCTGAAAGTGCTGTGTATAAGACCGAAAACCAAAGACCCGTTAACAAAGACCCCAAAGCAAAGACCAAATAAGAATTAAGACCCTGTAAAATATAACTTGTTGGTTTGATGCTTTACCAGTGTTTTTAATTTCTCAAGAAATATTGAATTTTCAATTATCTTTGAGCAAGAACAGACTATGAACTTCTCAGTCATACAGGCATCGTTGCATGCGGTTTTAAACTTTCTTTTTATCATAACTAAGTTAATCAGTAGGGTCTTCGTTTTGGGGTTTCGTTTTAGTCTTCGTTTTTCTTACTTCACAGAATGCTAAGAAAATACTTTTCAGACTTCAGCCACTTTGTATTTTTTGATGTTCATTTTGAAGTCTTAAATGATCGGTCTTTGTTTTGGATAAAGATGTGTTATTTCTGCATTTGTAATGAAATTACTTTTGCATAACTTACTGAAGTTACTACTCAAGCTTCTTATTTGAGAATTAAAAACAGAGCATGCTCTTCAGGGAAAATTTTGGATATTTAGCTTTCTTTTTTGTAACAACACTACAACATATTAACTTACCCCTGCACTTAGGCTTCGCATGTTTTGCTTCCCCTCTTGGGACCATTTCATTTCATTTAACTTATAAAAGTATAAAAAAAAAAAACGTGTAAAAATAAACCCCTCTCAAGAAAGGAACGTGCGCGCTGAACTCTGACTTTATTTCCCGCCAAAACCACAGGGAGCCAACATGAGTTTGAAGCCTTTTTGGTTGAGGAAATGAGTTATCTTTAGTTATCTTAGCTTTGGTTATTGCCTGGTGAATATTTCACGGGTACCCACTAATCATATTAGAACTGATATGGAATTGAGTATATTGCTTGGGCTAAATGTGCCAACTCGACTAAACCTACAATTATGTTTACAGTTACAAAGCAAGAAGAAGACACACTTGATTAATAAGGGTCACGGTTTCAAAGACCCTGACATTAGCACTAGTCTGGCCGTGCTTGATCTAATTGACTGCATTTCCCCGAAGATGATCAACCCTGCACTGATAAACCCAGACCCTCTCTCTGACGAGGTATGACAAAAGGCAGATATCGGGCTGATGATCTCTGGGGTTAGGGGGCTAGGAGGCATTCCTTGGTATAAGCATGTAAAATTCTCGTTTACGGACAGCTTGAAGAAGCGCCCGCTCTCAACAGTGCTCAAAAGACAAAAACTGTTATAAGAAGAAAGCTTTTTTATTTGTGTACATAGCATATCGAAGCAAGGCTGTTTCTACACTTGTATATACACCGAGTGCCGGCGCGTTCCCATGATTGGCCGAGGGGGGGTGCGCAGTCATAGGGATCATAAGTAAAATGCTTAGTATTTGAAGATTCCTTGATAAGAAATGACCCACTTTTGCCGCCAAGGGAGGGGAGCGCACCCTGCCCACCCCCCTGTGTACGACCCTGCAGTAACCACCTGGTATTATTTTTTTGTCTCCAGGACAAGCTGCCGAACGCACAGTACGCCATCAGCATGGCACGTAAAATTGGCGCTGTGGTTTACGCGTTGCCTGAAGACTTGGTAGAAGTTAAGCCTAAGATGGTACTGACAGTGTTTGCCAGTCTCATGCTCTGCGCCCTAGAGAAATCTTCAAAGAATAAGAAAGGCAAGAAGTAAATCAAGTAGACACACGTGTGGCATGCTAACACCCCGCAACTGGGAGCTCTCATTAACTTGAATTCCCCTTGGACAATGAGGGGTCTATTAAATCCACGGCATTGCACGTTATCAGCCTACTGCACTTATACATAGCCCACCAACAAGACATCGAAACAGTATGATCACCAACCTTCAAGGCATCGGAGTAGTTGTACCAATTCACAAGGCATGGATTAGTTGCACCAACCCACAAGTCATGGAGTAGCTGCACTAACCCACAAGACATGGATTAGTTGACCAACCCACAAGACATGAACTAGTTGCACCAACCCACAAGACATGGATTAGTTGACCAATTCACAAGTCATGGACTAGTTGCACCAACCAACAAGGCATGGATTAGTCAACCAACCGACAAGACATGAAGCAGCTGCACAAACCCACAAGACATGAACTAGTTGCACCAGCCCATGAAGTAGTTACTCCTACCCACAAGGCATTGACTAGTTGTACCAACCCACAAGGCATGGACTAGTTGTACCAGCCCCTGAAGTAGTTACTCCTACCCACAAGGCATGGACTAGTTGTACCAGGCCAAGAGTAGATTGCTATTTTTTTTAAGCTTTATCACTCAAAAGCTTTGATTACCAGGTTTATTCAGTGTTAACCTTGGTTATAAACGGGGCCAGCTTCTAGAATGATAGCAAATAAAATAATAATAGTACAATGATAAACTGATAAAAAGTTGATAGATGTCAAATTGCTATTCTAGGTTGAACGCTGGTGATGATCTGTCCTTCTCTGGGATGTAATCACATGATGCCACATTCTCGTGCACAATAATTATGGCCGTGTCTTTGACATGATCATTTTTTCTGCTATGTCAAGATCAGTTAAATGTAGAGTCGTTTCACTTTGATATTAGGTGCTAATATATTCATTTGCCTGCGTATAAGAAAACATTTACATATTGTTCATGAGAAATAGGGAAGCATGCTTGAGAGTTGTATATTTCCTTTTTTTTTTCTCGCGCGTTTTCCTATAAATCCCACTGTCACACAAGGGGCTATTTGTGTACTTACGGTAAGAATACACACGTACTCTATTCACGAGGTGTTTAGTGGTTTACGGTTATGACAACGAAATTTTCAGAACCCTTAGCATAGTATTTTCTGCCTCTTTTCTAGAAGAATAATCTTTTAAGCAAGGAAATATTTTCAAATAATGGGTCGTACTTTATTAACAATGTTGTAAACAATTTGTAGAAAGCCACAAAAAGAGCAATAAAATAGTTCAAATAAATATTTTAGATTATGTATATACTTTTGTTTTTACTTATAAGCCTGTAGGTTGTGTGTGCTGTTGGACGGTCTGGAAGCGAAGGGATGGGTGGGACAGTGCATAAGAGGACAGAAGATGGATGACTGTCTTGTGGCTGGGAGAGTGGGTTAACAGTGTTCATGGGGCTGGGCTTGTGGGTTAACAGTGTTCATGGGGCTTGGCGTGTGGGTGAACAGTACATTGTGGGTGGGAGTGTTGGTTAACAGTGTCCATTGTGGTTGGGAGTGTGCGTGAACAGTATCCATTGTGGGTGGGAGTGTTGGTTAACAGTGTCCATTGTGGGTGGGAGTGTGGGTGAACAGTGTACGTGGGGATTGGAGCGGTGGGTGAAAACTATTGGGAAGGTGGGTTATTAGTGTATATTTTGTTTAGTGTACACGGAGGCTATAATTTTTTTTTTCGCAGAAGCAAGGGATAATGGTATTCCCGATTTCACATTTGCTTGCCACGATTCTCTTGCATTATTTTGCTGGTGTTGCTAAATAAGGACACAGCCTGGCGTTAACAGAACTTTCCTCATTAATCGGTTAATAATTAAATATACTTCTAAGGAACTTTTATGCTCTAGTCATTTGAAAACCTACGTCCATGGTCCCGAGTAAGTGTGGGGTTAACGCGGGGGTGTTGAAGCAGTTGTGAACAAGAATCTGTCCCGTGGGCGGGGTGGGGTAATTGACAGTTTTTTTTTACTCTAACACTTGTCCCCAACACAGAGGCTTGGAGACAAATGAATAACATAAGTCATGTCAGTTTCTGGTTTGAAACTCTAGTCAGGCCAGTACCCAGGATTTTTCTTTGGGGGGGGGGGGGGGGGTGGGAGTGCGAAATCCGGAAAAATGGATCAAATTTTCCGGGGAAGCGGGGTGGGTGGGTGTGGGAGAGTGAGTTCTCTGATAAAAATCTTAGCTTATGCTTTATAGTTTTGTTTACAAATTGCACGTCTATTGAGGGAGGGGGGTGGGGTGGTACGTTCACACCCCCTGTACCCCCCCTCGGTACGGGCCTGCTTCTGTAGCAAGCAATTCCATGTATCAGCGTGTGGCAAGCTGCATGGGGAAATGTGCGAAAACGAATATGAATGATATAACTAACGCCAGATGAAGATAATTTATTTTTCCATTTTTTTGGTAACTGTTTCCCTTACCCATACCTAAGAAAAAGTGGTAAACAAAGCAAATATGTAAAAGCCCCGTGCAAACTGCGCCAGCAACTGCCAGCATTGATGACGAATTTTCGCTTGACTGACTATAGGACAAAGGAAATTTCTGACATTTCTTTTGTCTTTGTGGCAGTCGAGCAGGAATTCGCCAGCAATAAAACACTTAATTAAAAGCAAAAACATTCATATCTCTTGAAAGAAACATTGTTTCACAACCAAACTCGGTAGGTGTCATGTTGGTGTCAAGGGGGGGTGTTCCAATATGGTAACGTCATCAATGACGTAACAAGAAGCAAAATATGCTGACGTCATCAAAATAAAAGAAAAACATTCATTTCTCGCGAAAGAAACATTGAATAACAACCAAAATTGGTAGGTGTCATGTATGTGTCAAGGGCGGGGCCAAGATATGGTCACGCGATGCGTGACGTCATTAGAAGCAAAAATATGCTGACTTCATCAAAATAAAAAATATTTATATTTCACGAAGCAAACATCGTATGGCAACCAAACTTGGTAGGTGTCATGTAAGTGTCTAGGGCGGGGGTTGCAACAATATGGTCACGTGTTGTGTGACGTCATCGATTACGTCACTAAAAGCAAAACTATTCCGATTTCATTTAAGAACAAAAATATCCATATCTCATGAACGAAACATATAACAACCAATCTTCAGCGGCGTGGCCAGGATTTTCAACAGGAGGTAGCATGTGTCATGAAGGTGTCAAGGGGGGGGCACCAATATAGTCACGTGATATTGACGCCATCAGTGACGTCACTAGAAGCAAAAATATGCTGACGTTATCAAAATAAAAATATTTACATTTCATTAAAGAAACATCGTATGACAACAAAACTCGGTAGGTGTGGTGTATGTTTCAAATGGGTTGCAATGAGATGGTCACGTGACGTCATCGATGACGTCAATAAAGTACCTACCCTGACGCTGAAACATCGCATTACAACTAAACTTGTTGTGTCAATTATGTATATATCAAGGGTGGGGGTATGACAAGTTGGTCGCGTGATCTGTGAAATCGTTGACGTCGTCAAAAGCAAAAAAAAAGGAAAAAAGATAATATTTAATATATCTTAAATTATTAAGCGAAAATAAGCTCCGCTTTTAGGCAATGCCTAAATCTATATTTTAGTTATTAATACAAATGTACGCGCTGAAATGTACTGGTTTTGAAAGATAAAGGCTTATTTCAGATGACTTGTTGTCGGGTAGTTGACGATAGTTTGCATCCCGAGGGGTAGGTAAATTTGACTGCAGTTTTGTCCCGAGGGGGTGGGGGCTTTTCTCTGTTTTGTACAGGGTCAAAGTCTAATCCCCCACCCTTCCCCTGCACAATGGGGGTGGAGGTTTCAATTGGCTAGTGCATTAATTTCTTTGAATCAATAGCGCCTTCGTTAAACAGTAGATTCAAGTTTGAAGTACAGTTGTTATCTTAGCGAGTTAAAAAAAAACGTTTTTTGTTTCGCGAAATCACAGAATTTTCCTGTAATCAGTACAAATAAGGGCATTAGGACTAACCATTTCACATTTTAAGGGCAGGGTACACATGTGGATTTGGTTGAAGGGAGTAGCTGTGCTCGATATTTTTCGCTGTTTATCGCTGTTCCATTGGCTTTTAACTGGGTATTCCAGTTGTTCGAATGTGTTTATTTTTCTTGCTTTTGGAGCCTGCTCCATTTTTGTTTTATACTTTTGCATCCATCCCACCCCCACCCCTGTAAAGTATTTATGGTCCGTCTCTTATACGCCAGCATTCGAAATTTGAAAATCTACATATCCAAACTATAAAACTGATCCCAGTTTAGTTTGGCTGTAACGCAGGCTAAATCGGCACGGCATTGTGTTGTTATATAACAAGCATGCTATTGGTAGTATTCTGAATGGCTGACCGCAAGAGCGCGTGAATTTTAAATGTGACGCTGATGCCCTCTGACTTGCGTAGCTCATATCCCATAACGCGTGTTAGATTACCGGGCATAGACATCATTTCATTTGGGACTGATCCTCTCGTTTGCGTCGACTTCTCGCTTGACGGCTGCTTCGCTGCTAGAAGGGACATAGGCGAGACTAGGGAACGACACCAACAAATCAAAGACGCTTGAAAACACTCAGCTGGCTGTCCGTCAGACCTCATCATCACCCTGCGCTGGTTATCAACTCATCTTAGTTTCTCGTGAATTCTCGTAGAGCACAGTCTGTGTCAAGGAAAGGAGGTTATGTCACGGCGTTGATGGTGGCCGCTACGTCGACCAAAATGTTTGTCGGACGTGTGTTCGCGTGTATTTTGCTGTTATGCACAATATATCAAGATAAGGCACATGGCGTAGCCGACCCATTTACTCGGTCGTGTCCAGCGCTTCCCCGTTATACTGGGGGAGATTTCGTAGCGTTTAGGGCAAAAACAATTGCACTAAGACCACAAGGTTCTGGACAACTAAGCGCACTAGTGCAAGTTCGCCAAGTTTTATCCCCAGAGAATGGAGAGGAAAAAGTGCCGGGTAATATATTGCTTGAGCAAATTCAACTTGCGTATTCATGCGGTCATCCTCACCGAATTAGAGATCTGCGCATATGGATCGCCGAACGAAACGCAAAGGGACAGCTTATCGGTAAAGCTTCCTTAGCCAACTTGAAGCCTAACGTACAAGAAGCTATGAATGCTCTGGGTAAGTCGGAACGGCTTGCTTATCTGAAAATCATCTTTACTGTTAGTGTCTCTGGCCTCGCGTGCCGAGATCTAATAATCTACAAGATAATAACGTCATAGAGCCAGTTTAAGTATCCATAGTTTAATCCTCCATCACAAATTTAGAAGAACTTTGACAATTTTTTTTATTATATTCTGGCTATACCATTTTTGTTTTACTAACTGTGTGTCTACGACTGGCATTTTAAACAAATTTTCATACGATCTTGAACCTATTGAGTAATATGACATAAGAGGTGGTTCGCTGCTTGAGACGGGCTGTCAACGTAAAGGTTTATCCTTGAGAACACGGAATTCTTGATTCCAGTTTATAGTATTATACAGCCATACGGGCATTTAATTGGCATACTATTCCTAGACACGTTTACTTAATAATTTTCTTCGTTAACAATTAGTCATTAAAATCACTCATTTATTTAGAAAGAGTAGAAACGCTTTTGAATTATTCATAGAGCAAATATTTCTACTTTTGCTCAGGACATAAAAAGCTTAGACTTTTTTTTCAAGAATCTAAATATTGCAAAAGTTTTTTTAGCTATCGTTAGATTACCTTCTGTCAATCGGCATTGCTGGATCGACAACTATTGCAATATAGTATTTTTTTTCCCTGATACTAAAAAAACTACCCATTAGCCAAGATTATCCTACCAAGCCAGCGACGAGTCACGAACTAGATTGTTAACTGGTCTTTACTTTGATCAGCCCTTGCCGGGAGAAAAATTTCTCAAATGATTACCAAATGCTTGTATTTATGCTCTTCAAGACACTCAAAACTAGCAATCTAGTTTTATGTTGGCAAAGTAAAACTAGTCTCAAATTGATTAGAATTAAATTGAGGCAAATAATATTTTAAATCAAAGCCATTTGTTATGCTTAGGATAGACATAAAGAAGTCTTTAATGCCCTTGGGAGTAGAGGAAGTGTGTCGAATTCGTGAATCCTCCAGAAGTAGTTCTCTAGACGGCTTACCAGCTTATGGTATATCTTGACCTTCAGAATTTTGTGATCAAACAAATTTAGTAATCTACCAATCTTTTCCACGCGCGCAGAAAAGTGTTGTTGTATTGGGTTTTTCGCAATATAGTACTAGCCTTTTTTTTCTTTTAGCAAATATTTAGTCGCTTTGGTATAGATGGTGATACGTTGATCTTGAGACATGCTTGAATTATCGACACGCGCCGTCAGCACGACAAGAGCACCTCGGACCTCCAGCCAACATGAACCTTTACTTTAGTACCATCATCATCATTATCGTGATCGTTATATCGTTATTGTTACGTCATTGTTACGTCATTATATCGTTATCATCATCATCAGGCTCTTGGGTATTATATCTCGAGACAACAAACAATTGGCTTGGCTACCACAGATATCCAAGTAAAAACGTATCACATTAGCTCTTAGAAATATTCTCCAAAACTAGTTAGTAGAACAATAAACACAACCAGCTTCATTAAAATCACGAACAACAACACGCAATTTTAGATAAAACTGAAATCACTTAAGACTAACTAGTCGAGCGTTTAGTCAATATTAAACATTCCTCCTAAACGAAAGTCCAGGGCCGTAAAATTGTCGAAAAGTATGTTTTTCAAGAATAGACTGGTGCCACTGATAAGGGACTTTAACTGATTTAAATACTGTGATCCGCACCACGCACATTTGTGAAGGATACAAACATGTTTAAAGTATATCATACTATTTTTGCTTTTGTTTTGTGATTCTAATATGATAAATTCAAACTGCAATTCTATAAAAAAAAATACAGTACATTTGTTTTATGACGAATCTAAGTAAAAATGCCTCTAGATTAACGTTTTTTTTTGTCAATTTCCCTCGATATAGTTAAGTTATATCGAGAGTTTTGATTCAGCGCAAGAGAGCATAAGATAAGAGAGGGACACTTTGGTATTACCCGCGCGCCATGTCGAGTCCGAATCCGGCTATTTTTAGTAACCACCACCCCACCACTGCGCGTGAGGATTTGCTCCTTTTATTTTGTCCTTCTCCCCCGCGGGTTGGGTGTTGTTGTTTTGCCAACTCGAAAGGGATGAAAAGAGATCATGTAAAATAACTTCAATTTGTGATTCAGGATTTGTGTTCATAATCCGCCAACCACCATTCAGTCGCCTCAGTTTAGCAAAATTGTTGCAGTAGGGTTTTAAGAATATGGCAAGCTAGATGATTCTGATGAATCAATAAATAGCTTATTGTCCACCAGATATTAGATTAGATGAGATTTAGAAAATAAACTTTTGCATAATAAACGCAAGTCAATCAAACCTAATCATAATAAACTATATATCCACTTACTAAATAAAACAATATTCGCAATACTTAAATATTTAATTGTGTTAATCGCTTATAGTAAAAGATTAATAATAGTGCATATAAGGCGCTAAAGCTGAAAGGTCTACATGCAGTGACTCGAAGTGTAGCTATAAGGTATGCCAAATGAAACATCGTCTTTATAACGTCTTTAACAAGTATTTGTTCTTTTCCAATGTGTGCACAGTGTCTGTGGGCCGAAACAGTGGAAGTGGCGGCAACATTGGCAACCCTTCCTCGTGCCTCGTTCAGCCCTGCAAGTACGGCGGGGTATGCCAGGCAGGGGCCGATGGGAAGACCAAGTGTGTATGCTCGGCTGCATGCACCAGGGAATATGCCCCGGTCTGCGGTAGTGATGGTAACACATACAACAACCTATGCCTACTGACGGCAGCAAGGTGCCAATCACAGACGTTCATCTACCGGGCGCATTTCGGGACTTGCGGTACGTCACTATTGGCATTCTTTCTACAGCCAAAAATGTCGACAGCTCAAATCTTGGGGGAGAGGAGGGTAGGGGACGGGTGCGGACTTCGTTTATCAAAGATTCCGGTAATAACAGGGCTCATCAGCTTAGCAACTCCCGATAGGCAAATTACCATTTTGGATTTTATTAAAAGTATTATTTTAATGAAAGAGGAAAATATAAGGTACCTTATTGGTACTAAATTTCGCGGGCACTTTCGCGAAATGTTTTGCGGGGGTTTGCGTATTTCGCAAACGCTACATACTCCGTGACTCGAAATATGGTAGCATTTAGGTATAATTAATATATAACCAATTTGCTATACTTAATATATAACCAATTTGCTCATTGATCAAGGTATTCATAAAAAGCAAGAGAGTATGATACCAGGACATCATCGTACGAGAAGCATTTCCAGCATTGTGATCATGAGCTTTGAGGAGCAGCTAAAAACAAAGAAAAACGACAGCGAAATTTGGCGCGACGCACCATACATGGATGCCATGATTGACAAGATCACGCAATCTAAAAATAGCTCTTTGTTCTTAAAATAACTTTCAAGGACGATATCATGGGCCACGGGGATTTGTTCTCTTACATCCTACCCTTTTGTTAAAAGCTTATTTCACTAACCAGGATCCACAAGCTGTGCTGAGATTAAAAGATCTGGCGTCGGCCGAGTAGATGGTGACTACCATCTGTACCTGAACGCCAGCTGTAACATTCCTGTGCGTGTGTATTGCCATGGAATGAACACTGACTCGCCAAAGGAGTATATCACGTTAGTTGCTGGCGAACAGGAAAACTACGCGTACATCTACGAGAAGAGGCAGCCTCAGAGACCTTACTCTGCACGCTACCAGTGTAACGGCAAGCCAAGTGGACTCACTTACAAAGCCGCCGGAATGACAAGGTTTGAATTTCTTTCAGGGCGTGAATCAAGAAGGGGTGTATTTACGGTATATTTATGGGGTGTATTCTCTTGCTGTCAGACATTCGACTTCCCTAAAAAAATGTGTTTTCAGGTTTCGACGAATCAGACTTGATGTGAGCAAGATGAGGATAGTGCGAAATGACTTTGCATTTTCGCAAACCTCCTTTGGCAAACAGATCTCATTCGGGACAGCTGGTGATTGCTTCTCAATGCACTACGGGCCATGTAGACGAGGGCATTTTAAGGTACAATTATTAATGGAAATCAATGGGAAAGTGTTGTACATTTTCTCCAGAAAAAAAAAACCGTTGTGCTAGAATGCGCGCGTTTGTGTTTTGGCGCGGAAAGTACTTACATGTAGAGAGAATCAGCAATTAATATATAGACTTGACAAAAATCGAGTGATTTATAGAAGAAGAGGGTCTCGATGGGGGAACCTGATTTACGGTAAACGGTTAGAAAATAGACTTTCTTACGTTAAACGGTTAAAAAAAGGCGTTACGGTTACGGTTAAATTTTAGGCATCTTTTACCGTTGATGATTATTTTTTTCCTCAAATTTACGGTTAAGGTTTTGGCCATTTTGCGGTAAAACGTTTAAATCCATTGAGACCCCGAAAAAGGATATAGAATATGCAAGATCTTTCAGTAAGAAATGACCCACTTTTTGGCGGCCAAGGGGATTCCCCTGTGTAGCTCCTGTTCTATACCTGGCGTTTAATGATTCCATAGCAAGAGACTTCGAACTTCAATACAGGTGGCCGTTCTGGTTATAAGCAACCAGAATATATATAAAAAAAAACGGATCCTTACGTTTCAGATCAATCTCTCAGGGACTGGGCTCAGACTTAGCGACTCTGTTATGTGGACGGTGCGAGGCTTCCCACCAGGAGTTGAGATGCAGAATTATGAGAAGTCCCAGGATGGTCGGATTGTTTCTGCTAAATGCGGGGGTTGGTGTGCGCACTGCAAGCCCAAGGGAGACATGAAGGTGGAACAAATGGGCTGCATGGCCAGGACTAGTAAGTACAAACTTCATGTCGTCATAACATTTCTGTGTATATATTTAGATTTCGAATCCTCTTGGAAATTCGATGTCTTCTCTTTAAAATCGACAAGGGAGACATGACGGTGGAACAAAGACCTTAAAAGATAGCGCAAACGCAATGTTTCCCAAAGCAAAGGTAGAAAATTGAATATGCGGACAAAAAATATTTACATGGTCAGTTTAGACTTGCCACTATGATCCCCATCATGCCTTAGTATAAGTAATGTCCCTCCGCAAATTTAAAGAAATAATATCGGTTATTTTGGGAAATATATTGGAAGTTTATAAGTTTTATAAGTTTATAAAATTCTGGTCTGTCCATATGTTAAATACCAATAATTAAAATAAAACAGTAGCACATCAAATACGGATAATGAAACATTATCCTCCGAAAACATGAATGAAATCCGACGAGATTGGAGACTACTAGACCTCAATTTTAAAACGAGTAAAAAAAAAAGAATTACTAACGAGCCCCCGCATTCTGATCGGCTCTCGGCCGCTCACCTCAAAACTCCACAAAAAAATGAGTCGATTTCTAAATTGACAATCGAAAACTTACTTTCTGCGTACAATTTTACCGAGTTTCACATTAAAACATTTTACTTTGTAATTTTTTTTATAGATTTACTGTTTTTATGGAAAATCGGATTCGAACTCCCTGTGTTTTGAAAATTTCCCGCCATAATGATTTTGCAACGCGCGCGACAATTTCAAGTTGCAAAGAATTTGTTATTGGGGATAAAAAGCAGCAAATCAAATCATATATACGAAACGTAACTACAAATCGTTTGAGAAATTTTTCTGCATATCGTATCCACATTAAAGAGAAAAATTAAAGAATCGTCAAAGCGAAGGAAACTTCATGAAAAATATTCTATCGGTCAAAATTAATGGATGCTTTCATCCCTTTCACTGAAAATTGAAAACGAAGTTCTCTACGAAACTGTCAAAAGCCATATCTCGCCTCGTGCGACCGTAAGGTAAACAAAGATGTGAATTCTATCTACGAAAAAAATAGATGTTTTTTTTTACAAGCTGTCGGTAAAAAACCATGACCTCAGCCTTTAAAATACTGGTATTTTACGATACAAATAACATATTTCCGTCAGCATTCCATTAAGCTATCTGTTTACATTTCAATAAAAAATACTTATTCCGAATAAACAAAACAAAATGTAATCTGGTATAGTAATGAGGGTCTTTTGCTGCTTTTTTCCATGGTACTAATGTGCCTTTTGTACCAGAAAATATTCACAAGGCATTAAAAGATAACATGTCCATCCCACTAACGTCTAACCCAACTTCGACAGAAATCTTGTTAAATTGTGTGAAATACAGTAAATATGTTAAAAAATCCAAGAGAGCCGATGTGGGTTCATAAAGAGAATGTATGAACATTCTCACAACAATTAGGTTTGTGATGGGGTTCAAAGTTTTGGGACACCCGCCTAATGCGGTTGAGTTGACAGCTTTGAATACAACATTTGATTTGCATCCCATGATTACACATGTGATGTTCATCTATCAATATGTGTCATGTCATGTGCATTCCATGATAACATGTGTTGTGTATTCTATGATAACATTCCATGATAACACGCATGATGTTTATTCCATGATAATGCTTGTGTTGTGCATTCCATGATAATAACACAAGTGATGTGAATTTCATGATAACGTAACTGATGTGAATTCCATGAAAACACGTGATGTACATCCCATGATAACACGTGTGATGTGTGTCCTATGATAACACGTGTGATGTGCATTCCACGATAACATGTGGGATATTTGTTTTGTTGCAGATCCTTGCCTGTCCATCACTTGTCCATTCTACAGTCGATGCGTGCCTTCCGCTGACGGTTCTGGCCATATTTGCGAGTGTCCTCGATCGTGCCCTAGTGTGAACTACCCCGTGTGTGGTGATGACGGTCAGACCTACGATAATGAGTGCTTGCTACAGCTGGAATCCTGCTCTCGACGGAGGAGTATTACCACTGTTAACTACGGCTCCTGCGGTAAATTACAGTATATCAGCTTTTCTTAAAGCCCCATTGTCACCAGTATACTTCCGGTCGATTACGCGAAAAATATTTCAAAATTGTGACAGCAGTATGTCTATTGGAAGTTCCTTTTAGGGTGTGATTGATAGTTTAGAGCGGATGGCCTGTTAAATAGCGCGGATTCTAATAGATTCTATTGTCTTTAAACGGTTGCTGTTTCCGTCGGACCTCCGGAAGTAAACTGGTGATAATGCGGCTTTAAGCGGTGTCAGACTTTAGGGGTACTTGAGAATGTCTAATTGAGATTGTCAATTAGATAACAACAGTATTGCATTAAAATTATCATGGATAAGAAGGTAACTATAGTTTAGTGAATTTTGTTGTTTATCAGGCCAGCAACAGCCTGTTCACCTATTCTTTGCTATCGACGCGCGAGGGAGTGACGAGCCCGAGAAACTCGTCGAAACTAAGCTGTTCTTAAAGGACCTCGCCAATCGGTTCCAGTTGCCCGATGAAGGCATTACGTATTCCTTTATGTACTTCAAGCCTAGTGGACAGGCAACTTTCCAATCCAAACTTTTCTCTGACCACTCTGAGATCCCTGCTTACTTGAATGTGATGGAAAGCACAAAAGGGAAAGGCTCGCTGGAAAAGTCCCTCAGAGATGCAGTACCAGGACTTCTTCAACAAATCCACCAGGAAAAGAGGTTCATGGACTCCTATCCAAAGGTGAGGTGGTGATTTACGGTAACGACGTTCTAGAGTACGTATCCTCAAAAACACAGGAGGTTTTGCTTCCCTCTGTTTCACCCGTGAAGGAAAAAGCCCATTACAGACAACTTTACCCGAAGTTGTTTTCGTGTTTTCGCGGCATGGAAGGTGGGAGGGGGTTCGCCAGCTGAGCAGAGAGGATCAAAGCCTTCTCACCTTTCAATGACATGAAAATAGTAATAAGAAGTTTTTATTTTCCCTAAAATTGTTACCAATGTTTAGCGTTATAGAAGCAAGAAATGGTCACAATTCGAGCATGCACTCGAACCCCCGATCTTTGTTCAGTTTGTTGTTTGACACATACACACACTTTAAGGACAACAACGCTTCCCTATAGGACCTGTAGAGAGATAATTTGTTGTTTATTCAGCGATGACAATTCAAGTTCCTATTAAGTTGTTTACTAGCCAGTGACCAGGTTTTCCTTTTTAAGTGACTCTTTAGGAATAAAATAAACCCAGTGTTTCCAAGGTTGCATATGAACCGGGTTTAGCAAAATTACGACATACGTGTCAAATGGTTGTGTTACACTTTATGGTCATGAACGACTTATTGGAACATGCTTATTGGAAGGTGCATTTCAGTCATGTGCCTTTTCCACTCTTTTAAAGTTACATTATCGTTTTCGATTATTCTGTTGATCGTCCATTAGTATTTCCTCTCGGGAGCATTGGCTTTGTTCCACAGGTTCTTGTCGCTGTTACCGATGGTGAAAGTGTGGACGACCCAAGGAGCCTGCGCGACATAGCGAAACCGCTTGAGAGTGCGGGCATCAAGGTCGTGCCAGTCGTGCTCGGTGATAGTCAGTCCGTGGGTAAAGTGAGAGGCTTGGCTCCTGGTGACGAGTTTCTGGTTCCAGTGACATCTATTAGCCAGTTGAGAAAAAGTGTCAGTTCCACTGTAAAGGCTATACTTGGAGGTAACCACACCAATCCACTTAAGCTAACAATGAAAGTAAACATTGCCATGAGTACAGTGTAATATGAAGGACAAAAAAAATTGACTTCCGCTGCGCTAAGCAGTAAATGACAATGTGTGAGAGCAAGTTCGAAGTAATCTGGTAATGTCTAAGAAAACATCAATAATTCGAAAAACAATTAAATTTTCATTCTTCTCTGGATGGATAATTAATAAAGACTTGAAATGTTTTGAAGCAAACAATTTAGGGTTCTTTTTTCTTCTTTCTTTTGCATTTTTGTCATTGTTCTGTTGTAGAAAACAAATTCAAAGCTCGCCGCTATTGCCTTGTGTATAGAAAACATTCTTTTCAACTTAGAAATGACTGAGGCTATCATATGGCTCTGTATTTTGGATATTTACGAAGTTTGACGTGGCATTAGGGGAATGACGAGTTGGACCAGATAAGCGCCTTTATACCACAATTCCTTCTTTAAATATTATCTACCGCCTTTAGATTTGGTTGCGTGTCGTTGGAGGCTTTGCCCGTTCAATGGCCAATGCGTACAAGGTGCCGATAACTACGCCCGCTGCGAATGCGACCTTCGGCCCGATCCCGCATACGATCCAATTTGCGGGACCGACGGCAAGACATACAATAACGACAAAGATCTTGAGAGTGCTGCTTGCGCACAACAAACCAGCATAGTCCGCTGGCATAAAGGCCCCTGTACTGTCGGTATGTATCGCAGATTAATTAAACCTTCTATGGTAGCATGCTTGAGTGACATTATCTCATCTGGGTATATTTGGTGTTGTGTTTCATCATCATTTTTATTTGTGTGTGACTATTTCAGAGCCCTCGTGCGCGAATCTACAGTGCAAGTATTATTCTTACTGTATTGTGCGAGATGGAGGTGCTGTGTGCACGTGCCCTGACCCTGCTGCGTGTCCTCTCGTGAAGTCTCGCGTGTGCGGCACGGATGGTATTACTTACGACAACCTGTGCAGACTAAGGGCGGAGTCTTGCCGGCGCTACCAGCCCGTTAACGTGTTGCACTCAGGGTACTGCATACGTAAGTATTCCAGACAAGAATCTTGTACATCGCTGAAGTAACATATATCATACATCATCTATTTTACTTACCTATTGTACCGGCCTTGAGAAGTACCCACAACATAAAATTCCTAAATGCAAGATAAACACAACAAGATGAAGATACTCAGGCATCAGTCTAAGATATAAATGGTCTTGAAGATATGCATCCAACCAAGGTGATAGCAACTACTCTTTAGCCAAATATTAGCTCAGGTTTTTTGACAATTTTTTTTTTCAAAAAAAAAAAAAAAAAAAGCAGAATCACCCCTCTCAACAAAACGCTCAAAATACCACACAAGGGAGAGAGATCAGCAAACACAGCTCAAGACACAAATAGATACCTTTATTCTGATCCTCCAGGTCCATTTCCATGGCCTCAAAACACAATGTACACTCCTTGAAGGCTTGTGAAACCACTTGAATGCCATAACGGATTGCAAAGCATTCTGGGATATCCGTGGGAAAATCCAGTAGGGGAGGGCCAGTCAATACTCCTCTCCCCAAGTCAGACGGTTTTTTCACCCCAAAGCCAAGAAATCAATTCCAGGTCTTACAGACCCAGAGTAGCAGTGTACACAATTTTGGAATCAATTTGTTTAGGAAAGACAGCATTAGGAGAGCTTTGGTGATTCATTGGAAAATTATTTTCTCATCCAGGCAAAGCGAAACAAGAAAAAATCACCATGTATCCACCTTTGCTTGCGAATATCCATAAGCACAGCACTCAATTATGCCCCAATAGACTTCATGATGTCCTAGGACACTCTCCCAATATGCTCATAGCTGTATTTTTGATGAAAAATACAAGCAACGATCAATTTGTGCTCACATTAGCACAGCGAAAAGGGACTGAAAATAGGACCGTAAAGCACTGTTGGAAAGCTAGTATAACGCTGATTAGGTGCAGCGGTGTTTGACTTTGACGGGCTGTATCAAACTCAAAATAGGGGGAGGTATCTGGTTTCTGTCTGTTTTTTTTTTTGTGAGTTCAAAAAATAGCCAGGAGTCAATGGGTTAAAACAGTTGCTCTGTCAATTCCTTATTTGAACATTGATTGATATGATACTAGCAAAGGCAGATGTCTCATTCTCGAGTGACTTTATAAGCTTTAACTTTATAGATTCCATGAAATACATATACAAGCTTTTTAGAGTTTTTTCTATTGAGAAATATTTACATTCCTTTTTGTTGAAATAGAAGTAAGAAATTCAATCTTAGCATGTAGGTCATTGGTTTCATTAAGCCAATTACGTCATGGTTCGAGGGCCCAACACGTGACCTTAACCTAAATTTCCCTTGAATTTTTTTGCTGCCGTTTAAGCAATCATAGCTTCCCACTATGGAATGTGACGTTTCGCTGACGTTTCATAAATATATCGATAGGGCACTTTACTTTTTTGGTACTCTTTGATCAGATATAGCACACCTTTAGGACAATTGTTTACCTATTTCCAATCACGTTGCGGTTTAATTGCAGAGCAACCCATGGATTTAGTGTTTGCATTCGGTGGTGCTGGAGACATCGACACAAAAACTTTCCAACTTCAAAAAGACTTCATCAAACAGTTCATTGATGCGTACGGGACATCCCACGCTGGGATCCGTATTGGACTTATCAACTACGGGCGTGGCGTGATCCTGACGCGCTTCAACATATTCGATGGTACTCAAGTCAACCGTATAGTAGATGACGCAGTACTCACCAGGGGAGGGACAGTAGGGAATGCTCTACGTCGTGCCCAACTCCTCCTGTTCGGTGACCCCCGTATCGTTCGGCCGAACGCTGTGAAAGGTCTGGTGATTTTGACAGGGGAAAGTGTCGCTGAAGATCCCGCAGGCCTGCAAGCTGCATCATCACCACTCAGAAACAAGGGCGTGAAGGTGGTGGCTATTGCAGTAGGCACTAACCCGGATTTAAGTTCTGTTGGCACATTCACTTCCGGTGATGAGTTTACGTTCTCCCTCCCCTCTGCTAACGCGCTGTCTGCTGTTGTGCCGGGATCTTATATGGCAGTGATGAAAGGTAAGCTCGATCTTCTTTGTCTCTCGCGTAAACCTTATTTCCTTTTTCGTTCAACCACGTTCAACCTTGGTGCTATATCAAATGTGTCTTCTACTTTCAAAAAAAGCAATAACTTATATATGACTTTTTTCTGATTATTAAAACAAGATCTGCTGAGCGCTCTGTTATTGTATTTTTTATTAATGTTGTTTTAGATCCGTGCAGTAAAGTGAAGTGCGCGTTTTATGGCCAGTGCGTGTGGTACTATGACGGGCGTACGCAATGTGAGTGCCGGCGGACATGTCCTCGCAGTGATCAGCTAGTTTGCGGCAGTGATGATCGAGATTACGCCAACGAGTGCGTGCTGCAGGCTCGCGCCTGTACATGGAGAGACAGCCTTCTTACTGTACACAATAAAGGACCTTGTGGAGGTAGGCGAATTATCTCGTCAGGATTTAAATGCTCTGATTATTATTGACATGGCCTCTAATCGGTTCATTTGGGTCTAAATTAAAACGCACATGAAAGCAAATTCCCAGCACGAATAACCCCCGGCCGAAATGTAGAAAGAGGTAGAGCAGAGCATCTTTAACTTATTGACAGTAAGATGTCCAAAATGTCTCTCTTATGCTTGACATATTGTAGCGTGTTCCAGACCAATGGAAGTTGGAATCCTTCTTGACTCATCCATGGGCTGGGAGAACTACCAAGTTGTCAAGCAATGGCTTGCTAAACTCATCGGTTACTTCCATGTCTCTACTAACGAAACCCGCGTCGGCCTGATCCACTATAACCAGCAGCCATATCTCGATATCAAGTTCAGCGACTCTGTCAACTCCCATGCCGAGAAGGTGAAGCGTAAAGTGTTCAACACTCCGTACAATCCTGGGTCCAGTGCCGGGTCTATCAGAACCGACCTCGCCCTTCAAGAAGCTGCGGACAAACTGTTTACCAGCGAGGGAGGTGTCAGGAAAGATGTAACAAGAGTACTGATGGTGATAATGGCTTCTAGTGCAGACTATCAGTCAAAGTCATACAGCGAAGTGATGAATCTGTTAAAGGTTTGTACCTTGTCCATTTATGTAAAACGCAAAGGGCGCGTTTTTTATACCCCTTTAATATTTATACCGGACACTCATTTCCCTTTTCCAACCACTTTAACTACCCTCCTATGGTTTTAGAGGTCAAGAAAGACCTCCTGAATTAAGGGTGTGCGTACGCCGCTTTTGTATTTTGTTTTCCATTCTCTTTAAACGAATCGTGTGACTCTTTTACAGGAGAAGCATGTAACACCGATGGTGGTTACTGCTGGAGTCAGTTTGTCGACAAGTGAGCTCAACGCCATCGCTCTCCCCGATTATACCCTACGGCTAGCATCTTTCAGTGACATGCATGGCCGCACGAGAGACGTTGCACGGATGATTTGTCAGGAAGGTAAAAAATAGATTTTTCAAGTGTTGTATGTAGTCACACATGGTTTTGCTATTTGGCCAAATGTCTTCCCCCTAGAGATCTTTTAGAAACATATCCAGGATAACAAGGGATTCACCTTCCAGATTCACCTTTTAACGTCACAGGCCCGATTTTAGATCGCAGGCCCGTAGCCAGGGGGTTTCGGGGTGTCCGGAAGCAGCCCCCACTCGACTGGAAGGTCCTAATGAATGAAAACTGAGTAACACTGCGAGCTTGGACGAGCTACCTAAAAAAATGGCCTGCTAAATGGGTAAACAAACCCCTGCTGAAAATCCTGGCTATAGGCCTGGGTCATTTTCATTTTCAAGTTACATTAAAATTGAAGATCCACTATAACAACAGTTTAAAATAAGAAATAAAATATTGCAGGTATTGTATCAGTATTAACCTGACATCTTATCATATGTTAGGTGCTTCCATGGACCCTCTCAACCTCGCATTTGCAATCAACGCTAACGGCAGGTTCGCCTCCGACACCTTCAGACGCATTACCGATACCATTGCGTCCATTATCGACACGTATGGACGCCGTAAGCTGCACTACGGACTCATTACTTACGGTGAATCCGCCAAGACGCGCATCCGCTTCAAAGATAACTTCCCAAGCGACCAGAAAGTAAAGGAGTTTGTAAAGCTTACAGATAAGGGTCCTAGTGGTACAAATCTCGCGAGTGCATTGGCAGAAGCCAGTCGACTGTTCAAGGGCCCTAAAGTAAAAGGCCGTGACGTACTGGTTGTCATCACTGACAGCCAATCAGGAATGAGTGCTGCGGATTTGGACAGGGCTAAGGCTGCCCTCCAGGCACAGGGTGTGAGCATTGTGACAGTGCGAATGGCAAAAGGGCCGATACCGGACATGGACAGGTTGGCTACGGCAAGCGGAAATAACATCAGAGATAGCGCAAAGGAGAGTACACAGGAGCTCGGAGAGCGAATTATCAACATAGCTAGCAAACGTAAGCATATATATCATATATATCATATATCATATATATCATATATATCATATATATCATATATATCATATATATATATATATATATATATATATATATATATATATATATATATATATATATATATATATATATATATATATATATATATATATATATATATATATATATATATATATATATATATATATATATATATATATAGTGTTGGTTTGAGAAAAAAATACAAACTACATAGGTTTCCCTACAGGTCTGTTTCGTGGTTGCCCACTCATCAGGGGATTCCCCTGATGAGTGGGCAACCACGAAACAGACCTGTAGGGAAACCTATGTAGTTTGTATTTTTTTCTCAAACCAACACTATACACCGCTCTACTTTCGAGTATTGAGCACTTTCTATGAAAGCCTTCAACCATCATTTTATATATATATATATATATATATATATATATATATATATATATATATATATATATATATATATATATATATATATATATATATATATATATATATATATATATGACATTATTTTATTGGGATGTACAGGTGAGAGGGAAAGCAAAGCTTTATTGCGCAATAATGAACTGGGACATCGAGAAGGAACCTTCAACGTAGCAATAGGTTAACAGTCAGTCAATTTCTGAGGTTATTGCAAAGAGCATTGGTCTGTGTATCTACTTACATAGCTCTGTAGCGCTCAATTTCATTCATTTTCGATCGATGGGATTAATCCAGAAAATCAACGCTATTTTAATACCTATTTTTCTGTTCTAGGCACTAGAGACTCACCGATGATAGATCTTATGTTTGTCCTGAGTGCAACATCCAGTACATTTTCTGCAAACTTACAGCACATGAAAGACGCCATTATTTCCATCATTGACACCTACGGCCATAGCAAAGTTCTGTACAGTGTAGTGGTGTACGGGAGAACCGCCCGCACAGTCATCCGATTTCAGGACGTCTTCCCAAACGAGGATGAGCTAAAGCGACGGGTCTCAGGCATACAGGCATTAAGTGGAGGGAGCGACGTAAACGAAGGACTGGAAACAGCCAGCATGCTGTTTAAAAGCCACGTTAGTCGACCAGATGCTCACAAGGTAAGAACCATATAGCAATAAGTAAACAACCAAATGTACACAAGGTAATGACCAGATACAGACAAGGCAATGACCAGATACAGACAAGGTAACGGCTAAATACCCACAAGGTAACGAACAAATACTCACAGGGTAATGACCAAATGTACTCAAGGTAATGGCCAAATACCGAAAAGGATATGACCAATACCTAGCCCCATGCCCATATCTTTATCTATTCAGATTTTTCTTTAACAGCCTTTTTATCCCTTGGTTCTTGTTAGTTCTGGTTCTTGTCTTTATATTTGAGTCTCTTTATCCGTCCAGGTTCTTGTTTTGATGTCTGACAAGGGATCTACTGTTGATAACCAAGACGCAGTAGAGCTTACCAAGCAAATGAGGAGTAAAGGGACTAAAATTATAACAGTGGCTCTTGGTAGCGTGGCTAATAACCGAGAGACTGCTAGCTACGCAACCAATGAGAGACATCAGCTGAGCTCCAAGAAATCCGAGAATCCGAAGGAACTTGGAGAGAAAATCATGCAGCTCGCCAAACAAAGTAAGTCACAAGTTCAGAATAAAGTCATAGCTCTACCTGCGACCGCTGTAGTAAGCGACCATAGGCCGTCCCCTAGAAGCACTTTATCCCCAGATAATCCTATTCGTAGTTAAACTCGGTTCCTGAAACGGTCGATAAAGTTATCGGCGGGTGAAATCCCAGAAAATGCAGAGGTAGGAGACCCCATAGTTGCCATCTGCCCGTAAATCGCAGAAACCAAGATGACGGACGAGCTGTTGCCATTGTTCAAAATGGCGCTCGGTGTGTTTTGGCGTTTTTCGTACGTTTGCATGAAGAAAACAAGTCCTAATTAACTCCGCGAACTTGAGCGACGTCCAATACTAGAAACTAAAGCCCTTGATTTCATGTTGGAGATAATGGGAGACTAAAATTGCTTACGACATGACCGCGTTTGTAAACCATTGTAAACAATTTTGGGAGGCAATTACAGCCAATGAAATGAAATAAGGGTAATATTTGCTGATTACCGGGTTTCCTTTGTATATTTTATTCAAACCAGTTTTCTGGTTGCTCATCCATCGATGGCTATAAGAGGGACAACTTTGCTATCGGGAACCGATTTATATCGGCCGAAAAGCTATCGGCCAACGCTAACAAAATCAAACCTACGGATAACCCCATGGCAAGATGAAATTATCGGACTTCCCAGGAACCGGCTCCTGAAAAATCCCGTTGATTACCGGGCTCGCTATTTTTTTGGCGGTAACCAGCAGGTCCTTTACGGTGAAACTTGTGATTTTTTTTTCTAACCCTGATCCTCGACTTTTGTAAGCGACCAGCACTTGTTACGACCACGTATTCGGCCCATACGAGGGCTATACTGAATTGACTATGGATGACTGTTTGCTATAAATCAGTTTATGAATCAATATATCAACTTGTGTTATTTTAGAGCTGCCGGATGACCCTGTTCTTGATTTGGTATTTGCCATCTCAGCATCATCGGCCAAAGCCGCAGAAAACTTTGAACTGATGAAAAGCGCGCTCAGACACATCGTCACGATTTACGGTCGTGACAACGCACGCTATGGCGTCATCACCTACGGGTCCAGCCCGAAGACCATTGTTAGGCTTGGTGACGCTTTGCCAACAGGAAATGCACTGCGTCAGGCAATCACAGGAGCCCCGAGGACGTTCGGCGCTCCCTCCCTCCAGAGGGCTATGGCTACCGCTCAGAAGATGTTCAACAATTATGCAAGACCACAATCTACAAAGGTAATACCTTTTATTGCTATTGATCATTGATGTAATTCTCTCCCTAATAATTCATTGGTTATTATATTCTTGTATGCACTAAAATTTAAGAACATCGTTAAGAACATATTCAGCCTTAAAATGTCCAAAAAACAAGAACGGCCCAGGCTCAACTGAAAATTAGACGTTGTTATAAAAAAAAATTTTTGGCAACCTTACTTATAAACAACCAAAATACCCTGTTAATTAGGCTCGTAAGTTATTCTTTTTAACATTTTTTCAATGTTGTACTCGTTAGATAAAAGTGACTTCTAGTAGTCTCTCGTCCGACTTCATTCATGTTTTCGGAGGATGATATTTAATTATCCGTATTTGATGTGCTCCTTTTTAATGTGGACCTGTGAGACATTTTGCAAGGGAATAACAGGGCGCTCTATTGTTATGCAGTAAACTTATTTCAAGATTGCGTTACCAGTTTGCTACATAACAATAATAGAGAAATGTCTCTATGCACGTGCAAATGGTTCCACAGCATGAATAATTAGAGGGTTTCCATTGAGCATGCAAGTTTTTTTTGGCTCGGGATAGAGAGCGGGTTAAAAATACTTCATTCCCGATATTGTATTTCGGGATAGGGACAGAACTTGGTAAGTAACTGTATTGAAGGTTTCCCTAAACTCCACTAAAACAAGTAAGCACGGTATTGCTTATTTGTCTATTTTTAAGCGAAGACATTGAATTTTCAAGAGGATTCAAAATCTAAACAATAAGTGTACGAATTTGTTTTTTGGTTATGATTAAATCAAAATAACCTATACCTCTGTTCCTTTTGCGTATATATGAAGACAACCACTTAGATTTCATGGGCTAAAAAGGTGTATCTGCTCTCTCAAAAAAATCAAATTGCAGGATAACGTAATGTTGCTCGAAGCAATGGTTGAAAATGGAGTCATGCTGACAAAAAAAAAATTACATGGTCAGTTTAGACTTGCCACTATGATCCTCATCATGCCTAAGTATAAGTTATGTATCTACGCAAATTTAAAGTTAAAGCATTGCTTATTTTTGGAAATATTTGGAAAGTTCATAAAGTACTGGTCTGTTCATATGTTTAATAACTTTAAATCGGTTACCGATAAATAAAATAAAACAGTAGCCCATCAAATACGGATGATTAAATATTATCATCCGAAAACTTAAATAAAATCGGACGAGATTTGAGAATACTAGACATCAATTTTATAACGAGTAAAATGAGAAAAATGTTAGAATTAATTACTAACTAGCCTCCTTGACCTAAAAAATGATAGGAGAAAAGCTGTTATCTCAAAGTTAATGGTTTTGATGGTTTTCGCCCACTAAAGAACCCTTCTGTTTGGTTGATTAACGATTCATTGATTGATTCTGTCCGATTAATTTATTATCTGCTTGTTTGTATGCTTTAATGATCATGTTTTTGGTTTGCGTACTTCGGCGGTGTTTTCAGTGAACGCTCTTAAGCTGATTTTTTAACCCACTCACCAGGTGCTGGTAGTCATTGCAGACAGGAAGTCTGGCAGCAACGAGAAGGATGTCATTAGGGTAGCCAAGCCCCTAGAAGATAACGGCATACGTGTGATTCCCGTTGCTCTTGGGCGCGAGGCTGATAAAACGGAACTTCTGAGGTTGACCCAGGATGCTGACAACCTGCTGGTCGCCTTGGAGACGATCCAGGGTGAAACCCTTGGTGATCAGATAATGGAGAAAGTACTTTCAGGTGGGTATACATGATGACCAGATAATGGAGAAGGTAATATCAGGTAGGTGTACCTGGTGACCAGATAATAGAATAAAAGTAATATCAAGTAGGTATACCTGGTGACCAGATAATTGAGAAAGTACTTTCAAATGGGTATACATGGTGACCAGATAATAGAGAAAGTACATTATCAAGCGGGTATACCTGGTGACCAGATAATTGAGAAAGTACTTTCAAATGGGTATACATGGTGACCAGATAATAGAGAAAGTACATTATCAAGCGGGTATACCTGGTGACCAGATAATGGCGAAAGTACACTATCAGTTAGGTGTACGTGGTGACCAGATAATTTAGAAAATGTTATCAGGTTGGTATACGTGGTGACCAGATAATGGAAAAAGTATTAACAGGTGGGTGATGCTGACCACCTTCTGGTCGCCTTGGACACGCTCCAGTGTTAAGCCCTCGGTGACCAGATAATTGAGAAAGTACTATCAGATGGGTATACCTGGTGACCAGATAATGGAGAAAGTACTATCAGATGGGTACTCACTTTAACGAAAGAATATACCATGATCTGAACCGGCTTTGCTGGTCAATCTTTTCAATACGCTTAGGCAGAATGTTAGTATTAGTTATACAGCAAATCATTTCTATTGTGTCACAGGTCGCCCTATGCTGCCGTTCTCTGGCCTAGACATTGCCTTTGCTCTTGGTGCTCAGGACATGGATAGCTCTCTCCGGTTAATGAAGTCTACTGTTCTATCTGTGATAGACACTTACGGGATAAATAAACTCCATTATAGCGTGCTGCCATTTGGCTCCACCGCAAGTACAGCCGTACGATTCGGTGATACCTTCCCAAGCCCCGACGCCCTGAAAAAAGCTGTACAGAGGACGCAAAGAATCAATGGGAAACTAGACCTTGTGAGATTGTTGAAGCATGCTAAAAAGATCTTTGATGCTCCTGATGTCCGTCCAACCGCCGTCAAGGTATGTGGCACAAACTCAGTTAATGTGTTTGTTTGGACACTACCACATATATTTGTGTGAGACCACTCACCCATTTGATGTGTTTGGGTGAGACCACTATCCCATTAGATGTTAATGTATGAGACCATTTCCCCGTTTGATGTGTTTGTGTGAGAACACTTTTCCATTTGATGTGTTTGTGTGAGACCACTTCCCCATTTGATATATTTGTGTGAGACCACTTTCCAATTTTATTTGTTTGCGTGAGACCACTTTCACATTGGATGTGTATGTGTGAAACCATTTCCCCATTTGATGTGTTTGTGTGAGGCCAATCCCCATTTGATATGTTTTTGTGAGACTTCTTACCCATTTGATGTGTTGCAAAGCCTTTTTCCCATAGGATGTGTTTGTCTCAGACCACTTCCCTTTTGGATGTTTGTTGGTGTAAGCAATTTCCTATTTAATGTGTTTCATTTATTTGCATGTTTCAGGCGCTAGTCATCATGGTTGATAAGTCTTCTGGGCTGAGTGCGAGCGAGATCAACACAGCAGCTCTTCCTCTGACAAAAGAGGGAATCATCATTATCCCTATAGCCATAGGAAGCAAAGTTAATCTTGGGCAGCTTAATATCTTGACAGCTGGACCTATCATTACTGCGAACACATCAGGGGACCCGAAAAAGCTTGCAAATCAAGTTATTGAAGGAGTTGTTAAGGGTAAGGCCATAATGATGTTTTAAAAAGAAAAGGCGAGCCGAAAACATTGCTTTACAGTAACAGCCCTTAAGAGTTTTGCTTATAGGGGCTGTGATTACAATAGAGCTGTTTAGATAGCTAAATAAAAAAAGCCTTAGAGATTTCTTTTAAAAAAGTTATACTTATGCATATTCATGCAGTTCGTATTTCGTGTTTAGCATTACTGATCTAACACTGATTGTGAATTACAGCTCCGAAGAAATCACTTCCAGAGACAGACGTGGTGTTCGCCGTCAGCATGACAGGATCTGGCGGCCTGTCACGTGTCAAGGACACGGTGAAGTGGATTGTGGATCAATATGACACGAAAGAGCTTCGCTTCAGTGTAATCACGTATGGCACTAGACACGTGGAATTTGGGGACATGAGAGAGGTAGCTACATCACACACATTCCCTTATCGTAAGATGTATCCCTTGTTCATTGTGTAAAACAGGAGTAAAACTACCGTAAGAACTTTCGTGTCACATAGAAACATTTTTTTACATAATAAAAGCAAACAATAAATATGCAAAAACAACAATATAGAACTCTCTTTTCCCATGTTGTATCCATAGCTTGCTTTGTATCAAATTTCTGTTGTATTTTCTAGAAATTCCCGAGTAAAACAGACTTTAAAAAGTTTATAGACAAACTGCCATCTCGTCCAGTGGGTACTCCACTGGTTACAACACTGCAAGAGGGATATAACGCATTCCAGGCCCCTAGTGCACGTCCTGATGCACGCAAGGTGCTGGTGGTGATTATGGATCATGATACTGGTGAGTTGCACTTTAGGTGCTGCTGGTAATAATATACCATGATTATTCTTTCGATTATCTATAGTAAACTAGATTTTTTGACTGGAGCAGGTGGACGTCACAGAAAAAGTGTTAAAAATGCTTTAAAAAGCTCAATTTTATTTCTTACATTGAATTTTATATTCTTTTCGATCAATAGGCGTCAACACCGATGATGTCATATTGGCTGCACGAAAGCTGGAAAACAATGGCGTTAAAGTGGTCCCAGTAGCTATAGGCAACCAAGTGGATAAGACCAAGATTACTAGAAGTACTAACGATAAAGAAAACGTGATTGAGTCTGATGGCAACGAGACTCCTGCAATCCTTGGTAGGAACATCATGGAGAAGGTTATCAAAGGTAAGGCATAATCTACTCCAGTGATTTACTATGCCATGCCCAGTAAACCATTGCTAGCAAAACATGAACAGTAAATATTCCAGTGAACCATATCTAGTGAACCATGCCCAGTAAACCATACCTAGTAAACCATGCCTGGTGAACCATGTCCAGTAAACCATGTCCAGTAATCCATACCCATTAAACCATGTCCAGTAAACCATACCCATTAAACCATACCTAGTAAGCCATGTCCAGTAAACCATGTCCAGTAAACCATGTCCAGTAAGCCATGTCCAGTGAACCATACCCAGTAAGCCATGTCCAGTAAACCATATCCAGTAAACCATACCCAGTAAACCATGTCCAGTAAACCATACCCTGTAAACTATGTCTAGTAAACTATACCCAGTAAACCATACCCGGTAAACCATACCGAGTAAACCATGTCCAGTAAACCATACCCAGTAAACCATGTCCAGTAAACCATGTCCAGTAAACAATGTTTTCAAAAATATGCCCATTAAAGCATGCTTAATAAACCATACCCAGCCAACCATGCCTAGTCAACCTTCCTAGTAGACCATGTCAAGTACCTCAATACATATGAGCTGTTTTGTTTATACGAATGATTCCAGTTCTTTCTGAGATATACCTAAAATGTGTCCTTCTGCTGTTTTCAAACTCACCATTTTCAACTTCAGTGAACTGATTCATAAAGCAAGCTACTGCTTGTATTATATATATTGTCATAATTCATAAAAGTATTGTAACTGGTGCTATTGTATATAGACAACATACCGAAGATTGATCTGGCCTTTGCGGTAAGTGGTTCAGCACGTGATTCCAGCCGCACACTACAGCTTATGCGAGACGTCATCAGGTCCGTAATTAACCAGTATGGCACGACAGAGTTGCACTATAGTCTGATAACGTTTGGGGCGTCAACCACGGTTGTCTTGGACTTTGGGCGTATGGAGAAAGATAGTAAAAACCTGCAGATGTTAGTTGACAAGCTGCCCCCAAGTGACGGCAATCCAGCCCTGGATAAAGTTCTGGAGAGTGGTCGACAATTGTTCAAGTCTGCGGGGGCCAGACCTGACGCCAAGAAAGTATGTATTATGCATAGATACGGGTCGACTTCTAAATGTTTGTTGAACTATATGCATCTATTTGAAATATCGTTTAACGTATATTATGTTTTTTATAGATATTCTTTACCCTTCCATCGAAAAGGAAGAACACTCCCGAACAGCCCCGAAAGAGGTTAAGTTTACTCATCTATTTTTATAGGTATTAGTAGTAATGGTGGACGAGAAGTCCCCAACAGCCCCCAGCGAGATTCGCCGTGCTGCTAAACCGCTTATGGAAGACCACATAATCGTTATCCCCGTCGCTATTGGCAACGACACGGACACGACCGGACTTGGTTACATAACCAGTATCCCAGGGAGTGTCATAGTACCTAGCAAGGATCAGGACCCACATGCTCTTGCCCAGGAAATCGTTAAAAAAGCCATTGAAAGTAAGTCACAATCGTGTCCGATAATAATACTAACAATAACAACAATCTATAATATACAATACGCAAAGGAATGGAATGTGCTACACCTTTCACGGAAAAACAGCTGAGCTAGAAAACTCATACCATTTCTACACATTACTGGAGAAGAGGTGTGCGAAATTTTTTTTATTTCAATATTATACCGGGGAGCAAAGTTCTAACTCACGCGTTTTTGTAAGCGAGAGGATCACACTCGCAAAGGCGCCATTTTCAAGATTTCACAGAAGCACAAAAATAACTTATTTACCTCAACAAAAAAGACTAATGACATTGACCTCTGTGTCTTTCAATTTCTAAAGATGTGTAAACAAACCTTGGAGCGCGCGGAAAATCAAATCTTAAAAAGAATTCGAATACTTGCCGTAGTTTCATTGCATAAATAGATTCATTGTAGCTAAATACACAACCGTCTTTTAATCGTTATTCAGAAAGGCATTATTCCTACCTCGAAAAGAAAGTAGATTTTCAAGCTCCATCGCGCGCAAACAAGAATACGGAAGAAAAGAGCTTTTATCTACAACTGCAAGACTTTTGACTTTTGGACAAATTCAAATCATTCTATTAAAGGAATGTGCATAAACGCCTTTTTAATCGAGATGGTGCCCAACACTTCTTATTTTATCAGATCAATCTCGATGAAAGAAGTAAGTACTTTTCGATTTTTTTATAAAAGCAAAAGGTTTGTTTATTACAAATAGTTGGCGGTCATTTTGTGTTTTCAGACCCACATACCTTTTATGTTACATCGATTTTTATTAAAAAGTATGGAATCGACCACCAAATAACACACTAAACCCAAGAATGCAAACTAAGTGAGGATTAACGATGCACTCTCTTATTCACAAAACCCAACATATGAACATGCAAACTGGCATGGTTTGAATTTGGTTGTCTGATTCCCGCCAAAAACACAATACACAGGGTTACCAACACGGATATAGGAAAAGGTGGAAAACTAAAATACGGGCGGTATTTTATAGAAAGCGCCTTTTACATTTTTATAAGGTAAATTAAATATGAGATAAATATATTGGGGACTCAAAAGGGAGGCATTTGTTTAATTAATGTTTACGACGACTCATGCTATTCCCCTAAAGCACCAGGAAGCAAAATACATTGAAGAATTAAAATATACCTTATGTACAACAAAGAATTGCTTTTCGTGAATATTTCACGGGTAACCACTAGTAATGATAATAATAATGATGATGTTTTTGTTTACTTCATTAGCATAAAAGGAACAAGCACTGATATTTGTTTTTGCTTTTGCCTTCCTTTCTGTGCTTTTTTTATGCATTTGTTTGATTATACCTAACAGCTTATACTTTTGATTGAATAATAAAATTTTTTTTGTTATTCGTGGTTTGTGTAGAGAAACCGCTGTCCCGAGGAGTCGATCTCTTGTTTGTCATCAACGCCGGCTCAACTGATACCAGAAGCACTTTCCAGCTGATGAAAGACTCTATCCAGTCTATCATCGAGCGCTATGGCACTAGCACTTTACACTACGGCTTGATAGTCTACGGGGCTAAAGCCTCAACCGAGTTCAGCTTTGCTGATAAATTACAGGAGAAGAATCGCCTGCTTTCTCTGATGGGCTCTGTGCGACGACAGAGCGGTTCCCCTGCTCTAGAAACAGCTTTAGCCGAGGCTGCAAAGGTGCTGGACAGAGGCAGGCCCAACACAAGGAAGGTTTGTTCTCTAATTCAATATATCACAAGTAGTCAATGGCATTTTTAAGTCTGTGGGGCTGGTACTTCGAAGAACGCATTACTGTTGATTTAAAGCCACACCAAGATAACTGATGCATTTTTTTTGTACAGGTCGTAGTTTTAATGTCGGATAAGGGCTCTGGCTGGAGCAAGTCTTTTATCCAGGGCATTATCCAGCCACTCGAAACCCGATACGTAGATGTCATACCCGTTGCTGTTGGTAACGAGGGGAGTGAGGATGAGTTGCTTCTACTGACGCCGAATAAAAATGATCTCGTAACAGTTTCGAAGAAAGAAGATCCGATAAGGCTTGGCGATAAGATTATGGGGAAAATCTACCCAGGTGAGCAAAGGCATCAACTAAGCCCTAAATTAAAAACACACTAATAGGCCATAACGATTTCCGCTGTGATGTTTGATTGATAAAAACGTCTGTAAAGAAAATAGCCTGATAGTCAGCTGCCATCCTAGCAAAATACCAAGTTGCCAATCGGCTGATTTGGGGGACGATATTGCACTGAATGAGGTGCATGAAGTAAAGAGCTTTGATTTAAGGTCTTTATATCGATGTTTCTTTACATAATTTGTCTTCCAACATTAGGGGTAAAAACATTAACAAGTGTGTGACTGACTACGATTTTTGAAGAGCAACTGTGCTAAACGAAAATCTTACTCAAAGAAACGTTCTTGATTTGTCAGAAATCGAAGCAATTCCTGAGATAGACTTAGTCTTCGCGATTAGTGCATCGGCTAGTGATCCTGACACCACGCTTGCGCTGATGAAGAAAACCGCTCAGCATATCGTGGACACGTATGGTACGTCCAAGATCCGCTATAGCTTGGTCATCTTCGGGTCACAGACTTCAACTCAACTCAGCTTCGACAGAAAAATGCCCGACAGGTATAGATTGTTTGATAAACGTCATCGTTTAAGTCACATCACGAAATTATCTCAAACTTTGCACCTACTGATGTTTCTGCCAGTAGATGAGTAGATACTCATCTCTCATATTATTAACTTTATTGGACAAACAACCACGCGACCACGACCACGTGATGAAACATGATGATGTATCTGACTAAAAGTTCCAAAATCCTTTTCGGCTGTTTTTCTTTCTTTCTAAATTTAACTACGAATTGTACTTGGTGGACCTGGCGAATTGAAAATAGTTGATTTCTCAAACAATGTCTTCAGGAACTTGCCACTCTGATATGGCATCGTGAAAGCGGCCTATTACATAACATGTTTGTTTGACGCTCCTCTTTAAGTAAGTACCTGAATGTATATATTATCTATGCAGAGATTCTCTGAGTTCAATGATAGCTGGAATGCCACGCATCCCTGGACGTCCAGCAATCGACCAGGCGTTCCTCGAAGCCGACAAACTTTTTCAGCTTCAAGGTACAACACCTTCAAAAATAGCTCTGTACTACTGCCCTTGCTCACGCGAATGACATCAATTTTTGTATATTTTATCCATACGAATACAGCACTTTTCCTTCGCTAAAGATATTTACAAATCTCCGTATTTTTTATTGATATTTTACATCACTTAAACTCTAATAATTATTTCGTGATCCTATGTTATTGTTGGACCATTTATTATTTGTTAGGATATTATCGGTTCTATTATTTGGTTCTAATTTAACTTTCACTTTCGAGGCACACGTCCCAATGCTCGCAAGGTAGTAGTTATGATGGTTGACCAACGTTCCGCCGCTACTGACGATGATCTCAGGCGCTCTTCGAGGCGCCTCCATCAGCGCAAGGTTGATGTTATCCCTGTGGCGATTGGTAGCGAGTCAGACCCTGATCAACTTTTACACACAACCTCAGACAACACCAACCTGATAAAGGCTGCCAAGAGCGAGTTACCGAACTCGCTAGCCAATCAAATTATGCAGAAGATAGTCCAAGGTAAGATAGTCAAGGTTTGAACGGGACTCGCCTCCTTCGGTTAACATCCCCGTAAATTTTCAGAAATAAAAAAAAAATAGATCGCACCATGCAGAAATCGTGTAGAAAAAATACTGAGAAACTTGTCAGCCAAGCCACCTGATTCCTTATTAAGGCACTTGTCGGCCAAGCCAACTGATTCCTTACTAGGGCACTTGTCGGCCAAGCCAACTGATTCCTTATTAGGGCACTTGTCGGCCGAACCACCTGATTCCTCATAAGGGGACATGTTATTAAAATAAGAAATCAGTTGGCTTAGCCAACAAGTGCCTTAAAAGGCACTTGTCGGCCAAGCCAACTGATTCCTTATTAGGGCACTTGTCGGCCAAGCCAACTGATTCCTTATTAGGGGACATGTTGGCTAAGCAAACTAATTTCTTATGGGGACTTGTTGGCCAAGCCAACTGATTCCTTTTTAGAGACTTGTCGGCCAAGCCAACCGATTCCTTATTAGGGGACTTTTCGGCGAAGCCACCTGATTCCTGATTATGGGACTTGTCGGCGAAGCCGAAAAGGGGTTTTAAACAATTTAAATTGTCAATCTCAATTGTCACGTTGCCTCTTTAATTGTAATTTTTTTATTCCACAAGGACGAAAGGTTCCAGAGCTAGATCTCGCTGTGGCTGTATCAGCAACTGCCACTGACGCCGACACCACCTTCATGCTTGCCAAGAATGCCTTGAAGTCCATCATGGATCGATACGGCGTTGGGGCTATTAGACTAAGTTTTATCGTCTACTCCGATATGGCCTTGAAAAAGTTTACGTTTCAGGATAAGTACGACGAGGAAGAACTGAAAAGGTTAGCTGATTAGATATATTTCACAGTGAATCTGTTTTTATCCACATTTGTGTTTTTTTATCAGCATGCTTTTCGACCTTTTTGGTCGTTGGATTGAGACTGCTCGCCGCTAATAAGGGTACCTTTATGCGGATCGTTCGCCAGTGCCTTTAACCAATCAACATCATCATGTTATTACTTGTAGGTCGATAGAGTCGGCAATGCGCATGGACGGTGGCTCAGCCCTCGATAAGGCACTAGAGGCAGGTAGTGAGGTACTTCAAGGACCTGGTGCAAGGGAAAATGCTCACAAGGTCCTCGTACTTATTACCGATATGACCTCCGGTTTGTCCGATGCCGAGATAGAGGCGGCTGCCAAACCTCTACAGCAAAAGGTAATGTAAAAAACCGTAAAGTTTTGATAAAGTGCATCTATCTATACTCTAGGACATGAAGCTACCAAGATTTGTAGCTCTGAGTTATGTAAAGTGAAAAACAACCACATATACCTCATAACCGTGCGCATACCTCTGTGACTCGCCTTGCCTGGTTCGGGCAAGGGATTCTCGGAGACTCGCTCTATAGTGGCCGCGTTAGCCTTTTGTTGTGCCTTGCCTGCGCTCCGTCGACGAAAATTTACGAAATGTCACGGAAATTCCAAAGATCTCATCTTCTGGTCTGCAATTCCAATGATCTCATCTTTTGGCCTGTTTACAGCAAATCGCCGTCGTACCTATCGCAGTTGGCAATGACGTGACAACCAGGGAATTGGAAAAGACCACCCCTTACCGAGAGAATGTGATGACAGCGTACCGAGCAGAAAATCCTGAGGTTCTTGGTGCTAAGATCATAGATAAAATCTTACAAGGTAGAATCAATCAGCTAACGAATCTGGGATAATTCCCAGGTAGCCTCTATTCTCACATACACTTAAAAGACGTTGTTTGTGCAAATGGCAAACTATCCGTTTTGATATCGAAAGTGCTGTCGTATTTCTACTGAATGCAGGGATTTACATATGGATATACCAACTTTATTCTAAAAAAACTAAAGACCCACACACAGCGTTCGCTAGTGCTGTTTGTACTGCCAAAGAAAGTGAAATATATAGATTTAGGCATTGCCCAAACGCGTAGCTCCAAACGACCAAATCTTTGCTTATTTTCGCTTAATAATTAAAAAAATATTAAATATTAAATATTATTCTTATTATTTCTGTTTTTGACGACGTCAACGATTTCACAGATCACGCGGCCAACTTGTTATACCCCCTTCCCCCCAAATCTACATGACACATAACAAGTTTAGTTGTCATACGTTAATGACGTCACGAGACCATCTCACTGCACCCCACTTGAAACATACATCACACCTATCGATGTTTCTTTGATGAAAAATTTATATTTTTTTATTTGATGACGTCAGCATATTTTTGCTTCTAGTGACGTCATTGATGACGTCACAATCACATGACTATATTGATGCACTCCCCTCTCTTTGCATTCCTTTTGACACTTACATGACACCTACCGAGTTTGATTGCCAGACGGTGTTTCCTTCGTGAAATATATATATATTATAGATATTTTGATGACGTCAGCTTATTTTTGCTTCTAGTGACGTCATCGTTGACGTCACAATCACGTGACTATATTGGTGCATACCCTTGACACATACATGACACATACCAAGTTTGGTTGTCATATGATGTTTCGTTTAGGAGATATGAATATAGATATGACATCGGGATAGTTTTTCTTAAAGTGACGTCATCGATGACGTCACGCATCCTTTGACCATATCTAGGAACCGCCCTTGACACGTACATGACACCTACCAAATTTGGTTGTTATACAATGTTTCTTTCCCGAGATATGAATGTTTTTTATTTTGATAACGTCAGCATATTTTTCTTCTAGTGACGTCATTGATGACGTCACAATCACGTGATCATATTGGAGCACCTCCCTTGACACCAACATGACACTTACCGAGTTTGGTTGTGAAACAATGTTTCTTTAAAAAAATATGAATGTTTTTTTGCTTTAAGTGACGTCATCAATGACGTCGAACAACACGTGACCATATTGTTGCATCCCTCTTGACACCTGCATGACACCTACCGAGTTTGGTTGCCATATGTTGTTTCCTTCGTGAAATCTTAATTCTTTTTATTTTGATGACTCCAGCATATTTTTTGCTTCTAGTGACGTCATCGATGACGTCACCAATTCCCTTAACACATACATGACACCTGCCAAGTTTGGTTGCCATACGATGCTTTTAAGGGACGGACGGAAATCGCTTCACGAAAGCTCGAGTCGATGGGTTACCAATATTTGTTACCATTTTTGTTTTATATACCACTTTTTCTTAGGTATGGGGTTCCGCTATAAAATCGGAATGGATATACGGGGGACAAATCGTTTTACGCTTACTTATGGGCAATAAGCTGAAATGTTTTTTTTCGCTAAGTAGGTTTACTACCGATGGTCATCCCGTTAAAAAGATTCAGAGAGATCATACCTTTTTTATCTCGTAGCGATCAGACGAGTGCCAAAGATGGACATTGTCTTCGCGATGAGTGCTACCTCGGCCCAGTCAGACCAGATGTTCTCTCTGATGAAAAACTCAATAAAATCCATCATCGACATGCATGGTACCACTGATATCCACTATAGCGTAATCCTATACGGCGACACCGCCACCATAAAGAGAGACTTCGGGGCCAGCGTGCCGTCAGAAGAAGACCTTCAGAGGTCAATAGACGCCATGCAGCCCCTTCTGGGCAGGGCCCTTGTCGACAAGGCGCTGCAGCTAGCACAGCAGGTATTCGAAGGTGAAGGAGTGCGACCAAACGCTAGCAAAATTCTAGTTGTGATGATGGATATGTCGTCTCCTTTGTCGGTGGCATACTTAAAGGCCAAGACCCGACTGCTAAAGGATAGTGGAGTAAGGATTATAGCCGTGGCAGCGGGCCAAGCTGTGGACGCTAATAAACTTGAGCAAGTGCTGCCCAAGGGTGGTGTGATATCAGCACCTGAAGGCACTAGCCCTGGGAACCTCTCGAAGAGTATTATGGATACGATTCTAAAAGGTAGGCGATGTAAATGTACAGTCATGCAGCACTGTCACGCCATATCCCTGCATACCTGCATAGTCAAACCATTCCTTAGCACTGTCACAACATGTCTCAGCACAGTCACACTAAATCCCAGTATAGTAACGCATATCCTAACATAGTCACATCACCATTTTTTTAGAATTTCCAAAATACCTCAGGTGAGTCATTGCGATTTTTCAGAATGTTGAATTAACTGGATTTTAAGTTTCCTTTTGTGTGTCAATTATTTTCAGCCCCCAAGAAACCAGAGATCAACTTGATGTTTATGGTATCCGCGACCTCTCAGCGTGCATCGCAAATCTACACACTGATGAAAGACACCATGAAAAGAGTGATTGACAAGTATGGAACACGTGACCAAGTACATTACAGCGTCATCGTGTACGGGTCATCGCCCACTACCGAAATCACCTTTCAGGATAGCGTAAGTTTTACCTATCATGCATAAGCCTAGCTACTTGCTTTTTTGATAACTGTGTTGACAGGGTGTCAGTCCAGCATCTCTGGGCACTTGTTCATTGGTTACCCTGTTGATATAGGGTGTCAGTTCAGCATCTATGGGCACTTGCTCATTGATTACTTTGTTGATGTAGGGTGCCAGTCAAGCATCTCTGAGCTCTTGCTCATATAATTACTGTGTTGCAGGGTGACAGTCCAGTATCTCTGAAAACTTGCTCATATGATTACTGTTTTGATAAAGTGTGACAGCTCAGAATCTCTGAGCATATGCTCATATGATTACTCTGTTGATATAGGGGCCAGCCCAGCATATCTGAGCTCTTGCTCATATAATTACTGTGTTGTAGGGTGACAATCCAGTATCTCTGAGAACTTGCTGATATGATAACTGTGTTGATATAGGGGTCAGCCCAGCATCTCTAAGCATTTGCTCATATGATTACTGTGTTGTCAGTAACTCTTTTGATATACGTTGCCAGTACAACATCGCTGAGGCTCATATAATAACTGTTGTTTTGGAACAGAGTGTCAGTCCAGTTGCGTTGAAGTCGGACATCGATGCCCTACCACGTGACTCCAGTGGATCAGCTATTACACGCACTCTGGATGAAGCGTTGAAACAGTTCGCTACTTATGACGGAGTCCGACCAGAGGCGAGCAAGGTCCTGGTGATAATAACTGATAAACGATCAGGAGCCAGCGAAAGTGAGATCCGTTCGAAGGCGAAGCCCCTACTGGATAAGAATATAAAAATAATTCCTGTAGCGGTGGGCGGCGAGGTGGACAAGAGGGAGCTGGAGGCGATAACCCCAAATAATGATGACATTATAGTTGTTCCTCCAGAGGAGAAGGCAACAGCACTGGCAACGAAAATCATGAATAAAGCCCTAACGCGTTAGTATCACCTTTTTATAATGCTTTGCATTTACTTCCCGTGCAATTTTTTTAACCGGAATGTCACTTTTCTATAAAAATCATCGTTATAAACTTTGCTTGCTTTTTTCCTAGCCATGAAGGTCGTACTACCGGAGTTAGACCTCGTATTCGCTATTTCCGCTTCTTCCCGCGAAGCCTCAATAGCTTACAAGCTTATGAAAGCGACGCTGATCTCTATACTGGACCAGTATGGGCGAGGGAATTTCCGCTATGGCGTTATAACCTACAGTAACTACGCTACAAGACGGAAAGGCTTCGGAGATAATTACCCAAACATTGAAGACGTCAAAACACTTATCCGTTACCTTCCTCCGAATACACGTGGCTCAGCCATCAACCGGGCGCTGTCCGCTGCTGACGCCATGTTCCGTGGCCCGTTTGTCCGACCTACTGCTGACAAGATTCTGGTTTTGATAACGGATAACGCCTCTGGCATGACAGTGGAGGTATGTCATGTCAGACAGAGTTAATGGACTATCCATTTCAAAGATCGCCAGGAAACAAAGAAATCAAATCAATTTATTTAACTAGTTAAAATGCCAAGTTGTGAACATTTTATTCCTTAGATTTACGGGTTTTATGTCATCGTATAAGACGTATGCTGATTACCTTACATTGGTTTTGCAGGAAATCCGGGCTGCATCAAAACCTTTGACGGATAACAAGGTAAAGATAATCGGTGTTGCTATGGGCAACCAGGCCTCTGTTCCAGACCTCCAAGCGGCTTCAGGGAATCCGGATAACGTCATGCAAGCGAAGTTGTCGTCGAAACCGAACAAGCTTGGCAACAAGATAATGCAAAAAGTTCTCGAACGTAAGTACATTGATACTGACTGTTGGATCTTTAGAAAGCCTTAAATTGCATACTTTTCTTGTGGAAGTTCAATACTAATATTAATGCTTTATATAGCATTAATTGGGGTTTCCCATATCATTCTTATCGCAGGGGAACCTTCGATTGCTGAAATTGACCTTGCATTTGCCCTAAGCGCCACATCAGCACCGCAACACTTTCAAGTGATGAAGGACACTGTTAAATCTATAATCGAAAAATACGGTATCGATAGAATACACCTCAGCTTGATCGTATATGGAGACCTTCCATACACGCGGGTCTCTTTCGGGCAAGATATTCCTGACGCAAGAACACTCAAGAATCTCGTGGAAGCGCTCTCGCGCGTGTCTGGTGGCTCCGACCTTGGTAAGGCCTTGGCAGAGGCCACCAAGGTATTCAGGAATGATGATGTGAGGCCTAACGCTAAAAAGGTCCTTGTAGTTATCACAGACAGGTGAGGGCTTTAAGGAACTAAAGAACAAGAAATTATCGAACCTTTTTTCCCCAATTATACTGAAAGTACTTATTACGGCAACTACAACCAGTAGTGGCAAAAAAAACTGTAATAGCAATAAACATAAAAATACCGCAGAAGCAACATCATCAATAATGTTATTAAAAGGATAATGAACCGAGGTATTACTGCATGTTAAGAACTGTGAATTACAAATGTTGATACCCAAGGTGCCCCCACTCAAACCTGCTGTTTGATTTTTGCAGTAAATCAAGCTACGGGGTTGCTAGTCTTGTTAAGGCCGCTGAGCCACTAGAGCACGCCGGTATCCGAGTACTCGCTGTTGCCATAGGAGCAGATGCGGACGCTTCCGAGCTGCGATCGATTGTCCAACACCAAGGTGACGTCATCAAGGCGTCTTCTTCGGAGGACCCATCAGGCCTAGCCGACAGGCTTGTGTCTGCCATGCTAAAAGGTAATAGAGATTAATACAGCCTCCTTGTAGGCGCTGAATTACGAGGGGCTGACCACGGAACACAACTTAGGTTGTGTCCAAATTCTTCCATACTGCTTTTTGTTTTATTTTATCTTTATTCCAATATATAACTCCATGTTTTCACCTGACCTTTTTACACTACTTTATTAGTAAAATGACATCACAGTTGAGGTTCGAAGACGGGTCTATTCCTTTTGTCGTGTTTCCAAAGAATTTTTATTTAATGGCGAATCACTCGCACAACTTAGTGTTGAACTGCTAACGTGGACATAACATAATCATCAAAAAATAAATATGCTTTGTGAATATTTACTGAATTATTTTTAGTATCAACCCCAAAACAATGTATTGAAGGCATTAAAAATGATAGATATTTTTTCTGTCTTCCTAACTCTTATTTTTGGACGATATCTAAATAAGTAGACATGATGTTTCAGAAACTCGAAAGATCCCCAAGGTCGACCTGGGCTTTGCAGTAAGCGCGGGTTCCAGCAACTCGGACGCCACTTTACGTCACATGAAGGATATCATTAAGAGTATAGTGACCCGCTACGGGGCCGAGAGGATGCGATATGGGCTAATGTCCTATGGCGATGACGTAACCACCACGATATTCTTCACGGACGGAATCACTAACCCGAACTCGCTGCTGCCTTTCATTGACATCCTGCAAAAGACGCCGTCTGGATCTTCGCTGGAGAAGGCTCTTGTCGGTGGTAAATGTTCCTGGCATATTCTATTTGCAAAGCAAGTCGAGCACACCCTTCTTATTTGGCTAAATTGGATGATTTGATGAAATGGGGTATCATAGGTTACAGCAAAAGGATAATTTTTCGTTGTAACGTGACCGTGTCACAAGCGTGCTGTGATGTTTACGAGATCGTGTAATATGCGTAATGTGATTAAAATGTGACCCTGTAATAAGCATGCTGTGATGCTAACCTGTAATATACTAGGTGTGATGCTTACGTGACTAACGTGAACATGTTGAGCGTGATGGTAACATAACTGTGTAATAAGCGTGTCGGGATGGTAACGCGATAGGGTGACGGGGCACTAACGTAACTATGTAATACCCGTGACGAGGTGTATGTGTGGCGAGGTGCTTGTCTGTGCGTTGCAACATAATCAAATACTACAGTATGTATGTACTGATTGGTGCAAGTTCATTACCTGGTTGTTACGTGATCGTTGCCTATGCTTTTCAAGGTCATTACACATGTGTTGCGCTGTCATTACTTGTGTGTCGAAAGTTGTTTGCCTGTGTGCTAGGTAAGAAGCTGTTCGAGCATGGCGGGACACGCCCTGGCATTGACAAATTCTTGGTGGTGATCACTGATAGGAAGTCAACAGGCGATGCAGCGCAGACTGAGAATGCGAAGGCTGACCTTGCTAAAGCTGGGGTCAACGTGCTGGTCATTGCTGTCGGTAGTGAAGTTGATCACAAAGAGCTGAACGAGACGGCCACTACTCCTTCACATAAGCTGGTCACAGCCCCTGGGGAGAGTCCCGCAGAGGTAGCAGACAGAGTGGTGGACATCATCAACAAAGGTGAATCATTTTGTGCCATATTTTTCAATATTATAAAAATATAGTTGATGTTCGCGGCGTAAATATATTTTTGGTCCGTCTTGAGCTCATTTTAGCCCGAGCGCCGCGATTATTATAACTTTGAAAAGCATTCAGCGCAAAAACAAAAACATTTTTAATACATCGAAAAACGCGGATAAATCGCGTGATATTTATTCATTTGAAGTTGATATAACATAATTAAGATACATACAACTTCAATTCACTTCACAAACTTCACTTCAAATATACACGTGTTCAAGGTTCTTTGTATAAATGAAACAACTGTTTAAAAATATAGAAAGTTTAATAGAATGTCACTTGTAGGAATTAAAATTTATTGTGCAATTGGAAAAAGGACAATTTGGCATGTCAGCCTGTGCAGAAGTTTATTATTTGTTTCGGTCGAGGATGAAAAACACTTCCACACCTGCCCTCGATAAACTGCCTTGTTTGCAATCATTACTGCTCTCGGTGAGAGGTCCTTCTTGTCTGTTGTTTTGACTTGAGCATAGGAACGACGTAAAATGCCTCCAAGATCCGCTGAAGCTGATGCTGTGAAAATCACATTCGACACTTCGCTTCGTGCACCACTCGGTGAACTCGGTGAATCGCCCAGGATGTTTGTTTTTTAGTATTTTTGGGAACAGAATCTTCTTCCATTATTTTAAGATTCTCTCACCGAGTTTAAAAGATTGTGAGTCGTGCTCAGCCATGTTTTCCTGTTTTTGTCAAAACACAACCATACGGCAAGCGATCGACGAGCGGTTTGAATGAATTTTATGGGAATTTCTGCTTCCTTCCGATTGGCTCGCTGCAATTTACTCGCACTCTCATTGGCTTAGAGCAGCGGTCTCTAATATATTAGAGCCCACCAAAGCGTTCATAAGAGCCCGGATAATACGCCACAATGCGCGTCAAATAAATTATTGTCCTATATCTTCACAATATAGGTCTATGACCCCCCTCAATTAGGAAAAAAAACTGTGGCGGTTCACTTAGTACACGCTATTCCCGGCGGAGAAATGCATTTTGAATCTCTGGTGCTGGTATCCACACAATATGGCTTTCATCTCACGTTGTCATTAATGGTCGGTTAACGTTGAAAAAATATTTTAAAAAATATGTAAAAAAATATTCGCACGAGCTTTTTTCACGTATTTTCAAAATGGCATTGATTTTCGCTTCTGCTTCCGAAGTTTGCTTGTTTGATTTATCTTGGGGTTTTAAATTTGAAAGGCTTCCGAGGTTCCAAAGGCTCATTGATTTACATTGTATTACCATTGTTTTCCCGCTTTAGATGAGCTGGACTTTACTGCAGTAGATCTCGGATTCGCCATCAGCTCTTCAGATGTCAAAGAAACCTTCAAATTGATGAAGGAATCCATCAAATCAATCATTAACACGTATGGGCGGGACAACATTCGATACGCGGTGATGGTGTTCGGTTCTAGCACTAGAGTGGTTCTAAGGTTTGGCGAGGCGCTGCCAAGCCTAGAGATATTGAAGATGAAGATTGACGGCGTCGGGCCAATACCTGGCGATCCCAACTTGAAGGTAGCTATTACAAAACACACCTTACTTTCCTTACTTCCATTAAACGTTTTTTTTTCTTCCACTTCCAAAGGAATTTTTGAGCCTGTGGTTTTCTCCACGTTTTTTTAGACCGCTCTTGAGGATGCGAAGCGCATGTTCGAGTCGCGAGGTGCTAGACCAAAGGCCAAGAAGTTTCTTGTCTTAATGATGGACAGACGCGCACAGCAACCTGGGAGCGCTGTCAACCGCGCAGCTGGTGACCTCGAGCGCTCTGGTATCCGCGTGATACCCGTCAGCGTGGGAAAGAGAGTGGCGCCTGTTGACATGGAAAGCACTACACCCTTTAGGGATAACATCATTAGCGTACCCGATTCCGAGAGCCCTGCTGGCCTTGGCAAGAAGATCACCGATAAGATCAAGCAAAGTAAGCCATCAAGATCCTAGATAGAGATAAATCACAGACAAGTAATCCACTAATTCTAGATGTGGATGGATCAAACAAAGTAATCCACCTAGATCCTAGATAGGGGTAAATCACAGAGAAGTAAGCTACCAATTCTAGATGAGGATAGATCAAGCAAAGTCGCCGTTCATTTACCTGTCTGTCAATTCAGATGACCTCATTGTCAGGCTTAGATCGAATGTCACTACGCTCCTTACTATGGCTTCGGCATGACCATTGTCAGACAGTGTCGTCGTAATACAGCATATCATCGCAATCAGGTTTTCACATCACTGCATTTTTTTCAGGACTTTGTTACGCAACCAATTTTGCGCAGCAATTGTCTGAAACGTTTTCCCACTAATTTCATTAAATATCATACCTCCGATAACGGACTACGCAGTTAATTGATGTCCAATTGTTAGTTCAACTGAAATACAAAAGGAAGAAGTGATAAAGAGTGACGAGGACCAATTTTTAGACGGTTTTACATATAGATTTGAGACAGGTGCTTTTCAAAATCCTGGAAATCGCATGATGGGGATAACATAACCATTTTTCTACTCTTGTTAGCCTACGTTATTTTGTTAATGAGAAGTATCCATGGTAAAAAGATGAGTACAACAATCAGCTATGTAATTGTGTCTTTGAACGCTTTTAAAACTGTTACTCCTCGCGCAGATATTGGTGTACCTAAGATTCCGGATGTGCAGCTGGTTTTTGCCTTAAGCGCAGTGGCTGCCGAGTCAGAAGAGAACTTTAATCACATGAAGTCCGTGGTGAACGCAGTCATCAGCAAGTACACGTTGCACTGGATCAAATTCGGTCTCATCACCTTCGGATCTAAGGTGACGGTCTGGGAAAACATGAAGGGGATCTACCCCACGGAAGCCGTGCTGAGAAAGTTTGTGAACAACATGCCAAAACCTAGCGGAAGACCTGCTATTGATAAGGTATATGGTATATACGGTACAGGGTATACAATACGACCAAGGTACACTAGACTACAACTAAGCTATTATATACATTGAGAATTGGGTGTGCTACAATACGACCAAGATTCGATACTCTTCGATATACACTGCAAATGAGGAGTGCTACAATACGATACGACTAAGCTATGTGTGGTACAATACTCTACGGCTAAGCTATGATACACACTGCGAATAAGGTGTGCAACAAGGGTTTAATACACAACGACTAAAGCAAAGACTAATTTTTTTGTTACAATGTAATTGATTCTAACTGCATCATGATTAACTTACTTTCTTTTTTTAGGTTCTGACATCGGCTGCAAAGCTCTTCAAATCGCAGACACCTAGCGAGCCCAGCACGAAAAAGGCCCTCGTCATCCTCATCGACAAAAAGTCCGGCACCACACCAGCTGACATCATCAAAGCTGCGACGCCTCTAGAGCAGGACAAGGTCAAGGTCGTGGCAGTTGCTATTGGCAACGAAGCTGATGTCTCGGAGCTTGGCAATGTGTCCCCAGAGAAGGGAAGTACAATCAAAGGGGATAAAGGCGTAAACCCGGATGACCTGGCTGACAAGATCATGAACAAGGTTTTCAACAGTGAGTAAATCAAACACTTATACACTCACTCAACACTCATGTACACAACCGACGACATCGGTGAATGTTGAACCGCAATTTCTCTACTTGTCTCGAAAAAAAATCAATATAACAGTATATTGCTGTCCTTTGAAAAAGGGTAAAGGAGCCCTGTTTGTAAATAATGGCTTCATAAAAAAGGGTAAGGTAGCAAAGTTTTGTTATACTTGTTGTATGATTTTTTTGTAACTGACTTCCATTCTTACGACAAAAGTCTAAAGTACTTTCGTATGTTTGCAGAGTATGCCGGTGTCTCTCCCTTGGACCTCGTGTTTGCAATATCCGCAGCAGGCGTCGATGACACACTCGACCAAATGAAGAAAACTATCGAGTCGACTATCGACACGTTCGGCTCCAAAAGGATAAACTACGCCATTATCACGTTCAACCGCCGTTCACAAGTAGCGCTTGATTTTGACCAGAATAAAGGCCTTCGTAATGATGACGCTCTCAAACGCTTGGTAGCGAGTGTGTCCCAGGAGGATGGGCAGCCTGTGCTCAGCCAAGCCATGGATGAGGCAGACCGAATTTTTGATGGACCAACGGCTCGACCTGAGGCACACAAGGTGTTTATACCCTAGCTAGTGGTTGCTTTTATATTTTAAAACTTAGAGATGAAACAAAACCAGACTGTCAAACTAAACCGCAGGGGTGTGTCCAGAAAAAAACGCAGGGGGGGATCCAGAGTAGTAATTCAGTAACCACAGATCAATTAAGTTCAAATCGGTTTTGTTAATAAGTCACTAGATCCATTAAGAAACATTCTATACAAATACAAACATAGAATAAAACTGTCTTCACAAAGAATAAACACGCGCCTGAAACCCTATGTTCTTTTACAATGTAAAATTCCTGGCCAACGCCTTTAGAATTTAAATTTTGATTATTAACATGTTACTAACAATTGGAATACCCAGGTGCTAGTGGTTATGATCGACAAGAAATCGTCCTCAAGTCTTGAAGATGTAAAACAAAAAGGCCACGCTCTTGAGGAAAAGGGGGTAAAAGTTATTCCTGTGGCCATAGGTGACGAGGTTCACCCTGGAGAGTTAGCTGCCCTTACTCCCTACCCTGAAGACATCGTAACCGTCGCCAAGCCATTCTACCCACCTCGACTCGTGGACACGCTCATACGGAAAGCACAGCAAAGTATGTACTTCATGTAAATCATCCACTATGTTGATGCTAGTCTCGCCTGAAGTAATGTCCAATGACGGAAACAGAGAAATAAAAACTCCAGCAACGAGTTCGTTTCTCGGTTCCTTCGGTAAAGGGTTTGGCTTTTAAAGATTTGAAGTCGATAGCCAACATATTAATCTATCGATTTCGAATAATTGTGATATGTTCAAACCAAGAGAACAATGAAAATCTATTGTTGGAGGAAAATTGCAAGTTTGCCTTTTATTCTTTCAGTTCGGCCTAGTACGCCACAGATAGATCTGGCCTTTGCCCTTAACAGTGATGGTCCGCGTGCGGTAGAAACCTTTGAATATATGAAGGACGTCATCAAGTCAGTCATCAACAAGTACGGCGCGTACAAGTTGCGATATGCCCTTATCACCTATGGCAATAGTGCTGCTGAGCGTATATCCTTTGATGATCAAATATCAAACACCACGGCACTTAAACATATGTTGAACCAGACAGAGAGAAGTCGGGGAGGCTCCAACATAGGGGTCGCAATCGCCGCGCTCAAGCAACTCTTTGCCAGCGATGCAGTTCGGTCAAATGCTCGTAAAGTCTTAGTGATAATGACAGATAGTCAAGCGACAGGAGACCTGAATGCTGCAAAAGCGGCTGCAAAAGAACTGGAGAACGATGGCATAAAGGTAAACTTGCGGATCAGAGGCCGGGTGCCCTATGCACTGTATAAATCCTTACCCTACAAAAAAAATCGTGATTCGGTTGCACAAAGTCCGAATAAAAAATATATAAAGAATAAAGTTATCTGGTCGTAAATAGGTCGGATGAAATTTTATACACCAAATAAATGTGAAGAGAGCGTTTTACCAGTGAAAACTAAAACACGTGAAAAAGACTTACTTAATAGGTGATAAGGGATAGCGCCTTTCCAGCGGATAACTTATCATGGTATTGTGTAACCAGATTTAGATCTTGTCATACTCAACGTCGTACGGCGTAAAGGTTAACACGCTGATTAGTCCTCAATTGCGCACGGCAACACGGCGTACACTGGTTGGGAAAAAAGACAATGGAAATAAAATAATGTCAATTTTTTTCCGTGTGGAGCTTCTCCCATATTTACCGATAGGAAACCTTTTAATATTGCAGCTGATATAGAATACAATAACCCTTATGTGTATTGCAGGTAATCACACTAGCTTTAGGTCCGAATGCATACTTGGATGTCGCACCCAAGAAGAAGTACTCTGTTACAGCCACAACCAAGGAAGAGCCGGGGAGTGTAGCGAACACCATCATGGATAAAGCTAAGCAAGGTGCGTAGGACAGGGAAAGCGACAGCAAACAATTCTTTTGTCGCGAACTATGATTTACCCATTAAAAAACACGGTACTCTACAGAGCGCGAATGTAATTTATTGTATTTGTCAATGCAGACCCGATGAAGGACAAAGTGCTGGATCTAGGGTTTGCTATAAGTGCGACATCAGCTGATGGCGCCTCGTTACACCAAGTCATGTTGGACGCTATAAAGACCATGGTTCGTGCTTACGGCACAGAGAACGCCCGCTATAGTATCATGACCTTTGGGGAACGGCCATCTGAAGCAGTCAGGTTCCGAGAGTCCTTTCCCAATCCAGCCGCTCTAGAGCAGAAATTGAACTCTGTTTCTCGACCACAAGGGATACCAGATCTCAAGGTTGCTCTAGGTGAAGCCAGTAAAGCATTCAGGGATTCTCGTCCGAATGCGCGTAAAATCCTAGTAGTGATAGTAGATAACAAGTCTGGTAGCATCGTGAGTGATGTTCGCCAAGCTGCCAGGTCCCTGGACGCAAATGGTATTGAGGTTATTCCTGTTGCCATCGGCCCCTACGCGAATCCTTCAGAGCTGGAGCAGACCACGCCCTTAAAGAGTAACCTTCTACAAGTATCCGCCAAGACAAAACCAGGACAACTGGCAGACACGGTTATGGACAAGATTGAAAAGAGTGGGTAGACCATATATTTTTACACTTTCATGGATTTCCGTGCCTGTTTATAAATATTTGTATCTCTAGCCTTAACTGAATCAATTTTACGCGGGTTTGTAGCGATTTTGTAATCGGCAAATTATCCCCCAAAACGTCTTTAGCGTACTGAGACTTAGCGTAATAAGTTGTCCAATGTAGAATGTTATTTAAGTGAAAAAAACTAAAAAGAAACGCTCCACATCCGGTTGTACAATACTTACATATTATTTTGAATCCTTCAGGAATCAATCCAGAACGCATTCCCGAAGCAGACATTATCTTTGCTCTTGGTGCTTACAACCTTAATAACTACCCACCCATGAAAGATGTCATCAAGTCAATGATTGACAAGTATTCCATGGGCAAGATCAGATACTCAGTAGTCACTTACGGCGCGTCTGCTGTCGAGAAACTAGCATTCAGAGACGTCTTCGACAGCGACGACGACCTTAAACTTTTTATTGAGACGATTCTCCCGGTCAGGGGCGGACCTAATTTGGCAGCTGCTCTGGAAGAAGCATCGATGATTTTCAAAAAAGACACCAAACGTCCAAATGCTAAAAAGGTCAGTACTTTGGTGCATTGTATAAATACTCGGCCAGTAGAGGAACGGTAGTCTGTAAACGAAGCGAGTGAGCAAGAGAAACACAATTTTTCTTGCTTTTGCTATTTTCGTATTTTCGTATTTTGTTATTCTTCTTATTGCAACTGCTGCTTTTTCGCTTTTGTTCACTTATTGTTATGGCCTCGCTCAGATCTTGGTCATCATAAGTGACAAGAAGTCAAGTAATTCCCCCGCGGAGATTGAACGCTCTGCCATTCAACTTGAAAAGTCCAAAATAAAAGTTATATCTCTTGCCATCGGGAACGACGCCAGCGTGGCCGAACTTGAAAAGACGACGCCAGAGACTGGAAACGTCGTCAAGGCATCCAATGGCGAGATGCCCGAGGACTTAAGGGACAGGATCACCGCTGTAGCATTCAAAGGTAATACAACGAGCGTACACATTCTAAGGTCATACAGCGAGTGTAACATTCAAAAGTAATACGCCCAGTGTACGCAATTCATAGGTAATACACCGAGCGTACACAGTTCAAAATGTTAGTATTCTAAACAATGCCCCAATGTCTCAATGTCCTGTGAGAGATATTATTGATTTTACTTCTCGATGACAGCTCCATTATGGCAATTTGTCAGTCTTCATACTAAAAGACTGACAAACTGTTCCGTTTTCTATGGAATTTTAACAAGTATTGTGTTTTGTTTTTTAGATAAGCTATTTATACCCAATATTGACCTTGGCTTCGCCCTGACGGCCGACTCTCTGTCCGCCGACTCCACCTTTAGACTGATGAAAGACACCGTGAAGGCGCTCTTGGAAATGTATGGCAGAAAAAGGCTTCACTATGCCATCGTTGTGTTCGGAGACACCCCAACCACTCGGATAAACTTCGGCAGCGTGTTTCCGACAGACGCCGATTTAAAAGCGATGATCGAGCTTATACCCCGTCCTAGAGGTCGGCCTGATCTGGTGGACGGCCTTAAAGAAGCCACTGGGCTCTTCTTGCGCCAAGGAACCAGAGCTAATGCTAGGAAGGTATTGGTCGTTATGTCAGACCGGATGTCGATGAATAGCGTTGATGATGTATCGCGAAGGGCAAGGGTCCTGCATGGCCGTGATATCCGAGTCATTCCTGTTGCTGTTGGTAACCAAGCATACCCTACCGAGCTAGAGAAGTTGACGAGAATGAAAGATAATTTGATCAAGGCCAAGACAAGCGAAGACCCGTCCCGGCTCGGAAAGGCAATCATAGAAAAGGCTATAAAAGGTGTGTGTTTCTGCAGTTTTTAATGCCTTTAGCTGTAATGAGCAGTGAAAACACATTTTAAACAAATTCCTATAAGGGAAGTTCGATTTGCCACGTTGCAATAGACAGACTTTTTCTAAGGCGAATGACAGAAACGGAAGGTGCCTCGCCTTCTGTCTCCCTACTGAATTTCGGGCAGCCTATA